>NC_080748.1:31720570-32970570 GCF_020826845.1 Diceros bicornis minor
TGTTCATTCAGTTTAGCAGTTATGTATTGAATTCCAACTATGTAGCAGGAACTGGGAATATAGCAGTGGATAACATATACAAAAATCCTAATCTTTATGGAGCTGAACATTTGGTGTAGAAAGACAGGCACTAAACAAAATAAAGCAGTGTGTAGTAGCAGGCAGTGAGTGCTGTGGAGAGAAAGAAAGCAAGGAAGAGTGATAGGCAGAGCAGTTTTAAATGTCAGTCTCAGTCCTAAGGAAGGTGATATTAAAGCAAAGGCTTCAGAAAGGTGAGGGATCAGAGCCATTCTGGGGGAATAGGGATACAGGCAGAAGGAATGGCAGTGCAGAAGCCTTAAGGCCTGAGCTATAGATAAGAGTGGAATCCAGTGTGGCTAGAGAAGACTGAGCCTGGGATAGAATTGTAGAAGATTGGAGAAGAGGGCAGACCTGTTAGGGCCTTGTAGACTAGGGACCCTTGACTTGTACTGTTGTGAGATGAGTAGTGCAGGGGAGTGACATGATTTGATTCATGTTTTAAAAGGATTAATGTGGCTCCCAATGGGAATTGACTGAAAGGGAGACCAGTTAGGAAGCTATCGCAATTATCCAAGTGAAAGATATTGGGGACTTGGACCAGGGTGGAGCTCAGGAGGTGATGAGAAGTAGTCAGATTCTAGATATATTTTGAAGGCAGAGTAGGGCCAACATGATTTGCTGAAGGATTGGATGTGGGGTGTGAGATAAAGAGGAGAGACAAGGATAATTTAAAGTTTTTTGCCAAACAAGTGGAAGGATGTAAATAGAGCGGATTTGGAAAGAAGACCAGGAATGAGTTTGGAATATGTTTGTGTCAAGAAGAGATATTGAATAGGCTGTTAGCTATCGGTTTGTACTTTCAAGGGAGATTTGTGGCTTGATCTGTAAACTTGAGTGTCATCAGTATATAAATCATATTTAAAGCCATGAGATTGTTCACTTAAAACCATTCTCCAAGTCTGCGTATGATTCAATTTACATTAAATTGAATCTAAATCAGTGTTTACTGTGTGCCAAATGCTGAGAATATGAATGTGCCTAAGATAGTCCTAAGTCAGGTGAGATTGGTTCATAAATAAAATCACAATTCAGTGTGACTGGTGATAGAGGCGTATAAAAGGTGACTTAAGAGAGCTGAGGAAATTGGGAAAAACTCTTGGAAGAAGTGTCTTGGGAGATGTTTAGAATTTAGGAAGAGACACTTTTTAGGTAGAGGCGAAGAAGTGTTGGTACAAGGTGAGTTCTGAAGATGGCAGAGTGGGTAGAGGGAATGGGGAAGAATAGGGTGAGAAAATAAACTAGGATCTCATTGAAGGACTCTAGGAAGCCATTTGCAGATTTTTGAGCAGAGTTATGATGACTGAAGAGGATTATTTTTGTGGTATCAGTGTGCAGGATTTGTTGGAAGAGAGGACTTAGGGAATGGAAGACAATCAGAGAGGCTGCTACAATAATCTAGGGAAAAGATCAGGGGCTCGGCATGGGGTCATGGCAATAAGAAAGGAAAAGTATTTGAGAGAAAATGTATTTCCCAAGGTTCTGTGTTCCTGCTGTAAAATTGATGCTGAAAGAGCTGTATTAGAGATTTTACTGTTTACATTTCTAATGTTTAAAAGAACTACAAGGGATTTCATCAGGTTAGCTTGTCCATTCCTTAACTTAGCTACCTAAAGCATCTATGGACATGTAATCTTACCAGTATGCATTAATTTGAAAAGTATTTATTTGGTAGACTAGTCTGAATCTTTGTTAATTTGTTTGAACTACTATTCTTCCTAGAAAGAGTAGTTTACCGCTGTTTTTATTCAAGTAATTGTGACACCTTATAGCAAATAAAATTTTAGATAATTGTGTAGTTGCAAACATTTATGGATCTCTTTTTGTTTTTTTAGTTAAACATTCTTATTTTCCACGAAAATATGATGCAGAGTTCACTGACTTCAACTTCCCTCCCACTAGAAAACAGAAAAAAAAGGTATTTTTAAAGATGTTTTTGAATGTGATACATTGGTCCCTATGTCACTGTTTCATATCTTGTGTTTCTGTCATAACTGTTGCAGTGTTTTGCATCTGTTGTTGACACAGCAGAACCTTACTATAATAGGATCTTTAAGGATCTTACCTGTAAGTACAAACTTCAAGCAAAATCTTTTTGAGAAATAAATGGAGAAATTGTAGAAAAAGGAAACATTGAATCCATTTCAGTATAGTTTCAGGAGTAAATATAATTGGGAATTATGATTACAGATAAATGTAAATGCTATTAAACCTTGATGAAATAAAAGAAAATATATATTACTAGCAGATTGAGAGGGGAGGGATGGAATAAAAAGTCCTTTTTTTTTTTCTTTTTTTTTGGTGAGGAAGGTTGACCATGAGCTAACGTCCATTGCCAAGCTTCGTCTTTTTGCTGAGGAAGATTGGCCCTGAGCTAACATCTGTGCCATCTTCCTTTATTTTGTATATGGGAGGCCACCACAGCGTGGCTTGATGAGCAGTGTGTAGGTCTGCACCCGGGATCTGAACCTGCGAGCCTTGGGCCGCCAAAGCGGAGTATGCGAACTTAACCACTATGCCACTGGGCTGGCCCCTTTTTTTCTTTTTCATAATGAGTAACAACTCTGGGTTATGCTTCAGAAACCAGGTCTTAAAGTAGGCTTCCTTTATTCTGATGTAGCTTACAAATCTGGTCTTTCAGATTTTAAGGTGTATAAATAATGTCATTAGTTCAGGATAAGTTGAGTAAGGTCTACAGCATAAAATTAGTGTTCTTCATTTTGGCATGAAAACTAGGGAGCTAATATTAACAAAATATTGAGCAAGTGTAATGTATTTATTGACATAATCCCAACGTTAAACAATTGGAGACCATTTCTTATATAGTCTATCATTGTAATAATCTTTTTTGTTTTATGTTTAAGCATAAAAATAGCAGATCGAGAATGAAAAATAACTAATCTTGACCTAAATGATTCTTTTTTCTCCCCCTTCTGTGGTTTTAAAAAAGCATATGATGTAGTTATTTTTCCTAAAAGATAATGCTGTTTTAACCCTGAATATTTTTAGATCATTTTGACATATGCTATACTAAGTCTTATTTAGATTACCAATTTGAAATCTACTCACAGTTTATGTTAGCTCTACTCAGATTTAAAAATTATCATGTCTGGTTTTTCCTAATATATTTGCTAAAAATATCCCTTCGCTAGAAATGTATTCAGAAGTTTCTCTCACATACGAGGTTTATGTGAAAAATCAAAGTATGTATTACCAGAAAGATAGGTATATTTTTATTGTTGATTAAATATTTTTCACCAAAAGCCTAACACCTCTTCATTTTTGTTTGCAGAAAAGAAAGGAACCAGTTTTTCACTATTTTTGTGATACCTGTGATCGTGGCTTTAAAAATCAAGAAAAGTATGATAAGCACATGTCTGAACATACGAAAGTAAGTTTTCTTGGCTTTCCTGAAATTTATTTAGGAAAATGGGTATATATGGTAGAAATTCTGAGCTTTGTTTCCTTAAAACTTTATTGTCTTCATGGAAATGTTGTTTGATAACTTGACAAATTGAGACGGTGACCTTGGAATTTGCAGTTTGAGGGTGGGGAGCCCACTGCCTCAGGAAGAGGTAAGATGACAGCAAAGAGGAAGGGAGGTCTGGCAGCTTGTATGCGTGCGCCTCCTCTGCTTTGTAAGAAGGCTGGGCAACACCTCCATTTGCTCTGTGCACCTTTGTGAATTCTTTCCCCTTTAAGGCTGCCTTTGACCATTTAACCACACTGTGAAACTTGCCATGTCCCATCACCCTCTAAGGGGGGTCTGGACCTTATTAAGTACTTTGTAAAAATTTTTAACCAGAACGGTCTTAATTTGGAAAAGTTCTTTTTCAGTTTATAGGAATGCCCCTCAGCTTAGGAATTATGAACATTTTACAACATTGCTGATGTCGTGCATTCACTCAAGTGGAGGAATAAATGATATGTATTACTTTACTATATACTTTGAGAATGTCATTCCTTTTTAAATGCAGCTCTGTTGTGGAGTGACCTTTGTTTTGCAATTGACATAAGTATATAGTGATAACACCACATAGATGGGATAACTATGTAATATGACTAGAATATGTCTGTATATGTAGTGGTAGGGTAAATTTAATATGGAAAACATTGCATAATCTTTTTTTTTCTTTTTTAAACTCCTGCAGTGTCCTGAAGCAGATTGCTCTTTTAGTGCACATGAGAAGATTGTCCAGTTCCATTGGAGAAATGTAAGTTCTTGTGTGGTTTTTTTTTTTAATACATATTCTTTTTATTTCATTGATCTGTTATCTTCACAGCTCCTCATTTACATAGCCTAATAATAAGTAACATTCATGGAGTACTTTGTACTTTGTAAGGCATTTTTACATCTGTTATTCAATTTTATCCTCACAAAACATTATGTAAAGTAGATAAATATTGGCCTGATTTAACAGGTAAAAAAAAATGATTTGCCCATGGCCTCAGAACTAACTCTTACACTTGAGTTTCTTGACTCCAAATTCTTTGCTTGTTTTACTACACCATGCTGCTTCAAATGGTATTGTGTATTCATTATTTCTTTAGTTACCTCCCTCAATTTTGGTTAGTAGGTCATTCATTTGTGTATTTAATGTCAATTGAGAAATGGGTGACATATTTACTTTGTAACCAAAATTATGTTAGTCCTTTTTTTCTTATTAGTAGCACTAAGCTAAATACATGAGAAATTCTTTTTTTCCTTTAAAGGAGAAGTTGTAATAAAGATGGATAAAACCTGCTTACTTAGTTTTAATATGGTTTCTGCTAATTTATTGTTGGGTAGAGTCTCTCTTATCCCCCATACTACTTGAGATTTAGTCAAAAGCATACAATATGCTTCCTGATGATCAGCAGGCTTTTTCCCCTAGATGCATGCTCCTGGTATGAAGAAAATCAAGTTAGATACTCCAGAGGAGATTGCAAGATGGAGGGAAGAAAGAAGAAAGTGAGTAAAGAGTTCAGAACTAGTGAAATAACTTTCTTTTCCTGGGACAAGGCTGAGTACTTCAAAGTAATGACCATTCTGACCCTAATGAATAGTTTAAAAAAGGAAATTTAGTCTTTTATAACATTGCAAATATTCAGCTGAAAACGATTAGTCCTAATTTTGTTTTTCTTCAGAATTGGTATATAATGACATTGAGAATATTGTCACTTGATGTGTGAAAAACATACAGTTTTTGTTAGTGTAGTTTTGATTCATTGAATTCCCTTATAATGTTAGTACTAGGGCATACAACTGTAAACTGTATTATATGAGGCTAGTATTGAATGTAATTTTGGGGAGATCATACTTTACAATGGTTTCTTTTGATTACTTTAAAAAATTTGTTGAATGACTGTAGTATGCTAGGCAAAGGGAGTACAGCGGTGATAAGATAGACACGTGCTGTCCATAACTAAAAGACCAGGAATCCTTTCCTGTAGTTAAAATCTAAGAGGGGCTGGCCCTGTGGCGTAAGCGGTTAAGTGCGCGCGCTCCGCTGCGGTGGCCTGGGGTTCGCGGGTTTGGATCCCGGGCACGCACCGACGCACCGCTTGGCCAGCCATGCTGTGGCAGCGTCCCATGTAAAGTGGAGGAAGATGGGCATGGATGTTAGCCCGTGGCCAGTTTTCCTCAGCAAAAAGAGGAGGATTGGCAGATGTTAGCTCAGGACTGATCTTCCTCACACACACACACAAAAAAACAAAAAAAACGTTTCTGCTGGCCCCGTGGTTTAGCGGTTAAGTGCGTGTGCTCCGCTACTGGCGGCCCGGGTTCGGATCCTGGGCGTGCGCCGATGCCCCGCTTCTCTGGCCGTGCTGAGGCCGAGTCCCACATACAGCAACTAGAAGGATGTGCAACTATGACACACAGTTATCTACTGGGGCTTTGGGGAAAGAAAAGGAGGAGGATTGGCAATAGATGTTAGCTCAGAGCTGGTCTTCTTCAGCAAAAAGAGGAGGATTAGCATGGATGTTAGCTCAGGGCTGATCTTCCTCACCAAAAAAAAAAAAACAAAACTAAGAAACTTGAGACTTACCATGTGACTTGTGGCTTTATACTTATTAGGGAAGAAAGTTAAGTAGATGTCTAGCTAGGATATACTTATGAAAAAATCCCACTAGGACACTATTTTATTGTTTTCTCAGCAAGGACTAGGATACCTCATACTGAAGCAGAAGACTAGGGCAGAACTCTTAGGGGGGGTCAGATGTACTTTTAAGTCAAATACTGTTTTTCTGGAATTATAAAAAGAGACCCTCAGATGGGAAGAGTTATCCTTAAAGGTCAAGAAAGATTTAAAACTCTTTTGACCAGCGAGTTAAATTTGTACTTCATTCAACTTAGTTTAAGTTTTCAGTATAAATCTACTTACATATGTAATGTTGTGTCAGCTGTTATACTTTATGTGAAAAAGTTAGTTACTGCCCTTTAAAACTTTAGAGGTAAATCTGAGGAAAATCAGCATAAACATAAAGATTTATACTGAGAACAAATAAAATTCAGTAAATGTGTGTATCAACACCAGTTATTAATACTGTGTGCAGAGTTGGATGAGAGTGAACGGACAATCAGAGAAATTTAATTTTTAAGCAAGTGGAGTCCAGCCAGTCAATGCGGACTCAGTGGATTTAATAGAATTTCAAGAGTATCTTTGGCTAACAAGTGAAAGAATCTAGGCCACCAGGAGTAGGCTATACTAGAATGCCTTTTTCTCTTTATCTCCTGGCAGAATCTCATTTATCTTGTGAGACCTGTCTTAAATGTCACCTGATTTGTCGCTCTCTTCTTACTCTTCATTTCCTCTGTCTCAGTGCTACCAGAGTGCCAGTCTGTAACAAGATAATGAACTTGTACTAGAATGTAAATCTATACATTACTTCCTTCATTGAGAACGTCTTACTAGGAAAAAAATGTCAGCTGAACTAAATATTTTGCTTAGTGACATAGTTGAAATCACCTCTGGGTTAGGTGTGTGGATTGGCTGCCAGTCGCTGGACCAAACTACCCTAAAGCATTTTTCACTACCTCCTTTATGAATACATAGCTTATTAATACAACCACAATAGCATTTGTTGCATTATAACTGGCCTTAGTCTTAGACACCTTTTTTTTTTTTTTTTGGTGAGGAAGATTGGCCCTGAGCTAACATCTGTTGCCACTCTTCCTCCTTTTGCTTGAGGAAGACTGTTGCTGAGCTAACATCTGTGCCAGTCTTCCTTTATTTTATATGTAGGACACTGCCACAGCGTGGCCTGATGAGCGGTGTGTAGGTCTGCGCCCACAATCCAAACCTGTGATCCGAACCCATGAACCCCAGGCCGCTGAAGCGTAGCGTGGGAACTTAACCACTACACCACCAGGTGGCCCTGTCTTAGACATCTTTGATTCTGCTACACTTTGCACAGTGCCTGGAATTTAGTATGTGGAGAATAAATATTTGTTGACTGAATTACTGTTAAATGGTGCAGCGCGGGAGGGCTCAGTCTTGGCATTGATTAGAGAACCTTAGCCAATTGCATGGCCCAGCTTAGAAGTCAGAGGAGTTGGGACCATGAAGTGGTTTGACTTAATGAAGAATTTTCAAGCACTGCATGTGAAGCTCCTCCCCTCTCTAGGTGGCTTCTTTACACATACAATTTTTTCTTCTCATGACTCTACTCCCTAAGTATCTGGATTTTTTGTTTTCTGTTTGTTTTGCTTGTTTGTTTTTATCCATTGGCTGTATCTTTTTCTATTTTGCACAGAGGAATAGTCAAACAAGAATAGTTAACTCCACTTCCTGTCTAATACTTAGTTTTTGAAGAGCTGATGATGACAGTATTGAAGATTATATCCTGCTAGATGGGATGGAAATGGCCTAACTGCTAAGACCCTGGGTTTTTCCCCTGCTACTTGACCCTGACTGTTATCAGTTGGGAGTTAGTGCAGCTCACTGGTGCCATGGTGATGTTTACTAGTCAGCAATGATTATAAAACAATTAAGGAGTTAACTAAGTAAGCTGTTGAATCTCTCAAGTTTTGAGTTCACTTAAGGTAATAGAGAAGGTCTGAAATGAGTTTCTGATTTGCCAACTTTGGTTCTTTTGTCTCTACTGGTTGTTTAATTAGATCATTATATAAACTTTGAGAAAATTGGAACCACTACTGTTAAATTATGGTTGCCAACTTCAACGATTCTGTTCTACTATGTCTGTAGCTGCTTCACTCTCCCACAGTCCTCTACTCTTTCCTCCTTCTCAGTATATAAGAGGGTGCACCTCATCTAGAGGAGTGGGATATTCCTTGAGAAAGGGAGGTTGAGCTGAACTCAGAGCTAACTAGGAAAAGGTAAGGGAGACAGGGATTAGTGCCCAGAAAGATTTGCATGTTCAGGGATCTTGAGTATAGGTAAGAGATGATAGAAGCTTTTAAAAAATGGCACTTGCGGGGACAGAGAGAACTAGGTAGTTATAGAACATTTGGGAGATTAAAATGGGCACTATCTGGTGACTGAGCAATTCTGAGGTTGAGGAAGAAAGAGGTTTTGAGGAGCCTTCTAAACTCCCTGTGTGAGGCCCTCTGTGAAGAGGGCGCCTGTTACTGAGATGGGGAGTGCTGGAAGAGGAGCTGGTTAGAGGGATTGATTGTGGACGTTGTTGAGTGTGAGGAGGTTCTGAGACATCTGTTTGAAGATATTGCATAGATATTGGGACTCAGACTGGACTTGGCTGGAGGTGTTTTTAAATCATGAAACCATAAATGTAGAAGACATTCCCCATAGAGAGAGGGGATAGTGAAAAGAGAAGATAGCCTAAGACAGAGTAAAAGCCAACAAGACTGCTGAGTGAGAGCCAGAGAGGTAGAGGAAAACTAAGAATATGACATGTCATGGAAGCCAGTAGAGGGGAGAGTTTCAGGAAGGAAGATGTGGTTAGCACTGCAGACTGCTGTGGAAAGGTCAAATAAAACAAGAACAAACTGTGACTGATTTTGCGACATGTAGGGCCTCCTTAATGCAGAGTCCTGCTGATTGCTCCTTTGCCCTTCTCCTTTGAGTTTCCTGCCCTCTGTCTGCACAGCTCTCTGCAGTTCTGACGCCCTCCCTGGTGACTGTAAACTAGACCGGGTGCACTTGCCTTTGCCACCCTGCCCTTGGCATATTAGATGCTCCAGTGGAAGTGTGTGCTTTGAATTCTGTTGACTTTTTAACACTCACAAATTATAATAAGAGTTCATTCAGCACCTTTTTACCTTAAAATTTTTGGTGTCCTTCACCTCCATGCAGTTTTAGCCACTTATTTTCATGGCCACACTCTGGATCTTATCGTCTGGACTTTCTACCCCAGAAATCTTAAAGTTGGGCATACTCGTCTTTGATCATGACTTCCCTTCCATCCAGCTCTCTCATTGTCACCTCTCCCTGGTCTTGGACTAGTTGAGGCGTCCCATCACTTTAAACTCTTAGCCCTGAGCTAACATCCATGCCCGTCTTCCTCCACTTTATGTGGGACACCGGCACAGCGTGGCCTGACAAGCAGTGCGTAGGTGCGTGCCCGGGATCCGAACCCGGACCGCCAGCAGTGGAGCGCGCGCCCTTAACCGCTAAGCCACGGGGCTGGCCCCAGGCTGTTTTCTTTGTATTGTTCTTTTGTTGTGCAAAATTAGATGTTCAGTATGCATATATTTCTTAGTTATATAGATGACGATGTAGAATAAAATTTAAAAATAAATTTGTTAATCTGATTTTATTTTAGCCAGCTAAAATGCTGTGAAAACAGAGCTCCTTAGAACTGGCTGGCAGGATTCTGTAATGTGGGCTTAACATATCTTTTCTGATTATTCCCACGTTACTTGCTTATAGGAGCTCTTTGTCCCAGGCAGAGTTATTTATCATATCCCAAATAGGTCTTTTGACCTTTCAGCCTCAGTTTTGCTCATGCTACTGTTTCCAGAAAATCTTATCTTCTCCATCTTTGAAGTTCTGCTCATTGCTTTAACCCAGCTGAAATCTTGCTGCTTTGGGCTATTTTTCCTCATCTGCCTAGAGGAATATCTTGTCTTTCTTTGAGTACGGTATCCCCTCTACCTCTTTCGCATAGATACCCCTTGTTATGGTCCTATTGATGAACTTCTGTGCATATGTGTCTTTTTTTTAAAATAAATTACAAGCTTTAGAAATGTAAAAACCATGTTTTTTTGTGGCTGTTTATGTCCCCTGGTGCCATAGGTATACAGGATGCTTATAAATGTTGACATGTATAAATGGGGCTTGAAAATATTTTTATTATAGGTATAATTCTATTTTGGTACATACAAGTAAGTGGAGAAATCTTGCTGAGATTCATATTTTTAATTCATGTTTTAAACTATACCTTTTTCATTTTTAAAGAAATTGGGCAGAAATGTGTTGATCTGATTAGTAGCCATGGTGGGAAATCAGTAATATAACTAATAGTACTTAAACTGCTGTGGCTTTGAACATTAAATTCTCACCACACAGGACAGACCAGCACTGAGACAAATCAAATTGGTCTGTATTTGAATGCATTACTTCCTGAAGTAGCTTTCCCTATATGAATGTGAACTATGCCCCCTTGTGGTTTTGTGCAACAAGTGCTTTAAGGGAAAAAATTCCCCTGGCTAGAGGGAATCTTAAGGAATATTAACATTTGAAGATGCAAACTAGCTTAGGTAGCATCTGTTTATATAAAGTCCCTGGTAGAACACCAATTTGATTTTCTAATGTTAGCAAGAAATCTCAGCAACCTTTGAATTTATGTTAATGTACATTATATCTTTGAATAACTTCTTGATGATTGTTTAGCTTGAAAATTAGAGGTAAACATTCAGTATTTGAGGCAAAGATTTTATTATATATGGCCAAGGTCACCAAAAACGGATAGGAGTAGACTCTTGCCTTTAAGACCCTCACTCTTATGTGAGACATAGGATAAATATACATGAGGTGGCTGTGAGACCGTAGGCAGCTACAGCATTAATTTTCACCATATGAGGATAATATTGTTTAGTCAAGGGGAACTTGGAGTCTTTGGATGGCAGGACCATCAATTCATTTTGTAAGACTTCTTCTAAGAGATGTTGTGCCCCCCACCCCCCATGTATTTTAAGGTATATTATACATTCAGTGAAATTCAACCTTTTTAGTGCATAGTCCTGAAAAATATATGTAGTTGTGTAATCACCACCACAATCAAGATATAGAACAGTATTCCATCACCCCCAAAAATTCCCTTGCGTCTTTTGTGGTCAGTCTCTTCCCCTACCTCCAGCCCCAGGCAACCGCTGATCTGTTTTCTGTTCTTGTATTTGTGCCTTTGCAGAACGTCATCTACATGGAATCATACAGTATGTGGCTTTTGGAGTCTGACTCTTACTTAACACGGTGCATTTGAGATTCACTTATGTTGTTGCTTGTAGCAGTAGTTCGTTCCTTTCTATTGCTATTATCCTGTTCCATTATATGGGTGTACCACAGTTTGTTTATCCATTTCCCAGTTGAAGGACATTTGGGATGTTTCCAGTATTTGGCGATTATGAATAAAGCCTTCATAAACATTGATGTACAGGTTTTTGTTTGGAACATGGGTTTTTATTTGACTTGGGTAAATACCTGGGAATGGTATTGGTTGGTCATACGCTAAGCATGTTTAACTTTACAAGAAACTTTAGAAGAAACTCCTACTCCAAACCTTTTAGGAGGCGAGTTTTTAAATCAAGATATGCCTCGTTGGGCATGGAATGCATTCAGATTAAAGAGGATGGCTAGGATGCAGTAGTGCTTGCATCAGTTAGGATCCTGCTCTGGTAAATGCAACAGCAACTTTACTCCATGGCTTAGCACAGAGGTCTGTTTTTTCCCAAGTAGAATAAAGTCCAGGGCTACTGTTGCTGCTCAACAGTACCATTAGGCACAGGCTCTCTCTTGTTGCTCCTTAATAGGTGGTTTTCATCTTCATGTCTACTAGGAAGTTCCTGCATATCCAAATATTAAGCCCACATTCTAGGCAGGAAGAGGAGAAAAAGGCAAAAGGCACACATAGCCGAGTTTGCCCCTTTTTGTTAGAAAAATAATAGCTTTGTCCTTAGCCCCAGTCAGGAGACTTCCACGTAGCTGTCATTGGCTAGAAGGGGGTTGCTTGGCCACCTTTAGTGACAACAGAGTCGATGGAAAATTCCTAAACAAAATTGTTAAGGAGGAGAGGAGAACAGGTAGTTAGTAGCGTTTGCCTCAGTGCTTGGTTTGAAGCTTGTTGAATTTCAAAACTCTAAGTGATACTTGAAAGCGGTTCTATCCTTCTGAATAAAGGATAGACTTGAATAAGTGTTTAATATGCTTATTGGTGATTCTTTTCTTGTAGGATAGATGGGGGCGGAGGGGATAGAGTCTAGCTCTAGTTTCTAAATTGTAGGCGGAAGGTATGACTATGACAGTGGACAGAAATGCCTTGGAAGAGGAATGGACAAAATGGAGTGAATAAGTGAGGTTACAGACTTGTGAAATTTAGAGATGCTTAAAGAGAATGAGGAAATTGGGTGAGGATGACAATTTTTAATGAAGTTTATTTGTACCTGTGATGTTGCCTTGTTAATAAAGCGTTCTGAAATTATCTTTTGTGCTTGCTGAGTTCACCTAAGCTTCTTCCATATCTTCTTTCTCAAGATCTTGCTCTTTTTCTTTTTGCAGGGGAAGATTTACCCTAAGCTAACATCTGTTGCTGATCTTCCTCGTTTTTTCTTCTCCCCCCCCTGCTGCCCCAAAGCCCCAGTACATAGTTGTGTATAGTTGTAAGTTCTTCTGGTTCTTCTGTGTGAGCCACTGTCACAGCCTGGCTCCTGGCAGATGAGTGGTTTGGTTCCGTGCCAGGAAACTGAACTTGAGCCGCTGCAGTGGAAGTGTGCTGAACTTTAACCACTAGGTCATCATGGCTGGCTCAAGATCTTGCTCTTTAACATATTCATGCATTATTTCTATAAGTGTACTCTATTAATAAAACGTATGAGAAACATTTCTTTTGGCACATTTGATAGATTTCTCAAAAATACACTAACATTCTCTCCAAAAGCAGTTTTTTAAAAACCTGTTATGAAAATATATTTACTTTCTAAATTTCTCTCATTCTCATTTTTTTTTTTTTGTAAGGAAGATTAGCCCTGAGCTAACATTCATTGCCCATCCTCCTCTTTTTCGCTGAGGAAGATTGGCCCTGGGCTAACATCTGTGCCGATCTTCCTCTGCTTTGTATGGGACACCGCCACAGCATGGCCTGACAAGTGGTGCGTTGGTCCGTGCCTGGGATCTGGGCCTGCGAACCCAGACCACCAAAGTGGAGCGTGTGAACTTAACCGCTATGCCACCAGGCCGGCCCCCATTCTCAATTTTTTAAAAATGTTATTTGAACTCCTAAAAAGAGTAAACTTCACATTGATATGGCAGAATAGTCTTTATGTCTTGAATTTTATCTTTCTTGTGAGAGCTACATTCTTTCTAAGGAAGCTACTGTATTCTTTGACATGCAGGAAAGATAAAGTCTTTGATAATTGCTATGTTAGAAAACCTTGTAAAAGATTTTCATAGAGTAAGAGTTTTAGAGCTGAAAGAAAACATTAAAGATTTGCGTGGTGTATTGCTCCTAAATCTTTAAAGAAAGTAAATCTTTGCCTTTATTCCTTCATTTTTTTTTCAGATTAGCCAAACTCAGAGGTACCACTGTGTTTAATTAGAAATTTTGCAGCTTTCTACTAATAACCTGCAAAAAAAAAAAAAAATAGAAACCTGTCAAAAAAAATAATTATTTCTTAATTCCTGACCTGTGAGGTACAAATGTTCTGATTTGGCATTAGGGAAAACGAGTGGTAGAGGTTTGTTTCCAAAACCTTGATTTTAGGAACATGGAAACATATTTTATAGTACCTTGGGAGTCCACTAGGTGGAATAGTTTTGTGATATTTATTGTAATAGTTACTGTGGCTCTGAGGAAATCTTTTGTATTGTGTCCCCAGTTCTTTCAGAATTCCAGCAGAGGGGGTCTGCTCTTAAAGAATGCTACATCTTTTTGAAGTTCAGAAAGACTTTGAAATGAAAATAAAGTAGTGTGCCTTGTGTTGAAGCAGTTGTGGGTTCAGTGCAAGTGAAGAGGGATTGTGTTTTTATGGAGAATAGGCTAAGGGGAAAAGTCAAATAAATGGGTGATGATTTGAACATAAGGAAAGAGTTAGAGAGTATACTGTAACCAGGATGATGTGTGCTAAGATCACAGTTGGCACAGTTTTGCGCATTTATTGACTCTAGTGCTTGAGGATTGTCACTGGAGGCTTAAGGCTTTGGCACGGGGAAGGCAACGAGGAGGTAAGAAATGAAAGAGGCAGAAGAGAGAAAGAAAAAGGGCATATGATTCTAGGACCAGTTCTTCTTGGGGTACTGGGGAAAGATGGAAGTACAGGGAGAAAAGTGATTTTTAGCAGATAAAAATAGAGAAACTGGGTCCAGCCCAGTGGCATAGTGGTTAAGTTTGGCGCATTCCGCTTTGGCGGCCCAGGTTCATGGGTTCAGATCCCAGGCACAGATCTACACCACTCATCAAGCCATGTTGTGGCCTTGACCCACATATAAAATAGAGGAAGCTTGGCACACATGTTAGCTCAGGGCCAATCTTCCTCACCAAAGAAAAAAATAGAGAAACCAACTGTGAAAATATCACTTGTCACAGTCTTTATAACTTCATAGCATCCATTTTCTAACAAGAGATCATTGAACTAAGTTTTATCTGTACGTAAGTGTGCAATGTCAGACAGTTTGTGGTTTTTTTCTAACAGTCTTCTTTGGATTTGTTACTTCAGGTGTAATTTAGGAACCTGAACTGCGTCCTTTATCAAAGCTCCAGACTTTTCCTTATTCTTCTATCTCAGTATTATGTTGCTGGAGGGGCTTCTTGATTGTCAATGTATGTGTAACTAGGTCTTCAGTTTCTGATTTCCCTTTTTTGGGATAATTTGTTTTCTAGTACCCTTGTTTTCCCTAGTTTTTAGTCTCTAGGTTTTGTGTAAATGAGAATGGTATAAATTTTGGAAGAGGATTTTACTAATTTAAGCACTGAAAAATAGAATCTTACTGCTTTGGAAGGGATATTGAAAGATCCCTTACCTTTAGGAAACTGATAGTCTGCCAGAAAGAAAGTGAGCTGTTTTAAAAGACTTCCACATTCTTGATGTCTTGTTTAAGGAGTTCTTTCTTACATCTCACCTAAAACCCAATTGCTATAACAAATGTTTACATTCTTTACCGTTGAGGAGCACCTGCTTGCTTGTGCATGACACACTGTGGGACCAAGTCTTTGTGGTTTAGCATATGGCCCAACATGTTAAGGGTCTGCAGTACTCAAAAGAAAAATGTTGAAGAAACAAGTAGTAAGAATAAGTGCATTTCAGAGATGTGAAGGGTGTTGAGTAGCTGTGAGTTACATGCCTAGACACTGTGGGGCATGTGAAAGTCATCACCTTTTTTCTCATCATTTCTGCCTCTGCATATTCTGTCTTCAGATTGAGAACAGCTGCTACTATCCTCTCTTTAAGATCATTTATTGTCACTTCTCTTCCTTTTAAAGGCTGCAAATAGTTCTAGTTCCTTTCATCTTTCTTCAGACGTTTTATTTTTCATCCTGTTAATCATCTTTGAATCTCTTCTGAATCCCTTAGGGGTTTTATTTTTCCTCAACATTCCTTTTCAGTTTAGAAGTACAAAACTGGACACAATGCCCTGAGAGTTTCTGACCACTTTTGAGTATTGTAAGAGGAAGATTTCACACTCATACATGTGCCAGTCCATTTCTTATAACCTTAGATTATGTTTGCTTTCCAAAAGTATAGTCATATGGTGCTGACTGGCTTTCAGATTTTTATCTCCTATGACCTTGATCTTTTCCTCTTATGTTTATTTATAGCTTGTACAATCATCATCTTTTATTTATGGAGTTTATTTTTCTTGGCTGGGTAGATTGCTTTGTACCGTCTCATTGAAATTCATTGCCTTTTTTTCTGATTGCTTCACCACTTACTCAATGTCGTTTCCATTCTTATCTTCCAGTGTGGCCAGCTCATAGGCTTCATATGGTCTGTGCTGTTCAATTCAGGGATGCAGATGTTAAAAAAAAGAGAAGAGGTTGGAAACAGTGTTCTAGAAACAACGGCAGAACTTGATGTGTTGATGTTTCTCAAAACTGAATCTGGCGAGCAGCCAGGCCGAGTGGCAGAGAGCTGTCTGTGTTCTCTCTGCCCCTGCCTTTGGTACTCCTGGGATCTGTTCCCCTCGTCTTCACCGTCGGGTGCCTGCCTCTCCACACAGCTGTGCCAGGGAACAAAGAAAGCTTTGTCAGAGCCATTCATCTTGCACACTGCTGTCAGATTTAATCTTAATCACTGCGTTGTTCATAACTGTCAACGGCTCCCCATCGCCACTGAATTAAATATAAACTTTCTAGTCTGGCATTCGAAGCACATTTTGACCTCAGATCCCTCTCTGATCTGATTGCTTATAACTGTTTCATACAAAATGAACCACTTGCCGTTCCCTGGATATCACTCACACTTTCTAAAGCCTTGGGTGTTTTGCGTTGTTTGCTCTGCTTAGAACACTCTGAAGCTTTTCCATCTGCTGTCTGTCTATTAACACCATTTAAGACCAATTTCTTTCATGTTCTTTTCTTTCTGAATTTTTCCAGGTAGATAGGATCTTTCCCTCTCACCCTCCAATCTTTATATTCTTGAGGGTACTTATTATATTTTGTCCTTTGTTATAGCTATTTCTGTGCTTTTCTTATCCTTTCTGGTAGACTATACCTTTTTTGAGATCTGTCTCTCCTTCATCTTGGTAACTTGGATGTACTTAGTATGTATTTGCATAAGTAATTGCATAGACTTACATTTTTTCTTCTGGTATTTATGAGTATAGGCCAAATAAATGAATTAGATTGAGCACATTATATGATATATTTGATTTAAATTCTAGTGTAAGCTCCTTAGCAAATCGCAGACTGGTAGCAAAGTTTGTGGACTGGTGGCTGCTCTACAGTTTGAGTAGCATTGTTATAGTTTACTTTTTCTCCCTTTAAAAAAGTTCTGGAAGAAATTAAAGGTTTATGATGATTTATTGTATTAGTCATTAAACAAAAATGGCTAAATGCAGCAACTGCTTGATTGTGTAATTAAAGTTGTACTCTAAAAGCCATTGTGTAATTGACTTTTATTATCTTCTAGAAACTACCCAACTCTGGCCAATATTGAAAGGAAGAAAAAGTTAAAACTTGAAAAAGAAAAGCGGGGAGAAGTATTGACGACGACACAGTATGGGTAAGTTCGTTAAAATTGCTTATATTCTCAATGCCTATTTTAAACAAATGTCCTTAAAAATAATGAAAAAGGGCATACACCATAATCTTTTTTTTTTTTTTGTGAGGAAGATCAGCCCTGAGCTAACATTCGTGCTAATCCTCCTCTTTTTTGCTGAGCAAGATGGGCTCTGAGCTAACATCTATTGCCAATCCACCTCCTTTTTTTTTTTTCCCCCCAAAGCCCCAGTAGATAGTTGTGTGTCATAGCTGCACATCCTTTTAGTTGGTGTATGTGGGACGCGGCCTCAGCATGGCCGGAGAAGCGATGCGTCGGTGCATGCCCGGGATCTGAACCTGGGCCACCAGTAGCGGAGCACGCGCACTTAACCGCTAAGCCACGGGGCCGGCCCTCATTTTATTTTTTATTGAAGTATATTTTTTTTTTTTTTTTTTTTTTTTTTTTTTGTGAGGAGATCAGCCCTGAGCTAACATCCGCCAATCCTCCTCTTTTTTTGCTGAGGAAGACGGCCCTGGGCTAACATCTGTGCCTATCTTCCTCCACTTTATATGGGACGCCGCCACAGCATGGCTTACCAAGCAGTGCGTCGGTGCGCGCCCGGGATCCGAACCAGCGAACCCTGGGCCGCCGCAGCAGAGCGCGCGCACTTAACCGCTTGCGCCACCGGGCCGGCCCCAGAAGTATATTTTTAATATAAGTAAAATATATAAATCTTAAATGTACAACTCAATGAATTTATACATATATACCCATACGCATACCTACCCACCTATGTAACTCCCACACGGATTAATAATATACAGAACATCTTCACCTCACAAAGCTCTCATAAGCCCTCCCTAGTTCAATGCCTCCCCACAAAGGTAACCTCTTTTCTGATTTCTATCATCATAGATTTATTTTGCCTGTTCTTGGAACCTTGTATAAGTGGAATCATATAGTATGTATTCTTTGGTCTGTGATTTCTATGGTTCAGAATTATTTTGTGAGATTCATCCATATTGTTGTGTGTAGCTGTAAATTGTTCATTCTTATTGCTGTATAAACCTCAATTGTGAGAATATATATCCATCCTACAGTTGGACATTTGGATTGTTTCCAGTTTGGGCTATTATGAATAAAGCTGCTGTGACCATTCTTTACCTGTCTTCTGGGGACACAAGTACTCATTTTCGTTGCTTTTTTATATATGTGTGTGTGTGTGTGTGTGTGTGTGTGTGTGTGTATACACACGCAGTCATAGGGCATCTATATGTTTATCTTTAATGTTAGTAGATACAACCAAACAGTTTTCCGAAATGGTTGTATCAGTTTACACACCTACTAATTCTGCATCTGATTGCTCTGTATCCTGATCCATGCTTGGTCATTGGCTGATCACACCTTTTCCTCATGTCATACCATTTCCCTCATTACTAGTGATGTTGGTCATCTTTTTGTATGCTTATTGGCCATTTTGATACTCTCTTGTGAAGTTCCAGTTCAAATCTTTGACCAGTTTTGGGTTTTTTTTTTTTTTTTTTTTTTTTTGGTGAGGAGGATTAGCCCTGAGCTAACATCTGTTGCCAATCCTCCTCTTTTGGCTGAGGAAGATTGGCGCTGGGCTAACATCTGTGCCCATCTTCCTCTACTTTATATGAGGGACACCTGCCACAGTGTGGCTTGATAAGCGGTGCGTAGGTCTGTGCCCGGGATCCGAACCTACATACCCAGGGCCACCAAAGCAGAGCACGCAAACTTAACCACTGTGCCACCAGGCTGGCCCCAGTTTTTAATTGGGTTGCTTTTCTTGATTTGTAGGAGTAGTTTACGTAGATACAAATCCTTTTTTGAGTAGTATGTGTATTGCAGATATAGTCTTAAATTTGTGACTTGGCCTTTTTACTCTCTTAGTGGGGTCTTTTTTTTTCATACAACAGTAAGTGTTAATTGCTCAGACATCTGGGGTCAGCTGGGGTTCAGTTAGGTATATCTCCTGGTCTTGACAAGGCTCAGTCACAGCTGGGGGTTGGTTAGCTGATGGCTGATCTAGCCTGGCTGATGGCTAGTTACCATTAGTACCATAGTTACCATTTCTGATACTCTTCATTCTTTAGTGTAGATCCATCTTTCCATCTGATACCATTTTCCATGGTATCCGTTGTAATTTCTCCTCTTTCATTTCTAATTTTATTTACTTGAACCTTTTCTCTTTTTTTCTTAGTTAGCCTGGCTAAGGGTTTGTCTATTTTGTTTATCTTCTCGAAGAACCAACTCTTTGTTTCATTAATCCTTTCTACTGTTTTTTTGGTCTCAATATCATTTATTTCTGCTCTGATTTTTATTATTTCTCTCCTTCTACTGGCTTTGGGCTTTGTTTGTTCTTCTTTTTCTAGTTCTGTTAGGTGTAATTTAAGGTTGCCTATTAGGGCTTTTTCTTGTTTGTTAAGGTGGGCTTGTATCGCTATGAGTTTCCCTCTCAGGACCGCTTTTGCTGCGTCCCATATGGTTTGATATGGCATGTTATCATTTTCGTTTGTTTCCAGATAGTTTTTGATTTCTCCTTTAATTTCATCAATGATCCATTGGTTGTTCAGTAGCATGTTGTTTAATCTCCACATTTTTGTCATTTTCCCAGTTTTTTTTTCCTGGTTCATTTCCAGTTTCATAGCCTTATGGTCTGAAAAGATGCTTGTTATGATTTCAATCTTCTTAAATTTATTGAGGCTTGCTTTGTTTCCCAACATATGGTCTATCCTAGAGAATGTTCCATGCGCGCTTGAGAAGAATGTGTAGTCAGCTGTTTTTGGGTGGAGTGCTCTGTATATGTCTACTAGGTCCATCTCGTCCAGTTTTTCATTTAAGTCTAATATTTCTTTATTAACTTTTTGTCTGGATGATCTATCCATTGCTGTAAGTGGGGTGTTAAGATCCCCTACTATTATTGTGTTGTTGTTGATTTCTCCTTTTAGGTTTGTTAATAGTTGCTTTATGTACATTGGTGCTCCTATGTTGGGTGCATATATATTTATAAGTGATATGTCTTCTTGATAGAGTGTCCCTTTTATCATTATATATTTCCCTTCTTTGTCTTTCTTAACCTGTTTTATCTTGAAGTCTACTTTGTCTGATATGAGTATGGCAACACCTGCTTTCTTTTGTTTGCCATTAGCTTGGAGTATTGTCTTCCATCCTTTCACTCTGAGCCTGTGCTTGTCTTTAGTGCTAAGATGTGTTTCCTGAAGGCAGCATATTGTTGGGTCTTGCTTTTTAATCCATCCTGCCACTCTGTATCTTTTGATTGGAGAGTTCAATCCATTTACATTTAGGGTAATTATTGAAATATGAGGGTTGAATGTTGCTGTTTTGTCACTTATTTTCTGGTTCTTTTGCATTTCCTTTGTTTCTTGTCCCATTTGTTTTGGACTGCCAATTCAGTTTGGTTGTTCTGTCTTATGATTCTCCTAGTTTTCTCTTTGTTTATCATATGTGGTTTTAATTTGATTATTTGTTTAGTGGTTACCTTGAGGTTTGGGCGAAAAATCTTCTGTATGAGATAGTCCATTATCTGATAGCCTCCTATTTCCTTATACTAAGTCAATTCAGTCACTTTCCTCTTCCCCTTCTAAGTTGCTCTTGTTATACCTTATTCTATCTTGTGTTGTGGCTGTGTGTTTACAGTGATGAGGTTAAATTTATTTTTGGTGAGTTTCTTCCTTTGATCTTTGAGTTTAGTATTTAAGTGGTTGCTAACCTATTCCGGTAAAGATCTACTATTTCTCTGATTTTGTCTACCTACTTTTCTCCTTCCTCCAAGCTTTGTGTTCCCTTTCTCTTCTTGTTTTCAGGCCTGAGGGCCTTCTTGAGTATTTCTTGTAGTGGCGGTCTCGTGGCCATGAACTCCCTTAGCTTTTGTTTATCTGTGAGAGTTACTATTTCTCCATCATATTTGAAGGATATTTTTGCTGGATAGAGTATTCTTGGCTGAAAGTTTTTGTCTTTTAGTATTTTGAATATATCATTCCAGTCTCTTCTAGCCTGAAAAGTTTCCGTTGAGAAATCCGCTGAGAGCCTGATGGGAGTTCCTTTGTACGTTATTTTTTGTTTTTGTCTAGCTGCCCTTAATATTGTTTCTTTGTCGTTGACCCTGGCTAGTCTTACCACTAGGTGTCGTGGTGAAGGCCTTTGTCTGTTAATATATATAGGAGTCCTGTTGGCTTCGCTTACTGGTATTTCCTGCTCCTTCCCCAGATTTGGGAAATTTTCAGCTATTATTTCCTTGAATAGGCCCTCTGTTCCTCTTTCCCTCTCCTCTCCCTCAGGAATACCTATAATTCTTATGTTACATTTTCTGATAGAGTCCGATATTTCTCGGAGTCTTTCTTCATTTCTTTTTAGTCTTAGTTCTCTCTCTTCTTCCATCTGGAGTATATCTGTATTCCTATCCTCTAAAGTACTAATTCTTTCCTCCATATTGTCAGCTCTGTTCTTTAAAGATTCCAGATTCTCCTTTATCTCCTCCATTGTGTTCTTCATCTCCATCAGCCCTGATAGGTTTTTCTTTATGATTTCAATCTCTTTTGTGAAGAAACTCCTAATCTCATTTAATTGTTTGTCTGTGTTGTCTCGTATTTCGTTGAGTGTTTTTATGATAGCTATTTTGAAGTCTCTGTCATTTAGTTTATGGATTTCTGTGTCTTCGGGGTTGATTTCTGGGTGCTTGTCATTTTGTTTCTGGTCTGGTGATTTCATATATTTTTGCATTGTGGTTCCTGTGTTGGTTTTGATTTTCCTCATCCTGGAAGTCTCTGGTTGCAATTTCCACCTGCCGCCACTGTCTGGTGGTAAAGGGCTGTGTAGTCTAAGCCCCCTGCGCTCTGCCCCAGTTTTTCTGCTGCGATCCGCAGTTTTGTTTTGTTTTGTTTTGTTTCTTTTCCCCACTGCGATCCACGGGTCCAGTCCAGTTTATTCAGGTCTGCCTCGGACCGCTAGATCTGGTCGAGCTGCAGACTCCGGGTTGCGGGGAGGGGGGAGCTCTCTCTTTTGCCCTCTGGGTCCCTGACGTGGGAGGCTTCTCGTTTGCCCCTCTTTATCCGCTCTCTGGGTTGCTCAGATGTTGATGGTAGCCCTGTGGCTCCTCTGAGCCCTCTGTGCGGGAGTTTCCCACTGGCTGAGAGAGCCCAAAGAGCTACAGTTTCCCGCCGAGGGCCGCCCCTCCCCCCTCTCTGGGAGCCGCGCGGACCGGATCGCTGATCTGATGGGGAGGGAGCGGAGTTCTCTTTACCTCTCCCCACTTCCTCCGGGGGCCCAGCACGTTCCGCTCTCAGATGTGCGGCAGTGTGGATCCCTCCACTCCAGCTTTTGACTGTCTGGGATTCCATTGTTGGTCTGTGGCTGTTACTTTTGTTGTATTTTGTGGGGGAAGAATTCACGGGAAAGCTCACTCCGCCATGATGCTGACGTCACTCCTGATACCATTTTCCTTTTGCCTAAAAGACCTCCTTTAACATTTCTTGTAGTGAGGTCTGCTGGAAATGACTTCTTTCAGCTTTTTGTGTCTGAAAAGGTCTTTATTTTGCCTTCCTTTTTGAAAGATATTTTTGCTGGATATGCAATTCTAGGTTAACAGGGTTTTTAAAAAATTTGTAGTAAATTTATAGATTTCAGTCTTTTTAAAATTTCTTCCATGTCTAAATTTTTTGAACATATGGAATATAGTTATAATAACTATTTTAATCTCTTTCTCTGCTAATTCTAATATTTGTGTCAGTTCTGGAATAGTTTTGATTGATTAAATTTTCTCCTTATTACGGGTCATCTTTTCCTGCAGTATTTCATGCCTGCTAATTTTTTATTGGATACTAGACAGTAGGAACTTTGTTGGTTGCTGGATATTTTTTGTATTCCTATAAATATTCTTAAACTTTTTTCTAGGAACACAGCTAAATTACTTAGAAACGGTTTGATGCTTTTGGGTCTTGCTTTTAAGATTTGCTGGGTAGGACCAGAGCAGTGTTTAGTCTGGAACTAATTACTCACTACTGAGGCAAGACCTTTTGGATATTCTGCCCAATGCTCCATGAATTATGAGGTGAGAGCAAGAAATATTTGTGACCCTGTGTGAAGATTAGGCACTGTTACTTCTAATCTTTTTGGATGGTTCTTTCCAGGCCCTTGGGTAGTTTCCATGTATATATATGTGCTGATCAGTCCTCTGACAAATATTCTGGGGCAATCCTCTGCAAATCTCCAGAGTTCTTTTTGTGGAACTTTTTCTTCTCTTGTATTCTTCCCTGCAAACTCTAGATATCTTGGTTTCTCTGGAGTCTCAGCTCTGTTTCCTCAGTTCAGGAGGTCTGCTGGACTCTGAGTTCTCCCTGGCTGCACTACGGTTTGAAAACTTTTAAGGCAGTAAGCTAGGACAGTTATAGGGCTCACCACTCATTATTTCTCATTTTTTGGAGATCACTGTTCTTGTTACTTGATGTCCAGTGTCTTAAAACCTGTTGTTTCTGCATTTTGCCTGATTTCTTGGTGTTTCAGGTAGGAGGATAAATTGAGTCTCTGTCACTTTATTTTGGCCAGAAACAGAAGTCCCTAATGATATCTTTTTTTTTTTTTTGTGAGGAAGATTAGCCCTGAGCTAGCAACCGATGCCAATCCTCCTCTTTTTTTGCTGAGGAAGATTGGCCCTGTGCTAACATCCGTGCCCATCTTCCTCTATTTTATGTGGGATGTTGCCACAGCAGGGCTTGACAAGTGGTGCGTTGGTGCGTGCCCTGGATCCGAACCTGCGAACCTTGGGCTGCTGAAGCGGAGCGCACGCACTTAACCACTGTGCCACCGGGCTGGCCCCCGTAACGGTATCTTTTGATAATAAAATTCTTAATTTTCATGATGTCCAGTTCATGACCAGTGCTGTTTGTGTTCTGCTTAAGAAATCTTTGCCTACCCCAAGATCATGAAACTATTCTTCTGTATTTTCTTCTAGAAGATTTATTGCTTTACCATTCACATTTATGTCTAGAATTAATTTTTATGTATAGTGTAGGGATTGAGGTCCCCCCCCACCATATGAATTATGGTTGATCCAGCACCAATTGTTATATCGTGCAAACACCAACCAAAAGTAACCTAGTATAATAATATTAATATTAGACAAAATAGATGTCAAATCAAGAAGTATTGCTAGAGACAAATAGCGACATTTTATAATGTTAAAAGGATCAATGCAACAGGAAGACGTAACAGTCCTAAATCTGTATACAGCTAGTAACATAACTTTAAAGTATATAAAGCAAAAATTATTGACTGTCTCAAAGGAGAGCTAGATAAATTCACAGAATTGAAGATTTTTAACACATCTCTCTCTGTGATTATTAGAAAATAATCTGTAAGATTACAGAAGATTTGAATACAACCA
Organism: Diceros bicornis minor; assembly: GCF_020826845.1. Taxonomy (NCBI): domain Eukaryota; kingdom Metazoa; phylum Chordata; class Mammalia; order Perissodactyla; family Rhinocerotidae; genus Diceros; species Diceros bicornis. Next base: position 31,745,386 of record NC_080748.1, read on the forward strand.
ACCTAATCTAGAATATTTCTGTACCCAACAACATTTTGTTTACACAAAGAATACACATTTTGCCAAAAAGATCATATAACAAACATCAACTGATTTCAAAGGATTAAAACAATACAAAAAACAACTTAATTTTGACCAATGTGAAATTAAACTAGAAATCAATAACGAAAAGATAACTAGAGGGGGCCAGCCAAGTTGCATAGCAGTTAAGTTTGCATGCTCCACTTTGGCAGCCCAGGGTTTGCAGGTTTGGATCCTGGGTGTGGACCTATACACCACTCATCAAGCCATGCTGTGGTGGCGTCCCACATACAAAATAGAAGAAGATTGGCACAGGCTCAGGGCCAATCTTCCTCACCAAAAAAAAAAAAAAAAAAAGATAACTGGAGAAACCCCAAATGCTTAGAGAAATTAAGCAACACTTTTAAAATATAAATTACTAAAACTGACTGAAGAAATAAAAAATCAGAATAGTTCTATATCTATTAGGAAAACTGAATCCATAATTAAAAACCTTCTTACAAAAACTTCCATATCCAGATAGCTTTACTATTAAATTCTTCCAAACATTTATAGAACAAATGCCAAGCTTACAAAAACTCTTCTAGCAAATAGAAAACAAGGGAACACTTGCCAACTTGTTTTAAGTGGCCAGTATAATCTTGATACCAAAACCTGACATTACAAATAAGGGAAAATCTCAAGTGAGTATCTGTTGAGCAGAGAGACAAAAATCCTAAACAAAATGTTAGCAAATCAATCTGGCAATATGAAAAAAGGATATACATCATTACCAAATGGGATTTATTTTAGGAGCAAGGTTAGTTTGGTATTTGCAAATCAAACATTATTCACCCCATTAACAGAATGAAGGAGTAAAATGGTATGATTACCTTAATAAATAAGGAGAATTTTTCTGATAAAATTCAACACCCATTCATGGCAAAAACTCTCAGCAAACTAGGAATAAAAGATAATTTCCTTAATCAAATAAAGGATATCTAGGGGGCCGGCCCCATGGTATAGTGGTTAAGTTTGCCTGCTCTGCTTCAGCAGCCTGGGTTCATGGGTTCGGATCCTGGGCGTGGACCTACATCGCTCCTTGGCCATGCTGTGGCAGCGACCCACATATAAAGTAGAGGAAGATTGGCACAGATGTTAGCTCAGGGCTAATCTTCCTCAAGAAAAAAAAAATTAAAAAATAATGGATATCTACTAACAGCCTACAGCCACATCATACTTAATAGTGAAATACTGATGATTTTCCCTCTGAGACTGGGAACAAGACAAGGATGTCCACTATTGCCACTTTTATTCAGCATTATATTGGAGGTGCTAGACAATGTAGTAAAGCAAGAAAAAAATAGAACATATAAAATTTGAAAAAGAAGAAGTAAAACTGTCAGATTCTAGAGTTGACATGATTTTGTGTGTAAAAAATCCAAAAAAATCTACAATTAAAATTAAGTGAATTTAGCAAGGGTGCTGAATACATTTATATGTATTTTAAAAATCAATTGTATTTCTGTATACTAGCAACAATTAGAAAGTGAAAATTTAAAAGATACTATTTACAATAGCATCAAAATATCAACTACCTAGGAATACGTCTTACAAAAGATTTGCAAAACATCTGTACTGAAAACTACAAGACATTGCTCAGAAAAATAAAGGCCTGAATAAATGGAGGGATATATAGTGTTGATGGACTGGAAGACTCGATATGAGTATGTCAGTTCTCCCCAAATTGATTCCAATCAAAATCCCAGCAAGTTCTGTTTTTGTTTTTTGTTTTTGTAGGGTGGTAGAGTGGAGGTAGTACTGATAAACTTTAAAATTTATATGAAAATGCAAAGGATCTAGAACAGCTAAGAGAGTTAAAGTGATCAAGTTAGTTTGATATTGGCCAACGATAGACAAATAGAACAGACTAGAGTCCACAAACAGATCAACTGATAAACAATCACCTGATTTATGAGAAAAGTGACAGTATGATGCAGTGGGGAAGGACTAGGGTTTTCAGCCTTTCATTTTAAACTTTTCTCTCTGTATGTTTAAAAGTGTACTCTGGGGGCCAGCCCGGTGGCGCAAGCGGTTAACTGTGCGCACTCCGCTGCGGCAGCCCGGGGTTCACCGGTTCGGATCCTGGGCGCGCACTGACGCACCACTTGGCAAGCCATGCTGTGGCAGTGTCCCATATAACATGGAGGAAGATGGGCATGGATGTTAGCCCAGGGCCAGTCTTCCTCAGCAAAAAAAAAAAAAGAGGAGGATTGGCAGGTGTTAGCACAGGGCTGATCTTCCTCACACCAAAAATATAAAAAGTGTACTCTTATAGAATATATAATTTGGTCTTATTTTTTTATTATCTAGGCTGAAAATCTTTATCTTTTAACTAGTGTTTAGTTCATTTACGTTTAACGTAATTACTAATACAGTTGGGTTTTAGTCTACTATTGTCCTATTTTTTTTTTTATTTGTCCTATTGGTTCTTTGTTTCCTTTCTTGCCTTCTTTTAGATTAACTGAATGATCTTTTAATGTTCTATTTTCCCTTCTGTTAGCTTTTTAGTTATAATTATTCCTTAATCTCTCCATGTGCATCTACATTTTTAGTTACATTATACTTTGTGTAACTATTTTTGTGTTGATTAAATAAATTTTTCCTTTTAAGTGATTGTCAAGCAATGATATAACTGCTCCCTCAAAGGTGGGGTGGAGTGCAAATACCAGAGATACCACTTCTTCAGTGAAGTCTTACTGATCTCATCAGTTAGGAATTATCCTAACTCACTACTTATTAATGAATACCTTAAAGATGATCGTTCAAAAGCCAGCTGTGGTCAGGTGCTATAGGAGCAGGATACAGGGAAGGCATCTGTAAGTGGGAGCCTAAGGAAAGTGGCATCTGTTCATTATCCTCATGGGAACAGTGGGCCAGAGGCAGAAACTGTATTCGTTTTAACTGTGATGACACTGTTGCGGTATTAGCCTGACATCTGTGGTTGCACATTGGAAATTGGTCCATGGTTTTCTGCAAAATTTGGACTGTATATATGACTTTTTGGATTGAGACTCTGTAAGAATTATGATGACCCTGAAAGTATTAAGAACCTCTAGATTGCAGCGATATTAACTGAATATGTTGGCTTAGCAAATTATTTAGAAAATGCTATGAGAATAACATTTATTAAAGGCTCAATGTGTTACCTTGTTCCAGATGCAAAGCACTTTATATTAATTCTCTCTATGTCTCTATGATTCCCTTTCTACAGATGAGGAAGTAAACAGACTCAGGGATATTAATATTATCCAAGAGACACAGCTAGTAAGTGGCAAAATTGGGATTTGAACCCAGATTTCTAATTCTGTACTCCTAACTGCAGCCACCATTATTAATGAAAAAAATGAATTTTGCCTGATAAATGACAAATTAGGAAAAACATGTGTATCTTTGTGAAAACTCAGCCCCACCAAAGGATACTTTGTATTATTGTCTATTGAGAATGTATGTAATGAACCTTTTTTTAATGACCTTTTTTCTTTCCTGCACATAGTTTGCATTAGAATATGCTCACATAGGTATTTGTTTTCCTTTTAAGAGAAGTAATTGTAGTGGTTGAGAGGGCACTTGATTTGAGCTAGCTGTGAAATTGTGCTCAGTCTGTGATCTTGAAGTCATCCCCCTGTAAAGTGAAGAGAATAGTACCTGTCTGGTCTATTTCAAAGAGTTGTCAAGAAGATCATACAACGTAGTGTATTTGTAAATGCTTCAGAAACTTGAAGTTTCCTTAAAAATAAGAAGACAAGAGTTAATACACTTTATAAAGTTTAAGAAACACTTTTATTTTCTGTGCAATAGGAATGCAGGAAAGCTGCCAATTAAATTCCCCTCCTGTGATTGTGTCCAACAGAGCCCAGTTTCAGAGGGGTTAAAACATGAGAGGAAATGTGCATGTTGGACTTGATGAAGTATGGTATATTGTGGCGTGTTATTTTTTTAAAGTTCTACAATAGAGTTCTCTGTCTTTGGAGGCCATTGAATTTATTTTATTCTGGTCTCTTTAATGTGCTAGGCTACAAGTGATTGATTTGACAGCTAGGTTTCTTTTGCATTCAGTAGTCTTTTTCAAATTTTTCTTGAAAGGTCAATGCCTTTTATATTAAGAATTACATTTTTCTTACTCCAGCAAGATGAAGGGGATGTCCAGACATTCACAGATGGCAAAGATCAGAAGTCCTGGCAGACATCACAAATGGAAAAATGGCCGTGCTGGATGGAAAGCAGACATTGGATCAGGCAATTCCTTGTGTGATTCGAAGCCTGAAGGTCCACCTGAGGCAAATGCAGACCCTCTGGGCGTTTTGGTAAACACGGATTCTGGTAAGCTAGATAGGAAAACAGCATGTTTAAAAGTGTATAAATGATGCTGAAGTTGATTCTTCACAGCATTGTTTGTGGAGAGTTTAATGGCAAATATGAAAAAAAGTAGAATGATACTTTTGTTTTTATTTTTAATACAAGTGTCTTATCAAAAACCTCATTTGAGGACATCTTTCTTGAATCTTGGGGATGGGTGCATGAGTCAGGCAGGTTATGGAAAAAGATATTTATTGGATAATTTCCATAGTATGATGGAACTTGCAAATTTTCTTAAGATTGTTCTGAATGTATTGATGCTGTAGATTCAAATTTGCTCAGTTATGTGAATTTTTTTCCCACCTATAAAATAGTAATTCCAGTGGAAGCCGGTATTAATAATGCTGCTGAGTGTGAACATAATCTCTTTGGGTAAAATATTAATTCATTGTATTTGAGTAATACTGTTCTTCCTCAGAACATAGAATATACTTATATGTATTTATAGTTTATCCTTGAATTCCCTCTAGAACTTAATGGGACAAGTTTACTCTTGCTTATAAGTTTAAAAATTAAAGGACCAAAATGCTGCTGTCACAAATACCAGTCAGCCTCTGAGGCTTCATTTTCCCTTGTGAAAAATGAAAACGTAAATGTAAATATTTCTAACACCTTTCCTTCCAGTAACATTGTGAGGCTTTACCTAATTGCATGTGCATCCTCTTCTGCAAAGGAGCATTATTAGTGAGTGGACTGATGTTACATTGGAGGTTTTGTTAGCAGGCTCTGTTCAGCTTGGAAGACAGTAGCTTCTATGATAATCACATGACAAATGATTGAACTATGGATGGCCAGAAACTGGGGGATAACTAATTCACTGACCGAATTAGGATGGAAAAGGATCTTGGCACAAAGGACTGTTGGGCTAAGAATAATAAGATAAAATTTAGTAGGAATAATAATAATAAATTAACACCAACTAACACTTACTGAATAAGGTACTTACTATGCTCTAAATGTTTTATGTATGTTAACTCTATTCCTCATAACAAACCTTTTACCTATGTACCCTTGCTGCCTCCATTGTAGAACTGAGGAGCACAAGGTAAGTAATTTACCTTAGTCATGCTGCTAGTTAGTGGTGGAGCCAGAGTTTGTGCTTAGGAGTCTGGCTCCACTTGTACACGATACATCCTCTAAATGTGAAGTCTAAATTTGTCTAAAAAATATGGTATGAGCCTAGGATAGTTGAGATGTGGGAGAGAGTTTAGAAAAGGCATCTTCTTGTCCTTGCTGATAGCAAAGAAGAGACAGATGACATTTTGGGCCAACACTGAGTTTACTCTTGAGCACTGTTTTTCCTTCAAAAAATGTTAGAGAGCCCACACCCTTCTTCAGATTTACAGTGTGTGACCTTGATGATAAAATACCATCTGCACCCAAATATAAACTTCGTCATTAACATACTTGAAACATAAATATGAAGACTGCCATTATAATCAGTAAGTTACTGATTTGAAAATTATGTAGTTCTTCACTTTATGCAGTTTTCTAAATGAACATTTGAAGGATTCAGTCACGTTGAATAGTCTTTGTTGTTTTCGTTTTGTTAACTTTGGTAGAATGGGTAATTATGTTTTCTCATTTTTAAAGAAATATTGCAGTGTATGTTAATCTGGTGAAATGCCAGTGAAAAGATGATTATATATCTTGCTTCTAGTTAAGCCTGTATCTAGGTCTTCAAGAGACACTTTAGACATGAGAAATAGTAAATACCTTCATCCTCATGGTAGAAAGCCTTCATTCAGGTTCCTAGGAGTAGTTGAATGACAGATCTCAAGTAATTTTGTTTTGGTTTAAATGTTGAAACCCTTAACTATACTGAGGATCAGAGAGGGAAACTACCTATATTGAGCATCAAAGATGAGAACATAAGTCTTCAAAATAAATATCTTACAAGTAAACTATAAATTTATAATATTCTTCTTCAAGGAAATCAAAATACCAATGACCAAATTATGGTAGCTTAATTTTACAGGAAAGATTCCATTTAAATTCGTGCTATCCTTTACCTGGGATTTCTTCTAGACTTTTACATCTTCCAGGTCAATGTTTAGACTGTTGGTTCTTCAACTTTTCACTCCAGGTATAGCTACAGAAAACCATTTTTTCACATGCCTTAAATATTCTCAGCATCTCTACTCTCCAGTAGCTTAGTCTGAGACCTGTTTGGAGGCAGCTTCCTTCACCTGGGGCGGAGCCAGCCAACCTTAGATCTAGTTGTTGTGCTCATTATTCACGTTGTGGTGACAGGCCAGCATTGTGATAATGCAGCCCTGTTCATGCTCTCACATGGCTATTAACACTTTTCACCACTATGCTTACTTTAAAAATAAAGATCTCCCAATTCCTTACATTTTTTGCCTTTATTCGTCTCAAAACCTTATCCAGACATCAGCATTCACGTTTTAGACAAGGTAACAGTTCTCGAGGATCTTTATAAACCTCGTATCATGCTTAGAAAATTATTGCCTGAGCTCACCTTCTTTTTGTGATAGTTGGTAGTATGTGAACTCTCATTAATTATGCAGATGCTTTAAACTGGGGATTGACATTTTTTCAAAAGGAAAGCCTGTCATTTGGAGTCTTCCAGCTTATCAGTTTTGAGTATGGCCTGTTGTCACTAGATTTCCATCATGGTGCTGTGTTTTTTATTTCGTTGTATGTTCTGCTAACTAGTTAACTCAAGGTGTTTTGTTTTTTGTTTTAAATCTTTTTTTTTGGTATCTCATTTGTTAGGACTATGATTATTTTGTTGCTCTTGTTTAAATATATATTCAACAGGTTTTATGGCTTTCCTGGCCTGTGCTTTTAATGTCTTGTCTGAGCTAGAAAGAAAGGAGCTGGTCAGTAATGTGGCACCGAGCATCGCTGACTGCAGTGTCTCTGCATCCGCAAAACAAAAGGATCCAACTTGTTAGTCGTTCGTGATAATATGAGTATAGCTATTGTCATAGAACACTGGGACATCAGTCTAACTATGCACTGACACAAGCTAGGTAGCCTTCTGTTATTTAAAAGGTAGCTGTTAGGGCCGGTCCCGTGGCTTAGCGGTTGGGTGCGCGCGCTCCGCTGTTGGCAGCCCGGGTTCAGATCCCGGGCGCGCACCCACGCACCGCTTCTCCAGCCATGCTGAGGCTGCGTCCCACATACAGCAACTAGAAGGATGTGCAGCTAAGACATACAACTATCTACGGGGGCTTTGGGGGAAAAAATAAATAAAATAAAATTTAAAAGGTAGCTGTTAAAGTAAGAAAATAAGCTGGCCTACACATCAGCTGTCATGAATACCCCTTGTTAAATATCTGTTTTTGAGTGTCGTAAACTGCAAAGCAAAGTTCTTGTTTTTTAGGGTGACTTTTTCAATATATAGCGTTTTCTTTAGGAGACTTAATTTATAAATTTTCTTAGTGCAAGAGCATATAATTGTGTTTTGCTCCCTAAAGGCAATAGGAAATGGGGGGGAGAGTGGGAGGAGAGATAAGTAAAGAAATGAGTTGTAGCAAGAAGCCAGATGGCAAGTTTTTACAATTAGTGTTTAGAGTTGGGCAAGACATTCAAAGGGCAATTTTTTTTTTGCCATTTTCATTTCAGTAGGGATTTACTGAGGTCCTACATTTTGCTTGCCTAGCACTATAATTCAGAGAAATCTCTCCTTGCCTTCATGAAACTTATAATCTAGTGATAATTTTTTAGATTACTATTTTTTTGGTCCGTGGGAACATGATGAATGAGAGAGAGAGGTGAGATTTACCCAAAGAAAAGTGTCACTCACTAAATATTTTAATAGTAAGAGAAATTATTTGAGCGCTGGTGTTTTATAATCATTTTAAAGTTTGATTTTATCATCTCCATTGCTAATATTTTTATACTGGTATTTTTAGTTTAGAGAGATGTTTTGACTGTTTTTAGTAAAAAGTGAGTGAAGTTTGTTGAGTATTATTTTGTCAGCCAGTACAATGCCTTCAGCATAGTCTTTTCCAGATTGTTGCTAAAAATGCTTATGTTAGATAGAACTGCTAGGTGGATCTGAAGGACTTTTTGAGATGAAAAGTCACTGTGAGGATGTTTTGATAGTGCTGAAAGGATGATACCACGTTTCAAAGCGTTGTTACGTGTGCTGGATCCCCAAAGTGTACCTGAGGGGGAACAAAGTAGGGGAATAGTTGTTCGATTGTGTGAACTCCTAACTCTTACCCTTGGGGACGCAGTCAAGTATAGTGAGCTTTGCAATATTCCTAGTAATGAGTACACCAAACACCCGGATTGTGGTTTTACCATTCTCCAACTAAAGGAACCTTGGAGAAATGATTGATTGTAGGGCTGGGACAGGGAAAATACAAGGTGAGCCTAGAGCATCTCATACAATGCCAGAAAATAAGAAAGTACTCAAAAAACATCAGGATGTGGGCATGTCAGAAGGATATAGGGAACAGCTGGAAAGTGCTCCCAATGGCCAAAGTTGGAACAATTCGAGCCACAAAATAGTTAATAGTAGATTATAACCCAAAGAATAAAATAAGTATCCATGGGCCGGCCCCGTGGCTTAGCAGTTAAGTACGCACGCTCCGCTACTGGCGACCCGGGTTCAGATTCCGGACGCACACCGAGGCACCGCTTCTCCGGCCATGCTAGGCCGCGTCCCACATACAGCAACTAGAAGGACGTGCAACTATGACGTACAACTATCTACTGGGGCTTTGGGAAAAAAAAGAGGAGGATTGGCAATAGATATTAGCTCAGAGTCGGTCTTCCTCAACAAAAAGAGGAGGATTAGCATGGATGTTAGCTCAGGGCTGATCTTCCTCACAAAAAAAAAAAAAGTATCCGTGAGTCAATACTGATATAAATAAATATGAGGGAGGAGGGTTTCTTACAGAAGAATTCCAATTAATAAATGTAGAAGAAATGAGGGAAATAGAAAGTCACCATTAGAACACAATAATAATTGTTTCAGACAAGATCCACCGAAGAATGGTAAAATTAGTGGCAAAAACTTTAAGGTAAAATAGAGTATTTATATAGTCTCAAAATATCTCCCCCCAAGTATTAATTACTGTGGTGGTTTTAACATATGTCCAAAATTTTTGATATACCATACTCCAAGAAGTGCACTTAGTCTCCCTTCCCTTGAATGTATGCTGGACTTAGCGACTCATTTCAAGAAATAGAATAATGAAAGAGAAAAATAGTAACTTTATAGTGAAGAAACCAGGCAGACCACCAAGTGATCAAGGTTAACATCACCAGTAATAAGTCATGTTGATATCATGGACCCCCTGATATGATGTAATGTAAAATCCATAGCCTCAGTCTAATCATCAGAAAACATCAGTCAGACCCAAGCTGAGGAACATTCTACAATAACTGACCAGTAGTCTTCAAAAGTATAAAGTTCCTGAAAGACATGGAAATACTGAGAAATTGCTACAGGTTTGGAGAAGACACATATAGGGAGTCATGATGAGTGAATGCAATGTGATATGGTAGATTGGATCCTGGAACAGAAAAAGGACATTAGTGGGAAAACTGATGAAATTACAGTACAGCCTGTAGTTTAGGTAGCAGTATTATACCAGTGTTAATTTGTTAGCTGTGATAAATGTACCATGGTTATGTAAGATGTTAGCATTAGGGGAAGCTAGAGGAAGGACGTGTGGAAATACTCTGTGCTATCTTTGTAACACTTGTGTAAATCTAAAATTGTTTCAAAATATAAAGTTTAAAAAAAAGGGAGGCGAGAAAAGGGGCGATATATAGGCCAATTAAAGCCTTGCCCTCCACTTCTTAAATTGAATGGTGAGTAAACACTTTCCTCCAGTATTTATTTCTCTGTATTTTTCTTTTTCTATTATTTTCTGTTGACCAAAGTAATACAGAAAATGTGAGAAAAAACTGAAAAGCATAAAATAACCTACTTTCTTAACTTATAGAGATAGCCACTGCTCACATTTTGTTGTATATCCTTCCAGTATTTTTCTTATGCACATGTATATGATTATTTAAAATAAAAATGGAATCATGTTATTAAAAAGAAAAAAGAATGAGCTTTGAATCCGAACAGAACTAGGTTTCTATCGTGGCTCCACCTCTTTCTACCTCTGTCATTCTGTACCAGTTAGCCTTTTTGAAGTTATCTTTACTCATTCATGCAACAGTTTGTTCTTCAAATATTTGTTGAGCACTTATGTGCTGTTCTAGGCTCGGAGCATACAGTACCAAACAAAGCCAAACCCCTTCTCTCCTGTAGCTCATGTTCTGGTCAGGGGAATTACAGTAAATAAATACGGGTTGATATAAGCATCATGAAGATGAGTAAAGCTAAGTAAAAGGGTAGAGAATGGTGGTTGGAGAAAGGAGTGTGCTATTTTATGTAATTAGTGAAGGCATCTCTGATAAGGTGACATTAAGAAATCTGAATGAAGTTAGGAACTGATACCTGAGGGGCTAGCTTTCCAAGCAGAGAAAGCAACAAGTACAAACACCTCATGGTGAGAGCATGCTTCATGTGTTCAGGGAACAGCAAGATAGGAGTGGAGTAAGCTGGGAAGAAAGTGGTAGCATTTTAGTTAAGAGAAAAATGAAGGACCAGATCAAGTAGGGCCTTATAGGCCAGGAAAGGACTTGGGAATTTACTCTGAGGTTGAGCAGAGAGGTGACATGATCTTGTTTATGTGGTTAGGTAGAGAATAGACTGTAGGGAGCAGTGGCCAAGGTCATATCAGGGATATCTTTTAGGAGGCTTTTAGAATTGTCCAGGCAAGAAATGTTGACTTGGACTAGGGTTGTAGTAGTGGAAATAATGAGAAGGAGTATGATTCTGGATATATTTCCAAAATAGAGCTGACAGTATTTGTTGATAGATTAGATATGGTATGTGAGAGAAAGAGAAGAGTCAAGGATGATTGCTAGGTGTTGGCCTAACCATTGGGAAGGAAGGGTTTATTGAGATGGAGAGTACTGGAGGGCATGTTTGGAGTAGAAATCAAGTGCTTGTCTTTGGACATGTTAACCTTTGAGATGCCTGTTGAACATCAAAATAGAGATGTTGAATGGGCAATTAGGTTATTCTGGAGTTTAGGGGAAAATTGAAGGCTGGAGGTGTAAGACTTCACCAGCGTCTAGTTAGTATTTTAAGATTTGAGATAAAATGACATCATAAGAGGAGGAGGAGGAATAAAGAAAAAAAGGTTGCTGAGGATTGGAACCAGGGGCGCTCAAGAATTTTGGGAGTTAGTCAATGAGGAGAATTCAGTAGGGAGACTGGGAAAGCAGACCCAAGTGAAAAGGTTCTGGAAGCCAAGTGAAAAAAATGTTTTAAAAAGTAAAACATGATTACTATCAAATGTTGTCGCTAAGTTAAAATAAGATGAGAACCAAGAAATGACCTCTAGATTGGCAACACAGAGGAATCAGGTGAACTTGGACAGAAAAGTTTCACTGGTGTGGTGGGCCTGAAAGACCGATTGGAGTAGATTCTGGAATGGGTCAGACAGCTGTAGGAGATTTCAGGCTCACATGATTCTCCTGGTGAATTATATAAATAGTTGTTTGGAGTTTTGCTGTAAAAAGGAACAGAAAAATGGGGCTATAGCTGGAAGAAGACATTTATGTTAGCATTATTATCGACCATCGAGACATTTTGGTAGGATGGCTTCATTTTAAGAAGAGGACTTGATACATCTGTAGGAGATATTCTAGCCCGCTAGTTAAGAATTGGGATTTGGAGTCAGATAGCCAGGATTTAAATTTGATCTAACTGTTGTATAGTTTTGTTACCTGAGGGAAAAGTTACTCGGATTCTCTGAATTTTGATTTCATCACCTGTAATTAATACTGAAAGTGATATCTTATAAGGATTAAGTGAGCTCATGCTTTTAAAGAGCATTATAGTCAACTGTGTTGTACTTTTTGGCACCTCTCTTTGTGTCTTAGAAGGAAATAGTAGAATTTGGCCTATCATCATTCAAACAATGAGATAAATAGTCTCCATACTAATACCATTGTATATAGTTTTTTAATCCACTAATAATTTATATATATATATATAAAACTGCATATTTTTCTTTATTAATTCAGGAAAAAAGGTAATAAATTAGCTGAAAACTGACAAGGAGCAGTTTTTGGAGGGTGTGGTGCTGGGTAGTTGGATGGGTGGAAGAGAGAGGGTTTAACTTCATCCACCAGAAGAAGGTGGTAGGTCCATGTTCACATAAGAATGTACTCCCATTTCCTACTGGCGTGTTTTGGTTTCCTCTAGGCTGACTCGGTGAACATGAAATGCTGTCTTGAAACATTTCATATTGGTTGTGGGTTGAGTTGGTTCATTACATAGACAAGTTACTTATTGTCTTCATTCTTCAGTCAGGCTTTATTTTTATTGGTTGTTTAGAATAGATTTAATACATTTTTAGAGCTGCCAAAAAGAAATGTAATAGGTGGTGTCCTGGGGCTACAACTAGGCTCGCTGGGCTCTGATCAAACACTTTACCTTTGGCAAGCTCTTCAGTACTTGCTGAATTCTCTTGCTTGGCATGTTTACTTAAATTCTTAGAAGTTCTAAACAGTAAAAACTTTGGGTGGATTCATTTCAGTATAGCTGTTTGACTAAGCCTTTTTCTATAAAATGGTTTAAATATTATTTGTGCCCTCAAAACCTGTCTTAAAAACAAGAAAAAAGGTGGATAGTTTTATATTTATTCCTAAATCTAATTTTCAGAGTCAGTGATCCTAACCCAGTAAAGTTAAATAAATTTATAGCCTTCTTACTACCTTAATAAAATTAATTGATAGCATAAATAAAATAAATTAATTAATAGTGTAGACTGTATAATTAATTTAGAGAAGGCCCAAATTCCATAACCTGTGAAGCATGGTAAGTAACTGAGCTGTGTATAGCTTCCACTTGCCCCTCTGTTTTCTCTTTGGGGCAAATAGCTTCTTTGACTATGAAGATTTAAACGAAGGGGAAATTTTTCAGGTCTCCTGGATTTCGTTTTTTGGAGAAATTAAGGAAATGATCAGAAATTACTTTCTTTTCACTAACACATGAGGGAGTGAGGGGCCTGTCAGCTTTCTTTTTTATGGTGGTAGATATTTTTGGTATACTGTTTTACTTTTAGTTCTTTCCCTTTCTATTTCAGAGTCTGATAAAGAGGAGAAACCACAAAGGACTGTCATACCCAAAGAAGTGACACCAGCCCTGTGCTCACTAATGAGCAGCTATGGCAGTCTCTCAGGGTCAGAGAGTGAGCCAGAAGGTAAGTCATGGCCTCAGTTGGTACAGTTAGGTTTGTTTTGTTTTGTTGCTTTTTGCCTTTGATATATACTGTGCATCAGTAGCATCCTTGTATGTTTATGTATCTGAGGAGATGTGTCTTACACATTCCTTATTTGATCTTCAAATTGCGCTGTCATTTGATTCAGAAGTAAAGTTAACATGGCGTAAAAGAAAGCTGGAGAAATAGGGAAATGTGTTGCTACTCTGGGAGAAAAAGACAAAAATAATATAATGAAAGAAGAGGAAGGGGAAGAGATACTATCCACTAATGGAATAGAAGAAAATTCTAAAAGATATAACAAAGAAAGTTAATTTCTTCTCTCTACTCCCAAGAAGCGTTCTCTTAACATGTTTAGCACCTTTCGTAGGTGAAGAGAGGTCCTTTATGACAAAGAGGATGATAGAATTCCTTACATGTATATAGGGCATTGCTGTTTATAGAGTACCTTCACATAAATTATCTCATTTGGAGAACACGGTAACCCTATGCTTGTGGTTGCATTAGCCTGTGTGTTTTCAAGTTTAGAAGAAATGGAGTCCTTTCAAGAGTCTTTCTAGGACGTCAATGATGTTCAGGATACATGTCTTACCTTTAAAGATGATGATAAACCAGCTGAACCCCTGACATTTTTTTTAGGGCCACCTGAAAGAGCTATGAGGAGGCTGTTCATCTGTTGTGGGGTGGCAGTTCTTAACCCAAGGTTCACATCAATAATCCAGCATATGTTTAGTGAATAAGCCTGTGTCCTACTGTTGAGATTTGGCTCTGAATGGGAATTTTATTTAGGCTTTACCAACCATGAGAGAATTCATGTGTATGTATCTCAGGACAAGATGTGTAATCACAGTAGGAGCTGTACTGGAGATAACAATACAGGATCTAAAAGTGAATATGTAGAATGAAGGGAAGATCTGAATGTAATTGGATGAAGATGGCAGCGCTTTTAATGTTAACTAGGCTAGGATAATCAATGTTTGTGCAGTTGGAAGATGTTGAAGAAGGAAGAGTTGAGCTTTAATATGAAAGATAATGTTTAGATCTATCTGTAACATAGGAATTTTTTTTTTCTTTGTTAATGGGCCGTGGTTTACTGTGGTATCTGGTTAAAAGCTACTTGAATTTTGAAATATAAACCTCTTTGGCTTTATCAGAGTATTCCTTAACAGATGGCTTCCTCTTCTTATTTCTTTTTAGTTTTAAGAAAAACAGTATTTATTTCTTTATTCTTGTTTCCAATACACTGATATGAAGATGGAATTATTCTTTAAACACATATTACATTTCATGCTTATCAGTTGTATTTATGACATGATAGCAAAGAAAGCTGTTTTACCAGATTACATGAATCCCATAAAAACAAGCTGTACTAATGCCTTTTTCTCTCTCTCTTAAGATAAAACATTTAATACTTTTATACTCATGTCTTCATTTTGAGGCTGCCACTGTTTTTAAATTAGAAGGGAGAAAGGAAACCAGAAGGGATCTTTGAGGTCCCACTCCTTCATTTTATAGAACCTTAAGCTTAGAGAGGATAAGTTTGCAAAGCTAGTATGTGGCAGAGCTGATGTAAAGCCTAGGTTTAGGGACTTAAAAGTTTAAAGAAGCCGACTATGTTGCCTGCTATTATAGTCTTTCTCTGTGTCGCATTTGCTGTCTTCCTGCGCAGTAGTGCATAGGCGTTTCTTTTCTTACAGATAACAGAGGATATTAGCTATTAAAAGATACATTTGATTTTGTATGAATTCATTTTGACTGATTGTCTACAATGCTCTGCCTTAAGGAAAAAGCCCTTGCTTCACATTCCTAAGCCTTAAGAATTATTTTATGTACTTTGAATTCAGCTTTATTAAGCCTTCCGGGTCACTAGCAAATTTCTAGGTTTCAGTGTTAATTCTGGACTATAAGTTAGGATGTTGACACATAGGGACTTTGGAATAAATAAACCAAGGAAATAAAGCAGGCCTTCTCTGAACCATGAAATAGCGTCTAGAAGCCTACTTATTTAAGTGGATTCTAAACGGAGAGGAGCAGTCTGATTCTTTGTCGCAGATTTTAACAATTGTGTCTTCATAGTTAAGATCTGTCTCAACTTAGGAGTTAACATAAAAATGTATGGAGGATGTTAAACATGAGTAGTGCTTTTCCGGAAATAGTTTTAAACAAGGAAAAGAAAGACTGAAGCAAAAGAAGAGGCTATGCTTGTTTCTGAGGCTGTCAGAATCATTAAGATATGTATAGGAAAGAAAATTTCAATGACTAGTATTTCTAAATAGATTAGTTTGATATCTCTCATGCGTTTTGCATGTTAGTTTTTTGCTTTTGTTTTTGTTTTGCCATATTAGAAGTTAAGCACAACTTTACAACTCCCTAAAATTGTTGTGTGTCTTCCACTTGGTTTGGCTGTGACAGGGGACCTCCAACTTGAAAATGCATTCAAAAGCCCACAAACCAAAAAGTGTGATTTAGGTTTGAAAAAACTCAGTGGCTATATTTTAAATTTATTTGGGTTGATAAATATTACAGTAAAATATGATACTAAGCTGGGAAATGTTGTGAACCGAATGGTCCCAGTTCCTCATTCTGTGGCAGAAAATTGACAGTATGTATAAGATCTGATTCATTTGACTTTTGTTATTTCTGAATTGGGAGATAATACTCGAAGGAGAAGGGAATAATAGAAAGTAGTGCCTTGGTTTTTCTTTTTGTCTTTAATTATTATTCCCATAGTTTGGAACTCTACAAACCACTTTGTGAATTCTTAGCTCCATTCTTTTATGGTTATATTTCTCTTCTTTTTCTCTTTTCCCCATCACTTTGAAGGCACATCAAAGCCACTATCATCATAGCAAATTCTTATATAGTGCTTACTTTGTGTCAGGCCCTGTTTTATGTGCTTTACTCATTTAATTATTGCAATAACTTCATGAACTAGGTGCCATTATTTATGTGGAAATTTAGGCAGAGATAAGTAGCTTGCCCCAAGATCAACACAGTTGGTAAGTGATGGAACTAGAACTTGAACCTAACAATTTGGGACCAGAATCTGTGCTTCTAACACAGAGGAGCCCCAACTTACAATGCTTGGACTTAGGATTTTTCCACTTTACGATGGTGTGAAAGCGATATGCATTTAGTAAAAACCATACTTTGAATTTTGAATTTTGATCTTTTCCCGGGCCAGCAATATGTGGTGTGATACTGTCCCGTGATGCCGGGCAGCGGCAGTGAGCCACAGCTCCCAGTCAACCATGTGATCCCGAGGGTAAACAACCGATACACTTAAAACCATTCTGTACCCATACAACCATTTTGTTTTTCACTTTCAGTACAGTATTCAATAAATTACATGAGCTATTCAACACTTTATTATGAAATAGGCTTTGTGTTAGATGATTTTGGCCAACTATAGACTAGTGTAAGTGTTCTGGACATGTTTAATGTAGACTGGGCTAAGCTATGATATTTAGTAGGTTAGGTGTTTTAAATGTATTTTTGATGTACGATATTTTCAACTTACAAAGGGTGTATTGGGATGTAACCCCCATTGTAAGTCGAGGAAGATCTGTCCTTCCTTTAAAATTTAATTTCCACATTCAGTCCTATGTAGCACTTGAATGTTGAAGGTTTTGAGGGATATGATTAGACTCCCACACTCTTGTCCAGGCAATTGAACCTAGTCTCCCAACTTCTAGACTAGAACTGTTTATATCACATCAGCCTGTAACTCATGATAATTGAAAATATAGAATAACCATTTGAAGGGTGAGAGGAGGGGATTCCTTTCTTAAAACTTTTGAATTTTCAACTGATCATATGGTTTTTCTTCTTTCTTATATTAATGTGGTGAAATACACTGATTGATTTTCAAATGTCAGACCAAACTTGTATTCTGGGATAAAATCTTCTTGGTCATGGTATATTACCTTTTTAATACATTGCTGGATTTGATTTGCTAATATTTTAGTAAGGATTTTTGCATCCATGTTCATGAGGAATATTGGCCAGTGTTTTTCTTTTCTTGTAATAGCTTTGTCTGGATTTGGTATGAGTTGGGATCTTTTTTCTCCTCCTCTTTTTTAAGGGTTTGTGTAGGATTGCTACGATTTTTTCTTGTTTGTAGAATTCAGTAGCGAAGCCATCTGTACCTAGCATCTTCTTTTGGGGAAGATTTTAAATTATGAATTAAATTTCCTTAATAAGTATAGGATTATTCAGAGTTTCTGTTTTTTCTTTAATCTGTTTTGGTAATTTGTGTTTTTTAAAAGAATTTGTTTCATCTAAGTTGTCGAATTTATTGGCATACAGTTGTTCGTAATATTTTCTTGTGATTTCTGTAGGATATAGTGAAGTCCCCTCTTTGAGTCCTCATATTATTTTTTTAATTTATTTTTTATTTTTTTGCCCCCAAAGCCCCAGTAGATAGTTGTATGTCATAGCTGCACACCCTTCTAGTTGCTGTATGTGGGACGCGGCCTCAGCATGGCCGGAGAAGTGGTATGTCGGTGTGCGCCCGGGATCCGAACCCGGGCCGCCAGCAGCGGAGCATGCGCACTTAACCGCTAAGCCACAGGGCCGGCCCATGAGTCCTCATATTATTAAATGATATTTTTTTTTTCCTGATCAGTCTTGCTAGGTGTTTATTAATTTTATTAATCTTGTCAAGGAACCAACTTCTGGCTTTGTTGATTTTTCTCTATTATTTATTTTCGATTCATTGATTTTCACTCTTTGTTATTTCTTCCCTTCTCACTCTCTACATCATTATAGTGGAAGCTTAAATCATTGATTTTAGACTTTTCTTCATTTCTAATATGAGCATTCAAAGCTGTAAATTTGCCTTCATGCATTGCTTTAGCTGTATCCCGCAAATTTGACATGTTATGTTTTCATTTTTATTTATTTCAAAATATTTTCTAATTTCTCTTGTGATGGGTCTTTAACTTATGGGTTATTTAGAAGTATATGTTTAGTTTCCATATATTTAGAGATTTTCTAGATAGTTTTTATTATTGATTTTACTTTAATTCTGTTATGGTCAGATAATATAGTCTGTTTGCTTTTAGTTTTTTCAGTTTATTGAAACTTGTTTTATAGCCCAGCACAAGGTGAGTGTTCACGTGAACTTGACAAGAATGTGTATTGGGTCAAGTGTTCTTTGTCAGTTTTGAGTTGATTGTTAGTGATACTCAGGTCTTCTACATCCCTGCTCATTTTCTGTCTAATTGTTCTTCAGTTACTGAGAGCCAAGGGTTTGATTCTCCAACCTTAATAATGGATTTCTCTATTTCTCCTTTAAGTTCAATGAGCTTTTGCTGCATGTATATTGAAATGCTGATATTAGGTGTTACTGTGTTGTCTTCTTAGTGAATTGACTTTGTTATCATTATGGACTGTCCCTCTTTATCTCTGGTGATAATCCCTGCTCTGAGATCTCCTTTGTCTGATATAGTTATAGCCATTCTAGCTTTCTTATGATTGATGTATATGTAGTATCTTCTTCCATCCTTTTACTTTTAACCTGACTTTATATAATAGGCAGTCCTCGCTTTGCACTGTTCCTTGGTAACTGAGATTTAATCGTAGTTCAAAGTGTGCAAAGCAAGGACTGCCTGCAATTTAAAATTGGTTTCTTGTGGACATTAAGTAGTTGGTCTTGTTTGTTTGTTTGTTTATTCCTCCAGTTTGACCACCCAGCCTTTCAAGTGGGGTTTTAAACTATTTGCATATAGTGTAATTATTGATATGCTTTGTTTCTTTTTGTCTCATCTGTTTTTTGTTCTGTTTTCTTCCTTTTCCTGCCTTTGGATTAATCCTGTATTTTTAGGGCAGTGCAAAATTGGTTTATTAGTTGTACCTCTTTGTTTTATTTTTTAGGAGTTAATCTAGAGTTTATAGTATGCAACTTTAGCTTATCACAGTATTCTTTCAAATGATATTATACCATTTCACATATAATTTAAGAATTTTGTAGCAGTATACTTACATTTTCCTCTTCCCTTCCTTTGTGCTATTGTAATTATATATTTCCTTTCTACAGATGTTATAAACCCCACATACATTGTTATTAGTTTTGCTTTTAATAGTCATTTATCTTTAAAAATTTTTTCAAACAAGAAAAAATGTCTTTTGTATTTATCCACATATTGACTGTTTCCGGCACTCTTCATTCCTTTGTGTAGATTTAAGTTTCCATCTGGTATTATTTTCTTCATAGGGATCACTCTGTAGTTCTTTGTGGTAATCTTTTCAATTCTTGGCAGTTATAGCTCCCAATTTGAAAAATAATGTAATAACATTGTAAATGCTTAGTTTTAATTAATAAGTAGCCAGTATTATGGCTGGAATGGGGGCGTTATTATGGCTTTTTTGGTTATTTTTGGAAGTTTTATCTGTTTGTTGTTTATTTTTATATTTGTTTTTCATCACATTTAGAAGCTCCCATCAAGACTGAGGCAGACATTCTGGCGGAAGACCAGGTTCTTCATAGCAGTACTCCTGAGAGACCAAGTCAAGATGTTAAAGCGACTGTTAGAAATTTCTCAGAAGCCAAGTATGAGAGCCAAAAGAAAAGTTTTAAAAAGACAAACCTTAAGAGAAAAAACGATTATCACAACTATAAAACATTATTTGAACCAAGAACACACCATCCATATCTCCTGGAAATGGTAAATTATTTTTCTTTACATTCTAATCTTTGTGTCCTTCTTACGTTATGAAGATAGAGCCACTGGGTTTGTGCTTGTGTGTGCGCCTGTTTTTTAAGGTTACCAGAGACGTACATATGCTCCTTGAAGATTCATCTTTGTATCCTAATTCTGAAGCTGCATTTGGCTGATGTTCAGTAAATGTGGAATAATTACATTTTTAAAAACTGCTTAAAATAAAAGAATCTAAGATTAACTGATTAGTAAGGAAATATGTATTGAGGTGTACTGACATTTTTAAAGTTTTCTTTGAAAGGATAGTTAAATACAATGACAAACTGAGGGGAGAAAAAGGTTTTTATGTGTTTATTTTATGCATTGTTGGCTTTATTCTCAGCGTGATTGTGCTCAAAAATCTATTGTCTTCAAACTGCAAAGAGGAAGCAGTGCATCTTTTGATCTAAGTAATGGACATGAAGCTGTTCAAAGATCCAAGACTTTCATATTTAGGAGTGATAGAAATACTCCAAATTTTTTCGTGGAGTTGTAAAACTGCTGACATTCTGTGAAAAGTCTGTTTGTTTTTGCCTTGTCAGATAAGTGCTTATGCTGTGGCTAAAGTGTTCTGTGGCTACACTCTGTGAGGTGTTACATGTAGACACGGTCACTTCCTATTAAAATTGATCTGAGATATAATCTCTATTTTGTAAATTTCTGTGCTTTTTTTTTAATCTTTTTTTTTGTGAGGAAGATTAGCCCTGAGCTAACATCCAATGCCAATGCCAATCCTTCTCTTTTTGCTGAGGAAGATTGGCCCTGGGCTAACATCCATGCCCATCTCCCTCTACTTTATATGGGATGCTGCCACAGCATGGCTTGACAAGTGGTGCGTCACTACATGCCCAGGATCCAAACTCTTGAACCCCGGGCCACCGAAATAGAGCGCACTCACTTAACCACTACGCCACCGTGCCAGCTCCTTTATTTATCTTTTTTGAGGAATATTAGCTCTGAGCTAACATGTGTTGCCAGGCTAACATCTGTGCCAGTCTTCCTCTATTTTCTGTATGGGTTGCTGCCACAGCATGGCTTGATGAGTGGTGTAGGTCCGTGCCCAGGATCCGAACCTGTGAACCTGGGCTGCGGAAGTGGAGCATGTGGAACTTTAACCACTCAGCCATGGGGCCAGCCCCTGTGCTATTTTTAAATATTTACATTTTTAAAAAATTTACCTTATACCTGGTAAATTAAATCATCTTTCCACTGAAAGTTCCTGTGTGATGTTTCTTTTTTTTTTTTTTTTAAAGATTTTATTTATTTATTTTTTTTCCCCCCAAAGCCCCAGTAGATAGTTGTATGTCATAGCTGCACATCCTTCTAGTTGCTGTATGTGGGACGCGGCCTCAGCATGGCCGAAGAAGCGGTGCGTCGGTGTGCGCCCGGGATCCGAACCCGGGTCGCCAGCAGTGGAGTGCGCTCACTTAACCGCTAAGCCACAGGGCCGGCCCTGTTTGATGTTTCTGAACTACATTAATGACATCATAAAATAAATTGAGTGGTCACTTTATCCTTTTTGGTAAATCCCATATGATTCCTTGGTTATGTACTTAGTCTAAATACCAGGGATTTTTAGCCTTCTTTCAATTAGAATAAGCATAGTAATGGGACATTATGAAAGTCCAGGAATGATGGGATTTTTTTTACTGCTAGTTTCATTATTACTATATTTACTGTATTTACTTATCAGTTTCTACACTGTTTATTGATTTGGGTTTGGGAGGATCCTCTTTGATATGATTTTTAGATTAAAGAACCGAAGACTTTTAAACGTATTTTTCCTGTCCCTTGTTAGATACTCCTAGAGAGGACCCCAAATATGAACATTTGTGCTATTCAAAAAAGCTAGATAGTCCTGGTGTAAGTTAAAAGGAAATGTTCTTACATTATTTTTTAGCAAAATATTTAGTAATTATAATACACATCTTTATTGTTCTGTGTTCTTTATATGGGGAAGGCACACATAGTATTTTAGACTATATTTCTTGGATATATTTTATTTGCTAACTAATCTATCTGTTGTTTTTAGCTTTTAGCTCCGGACATTCGACATGAAAGGAATGTGATTTTGCAATGTGTTCGATACATCATCAAAAAAGACTTTTTTGGACTTAATACTAATTCTGCGAAAACTAAAGATGTATAGGCTTCTGATGTTTCAGCAGTCATAACTGAAGCGTGTGAAATAGTGCCATCCTCAAGTTATTGGAGGAAAACCTTTTTTTAAAAACTGGATTAGTAATTAAATTGTAAGCCTCATGGGATATTATGTTGGATTTTCAAGTCTTTCCTTTGAATCTATGCAAATAAATCCGTAACTGATTTTTAAGACTGTGTCTGCATTGTTGGGATGGTACGTAATATTTACTGGCAGAATTCTATGTTTTATTTTTATGTATTGTCATCATGTAAGGAAATTTGCTCTTGGGCCAGTTAAAAATTGAAGATACTAGTTTAATAGTAAAGAAAAAAGCTTTAAAATTTTTAATTCAGCTGAGTAAAGCTGTAGATTAGGGAAAGAAATACAGTCATATTGTTTTTAATGCAGGAGAGGAAGAATCATTCTTTAGCAAGGGGGAGTATTTTAAAAATAAACCAGATCAAATTAATACAATCAGAAGGGCTTGAAATTTAAAATTTCCTTGTTTATTTCAAAAGACGTTTTGAAATTCACCTGTTGGCACTACTTGAGTAGCTCAAATATTGAACATTTGAAATATCAATATAGATATGGCCTCTGTGTATGTTTAGATTCAATGAAAGTGCTTCTTTTTGGTATGGTTCAGATTTGGACCTTTTTATTTCCCTGTGAAAAAGTATGTAAAGTGTAGTACTTGATGAGGTTCAACCAATTTCTTATAGCAGAAACAGGAGTTGGTGAAATAATGTTACCTCAGTTTTAAGGTTTAAATAAAATTCATCCTGTGAAGATAGTAATTGAACCCTTTAAAAATGTTTTAAATGAGTAAAAGCTACGGAGATCTTTGTCTTATAATACCAGAGATTTTGATCATATGTTCTAGTCTCTTGTGCTTGCTAGAGCTCTGCCGTTTTGAGATACAGCTAACAGGGGCAAGGTTTTTAAAAATTTGTCTGTTGTTGTAGTTGAAAAATTAATTTTATCTGACATTGTGACTATTGGAGTCCGTGAATCTTGCCTGCAAGAAGAAAAGCAAGAAAGCTGATAGCAGCCCTCAAGAAAGAGCTGTTCCTCCTATGCATTTGTAAGATCCTATCCAGAATCCTGGAACACCTGGCAGGAAACACTGTGACATCACAGAGCTGAGATTAAAATTTATATGTAGCTCAATGTTTCCCAACCTTGTAACCGCCATACAGACCTTTTTATTCTGTTTCATTCTACTCCCTCAGTGAGGCCCATATTTTGGAAAATTATCTGTCCAATACATTAATTAATTCAGTTCTTGTAATACTGTTGAGTGCTTACTTATGTGCCACCGCTCTGCATGGATTAAAGATATAAAAATGAATAAGACCTTGCCTGACTTCAAGGACCTCAGTTTAATTTTTGTTATTCAAAGATGTGACTCATACCCCAATTCATCTCATCAAGATGAAGTAGCCAGTGTTACAGACTGAGTTGGTATTCTAAAATATGGCTTAGTCTGCACTTTCATCACTGGTTTGCATGCAAGTTCCATAGGCTTTAAATGTGTAGATGAATTCAGACTCTTAGGCTACTTGCACGGCCCAGCGTGTCTCCAGGGATGTTGACAATCACTGCTTTAAGGTGTATTGTGCAAAGTTTTACCTTCAATCTTTCTTGTTTTCTAATGTATTTAAGACTGACAATGCTCCTCTGAGTACTGCCTTGGCTATGTCGGACAGTCTTTAGCTGTGGTGACTGTTGTTTATTTCTAGTGGGTAATTTCAGATTCAGTTGCCTTTATATTTAACCTAGGAATTACTTAAGTGTGTTTAAAATTTCCAAGCAGATAGAATGTAGGCTGTGTGGTTTCTATCTTATGGAATACATGGTCAATATTTGTAAATATTCTGAGTTTGTGGTGGAGGAGGGGTGCTTTGCCTATTTTTGGATACAAGATTTTTTTGATTTAGCTTGTTAATTGTTCAAACCTTCTATATTCCTATCTTATTGTCCACTTGAATTGATTTCTGAGATGTGAAAGCATTATATGACTCTTGGTGAGTTATGCCTTTTACAACTGTGAAATACTCTTTTTTGTCCTCAATAGTCTCTGCACTGACTTCTATTTTCCTCAATTAATGTAGTCAAGACAGCTTTTTGGGAGTTCATTCTAAGAGTCTCCGGAGAATTTAGTCCGTTCGTATTAATTGAAATTGTTGAAATGTTTGGACTATTCCTGCCATCTTACTTTGTATTTTCTATATATTGTGCTTTCTTGTTTTTATTTCAGTATTTTATTGGCTTGAGTGTTATTTTTTTTCTCCTTGTTTTTCCTCCTAATGCTTTGGAAATAATTAAAACTATTGCTATTCCTGTAGTGATTACCCTTTTCTCTAGGTTCAGAGTTAATCAGTAGCCATATCTTCCACCCATCTCCCAGTTAAGGCAAAAACCTTCACATTCTTTCACTTCCCCACCTGGACCTTTTTCTCCTGGTGTAATCATGTGGGATTTGTTTGAGATTAATCCATATCTTGGTGTGTGTGTGTGTGTGTGCGCGCTAACAGTATGCATAGTTATTAGGCAACTGTAAGTTTTACTGTTTCCTTCTCTCTGCTTTTTCTTTCATCCCAGGGTTGGTTTTTTGGTTTACTGCAGCATATCATCAAGTAATTAAATGTCAAATCCTCCATTTGAATTTTTCAAGGGTGTTAGGTTCAAAATCATTTCCCTTCAGAATTTTGAACATGATTGTTTGCTAGCCTCCAGTATTGCTGATTAAAAGACACCAATCTGATTCTTTTCATTTATTAGTAAAACCTATTTTTTCCCTCATGAAAAACTTGAGGATTTTCTTTTTATGCTTGGAGTCCTAAAGTTTCACCAGTATGTGCCTAGGTATGTGGGACATTTGTCATTCTTTCTGCTTACCCCACTGTGAAGAATTGTACCATTCTTGGGCTAAGGTCAATCTCAAAAATGATTTCTTTAATTATTTTCATCTGTTTCATTTTTCTGGAACTCTTATCAAGTGAATATGGGACCTCCCGACTTGATCCTGTCACTGACTTTTATATTTTTTCTTGGTCTTTTTTGCTCTATTCTGAAAGATTTCTTCAAATGTTATCTTCTAGATTGCTAATTTCCTCTTTAGGTGTGTCCGTTGCACCATTATTTAGCTTTTCTATTTCGTTTTTAAGTTTAGTAATTTGTTTTTAAATATTGAAGATTGCTGTCTTGTTCTAGTTCCTTTTTTCATGGATGTAGTACCTCTGTATTTCTGAGGATACCAATTAGAATTTTCATGTTATTTTCTGTTCCTTGAATTATTTCTGTTTTCCTCATTGATTGTCAATTGTTCAATTTACAAATTATCTTTACTGCTATTTGTTGTCCTTAAAAGATCACTCTTACATGTGAAAGAGAATCACTTGATTAATGTATTGGTAGTTGGTGTGGATTTTTCCCACATTTGCTTAAGCCTTCTTTTCCCCAAAAGACGTTTACCTTGACTGAGAAAAGGGGGCTTCTTAACATGGACTTGTTAGAATACACGGCTGGGAAGTGGGCAGAAGATCTAGGCTCTTGTCCCATCCTCACTCCCATCTCCGCCAGAATACAAAGAGCTTTATTCTGAGGATGGAGCTCTTCTGGGCAGAACTACCTCCCACTCCCACCAACCACTTGGTTTTGGAGATGGGCAAGGTTAGGACTTGACTGTCGCAGCTGGAGGCCTCCAGTTTTCTATCTCTTGCTGACTCAACTTGGGGTAGCCATGGAATTGCTTTTACCTTTCCGATTGTCGTCTCCGGGGCTGGTTTGGGCTGAGGCTTTCCTCTGGGTTCTTTTCAGTCTGATCAGCTTTACGTGGTTCTCAAACCTCAGTGTGCACCAGAATCACCTGGAGGGATTGCTAAAACCCAGATTGCAGGGACCTACCCCCCAAAGGTTATAGTTAAGGAGGGTAGGGATGTGGCCTGATAATTTGCATTTCTAACGAGTTTCTAGGTGATGCTGATGAGGTTTGTTTGGGGGGGCCACATTTTAATAACCACTTTGAGGAACTTAGGAGTTTTTCAAAACCACTGGTATCCTGATTTCACCCTTTATCATGTAAATCTTCCGTTCTTTTTAAAAATATCATTTCAAGGAATTTGGAGCATAAGGAGATGTTGTTGCTGTTGTAATCTAGACTTTTAACTGAATCTCTTTGTTCATTATATTCCTCAGTTTTTTGAGTAAGCATCTTTGTTTAAATTTTTTTATCTTTTTTAAAAAAGCATTTTAATTTGGAAAATTTCAAGCATATGTAAAAACACAGAGAGTAAAGTAATGACACCCCTCTTCCGAACCATCACAACACTGTCAATCTGCGGCCAATCTTGTTTTCATCTACACCTCACCCATTCCTCCCCACCCCACTCCACCTGAGATTATTTTGAAGCAAATGCCCAGGCATCTTTATTTTATTCCTATATATTTCAGTATATAGCTCTAGAAGATAGGACTCTAAAAAGAAAAAAAACACACTAACGTGAAAAATTCATAATTTCTTAAGGCCATCAACTGTTCAATCAAAATAAGTTTCCATAACTTTTTAAGATAACATAGTCGAGGGCTGGCCTGGTGGTGTAGCGGTTAAGTTCACGCGCTCCACTTCGGCGGCCCGGAGTTCACGGGTTCGGATCCTGGGCGTGCAGCAACGCACCGCTTGTCAAGCCATGCTGTGGCAGCATCCGATATAAAGTGGTGGAAGATGGGCACGGGATGTTAGCCCAGGGCCAATCTTCCTCAGCAAAAAGAGGAGGATTGGCAACGGATGTTAGCTCAGGGCTAATCTTCCTCACGCACACAAAAAAGATAACATAGTTGAGATCATTCTGTATATTTCATTTTGTGTCTTATTTTGTATATCAAAAGTGTCATATTGGAAAACTATATTTTGGACATATTTAAAAGCTGAACCCATTTATTATATTCACTATGATCACCTTCCTCTTTTCATTAAAAAATAGACATTTAAATTCTGAAATGGATGACGTGTTTTAATTTAAATGTGAAAACGGTGGTGCCAAGTGCTGTGGAGCTCACTGCAGCTGCTAGTGGGCAGCAAGCTCTTGGGAGGGGGGAGAGGAAAGCCCTGTGGACGCCACAGGCCAGGGCAGTTCTTGTGATGATGTGTAATTAGCATTTGAAAGTTGCCCTGCTCACTTCCTTTGTCCAGCAACTACCTGCCTGATACGCAAGGCTGAAAAGGACTGAATGGTCACTCTGGGAGAGGAGAAGCCACTTCAAGTGTGGTGGAAGCAGGAGCTTTAGAGGGCAGACTTGCTCCAGAATGGTCTCCTGTTACCTTAGCTGGAGGCTTCTTGAGAGTGGCATAGGGAACGGATGATTATTTCCTCCTCGAAGTTGAGAGAGGAGAAATACAGTAAATGTGAATAAATGGAGGAATAAAGAAGACAGATATTCAGAATGTATGGAGAAAAGACCCCAAAGTGAAATTCTGTTCTTTATAGCTGGTGCCATAGCCTGTGCCCTGCAGTGCAGTGCATCCTGTGAAGCACCAGTGGTGGCTAACGTGTGGAACGCGTTCTGGGTCTTCTCATAAAGAGAGTGACAAACGTCTTCTGTTGATCTTCTGGACCCATTTGACTTAAATAAGGCTTTGTACACACCCAGGAAAACCTTCATGTCTTCACTTCAGGACCTTTTGCAGGTTGAGTGAAGGTTTCCACATTCCCGTTTCTGGCAGTCGTCTCTGGTTATTAGCAGGTAATGCCTCCATTTCCTGGGTCACGTATTTGCAGTTTAGTGTCTATATGTTTTTCTGATCATTTTTATGTTTTTATTTAATTCGTTAAGCTAAACTATAGGCTTTATTTGGATTTCACCAGTTTTCCACGAATGTCCTTTTTGATGATTTCATCCAGGATACAACATAGCATTTAGTTGCTACGTCTCTTAGTTACCTCATTTTTAGTTGTTGTTTTTTTTAAATGATGAAAGTAATGTGGTCATTGTAAAAATTCAAAGAATCCAGTAGTATATAAAATAGAAAAGTGAGGTTTGTTGTGTCTTATTCCCTTCTCATCATATTCCCCAGAGGTACCACTGTTAACAGTTTGGTGTGTATTTCCAGACTTTTAAAATACATATATTTATAAGTATCTAAATATGTTCATATGAATTTTGTTTTTAAATAGAAAAATCATCATAGATATTGCTTTGCAAATTTTTTCACTTAACAATGTCATGAATATTTATACAGGTGTATATAAATATATGTGTATGTATGCATTTATGTATATATATGCTTTTACTTTTTAAATAATTTCCCTATGGGGAAATTTGTTTCCAGTTTTTCTCTGATGTTAGTGATACTACAGTGAACACTGATGAATTGACAGTGATACACACTCTGTGTGTGTGTGTGTGTGTGCACCTGTGAATATTTTTGTAGGAAACAGTCTTGGGATCAAAGGTCAAATGGCCTTTAAAAGACTATATCAAATTACATTCTTATTAA
The DNA here is from genome assembly GCF_020826845.1 of Diceros bicornis minor. Lineage (NCBI taxonomy): Eukaryota > Metazoa > Chordata > Mammalia > Perissodactyla > Rhinocerotidae > Diceros > Diceros bicornis. The sequence goes on from NC_080748.1 coordinate 31,774,426, forward strand.
AAATATGTTTAAAAAAGTATCAAAACTTGAAATAAGGAAATGGATTACTGCATGCCCTTTCAATGGCACACTAGAGCAGTGGTTCTCAAAGTGCGGTCCAGGGACGTTTGGGGGGTATCCAAGACCCTTTCATGAGGTTTATGAAATTGAAACTATTTTTATAATTCTGAGACATTATTTGCCTTTTTCACTCTCATTTCTTTAATGAATGTACAGTGGAGTTTTCCAAAGGCTACATGATGTGTGATGCTGTCATTACTATGACAGCTAATGGGAAATGTGCTTCTGTTCTTGTGTTTTCTAGAATTTCCTAAGGTGGTAGGTTGAAGATATACATATATGAGTTCTTAGAGATTAACTCAGGTTGTTCTTTGTACTTTTACTGTACTCTTATTAGCTATCTTTGGTTATCCCTGCTATGGTCTCTGTAACCTCTGTAATTATTGTCATCAATAAATTGTTATTTTGAAATCCCAATGATTGGCAAAACTTTAAAATGATGCCACTCAGCTCACTAATATTTTTTGGTATTGGAAAAGAGAGAACTCTTAAAAAATGTTATTTATGTTAATATGTAAATGGATTTATTGATTTAAGTGAATCAATACATTTAAATTTTGTTTTAACTTCTAATCTGTGAATATTAATAGATATAACCCACATAAACAAAAGCTCTTGGAGATCCTCAATAATTTTTAAGAGTGTGAAGGAAGCCTGAGACCAAAATGTTTGGGAAACCACTGTACCAGAGCATTGTCTAAAAAGCCTACCTAATGGTTAACTGATACTTTTTGTTTGTGATTGATTAGGGCCCAGACTCTGTAAAGCCAGGTGTTAACTTGTACAATATTGATGAGCCACAAATGATTTTTATTTGGTGGAATGACCTGTTATTTTTCTTTAGTTGAAAGGAGGTTACACTTGTTTAGCCTTGTAGGACATTAACCACTGTAGCATCTAACTTTGTAATATTCTGGCATTCTTTTCTGGTATCCTCTTTTGTCATCCTTTGGAGTCCTTTAGTAATAAGTTAAATAAGTTTTTTGACCTGTGCTTACTATGTTATGTTTCCAACTCTTTGAAGATTATTCTATGACAAGTACATGAGAATTTCTGTCTTACCCATGCTCTTACCAGTGTGTTACAAATCTTTTTACTTGTTTTGCTGATGCATGAAATGTGCCAGTGTGTAACACTTAAAGACTTAAAGTTTAAAAAAAAGTTTTTTAAACACTTCGCTGGAGTTCAGTTGGGGCTTACCACTCAGATGCCTGAGGAGGATGTGAGACTGTAAGAACTAGGTGGTGCCAGGCTTCCCTTTCCCTACCCCATGGCACTGGTCGGGGAGGTGTGTCTTTCCTTAGAATACTCCTAGCCCCTGAGCTGGACCTGACAGCAGCCCCCAGTCCAGAGCAGTAGTAGAGTATCCCTGGTGCTGGACCCTGCAAATGCAACACAGGTTATATTTAGATGAACTTGTTGAAGGACAAGAAAATCCAAAACCAGAAAATATAGTCCTTTTATTACTCTGTCAGGTGAAAGAAAATATTTTTTTGCATTTCCCTGACACCAGTGAGGCTAATCGTTTTTCATGGTTTTGTTTTGTTTTGTTTTTTGTTTTGTCATTGTATTCTGTGAATTGCCTGTTCTAATTCTTTCTTTATTTTCCTATTGGTTGCTTCTCTTTTTCTTTTTGATTTGTACAAACATTTTGTTATGGATCTCAATCTTTTGTTAAATATTCCAATCTCTTGCTAGTATTTTAATTTTGAGGAAAGTTTGATCTGTTGCTTTTTCTTTGATGGCTTTGGGGATTTGGGTCATCCCCAAATATATATTTTTTTCTTCTAATACTTTTGTGATATTTTATTTTTGTCTTATTCTATTTTGCTTGTGGTATGAGATAGGGATCTGTTACTTTTTTAAAAAAAATTCCCTATTCTGTAGAACTATAGAAGAGAAGCTGAGACTTTTTTTTTTCTTTTGCTCTAACCCCTTTATTTTTACAGGTAAAATGGTTTACCTTCTTGATACTGTCTTCTAGGTTTTGTGCTCTGCAGAAAGGTTTCTGTTTTTCTTTTATTTGAGGATGATGATACCATATAATAGGAAGCAATCCATTATGATGATGTAATTTTACAGATAGTGATTTCATTTTAATATCTTTAAGGGCAGACTTATTTAATCAAGGCTACATTTTCTTCCTTCCTATGCTCTTTTCCATTTCCTTAAAATTACTGAAATTGCTTCCTTGTTGTGTTATAGGAGTGGTAGCAGCAGCCACTTCACAAATTCTGATTTTACACAATCAAAGATTGCTGGCCCTAACCTAAACTGTCTGAAGATAACCAATATTTGGGGCCTTTTTTTTTTATGTTACAGTGACCACTCATTTTTTTGGTCCCTTCTCCCGGGGCTGTGGCCTTCTTCTATCTTGAGGGAAGTAGGTCATATATCATTATCTTGCTTAAGAGCTTCTGAGACATGTAAAATTACCTGTGGTAGACCAGTCAATATTTTTTTGTTTGTTTGTTTTGTAGTTACCCTGAGGTTTGTACAAAAGTTCTCATAGATGAGATGGTCCTTTTTCTGCTGATAGCATTTTATCCCCATTAGCCTATACAGGTTCTGTCCTCTTCCTTTTCCCCTTCTATGTTTTTGTTGTCACAATTATCCTTTTTTGTATTGTGAGTTTGTTACCAAATTGATGTGGTTATATTGTTGCTTTCTTTCCCTTTAGCCTTTATGTTATAATTGTTTACTAACCTATTCTGATATAGAGTTGCAATTTTCTGATTCTGTCCATTTATCACTTTGCTCAAGGCTTTGTAAACCTTTGCCTTTTTGTTTCAGGTAGGAAGGCTCCTTTCAACATTTCTTGTAATGCAAGTCTAGTGGCAATGAACTCCCTCAGCTTTTGTTTGTCGGGAAAGCTTGTATTTCTCCTTCATATCTAAAGGATAACTTTGCTGGATAGAGTATTCTTGGCTGATAGTTTTTGTCTTTCAGTATTTTGGATATATCATTCCACTCTCCTCTATCCTAGAGAGTTTCTGCTGAGAAATCTGCTGATAGCCTGATGGAGGTTCCTTTGTAAGTTACTTTCTTCTCTTTGGCCACCTTTAATATTCTTTCTTTGTCATTGACTTGATAGTTTTGTTTTTGTTTTTTGTTGTTTTTTTTTTGTGAGGAAGATCAGCCCTGAGCTAACATCCATGCCAATTCTCCTCTTTTTGCTGAGGAAGACTGGCCCTGAGCTAACATCCATGCCGATCTTCCTCCACTTTTTTATGTGGGACACTGCCACAGCATGGCCTAACAAGTGGTGCGTCAGTTCGTGCCCGTGATCCGAACCCGGACCCCCCAGCAGTGGAGCACATGCACTTAACCACTATGCCACGGTGCCGGCCCCTGACAGTTTTAATATAATGTGCCTTGGAGGAAGTCTTTTTGCATTGATGTAATTAGGATTTCTATTGGTTTCATGTATTTGTAAGTCCAATTCCTTTCCCAGGTTTGGGAAGTTCTCAGCTATTATTTCTTTAAATAAGCTCTCTGCTCCTTTCTCCCTCTCTTCTCTTCTGGGATACCCATTATCCTTGTGTTGCTTTTCCTAAGTGAGTTGAATATTTCTCGTAAAATTCATTCATTTAAAAAAAATCTTAGTCTGTCTTCTCTTCCACCTGAATCATGTCTAGATTTCTGTCTTCAAGCTTGCTAATTCTCTCTTCCATATGGTCTGCTCTATTGCCAATGATTTCTATTTTATTTTCATCTCATTAACTGTATTCTTCATCTCTAGAATTTCTGTTTGTTGTTTTTCCAGATTCAATCTCTTTGGTGAAGTATTCCTTCTGTTCATTAATTTTATTCCTGAGCTCATTAAATGTCTTTCTGAGTTTCCTTATAACTCATTGAGTTTCTTCATAATAGCTGTTTTGAATTCTCTGTCAGTTAAATTGCAATCTTCTGTGACTTCACGTTTGGTTTCTGGAGAGTTGTCATTTTCTTTCTGTGCTACTGTGTTACTGTAGTTCTTCATGGTGCTTGATGAGTTGTTCCTCTGGTGCATTTGTGGTAGTAACTCTTTTATTTGGGTATGGCTTTGTTATTTTGATTATGAGCTGCTTCTGATTGTATTTGAGAGCCCACACTTTCCACCCTCCACTGCCTCTGCCAGAGGCGTCATCAGAGCCCTGCTTGTGCTGCTCAAGACTCTGAGGTTGCTGGTGCCTTGCTGCTTGTGATGTCACTGCAGTTGCAGGTGTCACCACCAGGGTCACCGGACTACAAGCACCTCTGCTGCTTCCAGGGTCACCTGGGTCTTGTGTTCCCCCACTGGCTCTCCATGGGCTCGGGTGCTGCTGCCACGTGCACCAACTACGCTACTGCTTCCAGCTTATCTGGGGAGGCTGGCAGCAATGCTGCCAGTGGTGCTGGCTTCATGGGTATCACTGTTGCTGTCAGGGGCCCAGGGTCTTGTATGCAGCTCCCACTGCTGGTAGGGCTGGTGTCAGGGGTGCTGCCACTGGGGCCTAGTAGACTAGTCAATATTATTTGTAGACGAGCTGCATAAATCCCAGGATATGGAAGAATTCTAAGATGTGAAAATATTTTTGCTTGAAAATGAAACCAGGATAATATCTATTCTTTCAGCTCTGGAAGTATTTTCTGGTTTTTGTTTTTAGACATAATATTGTCCCAGTTCCTCCCATATTTATTTGTATGTTTGTTTAAAACAATGATGAATCACTATGCTAGAAAATCTATTTCCTTGCAGAAGCAGGAAAAAGAAAAAGTTCTGAATGAGGTGCATATTTGTATTACAAGTCTGGGTGCTTTTCTTTTGGATATTTTGAAACTTTGGGATATTTTCAAGAACAGATTTTTAGACCATAACTAAAATAACAAGGTTTGAATTTGGTAAGCACTTATTAGATCTTATACAGTTTTTGGTGGATATGATGACATGAGACTGAGACAAGGAGACATTGATCAAAAAACGTCAAAATAAGAAATCTCTGAAAGACGCTGGTTTTAAAACCAAAGAGGTGAGAAGGTAGAAGGTATCAAATTACGTACTGAGTCCGGCTTGTAAAGCCTGTGGTACTTATTACCCTTGATTTCCTAGCAAGGAAAAATGGCATTTGAAAATTAATTGCTCACCATGTCAGACACTGTATTACTTTGATGTAGACCAGTGGCTCCCAAACCAGGCTGAATATAGCTTCTTACCCTGAGATTCTGATTTTTGTAGATATTGGGATGTAGCCTAGAAATATTTTAACAAGTTCCCCCTGGTGATTAGGATGATCTGACAGGTTTGGGAACCACTGATGTAGACTTGAGTGTGCATTAGAAGCCGCTGCAGGGCATCTTGCTTGTTAAAATACAAATTGCTGGGCTCCACCTCCCAGGTGTCTGAGTCATAGGTCTTTGGTGGGGCCTGAGAATTTGCAATTCTGTTAAGTTCCCAGGAGATGCTGCTGCTGCTGCTGGTCCAGGGAACCAAACTTTGAGTACTACTGTCATAGACAAACCTCAAGACTCCCCAGTCCCTGACTGGTCACAGTCGACAAAGAAACAGCAAACTGAATTCCATGGCAAGGTCTTCAGTTTCTGTGGCTCAAGCCTTTGCACTTTTTTTTTCATGTTCTACTTGGTGATTTTCTTCCTTTGGAATGAGTATTAATTGATGCACCTCTGTCCCTGTGGAAAGTTTTGAGCAGAAAGATGTTTGCTGGCTAGGGCGGCTTGCTAGTGGAATGAAAATAGCTAAGGAATTGTATAGATCCAGGCTCAAGTCCTCGTTCTTTGACCCTGGTTTTATTGTAATCTTAGGCAGGTTGCCTAATCTCTCTGAGCTCCAGCCATGGAGGTCTAGCCATGGTTCCTTGCAATGCTTCCTCCTGCCAGGAGACCTTTGCTCTTCTCCATGCCTGGGAAGTTCTTCCCTCTTCCCTAATGTCTTGTTATTGCTTGCTTAACTTGGATCTCTGCTCAGTCATCACTTCCTCAGGAAAGCCTTTCCTAACCTCCCCAGGTAGGTCAGGTCCTCGTTTTTTACACATTCAGCACCATGTACCTGCCCTTGTCGGCACTGCCACAGTTGCAGTTTTATATTTACTTTGTACTAATTTGATTTGTCTCTCTCCACTAGACTGTAAGCTCTGGGACTTACAGTGTAAAAAAATGTATCATTTTGTGTTTCCTATTGTGTTCCAGCCACAAGCACTGTGCCTGCACATAGCAGTTGAATGAACACCAATGAATGGGGCCACATTATATAAAGAGAGCAGCAAGGGCAGGGTATGCATTCCAAAATTGGCTGCTGGTGGGTTTCTAGAAGACACTCGATTATTCTTATAATAAATTCCCTATTTTGTGCAATTGTACTCATTGGTTCCTGTAATTTGCCAGAGCCCTGGCAGTACAACTACTATTTATTGAGTGCTTACTATCTATGTCAGGCACCAGCTATGATCTCACATTTGGCATTGATCTAGGAGGTCAAGAATCTTAGCATACTAATATCTAGTGCATTACTTTTTCCTAAGATTCTGAAAACCAATGTGTATCATAAAGGTATAACCTATAAATAAAAGATGTATTTCCTTAGTTCTATTTTATTTTATTTATTTCATTTCATTTCATTTTTTTGTGAGGAAGATCAGCCCTGAGTTAACATCTATTGCCAATCCTCCTCCTTTTTTTCCCTTTTTCTCCCCAAAGCCCCAGTAGATAGTTGTATGTCATAGTTGCACATCCTTCTAGTTGCTGTATGTGGGACGCTGCCTCAGCATGGCCAGACAAGCGATGCATCAGTGTGCGCCCGGGATCCGACCCCGGCCGGCCAGTAGTGGAATGCGCGCACTTAACCGCTAAGCCATGGGGCCGGCCCCATCCTTAGTTCTATTTTAAGGAAAAACAACAGGAGCAATTTTTGGCTCAAACTAGATCTCTAAGGTGGTCTATGGGATTGGGGCTAAGTGGTACCAAGGGATAGTAAGGTAATTTCCAACTCCCTGCAAATATAACTGCCCTCTCTCTATAGTAAAATCTCCTAAGGGCTAACATCCAGAAAGTGCACTCGCTTTATAGAGACAGGATGGTTTAGTTACTGTCCAGAACAAGACTTGACTAAATGTTTATATATCCAAATCACACCTATGTCAATGAGAAAAGGGATTGATATCCGGTAATCTAGAAAAATCTATATTCAGGGGCCGGCCCCGTGGCTTAGCGGTTAAGTGCTTACGCTCCGCTGCTGGCGGCCCGGGTTCAGATCCCGGGTGTGCACCGACGCACCACTTGTCCGGCCATGCTGAGGTGGTGTCCCACATACAGCAACTAGAAGGATGTGCAACGATGACATACAACTATCTACTGGGGCTTTGGGGAGAAAAAGGGAAAAAAAAAGAAAAAGAAAAATCTGTATTCAGAGAGACACAATGGCACTAAATAAGAAAGTGGGGACCCTGGCCCAAAGACTCAACCATTCTAGGTCCTGTAGACAGATCCCTGGGGTGGACACATAAGCAATTCAATTATCCAGCTAATCATCCTTGCTCTGAGTCTATATTTCCATGCAAGCTTCAGATAAATGTTGGGAGACAGTTCTCCCAGGGTTTCTTGTGTTTCCTTTGTTCTGGACTACCTTTTCAAGGATGTTTGTATAGCAAGCAGCCTTGAAGAGAGAGTCTCTCTGGAGCATAGGGCAGGCATGCTTGTAAAAGATTTAGGTTCCCTAAGCTCAGGGTTCCTCTCCTATAACTAAACCCACTGCATGTGAGGGTGTCACCTAACCTTCTTCTCAGTATCATGTGGGAATTGGGGCTTGAGGAACCAATGCAAATGCTGACACTCTGGCTACTACTATTGCTGTAAGTAGAAAGCCCTTTGTCTCTGATCCAGGAGTTTTGTGTCTTCCAGCGTCCATGAAACTGTGGCAGGCTAATTTGTGGTCATGCTGGCTCAGATGTCTTTTTCCTTACGACAGTGACATGAGGGACTGATTTATTTGCTGACATTGTCAATTCTGATTCTACCAAATTAGGGTCCAGTCCCTGGCCTTGGAGCATAAATTAATAGAGATAAATAAAGATGACCTGGAAGATAGCAACCAGCACCTGTGTTCTTAAAGAATTGTTGGTATAAAACCAGACTAAAACAGTTCCTTTATTGGACTCGTATCAAGCTTCAGTCAAGAGATAGAAACCACAGCAGGTATTTTAACAGAGAACTTAATATGAAGGATTATTAGCCAGGTGTTAGGGAAGAGAAAAGGCAAAGAGGGGACACTGAGGTATCACAGAGATAAGAATTATAGGAAACAGCCATCACCCCTAGAGCTGGGGGAACAAAAGTAAGAGGCTGGGATTTTTTGAAACTTAGAAGCTTGGAGCAGGGCCCTGCAGACCTGGGACTCAGATGTCTGGGTTGGAGGAGATCCTGCTTGGCTGGTCCTTGTTCCTCAGAAACTTCATGGGGAGACTGTGGAGCTGGTACTGAGACCTCTGACGAGCAGATGCTGGCCCGTGAACGCTGGTGTCTCTGAGCAGAGAGGGGAAGTGGTGATCAGGCTGATTCTGGGAATGTTGGAGGCAATTGCTGCCACTGGAACCAACTGCAGCTGCTGGGATGAAGGAGCGTGTGGCCGTGGTCACACGCTTGGGAACTGGAAGCAAACAGCTTTCCAGGCTCCCTCTACTGCCCTCTATGGGCAGAGCCAAACAGGGAGCCAGCTGGCAAAGGGAGTATGGCGATGGAGTCCCAGCCCCAGCATCATAGCGGAGGAGAGGAATAACTAGTTCAGGGTTTTTAAAAGCCTGTTTGACTAGAGGTCAGAAAGTGGGAGGGGGAAATGATATGTTACCTGGGGACAGTTGGGCAATTACCTGAAGAATCTCCAGTATTAACTTGAACTTAATATCTTTTTTAGGTCAGGGAAGGAGCAGCCATGGACAGCTGCCTTGGGAATCCCAGATTATTACTTAAGTAGCATGGGCAATTACCTGGCCTAAGTTGTGGGGTAAGTTGGATGGAGGCAGGAAGAAACATGTTCATATGAGCCAGGGAGATGGGCCCATTGGCAACTTTATTGGATTGCACACAATTTTATGGGCTTGTCATAGAGCTTGTGCAAATTCCCATGTCTGTCCCACACCCTGATAATGACTGATACCTTTTAAAAGACAGAACACCACAGATGTTTGATTATATCTCACCCATAATTTGTGGTCCACATGACCTCATTGTATATGAGCTGATTTGTAAACTATAAAGCATGAGGCAAATGAGAGTGGTATTTATTATTTGAATCCTTTCTGTCCTTGGCTGAGTTCCAGGGAGGGGATGGGTTCTGTATCCAAGGGAGGATTTCAGAGGAGATAAAGAGAACAGAGAGCAGAAGCTCAGAACTTACAAAATTAAGAGTCTTTTGATACTTTTAAGATTTTGTATTTACAGAGTCAGCCCTGGTGGTCTAGTGGTTAAGTTTGGTGCACTCCACTCCCGCGGCCTAGGTTCAGTTCCCGGGCAGGAACCTACACCACACGTCTGTCAATGGCCACGCTGCGGTGGCAGCTCACACATGAAGAAAGAGAAAGATTGGCAGTGGATGTTAGCTCAGGGCAAATCTTCCTCAGCAAAAAAAAAAAAAAAAATTTGGTGTTTACAAATAATGGCTCTCCTGACTATCCTTTTTGAAGCCAGAATTTAGACCCAGATACATTGGAGAAATATCTCAATAGACAGCAGTGGTCCATGCATTGCTGCTGATTTAAAACAGCAGTGACTGACTTTGACCATATAAGTATTTGAAAGTTTTATAATGGACTTTCTTTTCCAAAATCCATTTATTTTAATTAAATAGAATTTATTTACAGTCTGGTACCAGAAGTTGGACAAAAGCTCGTGCCACACCAGGCTTCCACAGTGAATAACAAGGTCTGAGGTATTCCAGGAGTCGACCTGGATCTAAGTAAGAGGCATTGTCATAATGGGATGCTGTTACATCAGCATTTATTACACTTACCCAGTTTATTTTGTAGTTCTGATTGTGAATGTGGAAGGCCTATTTCATTCTAATTATTGCCATGTGACTTGCAGTTTAATAGTTACCATAAGTGAGAATTTAATTAAATCAGCATCTGGATAAAATATGTATATATAATGACTACTCCTCAAACAGAGCTGGGAAACGTTTTTCCAAACGTAGAGGGTGCAGACGCTTCTGTGTCTTTACTGTGTTTCTAAATTTAAAAAGAAAGAGGGTCAGGGCCAGCCTGGTGGCATGATTGTCAAGTTCACTCGCTGGGCTTCAGCACCCTGGGGTTTGCAGGTTTGGATCTGGGGTGCAGACTTACTCACGGCTTATCAAGCCATGCTGTGGCAGCGTCCCATGTATAAAGTTGAGGAAGATGGGCATGGATTTTAGCTAAGGGCCAATCTTCCTCAGCACGAAAGAGGAGGATTGGCAACAGATGTTAGCTCAGGGCTAATGTTCCTTGCAAAAAAAAAGAAAGAGGGTCTAAGGAGAGAAAGGTCCCACGTGAGGTTAAGCTGGTTACCTGAAACTCTTCTAACTGGTTGACTGGAATTGCTCTCACTTTCCGAAGGCATAGCTTGGGTCATTGATCATTAGAACCATTTACTAAACATCTCTCTGGGTGGGGCACTATCCAGACCCTGGACAGTCTTGGGTAACGGATACAATCACTGCGATTTATGTTAATACTCTATGATAAGTACACATGCCTATATATAAATAAATGACATGGCAACACTGCAGAAAGAGAAGAGGAATGAGCATTCTGGGGAGGCCTGTCATCAGAGACTGCACAGGCATGATTTCAAAGTGGTTTTGAGTATAAAGGAGAGCTCTTGCTCAAACAGGCAAGGGAGGAGGAGTGGTTCAGAAAGAACAAAGGGAAGAATCCTCCTTGCTTAGGTGGGCGGCCCAGTCTGGCAAGCGGAAGGAAGAAGTGAGGCAAAGCTGGGTTGTGTGTTGGCCTGAAGAAGAGCTTTGAAACTGCAGGAGACTGCTAACCCTCTTGGGAATGAGAGAGTGAGTATTCACATGGACAATGGCCAGACCATATATAAACATTGAACTCTGACCTGCAACTTGCAGTAGGCTGCCCAGGAAACCAACCCATGATCTACAATAAACCACCCATGAAGCCAGCCCCCAAAAGTCAGGCTTGTAGGAAGTCAGACTGCTATCTCTAGTAACAATCCAGAAAGCTAAACAGTAACTTCTGTAACAATCAGCCCCAAATGGCCAGGACTTGATTAATAACTGACAGCTTCTCTATTTTGTCTTCACTTCCGACTAAGGACCAGAGAGTCTAAGGGTTAGGGTTAGTGTTAGTCTTCTCAACCCTAACCAATCACACACGATGCCTCGCTTCTAGTTAGCCTGACTCCAGCTTCCCAGTGTCTACATCCTCCAATCAGGACACACCTGCAGCCTTTCCTTTGTTTCGCTATAAAACTTTCCCACTTCTCTGCCAAACTCAAGTGACAGTGGCTGACACCCTTGTTATCGCAAGCTCTGAACAAAAAGCCTTTGCTTTTCTCATTTGATTGGTCTTCATCTATTTCCACAGAAATGATGCTGCTGGCAGTTCTGATTCATCTGCTGCATAGCTTCCCCTTGCATTTCTGTTTCTACTTTAACAAGCATCATTTGTCCTTTACTTGGCATTTTGCCCAGAGAAATAATAGAAAAAGACAGATTAACAGCAATGCTGATGGGTGTCTGCTTTTTGAGGGTCACTAGAAAATGCTTTTGAGTGTCTCCTGTTAGGTAGAGTGGAAAGAAATGGGCTCCGATGGAACAGGCAATGTGAGTGAGTGCTGTTCTGATGGAGTCTGAGTAGCTTTTTACTTTAAAAGATTGCTAAGGGGATAGTCAGCTCCTCTTGGATCAGTGATCAGGAGTTGACTCACCCTGTACTCAGTAGTACATCCTAATCCTCTGCCTAAAAATAATAAGTTTTATTATCCCAAGAGTGGCTCCAAAGGAAGATATTACTACTGTTCGACAGGTTGAGAACTATCTATCAGCTGCTTGGAAGTTAATGTTCTACCAAATGCCCCCTCGAAAATCACATTTGCTTAAAGGTTTGAGGTAATACTTAGTTAGCCTGCTTTCCAATTTGCTGAGTCTCAGACATATATGCCTAATGGTAGAATAAGGAAGATCATAATATACTGACTGTAAGAAGAAGTCCAATTTGTCCCTGAATTTTCTTTTTACAACTCTCATATGCACATTGCTAAAAGTTAGTCTCGGCCTCCAGATGTTTGGGTCAAGCTGCCTTTCTGTTCTCGGGAACAGTAAATTAACTGGTAATACAGATTCTGTGAATAGCAAATGGTCAGTAAACATTACTATCTGACGGATGAGAAATCCTAATATTTACTTTCCTTATGCCCTATCATCACATCAGGCATTCGATACGCTCTGGTTGTGGAGCCAACTATGATATGGCATGGACAAATAAGTGGGAAGTAAGACTAGGTGTGGAAGCCCAAGCTCCTTGGTTTGCCTGGGAAGCCTCCTCAATTGCCCTAGCCTAACTCTTCAGCATGATCTTCCTCTAGGCATCTCCATTCCAGGCACGCTGGTCTGGGCACTGCCTTCTACCAGCATGTCTTATATGTACCTGCTTCCAAAGTTTGGCTCACGTTACACCCTCACGCCCTATGCTTTTCCCACCACCTACACCTCCTCAAAGCTTCCTGATTTTTAAAAGCCCAGCTCATCTAAAAATCCTACCTCCTTTTTGACATTTCTATGATTGTCCTTACAAGAAGCAATCTTTTAACCTCTTAATTCTCATGGTAGTTATTGTCCATACCACTCAGAGTGCCCTTCAATGCAGTCATCTGTGTAACTGTCTTCATTTGTTCATTTGGCCAACAAATACTTACTGAATGCCCACTAAATTCCAAGTTTTTTTCAAGGCAGGGGATACAGCAGTGAACAAAAAAATAGAAATATTTGCACGCTGGTGGGAAAGATAGATAATGAGCAAGAGAAATACATGAAACACATAGTATGTCAAATGTCAGTAAGTGCTAATGAGAAAACGTAAGGCTGGAAAAGGCAGGTTACCGAGATTTTAGATAGGGCGGACAGGGAAGGTCCCACTGAGAAGATAATTTCTAAAGGACCTGAGGGAGGTGAGAGAGTAAGCCATGAAGATGTTCCCTCAGTGTGGAAAGCTCTTTCCTCCCCACACAAGTGCAAAGGCCCTGAGATGGAGTATGTCTAGAAGAGTCAAAGAATGACAAGGAGGGTAGTGTGGCTGGAGCCAAGTGCATGGGGGGATAATTAACGGGAGGGGGTGATTGCCATGCATGGCCTTGTAGATCTTAGTTGGGATTTTGACTTCTATTGTGTATGAGATGGGAAGCCATTGGAGGGCTTGATGAGAGAAATGACATGATCTATTTTGTTTTAAAAGTATCTCTTTAGGGGCCGGCCCGGTGGCGCAAGCGGTTAAGTGCGCGCGCTCCGCTGCGGCGGCCCGGGGTTCGCTGGTTCGGATCCCGGGCGCGCACCGACGCACTGCTTGGTAAGCCATGCTGTGGCGGCGTCCCATATAAAGTGGAGGAAGATGGGCACCGATGTTAGCCCAGGGCTGTCTTCCTCAGCAAAAAAAAAAAAGAGGAGGATTGGCGGATGTTAGCTCAGGGCTGATCTCCTCACAAAAAAAAAAAAAAAAAAAAAAAAAAGTATCTCTTTAGCTGTAGTGTTGAGAATAGGCTGTGGGGGTGGGGGGCTTGTGGGCAGAAGCAAGATCGAGACTATTTCAGTAATCCAGGTGAGACATGGTGGTGGCTCGGGCCAGAGGAATGGGGAGAAGTGATCAAATTCTGGATCTATTTTCATAATAGGGTCAATAGGATTTCCTGAGGGATTGGCTTTAGAACGACAGAGAGAAAATGGAATCAAGTGTGATTCCAGGACTTGTGGCTGGCGCAACTCGGAGAATGGAACTGCCATTAATGGGAATGGGAAAGGCTGCAGAAAGAGCTGGTTGGAGGGAGCAGGGATGGTGGACTCTTAAGAGCTCAATTTTAAACATGTTAAGCTTGAGATGTTCATTAGTCATCCATGTGCAGATGTCAACTAGGTGGACACTTCAGAAGGGCAGAATGTCTTATGCCTCATGAGTCTTTGTGCCTGGTTTGTTGATTGCTTGAATAAATCAATTCATCTACAGTGAACAATAATTCTTAATAGAGGTTAGAGGGAAAAGTTATGAGATTTCCAACCATAGACTGTGAGAGAGGGACAACATTAATTTATTTTTGGATATTCATGATGAAGGTGGCATTTCTGAAAATGGGTAGATGATGAGGAAGAAAGGACCAGGGGTGTTGTCTCTGTGCCAATGTCGGCATCTATGAAGTCTTAGATCATGAAATGTTTATTTTCATTGGTTTAAGAAGAGCCCATAACACCTTCACTCTCCCCTAAGGATGGCATCAGGCCTCAGAATATATGTCATCAACAATGAACAATGTATGTTCATTGTTGCTGAACGCATTATCATTATTATTATCAATGACCGTCCACCATTTTATGCAGTAAGTATAACAGTAGAGGCAGTTTGATATTAAGAGTTCAGATTCGGAGACAAAATGCTTGGATTTGAATCCTGCTTCTGCTATTTATAAGTTGTAAGACTTTTAGCAAATTACTTAACCTTTCTGTGTTTCAGTTTTCTAACCTGTAAAATGGGAATATTAGTACCTATCTCACTGACTCATTGGGAGAATTAAATTGTTAATATATTAAAGTGTTTAGAATTGTCTGGCACATAGTGAATCCTATATGTGATAGCTATTATTTTTATGTCAAGCACTGTCACTGGGTGCCCTGATGAACACTGAACTTGACATAATCCCTGGCCATGGATCTACAGATGATAATTGAGACAGATTGTCTCACCGACAAAGAAGAAAATGAGTTTAGAAAGCTCAGTCAACTCAGAACTGCTGGTGGGAAGTCCAGAAATAGTTTTAACCTCTCACACAAAGTTCAACTTGATTTCCACCTAGCACTTAAGTGGCAAAGAAAACTAACTGAGGGTCTCAGAGGGGCATAATTTTAATATTTGAGCAACTGCCACATGGAACAGGAAACTACAATGCTGGGCAAGTTTTCTAGATGCCAGGCCATGGAGCACCTGGACTCGCACAAATCTGGAGTGTGGTCCTCCAGAAAAATGAGAAAAGCTTGTCTCTGACCCAGGGCTGAGCCCAGGAGGAGCAAACAGATAGGGGTGAGCATGAGGATGGTCTGCCAAAGCTCCCCCTGCCTCATGTAATCAGAGCAGATGAAGGGAAGGTATGGGGGAAAAAGAGAGGGTCTGTGAGGTGGGGAAGGATATCAGGAGACAGTGATGTGGTTTCTTGTTCTATGTTGTAGTTACTCAGATATTGAGATTATTATGAGACTCTTAGTTGCTTTGCTGCTTAGGTGCTAGGTGAAAACCAAGACTATTCCTCTGGGACTGACTGATTGATTGATTACTGAATGAATGAATGAATCAAGTAAGCAACCACTCAAACATTGACTGAGTGTAGCTGATGTGTCAGGAAAGATACCATGCTGTGGAGATATTTTTACCTGGCTGAGGAATAGTTTGTTCTTGTCATTTGCTGATTTAAGGAAAAAAGTAACTTTTATAGAAGGGTTCCCAAAGAAACAAAGATATTTTAGGAGATTGATTCATTCAGTAAATGATAAAGTGTGCCAAGCACTGTGCTAGAAGCTGGAGATGCAACAGACTAAGACCCAGACTCTGCCATCAGGAGCTTACAGTGATGGAGCAGGAAGCAGGGAAATTCACCCAGCCCAATGATTGATGGGGTGGGCCCACAGAACAAGCACCTAACCCAGTTTTGGGAGTTCAAGGGTATGTGCCCTGAGTCATAGGACGAGTAGGAGCTGCTGGATTTGGGGTTGAGGTGAAGGGCAGAGCTGTATAATCTAAACAAGCCCTGAGGAAGCTCTGTCATCCCAGTGGTCTCCTGAGCTCAGATCCAATTTTAGAAACTGAACCTAGTGTTAGGCCATGAAGATTAACTCACCCCAACTGGTCAGCAGGGGCAGGTGCTGTTACCCAAAAGAGCTTTGAGGTTAACTGCGTGCCATGGGCTGGGTCTGTCTGGCCAGAGCTCTCCTTGGGAAAGTGGAGTTTAATTGGCACTTATTTTTGACGCCCTTATAAAGGGTGACTCCTGGTCCCACTGAAATGAAGACCAGCCTAACTCCTAAATGACTGGCAGGTAGGGACCTGAATTGCACCCACCGCTTTGACTAATGTAGGTGCCCGGCAAGTACAATATGCTTGGGGCTTTTTTCCAGTATCGAATAGTGGATGAAATGGGAGAGCTGCCTGGTGAGAGCCAGCCTTAGATGCATGGGAACAAGAATAGCTGTTCCTTGTGTCAACAAGGAGGCTTTTTTTGTGCGTGTGCAGAACTAAAGAAATGCAGCTCACTTACTGGTCTGGCTAAACTTCAAAAATTTGTGTTTTTTTCCTCCTCCCAGGAACATTTTGTTCATGCTGGTGGTTAAAAGGGGGCAGCTTTCACACAGAAGTACAGCAGGAAGTATTTAAGTTAGATAAAAGGAAGGACGACTTGGCAGAATGATTGAGTGCAGGACTGAGTTCCCAGGGGGATTATGGAATCTGATTTTTATTCATGGACTTTCCTATTAAATAAATAATAAAGGCGGCAGGGCACAAGCCTACATCACTATTTTTTAAAGACTTCGGCTTTGGGATTCAGAGGAAACGGGAGTGACTTGTGACGAGAAGGACCCGAGGCGGCTTCATGGGGCTGAGCTGGCCTTGGAGTTGGGGTCAGATGTGGAAAGAAGAGTGGGGTGGGCGGCGCAGAGAGAGGCGGAGTAAAGGGACCAGGGCCGAAAGCACGAGGACAAGTGGCACAGAGCAAGTGGGGTGATTTGGAATGTGGTCTCTGAAGAGGGGCATGGGAGGATACTATTAGCATGTTGTGTTAGGGCTGGATTATGGAAGGCTTGGCCAGGGAATTTAGATTTTACTCAACAGGCAACCAGAAGCTATTTTTTTCAGGTTTTTGAGTAGCAAAGGGAAGTGATGGAAGTTGTGCTTCGGAGATCATGGTCTTTCAGAGATTGAAAGGAATTTACAGTCATGTAGTTCAGTGTTTCTCAAACTCTAGTGGCATTAGAATCATTTGGGAGGGCGTGCTTGTTAAAATTCAGACTCCCAGGCACTGCTCCTAGAAGTTCTCACTTGGAAGTTCAGGGTGGGGTGAAGAATCTGCAGTTGAAGCCACTGGCGATCCTGGTACCACTGGTGTAAGACACACACTGGGAGAACACTGCTAGTCTCCTGGGCGACACTGCTCAGGGCACCCAAGCAGTGAAGCCTCTGGTGAACTCACAGAGAACCACTGAGAAAAAGAGTCAGCCCTAAAACACATCTCAGACCCAGACAGCAGGAAGCGGACTTTTGACAGTACCAGTCCAGTAGGAACATTTGATCCCCCTTTTTCTGGCCCTCCCTGCACTCCAATCCTGGAGAGCCTTGGAGCCTGGAAGGGAAGAAGGCCAAAAAAAGAAATGAGAAGTGGATCATACCTCTCTCTTGGACAGCAGCCCCTGGCCCAGTGTTGCGCTGGTAAATATTTACCCAGCACACAAGCTCTCCAAGGTGAAAAACCCTGCCTTGGAGCATTTGCCTATCTCCCTGGTGTAAATACTCCCAGCATGGCCATCTCAGGCTACCAATGTGATGTTACTGAACGCGGAGTCGGGAAGAGAAGCCCACAATTGGACCTTGTGAGCTGGTAGGAACTCCAACCAGCTCACCACTATTCCTAGCCTGAAATCATGCCCAAGCTGGAGTGGCGGGAGA
Source organism: Diceros bicornis minor (assembly GCF_020826845.1). Taxonomy (NCBI): domain Eukaryota; kingdom Metazoa; phylum Chordata; class Mammalia; order Perissodactyla; family Rhinocerotidae; genus Diceros; species Diceros bicornis. The sequence continues at coordinate 31,792,362 of NC_080748.1, forward strand.
GGAGAAACATCTAGAATGAAGACCGTTCACTGAATAGTATATTGTCCTGGACAGTGCTTTACTACTTAAAGTGACCATAGGGCTTTCTGTTACTGCTCAAGTTTTCATCCAGTGGCAAAGAAAAACTGAACAAATTTCAGTTGGGGGATACTTAGAGACAAAAGTAACATTACACTTTGGTTATATCCTAAAGATGGTGCCTATTCAATGTATGGATTACACTGGGCACTTTTATCTTTAAAACCCGTAAGATACTTTTTAAAAAGAATTATCATTGGGCAAAAAAAAAAAAAAAAAAAAAAAGAATTAACTCAAGTGGAAATATAAAACTGAAAGGCCCATGTGACATCTCAGCCTCCACACTGAGAACCACAGATGCAGGGTATTCTGTCCTCCATGAGGTTTGATTTGGCGAGTTTTCTTTAGTGTCCCAAAACAGACGTCCCCCAAAGGCAGGCGGCTGTCTCACTGATTAAAAAGCAAATGAAAACTCAATTCAAAGATGCAAAGATAGTACAGGAGGAACCACCAAAGAGGCGGATACGACCTACCTCATAGGTATACTGTGAGAATTCAATGAGCAAACCTATTTGAACAGAGTATGTTTGCAGTCAGTGTTTCTAGTTTTTCTTTAGAGCTGCATGAAATTTCCCCGAGGTTGGATTATGTTCACTCCCTGTTAGGGAGCTTCATCCGTGTTAATAAATGAGACAGAATAGTTTCTTTTTAGGGTCCATTCCCGCCCCTCCCCTCTGGCCGTGAATGTGACAATTGAAGCCTTCAGAGAGCCTCAGTTAGAGGGACAGCGAGGACCTTCTGAGTCCCTTCGGCAGGTGGGGAGTGAGGAGGGAGAAATAAGAACCAGAACCAGCTTTTAAATGGGCTCTGAAGTGTCCCCCGCTAGTCCAAACAAATCCTGTGTAGCTTCAGCCACAACGGGAACACCAGAACCGCAGCTCTCCCGGATAACCGGCCCTCCGTGCTTTCCTAACCCAAACAGCAGATTATAACGCACAAACCGCTCCCAGCGAAATGCTGCTGAAATCGGGAACGGGTTTGGAAACCACAGGACTTTCCATCCCTCATGAGTGCCTGCAGTGAGGGCCTTTCTCCGCGTTTATAAGCTGCGCTTACAAACCACCGTTGCCTACTTTCAGTGACACAATTCCTGCCTTTGGCCGTTGAGCCAACAGAACCTGGAATCTTCCAGGCTCCTGTTTCTTGAGAGGAAAGATCAACTGCGGGGCCGGAGCCCAGCCGGGGACAGTGCGGGGAGGAGGGGGACGGGCGCCGTCGATTTGGGTCCTAATCGGCCGTGCGGACGCCGGCTCGGCGCGTTTCACTAAGTGTGCGGCCCCCGTGGGGTGTGCTCGGCGTGGACATGGACGGGCTGCCCGGACAAGGCCTGAGTCGGGGGCTCCGCCGGGGCGGCCGGTCGGGCGGCCGGCAGGCAGGGAAGGCGGCGCCCGCCCCATTGCGGCCTCTGCTGTGGCGGTTTACGACTCCACGCGGCACTTGTTTCCTATTAACGAGTCTATGATTCAAACACCAGTCCTTTTGCATTCCGCAGGATTTCTTGTGAGGAATTACGAACAATGACTCCTCCGACCTAGCGTCTACATTAGCGTATACGTGCTCTCCAGAACTAGGAGACTGCAGATCACAGAAGACGCGACGAGAGAGAAAAGAAACATCCAAAAGCCTTCCGCCAGAGGGAAGGGAGAGAGCGCGGGCCGGAAGGGGTTAAGCGGCCGCGAGAGGTCCGCAGGCGCACAGGCAGGTCTGACGCCGGAAGCCTCGCACGGCAGGGCTGGCGGAAGCCGGTGCCACAAGACTCAATTTGTCTAGGTTCAGAGTTACGCTTGTCGTCTCCCACATGGTCTAGCGGTTAGGATTCCTGGTTTTCACCCAGGCGGCCCGGGTTCGACTCCCGGTGTGGGAACGCGTAGTTTTTTTTCTTTTTTCTTTTTAAAGAAATGGACTCAATTTAGGCTCTCTTTACTAAGGAGAAGATATGTTTCTAGAAAACGCCGTAACTCCGTTTCAGCAGCAGCCCAGGGAGATTGGGGCTAAAGGGAATCAGGGGCGAGCCGTAGAGCGGGCGTGAGGTAAAGCCCACCCAAACCCGTGGCGCTGGCAGGAGCGGGCGGAAGGGAAACAGCTCGCCACAGTGTGAAGTCAAGTTTTTGAAATAAGGGATTAATTCTGAGGTGAAGAAAAGCCGGAAACCAATCAGTCCTGCGCTAAGATATATGTTCCAGTTGGTTTTCCTGCCGTAATTTCTCCTTGTTTTGTGGATATGGAGTAAATTACCCAAAAGTGCTCTTCTTTGAAAGAAAAAGAAAAGACGTATTTTAGGACGTTATAGGGCTTTTAAGTTGCCTAAAGCCATTCCTTGGAGGACAGCAAGATTTCCAGAAAAGTCATTATTAAGGGCAGAGCAGTTCAGAGTACAATCAGTCTATTGTCTGCGATTCAAAGAGCTCACTGAACCAGTTATTTGGGTGAGTGGGGGTCAGGAAAAAAGAAATTTAGGTTATTGCAAACACTGAGGAGTGAGGCAACGGCAAAAAGCAACTCTCTTCTCACGCCCTAACATATTTATTTGACACGTTCTGTTTAAAACACTTCAAGAATTCATGCTATGCTCAACTAGAATTAGAAATCTTAGCATTGATGTGTGACCAGACAGTTTCCAACTGTTACCCAAGTAAGTGCCTGCTCTGCTGTAATCCTTTATCTTGCTTACCTCTCCCAACATTTGACATTAGGAAAAACCTCCAGGCCTTTAGAAGCCACACTTCTGTCCCACTGGTGTTGAACTCTAAAAATTCCCCAGTTTGTTCCTTGACTGCCATTAACACTGAGAAATGACTGTGAAAAAGACTTTTTGGAAATTTGCTCTTTTAAAAGTCCTTTGGGATTTTAAGGGACACAAAAACAAGTGTCATCCTTCATGAGAAAAATGCTAGGCTAAATATATGATTATTCAAAATTCCTAATAAAGAGCTTGGTGGAGAAATTGATCATCAGCAGGTACTCTGTATTTATCCAATCAAATAGGACAGAATTGATAGGAAAATAAAAAGCCCAATAATAATAATAGTAGGTAAAATTTATTGAGCACATACTATGAACCAGGCTAAATGCCTTACACACCTTTTTCAATTTAATCTTAATTTTGTTATTAGATAATATTATTATGCCTGTATCAGCCAGGGGCCTAGAAGGAAATTGATGACGCCTTCTTAGCGGAGAGTTTAATAAAGGGACTATTTAGGCTTTATTTAAGGTTTGGGGAAGCAACAAGGAATAATGCAGTCCTCAGGGCTCCTGGGAGGGAGGGTAGCTGATGGAGAGGGCTGACAGTGAGGAGTTGTATTCTTTTTATTGTTTCTTTTAAAACTTGCTTTTATATGGCTGGTGAGTTCCATTCAAATGAAGATTGTCAAATCTATTTATCCTGTTATTCATTTTCGTAAAATAGATTTTTGGCCTGGCGGATTTGACAACAGCTGTCTTTGGATCTCTATGATACTCAAGAGACTCAGAGCATAGTAGATACTTCCAAAGACAAGTACTTAATAAAATGAAAAAGTTCAACTTTGTGGGGAGATGGTTGCTTGAATTATATTTGGCATTTTTACAGCCTTGCATTTTTGCATTTTGCCATAATTTTCATTAATCATCCTCATAACCGGTCTTGAGATTCATAGACTATCTGAGCTGCAAAGGCACTTAGCAGTCATTTAATTGGACCCCTCATTTTACCCATGAAGCATCAGGTCTGGGATTTTATTTCTCTGATTCTCTGGTGTTGAACTTTAGATTGTCCATGAAAAATGGAATCTTTGCACATTCTCCTGGCCATATACCACTTCCTCCAAATCCTGGCTTCAGGGAAGGGGATTGGGTAGAGAGAAGATGAATTTTTAAATTTGATTGTGTCTTGCTTTGGTCAGTGTTCACAGAATAGCTACATGAACACAATTGTAATGATTTTTCTGTTTGAAGTTTTGAATTTTAAGATTTTTTAAATTTACCATATAAACATTTCTAGAAAGTGATGATCTTTATTTGGGATGTTTGGACTAGTCATAGGTTCTCAATATGCTTCCATGTTTGCTTATGGTCGTGAACTTGGAGAGAGTCTGCATAAAGACTGCTGTATGCCCATCCACATGTGTATTTATAGTCATATAGATTTGTGTGTATGTTCCCTCAGAGATACGTGCTGTGTGCAAAAAATTCCCAAATAATCACAACACTAAAACTTCATTTTAGCCAGGCTAGACAGGTGGCACAAGTGGTTAAGTGCGCATGCTCTGCTGCGGCGGCCCAGGGTTCTCCGGTTCAGGTCCCGGGTGCGCACCGACACACTGCTTGTTAAGCCATGCTGTGGCAGCATCCCATATAAAGTAGAGGAAGATGGGCATGGACGTTAGACCAGGGCCAGTCTTCCTCAGCAAAAAAAGGAGGATTGGCATTGGATGTTGGCTCAGGGCTGGTCCTCCTCACAAAAAAAGAAAAGGAAAAAAAAAAGCAACTTCATTTTATACAGGAAAGGGAAGGCAAATATGAATTTTAACCCACCTGCATTGTAAAGCTGAATAACTTGGAAAAACACTGAATACTTGGAAAATCACTGGAACAAATAATCAAAAAATCAATTGCAAACACCTAGAAGACCACAGGGTACTGGATAATCATCCCACATAGCTTTGTGAAAAACAAAGTGTATCAAATGAATCTAATTTCCTTTTGTTACAGAGTGGCAGGCATGGGGGATGGGGGGGGGAACAGTGGAGATAACCTATTCTGATTTAAGAAAGTTTGGGACTTCGTACTTTGTCGTGTACTCATGAAGAAAATGTAGGTAAGGACGTTGCCATCTGGCAGAGACACATTCAAACCAAAGTTCAGGACTCAGCTTTACCCAGACGGGCAGCTTACACTCAGTCTGTGCAAAAGTGACCTCACCCTCTTTCCCAAATCTCCTCTGCCTGGATTCCTTATTTTTTTAAGTATCATTCAGGTTCTGTTTGTGCAAGTTACTTCATGTTTCTGTTCCTTAACTCTAAAGTGGGGTTAATAATAGGACCTACCTTGGAGGGGTGTGAAGATTAGATGAGATAATGCATATAAAGTGCTTGGCCCAGTTTGGGGCCAATGAATACTGGTTGCCATCACCACCATCATCCTCATCATCATTATCATGTTTAGTTCCTCTTTCTCCTCTATTTCTAATTACAGCATTAAATCTGATCGTTTCTACTTCTTCAGTGGTGCCTACATACGTTCTTATCTGTTTCCTCTGCCACCGTGCTGGGTCAGATCACCTTGTTCCTTGGACTATTGCAATAGGCACCAAACTGGTTTTTCTGACCCCCATCTCACCTCTCTTTTCTGTCTCACATTCTACAGCCTGTCACAGCACAGGGCTGAGCCTGCTGCTCCCTGCGCCTGACCCTCCACGGCTTTGGCCTGCCATGTGCTCCCAACCTACTTTGCAGCCTAATTCCTACCTCTTCCCTCCATGCTCCCCAGATTCTGGTTAATCTCGCACTATGTCGTGTATCTGGCCTTTCCTCAATTTTTCCTCTACTGAAATGCTGTGGTGCCCTTTCTCTAAATATCTGCATCTTATCCATCCTTACGGCTTAATTCAGATGTTGTGTCCTTCACGTAGCTTCCCTTACCTCTCCTGCTGATGGGAATCGCTTCTGATTCTCCTTAGCATCCAGTGTACTTCTCTTCTGATAATCATTCCTCTCTATCTTTAGGTCTTAGTTTAGATGTCAATTCTTGCAAAAGCCCCTCTTGCCCCAGGAGAGTGGGTGACACCCACCAACAGTGGGCAAGATGCTTTGCTCTGCACGTTTCCCTCTCATTGCATTTACCACACGTGCCATGACCCACTAGACCGTACATTCCAGGGCCAGTGCCCTGCACAAGGTAAATACTTAATAAACGTGTGTTGAGGGAATGTGTGAGGCGGACAAGGACTGTATTGTCCCAAGGAATACCTTAGGTTCCAAGTTACAGAAAGCCACTGGAACTAGTTTGGGCCTGAGAGAGAATCATTGGCTTATATAACCAAACTGTGGGAAGTGGTGTGGCTGGCCTCAGGGACAACCAGAACGAGCGTTCCCTCTCTTTGTCTCTTGTGTGTTGGATTTATTCGCGCCTATTATGGACCAGCTGCTTCCACATGGCAGGGGATCTGGGCACCACCAGCTCCATACTCATTCCTCACAGCTTCCCCAACCAAGAGGGAAGCTTTTCTTTTCTGAGTTTCTGTTGGAAAGTACTAGGGAGGAATGTGCCCTCATCTGGACCCTGCGCACTCCTGATGGTTGACGCACGTGGGGTATTATCATTGGCAGCCCTCATTAGAACCACATGGTGGAGAGGAAAGAGGAACAAGGATTAAAATTAAGCCAGAGAAATTAAATAGTGGTGATGGTTGCACAACTTTGTGGATATACTAAAAACCCCTGAATTATAAAAGGCTGAATTTTATGGTATGTGAATTATATCTTAATTTTAAAAAAATGAAAAAAAAATTAAGCCAGAGATAAAAATCTTGCTGGCAAAATAAGCTTTTTTATAGTCTTTTTATTTGAACCGTTCATTTATTCAGCAAACATTTATGGTGTACCTATTATGTGCCAGCACTGATCTAGATTTACATTTTAGCTGGGGAATCACACATACACAAATACATAAATAAGGTAAGAAGTTTGCGTTTCATTCTCAATGTGATGGGAAAACTCTGGAGGTTGAAGCACAGAGAGAGTTCCACACACAGGATGAGACTCCCTGGATTCGAGGGGCTTTGAGAATCTTCTGGCCTTGTCCTCTGCTTATGGTTAGCACGAACCACATTTTCGTAGGAAGATGAGAATGTTTTAACAGGTCACTTGAGATGGCTTCCATAACCTCATTTCTCAGAATTTGGCAACTCTGTCATTGTCAAACTGCAAGTTTGGGGGATTTCCAAAACCACCCTCAGGTTTGATGATGTGCTGGAAGGACCCACAGAACTCACCGAAAGCTGTAGTGCTCACAGTTATGGTTTGTTACAGGGAAGGGTACAGATTGAAATCAGCCAAAGGAAGAGACACACAGGGCAGAGTCTGGGAGGGTTCTAAATGCCAAACTTTTGTTGTCCTCTCTCCCCGTGGAGTCAGGATGCATTACCCTCCCTGTACGATGTGTGACAATATGCATGGAATATTGCCAACCAGAAAAGCTCATGTGAGGGCCGGCCCTGTGGCTTAGTGGTTAAGTGTTCACGCTCCGCTGCTGGCGGCCTGGGTTCGGATCCCGGTCGTGCACCGATGCACTGCTTCTTTGGCCATGCTGAGGCCGAGTCCCACATACAGCAACTGGAAGGATGTGCAACTATGACATACAACTATCTACTGGGGCTTTGGGGGAAAAAAAAAAGAAGGAGGATTGGCAATAGATGTTAGCGCAGAGCCGGTCTTCCTCAGCAAAAAGAGGAGGATTAGCACGGATGTTAGCTCAGGGCGGATCTTCCTCACACACACACACAAAAAAGCTCATGTGAGTTTTTATTGGGGCTTCACTGTGTAGGCATGACTGATTGATTGATCACGCATGTGGTTGAACTCAGTTTCTAGGTTGACTGATAACATGTGATCCAGAGCCCCCACCCTAAGTCACATGATTGGTCCTTTTGGCATAGCCAGCTCCCTCCCTAAAACTATCAGATGTGGCCAACCCTGGCCCTAAACAAAGACACTCCTATCAGGTATGTCATAGATTACTTCCCAGAAGCTGAAGGCAAAGGCCAGACCTCTCTTTGAGCAAGGCCAAATCCTTTGCTACACATTATTTTTTCTAGTTTCCTTCTCAGTGGAGATGGAGGAGAGAGGATTGGTTATTGCCACAAACTGTTTGCCAAAACGTAGGTAAGTGCTCAGGGCAGCAGCTCATGCTGGCTCTGGCCTCTCTCCCATATTTTCTCCAGACTTCCTAAGGGGAAGTTCCAAAAGGAGGGTGAGGAGGGGCTGTGAGGAATAGCAGGTTTTCTCTGAGGCTCACACTCTGGCTGGCTGTCACAATGCCATGCTCTCATCTTAAAATGGAAACAGTGGGCCCTTGGAGTGTGTCTGATGCTGGGGATTTCTGCCTCATCAGAACCGCAGGTTAGTTTGAGGGATGTCAACTCCATAAGGATTTCCAGGGAAGTTATGGAATTGCATGCAGAAAATGGAGGCCTGTTGGGATTTTGTCCAGATCTTGTGGCATTTGACAATGGACCTGGGGAGTTCACCTTATTATTATCAGGGAACCCCACTCCTTACCCCCAGTGGGTTTTGGCTACGTTGGTCCAACACCCACAGCAGTCTGGGTGCATAACCTTCTACCCTGACTCTCTCATTGGTATAAACTTAGCAAGTCTATTTGCCAAAGGCAGTGACCCCCGCCATTTATTTCTTGCCTCTGGGTGCTTCTCCGTCCAGTGCTGTTTTCCATTCTAAGCTCTAATACAGGAGGGTTAGGGGGATGTAGAGGAAGACAGGAGATTTTGTAAGCATCAAATGTGTTCATTGAGTCTGAGGTGGCAACAGTGACCCTGACAGTTATAAGAAGCTGGAGTAATTTTCCATAACCTGTGCTTGTTAGTGTCCTGATTGGGGTTAATGGAGTCCGGGGAGGCAGAGAGAGCTGTGCACTAAGGGAAGGGAAGGAGGAATAATCAGAATTTGGCAACCACTCAACGGTGGGGTGTGAAGGGAAGGGATGATTTATTGACAACTCCAAGATGATAAGCATCCCCAGAGAGATGGAGAAGTGGGGCAGAGAGAATGAGACATGTCTCCTCTGACAAATCCGAGGCACTGCGGGGACGTCTAAATGGAGCAACCTAAGAGCGAGGAAATCCAGCTGGAACACCTGTGAAAGCAGACACCGACGGGGCAATTGTCATTTTCAGGCAAATAGGAGGCTTAAGGGTTTTCTCTCTGAACAGGCCTGGCTGTTGCAAGCAGTGGGGTGGTGGAAAAAGAGTGTGCATGGGAAGATGAGAGGTTCTGTCGTGTATCTGGTCTGCAGTGACAGAAACAAACTTTTGTACATAAACCTCTAGACCTGCAGTGACACATCTCAAGAGCACCAAATGTGCCCTGCACAGCTCGAAGTGCCTCCAGGCCCATCACAGTCGTCATAGATTTGACATTTATTATGATAATTTTCTGGCAGATGGCAGCAAAGTGTCTTGAGGAAGGTGTGACTTTTTCTAACTTGTGAAAGGTACTAAATGAGCCACGAGGGGCTCTGGGGTGCTCGTTAGGCTATTTTTTATATGTCTTGGTTGATAAAGCCTGCAAATTTTCCAGTGCCTTTTGATGTTGCTACATTACGTGAGGAATCAAAGACCCCGAGCTACTAATTATTTTGTAAACTGGGCATTTTAATGTTGGCACATAGCTTCTTGCATAAGCTTTGTGTGTGATTGTGGGACACACTGGAAAGGTGAGTTGGTACAAAATTCAGGGAAAACCATTTAGCCTGTAATACGTATCAAGAGCCATAAACATATTTCTTCCTTTTATCTGGTTATTCTACTTCCAGAAATCTACATCAAGGGAAGAATCAGAGAAAAGCAAAGATATAGATTTATGAACAAGGATGTTTTTCCTTACAGCACCATCTATCATGAAAAATATTTGAAATGATAAAAAGATCCTGCAATATGAGAATGAATGAACAAATGGTACACCCATAAGATGGAGTATTGTACAGCCGGTATTATTTACAGCCAAGATTATTTAATGATACAGAAAAAAGCAGAATCCCAAACTATATGTATAGTTTGAGTCCAACTTTGTGTTACATATTGATATGTTTATATAAGTAAACACACACGTATATGATAACAGCAAGGAAATATACCAGAAAGTGAACAGTGGTTATTTCTGGATGGTAGAATAACAAGTGATTTTATTTTTTTCCTTATGCTTATTTTAATTTTCCAAGTTTTTTTGAAATAAGTATATAATCGCTTTTGTAGTCAGGAACTTTTTTGCCTGAAATAAATCCGTACAGCCGGAGAGTCTGTGTTGAGAGGTATGAGAAGTCGTGTCGTGCGCTCTCAGCTGCCCACCAGCACGAGGATATTTCAGAGCCGCCCAACCTTCTGTCGGCCTTTATTGTTCTCACCCTAGACCTGGGTTTCTGGGCTGACCCCTGGGCAGGGCTGGCAAAGAAGGGACAAGGCTCCACGCCCGTCGTCCCACCCCTTCATGCCCTCACCCAGGGTGATGTGGGTAGTCCGTCTTCTCATCGGAAAACAATACCTGGATACCCTGGGCCTCACACAGGAAATGCCATTTTAGCTGTATGTGACATTCTTGTAGTAACCAAAATTGTCTGTTAACCATTCACTAAAAGCTCTTCTCTAGGGTTTAAAGACTTTTTAAGCACACAACCTAGATCCCGTTAGGTCTTTTTCATCTGGTAATTTCCCTTTTATCAGAGTGCTGCCTCGCCTTATCATTCTTTTGCAAATGAAAATCAGAGTGCTTTGTTTTTTTAAAATTATTTTCAGGTGGAGTTTTGATTCGCTACTCCTTAGCTGGGTGTGGAAGGCCCTGGGGAAATTTATCAAAATGAATTTCTATATCGAGAATCACAGTGATTTGAGTTCTTATTTGAGGGTTCGCAGAAACAACTGGTACTTTCACAAGCTGGAAAGTGGCCCATGTCAGAGATGACAAATAAAATAATAAAAAGGGAAAATAGAATTCATTCCATATTAGGCTCAGCAATAATAAATACATAATGAAAAACTTGGATATTTAGAGAGAGTTCTCTACCTTTTAAACATGGTCTTCTGAGGACATGATATAAATATACCTATATGCATACACACGTATACATAGAAAGTCATTCCACTTCCCAGAAAATTAGACCCCAAGAGTTCATAAATTTCCAGCCTCCTGTTCACTTACTCCTTTCCTCAGGTTGTGTCCCCCAAAGGGCAAAGAGACCCATAGGGAAGAGGGACATAGCAAGTAAGACTTCAGCTCTTCTCCCAGGTAAAGTACTATTAAAATGTAAATATGTTGCAACTTCTAGTGAGTCTATAATTATTTCAAAATAGAAAGTTAAAAGAAGTTAAATGAGACTGATAAACATAAGGAGCCTAAGGACTATGGAGATTCAACGTACTGACGACAACAGTTTGCCACTGTCCCTAGTACATGACATACAGATGAAGTTAGATGCTGGCGAGTGGAGGGTAACTGGCTTAGGGGTAGGGAGTAGAGAGGATGTGGAGACTAGAACAGAAAACCTAGGGTTCCACTGTTCCACCACCACACAGAGGAAGCAAAGGATGTATTGCCTTGCATATTTGGCCGGGGTGGGGGGGGGTTGGGTGGAGGAAAGGCACAGTGCTAGAGTTGGTGGTGTGGGGGTTTTTTTTGATTGTTTAGTTTTAGATGATTAGGTGTAGACGCGTGTCCCAGGCATTGTGGTTGAATTCCAGTGTAGACGCCTGGGGTTCTCTGTTCCTTTCCTCACCACCAACTGCTTGCTTGTTCCATGCGATGCTGAGTTGGGTCAAACAAGTTCAGCAGCTCTTGGGGATGTTCTGAGGGATCAAGTGTGCGGCCAATGTAAGATTCTTTTTTAAGTCCGTGTCACGGATTCATTCTCCAACTTCTGCTTGGGCACAAGCCACTGGCCAGTAAAGACCTCAGTGACCTGATGCCAAGAAGAAGGCATTGCACTCTGGGCAATGTTACTTCACAGACCCTGAAGCTAGACCCAACTTTCTCCAACAGGATTCCCAGCCAGACGGAATTTTTTAAAAACCAGCAGTTCTGGTCAGAGAACCTCTGCTACTTCCACCAGACTTTCTGAGCACAAAAGGTGGTTCCCTGCAGTAAGCGGTTGCCCAGCACCCAGCTCTGAATGGAGCCCTTTGGAAATCCTTTCCTTCGTAACCTGAGCTCATGCTCCCTTTCTGGCAAGGACACGGTGGAAAATTCCCTGTACATAGAGAGCTGGCTCTGTTTCCTAGCAATTCTACGAAGTTCTCTCTCTGTGCTGCTAAAAATGCAGTAGCCTAAACATCACCAAAGCACTGGGATCTAAAACAAAGAGCACATGAGACACTGATGACAAGAAATGGAGTCTCACCTTTCAGCAGGGAGCTTTTAGAATTTAGAATAAATCTGGCACTGATGGTTTGGTCACAGTGACTGCTTCAACTTGGGGCCTGCTGGGATGTTAGTGGGTCCCTGAATATTTCAAATTTTTTGGCAAAGCTGTCCCAGACCCTGTAAACTTTCTTTATTTTGTCGTCTGTAATCATATGCAAACAGCTACTAGTTTTATAGAGAAATAAGTCTGGGAGTGAATCAGATAGCCCTGGGGTGAAGCTTCAACTTTGACACGTGACTTGGGATCGATTCTGCCAATGTGTAACCTTTGGGGAAATTTGGTATTTTCTTCAAATCCTGGTTCTTCATCTAAAAAACAATAGAAAATGCAATGTCTATGTGATAAGGTCAACGTGACAATGACTGAATAAACTAACATGCAAAGTGTCCAGTAGGCGTGCCAAGATTCTTACCCTACCCTCTCTCTCCCCCTCCTGCTCTCCATTCCCTTCTCCTTTCTCCAGAGCTATGATTGTCACACTATTTTAACTGCTGGAACTTAAAAAAAATTCAAATAAATATGTAAGTAGAAGCCAAATATAGAAAGCAGATAAAACCCCATAGCTGCTACAAAGGAAGTGTCTGGTTTGTCCCCTCTTCTCTCCTCGGTAGAAGTTTCCTGCAATTTAAGCGCATGGGGATGGACTCTCTGGTATGCTGGGAGACCCTGGGGAATCAGGGCAGGTGTCAATTGCACTGCTGGGTGCTGTGCTGCTCCCCCGCCTTCCACTGCCGCCTCCCCCTCCCAGATCTGGGCAACTGAAGTCTTCCCATGGACGGCTCCACTGCGTTTTGGGTTTAAATAAAAGCACTTTGGACCAGAGTTCTTTCCATGCTGGTGTTTTCTCTGATGACCTCGCTTTCCTGAGCGACGGCGGGGCTGGCTGCCTAGAGCTTTTGCCAAGCCCGAGACCTGACTGCTCTTGCTCCGCGTTTGATGAGAGCTGTGTGAGTTCTTGCTTGCGCTGGTGCGTCAGAAGGCAGGGAGGTGCTTGGTGCGCACAACCCTTTACTCAGGTTTGTGCGGTTACCTGATTTTTCTTGGCACAGGGAAGATTCTGATGAAATTAGGCATGCTGGTGCAAGAGGGGGTCGAAGGGTAAATCATAAAACCCTTCGCTGTGAACTGGCTTTAGTAGGGTCGGCTCCTGCTGGGTGTGCCTCTACCTCCGGAGGTGGCCTCTGCAGGCGGCTGTTCCTGCAGCGATGGCCTCAGAGGGCGTGCAGCTAGGCAGGGAAACCCCCCAGGGCCAGAGGGCTCCAGCAGGTGCACCCCCACCCCACCCACCTGACTTGCCCTGTCTCTGCCTCCTCCTCGTGTTGGCCGGCTATTTTCTTCCCGAAGGACATCCAGAGGCTTGGGAGAAGTGGCACATCCCTCCCTCCCAGGGAGGAGGAACATCCAAGGGCTGGGAAAGGGCTTCTCTCCCTTTCTGTGGCTCTGATTATAGATTGCTGGGTCTGGAGGATGAGGACAGCCTGGAGTCCTGCCCTGAGCTGGGAGTCGGAATGTACAGTAGTGCTTTCAAGATCTTAGTCATCAGTAAACAGAGCTATTATGCTCTGTTCTCTCTTCTGCTGGGCAGCCTGTGGTTGCTATGGATATGGCTTTGTCTTTGGAGGCCTATAACCAAGGAGGATTTAAGTAAATCCTCATGGGTCAATATTTCCATAAAACTAAGGGGGAAAAAAAAAAAAAGAGAGAAAGAAAAAAAAGGGCACACTTTCTTAAACAATTCCAAGAAACCCTTAAACAGTTCTGAAATCAGCACCAAAACAAGGAAAACCTCAGGCTTTAATTGCCAGAAGCTAAAAGGGCACGTGTTCTTAAAAAGTACTCCAGATTAGAAAGATGAAGTCCATTAATGACTCTGATTGCAGCAAGTGAAAATGATGGTATTTCCCAGTTGAGTGTTTTGGACAATATAAAGTTACATTTTTTTTTTCTTGCCAGTGCTTGTTTTTCAGAATGCTTCTTGATTTGCTGTTTCTAAGATGTGTCATATTCCAGTATATAAATGAACCTGTGTTTCAAGCAAACAGTAGTTGTTTCTATCTGACACTGGGGATTCTGTGACATTTGGTAATGACTATGGAAGATGGGTAGGTTGATTTAAGAAGGCTGAAAAAAAAAAAAAAAGAAAAAAGAAAGACTCGGTCCTGCGCAGTAACCGAGGGGCTCCCAGAGTCTTTGTTTGAAAACACATGCACACTCGCCGGGGATTCCTCAAAAGTCACTCTGGAGAAAGGTACTGTTGCCTGGTAAAGCAGAGGTCAGAGGCTGAGAGCTGGGTGCAGCAGCAGCCCCTCCATGCTTTGGTTCGTTGCTCAGGGGCTGCATCATTTTTAATGGGATGCCCTTTGTGTATGTTTCCAGGGACCACACTGCCTCAGCCAGGGAAGCTAGCTGTGGACCATGGGATGAGGACCCTGGCCGAGGTGCCCACAGCTTGAAATGGGCTTCTTCTGTAGCAGTGTTCCCGCCAGCATCACCAGGCTGTCCTCTCCCCTCACGGTAACAACCCAGGGTTTTGTCATCCGTCCCATTTGCTGCCCTTTGTCATTGGCAGCAAAGCACTTCCAATGAAGAAGCTGCATCGAAGCTGCAATTACCCGGCGACCTCTTTCACTGAAGTGGGAAAAAAGTGATGTTAATTTCCTTTCCGTGAGCTTGAGTTTTCGCGTGTTTGTACTTAAACTCCGGATTAATCCACAGACTCTCCTTGCTTGCCTTCCTCAGAAATTCTCCCCGATCCCTGCCTGTGATGTCACCTGGCACCTGCTGGAACTTCCTGGGCGGAGGATTATGACGCTCTTGCTCTGACTCAAGTGCCCTGGTGCAAAGCCCTCTGTGACTGTTAGGATCAGAGAGGGCAGAAATGCTGCTGGCTGATCACCACCGGGGTCAGTGGTGGCCTGCCTGGACGAAGAAGGGACGCTCATGCTTGAGCTGCCTCTGGGGGGTCCTGGGAGAAATGGCCTGCCTCCCAGACCAGGTGGGAGTCGGCTCCCAGCTTGCCCCCATCCTGCTGTGAACTGCCTGGGAAGTTGAGATGGTGTTTTGTGGCACCGGGCCAGTAAGCAGAGACTCAGCTTTCTGTTTGATGAGGCCTGTTGGGAGGGGGGTCTAGGAGCCCTAAGAAAAGTTTGGGATGTGAGGAGAGTCCCCAGATAAACAGCTGCTAAGTTCTCTGAGCCACTATATTAGACCCGCAAGGGAATTCTGATCCGCGTGGCTCCCATATAGTTCCTCCAGGGCCACCACCAAATGGGGTAGATTTCATGGAAAAGCTAGAGGCTACACTGATCCTTACTTGACACCAGACTGCGAGAGAGAATTTTGATCTGGCTTGAAAGGAGTTTTCTGATTTTCCAAGTTGGTAAATGGAATAGGGGGATGTCCGGGATTTGGATTTGTGGATGACTCCGAAAGGGCTTGGGAAGATTATGAAGCTTTAAATAACATCCTATCTGTCCCAGTACAAAAAAATCACAAGGAAGGAAAGAGAGAGGCAGCTACAGAACCAACATGGCAGTGGGAGAGCACCATTAAGCTCTGATTTTAAATGAACACAAACAAAAGCTGGAAGGAGGGGCACGTAATGAAGGGTGTCACAAAAGAATAGCAGGAATCTGTATATTAGTGTCAGGAAAAGCTGAAGTCCAGAATATGCTACGACTTGTGAAATAGCAGCTGACATGAGAATAATGCTCCATGGTTTGCAAAGCATTTTCATGTAAATGATCACATGGCTCTTCACAATAATACTGGGAGTGGGTAAGAGTTATTATCCTCAGAATGCGTGGGGACTTCTCGGAGGCAAAGCTGGGATTTGAGCCCAGATCATCTCGGGCCAAATGCTGGGTCTTTCCACCACCCCACATCACTTTCTGTTACATTGATGGAAAGTATATTTAGAGTAAGAAAGATAGGGTGGGGCCGTGCTTAGGGAGATAGTCTCATGCAAGCAGGTGATAGAAAGCAAAACTAGTTGCTCCTATTTTTTCTTCAATGTTCATCACGGTGGGGTGGGGAGGGAGGCCGGCCAGGTGGCGCAAGCGGTTAAGTGCGCGCACTCCGCTGCGGCGGCCTGGGGTTAGCCAGTTCGGATCCCGGGCGCGCACCGACGCACTGCGTGTTAAGCCATGCTGTGGCGGCATCCCATATAAAGTAGAGGAAGATGGACACGGATGTTAGCCCAGGGCCCGTCTTCCTCAGCAAAAAGAGGAGACTTGGCATGGGTGTTAGCTCAGGGCTGGTCCTCCTTACAAAAAACAAAACAAAACAAAATGTTCATCACGGAAGCAAAACAATCTTCAAAGGATAGAACCAATTTCTCAAGACGGGTGAGACCTTTAGGAGAGTCTAGTTCTCCAGGCCCAGGCCTGGGCATTGTAGATGGCTGTTTCCAAAGGGACCTGAATTTCTCCTGCATGGTACGTACTCCAGAAATTACTTGCTCAGTAGCTGTCTTCTCCACTACATTTAAGCTTCTTGAAGGCAGAGACCATGGCCATCATCTTGTCATTGTATCCCCATTGATCACCCAGGCAATGTATAAATAACTGACCACAGACCATTACACCTGTCAGTGGTAATTTCTGTGAAATTATGGAGAGAATGGGAAGTATGCCACAGAGAGAGGCAGAAGTTCTTATGGCAGAGCACTCTCTAAAGGACATTGAGATGATGAAAGACTGGGCGCAATTGACCCCAGATTTCCAGAGATGTCTTAGGCTCCTCTCTTCTTTTTTTTATTGTTTTGTTTTTTGAGGAAGATCAGCGCTGAGCTAACATCCATGCTGATCCTCCTCTTTTTTTGCTGAGGAAGACCGGCTCTGAGCTAACATCTATTGCCAGTCCTCCCCCCTTTTTTTTTTCCCCGAAGCCCCAGTACCCAAAGCCCCAGTAGATAGTTGTATGTCATAGCTGCACATCCTTCTAGTTGCTGTATGTGGGACGCGGCCTCAGCATGGCTGGAGAAGTGGTGCATTGGTGCATGCTCGGGATCCGAACCCGGGCCGCCAGCAGTGGAGTGCGTGCACTTAACCGCTAAGACACGGGGCTGGCCCTAGGCTCCTCTCTTCTTGGCAAGGACATTGGTTAAGGGCAGGCTTCTCGTTTTCTCTTTTCCTGACCACCAGGCCCACATTTCCAACTCCATGTGTGAACTTTTGAGGGGCTGGAGGGAGCATGAGCTGACCCCATCTCATGCCCTTCTCCTCATTCACTTCACTGTAGCCACAAGGGTCTTCTCTTTGCCCCTCCACACACCCGGCTATTCCCATCCCAGTGCATTGGCATCTGCTCTTTCCTCTTCCGGAGCCCCTAGGTTGTTATCCCCATGACTGCCTTGGTGTCATTCAAGCCTCGGCTCATCAGTATCTCCTGGGACAGGCCTGACTCATTCATTCCCCATTGTATTTTCTTCATAGCACTTGTATCACAATATGAAATTGTTTAATTTCTCTTCTCCCCGTTCTCCCTCCCTCTCTCCTCTTTCTCTTCATCCTTCTTCCTCCTTTTCTTCTTCCTTGTCTGTCTCCCCCACTACAAGGGGAGCTCCGGGAGGCAGGGACCTTATCTGTCTTGCTCACCAATGTATGATCAATGCCTAGGACAGTACCTGAGCAGGTGCTCAACATACATTTGTTGTGTGAACAAGTTGACTCACCCACCTTCTTGTTTGGCTGCTTCCATTTAGAATACTTAGGGACACTACAATCATCTATTTTCAACAAATGGTGAATGGGGGAAAGTAAATGGAGATCATTTGAAAGTGCTTTGATATCAGTAGGGAGTATTAATGTTTGAGGGGTCTCTGATAAACCTGAAAACAATCCACAGTGACAGGCTCAGATCACAAGTTCTGGAGGCATCTCTGAGGCTGAAGGAACTGTGCTGTCTTGGTGCAGTAAATGAAACCTCAGGGAAAGCTGAGAAAAAGGAATGGAGCAAGTTCCATCTGGGAATGTAAAAAGCCCTGCTGGCAGGAGATAAGCCTGCTCAGGGTCTCTCAAAATATCCTTTATTCGGATCATGTTGTGCCACCTGATCGGTGCCCATGGGCAAGATCAAGGTTGGAAGGAGCTAAGAGAAGGCCAAGGATAAGCAGTAAAAGAGAAGCTTGGGTGGTAGAGGAGGCTGAGGAAAACATGTCCTAGGAGGTACTGACTCAACTCTAGCATTTCTGCAGATTTTATTGAACAATGTGGGCATGCCCCCTCTTTACCTCGGTTTGGCAAAATGGGGATGGTACTGCTGATTTTCTTAGTGGGGAAGGTAGGAAGGGGTGAGGCTATCAGGTCATCTTTTGGAACAAGACTCCAAATAACAATTAAGCAAGATGGAAAGTTTTCTCTCTCATGGAAACTTCTGAGCTAAAGCAGTTCAGGGCTGCACAGCAGCTGTGATGTCATTAACCCAATTGCCGTCCACCTTGTTGTTCTGCCATCCTTGGATGTCACCCTCATCTGCATGGTGGACACTACCATGTCCACATTTAGGCCAGAAGAGAGAAAGAAGGGGAAGGTACTCACCTTTCAAGCTTACCATCAGGAAGCTGGACACATGCCTTCCTTTCACATCCCATTGGCCAGAACTTTGTCTCATGGCCATACATCAGTGCAAAGGAGTCTGGGAAATGTCTTTAATGGCGCAGCCATGTCATGATTAAAAATTCTACAGCCATGAAAGAAGAGAAAAAGGGGTATCTGGAGATAGTTAGCATCTCTGCCACAGGTGCCTGGAGGAAATTACTGCAAAATGCCTTATAAGTACAGTGATCATTATCCTTTCAACTGCCTAAGGGGAGGAAAATCAAATGGGAATTGAGAGACTGTCTGCCAGGTCTTTACAGAGCAGAGAATTGCATAGATTTTGATGAACAGACCAATGGAAATTTATCCCTAGGAAGAATGTAAAACCCAGTGATAATAAACAAGGCATGTTAGTGCCATAAAAAAGAAGTGTAGCAATTTTGAAATCTTCGTCAAAATGTAGTACCTACCGGGTAATTTACTTAATCAGTGAGAATACTGCTTCCTGCTTCCACCATCAACCATTAGAATGAATGGTTCTATAAAGCTGGTCCGCTGTGGAGTTTAAATCTAGAAATACTAGAAAACTCTATAGATATTAAATTTGTGGCAGGCACTTATTCATCCAGTGCATAATTACTAGACACTTACCAAATGCATGGTAAGTGGGGCAGCTCTGCTCTTGAGAATGAGAGAGATGTAGCTCAAGAGTTCAATAACAAAACACCTGCATCTGAGTTAGGGTACTCATTCATTCATTCATTCATGTATTTAACAAATATTTATCAAACACCTATTTTGAGTCAGATTCACTGTGTTGTGAAGGGGCTGGAACATATTGATGAGCAATCTAGACGATGTTTCTGCCCTCAGAGTGTATATTCTAGCGTGAGAAAAAAAACGCAGGGGAGCCAGCCCTGATGGTCTAGTAGTTATGGTTCAGTGCTCTCTGCTTTGGTGGCCTGGGTTCATTTCCCGGTGGCAGAACCACACCACCCATCTGTCAGTTGCCATGCTGTGGCAGTGGCTCATATAGAAGAACTAGAAGGACTTACAACTGGGATATACAACCATGCCCTGGGCTTTGGGGAGAAGGGAAAAAAAAAAAGGGGGAAGATTGGCAACAGATGTTACCTCAGGGCTAATCTTTCCCTGCAAAAAAAAAAAAAAAAGCAGGAAAGTGGTACGCAGGTATGTGAATGGACAGGATACTATAGTATAGTGATGAGTATTGTGAAGGAACCAAGTAGAGTGATGACATGACAGAGAACTTGGGCAATGAAGAGAAGGCTCAGTGAGGGCCTGTCTGAGGTGATGACATTTAAGCTGAAACCTAAAGAATAAGAAGCCAGCCACACAAGGAGCAGGAGAAGAGGGGTGGAAATAGCTTGGTGTCTTAAGGGGACAGCAAGGAGACTAGTGTGCCTGGAGTGTACTGAGCGAGGGGAGACGGATATAAGATGAGCCTGAGAGGAGAGGGCTGGTCCAGAGAGTTTCTGGAAGGAGTGAAGCTTCAACTGGTCCTTGAAGGACAGGTCAGGTTTGAGTCTGAAAGACGGAAACATTTTCAAAATAGGGTTAGCTGTGAAGGGCTTGAGTAGTGTATGTGCAAGCCCAGGATGCTAGGTAAGAAGGGTTCATATTGAGAGTAGTGAGAGAGAAGGCTGGAAAGGCAACCTCAGGAAACTTCTGGAAGGTCTTAAAGGCCAAGGAGCTTGAATTCTCAAAGATAATGTGCAGCCATTTGAGCAGAAGGGAAACATGATCAAAGTGTGGTTTTAGAAAGATTTTCTGCAAGCTAGACCAGGGCTTCTCAATCTTGGCACTACTGATGTTCAGGGCTGGACCATTCTTTGCTGTGAAGGGCTTTCCTGTGCATTACAGGATTTTTAGCAGTGTGTCTGGTCTTTAGATGCCAATAGCACCCCTCCTAGTTATGACAACCAAAAATTCCTCAGGATATTGCCAAATGTCCCCTGTGGGGCAAAGTCACTCCTAGTTGAGAGCCAGTGCTCTTTTTTTCTTAATTGGTTTAGTTTATTTTTATGTTTTTGAAACCAAGTTTTGGCCCCAAAGTATCTTGCTAATTGACTTGCCTCCTTTCACTATGATTGTGTGGACACAGGAACTGAAAATTTAAGTAGTAGGAAGACAACCTTAGTTCTAGTTACTGAATATTATTTAACTCTATTTTAAGAAGCACTCATACAAAGTTTATACAAATAAGTTTTAGTTCACTCTAAAATGAGACTTTGAAAGCCCTGAGGGATCTTTCTTCCGTACTCAGCCCCTCGATGTTTTTGCTATTCTTACAGCATGTCCCTCTCTTCTCGGGTGAGGAGGCACCCGGAGGCAGCCCTGAATCTGCGAGGTGGGAGAGAGGAGGCACAGAAGGAAAGGACCCTTTTCCAAGGAGGAGATGTGTATACCGAGCTGAAAAAAATGCTGAGAAGGATAGTTTTGAAATTATCTTTCTTGAGGGCCCTAAATTTAAATTAGCTTTGTAGGAATTCTTTGGGATTAAAAAATCCCCCCAAACTAAAATATATCCTTTCATTGCTTCCCTTTTCCTCTAGATGATATTTGAAAGATATGTGAGAGAATATGAATAAATCCAGAAAAAATATTAAATCTATCTCCCTATGTTTTTTAAATAGTGTACAGAGTTGAACAGTATCGTCCTCAAATTCATGTCCACGTGGGACCTCAGATTTGGAAATAGAGTCTTTGCAGAAATAATTAGTTAAGATGAGATCATACTGGATTCAAGTGGATCCTAAACCCAATGAATTGTGTCCTTAAAAGAAGGGGAGAGAACACATAGACACCCTGGGAAGAAGGCCATGTGAAGATGTAGGCAGAGCATGGAGTGACACATCTATAAGCCAGAGGACACCAAGGATTGCCGGGAGCCACTGGGAGCTAAGAGGAGGCAAGGACGTATCCTCCCTTACACGCTTCTGAGGGAGTACCGCCTGCTGATGCCTTGATTTTGGACTTCTAGCCTCCAGAACTCCAAGAGAATAAATTTCTGTTGTTTTAAACCATCCAGTTTGTGGTAATTTGTAGTACTTGCACCCTAGGAAACTAATACAAATGGTAATTTTATAATTGCATTTAGTTTTTTATTAACTTTGGGCTTGCTAGTTCCTGCTTCAGTCACCTTTTCAAAGCTGGTGTTAACTTGCAGCAAAAGGTTAGCCTTTGGCCCCATGCTTCACCTTGAACACGACCTTGAAGTTCAGTTCCCATTGCACCAAAACACCACAGCCAAGAATCCTGAGCGACAAACGGGTTTCCTACCAGAAGCCTGCACATGGCGGTAACACTGCCTTCAGACCAAATTCTAAGACAAGAGAGTCAGGCAGCCCTCTGTGGTGGGTGGTGATGGGTGATGGCTCCAGTATCCTAAATAAAGGTTAGTGACCTCGCCGGAGAAGAGGTTGCAACCCTAAATTAAAAGGGAATGGGGGAGGTTTCTGGTCAGATCCTAGAGAAAAACATTGGGAGGTGAGTCAGTGGAGACCGGGTGTGGGAATAGGAGGGAGCGCTACCGGGTGGAGGGGTGGGGAGAGCAGCAGAGTGGAAAGGCAGGGGAGGGTGGGGGAAGAGAAAGAGAATCAGGACAGCTGAATCCTTTCAAGAGGAGAGGGACATGATCTTATTTACCATAGGCAAAAACAAAAAAGGAAGATTACACAACATTTTTAATGACAGTGTTTCTGTCACTCACCCTGATAGTAGTAATTATGTCTATTACGCAGATTTGGTGGTGAAGGTGCTGTCCTGTGAGCGGTGCTCCTGGAGGGGATTGATGGGGGAGGTTTAGTGTCACCCAGTAGAGCCTGGGAGGCCTGGAAGTTCTCATTTATAATCCTACAAATACACAATTTCTTATAAAATAAGCTCTTCAAATGAACTAGAACAGGTAGACGTTTTCTCCTCCTTTAAGCCGTGTCCTTGCTACGTCCCATGTTTATTTTTCTGCCGTTGAGGGGGCTAGACATCTGCCTGGCTTGATCTTCAGCCAAAACAAATGATTGGCACACACGTTTTTAGAGGAGACAGAAGTGAATGTGTTGCTTGTCCAGAGAACAACTCAGAAATTCATCTAAATTTGAGGTGAGGGATGAGGGGGAGGGGCAGGAGGTGTTGGGGGAGCAAAGGATCCTCAGGGCAGCCCAGGGAACAAACATCGCCTGCTGTTGGCATCGGAAACTTTCACCTCATTCAGAAGTGTTTATTCAGCACCTACTGTGTGTCACCTCTGAGAGGAGGTGGATGTCCAGTGGATGGAGGGGGTGTCCATTCGGCCTGGAGGAGCCAGGGAGGCTTTCTCAGCACATCTATCTGTAAAAGCTCAGAGGGCGCTGAGGAGTGACCACTGACTGTTCTTTTAATTGTGACTTTAAAGTTTTTGTGAAGTCTATATGTGACAATCATCACCATTGCACTTCCTAGTAACCCAAAAGTGACCTGGCAGAGGAAACACAGCATCTCAACACAGGGCATTTTAAGATGAGTTTTTTGTCTTCCACCCTTTCAGCCTACGCACTTCTGCTATGCAAACTTGTCCACCTTCCAAGTGTCAACTCCTCCTGCTAACTGATGACCCCAAATGCACCATCCCTGAGCTCAAGCCTTCTATCTACCTGCCAGCTGGCTGTGTCTGCCTCCCGACCTGGGTGACTGGCATCTCCCAGACACCTTGCCCAGCCTGGAGCCATCTGATATTCCTCTCCTCACTGCCCCAGGCTAAACCATTCTCTGAACTGTCTCCTCCCCTCCACTGCACGGGACTGACTGCCTCTGTCCACAGGACCTAGGCTGAAGCCTGTCCTTACCTAGTCAGCCTTTGTATTTGTCCACGACTTGAGGAGCCAGGGGAGGACCTGGGTGGTTTCCCAGCAGCCTCTGGGCCGTCCCCCCACCGATCTGGCACCTGGCATCTGGCACCCAGCACATGGCTTATGGCACATGGCACATGACAAATGGCGTGGGCAGAGAGAGGAAGAGGCTCCTTTCCCTGGCTGCTCCTTGGGGGTTTTTTTCTCCAGCTCTCCCACCACCTTTACTATGAAACTCAGGTGGGTTCCCCCAGTTCAGGTGGGTTTCCAATTCTCAGGTTGTGAGGATCCATGAGAGACTTTCTCTGAGGACTCAGAACAGAAACAACAGTCTGACAGCTGCTAAGCTAGGGATGGGAGGGGGAGAGGGGACGGTGCCCGCTCCACAAACTCCCTCCTCCCTTCAGAGGTCACTGGCTCCTGGCAGGGGGGTCAGGCCACTCTCATCTCTGTAGGGTCACCCCTCCTGCTGCAGGGCTCCCCTTTCTGACCACGGTGTTGCTGTTTTCTGTGGAGACAGAAGGCAGGAGGGTTGGCCTGTGTGCTCTGGTGGTGTGAGAAGCACAGTGCCTGCCCCACTTCTGCTAAATGAACTTTGTTAACCTAACACTTGGAGGTAGGCTCCTGCACCATGGCTACACCCAAAACCAGGTGAGGAGGGCTGTCTGAGCCGGGCTCTCTGTTTACACAGTTCCCCGGCTGGGCCTCACTCGCTGCCCCACCTCCTGCCTTCCCGTCACTGCTGCAACGTAGACATCCGAGGGCCATCACTAATTCACTAGGTGTCCTCCTTCAGCCTGGGCATGCATTTTTAATTAAATTTTATATCAAGACTCAAGTGACACAGCCCTGATGCCTTCTCTGTCCTCATGGAACACAGCAGAAGTCAGCTATGAGCTGATATTCCACACAGAGGAGCTCTCTCCAGCCATCTCCCTGCAAAGCAGCAGTTGAACCCACTCTAGATATTTCAGGTTTTTAAAATGGTCATGGAATTAATTTTAGATTTAGTACTTTCATCAAATTTCTAGAGGAGTCCTTGTAGATTAATAAGTCCAGGCCCCTTAATTTTATAGTTGAAAAAATGAGACTCAGAGACTTTAAATCATTTTCCCAAGGTCACACAGCAAGTTTGTAGTAGGGCCAACATTAAAAACCAGATCTTCTGAGTCCCAAACATATGCCCCCTCATTGTACTATGAGCTTTCTAAAATGATCAATTTAAATCCAAACAGAGTGGTCTGACCCCCCCCAATTCTAAATGAACGCATGAAACAAGTCTCTAAAATGATCTATCTCCAAGAGAAATGGTGCGGTACGGTCAGTCATCTGAGGGCGCGCAACGGTTACCGTTCTTCGCTTCCTTCGTTATTTTAGACCTGTCGAGATAAAGTGACTAAACTCTCAAAGCAGAAACCAAAAGTGCAGGGAGAAGACTGAGAGAAAATATAAAATAAGATCTCAAAGAGAAGTGAAACTGGAACAGAAATCCTAAGTCATGGGAGCTTGGATGCAGAAAGCCATCACAAGTGGAAACGCAGGGAGGCCACGGGGCATATTAGAAAAGGTGGGACACAGTTTTGAATCTCAGCTTTAGCATTTGCTAAGTGTGACTCTGGAGCAGTTAATTTCTCAGAGCTTCAGCTGCCTCCTTTGTAAAATGAAGCAAATATCTGTATTGGAGTGTCGACCTGGTGACTACGTGAGAAAACACATGTAAGCACCCAGTGGTGCCTTGCATGCAGTAGGGGCTCAGTAAGTGGTAAGACATGTGATTACATTAAACTTGAATTAGTGGGGAGACCCTGGCACCTCTGAGGCCAGCTCCGAGCAAAGTTTTGGAGCAGAACTGGATGATCTCTGGATCTGGCACCTAACGTCCAGTGACCCAATTCTCCTGCCCAGGATTCCGACTCTGCAGACCCCAGACCGCAGAGGGAGCCAGCTGGACCAGGTGACTTGGGTTTGTCTTTCCTTGTTAGTATTCAGAACCCTTCTTTTCTGTTCTCATGCCTTCTTATATGGTGGTTTTAACTGGGGGACGCACATTTGGCAGTGTCTGGAGACACTTTTGGTTTCACAAGTGGAGGTAGGGGTGGGCTGGTATTGGCATCTAGTGGGTGGAGACCAGGGATGCTGCTAAACCTCTAGCAATGCTCGGAACAGACCTCCCACAACAAACAATTATCCAGCCCCCAAGGTCAATAGCGCCAAGGTTGAGAAATCCTGTTCTGCTACATCAAACTCTGTCTTTATCATTTCTGATGGATGTTCAGGTCTGTATTGTGGATGCAAAACTGAGCTTCACAGAAGATGGGAGAAAGCGCTCTGATTTTTTGGGCATCTTTACTTAGTTTGTATCATACGGTGACTTTTTTTTAAACCTCTGTTGCGACCTATAGGGTCCTAGACTAGGCTGCCAATTTCACCTTTTAACAGATGTCTCTTGTTCCCTTTCCTCCTCCTTCTGGTAGGAGCATCCTGATTTTCTTTATTTTTTTTTTCTTTTCGAGGAAGATCAGCCCTGAGCTAACATCCATGCTAATCCTCCTCTTTTTGCTGAGGAAGACCAGCTCTGAGCTAACATCCACTGCCAATCCTCCTCCTTTTTGTCCCCCCAAAGCCCCAGTAGATAGTTGTATGTCATAGTTGCACATCCTTCCAGTTGCTGTATGTGGGACGCGGCCTCAGCGTGGCCGGAGAAGCGGTACGTGGGTGTGCCCCGGGGATCCGAACCCGGGCCTCCAGTAGCGGAGCGCGTGCACTTAACCGCTAAGCCACGGGGCCGGCTCCCCATCCTGCTGTTCCTTGAGGAACTCACAGTCCTTCTCTCACTGTTCTTGAGGTTTGGGTGGAGCTGATTTCAGGCGGGGGAATGTAACCATTGTACCACCTGCCCACAGTGGTTGGTTCAGCAATGAACATGGACCAATTAGAGCGAGGTGAGATGCAATTCCAGAACTTCTGTGAATTGTGGGGGAGAGACACTGGGAGGAGAGGATACAAGCCTCAAGATGCAGAAAGGTATCTTGCCGCCGTGACAGAGAGAGCCATGGTGATGATGGAGGACCTTCCGGTGAAAGCAGAACACAGGAATGGAGGGAGAATGCGCCCCAATGACATCATTCAGGCCCTGAACCCAAAAATGTCTGTACTTTTTACTTACTTCAGCCAATAACTCCCCTCCTTTTTAGAAAGCATAAAATAGTTTTAATTAAGTTCTGTCACTTGTAACTGCGAGTCCTGATTAAGACAAACCAGGAGGTTGAATATAACAGCTGAGAGGAACCAAGAGTCATCCGAGAGCACTTTTCAAACCTAAGAGTTTCCCTAGAACCATACTGCTCTAGAAGCATTTTTATTCTGGGAAGACAGTTTGCAGCATTTATTTATTTATTTTTTTGCTTGCCTAACGTCTGAACTTGTTTCCTGTAGGAGTCATTATGGGACTAGAACTGCTGGAAAAGCCAGACATATACTCCCTTCCTGAGAAGGCAAGCCTTGAGTACTTAATCTGGGTATGGCCAATCAGATTCTCTGGCTTGGGCTTAGATTCTGGAACAAGAGAAGCAAGCATGGTGGGGAATTTGTTCTGCAGCAGCAACACTGGATTCCAGGGCAGTAGTGGCCATGGTGACACCAGCGGTGTTCACTTCCCAGTGCTGGCTCTGGCGTCCAGTCAGTGTTCAACAGTGTCCACAAGAGTGGTCTCTCCAAGTGATTCCTGGGGTGTAATTTTGGGCCGTGGGTGCAACCGCCTAGCTTCCCTTCTCCCTGCCTGTTTCCTGAGGCTGCCTCTCCAGCCTTCCCTTGATTCTGTCAGCTACCCAACATCGTCTCAATAAATTATTTCCTGCTTAAACTAGCCAGCCAGTCACTTCCTGTTGCTAGAACCATGAAAATGCCTGATGAGAGATGTTCTATATGCTATCTGTATCAGCAGCTATTGCTGCGTAACAGTTTAATGCAGTGGCTTAAAACAATAGATATTATTACACAATAATTTGGCAGCTTGAAAAGGATAGAATTTTCTTTCTTTCACATATAATAGTATGAGGTAAATGTTCCAGGCTGGCAGATGGGTCTGCTCCATACAGTCATTCAAGGATTTACATTATTTTCCATTTCATTTCTCCCCTGTATCTTAGCATGTTGCCCTCATCCACATAGTTGAAGCTTGGTTGCCTCCATGTCAACATCCAGCCAGCAAGGAAGGAAAAGAGTGCAAAGGAGACACACGTGTGGTCTTGAGGCTCAGGACAGAAGCAGCACATGTCACTTCCTCTCACATTCCACTGCTAACTGCAAGGGGGGCTGGTTACTGTGGAGGGGAAAGTGGTTATTGGTGGACAATTAGCATTTTCCTCCATAATACTGTAATTTCAAAGGAATGAATCAAATGGTGGAAATTTGAAGCACAGTAGTAGGTAGGTGGAAAACTTAGCTTTTTTGATGATGGTGATTCAGAGTCTTTCAATTTTTTCAATTTACATGTAATATGGTATAGTTAAAGGGCACATAACATGATATAGTCATAATATAGTACATAATATGACATAGTACATATATGATATAGTCAGAGGGCACAAACCAGCAGTAGGAAGACCTGGATTTGCATTTAGGCTCTGGTGTATTCTAATTTTCTATTTCTCTCTGCCTCAGTTTCCTTATTTGTAAGATGGGGATTATAGTAATTGTCTGATTTGATTGTGGCAAGGATTTGATGAGATAAATTATGTGCCTAGAACAGTCCCTGGTGCATATTAGATGCTCAGCTAGGACTGAGGTTACTTTATAGGGCAGTGTGCTGGAGTATGAACAGGAAATGAGGACTTTATTCTTTTTCTTACTACCTCTGGAAATTTAGGAAAGTCCCTTAACTTTTCCAGGTCGGGAGCTTCGTCTGTTAAAAGGGACAATAACTTGTTATCTGCCATTTGTGGTTTCTTTAAGAACCTATAAGTCTACGAAAATTGTCCATATCTTATTTTATATTTTGAATATCTCATTTAATCCCCTAGCTCTCTTACAAGAAATTTTGGTTCTGCAACTTTCTGTCTGTGACAATGCTGG
This sequence comes from Diceros bicornis minor, assembly GCF_020826845.1. Lineage (NCBI taxonomy): Eukaryota > Metazoa > Chordata > Mammalia > Perissodactyla > Rhinocerotidae > Diceros > Diceros bicornis. Next base: position 31,821,025 of record NC_080748.1, read on the forward strand.
GAAATTTACTTAACCTTTCTAAATCTGCTTTTCCGTTTTGTGAATTGTGAATAATTTCTCTTTGCAGGATTGTTACAAACATTAATCGGGATACATGTGTGAAAAAGTACTCAGTGAAGTATTCACCAAGAGACTCAAGAGATATTAGACATTATTGCTATTATTAAATGTAAGAGTAAAGTGGATATTCTATTTTGTGCTTCTTTAAAAACAAATTTGCCACAAACACTGACATGGAAACAGGATCTTTCCTCTCCTTCTACTGCTTAATCCTCAACTAGAGTTATAATCCTTTGTTTGTGACACCACAATTAGTTGCCACTGGAGAGGATTATAATGTCGCAAATAGAAGATTAGGAGTTCAGGTGAGATGTAAACAGGAGCAAGGGAGTATTTTAAAGCTTGAGTTTTTCTTTCCATTTGTTAATGACATTTTTCCTTGTCCTGCCATTATAAAGTGACAGCCAGGTAAAAGAAGATGGTGCTATGAAGGTCTTGCAGAAAGAGTATAAGATTTGAGTCTGGAGAAATTTCCAGCCTCAGGCCTTCACAAATATTATGCCAGATTGAATGTTGAATAGATACATTAGTATATATGTTTTGGAAATGAAAGATGGAATGCTATGAGGTGCTATGATGAACATCAATTTATTCGTCAATCTGTGCCCACCCCAAGAGCCAGGCTATCAGCGGTCCCTCTGCAGCAACAGATATTATTACTCAATAATTTGGTGGCTTGAAGAGGATAGAACTTACTTTCTTTGGCATATAATAGTATGAGGTAAATGTCCCAGGCTGGCATGTGGGTCTGCCCCATACAGTCATTCAAGGAGTTACATTTTTTCCATTTCATTTCTCAAATCCTATGTGATATACAGAATAGCTTAGGGCAAAGTAGTCTAGGCTTCTAGATAAAACTCAGTTTAAGAGGAAACCTTGGATGTAGTACAAGGATCAAAGGTCTGGGAGTCTGGGAACTCGGTTCTAATCCCAGCTCTGACATTAACTAGCTGTGTCCTTGGACAATTTTTGGAAATTCTCTTGACATTTGTTCTCATGCTTGTAAGAGAGGGGGCAGGACTAGACTCATGCCATCACTAGATGATCCTTTAGGTTCCTTCTGGTTCTAAGTTCTGTGTTACTACAGCTGCCCTTTCAGATCTCAACAGACCTGGTTTGTTTTGGGCTTGGTTAGGTTAAGTGCCCTGCCTATTAACCTTGGAAACGTTGATTCCAGCACTGGAAAAAAAACAGCCTGTGAGAACACATGGTGCAAAGGAACAATAAGGATCAGAGAGAAGAAAAATTGTTTCCCTACAGGCATTCGTGCTCAGAGATCATACATGAATGCCCAGCCACTGGAACGGGGGAAATTCAGTTCACCACATATGATTGGGTGACTTAATATGTTAGAGACTGAATGGGGATGTGATGACAAAGAACCCAAGTCCCTGTCCAGCCCCTGCTCTCGAGTAGCTTGATCAGGTTAGGGAGATCAGACATGGCCACTCACACACACACACACACACACACACACACACACACTCACAATAATTAATAGACATGATACTTCCACAAACACTGACTAAGGTGCAAGACACTAGCCAGGCCACTCAGGGGTATTTCACTTCATTTTCAAGGTGAAGAATATCCCTACCCTCAAGAAACTTCGGTAAGGGACGTACCTAAAAAATGGTCTTAGGAACGGCAGAGAGAGATGAGATCCAAACATATTTACATAGTACTTTACTAAATACTTTCGTATACAGTCCACATACTCTCTCCTAGGTGGTTTTAGAACATCATTTCTGGTTTTTCTCCCCTCTCTCTGGCCACTCTTCTCAGTCTCCTTTGTGGGACCCTTTCCTTGCTTGCCGAGGACAACTTTCCTGGGTGACGTCTGCACATTCATGGCCTCAGCCATCACTTTCCTGCTAATGACTCTTGCTGGACCATCAGCTCCGTGAGGTCAGAAATTTTGCCTATTGTACCAATCCGTTTATTTCCAGTATTTAGCACAGTCCCCTGCCCATATTAGAATCTTAAAACATATTTATTGCAGACTGAATGTGTGTCTCTAGTTCAGAGCTTTTCCTCATTTGCTATCTAGAAAACCCACTGCCGCCCATTCTCATCTCTATTTGCATGCTCAAGGTACCTCATACTCAATATGTCCAGAAAGAACTTCTTACCTCCAAGTAATCCCCCTAAAACTTGTTCTTCACTGAGATATCCCTATTTCAATAAGTTGTATTTCTGCCTGCGCCAATCACCTAAGCCAGAAATGTAGGAACCCTCTTGGACTTCCTCTTTCCCTTATTTTTCGCATTTAGTCAGTCAATAAATCCTGTTGGATCCACACACTCACCTCCCTTCTCACCCTCACCTGAATTATTTCAACAGTTTCTTAGCTGGTCTCTCCTATTTCCATTAAGTATTTATGATCTCCCAGCACGAGAGTTCTAACCCCATCTTTAGTTTAATTTTAAATGTATTCTATTGTTGTTTTCTCTTGGTTCTATTTTCATCAGTTTTTTGGTTCTAATTGCATCAGTTTTTTTTTTTAAGATTTTATTTATTTATTTATTTTCCCCCCAAAGCCCCAGTAGATTGTTGTATGTCATAGCTGCACATCCTTCTAGTTGCTGTATGTGGGATGCGGCCTCAGCATGGCTGGAGAAGTGGTGCGTTGGTGCGCGCCCGGGATCCGAACCCGGGCCACCAGCAGCAGAGCGCGTGCACTTAACCACTAAGCCATGGGGCCAGCCCTAATTTCATCAGTTTTTAAAAAATATTTTTATCTTGCTGCATAGTAGGTGTGCATCCTAAAATACTACCTAAGAAAGTGGTAAATAATATATACACATTATGTTATTTTGAAATCTTTTGATTTCAAAGTTCAAATCAAATTGGCTTAAATAAAAATGGAGGACATGACTGGCTCATGCAATTGGTCAGTGCAAGAACGATTTTGGCTTCAAACGTAGCCAGATATAGAGGACAAACACAGTCATCATGGCTCTCTCTGGTTCATCTGATGTCTTCTATAAAATCAGAGAGCTTACCTTTGCTAAGTAATCTCTACCAGTGACTTAAAAAATATAAGCAATCAAACGACACAGGTAAAGCAGTATGAGGTAGATTGCATTTTCCAAGAAGGCCACAGCAAGATTTCCCATCCCACATGCTCTTCTTATAATGTGACATTGTCACTGCTCCCCTCAAGACGGGGGGGGGGGGGCCTAGGTTCCCTTCCGTTGCATCTGGGTGAGCGTGTGAATATGGCAAAGTGATGCTCTATGATATTTGAGTCTAGGTCATAAAAGGTGATATGGCTTCTGCCTGTTCCTCTTGGGATGCTCTCTCTCGGAACTCAGCCACCATGCCATGAGGAAGCCAAACAAGCTGTGGAGAGGCCATGTGGAGAGGAACCCCATCCTCAGTGCTGGCTGAGCCCCCGGCAGCTGAGTCCTCCCAGCCTCCCCCACCCCTCCACCAGACATTATGAAGCAGAGACATCTTGACCCTGCTGTGCCCTGTTCAAATTCCTGACCCATGGAGAACATGAGAGATAAGAAAATGGTGTTTTAAACCACTAAATTTTGAGGGAATTTGTTACCCAGCAAATAGATAATTGAATACAGAGAGAAGTGTAGGACATCCTGTGTGGCTCCCCAGGTCCTTCTTTCCTGCATAAGACATGCTTTCTGGCTCAGAGTAATAAGATGAGGTCTCTAAGTAATGTTTGTGCTCATCTTACACAGCAAGGAATGTTTATGTTATGAACATCACCATTTTACAGTAAGATTGTCACTGAGCTTATGTGACATTTTCCAGGGAGCCGTGCCTCATATATCCATAGATTCTAGAGTTGTTTACCTTAGGCAATCTGAAACCAGGGACATCCTGCTAAAAGCATTCCATAGATAAGGACTTTTCTTTTTGAAATGTCGTTAACTATTTATTAGGAGGTCAGTTATCAGCACTTTTACAAAGAGATTGAACCAGGTCACTAGCCTTCTTTTCTCCAGGGAGTCCCTCTACTAATTGGCAGAGAAATGGATCACAGGCCATCTGTTTTAACTCCCTCCACATCCATTCCACTCTCAGCATTTCTCCCCCGATGGAGGCAAGATGGCTGCCATGAGCTCCAGTCCCACAATCTATCCTCTAAGTAATGCAACCAGGAAAGAGAGTGCCTCTCTCTCACTCTTCTAGAAAAAGTACCAGTATAGCTCTGATTGGTTCTGATTGTCCAGGCCAATCTTTAGAATTATGGTGAGTCAGTCTCACTTAAACTGCATGGATCAAGGTAAATTAGGATGTAGTTATAAGAAGAAGGGGGAAAAATACTGGGCCTGCAAAAATAAAAATAATAGCTGATATAGTTAATAATAATTTGATAGTAGCTGATATATAGCTGATTATAAAAATATGTATAAATATATTTAAAATATATATATATAAAATTATATACCAGTCTTTTTTCTGAAGTTGTCTCATTTCAGTCTATTCTCTATCCTGGTGTTAGAAACAGCTTTCTAAAATGCAAATCTAAACATCCTGATATAGCAGCATCTGAGGGATAGAGACTATATCTTGTTCATTGTAAAAGTTAGAGTAATGCTAGCTGCTGTAACAGGTAATCCCCCATATTTCAGTAGGTTAACAGCAGAAATTCATTTCTCAATCACAGAATAGGCCGATGCAGATATTCCTGGTTGATGGGTGACTTTCCTCTGCATGTTGATTCAGTGACTCTGACTCCTTTCATTTTGTGTCTTTTCCATGCCTTAAGGCTTGGGAATCCTCTGTATCCAGCCAGTGGATAAGGGAGGAGAGAGTAGGGAAGCCACATTTCTTAACACTTTGGTTCATAAGTGATATGCATTACCTCTGCTCACCTTCCATTGTTGAGAAATGGTCACATAGTCCCATCTAAATGCATGGGGGACTGGGAGACATAGTTCCTGGCTGGGAAGCCAGTTCTCTGTGCCAACTTTATGAAGTGGGGATATAAAATTAGTCCTAGATACATTTATCTTTGTTTTCCTAGCTCCTAACCCAGTGTCTGACACCAAGTTGACATTTAGAATGTCTGTGGCACGAATTATTTTGTCTAAGCCTTAGACAGCCATCAGGTGCCAGGATAAGTGTGATGGTATGGCATATGAGAAAGTAGATGACAAATGCCAAATGAGGCCCCTAGAATGGGCACAAAAGGCTGAGCAGGGACAGCATTTTAGCTGATCTTGAAGGGAAGATGTTTGTGGGCATAGCAGGTTGTCCCAGTGTCTCAGTGAAATGGCTTTTTCGCTGCCCTCATCTCATGGCAAAGCTCCTGTCCTCAGCCACGTGCTGGAGATCAGCATCCTTCTTTCAGAGCTCTCCGGGGAAAGTGGAATTTAATGGTAGTTCTTTGAAACCATTCTGGGAGGGGGTAAAAGATCATTTCAGCGCTCTCAACAGTTTTCAATCATGCAAGAGATAGGGTCATAAATGCGTCTTTGATGGAAACTGGTCCTTTTTCAGGGAAATCCACCCAAATGGGCTATTAAATCAAGAAGCTGGAGCTGTCAGCAGTGAATTGCTGCTCTGTGTAATGAGTCAAAGGCTGTCTTTGTGGTAGGCAGAGGTGTGTCTCTGCAGCCCATGCTTCCTCTGGGGAATGGGTTCTCTTCCCCTGTGGATCCACCTCGTGCGGTGCCTGCAGACCACTGTTCTGTGGAGCTGTGGGTGTCACGTCTGGCTCTGTTGCTCACAGGGCATGAGGCACTGAGACCCCAAGACCACAGGAAGACATGCCTTCATCACCTTGGCCTCACGCTGGAGAAGAGGCCACAACAAAGACTTGGACTGTGTTCAACGAATCTCAACTCTAAGTCTAGGAATAATCTAGACTTTAAGACACACTAAAACTGAAAGCATAGCTGTCAACCTAGGCGGTTGTCATGGGAGGCAATGTTCCCTTTGAGATAATTCATCCAGACATGCCTTATGATTTGTGCAATTTTCTGCATGTATGTTATGTATCAACAAAAAATTATAAAATTAAAAAAAGAAAGGTGCTGTCCATTCTTTTGGTAATTTTTGGTAATTTAGGGAGATAGAAATACATTGTTCATCTCCCCCATGCATAAGTATTAGACTGATACAGGCTTGGCATGGAGTTGGGGTCTCCACTGAAGGCAGGGGGCTTGCCCACTGTCACCACCTTGGGGCTGGAAATAGGAAATTGCTAGGTAGGCCTTTTATGGGGCAAGAGGAACTTTCTCCCTCTCTCTAAACCTATGACCCTGGGCTGAGAGACATTTTGGCAATCTAGATTGGTGGCTTTTAGCTGGACAGAAAAGTATCTTGTAGAGGAAAGCTTATTGACCCTTAAAAAAAAATCTATGCCCTATCTGATAAACATAAAAGTCTCATTGAAGTGAAGCTTGGTCTGAACTGATACCCAGACTGCGTGCTGGGGAACCGAGGGTAGAGTGGCTTAGCTGTAGTGCAGCTTGGCGTGGATTCCTGGAGTAGGTATCTAGAAAGGGCCTATTGCCATGTTCTCCCATTTGCACTGTTTCCTTGGATTGTGATTGTCTGTCATTTGTCCGTCTCTCCCTCTAGATTGCAAGCGCTCTGAAGACAAGCACCAAGTCTATAGCCTTTAGCACAGTCTTGGGCTTGATAAGCGCTCACTAAGTATCTGTTGAACAGACATTGTGAGCCTCTGTGCTCACCTGTCTTGTGATGTGTTTCCCTCTGTAAGCATTTTTCCCCTAGAGACTCACCTCTGTATCCCCAAGTCTGACGCAGGGCCTGGCACAAATTCGGGGCTCCATAGTCATCTGAGGGGCTAACGAAGTCATTAACTCATCACTGATAACTCATCAGTGATGAGTGACAGAGATCACACATCTGTCACTGAAAACGAGAAAAACAGCTCTCGGAAGAGTCTCAAGCACTCAAAGCGAAGCAGAGTGGGACCACTTAGTGTCAAGGAACAGGGAATATCCGCTGATGCAAAGTTAAGCACGCGGAGCCATGTTCATAAGCCAATGTAGTCATACATTCATAAGCATCCTCCTGGAGGCTGAAACTCTGAGTCTGAAAGAAAAGGATGAGTGGGGCAAAGAATAGCAGGTTCTCTTTTAGGATGGATTCATTTCTCTTCTGCCAGAACTGACTCACCCCAGGGGGTTGGGGAGCACTGTACCCTGGAGTGAAGATGGGAAAATGTGATGCTAATTTTACTACCCGATTTTATTTCTGTTTCAGGACATTTTACTGTCGCCAAATTTTCTATTTGCTCACAGGGCTGTTAAAATAGAAGCAGTTGATGACATATTTAAGGCTTTAGAACCCTCTTAGAGTGTCATACCATCCTGATTTTCCCCAGAGAAACATGATACTCCTGGAGGCACACAGAGTTTGGTGGCATAATAACCACAGTAGTTTCTATTTATAGAGAATTTATTGTGTGCCAGTTGATGGGCTAAACGTCACACTGAATTATCTCATTTGGTATCACAATTTCCCATTTTAGAGGTGAAGAAACTGAGGCTGAGGAGTTTAGGAGTCTTGCAGAAGGTCACAAAGCCCGTAGATGGCAGACCCAGGACTTGAACATGGGCTGCGAATGTGTAAGGCTTCATTGTTGACTGCCTCCCCAGGAGAGGAGGGGGTTGTGACTTTTCTGGGCCCTGAAGTGGTGAAGGATGTGGATTATGAATCAGTGCATAGAACATTTTTACAAGACTCTGGAGGCTTGTGAAGTCTCATTCACTTCCCAGACTTAGTATGTGCTCGCTGTCGCCTCCATCTGGCTCTCTCACACGTGCCGGCTGCTGCCGAGACACACAGCTCTAGATGTCCTCGTGTGGAGCTGCAGACAGTTGCTACTATCCTGTCCTTCCAATTCTTGCAACTGCTGACGTTTCAGCCCCTCTTGGCCTGACCTGTCTCTGTCCCAGCGCCATGGTGCACGGACATGGCGCAAGTCCAGTTGACTTCACATGGGTCCAGCAGTGCCTTGCCTACCTGCAAGCTGGTCATCTCTCACCTCCCCGCTCAGGGCATCCCTAGTGCTGCCTCCCTGAGACCTGCCCGGTGCCCACACACGTGCCAGCTGCAAGTGGGGGGAAGTCAATGCTCTGTGGGTGAACCTTTGACCAATGGGAGGCAAGAGCTGACCAGTAAATCCTTCCCCTCCCCACACTAACATGGGTGGTCTTGAGATGCCATTTACATGATTTCTCTGTGAGGGCAGGGACCAACTGTATAGCCTTTTGCATAATACCTGGGGTTTAATGAGTGTTACAGAAATATATTTTGAATGACTGCCCACATATGAAGCCATCACTTGCACTTAGTAGAGGTAGGCAGCTCAGCGACTGGCGTCCTTGTATTGGTTCTCCTTCCTTCTCTGTCTCCCTCTCCTCCTCCCTCACTCCTGCTACTGTAATCCCTAGGAGATTATACATATTTCCTAACAAAGTTTTGAACCATATGAGCCCTCTGCCTCAGATTCTGCTTTCTGGGGAATCCGGGCTAAGACAGGTTGGGAGGTCTGAATAGTCTCATATGCTTCATTCACCATCTTCTGGGACAGCCAACACACCTGGTGTCAACAGGCGCTTTGCGTTTTCGAGTTAAGGGCAAGACACACTGAGATGGAGTGGAAAACTGCAGGTCTGTGACCGGAGGCTGGAGGCAAATTGTAGAGCGTTACCTCCATCTTACTTCAAATAGCTTTCCACTTAATTTGCACAGATCCATTTCCTTCCCACCTTTAAGTGGCCTCCCTGCACGACTAAGAAGGATAAGAATATGCAGGGTGAGACCAGCCCATTCGGTCTTCTTAGGGCACTTTTCACTGCTTTAAGGAGGAAAAAGTATTGGGGTAGTTGTGAGCCAGGAGGAGCTTCCCTCTCTTTGCACAAGGAGCACAGACTCACAACATACAAGAAGACGTGAGAAAGCTGCAATGGCAGCTGCAGTCCTCCCGAGACCCGAGGAGAAGAAAGACGAGAACCTCCAGCCAAAGAGCAGACAGAGGGGTCACAGTTTCTTACCCCCTCAGGCCACGTAGGTGGTCACTGGCCTGAAGAGAAGGGGTTGGATATGATTCTAGCAGCCAGTGGGTTCCGGGGACACATTGCATCCTTTGCCACCTAGTGAGAGGAGGAAGGGGACTTTTCCAGCAGTGCGTATCCTGTTGCTGCCAGCTGCCCCATGAGACCCTCTCCAGAAACGGGGCCGCTTGGGGGTACTGACTCTTATCGGGAGGCCAGAAATGCAGGGCAAGTAACCCATAAATCAGTACAGCTAAAAGCCATCCACATGCTTACACACATAACAACTGTGAGAGAGATGGAAATAAGGTGCTGCACAAGCTTGGGGCACGTGGTTAATGACCCCAGGGCCTTTTTAAAAAGGCCAAAGGGATTCAGTCCTGCTTCTGTGGGCTGAGCGGGCAGCCAGCCCGATCTGACCACACTCCCGCAGTTGCGCGTCGATGCCACACGGTGTTGCTGTTGGAGACGCGTCTTGCATGGTTTGATCCTCCACAGACTTGGTTCCCCCTTGGGTTTTGATCCTGCAGAGGCTTCAGGGTTATTTGAAAGATGTCAGCCCCATTCCTCGTTCACTGCTGCGCTCAGCCAAGGTGCGCCACGTGGGCTTCTTCAGTGCACACATCTGTGCTCGCGGATGGTCCCCAAGCACAGCGGCAGTTCTGAGGTCGCTGGGTCCTGGGGAGTTGAGCTCCAGACGCCTGCTGTGCCAACACCAGCCTAACGGCACAACTTTCCACCATTGGGCTGAGCCCACGTCCTCACTCAGACTTCGCTGGCTTTCCTGCTGAGCGCCATTTTGAAGCATGCTGGCATACTTGCCATTTTGCATGCTGTTTTGAAACATGCAAGTTGGCGAATCCTTAGAGAACAGCTGCCCATCCCCCTTCAGAGCCCTGTGTCTGACTGGCCACAGATGGTTCCACTGTCCCCTTCCCTCTGGGCAGCTCCCCTTCCCTCTGGGCAGCAGATGCTTCCTGGCTCTATATAACTTATGTGTAATTTATATAACTAAGAAGAGAACCCCCAGATATGATTCTCAGGGGCATGATGATGCCCCTTCAGGTGACCTGGAGCTCTCCTCAGGAATGAGATGGCCGCCATAATTTATACATACTCCTCTCTGCGGGTACCTATTTAATCTATGCCTCAAAAAACACCATGTTGCATTAAGAAGAACCTCATTCAGCTGAAAAGTAGAGATACAACTTCTACTGAAATTATACCAAGTTGGAACACAAAGTCCTTGTTTCTTATCATCTGTATCAAACATTTAAAACCATTTTGACAAAAGTCAGTGAAGTGCCTGTTCACAACATTTCTCTGTTATTTGTGTTTGCAAGGAGCCCCTTCCTAGCTTAGTTATAAGGAATAAGGTCACTGTCCTGGAATTTTTGAAAATGTGCAGAAGAGAAGAAATTGTTGTTCCCAAGCAGCAGGAAAGTCTGAGGTCTCACTGCTTCCTCTCCCGTTTGTCTCGCTGGGCTGTCCTTCCTTGAGGCCTTTCTTCCTTAGCACCAGCAATGGGTCAAGGGCGGGTTTAGTTTGGAGTTAGTCACGTTTTTGTTGACTGAGGCTTTTTAGGAGTTATCTTCAAGGCTATGCTGAAGACTCATAACACTGAAGACATCAGAGTACACCAGTTCTGGCCCTTGTTGGAGATTCCTGACTAGTACACATTTATTCTGGGGGCCACAACTGTCCAGCTGTAAACTGAGAGAATCTCCCTTCTTGGCCTTATTTTCAAGGCTGGCAGTGATGAAACTTTGAACTGAACTCCCAGTGGAAAGGGCACGGACCCCTCTCAAAGCCACCTCTGCTCCACGGTGTCTGAGAAATCCCTCTAAGGAAGTGGGAGAAAACAAGAACCAGTCTTGAATTGATTATGTGTTATGTGGGTATTTCAAGGCCAGCTTCTCTAGCAAAATACCTCCACCCAGCTGGGCTCCACATGTGGAAAAGAAGGGTCCTTTTATACAATACCCGATACAAGATGCTGACCTCTTGAAATCCTTTGGACAGACCATTTCAAAGAGTGGGTTTTGTCAAAGGTCACCTAAAAGTAGAATATGGTAAATAGAAGTTAATCAAAAAGGGCTGGAAGGACACCTTCTAACCGAGTCGAGATGATAGACGAGGCCAGATTGTGGGAGGTCAGATCTCCCGCCCTCTCCTCTGACTCACACCACCCCGAGAAGCAACAGTGCATCTGAGCCCTAGGTCTGGGGGGCGGGGGGGCCTTGCACTCACTCACTCTGACCAAGCTCTGACATTTCGAGCTCTACCCCAGGTTCTTGTCAGCTGCCTCGTCCTAACCGTGAACCACACACCAGTAGGTTTTGGGGTTTTTAGCTGAGGTCAGGTTGCTCAAAGGCTGCCTTCAATGTTTATTTCTGTGGCTGTTTTGTCAGCCCCTCCTCCCGTACTCGTTCACCCTCGGAAGCAGGCAGCGGGCTACAAGTTACAGGGCGCTTTGCCATTTGCTTAGTTAAATACAACTCACCAATCATTTATTTACCAAACACCTATTGTGTGTCAGACTTTAGGTTCTAGGAATATAGATTATCCCTGGCCTGGGAACTAAGACAAGTTTCAGCCTCAGAGCAGTGTTGGAAACAAACAAAATGAAATGATAACAAAAGCCACCGGTCCAGCCACCAAAAATCAATTTCAAGCAAATATATATATGTGAATCCCACCCCTAGATGGGATTCTGGCTCCTCTCTTAAAACATCCCTCTTCTCCCTTTTCCACTTTCTTCACACCCTACAGTTGTCCTGTGCCTCCTCCAAACTCCTAAAAACCTTTTCCCTGGGACTATCCTTCAGGTGCTTCTGCTTGACCTGTCCCTGCTCTGGGCTCTCTGTCAGGAAAACCGAACGGGCCAGCCGGGCCATCGTAAAGCAGGAGGACATAGAGCCAGAGCCCTCTGCAGTGGAGACGGAGACAAGGCAGGAGCTGAACCAGGATGTTCTGAGCCTCGGTCCTGTCCACAAAAATGAAAGCGTCTAGCCCCTGCCTTGAAGGAGAGCACGGTACATAACTGGAGACATCAGCACCCAAACGAGTAGTCACAATTCAGCGTGAGAGGCGAGTTGCTACGGGATCCTGGAGAGATCAGAGCTGGCTCAGGGAGGAGGGCTCCAGCTAAGGCTTGAAGGATGAAGCTGGGTTTGAACCCAACCTCTGCGAATTTTGGACAAGTTACTTATCTTGTCTGTGCCTCACTTTCCTCATCAGTAACATGGGGACAATACCTTATATGGCTATTGTAAGGCTTATATGATTTAATCCAAGTAAAGTGCTTGCAATAGGCCTTGCCACAGCACTCAATAGTGCTCAGCAAACATATAATTAGTACACTGATACATTGAATAAGCAAATTCCTGGGGTGTAATCACAAAGCAGCTTTGTTTTTTCTCCCACTGCCACATGCATCTGGATGAAAAGTCTCAAGACCTTCCTGGTCCCTCTGAGGAAATACAAAGCTATAGAGTCACTTTCACATTCAGAAATCAGAGTGTGCACTCTCATATATTGGTCAACACATCAATCTCCCATCTCTGATCAGGGGGCTGGCTGGGTCAAGAAGTCTGCATGGGCGGGGCAGGGATGAGGTCAGCTTTCTTTCTCTTTCTTGCTCACCTCCTCTCACATTGACCAGCGGTTGTTCCCCACCCCACTGGGATGGGGTGCAGGGAGTGGAGAGATGAGGGAGCAGAAAAGTTCGTATGCATCTGGCACTCACTGTCATAAACTGGCTCTGTGCTCTCTGGGCTGGCAGATGGTTGGAGCTGACTTGTTGGAGCCCAGGATTCCAGTAGTCCACTTCTAGCTCTCAGGTGGACAGCAGTGCAAAACCCCACACAACCCCCTCTTGCCCAACCCAGAGCAGGTCCCTGGGAAACTTTCAGACATGTTTGCCCCAACAAACTCTGGGAGAGCAGGCCCCTCCCACCGCAGGCACCTCTCCCCTGCTTGTCGGCACCTATCTAGGCTTCCCTCCATCCTTTAGAGATCAGAGGTGGCCTGCGGAGGGGAGCCAGCTGACTCTCACCTGGAGTCAGACGCCAGCCTCCTCCGTCCCTGTCCTTGCACTATAAGGGTGTCACATTCATCTCTAAGTGATCTCCTTAAAGCTCGGCTCTCTTTAACTGGGGTAAAGGTGGACTTCACCTCTCTTCTTCCTCTTTAGAGAGGGTGGGACTCACAAACAAGTGGATTCTTCTAAAGTCCTCTTCACAAACCGTCTCTTCCGTTAGTGCTCTCATGCCCCCCATGTGGGTGGGGAGTTTGAACCTCCCGGCAGTTCTCGGCCACTCGCCCTTTGCCGGGGCTCCAGGATGCTTCTTCTCACAACTCAGTTTGGTGTCTTTTATCTGTTGTCTCAGTGTTTCAGCTGAAACTTCCATTTTAACCTCCTTCACAACCGTTAGTGACCATCATTATCATTAGGGGGGGCTACGAGTGGGAGGTCTGCTGGAGGATGGCATGTGTGGGGAGGATGGCAGATGAGATGACAAAGGTGGGCAGTGGCTTCTTTGTCCAAGTGGCTTATGACCATGCTCTTGCCTCCCAGGTCCTGCCATGGTGAGAAAAATGGTGCAGAAGTCTAGGCCCCATCTCCTTATAAGAATAACAAACCTGTGTTTACTCCTATACAATACAAAGTGTCTTTATTATTCATGTCCTCATTTAAAACTCACAACAACTCAGTCAGATCCTTATTATATTCTTTCCATTTTTTCAGATAAGGACACAGGTTCAGGAAGCTAAATGATTGCCTAAGGTTGCACAGCTAGGAGGGAAGAGATTCAAACTTAGTAACCTGACTTCTTTCGTGCTCTTTTCTTTACACTCTAATACCTGGAGTGGGGCGTGGCGCCATCTGAAAGCCTGGCGAGGGGTAGGGTGTTGTCCTCTGGAAGGACACAGCTGTGGGAGCCACCTGCTCCTGGGCCGGCTGGCTGTGCTCACAGCGGCAGGCAATGTTCCGTCCTCCACACCCACCTGCCAAACAGAAGTGGCTGAGCTGGGCAAACACAGGCTGTGACTTCACTCTCCCTGCTTCACACCTGATACCTGAGGGACCCAGGTAGGCCTGCAAGGGTCTCGGCCTCCCCAGCCCTGGTTGAATCTTGTGAGTCATCCAGACCCTGGTTAAGAACCTTTCTGTCCAGCAAAGGGCCCTGGATGAGCGCCTTCCATCCCCCAAAGAGAGAAGAGCAGACCCTCAGCAAAATGGTGACCTCTCCTCCCAAGACCTCAGGATCTGCGGGATCTGCAGCCATGCTAACCCTTTGGTTCCCTGTGTCCCTGGGAGGTCACCTAAGAGTTTTTGTTCCTTCTCTTCTCTTCTCTATAGTCTGCTTTTAATTCATTAGAAGATAGGATCACATGCCAAAGGAGTAGGAGATAGAGGGAATTTAAACTTTGGTCTCTCTAGCAAGAGGCTTACATGACATTTTGTCTTAATTAATCTTCGTTTTTAGGAAAATAAAAGCAATATATATTGATTGTAGAAAAATTGAAAAATACAAACAAGTAGATGAAAAGATCATTCATGAGCCATACACTCCAAGATTTTTGTGTATTTCCTCCTAACATCGTTTTCACCTGTATACAGCATATCTATAGACATGCACGTAACAAGATTAGAATTATATAGTGTAGACTGTATTGTAAGGTGCTTTTTTTCACTTAGCAGAATGTCATGGGCATATACCCACAGCATTAAGCTCAGTGGACTTTTAAACAACCCTGCATGATGGATTCCACATTGTACTAGAAAGACAACAGGTGGAACAAAATAGTGAGGGGATAAATTATGAGTACCCCCGGGGACCTCCCCTTGGCAAGACACTAGTCACATCTTAGCAACCACCTGAAGAAGCTGACCCCCCGGTGCTGTTAAGCCTCAGAAATCTCCTTTCTTTTCTTCCTTAGAAATAGAATTGAACTTAGTGTCCCCAACTTCTCCAACATCCCATGGCTTGGGGTGGGACCCATCACAAATGGTTCCTCCAAAGGAAGTCTGTGTGTGCATCCTGATATCCTTTCCCTTCCATCTACAAGTTCTGGCCCCTTAGCACTCCAAGGCTGCTCCTTAGTTGTGTCTTTTCAGTAGAGGCTGTAGTACCAAACTCCATCCCAGTTCTCCCATAATTAATATGTGCACAACTCTCTTGAAAGCCCTTTTACATAAGAAGATCATTTGGCCCATTGAATGATGGGGCTTTGAATTGGATTTTTAATAATAGACCAAACCTCGTTACCTCACAATGTCTCAAAGGAAAGCTCTCTTGCTTTTAAATTCAAGTACACAGCACATTCAGCCAAACGAATTCAGAAACTTAATGATTTGGCAATGGGTTGTGTTGGGGGGTTTTGGACAATTTGTAAGTGTCAGCAAGAGGAGCAACAAGAGGCCTAATGGTTTCCAACACTCTCGTGAACTGTTCTCACAGTCTGTAGCTAAAAGCGCCCCCCTCCACTGGCCCCCTGTCTGTGCCCTATTGTGAGAACCACGTGATGCACCATTCGTAGAGAAGTTTCTCTTTTCAGTTCAGGGCTTTGCTAGAAACTGCTTTAACCACTTTTCAGATTGGAGTCTAGCTTAATCCTCCTTCCCCTACCTCCTCAGTTCACATATGTTTCTATATGAGAGAAATTGGAGTATTCTTTGGAATTATTTTCAGATGTGTTTCTGTAGCCTATAAATCTTGTTACCTGGGGGCTTGGCACCCAATGAAACAATGGGGTGGGGCTTCAGCTGGAGGGTGGAAAGCTATTAGAACAACAAGATAATTGGTCAGTTTTGATTGTTATAATTTTGATTTAGTCCCCAAGCAGACTATAGCTTGGAGAGAATGAGGAAGGGAGGGAATGTGAAAGGAAGAATCTTCAAATTAGTTTAGTTTATCAAGAGCTATGCCCAGAGAACTTAAATCATTAGAGTTTCTTCAGAAAATTGTGAAGAAGCATCCCCTTTTGCCTGTGATGGTTTAGGGCTGAGGCTGTCATCAGCCCTGAGGGGGAAGGGAGTGTGAGGAAGAGAACAGCCTGGAGCCTTCTGTTGAGGTTGTGGAAGGTATAAATTAGGCAGAGGGAGACTGAGGTCACACTAAGTCAGTTGGATTCTTGTTTCCTACCTCGCTCCAGGCTAAATCTGGAGTTTGGGATGGAAGAAGCTTTTAGAAACACCAGATGGTTAGGGAGCTTGAGGATTGAGGGGCTAGAGACCCACTGTCTGAGAAGTAGTGAAGTGCAGGCTGAGGCCTCTAGGAGAGGCCCAGCTTAGCACCTTGACCAGAGCATAGGTGTGGAGGTAGTGCAGGCGTCAGTGGAGACACAGCACACTGGCCCTGGTACCTCATGGTAGGTTGGGAGAGGGGGTTTGGAAGTTGTGTTAGGCGGAATCCTGGCCTCCCAAAGATGTCATGGCCTAATCCCCGGAACCTGTGAATTTGTTATATTACATGGCAAAAGAGAATTAAGGTTGCTACTCAGCTGACCCTAAAATGGGGAGATTACCTGGGTGGGCCTGATGTAATTGCAAGGGTCTTTAAAAGTGGAAGAGAAAGGTAGGAGAGAGAGAGACTGCAGCATGAGAAGGACTCAGCCCACCATTGCTGGCCTTGCAGAAGGAAGAAGGAGGCCATCAGCCAGGGAACGTGGGCAGCCTTCGGAATCTGGAAACGACAAGGAAAATGGATTCTCCTCTAGAGCCTCCAGAAGGAACGCAGCTCTGCTGACACCTTCATTTTGGCCCAGAGAGACCCATTTTGGACTTCTGATCTCCGGAACTGGACAACAATAAATTTGTGTTACTCCACCATGTTTGTAGTAATTTGGTACAGCAGAGATAGGACACCTCTTTACTCCTCTGTTGTCTATTGGTTTTAGCAGTCATTGATGTTTGTTGCCTAGATACGTGATTTCTTTTGGAGTTGCAAAAGGCAACTGGTAATTATATGTTAATTTGCATAGTCTAGTGGGGAGAACTCCCCTAGCCAGACAAGGCCGTGATAGCAGCAATTATGTGTGCTTAGTTTACTACTAAACATGGAGGGAATCAATGAATTGAGAATCTCAGTCAATATTTGTTAAATGAATAAGTAATAAAAACTGTTATAATGTACTGAAACCTCATAGATTATTCACTATTATTTGCTTTCTATTAATACCCAGATGATAATCTCAACAAGTTAGCGGTATTTTGTTAGATAATCTCAGCAAGAGGTTAGTGGACATCTGAGAAGAAAGAAATTCATCTGATTGGCCTCATTGTAGGCCAAGCTAAGGTTGAGCTAAGGTTTTTATCAGTTTAGAAGGGGGCTATGACACTTGCTTTTAGGAGGGAGCTAAGAGACAGGGTTTGTATAGACAATTTGCTCCTACTTGGATTGTATGTTTCTTTGAGGTGGTTCATGGATGACTCGTTGATGAAGATCACACACAAGTACCCACAAAGACACACATTTTAGTTCTTGCTGAACCACTTAAGAATTAGTTGCAGGCATTATGACTCCTTAGCTCTAAATACTTCAGTATGTGTCTCCTAAGAGCAAGGTATTCTCTCACAACTATAAAACATACTCCAGAAATTTAACAACAATACAATACTCATCTAATATACGCTCCACACTCAAATTTCCCCAATTGTCTCTAAAATGTCCTTTATATATATTTTAAATCCAGGATCCCATCAAGGGTCACACTTTGCATTTAGTTGGCTTTTTAATCTTGATGAAGATTACTGTAATAAAATATAAACTGCGGGGCCGCCCCGTGGCTTAGCGGTTAAGTGCGCAGCCCGGGTTCGGATCCCGGGCGCACACCGACGCACCACTTCTCCGGCCATGCTGAGGCCGTGTCCCACATACAGCACCTAGAAGGATGTGCAACTATGACATACAACTATCCACTGGGGTTTTGGGGAAAAAAAGGAGGAGGATTGGCAATAGATGTTAGCTCAGAGCCAGTCTTCCTGAGCGAAAAGAGGATTAGCATGGATGTTAGCTCAGGGCTGATCTTGCTCACACACACACAAAATATATATATATATAAACTGCATGAGAGCAGCATTTTAATCTGTTTCTTCACTACCTGGCACAAAGTAGATGGTTGGTAAATACATTTTAAATGAAAACTCGAGGAAGTAATTCCTACTCCAAGCCATCCCTCAGTGCAGCCACTGGGTATTTATCCCCAATTCTCCTTCTGATAAATAACCTCCTTTGCCCTCCCTCCCACCACAAGTTTGCATACATGATCTATTCCATCTAATCATAGTACCCTATTCCCACGAAAAAAATGATTATGCAGAGGAGCGTATGTGACAAAATCAGGGCCAATGAGAATTCTTCTGAGGGATTAATTTATTTACATACTAGGAAAGAGATGTTTTTTCCCACTAGGATTTCTAAGCCAGGAGAATGTGATCTAAAATAGCCAATAGCCATTTCCCCCTAGGTGTTAAAAGAAGCCTGCTGCAACAGAAGAGAATAAAAATTTTTAAAAATTCAGAGGAGGGGCTGGCGCCGTGGCATAGCGGTTAAGTGCACACGCTCCGCTGCTGGTGGCCTGGGTTCAGATCCTGGGCGCACACCGATGCAACACTTGTCAAGCCATGCTGTGGCGGTGTCCCATATAAAGTGGAGGAAGATAGGCACAGATATTAGCCCAGGGCCAGTTTTCCTCAGCAAAAAGAGGAGGATTGGCATGGATATTAGCTCAGGACTGATCTTCCTCACCAAAAAAAAAAAAAAAAAAAAAAAACCAAAAAATTCAGAGGAAAGCCAAGCTGAGAAATGAAGATCATGAGTGTAAGAGTCTTAACAACCTTGTTTCAGCACCTGGATCCAGCCCTTCCTGCAGTCCAGATCCATTCATAAACATCCCACATACATAAAGCAGTACACAATCATTTTGCTTAAGTAGTTTGAATTAGATTTCTGTCACTTACATCCTAAAGGGTCCTGACTAATTCGGTCACTGAACCTTGCCCTACAGAAAGTCAGTCTTATACTATCTTTCATCTGATGATAAAGGGTAGTTCTGAATCACATCTGTTCCACTGTCATAGTTCCCCTAATGTGAGGATTCATTTAATCATGTAGCTTTTTTTGATAAAATGTCTACTGTCTTAGGAGTTCTGGGAACCACTACTAAATATAAAATCAATTGGAAATCATGCAGCTATAAGGAAAATTATTCAAGGGAGGAAACCTGACAGGAAATTCCAATTTGGGTGGAACATTTTGGACTTAAAAGTGAGAGTTCCATTTATAATTGCTGCCTTGGATATTCTTGTGGTTTTAATTTTTTAAAAACAAAATTTTTTAATAGCTCCCAGTACATTTAGAAATAACAGAAAGACAAGAAACAAAGAGGGAAGGTCTGAGCAAACCCCTGCCCCTAGTCATATTGGGATCATTACAAATCCAGGTCGGGTGGCTACCTGTGCTGTGTGTTTCCTCTGAGCAGGTCTTCCCTCCCTCCCCTATTCAGATGTCAGGTACTGTTGGATAAATGGAATCGTGAAGAGGAGCCACTGGACCAGAACAGTGACAAATGGGATGTGCCGTAGGAGGATTTCCCTTGGCATCCTGATATCTATCACAAGGACTTAGTTAGGATAAATGGCAGGGAATACACTGAGTGCAAGGCAAACCCACTCACCAGACCTATGGAGGGCTTTCAGGGTGAGGTAAATGGGGTACGAGAAAAAGCTCACATTAATTCCATCTTGTTGCTGAGAGAGAAAGAGCACTCTGACAACCCTTTCTTGGGGTCCATGGCACAGTGAAAGCTCGTGGTAGGGACTAGACTCTCCTAACCCAGGCCTCCTCAGGAATCTTCGGAACAATGTCCCAGAGCCCCAGCGCTCCGGTTCCAGGAGAAAGGTCCAAAGACTTTGCATTTGCACTGGTCTTGTTCATCGCCCTCACCTTGCCTGATCGTGAGTTTTTGCACGAAACAATGAGACTGATTCCATGTTCTGATGAGAATATTTGATAAGAATCAGGCTTATTCTTTTGTGGTAATACTTCTGTCATAGAAACCAGACTTGTCTCTCAAGGTACTGATCTCCAGATAAGGCTCCAGATATCCTGGAAATGGGTGTAATCGCCGCTGCTCCCAGCCGGCCCCGCCCTGCCCGTGTGGACTGTCTGCCTCAGGTGGGGCTGCTACCAGCTGGGCTCTGTGCTCCGTGTCCCATGGTCCTCTTCCTTCTGAATCTCTTTTCTTTTTTTTCATCCCGTTTAAAGTTTTTTAATAGCATGCCTGTATTTCTTTAGAAGTCAAATGTTCAATTCTTTGAATAATGAATGCATGAGTAAGAAAAGAGGGCAAAAAGAGAGAACCTGTCAGAATTCCCTGCTGAGAGCACTGCTGAAGAACGAAAGATATTCCTGTGCTCACTTTACAGTGTGGCTCTAACACTTAAATGTTAAATGTGGTTAAATTAGTTGATTTTAACGCTAAAAGGAATTTTAAAGAGTTAAACCCTAAGAGATATCTTAATGTATGATACATATGTACTTCTTGTATGCGTGAACATAAAATAATATGGAAAATGCAACTTAGGTGGCCATAGCATCCTGAATTCATCAAGTGAGGAAGAAATGCTGTTGAGTATCTATTAAGTGCAAGCCCCTGTGTTAGCACAATAAGAAACACTAAGAAGGATGAAAGATACAATCAAATCGTTAATAACCTAATAGGAAGAACAGAGCACTTATTTATTTACTCTTTCTTCCATTTATCCATACACATTTATGCAGAGCCTAGTATGTGTCCAGCTCAGTGCCAGGCACTGGGGATGGGGCGGTGAGAGGGGAAGATGCAGTTCTGCCCTCTGGGGTATTGGGGTCCAGCTGAGGTTACACACATAGGAGACCTGCCCAACCAGAGCCAAATGGGATGGATGCCTTTGGGGAGGGCCACGGTCTCCGTCTATGACTGCCCCACAGTCCCACTAGTCACATGTGGCTGCTGAGCACTGGAAATGTGGCTAGTGTGACTGAGGAGCTGAAAATTCAATGTTATTTCATTTTAATGAATTTAAGTTTAAATTTAAAAACCAATACTAGGTTTGGTTACTGGCAGACTTTTTAGTATGTTTGGAACAACTTGGGCACGTGAATCTTCTCTTTTCAGTTTTAAACTTTATGAGATCTAAATACCCATCAAGTGTTTCCTATGAAAATGTAGAATCCTAAGTGAGAGGGGCTGTAAGTATAAAATGCACCCTGGATTTAGAAGACTTAGTACAAAAAAAATTAAAATAATTCATTAATAATTTTTTGATAAATGTTACATGTTAAAGTAATAATATTTTGGATATATTGGGATAAATAAAATATATTATTAACATTGGTTTCATCTGGCGTTTTTTCTTTTTTAATATGACTACTAGAAAAATTTAAATTATATATGTGACTTGCATTTGTTTCTCTTGGACAGTGCTGGTCTATGGGGTTTTGAGGGAGAGAGAAGCCTATCATGAAAGAGAGCGTGTCTGACGTTAATTTTACAGAACTGGATCGGTCAGGTGGAGAGGCTAGAGGGCATTCCTGGGAGGGAGGAGACTGAGCGATGATGTGATGTGGGGTGATGCAGGGATGCTCACTGTGTGGAGAGCCCTGGGCATGGTGTTTAGGGAGCAGTGGTGGGAAAGGCTGGTCAGGATGATGGCGGCAGTGATGGGTACCTCCACTGGCCAGGCTGAGTGGGTTGTGCTTAATCTAGTTAGCCAAGAGGGAGCTGGGAGGCTTTTGAGCAGGAGCAGAGTGGTGAGAGCAGCTTTAGTGATAATCATCTGATGGCAGTCTGTAAACTGGGATGGAATGGGGAGAACTGGAAACAAAGAGACGTGACTTGAAGATTCCAGCAGTAATTCTGGAAGTACCCTGTGAGGTAGAAGGAGTGCTTTTTTTTAGCCAAGAATCCAAAAATAAGCAAAGAAACAAACAATAAAAACTTCACAAGATTCTTATACAAATAAGTATAGGCCTTATTCACACTCCATTTCCTACAAATTACCCTTTTATGTGTTAATTTCATTCCCTCTAAGTTTTTTTTAAATGTTTATTTTTAACTCTTTTGCAGCTACAATGTAACTTGGGCATTGTCCTGGAGTCTGGGATGGAGTCATATTAGCCACCTGCTAAGGAGACCGGGTCAGTTTGCTTATTATGGGGCAACCACAAATCTCCAAGGAGGGTGAATCCCTCGGAGTCAAGAGTCACAGGAAATAAAGATTTTAAGAAATGGATGCTAATGACTAGAGATGATCTGTTAAGTTCAAGGATCATGGAATTGTAGACAGAAAGGGCTTCCAGGTATCGTCCGATTCGAACTTTCACTTCACTGAAAAATAGGCCCAGAGAGGTTCAGTGTCCAAAGCCAAGCATCTACTTAGCAGCAGAACAGCGATTAGAATCTGAGCCTCCAGGTTTATGTACACCTTCCACCATGCCACATGGAATGCTGTCCATTAGGAACGTCAAACACAGAATGAGTCAAGAGAGATAAGGTTAAACGATGAGGAATAGTGAAAGGTAATAGTTGGGTCTACTATATATAGAGAGAGGTTATGTAAGCACACACAGTCCTGTGACTAAAACGCACCGGCCCCTGTTCCCTCCACTGCAGCCTGCTGGAGTGTCATCGGTTGATCCTGAATGGCTCCGGGACAGCTGCCTAGTGTTGGGACACATGGAAGGAACACTTAATCCCCACTAAGGAGGGGCCCCAGGGTGGAGGACCAGTCCTATCACCTCCCCAGGAAGGTTTTCACTGTCACGACATCTTCCTTTACATGTTTGCAAAGAAGGAAGAAGAATTAGAGGACTAAAGAGGGAGAGAGGTGTTGAGAAAAAGTAGGAGAGGGAGTGTTGAAAGGTTGAGCTGAAGGCTCGGCTCAAATGTAAATGTTCGGAACATTATGAAGGCCCTTTAAATAGAGCTCTCACAGGTGAACGCAGTGACAGAGAAAGGCCGCCCTGTGCTCCAGGGAGCTAAGTAAATAAGCACAGACGTCAAATGTGCAGAGCTGGGTGGGGGCGGGGCTGAACCAAGAGTTCAGCCAAAAGTACGAGAACATCTTTGGTTTTAATTGCCACGTCCTGTTCTGTTAGATGGCACCTGTGGAGTTGCTCACATTTCAGGAAATATTTTCTGCTTAGGGACCTTTCAGAGGAAAATATGAAAATCCAGCCTCAGCTCTGAACAAGTCCAGCCTTGGAGCCATGGTTAGAGCTTACAAATAGCTTAGGCTTGCTAAGGAGTCCTTGTGGCATTCAATGAATTTGCTTCTGAGTGTATGTTTTATACACTTTCCTTGAAAATGGAAACCCAATGGTTATCATGAAATAACTGAAGTATTAATCGTATAAAAACCAACCCATGACCCCTGGTAAAAAGCCACACAAACTGGCATCCTCCCCAACCTGGCCGTGTTCTTATTTGTGTGCATAGCACAAGTGGGAATAAAGTGAGGGTAGTAACACAAGCAAAGGCTGTGTTTGGCTTTTGATTAGACATTAAACCTCAGACAGTCATTAAACTTCTTGAGCATGGTGGCTTCAGTCCAGGTTGGAAAGCAGGTTAAGCAAGTCAAGCTGAGAGGGGAGTGTGCAATCTTTTGTTCTCAGCACGCTTTGAAGATTGTTTCAGGGTTAATGTTTGACTTTGGGTCTTAAGTAATTTATGCCTTAATTTCCTCACATACAAACAAAACATAAATCTTGCAATGAAAGATTTTTCATTAATGCGAGTAGTATAAACTCTTTCCCTTGGAGGGTAAAGCAAAATAGTGGAGAGTTCAGGCTCTAGAGCAGCGTGGTCCAACAGAGGTATAATGTGAGCCCTGAGTGTGGGCCACACGTGGAGTGTCAACTTTTCTAGTAGCCACATCACAAAACAAGTAAAAACAAACAGGTGAAATTAATTTTAATGACATTTTATTTTATCCAATGTATCCAAAATACTATTTTCAATGTGTAATCAATATTTTAAAAATTATTAATGAGATATTTTACATTCTTTTCTTTACATTAAGTCATCAAAATATAGTGTATGTTTTACATTTACCGCACATCTCAGTTCAAACTAGCTGAGTTTCAAGTGCTCAGTAGCCACAGGTGACTACTGGCTGCTGTATTGGGCAGGGTGGCTCCAGAGTCAAACTGAATTGATTTAGAAGCTATCTGATCTTGAGCAAGTAACTTAAGCATCCTGTGCCTCAGTTTCCACATCTGTAAAATGATAATAATATTATCTACCTTATTGGGTGTGTCGTGAAGATGACATGTAAACATATTTAAAGCCCTCAATGCAGTGCCTGGTGTATGTTTGATCAACCTGTGTCAACTATCATTATTAGTTTTGGCAAAAGTACAGAGAGAAAGTGTTAGTTTTTCTCCAAAACATGGTAATTCCAAACCAAGGGAAATTGAGTTGAATTTAGAGCTCAGATTTGAGGGAGGAGGGGAATGCTGAGTGGGAGGGGCAATTATTTAGCAGCCCAAACCAGGAAATATATTCAAAATACTTCATTCTTTGATTTCATCAAACCAATAATTTTTAGAATGTAAAATGGCCTTTCCCCTATGCCCACGGCAAGGGAAAGCAAGAATAGTTCACTACTTACCTGTCGATTGTTTCCCCGCCTTGTCAGTAATATTTAGGGCGGCTGAATAGTTTTGCATGGTTACGCTGTAAAAGCGCATGCATTGAGGTTTTGAGGGCAGGATTTAGATTTTGGAGCTTTTAAGATAATAAAATGTTCGGTGTTAAACTGGAATTTCTTGCCTTGTTTTCCAAAGCAGTTTTGCCTCTGGGTGACAGCCACGTCCTGGGTGACTTCTGCATTGTCCCCCGTCTCAAGGTCTCACTTTGGTTCTCCAGATGCCCATCAAACAAGTGGAGCATTTGCTTTGTGGCCTCAGGGGACAGTTTGTTATACGAATTTTTTCTTAATCTCTTCTTCGGCGCCTGTGAATGAGTGTAAGAGAGGTGTGAGATTTGATTAGACCGTATTATCAGGGCTTATCCGCACACTGCTTGACCGTGGAGTACTAACGTGACGCTGCACGATAGTAAGACCCACAGGGAGTCAGGAAACCAGGATTCTGGGTCCGTTTTGCTCTCTTCCTTAGTCTTAGTGATGGCCCCAAACATCTCTGTGACATTAGTTCAGAGTACATTTGCATCTTTTGTAGGAGGTTTGAGGGGTTTGGGGCTGATCAAGGAAAAAGGTATGACCACGAGGCAGCACCACACAACGAGCTTTACTGGACCGTGCTCCAACAGGGTTGCATGAGAGGGGACGTCTCTCACAGCATGAGACAGGCCAGAGGCTCCAGGAGGCCAGCATCCAGAAGGGGAGCAGCTAGGGGGACCCCTGGGACAGAGGGGGATCAGACTGGGGCTCAGCAGCACAGCAGGGGGGTCTTTGGGTCAGAGAGCTCTGAAGAGCCAGCTTGGGGTCTTGTAATGACAAGGCTCTCTCTTATCAATGGCCAACAGGTGCTGGGTGAGGTTTCGAGGCATATGCAAAACAGGCAGGCTGTAAATGGCTAAAAATATGCTTGTTTGGGCTAACTTTTAGATAACAAGAGTGTAAAAATTTGAGTTTGGTGCCAGTGGGCTTTTGAACAAATGAGTCTCATCCTGCAGTAGGAAATAAACAACCTAGGAGCCGATACACATAAGCCATCTTTGAGCCATTTATGTAACAACCTTTCATTCCACATGTGAGGAGTGTGGCATGGCGAACAGAGCACAGGAGAAAGCCTTCAGTTCTGGTTGTGGCCGTGCCACTCTCTAGCTGTACCTTGTGTGGCCACTGGATCTGTCGGGCCTCACTGTCCTCTTCCATAAAGTGAGGGGTGGGACAGATGACCTCTAAGTTTCCAGCTCTGAATATTTATGACTCTCAGATTCTTGAAACACCCTCAGGATGGTAGACAGGATATGTTTTAGTATTTTCCTTTGGTGGGTGAGGGATCTGATGCATAGAGTGGATAAGAGCTGAGATTTACCTCAAAACCCACCCAGCTCCTCAAAGAGAACTGGATTAGAACTCATGCCTGTGGGTGTCTAGGTCTTTTGTGTTTTCTATTATCCTGACGGGCAAATAAGGGGAAATCTTTAAAAATGTCGTTCTGGAAATGAAATTAAAATTCTGCCACTACATGTAGCTGGAGCCCAAGCAAGAGATAACCCAGATTTAAGATTTATAGGAATGCCATAATATTACCGTTCGATTTTCTTTATATGTTTACATTTATAAATGTTTGGAGTAAAAGAACTACAGCACCACTGTTTTTACTAATGTTGTTGCTTTTTGTTATCACCTTACATTTGTTCATAATTCATGGTTTAATAAGCATATTCCTACTTGTTATATCTTTTATTCTTTCAGTGGACGTGCGCAGTGGTGTGCTGGTGTTACTTTACAATCAGCTCTCCAGAGGAGGAGGTTTGCTGATTTTCGTGGTGTAAATACTCTCATCAGGGCTGATTTTGAACTACCAACACGAGGTCACTGCCTGCAGAGGTGGGAAGATGTGCACATTTGGCGTTCAAGCCCGCGCTAGCTGCTCTGCCGATGCTGAGGGTGAGGTTGAACCAGTGTACCAAATTGCTTTATCTACCCATAGATTCTAAACTTCTTCTAAATCATTGATCACACTTGCAAAAATGTGCTTCATGCTTGTTCCCCCAGGATCACTACTCTCTGGGGGTAGAAACTGTGTTGTCTTGTTCACCACTATTCCCAGGGCTTACACTCACTTCATTGGTTGCTTTCTACAAAATTGCATGTGGATGAGATGTTATTCCTGACGGTCTCACACCCGGTGACATTGTGCACAGGTACCAGTATTTCCTCTGCACCCATGGGGCTCAGTCTTATCAAGCATGGATTTCTCAAGTGTGTGCTCTGAACTCTCACTTCTAACAAAGACCTTCTCTGTCATGGTAATTACTATAAAGATCCATTACTATTTTTAATAAAGCATAGCAATTATATACTTGAATCAATCTTGGAGGCTGTGCTTGAAAAATATTCTCCCTGTTTTACTCACCATTGCTGGTACGGTACAGAGAGTTTGACTTCCTCTTATGGTCACCGGCTAGGGAGTATTTCCTTCTGAAAGGAGGGAGGTTTACCTAAGAATAAACGAGTTTTAAAATCTTTATCCTAAAACTTGTCTAAATTGAAAAATAAATCATTCGGGAGATTTGGTGAATTTTTTGGCCCTGAAAGCTTCTATATTTGACTGTCCTGGAACACGGTGTTCTCTGACTGTTAAGTCATGACCATTTGTTTCTGGCTCCAACATTTCGGAGGACTTTGTGGCCCTGTTTTCCAGACCTGAGTTTAATTGGAGAGTTAATTATCTGAGCAAGAACACGTAAGCCAAGTTGAGTCTAGGGGTGAAGTCTACGATCTCTATTCCACCTCAATAGACAAGAAAGTCTTTGTAAATCTCTGTTGATTATATATATATATTTTTTTTTTGTGAGGAGATCAGCCCTGAGCTAACATCTGCCAATCCTCCTCTTTTTTTTTTTTTTTTTTTTTTTTTTTTGCTGAGGAAGACGGCCCTGGGCCAACATCGGTGCCCATCTTCCTCCACTTTACATGGGACGCCGCCACAGCATGGCCTACCAAGCAGTGCATCGGTGTGCGCCCGGGATCCGAACCAGCGAACCCCGGGCCGCCGCAGCGGAGCGCGCGCACCCAACCGCTTGCGCCACCGGGCCGGCCCCTGTTGATTATATTTTTTTACATAAGCAAATGTTCCATATAGTAGAGGGAAGAAAACAGGGAGAGGAGCCTGTAACTAGATCGTGTTTAGCTAAGACGAAGACAAAAGCTCCTTTATCTCTTTGCAGTAACTTAGCCTAGGAAGACCTGAGGCCTGAGCTCCGAGGCCCTCATTTCAGTCCCAAACAGGCATTTGAGCTCAACAGGAAGGAATGAGGGTTCATTCGCTTGGCCCCAGCCTTCAGACATGATTTTTGATAGCATGTGCTTCTCAGATGGAATTCATAAGCACCTTGAATAATTTATCCTTCTTCTCATTCCAGAAATTCTTTAGTGAGGTATTTTCAAAAGTTTCTTTCTTTTAAATTCACGTGACCCGGGCTGTTAGACTGCCTTCACTAGTTCGTGGTTTCCATGGCAACCAGCTGAAGGATCCATTCAAGTCCATCTACAATAACCTTAATGAAAATGATGTAACATCACTTAAAATAGGTGTCCCTTCTCTATAGCAGAGTTAGATTCCACACACTGCTGATGACTGTCTCTGAAAGAATCCTTTCCTCTGCATCACAAGTGCTTCACATTTCATTGTTCCCCAGATTTCTGTATCTCAGTAAATTATTCTCTTATGACAGGGGAACTGCGTGTATTAACCTTAGTCTTCTCATCTGGAAAATGGAGAAAGTAATAACAGTCCTCCTTATCTCATAGGATTTGTTCAAGAATAAGATGGTGATGTGAAGGCGCTTGGAATGCTATAAAATAGCACATGGCATGGGTTATGCAAGTGCCTGCTTGGACCAGGCACGTTACAGGAATGAGAGAAGACCAGGTGTAAGAAAAATAACTGTTACATCACAATGAAAAATGGCAGCTGACACTAGGAGGCATTATCCAGCTTGTGGACTATGGAAATGGGGCTCAGTCCCACCTGAAGGAAGCAGCTGCTGTTTAATTTCAGCCAAATGTGCTTTCTGGGAATACGGGGCAAGTGTTACCAATTCTTCTGATTTCATTTTTCAAGAAGAACCAGAAATCCAGATCTTTAAAAAAAAATCTAACTTTTAAATTCTGGCAACAAATTCATATTAAACACACACGTGTGCGTGTGTGGACACACGCACCGAGTGGAACAAACAGTACACATCTTTAGTCTGGATGCAACCTGCAGGCCACTGGTTTGAGACCTTTGCTATAGGACTTTCTTAGAATGTAAGTCAGGAATGAGCTAGGTATTTGACCTCTGTTTTTTCAATCTTGTCAAGGGAAACAGACTACTCTCAGATTTGCAGATATGTTGTAAGAGATTTATTGAGAGCCGCTGGAGAACGCCAAGAGGTTAAATGTATAAGGAGGTGATGTTGGCTCAATGTTGGGAGGAATTTATTGAGAATCAGGGGTGCTGAAACAGGATGGAGATATACCAACCAAATGCAGTACATATACCTTGATAAGATCCTAGATTTGGGGGGAAAAAAGAAACGACAAAAGAAATTATTTTTAGAACAATTGCAAAAATTTAAATAGAGCCTGTATATTAGATGGTGTTATTTGATTAATGTTAATTTGTTAGTTGTATGTGATAATAAATAGTGCTGTGGTTATATGGGAGAACATCTTTATTCTTAGGAGATGCATGCTGAAGTATTCAAGATGTATACCACTTAGTCTCAGTGGTTTAGCCAAAAAAGAGAGAGAGCAAGTCTGTGTGTGTGTATGTGTTAAGAGAGAAAGAAAGAAAGAGAGATGGCAAATGTAACAGCAAAAGTGGCTAAACTGAGGTGAAAATTATTCACTGTACTCTTTTTTCAACTTTTCTGTGGTTTTGAATTTTTTTTTTTTAAGTAAGGAAAAAATAAGATAGATTTTCATATGAGGTAAGTTGTGAGCTTTCTGCCATGGAATCATTCAAGTTGATTCATTCATTGGATTGCAGAGATGCAAATCTGGGATGCTTTTAATTGCTCAATTCCTCAAGCCATCCATTTTTGTCTCTTTATTTAAATGAGATAATTTATATAAATCAACTAACTAGCAGAGTTCTAGACACATGAAAGACATGCATCAAATATTATTTTTCTTTTCGTATATTTTTTAACTTACTTTGGAACACATATTGCATTGCAAAGAATCAACACCTCACTAAAAAACATACTAGTCATGAATTTCAGGATGGGGAAAATACTTTCAATTCCTATTCAATTAACACCTATCCAGGTGACTTTTCATATTTAAACCCAGGAAATAATTTCATACTGACACTTGAAAAAATGATTGGAGGTTCTCACTTCAGGGATACCGTTGTCCTCTGCTCCTGCTTAAGAAAAAATAAAAAATATATACTACCTTGAAAGTTTCAGAACAATCAGATGGCACAGAAAGGGATATCAGAACAAAACTAAACAGTTGATGCAGACACTCAGACATCTTTGTGAAGTCATAACTACAACCTAGCATTCCAGGTGTTGACTCCTCCCTCCAGGTGCTGAAGAGCTTCCTCTCTGGTGGGCCCCTCAGAACACATGGCCCCTCATCGGCATCAGTAACCACAGCAATTGTGGGCTCACGCTCATGAGAGTGTCTGCTGTCCTCTCTGGCCATCTCCAAATGGGCACATATCTAGGGTCAGTAGTCATAACCTTATTGTACTTGGCCTTCTTAAAGTTTTTCCTGGACCCTGGAGCACTATTCCTAATTTTTCTGCCTTGGAACCCAGGTCCGTTTGTCCTGTTCTCACCGCATACCTAGAAACTTCTTTCTCTGGGTGAGCTTTCCCGAGCATCTCCTGGGGGCATAGCTCTGCTCTCTGGAGGTTCACAGTCACAAGCCCGGCCTTAGAGTCAGGCCTGCTCTAACATTTATGGGGGCGAGAGTCCAAATGGAGGCCATATACTACATGTCCATGTGTTTAAACGTTATAAAGCAAGCTTATGAACTGCTAAATAAAATATGTTCTGTCCTCCAACCTTGACAAATATATCTCCTGTGAATGCCCTTCAGGCAAAGACCACTAGGGACATACATGTAGTGGAACAAAGTTGGGTGATTGAATCATTGCAATGATGGAGAGACCATGCCCCATGGAGAACCGAGGGACATCTCAATCAGAGGGTATTAGAATCCTCTTAGAGGATTTGGGCTTATGATGGGTGATTTTGGGGAGGGTTCAAGGAAGCATGGCTCAGCTCAGGAATAAATGGATGCTCTCAGGAAGCAGGGTAGTCCCATGACTGGGTATCTCAACAAAGTGGGGTTAATGCTGTGACTGGTAAAGAAGCAGTAGCCACTCGTATTAGTCTGGATAGGGGGATCTTTGTCATTATTGTGGTTTGGATCATGTTCTTGTTTCGGTCTGAGCTCAGACGTGAGTATAGAGACGTATTGTCTTTCTCTTGCTCCATCCCGAGACACAGGGTGGCCTTGTCTGATGCTGGTGTTTCGTGAGACTTTTTATGGTCAACTGGAGAATTCCGTGGCCTACTTGGGGGTGCCTGGCCAGCTCCTGTGACACCAGCCTAGCTGATGGTGACTCTGCTTTTCTCTTTGTCCCTTCATTTCTCTTTCTTCATTTCTCCCTTGACAAAGAGGGCCGGGTTTGAATCTACAAGTCCCTCCCGAATCTAGAAGACTCCTCAGTGTTCTGTGCCAAAACGTGGCAGTGGGGTGGAGCCATCTTCACTCTCTTCTCCTCCCACTCCTGTCTCCTTCCTATCCCTGGATCTGTCTCACACTGGGAAAGGCCTAACACTCAAGAGTATGCACATCCCATCCCACACATCCAAGCTGACCCGTGGCCACCACTTAGGCTAGAGATCTGCCCACAGGCAGTGAGGTGCAGTCTCAGGAAGGTGGACTCAGAGGAGAGGCCCCCACAGGCCTGAGAACCAGGCTCAGAGCTGTTTAGATGGGAATTCCAGAGTCCTAGGTGCCTGGAACATAATCTAGCAGTTGGCTCCAGGTGGGATCATTCCCTTCATCCTGCGAGCTTCTCACTGCAGGACCAAGGGCATAGGCTAGAAGAGGGTCAGAGGGGAGCCTGCTGAAGGGCAGGGCCTGGGACCCCTCTTGCCCAGGTCTTACGAGCGTCTGCCTCTAATTGACTCTCTGCCTTGGTGCATCCGTTATACTGACCTCCCTCCTCCAGCAGGACTTCCACCCTTGATCTCGTCTTGCTTGCTCAATTCTGTTGTTCCTCATGCTGTGGTATTAAGATAGTCACTCAGCACACACACACAAGAAGTAAACCCAAATTGATGGGAAATATGAAAACCGTTCAACGTTCAATGCTGTTTCTATTCCCTCAGCTTTTTCAAAGAAATATAGAAATATACAAAAAGTTGCTTAAAATTAATGTTTGTATAAATGGTCTAACTCTATAAGAGTCCTAATGTGTCCTAATATGTCCCAATGTGCCAAGATTTGCAAAAATGCAGTAATTGGTGAGTCCCATTTCCTGAGAAGCTATACTAACTAGTTTGCTAATTCTGTCTTCCTTTATAATGTTCTGGCTTTTAGATCAGAAACAGGGTTAACATTTCCAGAACTAATTTTCATAATGTATTTTATTCCTCGTGGAAGAATATTTTGGGTTCTTCTCTTGATTCTTTTTTTTTTTTTTTTTTTTGCTGAGGAAGATTAGCCCTGAGCTAACATCTGTGCCGATCTTCCTCTATTTTGTACGTGGGTCACTGTGACAGCATGGCTGACAAGTGGTCTAGGTCTGCACTCGGGATCTGAACCCACGAACCCCAAGCTGCCAAAGCAGACCATGCTGAACTTAACCACTATACCACGGGGCCAGCCCCTCTTCTCTTGATTCTTACTTTTCAAAAAAGGAAAGTTTTTCCTATTTTTCTAGAAAGTAGGGACTGTGATTTCTAATTTTGTGCTCAAAGAATCCTCCTTTAGATAATAATGACTTCATGTGGTGGTACTTTAGGATGTTGGAATGAAAGGTTTTTAATGGCAGGCACTGAGAGGTTATTGGTGTAAACGCTGATGTACAGCTGACCCGTGAGAAAGGGCATCCTGTAGCCCCATTTAAGTATCTCTGGCATGGAAACCTCATATCTTCAAACATAAAAATTACAAAACCATGTTCTTTATCTGTTTGGGAACATTTTACAAAAGAGAATTTTATTTTTTTTTTATCACCTAGGATTTTATATTTCTCAGGCCTAGACAAAATAATATTTGTCCCTTCTTTCAAGTACTATTATTTAAAACATTTTCACTTTGCCATTAATCACTGCTTAGTGAAGCTTCTGAGCACTGTTGTGTGTGTGTTTCCTTCTTTAATTTTCTTCTGCCTGTATGAGCATGATTAACGAAGAGGGTACTTTCTGTTGAATTCCAACTCTATCATTTGCTAACTGGGTGATCACGTACTTCAGTGTCATCCTCCTCTCCCCTAAAATGGGGGAAATAACAACAGTTACTTTATAAGGTTGTAAGGATTAAATGGAAAGTGCTTAGTATGGTGTCTGGCCCATAGTAAGCATTCGATACATGTAAGCATTGATTTTTTTCAACATTATTTAATGAGTATCCACTACTGATGAGGCACTGTCCTGGGTGGTGAGGACATAACAGTGAACGAGATGTGTTCCTTATTCTCTGGGAGCTTGCAGTACAAAGATGGGAGACAGGTGAGTAAATAAGTGGACATAATAGGATGGGAGTTGGGATTGCCGTAGGAGTGCCCTGGCGGAACCCCTATCCAATTTTGAGAAGTCAGGGAAGGGTGTCTCCACTGACACCGAAAGGGTGACTAGAACCAAAAGGTGATGTGGGATCTGATGAGATGTTCAAGCAGCTGGAACAGCATGTGCAAAATCCTAGAGGCAAGAGATAACTGCAGGATAACTGCAATGCTGCCATCCAACCTCCTCAAGTCACTGGTGCAGTAAGGAAGAATGAAAAGAAATGGAACTACTTTATTTTTCTGCATTCTTCATTCTTTTTGAGTTATTCTCTGTTGTTCAGAGGTGCCAAGTGAAGGCCAGAATTATTGCATCTTGTGGAGAGGGGCTAGTGTGACACTCCTCTTCGTGCTGTCTTCAGATCTTGCCTTGCTTCCCTCTCCCCTTTGCTTCCCTCAGGCCATCGGCTGCCTTTGAGTCTTGCTCAGGATTCCCTCTCCCAGGAGTTATCCCTTCTAGGGAATATTTGTTTTAACTTCTTTTACCCTTTTAGACTTAATCTGTTGTTTTTTACATTTCCTTTCTCCCCATTCTATGAAGTCTTATTTTTTCCCCCACTTTTTCCTGTTATTCTTAGTACCTTCAACTGAAGATCACTCTTAAGTGTCATCAGTTCATTTAATTCTTTCTGTCTTATTAGTAACAAAGACTTTAAAGTTTGTTTAATCTCCAAAATGGTCTTTGGAATATAGTCTTTTCTTTCACACTGATCATCATCCTTGCTATATGATGCTTTTACTAGGATTTAGGCATTTTTAAGTGCTCTTGGCCAAGATGTCAAGTTGACATTACAGTAAAAATGTCCCATGCTTTTGAATAACATGCTTTGCTGACGCTGAAAGAAAAACTTTCTACAGGCTATATCAATGGAGTCCAAGATACTCAGCTACTCAAAATCAACAATCAAAATTTGCCCAGATGTCCTAGTGACTGGCTCAAAATTGGAAATATTAGATATCTTAGAAAATTCCCACTTTTAATCCCAATTTTGATATCCCCACCCACCATACTTCCCAATGATAATAACATAAGTTAATAGATTTTGCACACTTTTTATGTACTAAATGCTTCGCTGAGTGACTGAGAGCACTATCTCATTTAGTTCTTATAAAAACCTACAAGGTGGGGGCCAGCCCCGTGGCTTAGCGGTGAAGTGCGCATGCTGCTGGCGGCCCGGGGTTTGGATCCCGGGCGCGCACCGACGCACCGCTTGTCCGGCCTTGCTGAGGGGACTTCCCACATACAGCAACTAGAAGGATGTACAACTATGACATACAACTGTCTACTGGGGATTTGGAGAGAAAAAGGGGTAAAAAGGAGGAGGATTGGCAATAGATGTTAGCTCAGGGCCGATCTTCCTCAGCAAAAAGAGGATTGGCATGGATGTCAGCTCAGGGCTGATCTTCCTTGCAAAAAAAATAAATAAATAAAATAAAAACCTACAAGGTGGGTACTATTATTGTCCTCCTTTTGCATATTGGACTTAGAGAGTGTTAGCACTCCGCCCAGCATCACGTAGTAATACATGACATAACTGGGATCAAGCCTGCTCCAGAAGCCCACGCTCTCAATCACTGCTCTCTGGCCAGGGGGCCTTGAAGCCATAAACGAGCAAATGAAGGAGAAATTGGAGATGTTGACTAGCAGTCAGGCTGGCCAGTGTGAATTCTGAGTGCAGAATTGGTCTCCCTACTGGAATTTTTTATCCAGGTGCCCTGTAACTCTAGTTAACTATGGGCTGGAGTGCAGCTCATTCTTCTCTGCTGACTTTCAGCATCACTCAGGTCATTTGTTAATTTTTTTTAAGCGTGATATTAGTGTTGTAGTCATGATTTTTAAAACGTGTCCTCCTTACGTTTTCAGAGATTCATATCGAAATGATGTGATATCTGGGACCGTCTTCAAAATAATTCATTTGGTGGAGGGGGGTGGGTAGAATGGGTGATGCTATAGAGGAAATAAGATCGGCCATGATTATTGTAATGGGGTGATGGGTAGATGGCATTCAT
The DNA here is from genome assembly GCF_020826845.1 of Diceros bicornis minor. Classification (NCBI taxonomy): domain Eukaryota; kingdom Metazoa; phylum Chordata; class Mammalia; order Perissodactyla; family Rhinocerotidae; genus Diceros; species Diceros bicornis. Next base: position 31,856,588 of record NC_080748.1, read on the forward strand.
TATACTATTGTCTATATTTTTGTGTATATTTGAAACTTACCATAATAAAATGTTCTAAAATTTTCTGAGTTATTTCACTTGCCTCCTGTAAGGATATCCTTGCTCCGCAATTTCCCTAGTGGATTACATTTCATTGTCTTTATTTGAGGTTCAGATGAAGCTCTGTAGTCATTGAGGAGCAGCAATCATCCAGGCATCCTCCCTGTGGACCCTCTTTTCACTCTTCTATGACAAGACTTTCAAAAGCTTGCTTATTGTAATGCATATTTTCCTTAATGCTCCTCCCTTCTACCTTTTTGTTAAAGCGGAATTTGATTGCTAACACAAATTTGTTCCCCTTGGTCTCTTCTCATCAATTGTCTAACACTTTTTACAAATAGATTTTGTGCAGTTAATTATGACATGACTTTGGTACTTTTTTCTACAGAAATCCTTCTACAGAAGGATTCTAGTGTTCCAAGTTTTAGGAGACTGTTGACTCTTTTTCACTGTTACGAAACTCGAGTGACCAAGATGTGTCTTCCCTCTGAGAGAGACTTATATTAAATCTCATTTCAACAGGGCTCAGGTTTGAGTAACGGTCTCACCTATTCATTTGTGAGTTCATTCATTAGTTTGTCAATAAAAAAATTGTTAAATACCTACACATATCGAGTATTATAAAGAACAATTTACTTACTAATATTTTTGTAGGCATTTTATAAAATATATATTCTTTAATTGTGTTTATACTGAAACTGAATTTGGAGCCACAACCAACATTGGCTGAATTATATTCTTTAGGGATCATTAAGTTCATGTTTCTTTTTACATAGTATGCACCAAAAAGTATGATTAGGAGGAGAGGAATTATTTGTTCATTCACTCACTCCACAAATACTTATTGAGTGAGTACCAGATAGTTTTCCAAGCTCTAGGGATACTTTGCTGAACACATGACATTCCCTGCCCTCCTGTAGCTTCTATTCTAGTGGAGGAGACAGACAATAGACAAGATAAACACATTTATACATGGAGTGTCAGAGAGCAATTAGTGGGCGGAAACAATGCAGGGAAGGGAAGAAGGAAGTGTGGGTTGCAGTGTTAGAAGGGGCAGCCAGGAAAGCCCTCCCTGACAGGTTGCTTTTGAGTGAGGAACTAAGAGAGTAGGAGGCTCACCTGTGGGTAACCTGGGGCCAAAGCAGTCCAGGTAAAGGCCTGATACAGGAGCTGCCTGGCTGGTGTCAGAACAGCAAGGAGGCGAGTGTGGCTGGGGCAGAGTGATGGAAGGGAGAAAGGCAAGAGGTGGGCTGGAGGGACCAGAGCACAGGGTCTTGGGGGTGGGGTAAAGTGAGGATTTGGCTCTTATTTGACATAAGATGGGAAACAAAATTCATGCTTCAACAAAACGACTCTGGCTACTGTGTTAAGAAGACTACAGGAGAGCAAGGGCAAGGCTGACCAAGGAGGACTCCGAAATAATAATTCAGGTAAGAGTAGGTTGGTGGCTAAGGGGGTGGTGAGAAGTGGATTCTGGATGCATTTAGGAAGTGGAGCTGGCATGATTTGCTGAAGGGTGAGATGGAGGGAGTGAGAGAGAGAGGAGCCAGGGATGACAGCAGAATGTATGGCCAAAAGCAGCTGGAAGCTGTGGTCACCATTCACTAAGCCAGCAAGGCCGCGAGAGTAGGTGGCTTTGAGGATGATCAGGAGACATGTTTGGACATGTTAAATTTGGGAGATCTATTGGACATCCAAGTGGAGATGTCAAATCATACCTATGCTTTGAAGTTCAGGGGAGAAAACTGGACTGGATAAAAATTTGGGAGTCTATTTTTCCATCCATGTCTTCCTAGAATGTTTATAAAATTAAATGAGGGCCCCCAGGCAAAAATCTCAGAAACATCCTTCATAGACTCTGTTAATTGCCAAAACTCCCATTGCTGTTTAGAATTGAAAAAGTGTGCTTCAGTGGAAAGAAAAAAAGCCTTTGACATCAGATAGACCTGTTGGAATCCTGGGCCACTACGTAATATAGCTGGGTGAACTTGAGCAAGTTACTCAACTTCTCTGAGCCTCTCCTTTAGAGAAATGGAGATTAAGCTGTACCTCTCCAGGGTTGTGTGAGGCTAATATCTGATAACGGATAAGCAGTCCACTTGCACAGAGCTGAGAAGCACTGAACAATGTTAGCTCTTTTCCTCCTGGTAGAGACTGCTTACATGGTATTTATAGCAAAGTGGTTCACCAGTAACGAAACTGGCAAAGAGTTAGCCATTGATGACTAAACAGCTAGTAACTACGGGGGATCAGAATCGGTCCCCACCCTCACTAACTAACCAAAGGAGTTTGGGATGGCATCTCCAGTGTCTGGGTGGGTCCGTGCTAAGCTGATCCTTAGTTCTAGTTACCCTTTATGAGAGACATTTACATTTGTAAAGAAAATCTCCATCTGTAAAGGTATCTTCTTCCCTGTACCAGGAAGAAGGGGGGGATGGCCTTACCTAGAAATTTATCAGAACAGAAGATGAAGACTTAAATCTTCATGATAAATTTACCCATTGTTAACCGTGCTGTTTAGGTAATATGCTATCGGACTCCCACTAGGTTCCTATAGATGACATCTCCCTGGAGCCTGGGTTACCATAGCAATGAGGGTTTGAGCTATTTTTTTCAGAAACTGAACCGCTTGTCCACTTCAGACGGGATTGAGACCACCAACCCATCAACTGGGCCTTTTTGATGGCAAGAGGTTGGAACTCCACCCTCAGGGCACGCTAATGCCGCCATTCTGTGAAGATGTGTCCTATGAAGAGACATGAAGGCTGACTACGCTTGCGCAGATCATCTATTACCTCATTTCTCCTCACCGCCAATCATTTCACACCACCTTGCCCCCTTCTCCATAAATACCTGAGTCCTTCTTTTCAGGGAGGTGGATTTGAGACTTGTTCTCCGGTTTTCCTCACTTGGCTGCCTTGTGATTAAACCCTCCCTCTCTGCAATCTCATCATCTCGGTGATTGGCTTTCTGGGCGGTGGGCAAAAATGGACCTGGTGTGGTAACAGTAATGAGGAGGTTCTCCCAGGGGAGTGGGGAAATGCACGCTGGTGTGAGGAGGCAGCCCCAGGAGAGCGTGCAGAGGAGGAGAACCCGTCCTCCACTTCACACATTCTTCGCAGCGCAGTGCTAGGTAGGCTTGGTGCTAGGCTCCACCACGTATGTGTTAAGATGAACTTTTTCCTATTTCATGTAACTTGGCTATTTAAATCTAGGGACTGTTTTTGACATTTAAATATTTAAAATTATACGAGGTTTCTGGGAAAATCCCAAAGGCATTGAAGGTTTTTCCCACTGAGATGAGTCCTGAATATTGATGAGCATCTTTCTTCAGAAACTGTGATATTGTAGAGTCCAGCCAGCGTTGTTAAAGGACTACTGTCAGGACCCTGGAACCAGAATATTCCATCCCATTAACTTAATAAGGAGATCTCTTGACTGGCCCCAAGTAAAATCTTATATTAATGTAAAAAACTGCATTTTGTGTTTCTTGCATGAGCTTGAATTTTAGCAGCCTCGAGTCTCATTCTAATTGGCTTGATTGCTAAGGGTCCACACAGTAGAAGCAGACGGATGCGGGGGCAGTGTGTTTCCCCAATCCCTCGAGTAGTTATTGTGCAGCAATGGCATCTCTCTCTTGGTAAAATCACATGCGTCCTGTCACTCGGCGTCTTTCTCAAGGTCTAGGAACACCCTGTACCCTGAGCCTGGAAGAGCCTCTCCTCATCCTGCCCCTCTGATGGGTTCTGCGAATCGGCATTCCTTAGGACTCAGCTCAAAAGTATCCTGCGCCCAAACCAAACTCCCATGGCCCCCAAGTGCCCAGAGGAAATGACAGGTTTACTGTGCATCTTATCGCCTCTACTGCCTCTTGGTTTGGCTCTGTACTTAGAACTGTCAGTGAAAGGTTCAAAAGTCTTGCTCCTTAGAACCTGAGACCCAGGGATCCCCAGATGTGGGAAGGGAGGGTGCACTAGATTCTCTACCATCTCTGCACTAGAGACTTGGAACCAGTTTATCTTAAACATTAAAGGGAAGGGTGACTCTACCTGGCTAGAATCAAATCACAGATTAGAAAAAATAAACAAATGAATTATTATTTTTTTTTAAATCTTGCTGCTCAAGATGCTCCTGAGCAGTTTAGTCTTGGAATAGCTCCTGGAGGACCAATATCCTAAAGCCACAAGATTCAATGGCTGTGTTCTGTGGGGCTCCAGCACTGTACAAGGGGAGGCATGTTAATGATTAAAAAATATATTTTTGGGCCAGCCCCATGGCTTAGCGGTTAAGTGCGCGCGCTCTGCTACTGGCAGCCCGGGTTCGGATCCCAGGCGCGCACTGATGCACAGCTTCTCCGGCCATGCTGAGGCCGCGTCCCACATACAGCAACTAGAAGGTTGTGCAGCTACGACATACAACTATCTACTGGGGCTTTGGGGGGATAAAAAGGAGGAAGATTGGCAATAGATGTTAGCTCAGAGCCAGTCTTCCTCAGCAAAAAGAGGAAGATTGGCATGGATGTTAGTTCAGGGCTGATCTTCCTCACAAAAAAATAAAATAAAATAAATAAAAAAAATATTTTTAAGAATCATGGTTCCGGGGGCCGGCCCCGTGGCTTAGCGGTTAAGTGCAGGCGCTCTGCCACTGGCAGCCCGGATTTGGATCCTGGGAGCACACAGATGCACTGCTTGTCTGGCCATGCTGAGGCAGCCTCCCACATACAGCAACTAGAAGGATGCGCACCTATAACATACAACTATCTACTGGGGCTTTGGGGAAAAAAAAAGAGGAGGATTGGCAATAGATGTTAGCTCAGGGCTGATCTTCCTCACAAAAAAAAAAAAAAAGAATCATAGTTCCTTTTATCCTGATTATAAACGTAATGTACGTTCCTTAGCGAATCCAGGTTTTGTGGGTTGTAAAGCTTATACAATTTGGGGATACTTTTTAAAGGGAAAGAATAATAAATTATGAATACAAAATAAGCTATGACTTGATTATTAATTCTGAAGGGGCCCGTGCAAGTGAGGGGCCAGAAGTTCACGCTTCATTAGCTTCAGGTTCAACCTGCCCCTGAGGTTCGTTACAGAAAAATGAGAAGCCAAACCACCTTTAATCCCACTTCCTCAGAGGATGTGTTAACTCTTTTGTTTGTTGTTTTGTTTTTTTAAATAACAGCTTTATTGAGACATAATTCACATACCATATAATTCACCTATTTAAAGTGTACAATTTAGTGGTTTTTAGTATATATATTCACAGAATCGTGCAACCATCACCACAATTCATGTTAGAGCATTTTTATCACCCCAAAAAGAAACTCTGTACCCATTAGCAGTTGCTCACCACTTCCTCCAACTTGCCTAGTCCTAAGCAAAAACTATTCTGCTTTCTGTCTCTATAGATTTACCTGTTCTGCACATTCAGGATTATACAGTCTATGGTCTTGTGTGACTGGCTTCTTTCACTTAGCATAATGTTTTCATGGTTCATCCATATTGTTGCATGTATCAGTATTCATTTTTTATTGTTTAATAATATTCCGTTGTATGGATATACTACATTTTTTAATTCCATTCATCAATTGATGTGTTAATTCTTTAAATGCCCTGGAGACACAACTGATGAAGTCCTTAAAGAGGGAGAAAATTCAGCCTCCTTAGTGTCATCCTTAGCCTTTTCTCTCCTTCTCCTGCCCCCCATTCTGGTCATACTGGAAATTAAGAAAGAGGCAGAGCTGGTGAACTGGAAGTCATTATTATCATTGTGACAAATCTTACCGAGATGACAAATGTTCATAGTTGGTGAGCTCAAGACAGGCCCTGCAGCCTTGCTGATGGCCACACTCTCCTTCATCAGAGTGCTAGATGACAAGTTGAGGGAAGATGGAGAAGACCACCAGCCCAAGGGAACCTGGACAGGCAGGTAGTTTGGAATTGGGTTGTCTCTGTGGCTGCACCTCTGACCCTCAAGTGTATGCCCACGGCTTGGAGGATGGAGCAGGGAATCCAGCCTACACTGGAGCTCAGGGTTCGCTGGAGGATGCTGGTACTATTATAAGGCCTAAGGGCCAGAGGATGCTGACCTGTGGATTATTCGCCTCCCTGGTCTAAAAGACACTGGGGAGCTTCTGAACAGTCAAGTTCTCAGAGTAACAGAGGAAAGACTTTTCCTCTACCCTCTTAGGTCTGGGCTTGGCCTGAGAATTAAATTGACAAAAGACAGATTAACAGGAGAAAAAATACAGCTTTTATTTTTATGTGGCATGGGAGCCTTCAGAGGAAAGAAATGAAGACCCAAAGAAGAGGATAGGCCTGAGAGCTTATATAGCATTTTGACAAGGAAGGATAAATTGTGGAGCTATGCCAAGACAAAGGGAAAAGGTTTGAGTTAGTGGCAATAAATTGTGGGAAAGTGACTAGGAAATATATGGGGGAAACTAATGGATGATAAGGATTATTTTTAGTAGGTTTGTTTGGACAGATCCATTTCAGCATTGATTCCTAGTCTTTGGTGGTAAGAATGTTTTCCTCTTCCTGGTACAGGGAGGGAGCCTTTCTTATGGGAAATTTTATGTCCTGATTTAGGTAGAAAGGGGGAGGTCACAGAGCTGTTCCCGCATCTGCTGTTTCTCAAGTGTCTTCAGCTCAAAATAATCAATATGCCAAAGTGGCATATTTTGGGATGGCGTGTTCTGATCCCCTACAAGACCAAGGAAGGATGTGGGCACTGTAGAGAATCAGGCTAAGCATTCATTCGGTCAGCAAATGCTTATTGAGCACCTACTATGGACCAGGCACAATTCTAGGCTCTGGGGATAGAATAGAGTGATGGTTAATTTTATGTGTCAACTTGACTGCGCGAAGGGATGCCCAGATAGCTGGTAAAACATTATATCTGGGTCTGTCTGTGAGGGTGCTTCCAGAAGAGGTTAGCATTTGAATCAATAGACTGGATAAAGATTTTCCTCACCAATGTAGGAAGGCATCATTCAAAATCTGTTGAGGGTCTGAATAGAAGAAAAACTTGGAGGAAGGGTGAATTTGCTCTTTTGCTTGAGCTGGCACATCCATCTTCTCCCGCCCTCAGACATTGGTGTTCCTGGTTCTTGGGCCTTCAGACTCCGACCAGGACTTACACCATTGGTCCTCTGGTTCTCAGGCCTTTGGACTCAGATTGGGACTTTTACCATCAGCTACCCTGGTTCTCAGGCCTTCAGGTTTGGACTGGAACTACCCCACCAGCTTCCCAGGGCCTCCAGATTGCAGACAGCAGATCATGGGACTTCTCAGCTTCTACAATTATGTGAACCAATCCCTCACAATAAATCTGTTTCTATATATCTATATGTATCCCATCGGTTCTGTATCCCTGTATCCCAGGGTTTCTCTGGAAAACCCTGACTAATACAAGTAGTAAACAAAACAGTTAAAAAATCCTTGCCCTCAAGGAGCTTCCCTCTTAATGAGGGAAGACAATCAACAAAATAAAAATTATAGAACATTGAAGGTGATAAGCACTATGGAGAAAAATAAAACCAAAAAAAGAGAGTTTGGAAATGTAAAGTATTATAATTCTGAAGAGGAGTCTCAGGAAAGGCCTGACTGAGAATGCAACATTCAAACAAAGATTTGAAGGAGCAAGCTATGTACGTATCTGCAGGAGGTGTTCCCATGCAGAGAGATAGCAAGTGCAAAGGCCCTGTGGTGAGAACATGCCTGATGTGTTCAAGGACCAGAAAGGGGCCAGTGTAGCAGAAAGAGTAAGTGGAGAGTGGCAGGAAATGAGGACTAGCAGGTACAAGGGCAGAGCACACAGGCATCCCAGGTCATTTAAAGGACTTTGGCTTTCACCATTTTGGCCATTGGAGGATTTTCAGCAGAGGAATGTCATCTGATTTGAGTTTTTAAAGGCTCGCTGCTGTATTGGGAATAGGCTGCCGGGAGCAGAGGCAGAAGCAGAGTGACCAATGGGAAGGCTATTGCAACAATCTGGGATGGAGATGATAATGACTCAAAGTAGGATGGTAGCAGTGGGGGTGCTGCGAGTGAGCAGATTCTGGATATATTTTAAAAGAAAAGAAGAAGAGATTTGCTGATGGATTGGATGTGGGGTCTGAGAAAAAAATATGAGACCAGTGTGACAGCAAGGTTTGGGGCTGAACAACTGGGCTAGGAATGGCCAGTAACGGAGACGGAGAAGACTCACGGTACAGCAGGTTTGGCAGGGAGGTGGGGACTAGCATGAGTGTAGTTCAGGTTTGGACATATGATCTGTGAGAGGTCTATCAGACATGTACATGAAGACACTGAGTGAGCGGATAAATCTGTGACTCTGGAGTTCAAGTGAGAGACGACTGGGCTGGAGAAGTAAATTTGGGAGTCTGCAGCATTTATATATATTTAAAGCTACTAGACTGACTGAGCTCACCAAAGGAGTGATGGATGATTAAGAAGAGAAGACAGAGGATATCTCTGAGGTACTCCCACATTAGCAGGTGGGGGAGACATGGAGGGACCAGAGGAGGAGACTGAGATAGAGCAGCCAGTGAGCTCCGGGAAAACCTGGAGAGTGTGATGGTCCGGAAGCCAAGAGGAGAAACTGTTTCCAAGCAGAGGGAAGGATCAGCTGTGTCATAGGCCAGGGAAGAGCAGGATTGAGTGGCAACCACTGGATTTGCAAAGTGAAGTCACTAGTGACAAGGTTGGTTTTAGTGAGACGTCGGGGCAAAAGTCTTATAACAGTGGTTCTAAGAGGGAGTGAGAGGGAAGGAATTAGGGGTGGAGAATATAGAGAACTGTTTGAAGAAGTTTCATGACATAAGGAAGGAGGGAAATGGGGTAGTGGCTTCATGGGAAATGGAGTTGAGAGGGTTTTTAAGAGGGAAGAGATAACAGTGCATTGAATGCTGATGGGAATGATTAGTAGAGAGAGAAATTGATGCTGCAGAAGAAAGCAAGAATGGCTGGAGCCAGGCACATGGTTGGGGGGAGGGCATTGCTGTGGTCTGAACGTATCCTCTCAAATTCACATGTTGAAATCCTAATGCCCAGTGTGATGATTTTGGGAGGTGCTTAGGTCATGACGGTGGAGCCCATAAATGGGATAAGTGCTCTTTTAAAAGAGACCCCACAGAGCTTCTTGGCCCTTTCTGCCATATTGAGATATAATGAGGAGTTGGCATCCCAGAAGAGGGTTCTCACCAGAGCCCAACCATGCTGGCACCCTGATCTTGGACTTCCAGCTTCCAGAACTGTGAGGCATAAATTTCTGCTGTTTATAAGCCACCCAGGCTATGGTATTTTGTTACAGCAGCCTGAATGGACTAAGACAGGCATAGAATGCACTCCTCAGACAGGAGCAGGACACTTTACAGGGGGAGGTGGATGTGCTAGCGGAGATCAGGGAGCTCTCTTAAGGTCTCTCAGTGAAACAGGAAGCCCCAGTACCTGCTGAGAGGGAGAGGCTGGGAGAGGATATGAAGTTGTAAGGGAGAGCACACAGTGGGAAGGAGAGGACCAGGGGAACGTGGTAGGATGGCTGGGTCACGTTGAGGGCCCACTGGAGCACTGTGGTCATCCCAGTGTGTCCTTTTCTCCTGCCACAGTCAGCTGCCTGATTGCAGTTTTCAGGTAGGCAGAGAGAGCGGTTTTACCAGGATTGGAGATTTGCCAGGTGAGACTGCATAGCTAAGAGAGAGGAAAGGTAGTTTACAGGGTGTATGAGAGAGTGATCTTGATGGACCATACATCTTCATGATTGGCTGTGGGATTTAATAAAGGTAAGGAGGGGTAAGAGGATGTGAGGGGTGAGGAACAATGAAAAGTGGTAAGATGAAGGGATTTTAACCTTAAATGTAGTTGCTAAGTGCAGTGTCATTCTTCTGTCTGTTTTGGGCACTTAGGGTAATCAGCACTGTTGAAAAAGCCTGGACTTCAGAGCCACACAGATATGAGTTCAGTTTTTCAGCTCACTCACTTAAGAGAGGGTTAACCAAACCTTGTGTCTTCATGTGTAAGACAAGGCCCTCATTCTTTGCTTGCAGGATTCTGTGGGGTGTGATTTAGAAGACACACACGAAGGGCTGCAGCGGGTAGCACATGCCATGGGGGTTCTAGCACCCTTTCCAGCCTGGATGATCCCCATTCCTTCTGAAACAAGCTCTCACGTCCTCACCAACAGCAGTGAAAGTATTCAAATGATTGTCTAAATCATTTAATAAATTAAATGTTCCTCACCCCTTACATCCTCTTACCCCTCCTTACCTTTATTAAATCCCACAGCCAATCATTAAATAATTCTTCACTATTAATTGATAAATCATTTAAATCATATTCTGAAGAGAACAATTGATGAGAAGCTAATTTTAAAAAATAACAAGAAGTATAAGGAGAAGGAAAGGATTAAAGAAAAAAAAAAAAGAAGATCAGAGATGAAAGAAGAGAAGTGGAGAGGTGTTGAGAAAATCAGAGGTGGCTCTGCCCAAGGAAGCCCCCCTGTAGAGTCCCATCAGTAACTCCCATACTCAATTCTCCCTCCCCTTTTATCTTTGGGGCCTCCCTCCATTTAGTCTGAATGGATAAGAGGCAAGAATTAGGCAACAGGGCTATTCATCAGGTGTTAGACTTCATTCCAATGTCTAGGACAATGGATTTAACCTCAAGATGAGGTCTTTGTTAAATAAAGGCGGGAAATGCTTGCACAGTAGGGAGTTGTTTGCTCTGGAGGCATTTGTGGTTTGAATATTATTGGTAGGCAAGTATAAATGAGATGAACACTTGGGAGCTCACAGTCCCTGGTGGAGAGGTGTAGACAGCCTGTTAGAGGGTAAAAGAGGGTGGGCGGGGGGCAGTTATTGGGCACTAATTGGCAGGAGGAGGGGAATTGCTTGTCATCTGATGTGTTTGGGGTGTGTTAATTTGTTTCTGCCATTCTGTTTCTTCTTCTTCTTCCTTGATTCCTGGTTTTCTTCAGGGCCTGGGCATGGTGTCTCTCCTAAAGCATGGTCCACCTGGAAAGTGCCTGAGAGTGAATCTTTACAAAAGATTAAGCATATGAAGGCTATGGTAGGAATGTTGGTGATCCTACACAGAAGGAGAGGCAGCAGTGTTACATAACTACAGGAAGATTTGCACATGTCGCCCCCTCCTCGGTCCACCTCCCATGTCTTCCCCATCACCTACCTTCACCAGCTGGAATTAGATGCCTGGGTGCCTGCAGTTCGATGTTCCTACATCTAGCACAGTACAGTACTAACGGTCCTGATCTGCAATCCTTGGCCTCCAGCCCCCCAGCCCCTGACCCTGCAGGGACTGCTCTGGATTTAACTCTGCATCTCTGGAGCTCAGCATGGTGCCTGTCACTCAGGTCAAGTCAGTGTCAGATTGGTCTCAAGACTGAAGGGCTCTTTCAGTCTGCACTGGGTCCATGAAATGTCCCCATTTAGAGTAATACTTACCTTTTCAAAATGTTGTGTTCCAGGGCCTCTCAGTTTGAAGACAGCCAGAATGTTTCCTGTTCCCCAGGGATAACGTAACAGTGTGACGTTATATCCCTGGGGCAGATGCACCAGCACCAGCACCCTGGTCACATTCCTTTGTCTCAGCCCAGAGGTCACCAAAGCTTTAGTGGGCAGTTCTCATACACTCCTGAGATGGGCACCCTCTTAAAGTGGCTTCCTGGGGGTCACCTGGTATTCCTGCCTAGTGTAACCCCCTCCCCTTGAGTGTGGGATGGACTGAGCAACTCATTTCTAATGCATAGAATCCAACAAAAGGGATAGGATATCACTTCTGAGATTCGGTTACAAACAAAGACTGTGACTTCTGTCAGCCTTGCCCTCTCTCGCTCTCTTTGAGGAAAGTCTGCTGCCATGTTATGAGCTGCCCTATGGAGGGTCCATGTGGCAAGGAACTGAAGGAGGCCTTTGACTAACAGCCAGCAAGGAACTGAGGCCCTCAGCCCTTCAGCCCGTGAGGGTGAATCCTGCCCACAACCCTCTGAGTGAGCCTGGACACTGATCTTCCCCAAGCGAACCTTGAGATGCCTGTGGCTCCAGCTGAAACCTTGATTGCAGCCTTATTAGTCACCCTGAGCAGAATCCCCCAGCTAAGCTACGCCTGGATTCCTAACCCACAGAAACTGGGATATAACAAATGTGTGTTGTTTTAAACCACTAAGTTTTGGGGAAATTTGTTATGCAGCCATAGATAATTAATGCAACCCACCCATGTGCTTAGCTCAAACACCTGTTTTCTGCTCGTAGGAGCATCCTTGGCCACGTAAGTGGCAGCCCAGAAGTGCTCTGGAGTTCATGTCCCCAGGAGACGCCAACCAATGAAGTGTGGGACTTGGTAGATAGATATTCCAGCTTCCTAGCCCTTGGGGCCAATTCTAAGGTGTGGTCTACAGAGTCTCTCAGAGGACCCCGGGGGACTCAGCCACAGTCGGTGAAGGTAATCTATTTATTAAAGCACCCTTTATTGGCTTTCTTCCCTTCCCTGTCTTATTTCCTCTACTGCTTCCCATGCTCCCTGGGATCATCACCCACACAAACTACTAGCATCCAAATCCTTTTTCAGCGTCTGTTTTTGGAGGAATCCAAACTCAGATAAAGCCTCCTTGTTCTATTTTCCAAAAGTTCTCGTAAGGATGTAATATAGCCAACACAACCTCCAACTCTGCATTCAATCCCGTTATTTAAGGCCATGACAAATCTCTGGGTCAGGGTGAAGAGTAGCAGGTTAGTTGGAGCACTTTCTCAGCACTTTATATCTCTTCTGTCATTTCATGAATCTCCACGATTCTAAGAGTCCTGGGACTCGTCACAATGACAACCACAAACAACACATGTTTTAGAGTCTAGAACCTAGATACTCCCAAGCAATCAAATAGTGAAACTGTGTGATTGGTCTCAAAGGATCCTGTTGACGTTGATGCCGAAAAGAGAGAGAGAATGGCTGGTGGTCTCTGCTCCTGACTGCCGACTCCCCTGTAGGCTCCTCCACTGGCCGCCTCGGCCCTGGTCACAGGCCTATTTCCCAGCTGTCCTGCATCCCAAAGCTCCCTTAAAAAAAAGCATAGGCTTTTTCCTCCGCAGATCATCTTTCGGCTCCTTTCTTAAAGGTTAGTTGAAAATGACCTTAATGCCAGGATAACATAAGGGAAGGGTGAAAACACTTTATGTATGAGCTGATGGGAACTGTGAGAAAGGAGCACTTGAAATCCACGGCCCTCTTTTGAAATAGCTACTGAGTATAATGCCAGCCCAGTGGTTCTCAACTGGGTGTTATTTCGTCCCCCTTCCCCCAGGACATTGGCAATATCTAGAGACATTTTTGATGGTCACAACTTGGGGGGAGGCATATAGTCGGTAGAGGCGAGGGGTGCTGCTAAACATCCTGCAAGACACCGGATGGCCCCCCAGCGAAGGATTATCCAGCCCCAAATGTCAATGGTGTTGAGGTTGAGAAACCCTGAATATTACACCAATCTCTTTAAAAATAAAAGCGGGAGGATGTGGGTTTAAATATAATGCAATTTACAAATGAAATCAACGTAGAAGTTAAAAAGCAAAGTTTTAAAAAGGCAGAAGCCAGGGAGCAGTCGTCTCCTGCAGAGGCAGTGAGGCACAGGGGTTAATGGCATGGCTGTAAAGTCAACTGGACGTTAGCTGGACTCCAGGGTCTGTCTTTCCTTGCTCTGTGACCTTGAGCAAATGACAACGTCTCTAAGTATCGGTTTTCTAGTTTGTAAAATAGTAGTAGTAATGATGCTCCCCTCACTGAATTGTGATAGTTAGATGAGGGAAGTGTGTAAAGCATTCAGTGTGAAGCATAGCATTCAGCAAGCACCCAAGAACTGGAGGCGAGATAGAGCAGCGGCAGGCAAGATCAGGGGCCTGGAATCCAAGTGCCGAGGGAACAACACTGCAGTGAGGAAAGGGATTATTCCTTTCACAAAAATATTTAGTATTGGGATGGAATTCTCTCTGAAATCCTGCTTGTGAAATCATCACAGAATCTTCCCTACCACCCAGAATTTCGTCGTCTAAATTCCTGCTGGTTTTGGTTTTCATTTTTTCAATATTTTTTTCTTGAAGGTAAATAAACAATCCACGGTTGGGGCCTGTGGAGCCTTCACACCAATGAAAGCATTCTCACCAGGAGCTGCAGCTCAGACGAGGCGGCGAGGAGGCCGCAGAGCTTGCCTCCCCCGCCTTCTTCCCGCCGGCGCTCCTTAAGGGACTCTTTGGGTTACCTCAGGGAAACAGCCTGCACAAATAAAGCAGCCCAAGACAAATAAACGCTGACCCTTCTTGGTCTCATATTCAAGGCATGAGGCCTCAAGAGAAGAAGGAGTCCTCACAGGCAGGGAGGTCTCCTGGATGCATCTGGTAGCTGGCTCCTGAGAGAGGGACACAGAGAGAGAGCGAGGGAGGGAGAGAAGAAAAAGAAGAAGAAGAAGAAGAGGAGGAGGAGGAAGGAAGGAAAAGAGGGAGAGAGGGAGAGAGAATGTGCAAGCAAGAGGGAAGTCACAATCTTTACAACCCAATCTCACAAGTGAGATATTCTCTCCATTGGAAGCAGGTCACTAGGTCCAGCCCATGCTCCAGGGGAGGGGATCACACAAGGGCGCGAATGCCAGGACCCGTGTTAAGAGCAACTTACCACAAATGCTCCATGTGTGACATACACACTGTGCAGGCCCTGGTGATCAGAGCTGAGTCAAACAGACACTCCTTGCCTGCAGGGACTTGCTTCACTGTGTATCTGGGAGCCTGTGGGGTAACCTACATTTTCAGAGGATTTACATTGGACAAAAAGAGTATTTCCGGTCTGTGGGGCCTGGAAACTATACCCAGGAATATGGAGTCACTATAATCTACTCATTTGGCCCATTCTATCTCAAAGGTACTGTAAAAGTTTCCCATTGCTGCTGTAATAAATTGCCACAAACTCAGTACCTTAAAACAACACAAATTTATTCTCTTACAGTTTTGGAGGCCAGAAGTCTTAAATTAGGTTCAACAGGCTAAAGTCAAGTTATTGGCAAGGCTGGTTCCTTCTGGAAGCTCTAGAGAAGAATCTGTTTCTTTGCCTTTTCCAGCTTCTAGAGGCTGCCTGTGTTCCTTGGCTTGTGGCCCCTTCCTCCATCTTCAAAGTGTGTCACTCCAACCTCAGCTTCTGTTATCACTTCGCCTTCTCTCTGACTCTGATTCCTCTTTCGTCCCTCTCTTATCAGGATCCTGTGATTACATTGGGCTCACTAGGAAATCCAGGATCAGCTCCCCATCTCAAGACCCTTAATGTAATCACATCTTCAAAATCCTTTTGCCGTATAGGATAACATTCACAGGTTCCGAGGATCAGGGCTTGGACAGCTTTCAGGGGCCTTTTTTCAGCCAACCACACCTATATAACTGAAATAGCCAATTAATAAGTCTCACTGTCATCCTCCAATGCCATGATCACTACAGTCTCCTTCAGAAACCCCAGCTATGGCCCCTCATTGCTTATTGAATACAGCTCAATCCTATACCTGACTGTACTGTTACTTGCCTGATTGATTGTTCCCAGATCCTTTCCTGCCTTTCCCCGACAAATTGTGTTTCCAAGGCTCCATTGCCAACTAGCTCCTCACAGGGTTTGGGCAGTGTGCTGGTGAGAGATTGAGGGGCAGGAGGAAGAAGCTCAGGTATATCCTCCACCCCAACTCAGGCAGCGTCTCTGTAGCGACTGTGCTCTCCCTCGTGGTTCCAGCTCCCACCAGGCAGACCCTCCCTCCATGAACCCAGCTCTTCCTGGACAGCCTCCCCTGGGGATCCAGCCCCCCTTGCCCCCACCTCCCCCACCGCTCTTGGGCTCCAGCTTTATGGATAGCAGCAGCTTCCTGCTAGTGCCAATTCCAAGGTGGCTTCACCATCCCCTAGTTAGCTCCTCAGCTCTCTCAAATTCTTTCTATTGGTCTCCCAGCCTGGTGCTATAGGTTCTGACTCAACCCTGACTGATGGACTGGCTTTCAGGGGTTTTCATATCACCCCAAACTATTCGTTCAACTTTATCTCCCAGATTCTTTTATTCTAGCTAACCTGAACCACATGGTTTTCTTCAAATGTACTTTCCTGCTTCAGGAAGTACATGCTCAAGCCATTCCTTTTGCAAAGAATGCCCCTCCCCCATTCTTGCCTTTGCTCATCAAAATCTTTTGGGTGTTCTCAGGATCATTTCAAAATCTCCCACTTCCCAGATGCCCTTGATTACCATGCCTGGAATGATTTCCT
This sequence comes from Diceros bicornis minor, assembly GCF_020826845.1. Classification (NCBI taxonomy): domain Eukaryota; kingdom Metazoa; phylum Chordata; class Mammalia; order Perissodactyla; family Rhinocerotidae; genus Diceros; species Diceros bicornis. The sequence continues at coordinate 31,872,909 of NC_080748.1, forward strand.
TTCACTGCTGCAGTGCTGTAGCTGTGAACTGTTACAATGTGTATGCAATGCTTGGGCACACAACTGCCTTGCACTGGAGATCCTTGTTTACATCAGAAACCTCTGCAATTTTAGTCTGCACCAGTGTACTCTACAGGTACTCATCAAATGTGTTACTTAATTGAATGAATGTTGGAATTCTAATCATGGGCATGACTCTTACTACCATTCTCTGTTAAACAGGAGAAGGTAATTGGTTTTTATTTTACCCTCACTAGTTATTTTTACTCAAGGCTAGAAAAACAAACCCTATGTTTTAAAATTACAAGACTTCTCTCCAGTCTTAATCTAGTTAATGTACGTGATCTGAGTCTCAATTTCCCAATTAAACAATTAACATCTCTATCTCATGGTACCTAGTATAAAAAGCACAATGAAAATGTAAGATATTTCTGTCATTATTGTGAAGGGGTTGGCATAGATTATTTTCCTTGTTCATTGGCAGTTAATCCAATAAATTTGCAGCCAGCCTGACAAAGTCACGTGCCCATCACCTCATGTGATAAGCTGCAGAGGTGACAAAACAGGCAGGTCTCTGATCAATTTTTTCCGTTTATGTGAGCGGGGGAAACAACTTGTAGCAAAGAAACCTGAGCCTGTCACAGACGTAAGACAGTCTGGTTGACCAGGCTACCTGAACCAGACCAGGCCAGTACCGACAGGAAACATAATGACCCAGGTGGGTCTCCTTACCTATCAAGTGTCCATGAGCAGGTCAATCACCCAGACAGAGCTTGGGGTCCATTCTTCTCTTCATGCTTAGCTGCCTGGGGGGAATTCCACGTACCCTCAGTGACAATTACCCACATTCATCAGGAGGCAAAGAGACTCTGGCCTATCCCCCTCCCTCCCCTGCCAGCATTGGCCACACAATGTTCACGATTCCCGAAGGTAGGGTCAGCACTGTCAGTGCCTAACAGCAGGGCTACCAGGTGCCAGGGGCTTCACGGAGACATTCGAAAATCTGTGGTGGTGTTCCAAGCAGCCTTATTCAGACAAAAGATGCAGCCTCTGAGAACACGCTCCCTACAACCTTCTTCAAGACCAGAGCTTTCTGAAGAGGTGACCAGTTTTTAGCTCACCCCAAACCGCCCTCCTGAGAAACATCAGACCCTGAGATGATGCAGAGCCTTTGAGTGGCTAGGTAGGCCTTCCTCCTAATGCTCTTTGCGGATCTGCTTTTGAGAAGCAGCTTTTCGATTCAGGAATTTGTCTTTATGGGTGCTGGCAATCATCTGACAGTGGGATGTGGAGTGGGAAGGAGGGTGGTGGGCAACCACAAACGTGCTTGACTTCTCCCTTTTAATGGCGGCAGCGTGGCCATTTCCTGTTATATCTTCATGTGGCCACAGGATGGCACTGTTTAGGAATGTTACTGTTACTCCCCGGGGGCTGCTTACGTCCTAAATTGGAGCCCCAGCAAAGCACAAGAGTGACTAGCGATATGTGTAGGACCAAGAGCTTCTAGACTAGAAGCAAGTGGAAAAAAAGAAGGATCATTTATTATGAAATTTTTAAAAATCCAAATAAAAATACTATGAACTGTATGCTGAATTGTACTTAAGTAAAAGTGGAACATGGCTGAATCCGCCATGAAGGTACGCTGCAGTGGGTACCCATTGTCTTCCCTGATGATGGATTTCATGCTGAATTCTGACCATTGCAGGGGGCTTTTCTCTCACCACTGGGAAGCACTTCCACAACTTGGTTCACACAAGTAGTCTAGCACCTCCATGCTCTAATATCACCAGGTTTGAATCGTAGGTTTCCCACTAGATTGGAAGCCCCCTGAAGGCAGCAGCCGTGCTTTCTTTATCTATTTCCTCACCCCCGAGGATAGAGTGTAAACAACCTGGGCTCATTGCATGTTAAATAAATGACTCATTGACTGAAATATTATCAGAGTTTAGGAACAAAAATTCCTGTAGGTCAAGTTGTCAGAGAATGAGCCCCAAAGGTGAGATTTGACCTGAAGCTTGAAGAAAAATCAATGGAGAGGGGGCTGGGGAAGATGTAGTACATACAGCCCTCTCCCTACTTACCTTATCCAACCCTGAACGTGAGGAAGAGGACATTTGGGGTCTGGGGAGAAGCAGATGCAGGGGTGCATGCTGGAAACGTGAAAGGTGCATACAGAGCTGGTTGTGACATGGTTGCAAACAAGGGATTATGATAAATACAACTGGAAAAGTAGATCAGAGCCTTGAATTGGGGGAGTTAAGAATAATGTTAATGGGACCTTTTTGCTTGATTCTTACCATTTTTCCCCCAGTGATTGCTCAAATTTGGGGTTGAGAAGAGTGAAGCAGCTGTCTGCTTGAATACCCCAGGAGACTGTTGGAGAGGAATGAGAAGTAGTGACCTGCAGACCCCAAGCTCTGGAGGCAGAGATGGGTGTCCTGACCTGCTCTGGCTATAGGAAGGCCCCAGGTGGTGGCCCCAGGTGGTAGCCCTGAGTGGTGGCCCTGGGTGGCTGGCCCTGGGTTGTAGAACCCAGGTGGTGGCCCTGGGTGGTGGACCCCAGGTGGTGACCCCAGGTGGCTGCTCCTGCTTCTCTGTTCCTATAGCTCAAACAGAGGCTGCTTCCAGCTCCACTGCCCTCCCTCCCATCAGAGCCTCTGGGGGCCCACAGGAGATGGCACAGTTTTCTGACTTCAGAATGTGGAAGGCAGAGGAACAGGAGCTATCCTGTCAGCAGGAATTGGCTAGACAGACATGGCCCCTAGCGAGCCTGCAGCTGAGGATGGATGAATCCAGAATCTAACAGCCCCCTGGGAAAGGTATTGGGCATCATCATACCTCTCACACACAAATTCAAAAACCGCTTTTACTTTGGTTTGCAGCATAGACATCCCTTGGTGTAGTGCAAATTCAGCGAATTACTGGGGATCTAGATGCCTCTTTTATTCCAGTTAATCAGATTATATTGACTGATTAAATAGAATTTGTTAATAACATTCACTTATGAGCAGTGGAGAGCCTTATTAATAAGTCGTTATGTTGGGGGCTTTAAATACCTGGCATTCAAAAGCAATTCCAAATGCTTTTGTATTGCAAACTTCTGGACTCTCTAAGAAAAGAGCTTATACCTGGTGTGTTGCATTTCTGTAATGCTCAAAGATATCATTGAAAAAAAACCAAGAACACGCCCTGAGCCTTTCCAAAGTATGCTAGTGCTTTGCTGTGAAAGGTATGTTCTTCAATTTTGCTTAGTATTTTTTTCTAACCTTTCTTTAGAAGAGTTGCATCCTGACTGGTTCTTGGTGAAGAAATGCATAATAAACAAAGAGGCTCCTTGAGGTGATAGATGGATACATGTGGTCTGTTTGCCCCATTTTAGAGTCAGAATACCTGAGGTACACCATAGATTGTTTGCCCAATATACCCCCTCACACAGAGAGGAAATGAGTTAAGGAACCGAGTAAGTAGAGATTGGAATCCAGAAGCCTTGACTCTCAGTCTTCCCATGATTTTTCCAACTTAATTAACTCCACAGATGTCCACGGCCAATGGCAGCCCCTGACTTTGGGTGTGATGATGAAGCATACCGGCTGTGAAGTCGGAAGGGGTTGGAGTCCTGGGTTTTCCACAAGGTGAATTTGGTCGAGCTAACTACTCTGTGCCTCAGTTTCCTCATCTATCCCTACCTCATTGTGTTTTAGGATTAAATGGGTTACCCGATGTCAAGTGTTTAGGCCAGGGTCTGGCACATATTAGGAACTCAATAGATGGCAGCTCATATAGCACATATGGTTCCTGTTACAGCTGTGATGGAGCAGAGCAGTAGGGAGGCACCTTTACCAGAGCTCCTGCCTTCAACAGCTTCACTGTGGGCTGGTGGATGAAGAACATGAGCACATAAAACAACACTTATGAGGGCACACAGGATATCAGCCAGGTGTCACATACTCAAATGCATTCAAAAGCCAAGCTGGGGGCTTGAGCAGGAGAAGTGGAGGATGTAATAGGCATGGGGGATCCTGAGGCATTAAGAGGGATGTCCATCTAAAGACACTCAAAATCAGTTTTAAAAACACTCTGTGGGCTGTACCAATCACATTTAAGGGCTATATCATGCCCAGAAGCTATTGTAATGACTGAGGTTTGAAGTGAAAAGCCAAATAGGATGGGTTAAAATGGATGAGAGGAGAACTGAGGAGACCTTATTATGGCCAAAATGAAAGATGAAGAATCCTGCCCTTTGGACCTGGGATGGCCTGCCCAGTCCCCAGTGAGAAACCCAGATGTGGAGAGGAATGGGAAGTGGTGATCAGCAGACCCCAAGCTCTGGAGGCAGAAACCAGTTATCCAGAGAGGACACTGGGAGCCTCTCTCCATTACCAGATTAGCCACTCTTACCCAGGGACACCCCTTGTTTTATTTGTTTCCTCTTCCTTCCGCCACTTCTTTTTGCCCTCTCTTCTTTTATCTCTTTTTATCTTTTCTTCCCACATTTGTCTTCTCCCTTGTCCCCCCACAGGCCTGGCATGGTGCCCAATGGTACCTAGGGCCATTGTGAAGATTCAGTGGTGACATTCTGAATTGGGGGAGGAGGGCAGTATTGGTTCATTGATCTTATACCAGACCACACCCACTGCACAATATTAATATCTGACAGTGTTAATTCTGGGAAGAGGTGTTAGCATAGCAAGAAGACCTGAGTAGCAAAATATAAAACCTTAAAGAAGAATTAAAGAAAAAGTCTAAAACCAGAATACCAATGAACTTAATTTCTGGTTCATCCCAGCATGGACCAGAAACTAATTACTCAAAGAGACAAAAAATAATTTTCTATGCTATAAATAGTACACAAAAGAAATAATTTCTTGTCCTTAGCTCTTAATCCATTATATTGGGTAAAGATAAAGTCAAATTTCTTTCCTTCTAATCTGCTAAATTTCTCAAAGTAAGCCCTAAATATTATTTGGATCAAGTTACATTATCCACAAACATCAATAAGCACCACACCCTGATCATTCTGTCAGCAATATGGATCTTGACTAACTGAAGAAGTTAAAGAAAGAAAGCAAACAGTCCAACAGGGAGAGTAAGAAATAAGAAGCATATGACTCTTAAGTGTTCGTAGGGGTGAGGGTGGGGGGAACTGTGGGAAAAATATGGACGGCTAGTCAATTTTAAGTATAATATTAGAAATATGGCCTAAGAGTGTCACATTATGAATATGGCCCAGGAATGTAAATTTAGCGTCAGAATGACTGGAGCTCAAATCTTGACTCTATCGCTTATCATCTCTATAATCTTAGATATGATAATTTACCTTCCTGTGCCTTAATTTCCTCATTCAAAAAATGAGGATGATAATATTATGAGGTGAATAAGCTAATGTAGGTGAATTATCTATACCAATACTTAGATAGAAGCAATCTGAAAATGGTAGCTGTTTTTATTGGTTGGGCAGAAAAAATCACCCAACATCATAAAGTTTGCTTGAAATCTGGTTTCCCACTGTGAAGCGTCCCCTCGTGCTTTGTCTTTCAGTTGCGTTCTGCTTCGCTGTTTGGGAGAAAGAACTAAGCTTATGCACCTTTTCTTGTACCCTTACTCACCCCTCACTGTGTTGCCCTTTGAAATTTTGTGGTAATAGTTGTTCCTGTTGTGATTCCTCTTCCTTAAAGTATTCCCTGCTTCTAGGAGTGCATGCACCTATGTTTTCCCCTTTGAAACCCCAATAAAATGACAGTATTTTTACATGACATAACCCCAAAAGGAGTGAAAAGATAACAGCAACAAATTTTGGAAGCTGGTAAGAAGATGGATGAATGTTGACCAACGTGGCTGACCTGAGGGGGCAGGATCCTAGGCCAATAGTAGGGAAAGTAGAAAAACAGCCCAATTTTTTACAGAGGACACCTAAATGCTCAGAAATCCTTGATACTGGTAGCTATGGAATTGGATCTGAAGAGAGGCTAGAAACACAAACATTTATTAAAAGTCCATTTAAGAGGTAGTTAGATTTCTAGATATCTTTTCCCACCCTATGTAGCCCAGGGACTGTTCCTTACTCATTCCAGCAGAAGATGAGTGTTATTTTCTAGAGAGGCTAAAAAAGGAAATCTCTGGCCTCGGAAGTACCAGGCACAGTTGCTAGTGGGGATACTATAGAAAAAGGGGACTGACTCCCAGCTCTCTTCCCTCACTAAGCTGCCAGAATATTGACAGCCAGGCCTGTAATCTCCAGGCAGGAGAACAGATGATCTTTCTCTAGGGAATTTGACCAGCTCAAGAGAAAAGACCTAAAGATACTAATATCAGAGTCCCTAAGGGAATGGCCCAGCCAGATCACCTTACACTGAAGCCCACATCCAATAAACCCCATCCACATACTCAGAGCTTCCAAGCAGAGCTTTAGTGCTTTGCTCTTAAATATGAGCAGACAACCAAGGGTCATTAGACAATTGAGGTAAGCTTTTAAATATAAAGATGGAGACCAAAACAAATAATAAAAAAATAACTTGGAGAAACAGAAATCATATGAGAAAACACTTCAAAATATAATTAATATTCTCCGAGAAAGCATCCATGAAACAAGAACAGGATGCTATAAAAAAATTAAGAGAATAAAAGAGAGCATTTAGAAATTAAAAACACAATAGCTGAAATGGAAAACTCACTAAAAAGGTGGGAAGATAAAGTTGTGGAAATATCTCAGAAAGTAGAACAAAAAGGCAGAAGTGAGGGAAAAGAGAGAAAAGATTAGACTAAAAAAATAGAGGGGATGAAATCACCACTAATTCAAGAAAATTTCACAGAATGAAGCACCCAGAAAATCATGAATATAATCCCACATTAAGGTCCATCATCATGAGCTTTCAGATCACTCAAACCAAGAGAAGATACTATAGGCTTCCAGAGGGGAAACTCGGCTACATACAAAAGATTGGAAATCTGAATGGCTTTTGTTTCTCAATGACAATTCTGAAATCCAGACAGTAATGGATCAATGCCTTCAAAATTCTGAGGTAAAGTTATTTCTAGACTAGAACTCTATATCTACTCAAATATCAATCAAATGAGAGGGTAGCATAAAAACATTTTCTGGCTCACAAAATGTTTAATTCCTAAGCACTCTTTATTAAAATCTCCTGGGAGAATTAATCAAGAAAGAGGAAGGCATGAGTTTTAAGGAACAGGAGATCTAACATGAAGAGACTCTTCTGGATAAGTGACCTGTGTGAGGCACGAGGCTAACCATATCAGACTGGAGCAGGGTTTCCAGGAGAGATGGCTTCAAGACGAAAATGACAGAAGAGTTGATGCATCTGAATGTCTTGAATCAGACAACTGAATGTTTTTAGACAATTCTTGACTAAATGGGTGGAAAGGTTGAGGTTGACTCAACAATGAGTATATGCAAAATTAAGCAAACAAAGAAAATAATGATTAACTCCAGGGAAAACAAAATTGTGCAGAAAAATAATCAGAGAATATTATTTTACTAATGTGATCACTGATTATTGATCTAACCAAAATTACGCACACACAGAGATAGATTGATAGATAATATATTGAGAGGATGCATGTGTGTGTTGATGGTCATGAAAGAGAGCTCAAGTCTCATCTTCCGTAGTAGAACGTCTAAGTATAATGATTTCATATAAAAAATGAATAAGTAAAGTATCTAAATAAGCAGTTTAGGAACATGGAGGTAAATGGCAAGAGAATCAGCTGAAAAGAAAGTGGTTGCCTCTGGCAAGGAGAAAATGCGGGAGGCTGGGCGTGACTACTGCTGCTTTCCATAAGCCTTGTAAAACTATTTCATTCTTTAAATGGTTGCGGGCATAACTTGGATAGAAAGAAAGAAACAAACAAAAAAAAGTGTGACTCTCATATCACCAACAATTTTGTCTTTGACAAGTTAATCTACAGATATTGCAATTTTATATATGAGTCACTGAAAACAATGCATTGTTTTTGCACATGGACCTGTGTCTTTTCTAACTGCATTACCTTCCTCAATGACATTTGCTTTGTTGGAAATTGAAAGAAATTATGTTTCAATAACTTCTCTTGAATCTCTCCATTCACATCCCCAGACAGCACATTTTCTCTACCTGACTTTTCAGGAAATAGCTCATCTCGGGTTTGGCCTTATAGCTTTCCTTAATGAATAACTTCAATTTTTGATATGTTTTTGGGTCTACAGAAGGCATATTCATTCCTTTTGCTTTGCACTTACATTTGTATTATTGTTTGGTGGTGAAATTACTCCTAAATAAATAGAATCAAAGGAAGAACTTGAAGATTGCCTAAGATTTAAAAGTATATGTATGTGTAAATGATGAGAGGTAAACATCTAGGAAGTTCCCTAAGAACGATCAGAGATGAAGTTAAAGATTTTCATATAAAGAAGTCCATCAAAGCCTATTCATGATGGAAAAACACTGTAATACCCTTAATATCTAAATAGATGGAATTACAGTTCATTCAAACGATGGAACTGTATGTAACCATTAGGTAACATATTAAGGAGAACATCTATTGGTATGGAAATATATTTATAATATGTTGCTAAGTGAAATAAATAGATAAGTAGACCAAAAGACCTATGTATCAGCATATAACTTTTATTAAAAAATTATCTATCTATGTAAATATAAAAGAAAGGAAAGATAAATATCAAAATGCTTAAAGTGGTCATTGTTGGTGAGATCTTTAGAACATTTACTTTGTTTTGTTTTCATTTTCCAAGCTTTCTCCATGAAGCACGAATACATTTCGTAATTAGAGGGAAAGTGATATTTTAAAAACAATGTCAAACAAAGCATATATCCTGACTTATTTTTCTTGCCACTGAGAAGAATTGGGTTTGCTGGAGTTGAGATTATCAGAGGAAAGAGAATAGAAATCTTTTTGATTGATGCTATCTTTTCCATGCCTCTGGGGTTGGAAGGCTTAACATATTTTGGACCAGTCGTGTTATTTGTTCTGGCCGTGTGAGTAGACTTGTTTCTTATCTTACCCAGGATTCTTCAGATTACAGCTATTTTGAAGTAGTTTATAACAGTATGACCACTCAAACCATTCTAAGGTATCAGATTTAGTAGATTTGCTATTTGACTTAAATCAAAGGCCCTCTAATTGCAGAGCCAGTTAACCTGCCAGTTCCTAGGCAATTAGAAGATTAGACTCCCTATATGTTTTGTGCTATGTGCTTAGACAAGAGGCTTTTTGTTACCATATAAATCTTTAATGCTACACTTGAAGCAGCGATTACAAGGATACTGAAATTTAGTAAAATGCTCACACCAGGCCACAGAGGGTGCAGAAATGATATCTGTAACAGCAGTTGAAACAGTGCCAGTGGAAGTGGGCTTGAAATGACAGCCAACACTTGTATAACTGCTTACAAGATGTCCATGCCCTGGACTGGTTGGAGAATGGTCCAGGATGGCAGGCAGGCAGGAGACTGGATGGTTCCCTGCATCATTACTCCTGGTGCCCAATTTTACACAAACAACTCTATAGGGGAAAGGATAGTAGCTAGATTTCAGGGCTAAGCAATTTGAGACCTTAAAAAAAAATTCCCCTGGAAGCACAAGGCCATCTTTCTCCATGCTGTGCCAAGCATCCATAGAGACACATAGGGAGTGAGTTTAAATCAGTTTGAGAACTGACTCCACCTTATGGGACAATGGTGTATCTGAAAGTTGAAAACAATTGCCTGTGATTTTTCACTCACAGTCTCATCAAAAGGGTTGTGGCTGCGGGACCCTGGGAGAGGCACTCACAATAGACAGGCTCTCCAGAGCATACAACATGAGGAGGAAGGCACAAAGGTTGTACCAGCAAGTGAATCAACCAAGACTCAAGACAAACACCAATAAGTATTTACATTGTGTAGCTACCAAGAGGATAAGTGCTTTCAAAGGGTGGTGAGGGAAAGAGAAATCTTAAGACTGGTGAACCATTCACAGCATAATGGGAAGTAAGCACAGAGTTTCTGGGAAATTTCTGAATATCGGTGAAGGAGTGTTCCTGATTGGATCCACCTGACTCTTTTAGCCCTCTCTATTAGTGTCTCTTTAGCACTACACAGGACTCTGCTCCTTATTTATTCACACTGTGCAAAACACGACCTGCATTTTCTAAGAATATTTTCTCCTCTGCTATCTAGATCCCGGATCTCTGATGTGCCTGAAGTCCATGGATGAGCATCACATGATTCATGAATTCCCTAGAAACTCAATGTCAAATTGTGTATTTGTGTATGTGACTCTCAAAGGAGTCCTTGACAAAAAAAGTTGAAGGCCCTGCCCAGTGGCGCAGCGGTTAAGTGCACGTGCTCTGCTGTGGCGGCCTGGGGTTCGCAGGCCTGGATCCCAGGTGCGCACCGTCGCACAAGCCATGCTGTGGCAGCGTCCCATATAAAGTAGAAGAAGATGGGCAAGGATGTTAGCCCAGGGCCAATCTTCCTCAGCAAAAAGAGGAGGATTGACGTCGGATGTTACCTCAGGGCTGGTCTTCCTCACACACACACAAAAAAAGTTGAAGAGCCACTGGTCTATCTGGGTGCTATGTCTGGTGAGAGGAGGAATCTCATCTTTAATTTTCTTTGTATTAATATTTAACATCCATTTATTGAAAACTTACCCAGTACTATGCTTGGTGCTTTAATATATAGTCTCATTTAACTCCCACCCAACGTAGGGAGAGTTCATATTGTCATCTCCATTTTATCCCAGAGGTACCATAGTCACAGTGGTGAAGTGACTCACCCAGGATCTTACACTAATAAATGTCAGAGCAGTGTTGTGGTTGGGCCTCCCTCTCCCAGGAATGCAAGGCCTGATCTTCCCCAGAGCTCAGTACAGAGGGCCAGCCATGACACAAAGCTATCTACATGGTCACTGATCAAGCTTCATTGATTGCCTTACTGGCAGCATGTGATGGTGGATATCGACTGTGGGTGATGGAAATGCAAAGCCTAATGGGTCTCCCCGACAAAACCTTGTTCTCCTTTATAGTCAGAGGATCTCTAATAGACCTGGGATCTAGGTCAATTTAAAAAAACAACTTGTCATATTATTCAGCCTTAAAAAGGAAGAAAATTCTGACACACGCTACAACCTGGATAAACCTTGAGGACATTAGGCTAAGTGAAATATGCCAGTCACAAAAAGACAAATATCATGTGATTCCACTTATCTGAGGTTGCTAGAGTAGTCAAACTCATAGAGACAGAAAGTAGAATGGTGGTTGTCAGGGGCTGTGGGAAGGGGGAACAGGGAGTTATTGTTCAATGAGTGTAGAGTTTCAATTCTGCATGATGAAAAGAGTTTTGGAGATTGGCTGTACAACAGTGTGAATGTACTAAACACTACTGAACTGTACACTTAAAAATGGCTAAAATAGTAAATTTTACGTTATATGTGTTTTACCACAATTACAAATTAAAATGGGCAGGTTCTCTTACATTGATCGCCTAAGAGTTGAGCTGTAAGAAGCAACAACCTCTCCTTTTCCTCTCTGCCATCTGCTCCACAGCCGTGAACCAGCAACCATGTGTCAGTGCATCTCCATCTACGTTGGCCAGGCTGGTGTCCAGATTAGCAATGCTTGCTGGGAGCTCTACTGCCTGGAACACTGCAGACAGCCTGACGGCCAGATGCCAAGTGACAAGACCACTATGGGGGGGTAACTCCTTCAACACCTTCTTCAGTGAGATGGGCACTGGCAAGCATGTGCCCAGTGCAGTGTTTGTAGACCTGGAACTCAAGATCATTAATGAAGGTCGCACTGGCACCTACCACCAGCTCTTCCACCCTGAGCAGCTCATCACGGGCAAGGAAGATGCTGCTGATAACTATGCCTGTGGCCACTACACCATTGGCAAGGAGATCATTGACCATGTCTTAGACCGAATTGGGAAACTGGCTGACCAGTGCACAGGTCTTCAGGGCTTCTTGGATTTCCACAGCTTTGGTGGGGGAACTGGTTCTGGGTTCACCTCCCTGCTGATGGAGCATCTCTCTGTTGATTATGGCAAGAAGTCCAAGCTGGAGTTCTCCATTTACCCAGCCCCCCAGGTTTCCACAGCTGTAGTTGAGGCCTGCAACTCTATTCTCACCACCCACACCATCCTGGAGCACTCTGATTGTGCCTTCATGGTAGACAATGAGGCCATCTATGGCATCTGTGGTAGAAACCTCGGTATTGAGCGTGCAACCTATACTAACCTGAATAGGTTGATAGGTCAAATTGTATCCTCCATCACTGTTTCCCTCAGATTTGATGGAGCCCTGAATGTCGATTTGACAGAATTCTAGACCAACCTACCTGGTGCCCTATCGCTGAATCCACTTCCCTCTGGCCACATATGCCCCTGTCATCTCTGCTGAGAAAGCCTACCACAAACAGCTTTCTGTAGCAGAGATCACCAATGCTTGCTTTGACCCAGCCAACCAGATGGTGAAACCTGACTCTGGCCATGGTAAATACATGGCTTGTTGCCTCTTGTACCATGGTAGTGTGGTTCCCAAAGATGTCAATGCTGCCATTGCCACCATCAAGACCAAGCGTACCATCCAGTTTGTGGATTGGTGCCCCACTGGCTTCAAAGTTGGCATTAATTACCAGCCTCCCACTGTGGTACCCATTGGAACCTGGCCAAAGTACAGCGGGCTACCACAGCCATTGCTGAGGCCTGGGCTCGCCTGGACCACAAGTTTGACCTGATGTATGCCAAGCGTGACTTTGTTCACTGGTCTGTGGGTGACGGCATGGAGGAAGAGAGTTTTCTGAGGGCTGTGAGGACATGGCTGCCCTTGAGAAGGATTATTAGGAGGCTGGTGCAGATTCTGTTGAAGGAAAGGGTGAAGAAGAAAGAGAGGAATACTAAAGTTAACATGTCACAAAGGTGCTGCTTTTACAGGGAAGCTTATTCTGTTTTAAACATTGAGAAGTTGTGGTCTGATCAGTTAATTTGTATGTAGCAGCATACACTCTCAGATATGATTACTGACTTTGCTTTAAAACATGACGCTCTATTATAGACCTAAGCTGTCCATTTCTCTGATGGGTTTGAATAAAGTCTTCCCTGTCTTAAATGAAAAAAAAATTAAAATAGAAATTTAAAAAATATATTTAAAAAGACGGCTCACGAGTTCCTTTGCAGTAAAGTTCTGTAGATTCATGGCTCTGTTCTTAGTGATCACTCACTCCTCTCCAAGTAGAAGATCAGAAATGGTAACTGCCAGAGAGCAATTGGTGTGACTGTGAGGCCCTCCCAGACGGAGCCCTGAGCTGCCGCACCCACACACCAGGTCTCAGGTATATTATATGCTGACTGGCTTGATGCTCTGTCCGAGAAGTTAGCTTCCAGATGTCTTTGTCTTCAGGTTTGCAGTTGATCTGAGCAGAGTGAGGAACTGTTCCTAATGAATTCCTCTATCAAATTCTGCTGCAAGTCCCCCTTTTTTTCTCTTTAACCACTTAAAGCACAAGCAGTGGCTTTCCCTCAGCCCTGGACAATGTGCAGTCTCCAAGAGCAGCCACCAAGAAGGAATCCTGCCAGTCTCCTCACTTCCAACACCAATAATGTGTGCTCCTGGAACCCAGGAAGTCTCTCCACAAGTCATCTGACCCACTGGCAGGCCAGGGCCCCTGGGAAACCTCAACCCAGAGAGGACCAAGGTCATCAAAATTAATTGCTGATTCTCAGAATTTAAAGCCCCCGGTTACAAGAGCCCTTCATGCAGGGCCACTCTGAATGAATTCACAGCTGCTCTCCGGCAGCCTGGGAGCTTGGACGCATCACAGCAGCAAACTGGTGGCACTCCAACCCAAACAGATTTGTAACAGTGGCCCAGGCGTCCAGGACTGCCAGAGCAGCATTTGTGTCCGACAAATGAGGCCTCTGTCGGGACAAAGGGGGCTCTTAGGACTCATTCTGCTTTGGCTGCTTTATACCCAGCAAGAGCCAGGGGACTTCTTTTGTCAGGCAGGGGAAACAAAAGTGATTCATTTCATCATGCACCCTCACCACGGTCTTTGTGGTCAACCAATGCAGGAAGGCTTTGCAGGCAGCAATCCTCACGGACAGCAATTACTGAAGGCCTACTAAGGGCCAGGGATTATTCTAGGTCCTGGGCACGTGTTGCTTAATATAATCCTCCCAACAATGCTATGAGGTGGGGATTATCCCCACTGTAGCCATGTGGAAACAGAGGTGAAGGTCGCACAGCTAGTTAACAGTGGCAGAGTCAGAATTCATACTCGGGCTTGGCTTGCTCCCAGCTGACTGCTGTTCCCAACATGTACCTGCTACCTGCTACAAATGTGTGATAGGCCAAACGTAGTCCTCTCCTCTAACCTGTACCTCCAGGGATGTTGATCTGGAAGGCCCGGAATGTCCCTGATGTTCAACAAATACTTACATCACATGGAACAAAACCAAAAAGATATGAGGCGATTGAACTTCACAGAGATTTTCTTCTAGAAGCCACAGAAAATGTCCTTGCTTTAACGCAAGGATGTTTATATAGGCTTTTGTAAAAAACATCAGGATAGAAAGAAATGGAGGTCAAAGTTTCTATCAATAATTGAGCCGTTGGTCCCTATCTCTCACATATTGATCCCAGAAGCTCCCGTTAAACATGTTCCTCCTGGTTTTTACTGCTGATTAGTTCTGATCCCTGATAATAAATTTCACGTGTACTAATATTCAGTTACCTTTCCCTATCCAGATGCACCAATTCAGCATTTGTGGCCTTGCCTAAAGAAGGGCCCAGGTCAGCTGACCTCTCTCTCCTTTATCATTTCATTACGGGCGTAGAAAATGAGATGGCCTTTCAGCACAGCTTGTCAGCATGTTAAAATGCCAAAAGAGAAACCCTCTGGCACAGTGTGTATGAATCTAGAATTCCCCTCCGCAAGCCCGGTTTATTCTCCGTCATGGCCCATTCATGCCAGATGGGATGTACTGGTAATTTATCAGTTCGCTGACTTCCATACGTCGCAGACATCTCCCATCTCGCCAACCACCTGTGTCACATTTTCCACTGACAATTTAGGCAGAATCCAAACACTGGCTTAGGGAACCAGGTATTTGGATGTCCCAAGTTTCAAATTCTAGTTCTTTTTGGGGTGGTGATGGGTAACTGTGGCTAAGCCATTGTCCCTTCAGGTTTCTGGGGACAAGTAGGGCGCAAGATTATAATCCAAAGGCTGAAGAGTCAAAAATTTAAGAAAAGAATGGAGAGAAAGAGTTGCTGGGAAGAGAGTGAAAGGAGAGTAGAATTATCTCAAAGCTGAAGAAAAACCTATTCCCCATCCTTCAAACCTTTTTTCCCCCCAAAATTTTTCTTGAGTACCTACTATTTGCCAAAGTGCTAGATATTGGAGACACAGTAGCGTATCAGTCAGGGTCCCAGCAGAAAATAGATGGTACATTTTAGAGTTAATGAAGGGACTATTTGCAAAGGTGTAGGCAGAGCTAAAGGAACTAGCAGAAGATGAGGAAGACCCCAGGAGAGCAAAAACTGGAAGCTATTAGCACTGCTAAGCCTAGAGAGGCAAGAGGAGACAATGACTAAAGAAACAAGGCCAGGAATGCAGCTGTAGAAACAGGGCTTCCAGAGAACAGCTCTGGCCTTTGATAGAGGAATGCAGTTACTGCCAAATCTTGGCCCGGTGTTGAGGAATCTGGGGTCATAAATATCTCGAAGGTTGTTGAACCCAAATGGAAGCCAGGTTAAGAATCTAAAGATCTTAGAGTCTAAGAATTGGGGCATAGAGCAGGATGGAGAAGGGTGGATAATGGTTCTGGTTGGGGATGGGGTGGGGGGCAAGAGAGAACATCCAGCATAAAGTGGTGAACAAGACAAGAGATGTTCAGGGTTAAGAGCAACATATAAGAACCTGGGTCCAAGCCTACCAATACATCAAGTCAAGGGCTCTTGGGTTCTAACAACAAAGTCTCCATTACGTCAGGAGCTCTTCTCTGAAGTCCTCATTGTAATAGGGCCCACAAGTGAGCTTCTTGGGATCCAAGGATGCCAGGTCATCTGACCCTCTCTGGGTCTGGGGCCTTCCCTGGGCTGGACCTGACAGCATCTGCCTCTACCCTTTGACCTTGGCTCTGACTGGCGGGTTCTGCATCAGTGGCCTTCCCTGAACTGAAGTTCTCTATAGCCACCATCCCCCCAACAGGGTAAGCAAGACAATAGAGGGAAATTCTTTTCATGAATAAGAAAGCAACTACTTTCAAGCCCCATGGGGGATTTACTATAGACAATGGAAGCTAATTTCAAAACATACTTATTTATTCATTAAAGCAGCTCCCCCAAGAATTCTCTCCCAAGTAGTACTTTGTTAGCATACTCATGTACATTTGAATGTCATAAAATTACAACTTTAAAGACATCCTGTAAATGCTAGTTTTTTCAATTTCTTCCTGACATTCCCTACAATCAGCCTAATTAGCTGAGATTTCCTTGAATATCTCTACAAGATAGGAAGTATGTGGTGTCTAGGTACGTGTGGGTAGGGGTTGAGCCTTATAAAGCAAATCCCCTGCCTCTCAGTTTCTTCTTGCAATGATGAGGATCTCCTTTGGAAAATGGAGAGAAAGTGAGAAAAGGCAGAGGACAGGAAGGTTTGAAAGGCTGAGTTATCTGCTATGTATTATCTGCAGGATGAAATCATGAAAGAGTTTTGGCTTTGGAGTTAGACATGGGTTTGAATCTCACCTCCATCACTTATTCTGGGCAAGTATTTAACATATGGTTTGTCTCCATTTGCTCATTTCTAACATCTGGATAGTAACAAATACCTTCTAGGGTCTTCTGAGGATTAAATGGGATGAGGAAAGTAAAGCATCTAACGCAGAGTGTGGTGCTCTCAAAAACTGTCAGTTCTTTTTCCTTTCCACAAGTCCGGGGTGCAGGGACAGCACTAGCAATACGGAGGGGCGCCTCCTCAGGAAAGATGACTAGGGGATCGTATTAGTTTTGTTACCCCGGCCCCTGGGCCCGTAAGACGTTAACCACAACCCTGCTCAGAACAAGCCTAATATGTTCTCTTTAGCTTACAGGAAACCACAAAGAGAGGAAGGAGGAGATGGTTGAGACATATAGTTGAAACCAGTTAAAACCAGGTGAAGGCAACATGGTGGTCTGACTTGTCCTGACACAGACCCCGCAGCTCATTATACGCTCGTTGTAATGCATCACCAGGCTACACAACACACCCACCAGTGCCATGACAGTTTACAATTGCCACAGCAACAGCAGGATACGACTAAATAAGGAGAGAAAAGAGGTGGCACCCTTGTTCCCCCGAAAAGCCTGGCCTGTTCCCCAAATACAATGACTATTCCTCCGCTTCATTACCTGGACCCCTTATAACAGCTGCTTACGTGCCCCATGAGCTGAGAAGTTGATTTGTGAACTTAGTTCCCACTTCTCCATTCTTCGGCCATTGAAGAAAAGCTTGTGTTGTTGACCGCTCAGCTTCGGTTTCGTTTCAAATCCACAACTCTGAACAGAAAAGAACCCTCTGAGGAGGGGATGGATTGTGGGTGCGAGGCCCACCCGTGAGTCCCTCCTCAGAGCTCCTCCGAATGTGGGTTGGTGTCCCACCTGAGTGAGGTCAATTTGGTAACAGTTTCTTGGGGCTTCTATAACAAAGTACCACAGACTGGGTGACTTACACAATGTACATTTATTGTCTCACAGTTCTGGAGGCTGGAAGTCCAAAATCAAGGTGTCTACAGGGTTGGCTCCTTCTGAGGGCTGTGAGGGAGAATCTGTTCTTGCCTCTCTCCTCGCTTCTGTTGGCCTCAGGTGATCAGGGGAGCTGGTGGAGAGACCTATGTGAGGCTGTTGCCTGTCGTGATGTTGGGCCTGGAATCTGCATAGGTCAGATCCTGGCAGTTGGGAAGAAAAGCTGGCTAGGAAAGAGGAAAGGGCAAGAGCAAATGGGAACCCACGAGGAAAAACTGAAACCCTCTAGAACAAACTGGACCCCATATGTGTCTCTCACCACCCCCAGCCTCAATGACATAAGTGGCCTGTAGAACAGGAGCCCTTTGCTTCAGAGCTGCACATATACCTGACTCTGTACTTGGAGAAGCTGAAAGATGAGAACAGGCAGGAGCTGGGAAAACCGCAGGCCAATAGCCAGGAGACCCACAGCCACGTGTGTGAGCTCTGCCGCAATCGGCCTAATCTGACCCTCAGAGCATAAAAAACGGCTGCCCCTCCACTCCTGCCTTGCAAATATGACACAAACTTCTCTTCTGGGCAGCCCTAACCTAGAACCCTTTGGGGAAGGGAATCAGGGAAACCTAGTTCCAGATTAGCTAAATTAACTCAATACAAACCCATCACGGGGTTTGACTGCAGAGTTATAACTATATTCTATAGGCAGTGGAAACATAGGAGGTTTTGATGGAGGCATCTATTTGATGAAATTGATATTTCAAGGAAGATTAATCTTATATTGTACATTATGGGTTGGAGGAAGATAAAAATGGAGACAATGTGGTTAAAAGTTTATTGTAGTCAGGCTGGCCCCACGGCTTAGCGGTTAAGTGCGCGCGCTCCACTACTGGCGACCTGGGTTCAGACCCCGGGTGCGCATGGATACACCGCTTCTCTGGCCATGCTGAGGCCGTGTCCCACATGCAGCAACTAGGAGGATGTGCAACTATGACATACAACTATCTACTGGGGCTTTGGGGCAAAAAAAGGAGGAGGATTGGCAATAGATGTTAGCTCTGAGCTGGTCTTCCTCAGCAAAAAGAGGAGGATTACCACGAATGTTAGCTCAGGGCTGATCTTCCTCACAAAAAAAAAAGTCTACTGTAGTAGTCTGGGTATGAGATTACAGAGGCCTGAACAAGAGCTGCAGTGGAAAAGACGGAAATTAAGTGCTAGATTCTAGAAACATTTTAAAGGAAGACTTGATAGAGCCAGCTAAGCAGTTGAATTAGAGAGTGACGGCATGGAGATAGAGTTCAGAATGCTTCTCAGGTATTGAGCCTGGGTGATGAAGTGGATTGTGGTCCTTGAAAGGAAATTATTTGTTCAAAAGCTACTCTATTCTAATAGAATTAGCCATTGTAGTCTATTGAGATGAGTTACAATATTCAGAGAATTTTAAAAGTTTGGAACACTTGACCAGTTTAAATCTGCAGGACAGCAAAGAACTGAATGATTGTCTTGAAGTATTGATACGGGGGAGGAGAAAATTCCACCGGGTTGTTAGTGAATTCGGGTGCCCGGGGCCCTAGTCTGGTAGAGGGTGGTTGAGACCAGAGGCCCCTGCAGAAAGCTGGCCTTTCCTCCACGTTTATGCTCAACCCTAAAGGGAACGGAAGGAAGAAATATTCACAAAGCGTGTGTTCTTCTTAACCTTAAAATACTAATTCTTAATCTGGGTTCTTAAATTCTTTTCAGTCTCAGGGAGTTTGTCAAGTTTCTAAAGTTTTCTGCAAAATTTTTGGTGTTTTGTGAAGACATGATTTTTTCTGGGGATCGAACTTCAGCTTGCATCAGATTTTCAAAGGGATCTGGTTTCCAAACAGGTGAAGAATCTTTCCCATAGAGAGAGACCACTGAGTGTAGTTACTGGCTCTCTCTGTACTCAGCTTATTCTACGTCCAAGGGTTGATCTGGGGCCTGGGACCTGTGGGTCCAGGGAGAGAGAAGCCCAGAGAGTACAAGAAGTAATGGGAAACAGACTCCAGATAGAGCAAGGAGCCAGCTTCTGACAGTCTCCTCCTTTTTCCCTCTTGCTAAGTGAAAATAGTATGCAAGGAGTTCCTTCACTTGAAGGAGTAGAGACTGAGACCTACTTATTTTGCAAGTTATTCTTTCGTACATGCCACGCCAGGTGCATAACCAATGTGCACTAAATACTTTTCAGGAGGCTAATTGATTAAGGGACTCCTTCCAAAATTTCTGCTTGGGACTCAAACACTAAGGCTGTGTGCAAGCTAGCAAACTGCCCTGTCTCAGATGTTGCTTCCTGCTTCCGATCATAACTGCCCGTGCCAAGCTTACTAATTGGCTTGTTTGTCTTGAGTCCACTTTATACTAAGTGCTGACCCACCACGTAAATAGCAGATTGCTTCTACAGGACTGTAGAGCACAATTGCTACTTTTTTGGTTTTCCAGCGTCTGAAACCATGTCCTAGTTGTAGGGAATCCCCCATTGCGGTAGGTTAGATGGAAGGCAGGCCCCCACCTCCCACTAAGGAAGCCAGAATAGAAACATGATGGTTCCTCCCCATCCCTCTGGCATCAGGATGAAGGCATATGACCTGCTTGGGCAAATCAGACACTTCCGCCAGGGACTTTGACCTTGAAAGAATGACAGAGAGACAGATGATGAGATTCGATTCACAGCCATGGCAGGGGTGGTTTAGCAACAGCAGCTGTGTGGCTTCAGTGTCCAGTGGTGGGGGTCATGTATAAATTGGTGGAGGTAGAGACTTGGCAAGCTGGTTTCTACTGCCCAGCCTTCCTGGAAGCCAGCTATTTTTAATCATGCTTCACCAGCCCTCCTATCCATGTTGTCAGCAACCTGATATCCTTCCAACAGATACCTTTTTGCATGAGTTAATCAGATTTGATTTCTGTTGCTTGCAATTAGGAATCCTAAGCAATATAGGGAAAGAAGAAAGATAATCTCTCAAACTGTTTGAATTACCTTTACCATGCAGCATAGATTGAAATGGAGGCTTCAGCCCTTGAAATGACTCCTGTGATCAATTTTATGTATCAACTTGACTGGGCCATAGGGTGCTCAGGTATTTGGGAAAACATTATTCTAGGCATCTGTGAGGAGTTTTTGAACGAGATTAACTTTTAAATTAGTAGACTGAGTGAAGCAGATTGCCCTCCATAATGTGGGTGGGCCTTACCCAATCAGTTGAAGGCCTGAATAGAACAAAAAGGCTGACCCTCCCATGAGTAAAAGGGAATTCTTCCTGCCTGACAGCCTACAGACTGGGACATTGGCTTTTTTCCTGCCTTTGGACTTGAACTACACCATCAGCATTCCTGGTTCTTAGGTCTTTGGACACAGAATAGAGTTAAACCATTGGCTCTCCTGGGTCTTCACCTTGCTAACTCACCCTGAAAATCTTGGGACTTGCCAGCCTCCATAATCATGTGAGCCAATTCCTTATAATAAATCTCCTCCTCTCTCTATATATATCCTGTTGGTTCTATTTGTCTGGAGAACTCTGTCTAATGCAACTCCCCATTGGGCTGGTGTGAGGACCTAACAGTCCAACTAGGGGGACCTCCTGGTGGATTGGGTGCAAAATTCCAGATTGCAGTCTTCCCTCCAATAAGGGATGGGCCACTTGGGATAATGGTGGAGTCGTTGTCTTGACCTGCTGGCCAAGTGATCTCTCTCTCTCTCTCTCTCTTTATTTTTTCCAGAGATAATGTGTGGTAGAAGATCTTCATGCAGATGGCTTCCTGAGAGTTTGGGCTGTTTGACAAGAAGTGTTTTCTCCTTTGGGCCTAAAGTATCATATATATTTCTATTTCTTCCTTTTGAAATGAATCTTTAAATGCTTTGAAAAAAATGACAAATACTTATTCTAAAAAGAAAAAAGTTCAGAGACTATCACAAAGAAAATAAAAATTACCTGAATATTTTAGTTATGTATATCTTTCTAGACACCTTTATCATTCACTCATTAGATTCATTCCTTCAACAATGAGGTCCTTGCATCAGGGGATTGATGTCCAACAAATTACACATGGTTCTTGGACCTGCTCCATGGAGCTTCTAGTCCATTGGAAAGATTATAGTCCATGGATCAAGCTGTGGCATGTGGCTACCTCTCCCACACATGTGAACACGTACACAGGACTAATTTCTTAGCAGCTTCTACAATGGGTTTCTCCTTACTAACACTGCAAAATCTTCCTTCTCAAATATTTATTAGGTCTCATGACACTGGGCAGCAAACCAAGATTAGTATTTTCTCTTACCTTCTCCTAGTTTTTTTTAGCATTCTAAATCTGTGCAGATGGTGAGAAAAATAATAAAAATTCTCCAAACCATCTCTGTTACCTTTATGACTTGAATTATCAGCAATGTGATCCCCACACCTGTATTCTGATTCACCCCATTCCCTCCATAAGTTCCACGCTTGTGTTCATTTTTCCTTGTTTGTTCCTTCACTGCAATGGTGCAATCCAGCCATTTCAATATTGAATAATGTGATCTTGGCCCTGGGGCGCTATTCCCAGCCACTGCTCTGAGAAGGTGAGCTGTCTGGAAAGGAGTTCTGGGCACGTCCTGGACTTCTTCACCTTTAACTAATGCCTACCAACCACTGCTCTATGTTGCATACAGCTCTCTGTCTCCAGCCCAAAGCCCCACACCCAGAAATCCCTGTTGGAAGAAACTATATAAAGTAAATAGGGCCATAAAAATTAGGAGTGAGATCAATGGAGCAAATAAAAGCACATTTAAATAAGACAATAGAGTCTCAGTATAGACCTAATATCAATCCTAAAAGTTTTGAATGTTATTAATACCATTCTAGGGTAAGATAGTAAATAATCGTTTTTTGGTCAAATGATTAAACCTTATGGTAAGTTACATTTTCAAAACATGAAGTCCCTCTATTACAATTTGTGCTCATGATGATGATCTAGATGATCTAGAAAGAGACTATACCATCAAAAAGAAAGTGAAAGGGACCAGGAATTGGGAAATTTGGATCCAGTGCCAGTCTACTTTTCAATAATTTATTTTGGGGGCTGGCCCTGTGATGTAGTGGTCAAGGGCGCGTGCTCTGCTACTGGCGGCTTGGGTTCGGATCCTGGGCGCACACAATGCACCGCTTGTCAGGCCATGCTGTGGCGGAGTCCCATATAAAGTGGAGGAAGATGGGCACAGATGTTAGCCCAGGGCCAGTCTTCCTCAGCAAAAAGAGGAGGATTGGCATGGATGTTAGCTCAGGGCTGATCTTCCTCAAAAAAAAAAAATTTATTTTGTGCCTATAGCCAACTCACATTTTCGGTTATTCATTTTTTTCCCCTACTTCGAGAATGAAAGTACCCATTCTAGATATCACCATGTTACTTTTATCAGAGGCAATGATAATATATAGAAATTTGGAAATGATATCACTGATGATAGTGCTTGAGAAGTAAAAATTCTTAAACCAAACAGTACTATTTGCTATCAACATTTCTCGACAGTTATCAAAACCTAGCCCTTATCAGGCATCTGACAGAGAATTCAAAATTTTCTGCAAGGGTTCCAGTCTGTTTTTGGATCCTCTATGGAAAAGAGCCAACTCCTCAGAGGGGCCATATATTTACTTGAATTCTAGATAGAAGAGATTCATTGTGTCCAAGTGTTTCCTTTTCTGGGAGAATATGAAAGTAAGGAATTTAGCCTACTATATAAATTTAAAAAAAAATCATGATGGATTTTGGACTCACAGAATCCTGAGGTCAAAATCCAATTCCCCACATCTTAGTCGTCGTATCATCTTGGGAAGTTCTTATTTAATTTCTCTGAGCCTCAATCTTTTCTTATATAGTAAGAATAAAAGTGCCTTCCTTATACATGGTGGAGAGGATTCGCTGAAGCCCTGTTTATGAATGCCTGGAGGAACAGCTGGCACATATAGGCGCAAAATGTCTATTGCTTCCCTTTTTCTTTTGTATGAAGAATTTTAAAAGAATGCTCAAGATTTAAGCAAAGATAATAGAACTATTGGTCCATGAGTAGAATTAGGTGAAATGTATGAATCTGTATCTTGAAAAACTGTGATCTCAAGTAAAGGTCTAATGATAGCAACATTAGCTAATATTGACCAGTAAAGAGTAAAATTTAGATCACAGTCCCTATTTCCAAAAATTCCTGAAGTTTATAAAAATGGGGAAAAAAACACAAACTTCTAACTTTTCAGTGCTGAAGACTAAAGTTGGAAGCTACCTATTTCTTTAGTTTCTCCGCTCTAGGTCTCACTGAATTGGCTGAGTAACCAGACAAATTTCTTCACTTTTCTTAACTTAGCTTCCCAAATGGGGGACTGAAGGATTTATTTTATTTTGCTGGGCAGTCAATGCCATGTGCTTGGGGATTCTTGGATGGAAGACCGAGTACATCTGAAATATTGTTGTTGACAGAAGTAAATCAAACATCAAAACCTCCAATGCCCTGATCATCACTTCCCCCGCAAAAAGCTGTGCAGGGCATTTCTGGTGAAATACAACATGTAACCTACTGCAAATTTCTTGCAAATTTTTTACATAGGATAAAAAATACTATTTCATTGTGACTGTTACCCTTATTTTAACATTTTGCTTGGAAGACAGCCCTCAAACCTACCAATCAAAAAATAAATCAATTGCTCTCTTTGGGTAGTTAAAAAATAGAAGAAGCAGAAATAAAGGCAAAAAATGACCTAGGGAGAAAAACCACCAACTTTCCTCTCAAATCTTACTTGAACTCCCCAAGCTGTGAACAACAAAGATTACCAGGGATGCTTGGTTTTGATGGCACTCGTGGGGTGTTAGATAAAACAACATGGTTATCTTTTCTGGAATCAGTTATTTCAAACACATAACTTCAGACTCTTCTCACCAAAAAGCAGAGAAAATGAAAAAGGAAGCTGCAGCTTCCCTCTCTGCACCAGCCTCTACCTCCCACCCCACCCCAGCAGAGTGAAGGCCTTGAAAGCCAAGAAGGCCAAACTGAAAGTGTCCACATCTACAGGAACATGATCTAGATGCTGCCCCACAGCCTCAAACCCAGGCCACTTCAGGGCCAAGGTGCACTTGGCACAGCATCCTTTAGAGAAACTTTGGATCACCAGGTCAGCATTGTGCTTCCCCAACCATGGAGCCCACCATGAAGAAGACAGAAGACAAAACCATGCTGGCATTGATCAATGATACCGGGCCAACAAGCAGGAAAACAAGCATGGTATGAAGAAGCTAATGGTCTAGGCAAGTGGAGAAAAGATGTTAGACCAGCCCTGACTACATCACACTGGATGTCATCAACAAAGGTAATATCAACACAGCTGGCTGGTCCTAAATAGAAAGCATTTTTCCCACTGGGGAAGTGGGAGAGATAACGCCGACATTGACATAGTAAGATAAAGCTTAACGTGCTTAACAGACCTGAAATTTCCCATTACTGGTCAAAGCTGTGGCCAGAAATTTCAGGAGGAAACAAGAGGAAGCTGGCTCTAGGTTCTCTTTCATAAATTCCCTGCTATTTAGTTAACTGTACACAGACTGTAACTTTGAAAGTCAATGCCATTTATCCAGAGCTGATCGAGTGATAAGATAGCTCAAAAGTCACTGGAAAAAGCAGTAAATGTGATCTGGGGGCCATTGTTGGGAAGGCAGGAGTGCCCGGAAGTTTCTGGTCAAGTACTGCTAGTGACACAGCTCCCTGGAGTCATCTGACCTGCTTTTTCATGGTGGAGGTCCCCCCTGCATATGCAGACAGGGAATACTGTGGAATACTGACATCTGTCACTTCTCTCCACCGTCCTTTTTCCTTCAGGGTTAACATTTCAAAGCTACCTTGTTACTCCAGGCTCTGCGAGGTGTGCTTATATGCATTATCTCATTTAATTGTCACAGTCACCCTGTGAGGTAGATGTTATAACTAATTCTATTTTAAAGACAAGGACACTGAAGTTTAGAGGAAACACGGCCCTCATTTAAAGTCTCCCAGGTAAAGGGACAGAGCAGGGACCCCAGCCACCTGTTTTATTCCAAAGCCTGTACTTGCAGCCTCAACATTATATTGCCTCCCGCTCACTGCTTCTTAATTCTGAATTGAAAAAGAAATCCAACTCAAAGTCAATGAAAGTAGTACAAAACAGCCGGGAACGCGAAGGTGAAGCGCAGGGTGGTTAGTGGGCTTAAGGGAGTGAGGGAAGAGGCAGGAGGTTTGTGAAAGATGATGACATAGTGATTTTCCATGATGATCCAGGAGGAATCACTGTGACGGTCACCATAAGTGGCCACCAGAGAGCTGCTGGCAACTGCAGAGTGATTTCATACAAAGTTATGGTACCCCATAACTGGTACCCCAGAGAAGTGGTTCTCACTGGGAGAACTATCCCCTCCACATCTGCTTTCTTTTCCAGTTTGAACTTAGCAATTTTGGCTGGCACTCAACTGTGATTGCTATCATCCAGACTCCCAATGATTGAATGCTCAGTACAGACGTGGCCCAGGACTTACAGATGGCCCAAGTTACACAGCTGCCTTTGAGTCCCAGTTCTACCACTTTACGAGCTGTGTGTCCTGGGGTTGGTGTCTGAATTTCTCTGAATTAGTCTGATTATCTATATGGGGCAACAATAATACCTACTCTGCTGGGCTCTTGTAAGGATCACGTAATATAATGAATGTGAAGTGTTTAGCACAGTGCCTGGCACATGATGTGTTCTGAAACAGTAGCCATTCTTATTACATAGATTTTTAAAAAATTACTGATAGTAATATGTTTTTTCTCTCCACTACAGAATTCTCTACTCAAGAATGGATTATGCACCTTTCAATGAAAGAGCACCGTACCATCTCTGTATTAGTTTTCTAGGACTGCCATAACAAAGCACCATAGACTAGGTGGCTTAAAAAACAGAAATTTATTTTCTCACAGTCCTGAAGGCTAGAAGTCCAAGATCAAGGTGTTGGCAGAGTTGGTTTCTTCTGTGGCTTCTTTCCTTGGCTTGCAAAGGGTCCTCTTCTCCCTGTGTCCTTACCTGGTCTTCCCTCTGTACTGAATCTGAGTCCAAATTTCCTCTTCTTATAAGGACACCACTCATTGGATTAGGCCCAGCCTAATGACCTCATTTTAACTTAATCATCTTTTTTTAAGACTCAAGCTCCAAA
The DNA here is from genome assembly GCF_020826845.1 of Diceros bicornis minor. Lineage (NCBI taxonomy): Eukaryota > Metazoa > Chordata > Mammalia > Perissodactyla > Rhinocerotidae > Diceros > Diceros bicornis. Next base: position 31,899,818 of record NC_080748.1, read on the forward strand.
TACAGTCACATTCTGAGGTACTAGGGGTTAGGACTTCAACATAAGAAATTTTGAGAAGGACACAATGCAGCCCATAACAATCTATAAAGTATTTTTGCCAAAAATCAAAGATCAAGTCAAGGTATACAGGACATAGAGAAAGAAATATGTTTAAAGTACCATGGGGAAGTTATTAGCAAAATTTAGGAAGTGAGAAACTCTACAGGACAAATAACCTGGTTTCATCAACAAATAATTGTAATAGCAAGGAAAAGGAAAGGGAGGTAGAACCTAAAGCCTAAAAGAAACTTAAGAGAGAGGCAGTCCTGATGGCTTAGCTGTTAAAGTTCAGCACCCCACTTCAACGGCCTGGGCATGGTCCCCGGGCACAGAACCATACCACTTGTCTGTCAGTAGCCATGCTGTGGCTGCGGCTCACATAGAAGAACTAGAAGGACTTATAACTAGAATATATAACTATGTACTAGGGCTTTGGGGAAGAAAAAAAAAAGAAAAAAGAAATAGAGGAAGATTAGCAATAGATGTTAACTCAGGGCAAATCTTTCCCAGCCAAAAAAAAAAAAGCCTATACTTAGACATAAAAAAAGAAAGAAACTTAACAGACCTATCACCAAATGTAAGTTATGGACCGTGTTTGAATCTTAATTGAAACAAACCAACTTAAAAAAAAAAAGCAGAACATTATGAGATGTCCAATAAATTTAAACTCTGTCTAGATAGCTAATGATATTAATGCATTATTGTCAAATTTTCAGGAGCATTAATAGTATTGTGGTTTTGCCTTTAAAAAAATCCTTATCTTTTAGAGACACATGCTGAAATATTTATGAATGCAGTGATAAGAGCTCTGGGACTTGCTTCAGGGTGGGGGAGGGAAGGGTAGGGAAATAGGAGTGATTGCATTTGAAATGAGATTGACCCCGAGTAGATTGTTGTTGAAGTTGGATGAAAGGTTTGTTATAATAATCTCACTACTTTGTATGTGCTTGATACATTCTGCTGTAAGAAGATTAAAAGATATAGAAAACATTTTTCCATGTCATTAAATATTTTTCTGCAATGAAATTTTCAATGTAGCATTCCATTGTATGGATGTATCATAATTTATTGACACAATTTTCCATTGTCAAACTGTTAGGTAGTTTCCATTTTTTTTGCTATTAAAGATGTGTAAATCACTATACGTATCTCTGTTTCTTTAGAATAGATTCCTAGAAATGAAACTGCTGGGCCGAAATGTAGGCTTGTATTTAAGGCATGGGTTCCACATCACCAAAATATCCTCCATCAGTAACAATCCTTCTTCTCTCTCCTTTGGTAACACAGTCCTGCCTCCCCTTCCGCTTTCATTTCCCCAGTTAGATCTGGAGGACACACGCCAGGCTCCAGAATTTATCTTACCGGAGGGCAGTCCCAAAGCATCTCCTGAGGGTCCACTGAAAATGTTCCACATTTGCTTGATTTTCTATTTCCTTAAAGTATGTTGTAAATGTTATTGATCATGCTTTTGCTTTGATCTAGAACCTTCATCATGAGAATGGCAAATCAAACAACCAACTAACTAACTGCAAAGACTCTCTTTGTCTGATGTGATAAGAGTATAGGGAAAAATACAGAAACTGAAAGGACCATGCTTCCCTTAAATATAACGAGATAAGATGACTAGATAAGAAACCATTAAACAAGGTCATCAGGCATAAAAACTGGTGTCAGCCTAAAGAACAATAGAGATACAAATCCTAGCTGAGGAAAAAAAAAAAGGGGAGAAGCAAAATATCGAAATATCGATTCCCCAAATCAGACAATGATTTAACCACATGACCCTGCTGGTTCACTCAGCTGGCTGGAGGTAACTTAAAGAAACAGATCTGAAGCCTTTTTCATACACCGTGCTTTCCTTGGTGTTTTCTTATAGTGCAAAGGACCAGAGGAAAACATGGCTAATAACAGCACAGTAAACTGAAATAATCATGCACTTTGGCATCTTGCAGAACTGAGGTTAAATCCCTGCTCCACTACTTATTAGCTGTGTGACCTTGGTCAAGCCACTTACCAACTTCAGGCCTCAGTTTACTTATTTGTAAATGTGGATAATGAAACCTACTTCATGGGGCAGCTGTAAGAGGTGAACAAATAAATATTTGTAAATTGCTTACCACAGTGCTTAGCACATACAGGAATTCTAGAAATGCTGACGGTATATGATGAACTATTTTAAACTGTTTGTCTTCTATGTTTCCATAGCATTTTTCCAAATGGTCATTAAGGCCCTATTCTATTGTTTTATAATTATTTGTTCCAGTGACATTGTCTCATTCATCTATCCTTGGGGGCACATGGCTAGGAAATATTCTGTTGACTGAATAAAACTCAAATTCCAACATCCACAATAGTAAATACCTAGTTATTGCCAAGTGACCTAGATATTACAAGTGAGCGTAAAGAGTTCATTCATGTCCAGCTATTCAGCATCTAATTAATCAAGAAATGTTTGTTGGTTTATTTATTTGGGAGGCAATATCCAAAAGCATGAAAAGCATGATCTTTGGGGTCAGACAGACCAGAGTATCAATCTTGGTTTTGCCCTTTACCAGCTGTGTGATTCTGAGCAAGTTTCATAACCTTTGTAAGTTTCAGTTTCCTCATTTAACAAATAGGTCTAATAATAGTGCCTGCCTCATTTGGTTATTGTAAAGACGAAACAGGACAAATGCAGCAAAGCGTTTAGTATACAGTACACTGGCGAATGGTAGGTGCTCAGTGAACGCAATGTAGTGCTTTTTTGAAAATGTATTTACTGAAACAAAATGATGGGGAGTATTATGGGAAGGCACTGAGCTAGGTGTTCTGAGCAATTTTAAAAAAATATATGTAACATGATTTTTATTCTCAAGAAGATTGCAGGTTTCTTTGGAAGACAAAACAAACAGGAGTAAATAGATAATAATACAAGTCAGCCTGTGGTTAAGTGCTTAAAGAGTAGAATAGACAGAAATTCTCAAGTCCTGGGGCACTGATCAGTGAAGCAAATTTTTACCATCTCCTGCCCACTCTCTCCTGTTCCTTTTCTTGATGACAGCCATTGAAGCCTGGCCAATCTTTTCCTCTTTTAAACTTTTGGAAGACAAAATCAAAAATTTAAATCAGTAGTCACAAACTCAAATGCCTTCACAGACCAAGCAAGTCATGCAAATGTGTGAAGCAACAAGAAGTAACAGCAGGGAGGGGTAGTTAACTAAAGAGTAGTGCCAGGGCTACTTGTATGAAAAAACGCTATGTTGGCTAAACACAATTTGACCTACAGGAGGTCACTGTTTGCAATCCTTGGTATAGTGAGTTTCCAGTTTATGATATACTTTAAACAGGCCAAAAAATAGCAGCATAAAATAATATTAATAATCAATGACTAATACATATTGAAAGATTACTGTGTGTTGGGTATCGTGCTAAGTTCTTTACTTTTAATTCTCAAAGCAAGTAATGGATTATTATTATACATTATTACAGATAAAGAAACTGAGGTTCAGAGAGATCTCGCAACTTGTCCAAGGTCACAGATCTCTTAAGTGGTAGTGACACTTGAGTGGTAGACTTGACTCAGGCAGGAGGTATTTTTGATGGCAAATTCCACATTCTTGACTATTCCACAGGAATTGGATTTTGGTCAAAGAAACTTTCAAGAAGGTAGGAGGATTTGCGCTCCGTGTTAAAGGAAGAATAAGACTGGTAAAGAAAGATTTAACTTTTCTGTGCCACATTATTCTTATCCACTTATAGGATTTTTTTTCTTGGTAAGAAATAATCATTGCAATGTCCTTTAAAATTACAATCGATTGAATATTTAATATTCTGGTTTCTTTTTCTGGCTGACTTCACCTCAGTGAAATTAAAATGTGTAATACAATAATAGTGTCCTGAAAAAGAACAAAAGTAAGACGAATGTGGCCTTGGTTGAACCTTCCTGTGTGCATCCCAGGAGAATCCCAGGATAACTAACATGCAGTGGGTATTTTCTGATCCTTTGCTTCATTAATATGCACAACACATTTGCCAGAAGTCATGTAGGAATTGCCACCGTCTTGGATGGAACTGGGACTAAGAGTGTGAATACCTAGCTACTTACCCTCCTAGCCGTTTCTATAAAACTTACTGCTGTAGTACTCTGGAGCTCTTAATAACGTTGCCAAGAATATTTTGCTAAGGCTTACTATACTGAGAGCAGTATAAGCAAATTTTTTCTTTCAAGTTTTCCAGGAAGAAACTTCTGCATGGAGATATGTAACTTGGCTCATCAGCTGGCACTGCTGCTCCCCTGAAAATATCACTCAGAGGCACTTCTGGTAGCGGGGATAACTCTGGCATCAACCAATCAGCTTATCCAACCAGCAGGCATTTCTTGGGCACGCACGAAGCATGCATTAGACGTACATGGACATGGTGAGTTTTACAAACACTTCTAAGATTACGGTTCTTGCTCCCAAGGAGTTGTAGTCTAGCAAGGAAGGCTAATATCTATCTAACCATCCAAACATCCACCTCTCTATCTATGCATTTTCATATATAAAATAAACACTAGAACAAAAGAGTATCTGAAAAGGACAGTATGTGATGAAGATTCTAAATCTTTAACCTTGATAATCACTCAAACCAATACTTCTTAATAAAATACATTTCTAAGACCATTTTTTTAAAAAACCACTTTGAAAATACTTTCTTCAGGAATTTACGCCAACAATATATTGCCAAGATTACAGAGTCTTAAAAATGAAGTCAGCTTACTTTATCACAAAGCTATAGGCATATAAAATTGCATGGAACTATCTTCAAACACACACAAATGAGTATATGCAAACTGGTGAAAGGTAAAAAAGCACTGTGGATTGTACCAATGTCAATTTCCTGATTTTGATATTGCACTATAGTTACGTAAGATGTGACCATTAGGGAAGGCTGGGTGCACTAGATCTCCCTGTACATTTTTTTTCTGTAATCTCCTGTGAATCTACAATTCTTCCAAAAAAGTTTTAAAAAATCATACAAGAAAAAAATGAATTTAATCTCTACACACTGGTAAGGAAAAATCTCCCAGACATTTGATAAGAAAAAAACTCAAATTATAGAAAAATATGTACAGTACAATAACATTTATATGAATAAGTATAAAACAACTATATATTCATATATATGCAAACATATATTTTGCAAACATATTAGAAAAAGATCTTGAATGCAAGACCGGTAATAATGGAAGGGGCCTGAAGTAGAAGGGAGGGTTGGTTAAATCAGATAACTTCTGATTTACCTGATTATTGGGATTTAAAAATGAGACTGTATTACTTGTATAATTAACAAATGAAAAAACTCCAAAAATCCTTGATAATGTGAGATTGCAAAAGAAACAGATTCGTTAAGAAAGAATTTTGATGACTAACTTCTTATGTTTCCTAAGGTTTCACTCATTGAAAAGCATGATCAAACTATATAATTCAAGCAAAAAAAGTCCCAAATATCTAGTTGATATTTGTGGTCAATTTTATGAGTTTCAGTTTAAAAAATAATCCTTCAGATATTATTTACTTCCCAAGAACAATCCCTGCAATTCAGGTAGCTGCCACCACTGATTCACTAATTGCTAACCTTGCATAAAAAGAAAAACCAACTTAGATCAAGATATAAAGAGAAACACTTACCTGCAATGTGCTACCTTGAGCATTTAACATTAATGGTTCATAACCATTGCTTAATCTGACCTTGGCTCTCCATGAGACCTCGCTGCTTAGCTTACCTAAATCTTGTGCTTGAGTCAAAAGTCTTTGGACATAAACACTGATCTCTAGTCTAGCACTCTGGAACTCTAGAGCAATTACAGCTTTTGATCCCTCCACATCAGATGAAAAACTCTGGCTTGTGATTTGTAACTTGCTGGAGAAAATGAATTTATTGATGTTCTGAACATTCCTAATTACTTTTGGGGTGTTGATATTTACTTCCCCTTTAACTTCTTATAGAAAAAACCTGTTTACTACTCCATCCAACTTGGCTTAGCTTGAAAGAGACCATCTGGTCGTCTGCTTCTCCATGCCAACTCTCCCAACAGCAGTCATTTCTCATCAGGAGTCTCTGATGATAACTCTTACCAATTTTCTTCTCAGTTTCCTTCTCCAATGTGTATACATTTGGTTACGACTACTAATTTAGGATTGTTTAGTAATCGATGCAAGCTTCCAGATGCTTTAGGAGCAACTTCAAATGGGATAGGACCTATTAGCATTTGAAAATTTTAAAGCACATTTAAATGAACATATTAAATGAAATAAAATTTTAAAGCACATCTAAACAGAACTCTACAAGTGGTTTTCTTGCTACCTTCCTAACATGCATTATGTGCATATGTATTTGTGTGTAAAACTAACCATAGATATATGTACTAGGTATGTCATAGTCTGATGTAGCCAGACAGAAAATAAACAAAATGAGAAGCCTGGAGAAACTTCTTGATTTGGAAAATCTTGGCCTTTTCAGACACATTTCTCATGATTTTTCCATTGGCAGTGGTTAAAATTGAGATGGCAATAATAGTTGCCTGCACTGAATTTCTTAGTTTTCTTTTCTTTTTTTGTGCTCTACATTCACAGTATTTATCAAACCACAGTCTGCTTTATATTGAGAGGAAAGTTCAATTTTTATATTCCAATGACAAAACCAATTCACTGGCATTCTTGGGACCACTGACATAGGATGTGAACATCACCTCATTACATTGGGATCTTTTTTTTTTTTTTTTTTAAGTACATGAATGAGGCACAAACCCAAAAGTAAAATAAGAGTTTCTTAAATTTCTACACAAGCTCCCCAAATCAAGATGGAGCAATACTTCTGTAACTTCTGCCAATTTATCCATCCCCACACCACAAAGCAAAGATTCCAAAATAGGTTAAAGAGCAGCATTAGTGACTCAGACAGAATGACTTCATCCACATGGCCCCGCTGCAGTGGTTTTTCAGTTGCCGCTGGTATTTCCCTTTGCACTAACAGTGACATTTACCTGGAGAGTTTGATGGGGAAATAGATGACATTACTTTCCCAGCAGCCCCTGCAGTCAGAGTCCTTGGCCTTAGAAGTAAAGGAAGCAAACTGTTCTTCAGGGGATTGGAACCCAAGAACTCATGTTTTTTCCTGTTGAAAATTTTCACTGGTTCCCCACACTGCAGAATAGATCCCGCAATAAAACACTACAGTCGAGGCTTTCCCCAATCTGCCCTCCTCTGCCTTTCCAGCCTTCCCTATCACTATTCCTTACCCTAAGCCAAACAAACTGAATTATTCTAGTTCCCCACAAATGTTACTTTTTTGTTGCTTCCATCTCTGGTTCATGTTGTTGCTCCTGCCTGGATTGTCTTGCTGCAGAAAACCAAATCATATTCAACTTCTAAGGTCTACGAACCTTTCTCAGAAAGCTTCTCTTATTTTTCCAAAGATATGTTCCTTCCTTAAAGCATTGACCTGCTATGCTTTATAATTGGATTATTTGTTTTCATTTGTTGTAAATTCCAGATACAGAAGGAGCGATCTGTTGCTTATTTGTCTTTGTGAGCTGGACTCTGTTTATCGTAGTTTTTGCAAAGACTCAGTGACTATTTATTGACTTGAATCTTAAACCTGACGTGTCTGAGCTCAGCATCTCTTTTCTCTGCACCCACCTCAACCTCCTCCTCCCAAACTTCCCACCTGGTAGTGGAAGCCCCATCCACTTCATTGCCCATGCCAGGGAATTTAGTGCCACTCTTTCTCCTCTGTCCCTCAATCCTGTAACCTCCATCTAATCAATAACTGAGTCCTGTCAACTCTGCCTTCTTAATAACTCTTAAATTTACACCCCTGTTCTTTCCTGCCACGAGGCTATGACTTGAGCTCTGGCCACCATCATCCTTCACCTGGATTGCCATAGCACCTTCTCACTGAGCAGTCTGTCTCCCTCCTTGTCCCCCCTTCACTCCCACCCAAATCCATTATTTGCCGCACAGTAGCCAGTGCGATCTTTCTAAAATGCAGACCTGATTATGTCACTCTCTTGCTCATGATTCTCAGAACCTAGTTCAAACTCTTTAATATCATTTATAAAGTCCTTTAGAATCTGAGCCTTTCTTTCCTGTACCATTCAAGTATCTCTCCTCGTCATCTTTCCCCATCCAAAATCCAAACTCTAGCCGTACTGGACACATAGATTTCTTGGAAGGCTCTTTAGGATTTCTACAAATGTTTGATTCAAATTTATGTTTTAAGTATATTTTAATTTTTTCAAAAATTATAATAAAAAGCATTCATTCAAATGTATTATATACCACAGTTCTATGTATTGAGGACCATCAATGCATTAATTTGGACTATCAACTTAATTCTTCAGGATGGAACTTCTACTTTTTTGTGAATATACTTGAAGTTCTTGTAAATGTGTCATTGACTTTAAAAGTTGGTAGTTTTGTCAGGTTTTTTTTTTTTTTTTTCCTGAAACTAGGCCAGTGCTGATCTGCTCAAGTAAAAATTGTGTATCATTACTGCAGAGCTCAATTAAATATCAAACGAGGCGAAGGCCCTTAGCCTTGGCACAAGTACAGCTACCCGTCAGAGCATCATATTTCACTAGAGACATTTCAGCACTTACTTAAGGTTGGGCTGTGTGTTGCTGACTTTTACATCATGAGGAGAAATGCAAGCCATTGTTAAGTATTGTTGTGATTAAATTTTGAAACTAAAATCTCTTCAATTTCTTGCCCAAGTTTTTGAATTAGTTCATTTGAAGGGTAGACTCGGATTGAAAGGAGAGCTGTTAAAAAACCATACTTTCCTTTTGCATCTACTTCTCTATGTGAATTAGGGTTTTCTAGTTACTTTGAAATACATAAAAAAAATGTTTTAAAGGCCTAAATGCAACCATAGACAATTGAAATAAATAATTCGGATGCAGAGAATGATATGAAGCAAGCAGAACACCTAATTTCAGATATTTATGCTCATCAAACTTATCCTGTTGTTCTTATTGATTGATAAGTAAATATTAAAAATATAAATGTAGGGGCCGGCCCCGTGGCTTAGCAGTTAAGTGCTCGCGCTCCGCTGCTGGCAGCCCGGGTTCGGATCCCGGGTGTGTACCGACGCACCGCTTCTCTGGCCATGCTGAGGCCGTGTCCCACATACAGCAACTAGAAGGATGTGCAGCTATGACATACAACTATCTACTGGGGCTTTGGGGAGAAAAATAAATAAATAAAAATTAAAAAATAAATAAATAAATAAAAAATAAAAATATAAATGTCAAAACCCCAGTGAGATACCACCTCACACCTGTCAGAATGGCTATTATCAAAAAGACAAGAAATAACAAGTGTTGACGAGGATGTGGAGAAAAGGGAACCCACATACACTGTTGGTAGGAACGTAAATTGGTGCAGCCACTATGGAAAACAGTATGGAGGTTCCTCAAAAAATTAAAAATAGAACTACCATATGATCCAGCAATTCCACTTCTGGGTGTTTATCCAAAGAAAATGAAAACACTAATCTGAAAAGATATTTGCACCCCTATGTTCATTGCAGCATTATTCACAATAGCCGAGATATGGAAACAACCTAAGTGTCCACCAATGGATGAATGGATAAAGAAGACTGAGATATATATTCCATTATAAATGGAATATTACTCAGCCATAAAAAAGAATGAAATCCTGCCATTTTCAACAACACGGATGGACCTAGAGGGTATTATGCAAAGTGAAATAAACCAGGCTGAGAAAGACAAATACTGTATGGTTTCACTTATATGTGGAATCTAAAAAACAAAAGAAATGAACAAACCCATAACAAAACAGAAATAAACTCATAGATACAGAGAACAAACTAGTGGTTGCCAGATGGGAGGGGGGGTGAGAGGATGGGTGAAATAGCTGAAGGAGACTAAGATAAAATAAGTCATGGGGATACAATGTACAGCATAGGGAATATAGTCAATAATATTGTAATAACATTGTATAGTAACAGATGGTAACTAGGCGGCATGGTGATCATTTCATAATACGTAAAAATACCAAATCACTATGTTGTATACCTGAAACTAATATAATATTGTATATCAATTATACTTCAATAAAAAATTAAAATATAAAAATACAAATGTTCAAGATAAATTTATATTAGTAAAATATCATATTTATTTGTTTTATATAATTGAGCCCCAAGAAAAATTTCACTTAAAAAGACAGGTTGCAGTGCTTTAAAAAAAAATAGTGAGAACCACTGAGGTCTCAGCATGACTATCTTTCTGTTGATCCTAGTAAGGTGTCTTCTCCTAATGCAGAAGACAAAAGAACCACCAGATGTCTACAGCCACGTTTTCTGTTCCAGCCAGGATCAACTCTATTCCAAATGGAGAACTGTCCCTTTCCTGTTGGCACGGATGTTCTCAGGGGAACGTACTAAGGTATGGCTGACTTCCCAGGTGTGGGGGGGGCATGTCCCCCTGTCTCTGCCCCATTTTTCCCCACTTCCCACAGTGTTAGACCTTGAGAAACCTCTCCTTGTGGAGAACACGGCCACACACGTTCTTTCCTTTTGCTGCGCTTTCTCTGAGCCATCTCATAACACACATTATTATACGATTTCCAAATACTCCCGAGAACAGACCTTGCTCTGCAGAACTAATAAATTGCAGCAATGTCAGATAATATCTCGCCGTGTGTGTTTTTTCAATAAAGAAGTCACCATACCTCAACGTGGGATTATATAATTTCTAGAATTTTAGACCTTTCTTGACCAGTAAGAAAATATGTTGGTATTTATTTTTGCTGAATCTTACCTCCCTATAGCACGCTAAATTAATGGCATGTTTGGTGCCCACGATCAGCGAGTTATACGCTAGCTGGACTGGTCACGTGCCGACAGGGTCTAGCTGAAGCCATCAAGACATGGATGATGGCAAAGCTAATTCTACTGGTTTAAATTCCACCAAGAGGACAGGTGCTTACAGCTGCCCAGAATGGCACTGAGAAATATGAGTTTGTCCTCGTCCTTTTGACCACCATACTGGTTGGATTCCTGAGAGCTTTAATTATCGCCCTGTGAACAGAGCTGTGGGGGCTTGCTGTTTATCAGCTCCAGAGCTGAGGAAATGAGGCTTTATGGCTTTCAGATTAGATCACTGCAAGCCTCATTGGGTAAGGCTAGTGGAAGGAGGGCTGGGGAGGGTGAGCCCTTACTCCCGTCACTCAAAAGGCTTCTGCAAAGTCCATTCCCTTTACAATGCCCCAGGACTCCCTCCACCCCCACCCCACCCCAGCACAGGATGACTAACTGGGGGGTTATTTATTTACTTCTTTCAAGGGCCTTTTAATTGGTAAATCTTTCCACTAACTAAAACGCTGATCTCTTTCAAGATAAGGCCCTTTTGGCCTCAGGTTTCTACTTCTCTTTTCCATTTCCCTCAGGTTTTCCTAACTCTGGTAGGGAGCCTGGAGGCGGCAGCTGCGAGATGGCGGCCCACTAAGCAACTTGGTACCTTCCCCTGACGGCCAAGAGATTCCTCTCCACCCCCTACTCCATCCTCTTCTCGGACAAAACAAAGAAAAATTAAAAACAAACAAACAAACAAACAAACTCTGCAGTTGTTCTCCACGATTCTGACTTTAATGGGAAAGCTTTCCTCGGGCTCGTGGTTTGGCTGGGTGTTGACGGTGTTCCATGGCTTTGGGGTGCCTTGGGGTGGAAAGGCGGGGACCCCAGGGATGCGGTTGCTGGGGGCGCGACCTGTATCCAGCAAAGGTGACAAGCCTGTGGTTGCCTGGCCCTCCACTTAGCGTCTCTTTGTGGCGCAGCCCCTTCCGAAAGGCTCTGGCATCCACTCACCGTTTATTGTCCCTCCATTGCCGCCCTGTTCTTTGACCTCCAGTAAAAAAACGACTTCCTGATTACCAAAGCCCGGCCCCACCCGCCTCCCTGGGCCAAGAAGCCAACCAAGAATTGCGCGGGGCTTCATTGAAATACGCAGGATCCACTGTGAAGTTACTTCCCTGGGCGTATTTATCTTGAGGGCGAGCTTGCTGCACTGGAGCGCCTGGTTCTTAACTGTTTTGTTTTGTTTTGTTTTGTTTGAAAGCCCATGCAAGGGTTGAGAAAGGAAAATTTAATCCTTGCCACTTTTATAGTGTCCAGTCAGCAGTGTGGGCATGTCTGTCCACTATACATCTGGGAAATTGGGGGCCCCCAAGGGGAAGTGGCCAAGTGGCCAGACAGGAGAGAGAGACAGGATTTCTGAAACTCAAGTCAGCTGCATTCACGAGCCAATCAGCCTTCTTCTGGTTCTTGACCCGCTTTGGGCATTGTGAGGGCTGATGAGCTCATGCTTGTAAAGAGTACAAGCCTTTAATTGAAGTATAATTAATAATCATCTGATAAGTGAATAACAATAATAACGATGATATAATCCCCTTCCTCCATAACCCCGCTCCTTTTTCCTTGGGTAGTAGCATTATGAGATGATGTCCCAGTGTACTCAATTAAATGAACGACTGTAGGTGCAGACGAATCTTCTCAGCTATGTGCTTGCTGGCACCGCCCAGGGTTCGCCTGCCACTGAGAAATCTAAGGACACAGAACAATGCAGTAATGTTCTGTAAGTGTTGGGCTCTTCAGGTAATGGGAGAGTTCAAGCTGTTTCATGACTCAGGTACTAGGACAACCCACTTGCTTCTTGCCAACATAGTGGCCTCCTGGGCAGGATTGCTGAGTCTGGTAGACCGAAAGTTACTTGTTTCTTCTGCTCCTCTGCCTCTGTCTTTCCACAGATCCCTCTACCCAGTAAGATGAGTAAGTCTCCCAAGGAGGTTGGTATAAATGGATCAAGCCGCTGCCTCCACACCATTAATTATCAGAGAGACATGTGGACCAGTCAACATGGTGAAGAATTGTCTTGAATTCCTAATGAGATGAATGGTGAAGCAATAGGTTTTAGAAAAAAGAATCTTCTTAGTTCTTGGGCTTCTCATAGTTTAATCTAGAAAACAGAGTCTTCAAAGTAGACACCAAGCTTAAAAGAAGTGGTTAGAAATCTACTTTTGCCCTCAAGTCTTCTCAGGCCAAAAGGCTGAGGTAGGCAGAATGGAATCCCCAGCTAGAAAAGATAATAACACCTTTCATTTGCAAACAATTTATAGTTTACAAAGCACTTTCATATAACATCACCTCATTTTGAGCCTCACAATATTTCTGTTAGGTTGTCTGAGTTTATTATCCCCAATGTACAGATGAGAAAACTGAGGTCCAAAGAGGTTAAGTGACTCACTCACACAGAAAGAAGGTGGCAGAGTCAGAGCCAAGCCCACTAGGACTTGCTCCATGATGGGCAGATTCCACAATCTTATCTCTCCTGGGAAGATTAATTTATTCAACAAATAAGTAATGAATTGCCACTCTATGTTGGGCACTGTGCTAAGTGTTGGGGAGACAGTAGTGAACATGACTTACAAGGTTTGTTTCAAAACATTCTCAAAAAAAAAAAAATTCTCATCCATATATTAGTTTTGTGCGGCTTGCATCTTTAGGCCATGGGATCCTTCTAGAAAGATTTTTTTTTTTTAATAATTTTATTTATTTATTTTTCCCCCAAAGCCCCAGTAGATAGTTGTATGTCATAGCTGCACGTCCTTCTAGTTGCTGTATGTGGGACGCGGCCTCAGCATGGCCACAGAAGCAGTGCGTCAGTGCACGCCCGGTATTCGAACCCGGGCCACCAGCAGCAGAGTGTGCGTACTTAACCGCTAAGCCACGGGGCCAGCCCTAGAGAAGTCTTTAGTAAAGTTCTTTTGGCTGCAACTGTAAAAGTCAGTTCTGGCTAACTAACACACAAAAGAGGAATTTATTAGAAAGACAATGGGTATCTCATGGAATCTAAGCAAATGTTGTTCCATCCCAAGCTTTGAGAAGGACAAGAACCTTCTCAAGGTTTGGGAAGGGCAGCTTCCAGGCTCTCAGCAGCAGAATGGTGGGGACCTTCTCCACCAGTCTAGAGTTTTGCCTGATCATGTTTTTCTGCTTCCAAGTTCTAATTCCCAGCAGAGAGAATCTCACTGGCCCACAGCGGCCCAAAGTCTCTACCATTGACATAACCCATGCCAGGGGCCGGCCCGGTAGCACAGTGGTTAAGTGTGCATGCTCCGCTTCAGCGGCCTGGGGTTCACAGGTTCGGATCCCAGGCGTGCACCGACGTACCGCTTGTTAAGCCATGCTGTGGTGGTGTCCTATATAAAGTGGAGGAAGATGGGCATGGATGTTAGCCCAGAGCCAGTCTTCCTCAGTGGAAAAAACAAAGCAAAACAGCAACAACCCATGCCAGCTGGGCAGATATCACCACTAGGGTGATGACGGACCTAGTGATGGACCACTAGGGGTCCATCTGTGGGTGCTGGGGTAGTTTCCAGGGAAAAGAAACCACTGGTGCTGAGGAAACTGTAGACAATAGTGTTTAGCACAACACACCTGCCAAAGACTTCAGATGATTCTTCAGAGTAAAGCAGGTCGGCAGGAATGAAGGCCAGAAGCTCTCAGCTACTGCCTCCCTAAGGTCCTCTTCTCCTAATTTTTCTCTTTAAATTCTCAATATTTCAGATAGAAATTTCTGTAAAAAATGCAAATGAAATAATCTTTTATAAATTCATTCTGAAATATTTATGGGTAAAATGGTAAAATGCCTGAGATTTTTCTTTAAAATAGACTAGGAAAAAAGAGAGGTGGGACCAGATAAAAGAAGGACAGGGGCTGGCCCAGTGGTGTAGTGGTTGGGTTTGCGTGCTCTGCTTCCGTGGCCCCAGTGTACGTGGGTTCAGATCCTGGACATGGACCTACACGTGCTCAACAAGCCATACTGTGGTGGTGTCCCATATACAAAGTAGAGGAAGATTGACATGGATATTAGCTCAGGGCCAATCTTCCTCACCAAAAAAAAAAAGAAGAAGAAGAAGGACTTGTGTTGATATTTGTTGAAGCTGAGTGATGGGTACGTGGAGGTTCATTCTATTACTCTTTCTACCTTTCCGTATTTTTGTAAAGGTCTATAAAACAAGTTAGAAAAAATTTTCTAACTTAGAAAAAAGGGATTATTCTGTGTCACAACACTCCTTTCTTGGACCCTTTTTAAATGAATGTATTTTTCTGTGTAGAGTTTTTTGGTGATTCCCTTTACGGCTTGTCACCTCCATTATTTGGTGTTTCTTGCAGGGCAGAATTATTTAGTCAATTTTACAGGTACGTATTGAAGGCTTCCTATGGGGTAGGCCGTGTCTCTTGTTTCCAGGTGAGCTAACAGCTCGGGCAGTTTTGGGTATTTGTCTGTGTATTTCCTTCACCATCAGCCGTTTGCATAGTTTCCACAGAATGTTCTGGGGCCTCTTGTTTCTCTGGTTGCTCTGCTGATTTCCGTGAGGGGACAACACCAGCCTGAGGAATGATTAGAGTGAGAGTTCAGGAAGACCCGGGGCATTCGCACCTGCAAGTGGCCTTTCTTCCCTTGTGTCTGATGCCCAGCATACCCTCAGACATTGGTCGATTGTGCTGGGGTCAGGCCAGCTTCTCAGAAACACTTAGGAACAACCTTTATTTGACCCAGCAGGAAAGAAGAAAAGAGCGAGACAGCTGTCTTGGCCCCAGCTCAGGCGGGGTGGGCCAGGACAGGCTGCTTGCGGTAGGGGCCCCGTTGTCTCTGTTTCCAGCAGTTCCATTAACACTTGGCAAGCTTCATTCACCTTCAGCATTTGTAACATGCATCTGTTGACACAACTAATATCCCTCATGCTCTTGGGGCTTTATGTGTTCCCTTACCACTGTAGTCAGAACCTGGGGTCTATAGGGTTCCTTTTCTATATCTGCCATGTTTGCATATGGCAGGGAGACTGTTTAGGTCCCCTCCCCCAAGCTTCCCACCCAAAACACGGTGCCCTCGTTTTTCCTTTCTGGATTGATGTTAAGCACTTAATGTAATTGCCTTGCAGGAAAAAATAGCCAAAGATGTACCGTCAGCCACACCAAGGCCTCATATTTCAAAACCAGCCAGGCTTCTTTTTAAATGCTCCTTTACAGGGTGTGAAATCAATCAAATACAGCCAATGACTTGATTCCTTCTCCTTCCCTGCCCGCCCCCACCCACCCCGAGCCGTTCACCCCACAACTTCCTACTTGGCTCCTCTCCAGTGGCCTCCTCTTTTGATCTGGCAGCTTGCTCTGTGATTCTCATTTGCTTTGCATAAAGAAACCATGACCGAATTGTTAACAGTCCACTCTCCTCCCTGGTGTCAACCTGTCCCTTGGCCTTGGCCTCTGCTTCAGATAGAGCCTGTGATATTCACTCCAGTAATTTCTCAGTGTGAGTCAGTTCCTGAACCCTGGCCATTTTCTTTAACCTCCTCTTCACCTTTCCACCTCGGAATGCCGTTTTCTTCCTTAGAGTGGCCCAGGCAGATGCAGACTCATGCTTACCTTCCCCGTAGCAACACTCTCCTTCTCCTGTGGTAGAAGTGGGGAAAATCGAAAGCTTGTCGACAATTTGTTCTTGCTAATCTGTTGTATTAGAAGGTGGGACCAGGAGGAAAGCTTGGAAAAACGAAACCTGTATCTAAATAAATAAATAAACCAATAGCTAGGCTAATGGCGTTCCATCTTTTACTTGGAGTAAGAGCTGGTGACTGAATATTACAGTTTACTTCTACTTGCTGCTTACCCACTGATGGAGAATGAGCAGGGCTTATATTAAGAAAATGTAGGCTGAGGGGGAAACAAAGGCAAAAGGGGTGGATAATCTATAAACCAGACAGACAGCCCTCAGCTAGACTATGTTTCGCTCATTTCCTGGTCCTGCTGAACCATTTCACTGCCGCTCAGGGTGAGCAGAGCTTGTTCTGAAAATTGTTCGCTGCCTCTGTTCTGTTCGGCGTTGGCTCTGCTCTTCTGATCACTCCTGTGATGTGTGTGTTGTGATACCCCAGGAGGTAATGATATGGTTATTATCGCTCCCCAGCAGCCCTGCTTTGTAGAGAAAAATCAAAACATACCAGTTTTGCCCCTCGATCTGACCTGCTCAGATCAGCTTTAATTTGCCCTGAGCCCTTTCCTACTTGTGCACACACACATACACACACACCACGTGCTGACTTACCATCTCTGTGTATCTTATGGTTAATAACTTAAAATCTGAATGTTACGATCTCTTTTCTCCATGTGTCATGAATTAAGAGTTTGTGACGGTTTGTCTTGTCAGGATGCTTATGGCTGGTTCAGAATAATGACTACAAATAAGATTATGCTGAGAAGGTCCAAATACCAGGCTACACGGATGAGGCCACCATGACCCTGCGGGGATTTTTTCCTGTTTCCCTAGAATAGTGAGCTTGGTTCTTTACTTTGGACAGTTATTGTCTGTTTCTTTAACGACTATTTGTCTTGTAGATTAGCTTTGATCTTTGTCTACAATTAGAATGATGGGAAGTTCAAAATATGTTGAATGGAAGTTCGAGAAGAGGTACGTGATACAGATACCCAAGAGGCCGGTGCCCTGCCAACTTCACTTGCCTCATCACAGGCACAGTTGAGTGGAGACTTGTAACCACACATTCATCCACTTCCTCTACCAGACATGGGGGGTGGAGGGGTGTTTGGAAGTAAACAAGGCAGATACCGTTCCTGCTCTCACAGAAAGTACAGTCTAGTGGGGAGACAGACTTAAATAAATAAGAATAAATAATGTCAAACTATAATTACATGACAGATGAGTTTTAGGAAGAAAAAATACAAGGTGCTGTGCTGGTATACAACGCACTCCCAGGCTGGAGCATCCTGGAAGGTGACATTTATGCATCGCTGTCAAGGATGCGGGGGACATGGCAGGAATGGGGCGGGAGGAGGAGAGAGCACAGCCTATAGGTTGCCAAAGCCAATAGTGCCAGTTGGGGTTGTATTTTATCGTGATTAGAACCTCCCTGGCAGAAATTTAACGTTCCCCAGTTCCTCCTGGGAGTTTGTCATAAGCGAGTTTGGTAAGTATAGGTCTAATTAATAACAATAATAACAGTAACACTTATTAAATGCTTACTTATGCATCAGATATTATTCTAAGCGTCAAGTGTCACCTCAGTGAGACTGTCCTGGGCACTCTAAACAGCAGACCCCCAACTCCTGTTGCTCTTACTCTGTTTTCCTTTTCTCTTTGGTACCTACTGCCATCTGATAGTTTATATATCCTCCTTTACTTGTTTATTGTCTGTCTCTCCGGTTGGGATGTGACCTCCATGATGGCGGGTACTTTTGCCTGTTTTGTTCACTACTGCTTTCCCTGGAGCTTAAAACACTGCCTGTCACATACTTAGTGCTCAAGAAATACATATTTGTTAAATGAATGAATAGATATCATTCATTTTAATCCTCACAGTATCTCTATGAAATAGGTACGGTTTTTCCCTGCTTTGTGGATGAGCAAATTGGCACAGAGAGGTCAAGTAACTTACTCAAGGTCACACAGCCAATGGAGTGGTAGAATCAGGATCCAGACCCAGGCAGTCTGATTCCAGAGCCTTGCACGCAGGAGTATCTGCACTATGGGAACAGCTGTGAGGAGAGTACTGCAATTTGACTTACAGCTTTTCTTTGGTTAAATGGCATTCTTTTTAAAGACCTCGGAAAAGTAATCCAATTCGGTATTGCAGCTCTAGATACTACTTACTTTATAAAACAGGGATTGTTGAGCAAAAGTGGTATGTAAGGACCATCTTGGTTATAAGGAGCCTAGTGCCAACCCAGGGAACTTGCAATCTAGATAAGATAAGGAAGTCCTGAGTCATAAAACACTTTCAGATCCTATAATATAATCTGTAGCCAGTGTTCCTGGAATATTCCTCACAACTAACGTCTTTGTAGCCCAGTGTAGTTCCTAGGGATGTGAAATATGGAAACATGATTTGATCTTTTGACTTGTTCAGTTGAATTAAAACTTAAAAGTTGTTGTTGTTGTCGCGTGTTTAAAAAACTAAGAGCTTGGAGTAAAGGAAAAAAAAAATCCGTCTATCCTGTAAGTCCATGTGTTAGACAAGAAATTTAGTCTCGCTGTGGTGCTTGTCACCCTATCTCCTCATCCATCAGGGCAGAAATTATTTCAGCCCCTGGGATATGAGACTTGCTCCTGTGTCCATTTTGACGGTTCTTTGCTTCTGATCGACTATTTTTCAGGACTGTAGCTGTCAATAGTTTGCTTTTTTCCTTGCTATGAATGGTTTTATCTTTGTGTGTATACAGAGTTGTCAAAGAAAGGAACTTAACCTTTGATCTCAGAAACTTCAGCTTTTCCTTTCTGCCCACACATCCCTGAATCACTCAGCAATCCTTAACCTCTTTTTCCAAGAATACTGTTTAGGTGGTTTGGCATTTATTTTGTTATTTCTTTGACCACTTACCACGTCAGAACTGGTGAGCAATGCTGGTTCTTTTCACACATCTGTCTTTATGTTGTCTTTCTGGGTCTATCTCTTTGTACCTGTCTCTGTTCCTTTCTCTCTCAAATATACCATACACTGTCTCGCACACAAATTTAGATTTACAAGAAGTTGTGTATTTACAGAGAGTATGTACAATTGCCAAAATTCATTGAACTAAACGCTGAAAATCTGTACATTTTATTATATGTAAATTACACCTCAGTGAGAAAAAGAAGTTTTGTTTTTACCAATTGTAGCAGATTTAAGGAGAGTTTAAGCATCTCGAGTGGATTTATGTGTTGATCACCGCCCTCGACAGTATCTCGGTTGATATTATTGTTATGCAAAGATAGTGCTTGTTGCTGTGAGAAATGCCATAAGCAATTGTTTTTCAAAGGTGACAAGTGCTCACGTTTTACCCTGTATAATTTCTGCATACATAATTAGAGTCATTGGAAGCCCATTACCGCCAGGAGCTTGAAAACCCCAGAGCAGTTTCATTGCAATGAGAAGCCACATAATCAAGACCGCATGAAGATTCTGGCAAACCCCTTCTTATGGAATTCCCAAAACAAATAATTCTTTCTCTTATCCTCAGATTCCTTATCTGCAAAAGAGGATAGCATTTGCCCTGCTTAATTCCCAAGTTTGTTATGAGGATAATTAAATTTCAGTCAATTAAGCACATATTTAGGGACCACTAAACCATGTCAAATTCTGTGGGCACAAAAGAAGGAAAAGGCTTGTTTCCTGCCTTCACGGAACTTGTGGATCAGCACAGGAAGAAGAGCCAGTACATACATGTTCACAATACAAAGCATCGCACCATCTAGGTATTAGGGGTGCAGAGCAAGCAAGTCAAAGGAATGTTAATTTTGGCTGGTGCCTTTGAAGAAGGTTTAACGGACCCAGAAGCATTTGAACAAGACTCTGAAGGAGGATGATTTGGAGGAAAGGCTTTCCAAGTAGAGGGACAGTGAGACCAAAGCACAGAGACAGGTCACCATGAGAATCAAATGAGTCTGTAAACTGTAAAGCACTATTCAGTTATAAAGTATTACTTATTACCTCTACTGGGGCCACTGCTCACCCTTCCCAGTAGCCATGGCCTCTAGGTAATAAGATAACATGGTGATTCAGAGAAAAGGCCAGTTTACCAGCTTACAGAATTTCAGGATAGGCATGATTGCCCAGTCTCCAAGTCTTGAAGATACATCCCAAGTCCAACTCTGAAGAATAAACATCAATCAAAGGTTAATAGTTAAATTCTCTTTCCATATTCTAATGTCTTTCCCCATTCCAGGTTAGCTCCCCTCTGCCCATCACCACATCAACTCTTACGCCTTAATAAGGATCAAAGCAGGCTCGGAGTTAGCAAATCCTGGTAATGTTGGTTTCTAGCTATATGATAGGAAGCACTTTCCTTTAATCTATATAAGACAAATTTTACATCTGTAAAATGGGAATGAAAATAATAGTATCCACTTCATTGAGTTGCTGGGGAGTCAAAGTAAAATAATGTACCTGGTACCTATAGCACTCAAAATGTTATTTATTGTAATTATCATCTAGAGTAGGGGTGGCCAACCATGGCTTGTGGGCCAAATCCAGCCATGTCCATTTGTTTGTGTATTGTCTAAGTAGCTTTCTGTTGCAACAGCAGAGTTGAGGAACTGTGACAGAGATTGTGTGACCTGCAAAGATAAGTCCTTTGCAGAAAAAGTTTGTTGACCTCTGATCTAGAGAGATGAGAAGGGAAAACCTGCTTAAGTTGTATTTACAACCAGTTAGAGGACTTTGCCTTTGGTGGGCTTCCCAGTGACTTTATGTCTTTATTGTTGGTTCTGGGCATTTGATGATATATGGTATGCACCCTTTAGTACTGGAGTTCTCATATGGATCCACCATCTTAGTACCATGGAGATTCCTAGGATCTACTTATATCCTCCCAATATTATCCTCTAGTGTTAATAGATATCTACCTAGTATTAATATATAAGGAACACATAGCAAATGTGGGCAAGGTGGGTAACAAATTCTGGCTCTGATTAATTATGCCATAATCTCTTATGGAAACTATAGAATAGTCTAAGATGAAGGGGAATTTAGTATGTTACCATGCGTTGAAACAACCCTGACCCAGTCACTGAGCAGAGGGAAGCAACAACATGAGAAGAAGGCAAACCATGGTGGATGGTTTGAAATTTCTACTGACCTCCCACTATGCCCCTTAAGTTAAGAGCCCTGTGAAGTCCACTCCAATCCATTTAAATATCTCTCTTTTCAAACATCTCTAACATCATTGGTATTGTGAGATGTACAGAAACTTAGGTAGATTGAGATTATGCATCTGATCAGTATTTCTAGAGTCTCATTATTTGCATATGGGGAAGAACACTGGGCTTGTGTTCAGGAACCATTGCCATGATCTGGATGACACCATAGAGGCATTTCACCTCACTCTCTTAGCTTCAGGTTCCTAGCATAGACAAACTCTTTGTTAACTGTAAAATGATATTAAGGGGAGACAGCCAAAGACTGGTGTACGCATGTGTAAGTCTTTGTGTGGTGGGGTGTTCCGTAAGGGAAGTGATTTTAAGCTTTCTTTTGAATGTTTGACGCAATGAGAAAGCATTCTAAGATGAGCTCCAGTTGCTAATATTTTCACCTACTATCCCTTAGGGCGTTTGCATCAGTTCTGCATGTTTAACCAAGGTAGGGTTGTTTTGGACCCCAGGCTCTCATCAAGGCAGAGCATGAAACTAGTGTTCACTTGTCCATACTTTTGATTCAAAGGAGTATATTCTTAAAATCATTGGCCAGGGGAATTGTCTCTTGTCAGTGAAAAGAGGCTTTTCCCAATTGTATTAAAAACAGATATTCATTAAAGAAAAACAATATTCATTGAGCTGTCACTATATCCCAAGTACTGGGACCAGCAAGAGTGGACAGTCATTGTCCCTTAATAACCTCAAATCCAGTCCTGCAATAATCTTTAACAATTCTATTATGAAAATATGTTGTTTTATTTTGATAGCCAGACACAACTGTGAAGATTTCTGACCTCCCCTGCTATCGCACCCTGTCATTCTTCCTCCCAATGGTTACATCTTCTGTTTCCCTCTCCTCCAAGCTTCTATCTACTAAGGTGCAAACGACTGTCAACAGATCAGAAGATTTTTCTTCCTGGGATACTTGCATTACCTCAGAGTTCAATGTCCTCCCAACAGCGCTTTTCCCTGATAATCCTGGATTTGGTCTTGGAACCCATCTGTTCTCCCAATCAAGGTTGGCAGGTATGCTGAAAACTACTCATCATGGTTTAAGCCAAGGCTGGAATTTCAGGAATCAGATAGCAAACAATAGGTTTGTTTTTTGGAGGGGAGTGGGGGAATGGAGGTTTCACAAGATTCTTTTTTTCAGAGCCCCGAAAAGTTGATGACATAGATAAGAGCCTGCGCCTATTATACACAAGGTTTCAACTTAGCAAAAAGCATAGGCCAAGGGTGGCCATTATTATGCAGAAATGTTCTCTACCAAAAAGAAAATCAGAGATGATCTTCACTGTGCTGAAAACCTTGTTATTGTAGAAAGAGAAGAGTGTGGCATTTATATCATTATAAAGACACAGCCACTCAAAATATCCATATTCAGTGCAGAATTCAGAGCAGAAACATTGTGGGTAGAGAAGGCCCCAGAGGTGCTTTAAGGTGCCTAAGTGAACAGTTTGCCTCAAGAAGAACCTAACTTAAATGTTGTAGAACAATCTATGAGGAGCTCTCTTCTAGCAAGTTCTACTATCTTAAGCCCCTTGTTTCACAGAGGTTAAAGCCAAAGAAGAAAAATGAACACATTCATTAATGAGAATTCAACTTGCAGTTGTATTGTTAAAAAGACTCACAATAACTTAAATAATATTCTCTAGCTTTAAGAGTATTTAAATGTGAAAATATTCATTAAACTTAGGTACCTGCCGGGTTATGCTAGATTGTAAAAATTTCAATATAGTTGCAGAAATCCCTGATGCAACATTAAGCGCTCATTTGATAATAATAATAAATAAAAGCACGAGAGCTTAGTTCAAGTAAACGCATTATTGGAGTTGACAGAAGTATAAACACCTCCCTGACTAATAGGTTGCTCACTGCCCCTTCCTGGTAGGGAACTAAGAATGTGTCAGGAGATAGACCCTGTGATCCTATTTCTGTTCTTGGCAGAGGTGCCAACTTGGTACAGTCTGAGCTCTCTCAAGCAGCTCTCTTCTTGAGTATTAACTGTGGATCTCTGAAACTCTTCTCCAGTTGTGGAAAGTGTTTGAACTGCTTGTCTATAGGTACGTTAGCATGATAATTTAGCCTCCTTAATAATCCACAGAAACCAGTGTGTTTTGAATGCACACAAAGTTACATTTTTGCCAGACATCCCATTACCAATATAAAAATATCATCTACTGTTTTGATCATTTGCACTAATAATTAACTAGATGACTTTAAAATTCCCATTTCCCTCAAAGCTACATTTTTATAAGTGCCTGATTTTTTTTCTCTCAATTGTCTTGTAAGGGAATTTTCAGTGTTTTTACCAAATAAGTATTCTCCTATGTAACTTATAAATACACACAGATGTAAAAAGTACTAACAGTTAAGAGCTCACAAAATCCCACCATGTTTTTTATCAGATTTTAAACGCAGGCTTAACATTAGAGGTATACATATCCATGTGGTTATCCTGACCAGCCAGGTTATCCTTGAAGTATTCCCTCAAGGGCCTTGTCTCACTAGATGACCCTCCCTATCACCTCATGTAGAGAGAGCCAAAACTTTCGGCAACATTTGGAAACATTTTCCCCAGATGCAATAGTGGTGGAATAAAATAAACAACCGACCTGGAGGCTGGGTTTATGGCTCAACTCTGTCAACAACCCAGATTATCTATAACTAAGAGGGCCTTTTGCTTAAGCTTTCAGAGCCGCAATTTTGCCATCCCTATAATGGAGAAGATAATATTTTTTTCTTATTAAGTAGCTCATTTAATTAAATAATATTTGAAAATATAATCTCTGAGAAAAGCACTCAGTAAAAACTCTAACATTAAACAAATATAAGACATTGTAAGACCTGCTGAAACATTTCACCCCGCCACGACTTTATCAGTCCCTGTCTGTTCTAACAATGACCAAACATTAATGGTCATTGGCTACCTGCAGGCTCAGCCCTGCCCAAAACCAGGCTGGGAGACTCTGCCTGCGAGAAAATTAATCACCTCCTGTAGAGGAAATCTTTGGTTTTGCCTGTCTATAAACTGGTAATAGTACATCAATTTTCCATGGAGAACCATCTCTTTCCTACTTCTTAATTCATGTGATTGGATAGGGCTTGCCTGACGTGATGTAAGTATGGCCAATCAGAGTAACAAAGTCCTCTGGACACAGTGACTGGTTCAGAAATGATTCCAAGATCAAACCAGGTAAATAAAAACTTGATTCTGGAATTTACTGGGTAAGGGCTCTCTTTCCACTAAAAGAGGAAGTAAGGAAGTTATGAAGTCAGTCTGGAGGTGCTAATGGTCACCTTATCACCCTGTGGACTGAACTATTGAAACTAACTATAAACTAACTATTGAAAGTAACACAGAAGAAAGCAGAAGATGGAGAAGGACATATCCTAGATTACATCATTTGAGTCCCTGGATTCATCCATTCCTGAAGTTCTGCTCGTGCACTTTTCGGTTATCTAGTCCATGGATTTCTTTTTTCACTTTCTACTTTGGAGTGAGTTTCTGCCATTTGCAACGAAAAGAGCCCTGACTAATACACATATTTCTTTCTATGAAGGAGAGCTTCTATAAAGAGTCCATGGCCGGGCTATGACTCATGCTTGTGTTGATAGTTACAGAGCCCTAAATGCCAGTGATACTGTTGTGTGGTGGCCTTCATCCTACCTTCCTGTGTGTGGCTAGCCTGCCTAACAGACCTTGAGCCTGGATCTTCCGAGTCCAGGTTCTCTGCCAGCATGGCAGCCTACCTAAACTCAGCCAACACGCGAGTCTGCCCTTTTGTCAGATTGATACTGTTTTTTTGTTTTTTAGTGTTTCTAAAGAAGAATCTACATCAAAAGTTGCAGATACCAGCTTTTAACCCTGGGGCTAGGATAAGCTTCTGATAAGTTCTTGTAGAATCTTTTCTGATGTCTCAACTCCTCCCTAATCCATTCAAGATTTCTTACTGCCCACAGAGGCTTAAATATTGCCCAAACTTGAGCACCCCCCCCACCCCACCCCCCACCCCCCCGCCACTGGCTCGCTGGGACTTTGGCACCTGCCAGGACTGATTTGAGCTTGTTCTTGAATATAACACTGAATTTGAACTCCTGACCACTGTCCTCCTCTACCCTGCATAGGACCAGCCTTTCTTTCTCAGTTTTCTCTGGTTCCTACTCAAGCCCTTCTTGCTTACCCTTCTACTATTCTTTGAGAGTGATGAAAGCAATTTCTTTTATAAATGCCTACACTTAATAGAGGTATCCTGAGTCCATATCAGGACCTTGAATGCACTTTGAGAAACTAAATGAGCTTCTCAATTTTCCATGTACCCAGTGCCTATCCCCCACCCACAACTCTAAAATCAGAACTCACACTGGAGTTCTCTGGCGAGACTCTACTTTGGAAACCAGCCAAAGGGAATCTCTGCAACAGATTGGTCCACCCATTTATGGTAGGGCAGTTGGAGAACAGGACTCAATGAGGCAAGGCCTGCCCAGAGTCATTTAGCATATCCTCATCCTGGCCCTGCAAAAGCAGGAAAAATGGAGAATGCCCACTGAAGACAGGAGTGACTTGATGCTCCATCCCTGGAATTGCCTCCAAACTTGTCCTAGAAGTGGATGTCTGGTGCTGACCAAGAGGGCTTTGATGATTGTTGGGGCATCTGGGTCCCTTGGTTGGACCATTCCTCTCGTTCTCAAGTTGATACATGGGGCTCCATATCATCTGAAGGGCTCCCTGTTTGGATGTGGGAAGCTCAAACAGAGCTCCCAGACCTAGCGGGCCTTGTCCCAAGGAGGCTTGGGAAAACTGCCTAGTCCAGATGACTGAGCCAGCCAAGTTTTCTTCTCTTCTGATGGCCAGAGATCATCTCCTGTGCTGATCACGACCAGCCTGTGGAGCTCTTGCACCTCTAAGGGCCAGTGGAGAGAACGTGGGTCCAAGAGAGGAGTTCAGAATGCGCCCAACACAACCTACATCAGGAGTCGGGGATTCTCAAACCAGCAGTTACATGAGGACCCAAACTCAAAGGGGAACAGTTCTCTCCTTAAGAATGGACCAAGTGAGGGCCGGCCTGGTGGCGCAAGTGGTTAAGTGCGCACGCTCTGCTGCAGTGGCCCGGGTTCGGATCCTGGGCACACACCGACACACTGCTTGGCAAGCCATGCTGTGGCGGCATCCCATATAAAGTGGAGGAAGATGGGCACAGATGTTAGCCCAGGGCCAGTCTTCCTCAGCAAAAAAAAAGAGGAGGATTGGCAGATGTTAGCACAGGGCTGATCTCCTCACAAAAAAAAAAAAAAAAGAATGGACCAAGTGGCTGAGGATCCGAGGAGCAGAGTGTTCAGAGGTAACGGAAGGTAGCTAGAGTCCATGGTGGTGATCCTGCCCCTCTCACCACAGTCTGTGGTTCTTTCTGTGGCTGGGGGAAGGGATGGGGTCCTGAGTCTCAGCTACTGAGCTGTAAACTGAACATGGGTAACACTTTCCATATAAACAATATACTGGCTACGCCCTAGGCTAGTCCACAAAAGTCTATTTAACACATGATACAGGAAATGAAGATTTATGCCTGCAAGAAATTTGTTCCGAGTTTAAAAAGACCTACCAATGAACTTGGGCACACACCTCTGTGTAAAGCTGGAGATAGCCTGTACTGTGCTTGGGTAAACGCAGAGTGGTTTAGAACATATGGTAAGTGCTTGATGACCACTTTGTGCTTGATAGATTGGCTGTTCTATAAAAGTTTATGCATGTTCTTTTCATTTGTTTTCTTTTTTTGTAACTCAATTAACTTCGTATACAACACTCAGAATCCTAACAAAGAGACATCCTTAAAGGTGCATGATCTATATGTCAGTGTCTCAAGTCTTCCCTTTCTTAGAATACATTTGCTACTCTATATATAGTATATATACTATACACACATATATATATTACAAGGTAGAAATTTGTTTCTTTTGAGAGTTGACTAAAGACTTAACTTTTACCATTCATGTAATAAAGTGCAGATTTTCCTTAGAGGTAAATTCTCCATTTCAAAAGGTTAGTGACAAGGGAAGCATGAAATAAAGAATTTCAACAGTTTAAATTTAAGGTCCTGGGAAAAGTCCAAATGGAGAATATTTTCTGATTACGGGAAGATATCATTTTTATTTGATTGTCTTTTACAGAGTCAGAAAAACCCAGAGTGCCATCAGGGGAGCTGAGACGGGACGGTCCTTCCTGCTTTCCCCGGTGAAGGGGGTCAAGACGCTGTACCAAGGCTGCAGGGCACCACACCACCGGCCCGGCTCACCGGGTGGAAGTGGCTCAGCTTTGGTGAGTCACACGGATAGTTACTCAGGCCCAGTTCTTGAATTTCAGCGCATTTTGTTTCTGAAAAGACAAAAACCAATTATTGATAGTTATGCTAACCTCAGATACACAGTCTATCTTAGTGAAATGATCTTTTCCAACCATTTTATTGCCAGTTAAAGGTGACCCTGAACTTGTTGACAGAAGTTTAGTGAAAACAAAACAAGAAATAGATATTTTCCCTGAATCTTGCATTTTCAATCACCAACATGGTTTTGATTCCCTTCAAAATGGACCCCCTTCATCCTTTTTGCCAGCCCTCCTTTCTCTTACCAAGCGTCCTTCGTAAGGGCACTCCAACGCCCACTGAGTATCACTATTAGAGTGTGTGATCATAGCATTATAGAGCGGGAATGGAGGGGAGCAGAGGGGTGTCAGAGATGTTTAGGTGGTGGAAGCTGTGGAACTTGGCTGAATACAGTGAGTAAAGGAAACATGACTGAGGTTCCAGGGAGATGATGGTGCCACTTGCAGAGAAAGAGGAAACACCAAAAAAGAACATATTTGGGGTAGAGAAGAGTTGGAGGTGATAAGTTGTGTTCTGGATGTTTTGAGTATGCAGTGCTTATGGGGCATGCAAAGAGAGATGCTAGGACTACAGGTGAGCATAAAGTTCTGGGCTAGATCTATTCACTCTTTCCACAAATATTGTATTGAAGGCCAGCTCTGTGGGAGGCCCTGGACTAGATTAATGGGGATATATGGGAGAACTCGATAGTCATAAAAACTTTTTGGACTCACGGAGCTTACAGTGAAGCCTGAGTCCTCAGTGTATAAGTGATCTTTGAGGCAATATGGATGAATGCAGGTACCCAGGGATTATATATAGAGTAAGAATAAAAGAGGACTTAACTTCTGTATCTTGGTTTCCTCATCTGTAACTACCCCACAGGGTTGTTACGAAGGTTAAGCATTTAGAGCAATGCCTGTACATAATGAGCCAACAGTACATCTTAGCTGTGATGAGTGTGGGGATACTGATGATGTTGATATAAAAGACAGTGTAAAGAGCAAAGAAACTGGGGCAGGAAGTGGCAGAAGTTGGGGTTACGCATAATGTGGAGTTAACATTGTGCTTATCACAAAGATAATGATTCTAGACATAGGGAATGAAATCACAAAGGATAAATAATTGAACTTTTAGTATTTCCTATTGCAACACTTGACACTATATAGGCAGATGTTGAGAAATGCAAACTTATTTGGCTTTCAAGGACTCCAGCCCCTATTAAATTTAAATGAATTCACTACTTAGCTAGGTGCCAGGGATGCAAATACAAATGTGACATTGGGTTTTTCCTCAGTGAAGTTTATGTTTTCATGATCACCATTAGTGTCAACTTCCTGACTCCACTGAGTTCTTATTCTTTGCATTCTTAGCTCTTTCTTCATTGGCAGATGGGCATTAGCCTAAATATGGAATTCAGCCCTTTTTCTTGATTCACATACATAATTTACACACACTATGTTAGAAGTCAAGGCCTTTGCATGGTGGCTTGACTGAAAGCTTAGGGAGTCAGATGGAATCTAATTCAGCCAGCTTTTCTCTGCCTACTCAGAACACCCTCAAATGTCTGCTATTTTTCTTATGCAAAGCAATACCACTTTCTTTCACCTCTACCCCAGAACTACTTCCAGGCCTCTATTTACACACCCAAAGATTTAGCAGATACTTTGAGATTTCACTTTAAAAAGTCTGATTTAGTTCTTAGACAAAGACCATTTTCTTCCCCAGTCTCTATCTGGGGAGAGAGAGATGGTTTTACTCAGATATAGATAGACTGTACGTGTAAATATAAAAATATTTATACATGAACTTAAGTATACATACATTGTTAGTAAAAAAAAAATGGCATTATGCTCTACATATTTTTTGTTGCCTGCTCTTTTTCAATTATAAGTATATTTTAAACATTTTCAGTGTCAATAAGTCTGATCTAGAACATGATTTTTAATGGCTACGTACTCTACCATTTTATGGCTATAATGTAATTTTCTTATGTAGTTTTGACATTTAGATTGTTTTCAATGTTTTACTATCATAAATAACTCAGTGGAGAACGTCCTTGAGCCTATATACTGTTGTATCCCTGACAACTAGAACAGTAACTGGCACTTCATAAATACTCACTAAAATGTTTGTCAAGTGAGTGAGGGAACATATCAACTCAATTTCCATTCTCGGCACTAGTGTTTCTTTTCATACTCTGTATTGTTCAACTCCAAAGATTTTTTTTTAATAATAACTACACCTTTCACAGAATTGTGCAAATCAAGGTCGAGGATCCAATATGCAGAGTTTCAACGAACAGGATATTGTGCAAAGTGAGGACGGTCTGTATTACTTTGTTTCCTCAGTTCAAAAGTAATGCACGTTGGGCCGGCCTGGTGGCATAGTGGTTAAGTTCACACATGATGCTTCGGCAGCCCAGGGTTCACGGGTTCAGATCCCTGGTGTGGACCTATGCACTGTTCATCAAGCCATGCCGTGGTGGCAACCCATATACAACATAGAGGAGGATGGCACAGATATTAGCTCAGGGCCAATCTTCATTAGCAAAAAGAGGAAGATTGGCAACGGATGTTAGCTCAGGGCCAATCTTCCTCACCAACTAAAAAAAAGTAATGCATATTTACTGTAGGGAAATTGGAAAATGTATATAAAGAAAAGGAAAAAAGGTGTAATTACAAAACGATTCAGAGTTAATCACTATGACACTTTGATATGTATATCCTGTTTGTTAGTCTTTTCTATGTGTAAATATATGCTTTTTTTTTGTACAAAAAAGAGGGGATAATACTGTACATACTATTTTGTAATCTGCTATTTTTCATTTAATAGATATATTGTGAACCTTTACTCATGGAATTAAATATTTTTCTTTTACGTGGTTCTTATCTGGTTCTTATAGTTACATTTTATGGGTGGACTATGGTATTTTTAACTAATCTCCCCTTGTTGGTGAACTACATTGTTTCTAATTTTCCCCATTATAAACAATGGAAAAATTCTAAAATCCTAATTTATACATTTTAGTAATTTTCAAATATTATACTATAAAGATACATTAATTTATAAATTTTTTTTTTTTTTTAGGGGTCACTTTAAACCATTCAGAGTTTTTAACAAAGGCTATGAATGGCAATGCCCTTTATTCAGGTGTGTATCTTTTTTTTTTTTTTTTATAATTATTTATTTATTTTCCCCCCCCAAAGCCCCAGTAGATAGTTGTATGTCATAGCTGCACATCCTTCTAGTTGCTGTATGTGGGACGTGGCCTCAGCATGGCCGGAGAAGCGGTGCGTCGGTGCGCGCCCGGGATCCGAACCCGGGCACCCAGCAGCGGAGCGCGCGCACTTAACCGCTAAGCCACGGGGCCGGCCCAATTTATAAATTTTTAAAAACCAGAGGTACACTACACATTATAGTTTAGTTTTAGAAAGTAGATTGGGGAAAAAGTAGGTGGGACTTTTTCATGTCTTACTTGATACATTTCTATGTTGTTTGAAAATTTTACCAACAGTGTGTATTAATTTTATAATTAAGAATAAACACAAAAAAGTGTTTTTAAAATCTAATTTACACCCAGCACCTTGACCTCAGTAGTGCCAAAAGTAAGAGACTGCTCAAGAGGCAAAAAGATGGAGTGTGTCAAAGGGACACAGGTGCCAACAGGAAAGCTCCCCGTGGCCAAAGAGGGAACAACATGAGTGACAAAATGAATGGTATGGGATTATAAGCCAAAGTATAAAATAAATATCTGTGAATTCATACTAATATGAATAAGTGGTTGAAGAAAAAAATAAATGGGGGGAGGGGGAAAAGAAAACTCTTTCTTATAGAAGAATTCCAAATAATTTACAGAGATACTCTCCCCTCCAGGAGGTGGAGCTGAATCCTCTCCACACACACATATACACACTTTGAGTGTGGTGAGCTGTGCTTAGAGACTTGATTCCAAAGAGTGCAGTATGGAAAGGGGAGAAAAGTAACTTTACAGTGGAGAAGTCTGACAAGCACTACCCCGGCAAGGTGACCAAGGTCAACCTCAACAGTGATAAGTCATGTTGATGGCATGTACCCTTGATATGATGTGATGGAAATGGCACTTCACCTCTGTGGTCTTCCTGCTCCCCCATAAAAACCATTATCCAGTCTAATCTGTATAAAACACCTGACCAGCGCTCCTCAAAACTGTGAAGGTCATCAACAACAAAGAAAATCTTAGAAATAGTCACAGCCTAGAGGAGACAAAGGAGACACGATGACTAAATGCAGTGTGGGATCTTAAATTAGATCCTGAACAGAGCAAGGACCTTAGTGGAAAAGCTGGTGAAATCTGAAAAGTCTGGAGTTTAGTTAACAGTGTTATACCGATGTTGGTTTCTTGCTTTTGATAAATGTAGTGGAGTTACATAAGATGATGACATCAGCGGGTATATGGGAATGCTCTGTACTATCTTTGTAACTTCTCTGGTAATATAAAACTATTATAAAATAAAAGGTTTATTTTAATAAAATGAAAAGTGCTTCCATCAATAAATATCTATCAATCAGCAAACATCTTTGTATATTAAAAAAACAAATTACTTTTAATTCTTTAAATTATATTTAATTATGTTATTATAAACACCATGAATTAGAATCATTTCTTTAGGCCCACACAGTCCAAAGCCTCCAGTTTTTTTTTGGTAAGGAAGATTGTCCCTGAGCTAACATCCTTGCCAGTCTTCCTCTATTTTGTATGTGGGATGCCACCACAGCGTGGCTTGATGTGCAGTGTGTACCGGTGTGAACTCCGGGCTGCTGATGCAGAGGGTGCAAACTTAACCGCTATGCCACCTCGCCAGCCCCAAAAAGCTTCCATTTTTAATATTGTGTCTTTATCCTTTTTCAATAGGGCCGCCTCAGGCATGCCTGTGAGGTCCTGGCTTTCTCTTTAATCCTGCCCTACTTCTGATTGGGGCTTCTGATGTAGCCAGGGCCTCGTCCTCTCTGCTGTGCCTTGGCTTCGTGGGGCTCCCAAATGCTAGAATTAAGCCTGGGTGGATTTTTGCTGGACAGCCAATGATACTCCGGATCTTTTGCATGTCAATCTACGTTCTCTCAGTCAATCAGGTCTTGGTAAGGATAAGGCTAGTCCTGTTAAGGATTTTGGACTGTATTCTAAGGGCAGCTGGAAACTTTCAAAGGTTTTAAGTAAGAGAGATGCATAATCAGCAGAGTATGAAATAGAAGGGAAGGGAGGGCAACGTGATTTAGGGGTGACTATTAGTAGTCCAGGCAAGGGATATGGTAGCTCAGACTAGGGTGCTGGCACTATGGGTGGGAACTTCTGATACCATGACAGTCAATCATAATGATCATAATAAACATTATCCTGTAGAGTTTACATTGCAAATGCTTTTACATTCTTTGTCAATTAATGTTTACAACTCTGGGTAGAATTTCCATTTTGCAAATGAGAAAAACTGGAGCCATAGGAAATTAAAAGTGAATTGCTCAAGGCTAAGTAGTTTAATTTTAACCCAAGTGTTTGGATTCCAAATCCAATGTGCTTTCCAGTGCCCGACTGCAAGATTAAGGGGGGATATATGTTAACAATTAGGTCTTTTACCCTTTGGGTTAATGGTTTTCAAAATTACTATACTTTCAAGCTTAAAAATACAGATTCCTGGACCCTGCTCTCAGAGACTGACTCAGCGGTTCTGAGGGGAGCCTGGAACTGTGTAGGACCCTCAGGTGATGCAAGGAAAGGGGCTTGTAGACCACACTTGGAAAACCAGTACTGCTGGGGGTCTCTATTTGTTTTCCCAATTTCCATGCACAGACAATACTGAACCTGGGCAACTGTTCTCCAAGTACATGTTATGATGATTTAAAAATGGACATAGAGTTTTAAAAACTATCATTTGAGCAGTCATCTTTTCTAATCTGGACAGCAGTAGCAAACTTTGCTTTGAAACGTACTTCTTTATGTAATTGCTTTTTGTTACTACTCTATTCGAAGGTCCCTTAAGGTATGTGGCTCACCATGAATTTTATCTCCTTTTCAATCGCTACTTGAAAATAAATACCCCAGCACTTGCAACTCAAGTTACAAAAGAGAGGCGCGGTAACGGCTAACACGTTTATATGCTTTGAAGAGCAAAACTGCACTGACCCGTCAATGTTGTGTTCTCACACAGCATGCCTCGGTCTCCACTGGCCACGGTCCCCCGACTCCCTACAGGAGGATTTTCCTGGAAGGCAGAATTGAAGGCAGAAGAAGGGAATCCAGAGAAGACTATTCTTTCACGTGGTGATGGCTTCTCACAGCCTCTCCCTGAGGCATGGCCTCAGCAGGAGGGATGGAGGGCGTGTTTCCACTACACCCAAAGGATCCCTGAGCTGCCACATGTGGTATCTGTCAACCCTGGGGGAGGGGGGTGTCGCTGTCTCCACCTCAGCTGCGTAGTCTCTGGGGGGTGGAAGCTGTGAATTGATTGAGTGCCTACTCTGGACCAGGCACCGCAGACCTGCTTCTCTTACTTTGATCCATTACAGACGTCTTTTTCTTTCAAGCAGATGGGGCTATATGTGCTGGTTTACCAGCTGTGGCTCTCCTGGTGGTTGGTACTCTCTGGGACACCTCAGCCCCAGGGATCACACACCCCACAACCTGAGCTTGGCAGCGTTCCCCGACGGCTTTCCCTGACGGCCTCCCAAACATCACAACTCCTCTGGCTGTTTCCACTGCGGGGGGCATCTGGAAACTCGACTCCAGCAGAGAACACAGTTGTCTGTTTCAGCCCTGCAGTTCCCTCTCCCCCAACCTTGGATTTATCTAAAAACTGACCCCAAAGTGATATCCTCTTACAGCAAGCCCTTTAGGTTCAGAAAATATTTCAGCTCTTACTCAGGCACTCCTCACCTTAAGGGGAGGGACTGGAGATAACCTTGGCTTTCCCTCCATGGTCATGGGGCGTGTATTCCAGTCTCTCTACAGCAGGTGAGGAGACGCGACAGATGGCCGGGTGACGCCAGCAAACCTTGTTCGCTCCAATGCAATGTGGTAGTTTGGGACCCTTTTGAATCCTTCCTGATTCTGCTTGTGGGGTCAAGGAACAGCCCCCTCCATAGTCACTGTCCTATAAACACCCCCCTGATGTTAGGGGGCCAGGACACCCCCTCCACATGGGCTACCCTCTAGAATAGGCGAGACATCCATCTGCTTTCATGTTTTTGGCAGTGGGTCAGTGGGAAGAGGGGAGGATCCAGGATCAGTCTGAGTGGATTTCTCAGGAGGACAGTCTGGAATCTACATCATGGCTACCCAGGGGTTTGGTGAACTTGGGTCTAACCTTCCAGGGTGTTTAATCAGAGAGGTGGAGGCGTGGGATTGTTAGGCTTTCTGGGCGGAGGAACATTCACAACAGGCAGGTGACTTCATGAGGGTGGGGCCTGTATGGGCCCTCAGGGTGGAAGCAGGACCCCTTGCGGCAACTGGGGGAGGGTACAATGACAAGTCCCAGCCCTCTAGAGAAAGAGAGAGTTCTGGCAAGGAGTGGGCAGATTGTCAGGCCCCAAGCCAGGCAGCTGTGGTTTGGGGCAGGGTTCCAGGACCAGCAGGGGAGTGGAGTGCCAAATGGGAGCTGAGCAGGCGCCCAGTCATATGCTAGACTTGGCCCTCAGAGTGGGTTTAGACAGAAATGCTTGGGCTGCAGGGCACCTGGGTGCCAAAGAGCTTTCCTCAGGCACCTGGATCCTGGGCTTAGGGTAGCGAGACCGACCGATTCCCCCTCTCTCACTAGTGGTCAACCGTCCCAGATTATGAAACAATAGGTTTGTGTAGGATCAGCTCAGCTACCTAGCAGGACAGAGTAAGTGTGCGGATATCCTGGGGATCTACCTCATCCTTCCCACCAGATTCTTTCCTGTGAGAGGCAGCCATTCCTATAAACTGAAACAGATGAGGTCTTGTCAAGTTTCCTGATAGATTTTTTTTTTTAATCTCTGAAATACACAGACACACAAAGAGACTATAGATGATGGACAGACAGATATGTACATCCATACGTGCACTGAGACACACTCACACATACAGATAGGTCTTTACATATAGATGGATTCCTAAAAAGCCATATTTAAATTAAGTTTTTGTAAAAAATCTCTATTTGAAATTTATCAAGACAACATCTGCTGATGAATCTGTATGCTCTCTTTAATTAAATAATGGGACATATGCAGCCTAAATTCTTTTCTCCCTTTCTATTTTATTGCCAGGAAGCTCAGAGCTAAATTTCATACTTAATTTCATTACTTCCTTAGTGTAAATCTTCTGATGTAATTCTTTTCTTCTTTCAACCCATTTTGTTACTTGACTTCTGCATACAGGTCCTTGATATAATAATTTTATGGTTATTTATAAAATGCAGTTTTCAATGATTTTATTTTTTTATTTTTATTTTATTTATTTATTTTTCCGAGGAAGATCAGCCCTGAGCTAACATCCATGCTAATCCTCCTCTTTTTGCTGAGGAAGACTGGCTCTGAGCTAACGTCTATTGCCAGTCCTCCTCCTTTTTTTCACCAAAGCCCCAGCAGATAGTTGTATGTCATAGTTGCACATCCTTCTAGTTGCTGTATGTGGGACGCGGCCTCAGCATGGCGGGAGAAGCAGTGCATCGGTGCGCGCCCGGGATCCGAACCCTGGCTGCCAGCAGTGGAGCGCGCGCACTTAACTGCTAAGACACGGGGCTGGTCCCTCAATGATTTTAGAAGTGAATAATGAGTGAGTAATAACCAAATGAGCTGGATTTTCTAGAATCTTAAAAATATATACCAGAGAAGTTTATCAATTGATGGATTACTAAATTCTGGAAAAGCAAAATTCTATTGTAATGAACAATTAGAACCCACCTGGATAGGACTCACTGTGTGCAGTTTTGAGTGTAGGATTCTTCCTCTGCAGTTAAGTGTGAAAGTGTATGTACTACTGTGTTGGAGCGATTCGTCAGAAGTACCTGTGGCAGGAGGGAACTACCGTCTCCAAATATGAGCGTGCCTTGCCAGCATCCCTCACTTTGCACCTAGTCTCTCAGCCATATTTGCAAACACACTAGGAATGTTGGCCACATCCTCCCTGGGCAATTCAGACAATGCTTTTGTAGTCCTTTATCTGACACCCTTGGTCAACACGGCGCCTTGACTCAAAGATATCAGGGAAGAGAAAGGCCTGCAGTGTTACTGAGTCCATTCCTCAGGGTGGGGCAGGAGTGAGAAGCAACATGATATGCTCCTTCCACCTCTGGGGAGAAGCTTGTGGTGAAATCTCCTCTTTATATCCAGAGCAAGCCATTGGCACCGGCCATCTGAGGAGTACCCAATTTAGTTTCTCGTTCATTTCTCTCCCTTACTTATCTTCATACTGACTGTGTTCTTGGAGATAATTTGCTGAGGCAGAAATGTGTGTTCAGAAATCTTCCACAAACATTTCATGGGGCCAGTAGCTGATGTGCTCCCCAGCTTTGTTAACACTGGTCTGAGGGTGCAAGCTGAAGCTATGCTCTGCTCAGGAGGGGCTGGCATCTGGAAGATTCTGCTGATCCTCTGTGCTATGGGGAGAGTGTGGCAGACAGTACTGCCCCCCAGGAGACTGCGAAGATGCGCCACTCTCTCACCCAGTTCTCCAGATGGAGGCTCATTGGTGTGGAGTGAAGGGCATTAAGATCCTCAACGCCCTTGAGGCAGAGAGTGGATGGACTGAAGGTATCTCCCCTCTGAAGTGGCTCCTCGAGCACTGAGGGTTTGTTCTCAGGCCTCATCTCATGAGTTAGAAAGGGAAAGTCCTGAAGACTACCTGGCATTGTCACAGACTGACATGAGGAGAGGAATTCAACTTATTTTGTATAATTTTTGAGGGGCAGAGCTAGGACCTGTGAACACAGGTTGGAAAGAAACAGAATTGGGTTCAAAATAAGGAAGACTTGGGCTGGCCCCCTGGCTTAGCTGTTAAGTGCGCGCGCTCCGCTATTGGCGGCCTGGGTTCAGATCCCGGGCGCGCACTGATGCACCGCTTCTCCGGCCATGCTGAGGCCACGTCCCACATACAGCAACTAGAAGGATGTGCAACTATGACATACAACTATCTACTGGGGCTTTGGGGGGAAAAAAAAGGAGGAGGATTGGCAATAGATGTTAGCTCAGAGCCGGTCTTCCTCAGCAAAATGAGGAGGATTAGCACAGACATTAGCTCAGGGCTGATCTTCTTCACACACAAAAAAAATAATAATAAGGAAGACTTTTCTATCCCTTAGAGTTGTCCTAAAGTGGATTGGGACCATCGATGGATGAATAAATAAAGAAAATGTGATGTGTACATACAATGGAATATTATTCAACCTTAAAAAGGAAGGAAGTTCTGACACATACCACAATGTGGATGAATCTTGAGGACATTATGTTAAGTGAAAAAATCCAGTCACAAATACTGTGTAATTCCACTTATATGAGGTGTCTGGAGTAATCAATTTCATAAAGACAGAAAGTAGGAGGGTGGTTGCCAGGGGGAAGGGGGTTTGAGGAATGAGCACTTATTGTTTAATGGGAATAGAGTTTCTGTTTGGGATGATGAAAAGAGTTCTGTGGATGGGTGGTGGTGATGATTATACAACAATGTGAATGTACTAGATGCACTGAACTGAACTGTATACTTGAAAATGATTAAAAGGGAAAATTTTGTTATGTATTTTTTTTTTTTAAAGATTTTATTTATTTATTTTTCCCCCCAAAGCCCCAGTAGATAGTTGTGTGTCATAGCTGCACATCCTTCTAGTTGCTGTATGTGGGACGCGGCCTCAGCATGGCCGGAGAAGCAGCGCGTTGGTGCGAGCCTGGGATCCGAACCCGGGTCGCCAGCAGTGGAGCGCGCTCACTTAACCACTAAGCCACGGGGCCGGCCCTGTTATGTATATTTTATCACAATAAAAAAATTAAGTAAACAGCATTGGCGTTTAAAGGGTCCTGTGACAGGGAAAGAAAAGTGGCTATCAGCCAGCTTATCACATTAGCATGAATATGCCTCTTTGGTAGTTGCTGTTGGTTTAGTTTTGGTGAATCACTGTCAGATACCACAATCTAATATGGGGAGGAAAAGGTTCATTACTCAGAGTTTTAAAGACAATTTGAAGGACAAGTTCCCATAGGAAAGGAGTCTCATTTACCTCCTTCTAGCACGCGTGTGTGAGCGGTGGGGGTGGGGGCACTCATTAGCTGTTGGGAGGTAGCATGGCATAGCGAGAGGCATTGTGATGCTGAAGAAAGATTCTTTCTAGAGACTCTAGAGACTCTGTAGTTATTCAACCTCTTGGGGCCTCGCTTTTCTGTATCTGTAAAATGGGAATAAGACTTCCTGAAGAAACAGAGAAATAGTCTATGAAAATACCTACCACATGGTGTTTACACAGAAAACTGTTCACTATTATTGGTCTCCCCACAATATTTATTTTTTTAAGTTTTACTTTTAAAACATATTTTACCATGTTTTGTCTGTCAGTGATGTGGTTTCTGCCAAATTCATTTTAGCAACTAGGAAATGGAGTTGAAACTGCAAAATACATTATCTTTGTTCTGCACTATTTTGGGCATCCTGGAGTGTTTTACAAAAGGAAGGGTGATTTCTTCTTGTTTCGGTTTCACTGAGACCCCCCCAGGGGCCTATCAGTAGCATAGCCAAGTCTTGGCCTCTTGACTCAGTATACCCTTGGCACCACTGCATGGCTCATAAAGTGTCCTCCAGCTCTCACTTAATTGCCTTAATTGGAGGCTCTTCTGGAAGGAGTCCAAGAGGCACCTCATCAGCATTCTGCACCTCTGCCAAAGGACAACTGGGAGAGGGAGACCAAAGCCAACCAGGGGAAATGAAGACAGCAATGCTTTTGTCTAACTAATCCATCAGTACTTTGACGCTCTGGGGTGCTCCCCTCTCCTAGCCGCTCCTGTGCGTACCTGCCTGTAGACACCCAGGGCTTGAACTGATCAACTGGTAGAACAGAGTGAAACTTCCACAAGGACTTGAGAAGTAGAAACACTGTGAAATGTGAAACCATGGCTCCACCTTGTAACAGAACTTTGGGGCCATGAAGAGACATACCACCACTCAGAAAGGGAGATTTTGGTCAAGATTTGAGCCAGCATGAAGTGTCTCTGTCCATTTCCTCACCCCCACTGAGGTACATTTGGCAGCACCTGAAAGTAACAAGAGCCATAGGTTAGGGTTGTCCAGCCTTCACCCATCAGTGTACCAGGCTTGGATTTTGCCTGCTCCCTACCACCTGAGGCTCAGCTCTGCCTGCTGCCTCCAGATAGGCGTAGCAGCAAGTTTGTATGGGGAGGGGTGCTACACTGTAAGTCACCAATTACCTTAACATTCTCCTCACCATTTTCTTTATACTTCATTCCCATCTTAGTTTTTTGGTGTAAAAAGTTGCCTAGGGGCCAGCCCAGTGGCGTAGTGGTTAAGTTTGCATTTTCTGCTTTGGCGGCCTGGGGTTCACAGGTTCGGATCCCAGGTGTGGACCTACACACTGCTCATCAAGCCATGCTGTGGTGGCAACCCACATATAAAGTAGAGGAGGATTGGTACGGATGTTGGCCCAGGGCCAATCTTCCTAAACAAAAAAGAGGAGGATTGGCGACAGATGTTAGCTCAGGGCTAATCTTCCTTAAAAAAAAAAAAAAAAAGTTGTCTAAACCTGTTGGTGAGAGAAACCCAATTCAAACTAATTTAAGCAAAAATGGGAAATTATAGGCTCTTGGGAAATCTAAGGGTGAATCTACGTAGCTGAGTCCAGAAACCCAAATCATGTCGTCATGATAATATTTTGCACTCTCTTTTTCTCCACACTTCCTGTGTTGCCTTCATCTCACTCTCCCTACTTGGCAGCAATGATGGCCACCAAGATCTCCAGCTTTGTATTGTCTTCACAGCTGGCAAACACAAAGCATAGAGAAAGCCTCTTTTTTAATCATCCATTGCCAGATGATGTTCTAGAGGCTGACGAAACACCAAAACTAATATTTCATTCCTGCCTTCAAGCTTCTTACAGTGAATGGGTTAAGCTAGGAGATAATTGGAGTTTGACTGATTTGTAAGAAGGAAGAAAAGATAATTCTGAAATAGGACGTGTCTGTATGTGAGGCCTCTAGAAGGAATTTTGGAGAGTCAGGGAACTAACTGAATGCCACTGAACGCCTAAAGTCAAGGAAGACAGGCTCCAGGACTCAAGAGGAGAAAAAAAGAAGGAGGGTGCTTGAGAATTCCTGCCTTCTTGCGACTTTGATTAGGACTCTGAGGGTAACCACCTTTTATATATCATTTCCAACAACTATAGTCAGTACCTGGGCTCCAGGTAATCTTCATGTATGGTGATCTAAACATGAAAACTCTGGTCACCACATAAAGCATATGTGAATGAATTGGTGAGACTCAAACCTTGGAAACTAAGAGTTGGACTCTATCTTCTTTTAGGGATCTGGCAGGTGTCAGGACAGGGAATAGAAAAAGGAGCCTGCTGCTAATGTGACCAAAGTGAAGGTTCCAGCATGAATTATTATTAAAACACCTTCAAACTTAGTAAGGAACTATAGAATCACTAGGGAAAGTTGTAGGAAAAGCATTTTTCTAACCACAAACATTCATTGTAGGAGATCAAAAGTCTTCTTCTTCTGGCCAAGATTTACTCTCCTGCCTTAAACAACTAGAAAACTGGACAAAATATACAAGACAATAGTTTTCAGCTACTAAACAACAGGCAGCATAGAACTATGACCCTGAGGGGAAAAAAAGAGGTGACTTTTTTTGCCTGGA
This sequence comes from Diceros bicornis minor, assembly GCF_020826845.1. Classification (NCBI taxonomy): domain Eukaryota; kingdom Metazoa; phylum Chordata; class Mammalia; order Perissodactyla; family Rhinocerotidae; genus Diceros; species Diceros bicornis. Next base: position 31,941,786 of record NC_080748.1, read on the forward strand.
AATTGCTGCCTGGAGGCAATTTCCAGAATGCAGTGCAGGGAGGGAGAAACAGAGCTCACAGTCTCATCGCAATGAAGAGCTAGAGATCCAAGAAAAGGAGGTTGAAGTTACTAGAATTTATGGGTCAGGGTTCCAGGGGGGACCTGCAGAGAGAGCAAGCTCCAGAGACTTGCAGAGGGGTCACTTTGAAACTGGGGCTGAGTACTGATCTATGTACACACAAGAGGAAAATATCTGGGGGAAAAGATCCACCCAAAAGCAGCAGGTTGAACATTTCCTGGGGCTCACATGGGGCTGGGAATAGTTTGTGTTCCCACCAGCCAGAGTAGAAAGACCTCCTAGCAGAGTCCTCAGAAAGTGACTCTACCTTACCTTACCTTACCCTCTATCTTATTAGTGGGACAAAATAAGACGTGTACGAAAGGCTGCTGTGGACTCACCATAAAAAGCTTAAAATCAAGCCTTGAAAGGATTCAGTTAATCCCAGGTAACTTAACCCTGTGCCATAATAAAGCTCAATACTATTTAAAGGAATACAACAAAATCCAGCAAACAACAATGTAGAATTACAGTGTCAGGCATCGAGTCAAAAATCACCAGGCATGCAAAGAAGCAGAAAAATATTACTCATAACCAAGAGAAAAAACTGATCAATAGAAAGAGTCCCACAAATTATAGAAATGATAAGAACATTAAAACAGCTATCTTAAATATGCTATTTAAAATATTTAAAATATGCATATTTTAAATATGTACAAGAAAGTAGAGGAAAACATAAACATGATGAGAAGATAAATTGATACACAAATGACATGGATGGGATATATAAAGATGAAAAATACAATACCTGAAATAAAAAATATTGGGTGGGACTAATAGTTAGTCAGACACTGCAGAAGAAAAGGTAAGTAAAGTTGAAGATACAGCAATATAAACTATCCACAATGAGGCATAGAGAGAAAAAAGACTGAAAAATTTAACAGAGCATTAGTGACTTGTGGACTGACTATACGTGTATAATCCAAGTGGACTACATATGTATAATTACAGTGCCAAGAAAATGCTGTGGGTGTGGGGGAAAAATATTTGAAGAAATAATGAATAAAAATGTTTTAACTTTGATGAAAACTATAAACTGACAGATTCAAGGAGCTCAACAAATACTTAGCAGAATAAACATTAAGAAAACCATGCCAAGACACATCATAATCAAATCGTTGAAAATCAGTTGGTAAAAAGAAAAGCTTAAAAAGAAGCCAGACAAAGGGGGACACATTACATACCTGGGAACAAAAAATGACAATGACAGCAGATTTCTTGTCAGAAACTGTGTAATCCAGTAGACAACAGAACAAAATCTTCAAAATGATTCACAACATGTTGAAGCAAAATGTATGAAAATAGCACAAAGGCAAGAAGGAAGAAATAGAAGTACACGGTCGTAAGATTCTATACTAAATACTATACTTAAAGTAGAATAATAGTATTTGAAGTTAGACTGTTATAAGTTAAAAAGTGTAATATGTACCCTATAGGGGACCAAAATATATTACACAGGTCAAGTCCTGTTAAAACAAAGTCCAAAGTGCTATTTCAATTATTTTATCATTCTCAAATTTGTGTCTTTCCTTCTGGCTTTAATTAGTTATAATTTAAAAATTTAACCTATCTCTATAGTTCAACATCTGCTCGTCTTTTATTAAACATTGCCAAGTAACAGGAAAGGAAGTATTTTCAGCATCGTGCTGGTCTCATCAAGCTAAATTTGGTACTGTGGAATTTGTTGGTGAGGATAAACTATGTGAGAATTCCTATTCTTAAAGGAATGCTGGCTTTGGGCCATTTCTATTTAAATGATGGGTTCAGAAAAAATTGTCTTTACAAACTGATTCTGCCATTTACAAACTGGCCGGCCTTCTGTTGGAGAAAATATGTAAGGTCTCTGTGACTTGGAGGTCCCATACATTGCACACAGCAAAGAAAAGAACATACACTGCTCTGGTGCCCTTCCTGATTCATTGTGGAACGAATAAGACTTCTGGAAACCACAATGGAAAAGTTGCTTACTTAATAACTAACAATTCTTGTCAGGTGAGTGGAAAATAATACTGACCTCATTGATTTTTCCACCAATGTATCTCCCTAGTCAGGGCTACAGGTGGGTCATATTTGGAACTATGAGCTTTATTTACTATTTTTATTTTTTTGTGAGAAAGATCAGCCCTGAGTTAACATCCATGCTAATCCTCCTCTTTTGGCTGAGGAAGACCGGCTCTGAGCTAACGTCTATTGCCAATCCTCCTCCTTTTTTCTTCCCCCAAAGCCCCAGTAGATAGTTGTATGTCATAGTTACACATCCTTCTAGTTGCTGTGTGTGGGACGCGGCCTCAGCATGGCCAGAGAAGCGGTGCATCGGTGCGCACCTGGGATCTGAACCCGGGCCGCCAGCAGCGGAGCGCGAGCACTTAACAGCTAAGCCACAGGGCCGGCCCTGGAACTATGAGCTTTAAACAAGGTCTCTTACATAGAGGCTGGATAATTCGATAGTGGTATAACACGTTAAGTGGTAGTGGATAGATTAGAGAAGCAGGATATATAGTTAATGAGTCCATCTAGATAGAGGCCCAGGCAGTCTGGCTGAGTGGTAAAGAACAAGTAGGGGATTCAGGAGATCCAAAGAATGTTCTAGTTCTGCCATTTACTAGGCCTAAGGCAAGACCATGCAACCTCCCTGGACCTTAGTTTCTACTTTAGACCAGAATAGTGTTTCTGTGTATGAAGTGCATATCACTGGTAGTATACCAGATATTTTTTCTTCTTAATATATATGAATGTATTTTAGAAAGTATAACTATTTTAGAAAATCTATATCCAACCGTAATTTTATGAATATTATTGATTAAGATGAATTAAAATATAAAAATCAAGTCAATATAAAGACAAATACTATGTAAACAACAGTTCAAACAGTGCTAGCATAAGGAAAAAACTGAAAAGAGTTTCAGTTTAAAATTGTGGATTTAGAAATATTTATTTATTTATTAACAATTTTATTTATTTATTTATTTATTTCTCCCCCAAAGCCCCAGTAGATAGTTGTATGTCATAGTTGCACATCCTTCTAGTTGCTGTATGGGGGACGTGGCCTCAGCATGGCCGGAGAAGCGGTGCATCGGTGCACTCCCGGGATCCGAACCCGGGCCGCCAGCAGCGGAGTGCGCACACTTAACCGCTAAGCCATGGGGCCTAGAAATATGTGTTTTAAAGCATACGCAATAGTACATAATTTTCACATAATAGTACAACTAAAATGAGAAATATAGCAACAAAATTTTAGAAACTAGGCATCAAATGGTCATGGGGTAACCAACCAGTAGACGCAAGAAAGCTGATTCTTAAGCCAGTGGTGGGTGAAGCTGAGAGGCAACCTGATTTGTATCTCAGAACCTCTGAAACACCGAGGAATTTGTAGCATCTGTTACCTCTGGAAGCACAGGTGCGGAGCTAAGGTTAAAAACAAAACAACTGTGGTTAAAAGTCTGTTTAGGGGACCGGCCCAGTGGTGTAGTGGTTAAGTTTGCACGCTCTGCTTCGGCAGCTTGGGGTTCACAGGTTCGGATCCTGGGTGTGGAGCTACGCACCGCTTATCAAGCCATGCTGTGGCAGTGTCCCATATAAAGTAGAGGAAGATGGGCATGGTATTAGCCCAGGGCAAGTCTTCCTCAGCAAAAAGAGGAAGATTGGCAATAGATGTTAGCTCAGGGCCAATCTTCCTCACACACACACACACACACACACACACACACACACAAAAGTCTGTTTAGGAAGGAATAGGACACCCTCTGACACTCCACACAGCCAGAAATCTGCCCATCCTCACCCACCTGGGCAGAAGACTCTAGAAGATATATATATATTTCTTTTGGTGAGGAGGACCAGCCCTGAGCTAACATCCAATGCCAATCCTCTTCTTTTTTTTTTTTTTTTTTTTTAGCTGAGGAAGACTGGCCCTGGGCTAACATCCGTGCCCATCTTCCTCTACTTTATATGGGATATCGCCACAGCATGCCTTAACAAGTGGTACGTCGGTGTGCGACCAGGATCCGAACCGGCGAACCCAGGGCTGCTGCAGCTGAGTGCACGCACTTAACCGCTTGCGCCACCGGGCCAGCCCCAAGAAGATGAAACTGTTGGGATACAAGGGCATAAATGCTGAGAAAAGGTTTACGCAACTAGGGGAAAATTTGGAGATGTATTAGTGAAAAGTGTATAACAAATTCTTATCAAACCATAGAACTGTTTTAACTCTGCAAAGGGTTTCCCAAGGAAAATAAATAGCTACACAGCAAAGAAAAAAATAATCACAGTTTACTACATGACTCAGAAGTCAATAGTGTTTTCATCATTTAAGTGAAGTCAACTGAATATTGATTTTACTCAAATGTCTATATTGGAAGAATGGGGAAGGATGGGAGATGGGGTGGGAATTGGGTAAGGAATATTGAAATTAAGCTTACCCTGAATCTTCCATAGTAGGAAGTCAATAGATAACGCTAAAATAAAAAACCAAATAGTAATATCAGGACTTGATTTTTAAAATGAAGAATTGGAGGTAAATGTGAGAATAATAATTTAGAAGCACTGAAAGTGGTAACTTCAAAGGGGTAGGACAGCTTTATTTTTTGTAACAAATATAGAACTTTTTGAACCTTAGCTATACACAATAAAGTTTTGCTACAATTTTTAAAATTCTATTTAAAAATTTATGAAGATATTATGCAAATGACTGAACTTTGGAAAATACTAGCCTGGAAGACTTTTAAGCAACTACAGTCTGTGCATTGATCTAAAGAAACAGTGAATTTACCACTCTCCATTGTCGTTTTTTGTTGTCATAATACCCGGTCAGCTTAAGTCACATGCATTTATTATTTAAATTACAGTGAATTATTTTGGGGATGGTGGTGCAGAGGATTATAACATGGAGACATTGCAGAGTTTCATAAACCAGAGCTGAAAGATACCTAGGACACTTGAAAAACTTGAAGTACTCATTTATAAAGGTATATTTATACAATTTTGCCTAGTAAATACTCCTCCTCCTCCCCGGTTTTTAAAGTTAATGATGATTTCTGGAATGGCTGGGACTAGGATGCATATACCACAGCTACAAGGCTTTACTAGTTCTATTTCATGATATTTGTTAAACTGAAAATATAAGAGGGATGGGTAGGCATCTATTATTAAATGAAATAAAGTATGTAAAATACCAGGTCCTGAATGAACATTTCCTACCTTGTCTCTCCCCCACCGCCATGGGAAAGGAGGTTAATTGGCAATCACTCAAATTATGACTAATCATTTCTTGGGTTCCTGGAAGCTGGGACCAGAGTGATGGATGGGATGTAAGGAGCTACTTCCATAAAGCAGAGTCTGATGACTGGAAGAATCTAGAATTATATCAGAAGAAAGGAAAAATTAATGGGAAATGCCTAGACTTTACACTTGTAGGTTTGGAACATTCCAGAGACAGGAGAAGTTCTTCTTGTCACACATGATTTTATAATAATTAAGGCCAGCTGTGCCTGGGCAATTCAGGTCAAGCCAGATGCCAAACTCCAACTCAAACACTTACAGGAAGATCCTTATCGTCAAGAGCCTCCTAACATCCTGCAGAAAATCAAAAAAGGTAAATTATGCATCTCTTCCCATTCTGGCAAAATGTTTGTCTCCTGAGTACTGATAACCTCTATGGTTTTCACTTGTGTATCTGCAGCTAAGGTACTGATGTTGTTATGTTGTGCATACATGGAAGAATTCTTTAAAAAAAAAAAAAAAGGCTTCATTAACAACTTTTCCATTCTGCTGGGATTTGTTCTTGGATTACTGCCCTTACCCATAAGCCAGACCAACTCACCCGTAAGTCACATATTTTTTGGCCAATAAAGATGCGCTGTCTCAGCATCTCTGTGAGTTGAAGAGGAATTGAGTGGCTCGGGTTGGAAGGAGGGAGACTTTTACTACATGCCGTGTTGTAAATTTTGAATGTAGATGAAAAGATGTGCAACAATTTTCTATTCCACAAAGTAAGTACTATTTAAAATTTTTTTCTTTAGTAGAAGACTACATTTGTTTGCTGACTGGCTCACCTTAGCTGTAGAAGTTTTAGTTGACATGAACTATACTCTAGAGACTGGAAACTTCTTTTCCTCCAAGTCATTTAAATTTTATTCTTTCTGTTGAATTGTGGATGTCTTGAAGTATATTAAATTGTGGATCCTTTCATCTCACATTTCTTTTACTCCTACTTCAGAACTATTTTTTTTAAGCTACAGCTGAGAGAGACTTCCAATAAAGCCGTACAGCATTTTGCTTCAGTGGCACTAAAGTAGGCCAGGCCTTAAAGCTGTGTCAGGGGTTTGCCTGGTCCCGGGGCTCCTGCTTAACTCACACTGGCCTGCTCCTTCTCCAGGCTCCTGTTTCTACCAGTCACTTTGTTGCAGCTAAAAAGAGGTGCAACAAGAGCCCAGCTTGTACTGCTCTTTGCCACGGTGACTAACTTGGGGCTAAATGTAGAATTCACCGCATTCCTGAAGTTGACTCACTTCCATCTAAAACCCTTGAGTTGGGGTGGAACTCAGCTGAGGCTTGCCAAGGGGCTGCTCCTGTGAGCTGGCCTTGGATGATCTTATCTGCACCAGCCCAGGGTTGTTCTCCATCCTGGGGACCTGACTCCAGCTTGTTCTGGAGCAAGTTGATTTAAAAAATGGCTTATATAACCTGAGATGGGAAAGAGAATTCAGATAAGAATATTTGGAATGGATCTTAGACTCCTCTGGGTTCCTTGACCAGTAGAAGCTTCAACAAAGTAGCCTCTGCCATCTGTCCTAGAACTGACCACAATGTCAAAGGTACAGCAGGAAATAGGCTGGCTTCAGAAGTGCAGGGAGCTCACACTTAAATGGATTCCCTGTTTTGGTTACCATCAACCACGCTCCTAGATTCTTCCAATTCCTGCAGCAAGATTAGTTTAGAGATGAAATAATATTTTTCTTAAAGGCATTTTAGCCTTTTTACTGAATAATTCAACGACGTGTAATGGAACTCGTATTACTGACCCGTAGGTTTCCCCTATTTTGGGGAAACATACCCTCATTTTATAGATCAGTGGTCTCTAAAATGAAGTGTTTGTACCTAGTGGACATGCAAGGCAATCTTCTGGAGCACAGTAAGAAAACATTTGAACTTAGATTTATTTTTGTCTAAAATAAAACAGAAATTAAGCTTTACCAGTATTTAATAAATGGGTTGACACTGGTCTCCTCTCTGAGCCCACATGCCAGAAGGTCAGGTGTTCTGGATGATAGAGGAGAAAACCGGAGGAAATCCCACAATTTGGAGAGGTTAATAGCATCACTATAATTTATTTGTTTTCTGTGTACTGTACTGGGACACACTGCAGTTTATGTGTGACAAGTTGCATGGATTTACAGGTTTTATAACCTAGTTTTGATAAAACTAACCGTTATAAAAATAGGCTAATGGCATAAAAATATTTTTCTAACGGAATCAGAGAGTAAAGCTAATAATGAAATACAAGCATAAGTAAAACAAAAAGAATATGGTAGTGCAGACACGTCTCTTATTCATCTGTCACATGAGGTAAAAATAAGGACAACCTAATTTAATTCATGGTCTCAACTAAAAATACTAGTGAGAGCAGAATTATGGTTACTTTATGTTTATCTCATCCTTTTGAACTTTGTATTTTTGTAAATATTTTTTAACCCACATAATATGGTAAAGGAGTTTTATATGTATTTAATTTTATAAATAGATAAACATTTCATGAGCGAGTATGCGCAAATATTTTTTTACTGACAAAATGTGCAATCAAACAATTTGGAAACCCCTGTTAAAGAGAGGCAAGCTAAAGCAAAAGAATATTCAGTTATTTCTCCGAATTCACAAAACAAATGAGTGAGAGCCAGAAATAAGTTCTATCCTTCTAGGGTCCCAATCATAGCAGGCTCCCACTTCTCAGGGTCTCTATGATTCTCTAAACTGCCACCTTCTTAAAATATTGTTTCTAATATATGTATGAATTAAATCCATGAGGCAGTAAAATAATGCTGTGGAAAGAATGAAGGTTCTGGATCAGATAGTCCTGGGACATAGCCCGGGCCTTGCAATGTACTAGCTCTGTAACTCTCAGAGTTTCAGTTTTCTCATCGGCCAAATGGGGGTAAATGACCACTTAGAGTTGTTATGAGGATTAAATGAATTAATAAATACAAAGTCTCTGGCACCTGGTAGACTTCCCTTCCCTGGTCAATTATATTTTAATTATAATTCATGAAATTTAACTCTAGAGAGTGAGGTTGGTCCAGATACTTCCATAAGTCAGGAGTCCTGTAGAAATAAATCATTGCCTCCATCCCAAACATGCTCACGCAGACACCACCCTACTCTACCTGAGAAATCTGCACTGAAATTCTCCCAACACTCAACAATGAACCTCTCTAGAATGCTTCATGCTGCCAAAGATCATGTCCAGTTTCCATGGACATGTAACATTAATGGCAATAGTAATGGACCGTGACACTAGGAAACTGAATACTGAAACCATATCCCCCAGGGAGTCGTATCAGAATCTGAGGGGTGGTGTTTTGACAAACCAGATCAATATAAAAGTTTAATGTTCTATTTGTAAATTTTAAAAATGCTTACAAAATACATACTACACAAGGTAAAACTCAACAAGCTGTCTTGAATGGTGGGGATACCCAGAAGAATCTGTGATTATAATGGGGGAAGAGATAGAGTGAGGGAAGCCCCCATAAGTGGACATTTCAGAAACAGGAGTGTGTTTGAGAGTTTTAAGTCTATAAAAAGGGGACAAATTTTTAAAAACGGTGAGCAAAATGATGGGAAAAGATCTGAATAGACACTTCACCAAAGAAGACCTTGAGGTGGCAAATAAGCATATAGAAAGATGTCCAACATCATTAGTCATCAGAGACATACAAATTAAAATCACAATGAGTATCACTACACAGTTTTAGAATGGCTTAAAAAAGAAAAAAACTAAAAACAGCAAGTGCTGGTGAAGATGAACTCATACTTTATTGGTAGGAATTCACAATGGTACAGCCACTTTGGAAAACAGTTTGCCAATTTTTTATAAAGTTAAATATGTGCTTACTGTACAACCTAGGAACCCCACTCCTAGGTATTTACCCAAGTGAACTGAGAACTTATGCTTCCACAAAACCTGCGTGTGCATGATTATAGCAGCTTTACCATAATCACCCTAAACTGGAACAATTCAGGTGTTCTCCAACTGGTGAACAGACAAACAAACTATGATATGTCCATACCCTGGAACACTACTCAGTAATAAAAAGGGACAAACTATTGATCAGTACAACAACATGGATGAATCTCAAATACCTTTTGGTTAGTGAAAGAAGCCAGAACCAAAAGGCTACATATTGTATGATTCCATTTACACGGCATTCTCAAGAAGGCAAAACTATAAGGACAATTGCTAGGGGTTGGGGATAGGAGAGGGGTTGACTGCAAAGGGGCAACACGAAGGAATTTGGGGGTGATGGAACTGTCCTGTATGTTACTCTGGTGGTAGATACATGACTCTATGCATTGGTCAAAATCCATAGAACTGTATAGTCCAAACAATGAATTTTACTGAAAATAAAAAAATTTATGCAAATAAAAAAAAATCGACCAGGTTGACAGAGGCTCAGGATGTGGTAAATGAATCTAACAGTGTTATAAATGAATGATATAACTGTACTTAAGGGGATGGGGAAGAAAGGAGGTAAGCTGGGAAAATAGTTTTGAGTGGGTATTGTAAGGCTAAAGACAAAAAAGAATTGTACACAAACATTATACCATACTTGTGAGTAAATTTATGCCTCACAAGGTACGGGGTGGCAATTTTGAAACTATTTTACATGTACACGAGGGTTGAACAAATAAGTACATATATTGGAGACAATAAGGGCCAGCTACAAGTAAGCCAAGGAAGAATGCTAGAACAAACCCTGTGGTGCTGGACTGGGTCAGAAGTATCAGTATGAACTCATGTGTGTTTGTGTGTTTTTAACATATATTTAGACAGATCAGGGCTCCTCAACTTTGGCATTATTGACATTTTTGGCTGGATAATTAGTTGTCGTTTGCACCTCCCCTGTGCATTGTAGGATGTTTAGCAGTATCCCTAGCCTTTACTCACTAGATCCCAGTAGCACCCTCCCCTCAAGCTGTGACATCCCCAAATGTCTCCAAACATTGCCAAACATCCCCTGAGGTGGGGAAAAATTGCCCCAGGTTGAGAGCCACTAAGTTAGACACATACAGAAGTACATACAGATGTGTGTGTATACATGGGTTAGTATATATACATTACTTCCTAGCTCTGTTCACTGAGGGCTGAGAAACAGTGACACCCCATTAAGACTTGAGCTCACCCACTGCCCAGATCTTGGTTTCTAAATACCATTTTCCAATAAAAGGGATTAAGGCTCCTTAGAGAAGTGGTTGATTCCAGGGCTGGGTTAGGGAAAATACAAAATGAGCCTGAAGCATCTTGTGAGGCTACAAAATAAGAGTGCTCAAAAAACAGGATGGGGAAGCTTGTTGAAACCTGAAAGAGCTTCCGATAGCCAAAGCTGGAACGATGTGAGCAACAAGATAAATAACAGTAATATTGGATTATAATGCCAAGAACAAAATAAATATTTATGAGTCTATAGTGTTGTAAATGAATAAATGAGAGAGAAAGGACAATTCTTCATTCCAGAAGAATTCAAGTTAATAAATGTAGAAGGAATGAAGGAAACCGTAGAATCATTTGAACACCAGGGTAAGCACTAAATGAACGCTAAAATTAGTGGGTGAAAGTTTAAGGAGAAACAGGATAGTAGAGAAATGTGGCAGACATCACCTTAACCAAATGATCAGTGTTACCATCACTGGTGATTAAGACTTACCAATATTTTCTACTCTCTTATATGATGCAATGAGAAAGGCACTTCACTTTTGTGGTGTTCTTCCCCCAAATCTATAACCTCAAGATACCCAGGAGACATCACACAAACCCAAATTGAGGGACATATTACAACATACCTGACTAGTAGTCTTCAAAACTTCAAGATCGCAAAAGATAAAGACCAAGAAACAGTAACAGATTGGAAGAGACCAAGGAGAAATGACAACTAAATGCAATGTGGCGTCCTGGAATAGAAAAAGGACATTAGTGGAAAAACTGGGGAAATCTGATTAAAGTCTGTAGTTCAGTTAACCGTTTTATATTAATGCTAATTTCTTAATTTTGCTAATTGCAACATGATTATGTAAGGTGTTAACATTAGAGGTACTGAGTGAAGACTATATGGGAACTCACTGGATTAGTCAAATTTTTGCAACTTTTTTAAAGTCTAAAATTATACAAAAATTAAAAAAATTTTTTAAAGACAAGAATCATGGAAATATTCCTCTGCATGACATGCTCAGTCCAATCACAACACATAAATTATATTCCAAATGCTATTCACTAGCCCTAAAAATGAGTAAATTTTCTAGAAACTGCTACCAAAGGTACATGGAGGTAATTAAGAAACTCTGAGAACCTCTGTCCACCATATGTTCTTTGGTGTCAATTACTTCTAAGGAATAGAATGCTCAATCCTATTTTTTATAGATCTTTAAAACCTGCCATACTTTTTTCCTATAAATTGAGAGTTTGATATAACCTAAAAAAGAGGATGTAGCTCCGAAGTACTTCTTAGAATCATGTTTTTACTGAGACATAATTTATATATAACATTATATTCGTTTCAGGTGTACAACATAATGATTCAATGTGTGTATATACAGTCATGCATCGCTTAATGCCGGGAATACATCTTGAGAAATGAGTTCCTGTGCAAACATCATAGAGTGTGCTTACACAAACCTAGGTGGCATAGCCTACTACACACCTAGGCTGTATGGTACTAATCTTATGGGACCACTGTCGTCATATATGCAGCCCATCGTGGACTGAAACGTCATTATGCGGCAGCGCACCACTGCATTGGGAAATGATCACTACAGTAAGTCTAGTTAACATCCATCACCACACATAGTAACAATTTTGTTTCTTGTGATGAGAATTTTTAAGCTCTACTCTCTTAGCAACTTTCAAATATATAATACAGTATTATTAACTATACTCACCATGCTGTACATTACATCCCAGGACTTATTTACTTTATAACTGGAAGTTTGTACCTTTTGACTCCCTTCACTATTTTGCCCATCCCTCCACGCTTCTGCACCACCTCTGTCAACCACTAATCCATTCTCTGTATCTGTGAGTTCTGGGTTTTCTTTGTTTTTTTTTTTGTTTTTGCTTTTGGATTCCACATGTAAGCGAGATCATACAGTATGTGTCTTTGTCTGTCTGACTTATTTCACTTAGCATAATGCCCTCAAGGTCCGTCCATATTGTTACAAATGCAAGATTTCTTTCTTTTTTATGACTAAATAATATTTCATTGTGTGTGTGTGTGTATATATATATATATATATATATATATATATATATACGCACCACATTTTCTTTATCCATTCTTTCATAGATGGACCCTTAGGTTGCTTCCATGTCTTGGCTATTGTAAATAATGCTGCAATGAACATGGGGGTGTATATCTTTTTGAATTAGTGTTTTCATTTCCTTCAGATAAATACTCAGAAGTGGAATTGCTGGATCATATGGTAGTTCTATTTTTAATTTTTTGAGGAACCTCCATACCATTTTCCATAGTGTCTGCACCAATTTACATTCCCACCAACAGTACACAAGGGTTTCTTTTTCTCCACATCCTCAACAATACTTGTTATTTCTTTTCTTCTTGATAATAGCCATTCTAATAGGTGTGAGGTGATATCTCATTGTGGTTTTGATTTGCATTTCCCTGATGATAAGTGATATTGAGCACCTTTTCATGTGCCTGTTGACCATCTGTATGTCTTCTTTAGAAAAATGTCTATTCAAATCCTCTGCCCATTTTTAAATCAGATTGTTTGTTTTTTTGCTATCAAGTTGTATGACTTCTTTATACATTTTGGAATTAAACCCTTATAATTTGGAATTAAACCTAGATATATGATTTGAAAATATTTTCTCCCATTCAGTAGGCTGCCTTTCATTTTGTCGAAGGTTTCCTTTGCTGTGCAGAAGCTTTTTAGTTTGATGTAGTCCCACTTGTTGATTTTTGCTTTTGGTATCAAATCCAAAAAATCATCACCAAGTCTGATGTCAAGGAGCTTACCGCCTATGTTTTCTTCTTGGAGTTTTATGGTTTCAGGTCTTACATCCACAATTTAATACAACCTAAAAAAGAGGATGTGGCTCCAAAGTAATTGTCAGAATCATTTTGAATGAAAATGAAAAGAGATGTACAACTTGACTTTTTTTCCTGGTAAAACCACTTCTCTTCTTCCTCTTGTATTTTTCACCAGATTTTCACGTGGTCAACCCAAAATGTGCAACATTGCAAGAGGGCTACTTGGAAAGGGGACCTGGAACCACCAGGAGAGCACGGCAGAGAGTCAGATCCTTTTTCAGAGACAGAGGCGTTGAAGGCAGTCAAGAAGAATGGCTCACTTCTCACTTCTGCTGAGCACCCACCGTGTGCCAGACGCTGCATGGAGAGCTCTATGCTGATTTCACAGCATTCCTCACAACACCTCCCATGATACTCTTAGTGTTGTTTGGTAGGTGAGATAACTAAAGCTGACGACAGCTAAGTAACTTGCTCAAGGCCACACAGCTACAAGTAGCAGAGCCAGGTCTTGAAAGCAAACATTCTAATGCCACAGCCAACACCACTGCCACTTTTCCTCAAGTCTTGAAAGTGATTGCAGAAGTTAAGAAGTCAAAGGCTGAAGACTTGGAAGCAACCTAAGTGCCCATCAAGGGATGAATGGATAAAGAAGCTGTGGTATATATACACAATGGAATACTACTCAGCCATAAGAAACGATGAAATCCAGCCATTTGTGACATCATGGATGGACATTGAGGGTATAATGCAAAGTGAAATAAGTCAGAGGGAGAAGGTCAAATACCGCATGATTTCCTTCATTAAGTAGTAGATAATAACAACAATAAACAAACACATAGGGACAGAGATTGGATTGGTGGTTACCAGAGGGGAAGGGGGGAGGGAGGAGGGTGAAAGGGATAATTCGGTACATGTGTGTGGTGATGGGTTGTAATTAGTATTTTGGTGGTGAACATGATGTAATCTATGCAGAAATAGAAGTACAATGATGTACACCTGAAATTTTTACAATGTTATAAACCAATGTTACTGCAATAAACAAAAAATTAAAAAAAAAAAAGAAGTCAAAGGCTGTGAAATCAGGAAGTCCTTCCAGGGGCTAGTGTCTGGCCATCTGTGGTCAGCAGTAAGACAGGGTCTGGAAGTCAGACCAAATGGGAAGAGTCAAGGCAGACAGAGGAACTAGAGCTTGGTGGTCAAGGGAATGACTCCAGTGGTAGGGCACAAAAATGGCCCTTCTCTTTATGCAAGGAATGTTTGCTCCATGGACTTTTTTTTTTTCTTGCTGGGAGCAGGAACTAATGGTGAGTGTGAGCTGTGCTGACTTGCAATTGTGTGAGGAAGGAGGCAGTGAAGACAAATGGTCAGGCACATAGGATAGGACTCATACCAACATTACTTGAGCCCACGCTCCGAGACTTAACCTCTATGTGACATTGGGCAACTTACTTACCTCTCTGAGCCTCAGATTCCCCAACTGTAAAACAGAGATCCTAATTGTGAACCAGATCATGTCACTCGTCTACTCAAAATCCTCCAGTGTCTGATCACACCTGGAACAAAATCCCAAAGTATACAAGGTCCCAAGTGATCTGGCCTCTGGGTCCTACCCAACCTCTCCTCCTACTTCTTGCTCATGTGGCTCCAGCCATATCTCCCTCTTTGCTTTTCCTTCTGTACTAGCTCAGTCTCACCTCATAGACAATTTTGAAGACTGGTCTTCAGGTAGTCTTGCAGTAGGTGTCGCCTCTGCCTGGAATGCTCTTCTCCTCGATTTGTACGTGGTTCATTCCTTCATTCATCCAGGCTTCTGTTCAGAGGGTCTTTCCCTGCCCACCCGTCCCTCTCCCCATCATACTTCTCTATGCCTTCACTCCCTTCCTCTGCTTTATTTTTCCACCTAGTCTTCACCACCATTGGTCATTATGTTACAGAACCATGCATTTGTTTGCTATTGTCTTTATATCTCACTTGAGTGTCAGCTCAGCTCCATGAGAACAGTGACTTTGCCATTTTTTAGAATCAATGTACTCCCAGTGCCTGCCTCATAATGGGTACTCAAATATTTGATGAGTGAATGAATGGGGCCTTTCTTGTAACACTACCGTGGAGAATAAAATTGTAAAATGCTTGTTAGCACTCAATATTAAAGTAGACTGCAGATGTAGTTTGATTCAGGCTGAATATGAGGTAAGAAAACTAGGAATACAGGAAAGTTGTTACCTGTTGGCATGAAAACTAGAAAAGAGACACCAACTTAAAATTTCATCATTATGAAATTTTAGAAAAGTCACTGTGTCACATAAAGAAGAACAGTGGCATTGACTGAAAAGATTAGACATTTGATCATCTGAAAACAAACCAGAAATTTCTTCTTTTTTTCCAGTTCTCATGCCTTCTGTAACCAAATACTCTCCAAATTGTGCCACATTTTCATTTATATTGGTGGTAGCACAAGACATTCTTCATGCATTGGTACACATGACAGATCTAATTTTTAGAGCTGGTGTTTGAAACACAACTCTGACACGGACAGACAATCTGCTTCTCAGAGGACCTGAGCTAGCACATCATTTCCCCTCCAGATTATTGCAAAAAATCTCCCAACTGTTTGCCTTCAATCTCTTGCTTTTCTTAAAGATCCATCTCAGATTATCTTCCCAAAGCAAGGGACGGAGCACATTCCTAAACTGGTCGCGAAACACCATTGCTTACCAAATAGCACAGAAACTCCTTACACTCTCAATCACGGGCCTTCAACAATCCCATTCCCAGTGTCTTTCCAGCCTCATACTAAGTCCCTCCGTAGCCTCTGGTTTCCAGACAGAGTGTATCACTCATTGTTCACTACTCCCTAGCCAGTTATTTGCATTTGCACCCTACGTCCTTATTCTTTAACCTGAACCCCCTCTCCACGAATCACCTCGCCATCAAAATTGTGCTTAAGGCCTAGATCAAATGCATACTCCTGTGACTTCCCTTTTGAATGTGAAGCTTTCCTGTGCCCTACTCTCACCCTTCGCTTGTTTGTCAGTTGTACACTTAATTCATTTTTCAGTGTTTTCGTTGGTGTTTTGTGTATACTTCTTCTACTATAGCCAAGGTTCTTGGGCAGAGACTCTGTCTTATCTTTTTTGGTAAACCTTCAGAAATTTGTACAAAGTGGGTGATCCATGGAGGTCTGACGAACGCATGTTCCCTCTGCAGCTCAGCTTGGCATCTGTGGTTGGTTTAATATTTACGGGGAGTCCACTGTGAGGTAGACCCTGGCAGAGCTCAGCAACGTCTACTCTGCGCTCACATCTTCAATGAGATGTGTAACGAAACTAATTACATGAACTTGGTTTTAATTTTTTTTAGGTTAACTTTTTGATGGAAATATAGGTAAAATGTAGCAGCTGTCTGGGGGAAGAAAATAGACCAAAACAACAGGCAAGCCCACAGATGACAAATGGTGGTATTACTCCTTTAATATCTTTTGATTTTATGACATTTTAAAGCTCATATTTATCCCTTCATTTGGTACAGCAATTACTTCACTAGTACCAAATGGCAGTGTCAGTGTTTATAACAGGACTGGGATATGGTGGTGCATTTATATAACTGAGCTTAAAGCAGAGAGGTGGGAGAATAATCAAGAAAGTTACCTAATGTTAATTGAAGGTGATTTTTTTAAAGTAAAGAATTGGAAACTACGTAAATGTTCATCAAATGGGCACTCATTAAATAAATTGGAGTATATCCATATCATGTAACACATTGTACTATCATGGAAAAATATGCATAATATGTAGTTTAGTGAAAAGGGCAAGTTGCAAACAATACATATGGTATGATACAATTTATGTTGAAAACAACTTTCTATTTAAGTGCACATAAATGTAAATAAAAATATAAGTTGTGTATGTACATATATACACATGCATATATATTGCACATATATATAATGTATTTTTTTCTGGAAGAATATGTACATTAAAGTGTTAACAGCAGTTACCTCTAAGAAAAGGCATTGCAGAGGAAGCACAAAGTGGGGGAAAGGGACTGATAATGTTCAGTTCTTATTCTCTATATTTCTGTGTTATTTGAATTTGTTATAATAAATGCATATTATGTTTGCAATTAAAAACAACGAGAGCACCAGCAAATCATTAAAAGAAAGAGGCAGTTCCTGGGACAGAAGTGTGTCAGAATTGCAGTAAACACACACAGGACACAGAAACCTGGAGAGAGGAGCAGACAGTGGGCCACACAGAGAGCTGAAGCCACTGTCCTCTTTTTTAGGATCTCTCTCTGCTGCCCTGGAATGTGAGCTTGTCACCACTGACCTCTACATTAACATAATCCCGGGAAGAAACCTGTATATTCACCTGCCTGGTCACCATCGCTCCTCCATCGGGAACAAATGGTTTTCTTTCCTGTTGGAAACATCTTCAGGAGAGGATTCAAGTGTCCACCTTGGGAATGCAGGCTGGAATTCACTTACCATTCTTCCCCATGTCCAATCCAGGCCACTCTGGCAGTATTTCAGTGTGTTCAATTCACATTTGAGCCTCCAGAAAAGACACCCGATCCAGACCTTTATTTTATAAGCATTCATAAACAATTTTGAAGGATATCCGTAAGTTACTCTCTGGCGTTCTGTTTTTAGGTAACATCTCAGTTCATCATTCCTCCTAATACATATCTATTAACTCTCAAGTAGTTTCTGCTCAAAGCAAGATTTCATTGGTTGTTTTTGTGCAAAGTTGGTACAAGAGACAGAGCCCTGGAGGCTGGCTTTGCCCCGAACCTTCTGTACAACATTGAACAGAGCTGTTTTCTTCTCTGCACTTCAGGGTTCTCATCTGTTAAATGAAAGGGCTGTACCAGATGATCTCTCCCTGCTGATGATCTCCAGCACCTTCATAAGCACTAACATTTACATTCCAGTCTATGAACCTTTGAATAAACACACACCCTCTACCCAGGGCTGTGTGGGCCATGGTGAGGTCTGCAAACTTATAGTATAAATGAATTGTTTAAATCCTTTCTTTTTTGATTGCTCACTTGTCTTTCTTCCAAAGCAACAAACTAAACCTCATGGTGCTATAACCTGATATGGAATCTGACCAAATGGCAAGTCCAGAAAGCAGCAAAAAGCTACATGAGGACAGACACCCATTCTGCCGTGTTCAAAGATGGACGCCCATTGTCCAGCACCACATCTGGCACCAAGGAGGCGTGCAATACAAGTTCTCGAACAAATAAGTTAATGAATAAATGATGTCACCAGCTGAGAGAAAGGCCAATGGACTAGAGAAAAGATTGAGCTGCCTGAAAGAGACCTTGCAGTCCAGCTTGAAGATTCTCCAGGACCTGCAGCACTCTGACAGCCTTGAATTGCCTTCTCTTCCTCGGAAGTTCTCCCTGATTGACTGAGAGTTTCCTGAGATGCAGCAAGGGAGGAAGAGAACACTCGCCACCCTCTGAGCCTGGCTACACCCCTCCACAGAATGTTATTCAAGAAAGGCAGGTTTAATTCATTGCCAACTAGAGCCATTTATTTTTCAATTACAGTAGGGAGGTGAACTAATGCTACTGAAAAGATGCAAATGAAGGTTTTTCTTGGTCCATTTTAGCGAGTAGATGCTACACATTTAAAGGCAATACATTGCATTAAAAAAAAAAAAAGCTTGAACAATGCTTGGAAAGTTATTTTGTTATCTTAAGCAGGTTAAACTAATTTGTCTATCCTTTTGTTTACCTTTTATTTAGTTAGTAAGTTCTTTCTTTCTTTCTTTTTTTTTTTCGCTGAGGAGGATTCGCCCTGAGCTAACATCCACTGCCCATTTTCCTCTTTTTGTGTGTGAGTTGCTGCCAGAGCATGGCCATTGACAGGTGAGTGCTGTAGATCTGTGCCCAGGAACTGAACCCACGGAGTGTGCTTAACTTAACCACTAGGCCACCGGGGTTGGCCCAGTAAGTTCTTTCTTCAAAGACAACACAAAGATAAACTTCAGCCAACTTTAATTATCACAAAGGCCCAAATTCAGTCATTCAAATTAATTTATTAGGAAAATCATTTATTAACTTTCACATTCGACTTATTTGTGGAGTCACTTTTCCTTGTCAACTCATATTTTACTGTCATCTCTCTGATTTCTAATTCTTTTCTTTTTCTCCTGATCCTTTGTTCCTGCTAGATTTTCTAGTTTTAACTCCTCATAACATCTCATTGCCTAATGGCACCAAACCTCACTGTTCCTGGTATTCTTGAAATGTTGAGTTTTCTGGCTATATGTGTGTGCTCCCAGCAAATCAACACACATAAATAAAGGATCCAAATGTGGTTTGGTCTCTCTGGTTTTTTTTGCTGAGGAAGATTCACCCTGAGCTAACATCTGTGCCAGTCTTCTTCTACGTTGTGTGCGAGTCACTGCCACAGCATGGCTGAGCAGTGGTGTAGGTCCGCACCTGGGATCCAAACCTGCGCACCCAGGCCGCCGAAGCAGAGCGTGCCAAACTCAACTACGAGGCCACAGGGCCGGCCCCTGGTCTCTTTTTAATGCCTCTTTTTTTCTCACCAAAGTAGTATGAGACTGGCCACTCTGAGTCAGGGTCAAAGTGAGAAAGAAGCAAGCAATGAGATAGAGTGGCCTGGGAGGGGCCAAGAGGATGACTAATGGTCAGGGGACCAGGCCTGTGACTTAGAGAACACTGGTTCATCTTTCTGGGCCTCAGTTAACCATTGGCAAAAAGAGGCCATTGAAGCCAAGTGGCCTCTGTGTTTCCAGTTCTGACTTTTTACCATGTTGTGAGAGGCATTATTTGGGAGTAGTTGGCATGATTTATAAGCCATTTTAGGTCAACCAGAAAAGGATAATGTAAATCTTGAGATGCATGTAATCACCTCTGTTCCTGGAGAGATTAGGAAATTATGGTTTAAAAACAAAAAGCCCTAAGTTTCAGGCCTGTACTCACTGATTAAAAAAACAAAAAAGCTAAGTCAGGATTTTCCTTAAAAAAAAAAAAAAAAAAGGACTATAAACAGCATGTTTTGAGGTGAAAGAAAAGTAAACAAGAATGAAAAAATGTTTATTAAAATTAAAAAATTTTCAGTCACATGATTGTTTGGGAACACAAAAGCCTTCCCTGTTTTTGTTATTAAGTGGCCTGTGATTTAAAGCTGCTGACAACACCAGCCGCTCACAGTGACACTGTCCCCCTTTCTTCCCCACACAGTCCCAGCAGACATTCATTTGTATGTATGGTTTCAGCCTGTCTGCAGTGTCTGGCCAAAGGGACAGATACTAATGGCATATGTTAATTACTATCCAACAACTTCCTTTCATTAGAGTGTTTACTAACATTCTCACTTCTGCCCATTGAACCAGCTGGCACGAGGGTACGCTGGCAGCCCTGAGTTCACGTGCTGTTTTCACTGTGGGCTCACAAGATAGAATAGATTTTTCCTTTTAGATAATGAAACATTTTCTGTTTCTATCTCAGCAGAGAGCTTTCGAAGATGCCTGGAAGATGACACCAAAATAATAACTCAGAAACAAATGTCTAGCTGTTGTGGCCCATCTTTGGAGTTGTTCTAGATATATTTTTGGTATGATAGGTATCCATCCATCTGTTTAGAACGTCACCTCTTTATCATTAGTGGGCACTAAATAACCTTCTTTCTAATGGTGTACACCCAGAAGTGATGAAATAATTTGTGTAGTAGTGAGAATATAAACTATTTTAGGAGGAACACCAACCTTCTCTAAATACACCTCTAGACTAGATTTCTCAGTAGCATGACAAGATACAATTCACTAAAATTTAGGGGAATGGGGAGTGGGGAGTTGGGGGCGGGGTAAGAAAGCTGAAGAAAAGGTCTGAAAGGCCAAAACTTTGGACAGCACAAAGAACTATGGACGGACATATTTTCATATTTAAAGTAACAACACGATTACCCATAAAGCACTTTTTAGATCGTTCTATTTCATTGGTTGCACACACCCCTTTAAAGTGCCCTGAGGAGGGAAATGGACAAATCACCACCAGAATGACAAAGCAGGAATGACACGGTAAACAAGTCTTTTCCAGCGTCCTCATCCAGTGATATCCCCCAGCGATCACTTGTTGCAGAATATCAAATGTAGGCGAGAGTTCGAGCAGAATGCTAAAGAGGCAGTTCTTAGACAGTTGCTTTGTCGGGAAATCACAGTAGATCCACTTTCAAGGGGATCAGAAATTTTGTTCTCATCTGATCGGGCTGCCTTGCCACAAATATTAGACTAATAGATTTTTTGCTTTCACATTAGAACACAGTTTTCGAATACCACATAAAGAACAGTGATTTTGCCAAGCGTGTTTCACAGTTGCAAAAGACATGGGGCTTTTGTAACTTCTTTTTAAATTAAAGCTAAAGCAGGCCTGTGCTTTGTATTATTAATCCTGGGAGGAGGCCACCCTCCTTTCTCTTCTCACTCTTCATGTCCCAGCCACCAGACCCAACCAGCTCCCACAGCTACATGATCTAAAGCTAAGGCCGTGCTTAGTCACACCCCTGCATGGGTCTGTGCATGCATTTGCATGCATGCATGCAATTTCCTAGAGCATTTGTCAAGGAGCTCTAGGAAAGAAAGTCTTCGGCATTTGCTGGGGGTGGGCAGATAATGGAGTACCACCAGCCATGGCAAGGATGCTTTAGTGAGAGATATTCATTTAATCAACAAATATTTGTTACTTACAAACAAAGCTGATATTTAGCGGTTCTGCACCAGTAGGTCTAAATCTACTAGTTTTTAAAGTATCAAAATACTTCCACACTGATTGGTAAAATGTTACTACCCTGAGCCTTCCAAGTATTCCCCCTTTACCCTAGACATACCAACCCCCCTTGACCTCCTGAATGTCCTAAGACTAAGCACCCTCTGAATTCCCTAAGACCAAGTACCTACAAGATTCGCACCTGGCCCCACAGGGGCCTCCAGGACTCTGCTCCAGCACCAGGGCTCACATTGTGTGGAAACAGCAGTGCCCCTGACATGGGTGTAAGTACTTAGACTCTCATCCTTGCCTATAATGTCCCAGATCTGAGGTGGGTATTGGTGATACACAGAAGAATAAAACATTGATCCCTGTCTTCCCGGATATCCCAACTTGGTGGAGAGCTATCACGAAAAAGGCTCTGTGCTAAGTCCCAGGAATTTTGAGATGATGCCACTTAGGTGAAATTTATTTGCAAACTTGGAAACTGGACTTTATTAACATGCGAGAGTGGATCAGGTTCTCAGTACAGATTCACATCAGTCAAGCTCTCAAGAGACTGCTATATAAACCAAAATCACAATTTATTAATTTGCAATGAGAAGCAAGAACTTCTAAGCAGAGTGGATATTTGTGTCACCTTGACTAACACGTTCTCTCCCAGTAGGAAACTAAATAGGAAGACAAATGGTAATGAGAACACAGCTTGAGTACACAGCCTGAGCAGAGGATATTAGAGGAATGGTTTTAATGTCAAAGGGTGTCAAATTTTCTTAAGCTCATGCATTCATCTCCCCTTTGGGAATGGACCTACCAGACAGATAGGACTGGATGTTCCTGCCAGCTCACCCATGCACTCTCCCCGTAGCAAGTTCTTTTCCTCTGACTCCCACTTTCTCCTTCCACGAAGACATACCCCTTTGGTTGACACTTTCTATCTTTAGATTTGTTAATACCACCAACTAGGCTCCAGCCAAACTCTGCTGGTTTCCTGTCCCTGGCTTAGAAGACATTGTATCTTTCAGGTGTCCCACACAGATCCTGGCGTTTGTGTTGGGTTATTATCATTTAACTCATTGGTTCTCAGATTTAGCTAAACTTTGGAAGCATCTGAGAAATCTTAAAAAATACTGATGCCTGGTTCCCATCCCCAGAAATTCTGATTTAATTGATACAGGGTGCAGTTTGGGCTCTTTTAAATCTCCCCAAAATGTGCAACCAGAATCTGGGGCTCCTAAAGAGTGGAAATTCAAAGAAAAGAGCTTTGAATTTGAGCAAAGTTTAAGAATCACTGATTTAACTCTCAGAGTTGGAGGATACCTTGACCTGCACCAGCTTTTGACACATGCCAGTGCTCTGGTTCCAGCCCCAGATGCTAATTTATTTGGTCTGGAGTGGGAGCCAGGCATGGGCATTTTTACAAAGCTCCCCAGGTGATTCCAATATGCAGCCAGGGTTGAGATTTAATGGTCTAAACATTAATTTTGCTGAGTTTTTGCTATCAGTTCCTCCTTGGACATGGCATTGCACAGAGGGAAACATGGGGGATAAATTGAGGAAAAGGTCTGTAGAGGTGAGTTTTTCCAGAGGAACAACAGGGGTCTGTGCGTGTCAGTAAGCCCCGGGGCCTCAGCAGGAAGAGCACGCAGGCAGGATGTAATAGAGGAGCTCAAAGCAGGTTTCTTTAGATCCATACCAAATTTACAATATTTCCTTGCTATGGACATGGATTGGGATATGTAATCCTAGGGCCATTTTCTGCCGTATCTTAGAGCAACTTCAATAGAAGTCAATGGTGCCAATGAAGTGAAGTCAATAATGTCAACAGAAGTCAATGGGTGTGCTTGAGGAAAATTTGGTTTGCTGTATACTTTTCTACAAGGAATCTGACTTCCTTTTCTTCTTTGAGTACTATTTTGGCCCTCCACCTGAGCCACCTGCTTTCTGAAGGTTGCCATCTTGAAAGAGGCTGAGCTACATTTTGGTCCATATTCTCTTTAGCAGTAGCTATGTTTAGCAGAAAAGCAAGAGACTGGAGATCCCAGCCTGTCATCCTCCTAAATAAGCTAAGGATTTTCAATTCTCCTCACAAGTCCCTAATTTCCTATTGTCATCTCTAACCTTTCTGACATGGATTAAAATTCATTTGAGCTTTCTGGGTGTTTGCAGCCTTGTGTGATTGCAGGGCATCTGGGAAAGCCATCGACTCCACTTTGTAAGCAACTTAAAAAAAACGCATTCCTAGGAGAGGAAAAGGCAATGGGCAGGGCAGAGGGCTACTCCTGTGCCTCCCCCCTTCCTTCTCCTGGGACTGCCAGTCATAGGATTTGGAACTAAATTGTTTTGAGTAGGGACAAGGGGGACAGAACAGGGCCACTGTGTAAGGTTGTGTAGGTGACACACATCACAATTCTAGGATCAATTTGTTCCAGCCTTTCTTTAACACTTTTTTCTAAAAAAAATCTCTTGTAATTCCTTGATGTCGCTCTGGAAGACCCATAAAGATTTTCATTAGAACCACAGAGTTTCAGAGCTGGCGGACACTTTAGACATTATCTATCTGACACTGGCACCAAGTTTCTACACATGAGGAAGCAGAGGCGTAAAGTCACACAGCAAGTTTGTGGCAGGTAATACCCAGGGCCCCTTGGCTATGTTACCCCTGAGAACCCCAACTCTTGGCCCTGTCATTACAAACATAACCCTACTTTCCTTATGCCTCAGCTACCTGAAGCTAGACTACATTCTTAGTAATGAACAAATTTCACCAGTTTGTGCCCACATATCCTCAGTCGTCTAGTATTTCTGGAAGTCTCCATATACTCACAGACAAGTTTATTCTGCTGTGTCCACCAGAACTCTTTCCCAACCAGACACCTGCTAGTGCTGCTGCCTCATGCCACAGCTCTGGAAAGCAGTAGAGCTCTCAAGATGCCAAAGTTGCCCTGGCTCTGCACCCCTCTCCACTTAGAAAGGGTCTCATTCACCTTTACAGTTATACAGAGACCTTAGGGAAGCTGCTTTCTCAGGGCTCAGATCTTCTCTCTAAAGGACTCATACAAGAGTCTTGTGTGAGTGGTAAGTCATTACATCTGGATGTGTTGTCCAAAGTGACAAACACTCTGCTACACTCAGAACTTGAATGACAAGGACTTACAATAGGGTCAAGCTGCCCATGTGAGGCCCCTGCTCCCCCTCAGAATGAATTCTTTCCCAGAAGGCTCCTCTGTTCTTCATGCAAATAAATGTCTTCCTGGCCTAGCCCAGCAGCTTACAATTTATAACTATAGTTGAACCCCAGCTTAGATGCAAGATGGATCCCTATTACACTAGTAGTTTTCTTCTTCCAAGTATGTAGTGATAACTGAGTATTAAAGGATCCAGTTGGCTTGAGGGGAGGGAGTATGATCTGACCTTTGTTATGAATGTGGTCTAGAATAAGACTCTTGCTCTCTATTCCTCGAATTTTCCATCCACGGTAGCTTTCCCTCATCTGCTGTGCTGGTGGAAGGGGTGGATCCAGGCTTTGTGGGGCCTGAAGCTTGTAACATTTTTGGCACCATCTTTAATAAAAAGAGTACAAAATGCCAAATACAAAGTCAAGTACAAAAATAAATATTTGTTTAGAATGAGAAAAGAAATCATGACAAATTTTAATGTTTAAAAAGCTGACCAATAACAAAACACTACAAAACCCAGAAAAATATCATAACATTTTCTATTGCCTAACTGCCTGGTATACCTCTCTAATTTCTTTTTCACTACATTTACTTTTTTGGCTGCACCCTTATTAATTGCTTCTTTATACTACCATGATTTTGTAGTATCACTTTCTAGAGAGATAATAGATAATTCAGTCTTTCCTCTAGCAGGACTGATGGAAAATTGTTTTTTATTATTGATAGAAAAGTTTCTTTTGGCTTCACAACATGTTATTGGTCATGTCATGTAAACTTTTAGGATTGGGAGAATCTCTATCAAATTTCTTTCATATGTGAGCTGTAAGATTTCAGGAGAGTTCAAGTTTGCATAGTAACTAATCTTCAACACTCTTTGGATTGGTGCAACTCATTAATTGGGGTCATGGGAGGGTTCCATGCAAGTGAAGGGTCTTGAAGCTTAAGCCTCTTTTACCTCCTACCCTGGCTTCTCCAGAAAGGGAGTAGAAAAATGCCACTCTCCTTCCCGTCCCCTCCACACCACTATGCTGGGGCTGTAGCTGCAACCATTGCTCAGATAGAAGTAGAACCTAGAATGTGTGCATATATGGCAGCTGTAGCAGAGATAAAGAAACTGGAATCAGGGTCCCAAGCTGACTTTTTTTCTGATGCTTAAAGCAATTCCAGTTAAGAAGTGGATACATTTATGTTGGATCAAGTCACTAAGCAAATGTCAGGAATGAATTAAAATTCTTGCAGTGTCACACTCACCGTGTCTTTCTTCCTAAATTGAGAGGTTTACAAACATTGCTGCAAGACCCCTGTGTTTCCACAGAGGTTCCTCTGCCTACAGTGAGGGCCAGAGCAAGGTGGTGTAGTGGGGGAGAAGAGGAGAAAGGGGGGAGGTAGGGGGAGGGGGCGGGGGGAGGCTCAGAGGGCAGGGCTCTGGACACGCCCCCAACCAGATTCAATCAGATTCAATTGTACTATATATTGAGGCTCTATGAGAGATTTCCATTAAATGAAAGTGTTTTACTTAGAAGAAAAGTTGGAAAAATTTTTCCAATCAGTTTATTTTCATCAGGGTCAAGCATAATGCACCTTAGTCTGTACTCTTTGCCATTTAGAAGTATTATCAATTTATTTGCCAGTGATTACTAGGCAAAACCCTTGCATAAATGTAAGTGATTTTTCCTGTTCTGTGTTTCACTACTACACGTTCATACAACATGTATGTCCATTTGTTTCAGGATTGCATGATTTCTGCTTTACTTTGCTTTCAGTTTTCTGTTCAAAATGCAGTTGTTTGAATAAAAAACATTTTGTTTCAGTTACTTAACACAGATACTCTGGGAATGCCAACAATTTTTTGGTACAGCAGGGACACATCCACTGGTTGGTATTTAATAAGTTTTTCTTTTTTCAACTTGCCTTTTTAGCCCTCTGAGTTATTCCTGTATTCACTTGAGGTTTGCCCTAGTATTTTTCTCTGGATTTCTTTACCAAGCTCTACATTTTGCCTACTCTTCCAGTTAGGTGTTTGCTTTTGTAAGATAATTTGCAAATGAGAAATAATTAGCATTTTTCAGCTGTTGTTTGCTACTTTTGTGCAACATCTTATTCTCTTTTTTTATAAAGGTCATAGGATATGTATTACCTTTCCCTCTCTCTTCTTCCTTAGTCAGGAATTACATACCTTTGGCAATTAGTAAGTCAATTTATACTTGAACAAATAGATATTTGAACAATTTGATATTTCTGATTCCGAATTTTCCTTCTCATTTTTTTCTCTTCCATGAGTTCTTTAGAAGCTAATTTTGATTCCTTCTCTTAGTCTACACACTCTACCTGGGAAATGCCACCCAGAACCATTGTTCCAGCATCCCACGTGCAAGAATGACACCCATTTATCTCTGAAGCTGGGTCTATTCTCCTGAGTTCAAGCCCCGTATTTTTAATGGCTAATGAGTTTTCACCAGGAAGTCCTCCAGTGCCTCAAACACATGTCCAGTATTAAACCACTTCTTGCAATAAAGGGTTGATTTGTCTCCACATAGTGTGAAAAACCATTGTGTTTCCTCTATAATATTATTTTCTTTTGAATGAAGTATAATGCCAATTCAATGAAATTCCCTTTCAGGGTCAGCCAAATTCAAAATGGCAATAGCAAGTTTAAAAGAAAATAGCTATTACTAGAAGTAATCTGTTATACTTTAATTGAGGTAGTCAAACCAAGTAATTGCTCATTGTGATAAAGGTTTGCCAACCTTCTGAGAATCTAACAGTGAATCCTCTGGTAGAGATCCAGGCACATGCCCAAGCTGTGTCATGAACCCTATTTATAAGACTATAAAATATGGAACATATTTTCCCTGTTAGAAATCCCGTTTTTGTCAAATACCGTATGATTTCCTTCATTAAGTAGTAGATAATAACAACAATAAACAAACACATAGGGACAGAGATTGGATTGGTGGTTACCAGAAGGGAAGGGGGGAGGGAGGAGGGTGAAAGGGATAATTCGGTACATATGTGTGGTGATGGGTTGTAATTAGTATTTTGGTGGTGAACATGATGTAATCTATGCAGAAATAGAAGTACAATGATGTACACCTGAAATTTTTACAATGTTATAAACCAACGTTACTGCAATAAACAAAAAATTAAAAAAAAAAAAAAGAAATCCCGTTTTTGAAAAAAATTGAAAACCTGTAGAAACATGTTCCTTTTGATTGGAATTTGGAACAAAACATCTCTTCCCAGGAGACATACTTTTATGTGTCTAGAAGTCTAGATCGTGTTCATCCCTTTACAGCCATTCATCGCACAGATATTTGCTAAGTGCTTTCTTGTACCAGGCCCAGTTCTAGATGCTAAGAGACCATGGAGAACCAGGCAGACAATGGAGCTTACCTTTAGGAAGCCAGTCAACAAGTAGACAAACACACAAGCAACATGACTTCAAAGAGTGGTGAGGCAGGTGGGGAAATGAAGCAGAACAAGGGGAAGGAGTGTGGCAGGTGGATTGGGGGTGCTGTTCTAGCTAGGGGGGTGACAGAAGGACTCCTTAGAAAGAAACTTTTGGATAGAAGCTTGGGTTAGGTGAGAGTGAGCTACACAGAGATAGAGAAGAGCATTTCAGGTGAGGGAATAGCAAGTATAAAGTTCTAGAGGCAGGAATGAGCTTGGTGTGTTAAGCAGGGGTTCTTAATTTGGGGTCCATGGGTAGAATCAAAGGTCGCCGAAGATGAATGGGAAAAAAATTACATCTCTGTTTTCACTAACTTCTAACTGAAATTTAGCATTTCCTCCACTAACGAATATAGGCAAACCAACTGCAGTAGTATTAGCAGCATCTGCGATTCTGTCACCAATAGAAATCACAGACACTTTCATATCACGTTACAGTTAGTGCAGATATCTGCAAATGTCATTTGTGCTCATCACGACTTCAAATTATGATCGTTATTAGAGCTGCTGCTAGGTCCTTTTATGTAACATGTTGATGAAGAGGCACATATATTACTGTATCACAAATTTGATTTTTAATATTCTGATAACCATATTTCAGTGTAATTGTATCCTTTGTAATCTTATGTATTTTATTTTATGCACTTAAAAACTTTCTTCTGAGGGACAATCCATAGGCTTTACCAGACTACCAAAGGGATCCATGGCACAGAAAAGGTTAAGAACTCATGTGTTAGAGGAAAGTAAGGAGGCAGGTGTGACTGGAATGAAGGAGCAATTTAGCTCAACAGGGTTGAGAGGGGACTGGATAGGCCACAGTAGAGAGTTGAGGTTTTATGTTAAGGGCAATGGGAAGTTATAGGAGGCTTTCCAGCAGGAAGGCAATATGATCCGATTTAAATATTAGGTCACTCTGGCTGCTGTATGGGGAAAAGATTGTTAAGTTCAAGAGTGGTATCCTGGAGACCATAAAAGGGCCAGCCCAGTTGGAAGCTGACGGTAGAGGTGGAGGTGGTGAAAGAGGTCACAATTATGAACGTATTTTGAAGGTAGAACTGACAGAATTTGATGACAGACTAGATGTGGGTGTGTGAGGAGAAAGACTTTTAGGTTTACAGCAAGTGGGTGAATAGTGGTGCCACTTACCAAGATGGAGAAGACTGGGGAGGAGTAGGTTTGGGAGTGGCGAGTGCAGTGGCTATGGAACCAAGGGTTCTTTTTTGAAAACGTTAAATCTGAGATGCCTGCTAGCCATCCACATGGAGCTACTGAGGAGAGAGCTGGGTATGAGGGTGGAGCTCGGGAAGGGGATAAAGGCTGGAGAACTAAATTTGGGGATTCTGAGTATCCAGTGGATATGTAAAGTCATGGGACAGGATGAGACCACCTAGGGAGAGAACATTTCTAGTGCTCTGGAGGGCAATATTTAGAGGTCGGGAAGAGAAGGAAGGCGACTACAGCTAGTGAGATAGGAAGATAGTACAGACATGTAAAGAAATACTGAGAAAGAAATAATTTGAATTATAAAACATGCCTTAGTGCAGATGCTACAAAATACTTAAAAAAACTAATTTTATAACACAAACAATAGTAGAGGAACACAGTATGCTATGATTTCTGGAACTCCACTTGCAACTATGGGTTAGCCATGGACAGGGTCCTAGATGTAAGGACTTGAAGGACAGACCATTGTTGGCCTTTAAGCATTCTGTGTTCTTGTGCAAGTTTGGCCACTTTGCTCTTTTTCATTTTTCGCTCTATAAGTTGAGATCCATACAGCTGACCTATTTCACAGGAAGACTGCAAAACATCTCACATATCCACAAGAGAAAATGGACCACAACTCACTTTACAATATCAAGGTGTTAAACTTCAGTGTGGGACTTTACCCAGTTCTGTGTTCAGTTTGGCTCTTCTTTGGGCCCTGAGATCACCAGTCTGAGTCTTTATTATATGACCCTACTAGGTCCTGTTCTAGATAGAAATGTGGGAGAACAATTAGTCTTTAGCTGCTCCATGTCTTTTTTAGGCACTTCTAGCCGCACTTTGTCAGGCCTCAAACGGATCTCCTGAGTCTGACTTCTTCAGGGATCTCGTATGCTGACCACTTTCCCCAAATCTCTTCCCCAATTAGGTAGTAAGGCTTTCCATTCCCTCAGGGCTGTGCCTCAGAGATGCATGCTGCCAATCCCCAATAGGCACAGAACCTGTGGGAGTTGTGGAACAGCCCAGTCCTTAACAGATGAAAGCAGGGGCTCTGACTTCATTTCCCAGTCTTCCCACCACCTGTAACTCAGTGTGTCTCTTCCCTGTTGTATGCTAATCCCAGTCTCTTCCAGTTGCGCCAAGCTTTCCCAAGTCACAAGATACGGGTGTGGAAAGATCTTTGGTCTAGAAGTAAAAGACCTGGATTCCAATTCTAGGCCACTACAAGCCTTGAGCAGGTCACTTAAATGCAGAGTCTCACTTTCCACTTTTGAAAAACACATGGGCTCTAAAGTCCTTCTCACTCAACAATACCACAATCTAATAGGAGGCACCAAAACTTAGTAAAATGTTAGCGGGTATTAAATGGGTAATGTTTCCTCTTGTAGGTTATATTTTTGAACTTTACCTTGGGTGCCCTAAGGAATTTTGTGTCCTGTTATTTCAAAGAGTTTATTTCAATATTGGTAGTATATATATATTGGGGCAGGCCCATGGGAGTAGATTAGTTTAGATAGTTCAACCTTTTAGTAGCCCTCAAACCACCTTCAGAGTCTGCCTGCCTCAGTGTGGTGACAGTAAGAGCGGAAACATATTAAAGGCAAGGATTTGCAAATGCCACCATTATCTGCATCTCCAAAATCTTCCAGGCTACAGTTGGGCACAGGTTGACTCCTGTGACCTTTTTAAGGCTGGATTTTGGTGCCATTCCCAAATGTGCAAAAGGTCTAGAGAGAAGACCCATTGAGGATACTGGGGTGGAAAATGCCACTGCACTCCCACTCCTCAAGATCTGGAAAAGGAACAGCAAGTGGAATTGTAGAACACTGAGTGGTCTCCTTGGAGAGAAAAAAAGACATCTACTATCTGGCTGGCTTTGGACTTTGTGGGGAGACTCCAAGATCAGGCAAAGGGTGCCTGAGAAGTAAGATACAGTGCTTAAACATTCAGTTCTCCAAAATGTCTACAATTTAATTAAACAACAGGGTTGATCTTCTAGCTCTTGAGGAGCTCTTTTTAATTAAACTTTGCATTTCTTCCCTCTGCTCCGTGGGGGCATTCCAGGGTAGCATTTGGCTTTGAATGAGCAGTCATTTTGGCCACCCACGATGGTTTGGAAAAGCCCCACTGCCGAGTTAACAGAATTCTTAAATGTAGATATCATTGACTCTTCCTTTTCACTGATATTCAGAAACTTTCATTAATATTAATGAAACTTGTGTGTTATTTTATTTATTCTTTTGTGGGCTGTCTGCAAAATATCTGACTCTACATAGAACTCAGATGTTGACTAAGTTCCAGGCCAGATTTCAGTTCTTCCATCTATAAAATGGTGTCACAGCTCTCACTCTGAATACAAAACTATGTTACGCTTTGGGTTAGGATTAAAAAGCTCATGACAGGGCCGGCCCCATGGCTTAGCGGTTAAGCGCGTGCACTCCGCTGCTGGCAGCCTGGGTTCGGATCCCGGGTGCACATCGACGCACCGCTTCTCCGGCCATGCTGAGGCCACGTCCCACATACAGCAACTAGAAGGATGTGCAGCTATGACATACAACTATCTACTGGGGCTTTGGGGGAAAGAAAGAAAGAAAGAAAGAAAGAAATTGTTAAAAAAAAAAAAAAAAAGCTCACGACAATGTATGTGGCATGACATCTAAAGCAAAGTAGGCAGAATTCATGAGAAGCCACGATACCTGCATTAAAGTGAGGAAGCCGCCACTGCAGAAATTGCTTGAGTCTAAAGTGTCAATTTTAAAGCTTCGAGTGGAGAGAATTTATCTGGGGTAAAAAGGACGTTAAATTATGATGTAGACATTATTCTCATAAACTACTCATGTTCTAACTGAGAGAGGGCTCTGTAAACTTTGAAGAAAACTTATTAACAGGTAAAAATGAGCAAACTGATTGACAGGTAGGAATGAGGAGATTAGGAAAGATGGGTAAATGAAGATGAATGAGGTGGTCATTGCCTTCCTATAACACCGACTGTAATAATTTGAAACGGTGTGGCCATTTTCTGCTCTGTAGAAACCTACTAGAAACAAAAAAACCATGTTTCAGCTGAATTCTCTACACAGATAGACACAATCTGAACGCCTCTGTCTAAACTCTTGGGAAAAATGAGTCAGAACAGCAGAGATTTCAGATAGGAAACAAAATACACCAAAGTAATTCAGATTTTTAAAATCCAAGACCAACTTTGAAGGGCTGGTGTTAAGAATGTTACTGTAACCTTCTCAACAAGTTTTGTTATAGAATGTTATTTTAGAATGTTGCAAAACAAACTCCTAAAATTGATCATCGGAATGTCTTAAAACAATTTGCAATATGGGAAGTCTGGCAAAATTCTGTTTTGCTCTACTATAACTGTTAATATGTTGGGCTTTGGGAAACAATTTATTTTACAGCAAATGCTAAGTAAGTCAGAAGTAATTGCATTATAACATGTACATAAGAAATAGGAAATCTTAAGTTGGAAAGGAAACAAGAAGTTTTTCAAAGTTTGACTCTCATCTTTTTGAATACAGCCATATGACACATTAAGTAAGTCTGGTTGCTCTGTTTTGCTGTCTTTGAGGGTGTGCTTCTAATAACCAGTCATAAGCAATTTGAAAAATTTTCTTTTTTTATTCCTATGGGAAAGCAGTGGCCTCTCTAAAGCATGCTTTGCTTCAAAACTGACTAATGTCAAGATTATCTACATCATTAATGAACACAAGTGGCTTGTAATATATGGGGAAATCTATTCCTCTTAAGAGCAGGATCAGGAACTTAGCAACAGGGAAGATAAATCCATTCATAATAACAAATGAACAACCACGGGAGAAAAGAGCTGAGATCTCTTTCCAGCACAAAACAAGGAACTAAACTACTAAACGAAAAGAACTATTGTTAACCCAGAATGTAAATTGGATGCCGAGCCTCCCTTTCACTGTAATTTTCCAAACCTTTGGAAAATTGACTTTCTAAGCTGGGCATGCTGCATGCACAAACATAATGGACTTTACTGGGGAGATGCAATTGATGTTATGATTACTCATCAACATCGTTAGCTAGTGGAGGATTTGGGTAGCATTATTTTATACAAGTCAAAGTCCATTAAAAATAAACTCCAATGTCAAATAACAAAACACTTGTGAAAATTCTTTCTGAAGTTTAAAATGCAATACCGGTGTAAGAAAGTGTTGTTTTATGTCAAATATAGGTAGGACATATGGCAGGGGCTTGGGACTCATTTTTAGATGGAAATTTCAATGATATTTATTCTAAATGAAAATAATCAGTACATTTATCCTTTGCCATTGAATTTGAAGAAGGAGAAAGACAGGAGAAAAGAAATTGAAATTTGTATTAGTCAGGATTCTGTTTTCAGATAACAGAAACCCAACTTCAACTAACTTAAGCAAAAAGAGAATTTATTGGCACGTGTAAAACTGAAAGTCCGGATGAGGAGCTGGACCCAGGCACTCAAGCATCATTTGGCTTATCTCTCTGTTGGCCTCACTTTTCCAGTACTGATGCTCTTTCCTCAAGAGATAGGAAAGATGGTGTATTAGTCAGGGTTCTTCAGAGAAATAGAACCAATAAGATGTGTGTCCAAAATCTGCAGGGTAGGCTAGGAGCCTGGAGACCCAGGGAAGAGCTGATGTCCCCAGCTTGAACTTTTTTGGGGTCACAGTTCAAGTCCAAAGACCATCAGGCTGGAGAAGTCCCTCTTTCTTGGAGGAGGTCAGTCTTTTTTCCAATCAGATCTTCAACTAATTAGATGAGTCCCACCTACATTATGGAGGGTAATCTGCTTTACTCAAGTCTATCTATTTAAATGTTAATATCACCCAGAAACACCATCACAGAAACTTTCAGAATCATGTTTGACCATATATCTAGGCACCATGGTCCAACCAAGTTAGCATGTAAAATTAAAAATCACAGATGACTTGCAACAATCCTAGGCCTCAGCATTCCAAATTAGCAACTCAAGCAGAGAAAGCAAGTTTCTTTCTCCTAGTATCCATGTACCGATCCCAAGGAAAGATGCTGATTCACCATGCTTTTATCCCATGACCATCCCTGAGCCTAGAAATGCCCACGACTGTGGCTGACAGACCCAGCAGAACCTCATGGAATGGCAAAGGGGCATTGCAAGCCCTTTGTAACTGTTCTGCAATATTATCCATGAGCATGTGATCATCTGAGACACACTAAGCCGTCTTATAGATGGGTTATTGCTTTGTAAACTCCTGTCCTGTGCAGAGTTCACATTTTGGGAAAAGGTACACGTGGCTAAAGGGTGTGGGATAAGAGACAGGTGGTAGGGTAGGCAGAGAAGAGCCCATCTTTAAGTATAGCGGAAGGAGGTGTGTTTCATTTATAGAATCTATGACCCATTCATTGCTCACCAGCTAAATTCATCCCAATAGGAACACACTTGACAACAATGGATGCCGTGCCCAAATTAGGTAAAATTATTGGAATCTTCTTCAGTTAATGATATGGCTTCTCAGGTTTCAGCATGTGGATGTAAGTTGGAATGTAGTATTTGTTCTTATTTCACCCGCTATATAGATTGGTATATTTGGAGAGTCATTTAAATTTAGCTATTGATCTCCGTTTAAAAGTGATATAAATATTAACAGTTTTATTTTCAGTTACTTGTATTTGATCTCTAAAACACATTTATGCCTAAGTCAACTGCATAGGAAAATGTACACCTACAGTCACCCATGGGAAAAAATTTTCCTTCTCAATTTCAGATATACTTATGTATCTGCTGAACAATTGATTTATTTCTGTCTTACTTTGTAATTTATTGTTTCTCCTCTTCCTGTTGTGACCCACCTCTTTCATTCATTGAGTCATTCATTGATTGAATACTTAAAAAGTACCAGGCTCTGTGAAAGATGCTAGGAATACGTGGATGAACGAGACAGGCGTGGTTCTTAAAGATCCTAAACATCCTATCAAGAGGGCCAGATTGGAACAAGCCATTCTACGCGTGACATTGGGACCTCAGGGCATACATTTGTGCACTAACCTCACTCAGGCTCCTCTGACTCTCATACTCTTATTTTCTTTTGCTCTACTTCTCTTGTTTATTTTACTTTTCTTTTATCTTGCAATGTTTTATTTATGTTTGAAAACTACCTAAATCCTTTTGGGAAGAAGGCAGAATATAAATGAATTAACAGTTCTTATTTTACCATGTGAGTTCAGCTATTTTAGCTAATGCATTTTGATATCTTAATAAAATGCCCCGTTAAAGAACACTTTTGAGGCATGTTATAGGTAGATACGTGCACGAGGTAGAACCTGCAGGTCCCTTCGGTCTAGAATCTAGTTCCCAGAGTCGGCAGTCAGATATGCAGTCCTCTTACATGGATGTTTCTCAAATTTAAATAATGGACACCTCTCTTTTAAAAAGAAAATCATTATTATAAGCCTTCATTATTGACTTATTTTTATTATAATATTATTTAAATATGTAAAGTTATAAAATGAGCTATAAGCTCCTTAAGTATATGCTTATTATACAACTATAGCCAAGACAAATTTACTAATTCAATACAAACAAAGCTACAAAACTAAAATATTAACAAGTGTGATGTGATGAAGAATGCTGTTTTGCAGAAATTAAAGTGCAGGTTTATGTCTGATTTTATATATTTTTTGGTTTCCATTTTGTGACTTCTATAGTACTAATGTGGCTTCAATAATATTACTACTAATACTTATTCACCTAAGTATGCTTTTCAAGACAGTATTAACATTTTCAAGATTTTATTTTTCAGTTCAATAAAATCTTATCTCATACATGGGCAAAACTGTCAGTGAGAAATCCATGAATGTCAAATTTAAAAGTAGCTCTGTAAAACTGTCTTGTTCTCTTGAAGGTAAAGTTCACATCACAATGTAATTGGAATAAATATTAAATGGAAAACAAATCCAAATTACTGCTTGAATAAGGAACAGGAAAATGCTTCCCTGTATATTTACTATTATGTTTGCTGCTAATGAATTTTTGCAAGTTGGTACATAGAACCATGAGATCTGCTTACAAGAGGAATACATACTGACTGCAGTAGAGCGGATTCTTTTGAATATAAAACTTTGACTATGGGATTAGTGAATCAACTCTCTCAGCACTTTCCTCTTTTCAGACTCCTGCAAAATTTTTGTTCACATAGCATCCTCTTTGGAAGTAAAAGTATGGCATGGATATACTCAGAGTTCCACATGATTCTGATGAGAGTAATTCTTTTCTAAAGATTATCATTGAAATTAAAGTTTAATATTCCCCCCACCCCCAAAAAAGACCCCAGACCCCGAGAAAATTTGTGCAGCTCACAGCTTGAGAAACATTGCCTTACAGAATGCGTCTATATCAGGCAGACCCCCGTGAAGCTGACCAGCATCACAGGGTTGGGACAGAGGGGCCATCCTCAAGCTCCGTGTTCAGGCTTCTTTCCTCCATACCATTTGTCGCCATTTGCCCCCATCGGGGGATGGACCAACCCACGGCCCATCAGCTCCTGCCCTGGATGCAGAGGGCTCATTGTCCACCTTTACCAGATGGTCTGGTGAAAAGAAGACTGAGGAACTCTCGGGCAGTGTTTCTCATGCTTTGATATGCACACAAATCCCTGTAGATCTTGCTCGGATGCAGATTCTGACTCCATAGGTCTGGAGTGGGGCCCGAAATTGTATTTCTAACAAGCTCCCAGGATCCATCCAATGCCCCTAGCTTGTGGCCCACACTTTGAGAAGCATAAGTCTAAGGCCTGTTGGCTCTTTGCTAGGATGAACCTAGATGCCCTAAGTTCTAGGATGCCCTAAGTTACTGGAAAATTGCCTTAACCCCGTATTTTGCTTGAGACTATGGCATTTTGGCTTCTATGAAATAGAGCAGAGACTTATTAAGTAGATTAAACAGATTATAAGAGTCTTATTCCAATCTGAGAGAAAGCAACATTTCACCAGGCCCAAAGGATCTTTATATTATAGAATTTTTCATACCACTAGTTGGTGTGAAGTTTCTATAAGATTAACAGCCAAAGAATCAATATATCAAACTCTGAATTAATTATAATTCTACTTGGTGGTAAATCAATAAATTGAATAATTTAGAAGTGAATTGAGTGATTTTACTTTTCTTTTGTGTTGGATTTCAGTGACTGCCAGATAGCTTTAACACGCCGCATTCCCAGACTGATATTCATGGTTATCATGTCTGTTCCTAGGTTGTCAGGTTAATGTGCCTGTCCCCAGACTGATATTTATGGTTAGGAAATATTTTGATTTTTAATTAAACACTATATATTATTAGAAGAAACTCACGACAAAATTGTCTCCTTCTGTGAAGCTTATGAAAATCTCCTTATATCAGTTATAAATGCAGTTGGCTGTGAGTGACAGAATCCAACTCACCGTGGTTCCAGCAGATGGTGGATTATTTTCCTCGCATAGCAAGAAGCCTGAAGGTAGGCAGCCTAGTATGGGATCAGCAGCTCAGCGATATCAGGAGCACTATCTTGACAGTTCTCCCGGTCTTTTCCTCAGCATCACAAGACGGTTTTAGGTGTCTGTTTTAGGTGTCAAATCTGCATTTTATGCAGGAAGAAGGGGGATAAGGACAGCATCAGCCTCATCCATTGATTTAACCAGGAAAGCCAAACATTTCCTAGAAGCCCCAGCAGACTCCTGCTGACACATCATTGGTCAAAACTATGTCACATGACCACTTCCTTCCCAACCCCCAGTGATGGACGCAAGGGAGAAGTTCAGAAATAAATGATGGACTAGCCATCCAATTATTTTTTATATCAAACTTGTTTAACTGAAAAGCAGAATATCATTTATCTCTTTTTTTATGCTACCTCTCTGTTGGCAGAAATTGTGGTGGTTTACAAAGTGTGAGAGATGGGCCAGCCCTGGTGGCCTAGTGGTTAAGTTCAATGCACTCCACTGCAGTGGCCCGGTTCAGTTCCTGGGCGTGGACCTACACCGCTCTGTTAGCGGCCATGCTGTACTGGTGGCCCACTTACTAAAAATAGAGGAAGATTGGTGCGGATGTTAGCTCAGGGCAAATCTTCCTCAGCAAAAAAAAAAAGTGTGAGAGATACATGAAATTCCTGAAAGGAAATTCAGGGTCCAAAGATTTCTAGTTAATATGAAAAGTGGAACAGAAAAAAATTCTGTTACTTGAAGCTCCTTCTAAGAACATGTGAAGTAGTCCTAAGGTGAAAAGTCATAGGGTCGCCAACAAAGTCACTGAGGCATTCTTACGGTTTTATCCCCTTAAGTCTTCCACCAAGACTGCAGAATTTAGCAGAAAAGATTCTCTTTCCCTTATTTAGAGCAGATTTGGAGCTATTAAAAGGAGAGCTTCCAGAAATACAGTGTAATGCAATGTGACAGAGCTCCGTCTGCCGGCTCTTCTGTCCTTCCCTGGTCTTATCACAGGAGGCCACTGCTCCCAGTGGGTCCACATACTGCTGGAGACCTCAGCGCAGCAGCTTTCCCCCTTCCTGCTTGCCTGGGTAAGACCATCTTCATTAAGGAACAAAGAACGAACACTGCAAAGATTCCAGCACTTGTTCAGTCTTTGATTCCTCGACCTCCTCTTTATTTTGATGCTTTGATATAACACAATAGCTCTTAGCGTTAAATTTTGTGTATTTGATATATTTGTTTTGAATTGGCCGTGGATTCTTGGCTTTAACTATCTTTAATTTCAAAATCTGTTTATAAACACCGTGGTTCTTAGTGGCTCTTTCTAAGGAAAGATTAATCTGGCCCCTATGCATTTGTCTGTGTGGAGAATCTTCTATTTTCCACTTTTACTGAGAGTTCTGCATTTCTTATCTTTTTGCAGAACTAAGAGGTTGGATGGCTTCTGTTACGATATTAGGGTATCCTATAAATGGATTTTTTTCGTTTACTTGTACTTTAGGTGGTGCTATACAGGATGCTGGTGTTCTAGGTCATAATTCCTGGCCTGGTCCCCACCACCCCTAGATGTCAGCTTCAAACGGGCCAGGAAATAATTAACCATATTTCCAGCCTTCTTTTCATCGTGTCTAGGACCTATGTTACTGAACAAGTACTGGACTATAATCACACAAAGTTGTAATTTCAATAGAATGTTAATATATATTTAAATATATAACATCTTTTTAAGACTTATTTTAATGAGTTATTCTTCCAGAAATATCTATGTTTTAAAGAAGATAAGGGGGAAAGAACTCAGAGATAGGACTTTGAATGCAAAGAGTTCAGATCTTGGAGCACCTGGATAAGAGTTGTACGTAGGGAGTCTTTTCTGGGCCACTTAAATCATAGAGTGTAGATGGTGCCAAGTCTGCCCACTTCACCAGTCGTTACAAGACTTGGCCCCACCCACACAGTATGATCGCCGTGAGGGAACCTACCACGGAATAGCTTGAAATACCGCAAGTGTCTGGGGTAGCGGTGGCGGTGCAATTGCAAGGAAAAGGCATTGATGGAGGAGGTGAGAAACTGAAGAGAAACTGAATCTGCTCCTCAGTTTTCCTTGGAGGTAGCCCAGACAGTTTCTTTTACTAAATATTTTCAGAGGGTAAAGACCAAAATTTCTGGGAAAAGAAAGAAAAATTATGAATTAAAAACCAGATTTCATCTCAACTCTCTGACATAGCAAATTTTAAGAAAGAGCAGATCGGGGGGGACTCAACCTTTCTGCTTTACTTGGACAACACACAATGTCCCCCTTTAGTAAGTGCTTATGATGGCGACGGTGGTGAAAATATGAGCGCTTTTCTAAACAAAAGGCATGTCACTAGCAAATCGGTTGGAAAGAATATGAACTCGATATTTAAAGATTGAAAGAAACTTAGAAAGGGTAGTGTCAGGATGTTTGGAAATGACAAAAATTGGATGACTGCTTAAATACATACAGTGGCAAAAATATACCCCTGTTCTTTGGGGCAGCAAGCAAAGATGTGTCAGCTTATGGAACAAGGAAATGATGGGTCTCTAAACACACTATTTTGATGAGCCGCAGCTAGTGACTCTGCTCTGTGTGTGGCATTTCGGAGTGTGTCTATGCGTGTGTGTGCTAAAGCGCCAAGAGTTGTATGTAACCAACTACTAGTGTGTGAGTGGATTCCCCCGCCCCAATCCAACTGTGGCCCTCAGAACTCCTAGGAGTCATGAAATCATAATCTTCACATTGGAAAGAACTTGAAAATTTCTTTTAGTAAAGTGTTTCCTAACCCTTTTTGAAGATGAAGACCCTTTTTAACCTTAAAGAAAAAAAACAAAAACTTTAAGGACCTCCACGCCATAGTAGTTGTACTTTTAATATCTGTACTTTGAGAAAACACAAAATGGTAAGACTTTTATAAACTTACTGACATTCATAATTAATTTGTACTTTATTAATTATAATAGTATCTAAAAAAATTTGAAAAGGAATAGTATATACACTTGCCAGACATATTTTTCATTCTGTCTAAAGCAACACTTGTGCCCATGAATTCACAGACCTCTTATAACAACTCCTCTGCTCACCACCCCAACTCTGGAGGTCTTTCATTCACAAATTGGGAAACTCTTCTCCAGGCAAATTACTCTTTTGATACTCGACAACAATCTTGCCAAGCTATCATCCAGCATGTACTTGAAATCCTTCAGTTACGGGGAACTCACTACTTGAAAAGGCATCTCATTTTGCTTTTGAATCATTCCATTAGATGATTAGATTTCATTATCTTGAACTCAAGTTCCTATTACTGTCAACTAAAAAAGCAAATTTGCCTGTTATATTATCTCAAAATGAGTTTATTTGGGAATAGCGAAAAGAATTGCAATTCAGGATGTCCGTGCTATGGCAGAGCACAGGCAAATCCAGAAAAGACAAGACGGGAACTGCTTTTATAGAGAAAAAGGGGGAGTACTAAGGGGCTGTTCTAAATGAAAATCCATTGGGGGAAAGGAGCAGTTCAGGGGTGTCAACAGCTTCTCATTGGCTGAGCTGCAGCGTTTCTCATTGGCTGGACTGTTGCTGGGTTGGGAGAGAAGTCTCCCTTCAGTAGTAGAGTAGTTTACTTTCTGCCCAAGATGCAAGCTTCCGTCTCTTCCTGTTTGGTGTAATTCACGATGTGTGATAGGGCGTGAGAGCTCCCCCTAGAGGCCTTCCAAACTCCAATTTAGTTAAGGTTTCTTTTATTAATTTCCACATTACTTACATTACTAGCTCCTATTTCCTGAGGTCTTACAGACAAATGTAGCCCCTTTTCCACACACAGCCCTTCAAAAACTGCAGACTGCACTGATACCTTCCCTGAGCTATCTCTTCTCCAAACTAAACTTATCTGGTTCCATGGAGTATTTCTGGGTTAGTGCTTCCTCAAAATCATTAAATTTTAATATTTGAAGGTCCTGTGATGACACTACCTCTGAATCTAGTCCTTGTCCCTTTTCCACCACCATCTTTTACTCTTCATTTCTCCCTGTTGTAATGGAGCGTTTGTTCTCCGGGTTGTTGGATGCTGTATCAGAAAGGGAGAAGTTCAAGTGTTGCCACATAAGAGTGGAAAATAGATAAGATTTTGTTTTTCTGTGATCCAGAATAAAAATTAAAAGTGAGAAGATTTTTTGTTTTTGTTTTTTTCACTTTATCGCTTCCATTTCCAATTTCATTTATTTAATGTTGCACTGTGCAGAGAGGTGTGTGGCAGAAGCACGGGGGCTGGAGCCAGAAGATATCCGCTCAAGTCCAGCTGCTCCCTCAACGACTTTGGGAAATGCCCTTAACTGCTCGGAATCTGTTTCATCTTCTGTAAACTCAATAAAGGAATTCAGATGCAGTTAATGTGCGTAATGCTTTAGTATTATAATGTATTTCCCCACCTGGTATCTCACCTATTGCTCAGCTACCTCCCTGGGTCCCTCCTGAGCTGCTGTGAGATACAGGATGATACTGGAATTGTGCTCCCTGACTCTCTTCCAGCTGGTTGCTATCCCACCTCCACTGGGTCCTCGATGCATGTTCTCCTGCCATCCAACTTGTCA
Organism: Diceros bicornis minor; assembly: GCF_020826845.1. Taxonomy (NCBI): domain Eukaryota; kingdom Metazoa; phylum Chordata; class Mammalia; order Perissodactyla; family Rhinocerotidae; genus Diceros; species Diceros bicornis. Next base: position 31,984,774 of record NC_080748.1, read on the forward strand.
CATTACCTGATGCTTTGGTTTGCATTTTTATCATTTTCCTTAAATCTTCTACAGCTCACTGCCTACCCTCCAGAAATGATATATCCTCCTTCTTCAATAAGAAAATGGAGGCTATTTGGTCTAAACCTTTTCCGCTTCCTTCCCTTCCATCGTCAAAATTAATGATGTCTTTACCCATCCTTCCCTCCTTCTTGTCTCAGAGGAAGCTTCATCGTTAATTCTTTCCAGGGCTAATCCATCTCCTTGTGGTCTTGGTCCTTGATTTATCACTCATCTCCTCTCTCTCCCCCTTTCTCTTCACTGGCATGTCTCTAATCTACATACATGGTAAATTTCCACCCTCCCTACATAAAACACACCACTTTTAAACGGTTGCTCCCAACTGACTCCCTGCCTGTCATTGCTGTTGATCAGACTTGGGGCCCCATGTCCCTGGGAAACAGTTGCTGCCCTAGCCTCAACTTCTCTCCATTTGTCACAGTCCTGGAGGCTCCTTGGTTCTAACAAGTCCCTCTTCCTCACGCCATAATCTCCCTCAGAACATCAACTCTTCTCTGCTCTGGGGCTGGGGCCTGGGGGGCTCTATGGCTTTGCTTGTCTCAGGCTTGCCTTTCTCTCTAGACCTGGAGCCTGCTCCTCTTTAAGTCCAACAACGAAGACCTGCTGCTTGAGGCCAGACATAATGTGAAATATCACAGAAGAAAGAACGAGTGCTTTGAGGTTCCACAAACGTGGGTTGAAATTCTGCTGGATTCAGGCAGTCACTTGACCTCCCTGAGCTTCAGTTTCCTCATTTTTGAACTGTACCTTGCAAAGTTGTTCTGAAGATCAAACGAGATAATGAATATGAAGCCACATAAAAAGCACTTAAGAAATGGTAGCTCTTGTTAGAGCTAACTTCTCCTGACTGTAGAAAACTGATTCCAACACCCCCACCAGCCTGCCCTACACCCCCTCTCTCCCCCAGTCAACCTCCAGGAACGGAGGTTGTGAGTGGAGCTCTCGTCTCCCTCCAGACAATATGGCTGCTCTGGGCGACATTGCTTAAGGCACCGGCTTCCTCACCACCTTGCACCCCTCCACTCCCACACAACTTGAATTCCCCAGCAGAGTGTATTTCCACAATTTTTGTGTGGTCTGAGTAAGTGGACCACCTCACCCTCAACTCTATGAGACATGTAATGTCTCAAACCCTGGTCATAGGTTGGGACTCCTCAACTCATTTCTCAGGATCTAAACTGACCTCTCAAAGGTCAAAGTCCAGTCTACGAGGAGATTGGTCTATTTCATATCTCTCTGCAGCACGTCCTTCTGCAGACTGGCTCTTGAAATCTCTCCTATTGTGACTGATTGCCCTCAAACTCCTTTCTCTCTCTGCCTTTTCTGGTGCCCACTACCCTGATATACCCTCTGTCTTTTTATACTACTTTCTCATTTGACTTTAACAACTTTAACCATTATCTGTCTGCTGATAACTCCCAAATCACTGTAACACTAGTCTAGGTCCTCTCTAACTCCAGACCCAGAGGGCCTTCAAACTGAACACGTCCAACAGCATCTCATTCCTTCTTCCCATGTTCCCTAACTCTGTGAGTGGAACCCCCACCCACTCACCTACATTCAAAGCAGAAAATTCAATTACCACCAACCCTGCTTTTGCCTACTGCCCCAACTCCCATTCCATCGTCTCTACATTTTATCAATTTTACTTCTTCCCCATCTTTTCATATGCTTAGTTCAGATGCTCACAATGTTTCATCCAATTTCAGTAACCTCTGAACCGGTCTCCTTCCTAGCCATCCTCACTCTTGGGCCAGAGATATCTTTTTAAAATTGAGAATTTACATTGCCACCTTGCTTAAATATCTTTAAGTCTCCTTTGCCAAAATCATCAGTAAAGCATTCTGTATCTTTCACGATCAGGCTCCACTTTGCCCTTTTATGCTCACCCCTTGCCAAAAGTCCCCTGGACCCAGGCTGAGTGGGATGTGGCCTCTGTTTACTTTGCAATTTGAGTTCATCCACTGATCATTTTCCCTCACAGGTCCACTCCTTTGCCAAACAGCCAAGGTCTGCTTGAATTGTTTAGCATATGTAGGTGATTCAGTCCTAGAAAATTTCTTTTGGTGGATATTATTAGTCATCAAATGACATAAACATTCTAGGCATTAATCATAGAGTTTATAAAATTTCAGAGGAAACCTATAACTATCTGATGGCATCTCAGAAATGTTTGAAAGAATCATGCCATAATGACATTAGCAGAGCGATTCTCAAAACTTTTTGCAGTTAATATTGAACTCTTATTTATCCAAGCTAAGGGAAGGAAATAGCACAAATAACTCACAGCATTCAGCATAGAAATACAATTTTGTTGTACAATACATTATATTCTTTTCCATCTTGCAGAGTAACTTTTCTAAGGAATTTTTTGTGAGATTGATAAAAATTAATTCCCATCTCGGATATCAAGCAGCTAATGCTAAATTTGGGAAGTGACTTAAAAGTATGGGAATTTCAGGCATCAGTCTGACTGGGAGACCACATTTGTTACAGATGATGTGAGTTTACAATTACAATTTGGACCGAGAATGTGTTTTTCTGTACTCACTTGGCTGTTGATTTGCTTACATTATATGCAGCCATGTCTTATGTCTTAGCTAAAGATTGTCATTAATGCTATACCAGGATCCTGCTTCTCGATACATATTCTGTACTGCTAGGCATGTAGAATGTTGATGATTTTTGGTGTCTTTGTCATTATGTGTGGGTCAGATGTAAAGCACATTTATACACTAGAGTCTACAAAATATAGTCATTGTTGAACTGAGAGGTCATTCTATTTTTACTCACTTTCACTTTAATTGCAAATTGTTAGTGCAGGAATTTCCACAAAAGGGTTATGCAAGCATGCCCAAATTGCTTGAAATATTTTCCACTTCTCTGACTTCCCATGGGAAAAGCCACTAGGTTGCATTTGTGGCATCTCAGTTGGTTCAAGCAGCCTAATTGGGATTTAGAAGCTTTAAACTGTATGAGTTTACAGAGGGACATCCAGGATTGGAACTCCTGTGTCCATTCTCTCCCTGGAATCTGGACATGTGTAAATTACCCGTGTAAAATACAATCTTATTGATGGCAGCTAACGTCCAACTTTTGTTTGTTTGTTCACTATCCCATTTTTATATATAGTCCTTAAAATGATTTTTAAAAAAAGGATTTGAACTGTTTGCCAGGAATTTCATCAGGCAGCAAAGTACACTATTGTGTTAAGAACAGGGGTTCACATCTCATATGGGAAAAAGATCCTCTAGGGCACAGGTAACTTTCTTGCCTCTTGAGCAGAAGTACCTAATCACTCTGCCCCATCTGTCAGAGCCACTTAATTGCAAACACAGGCCCTGTCGAAATGTAGTGCACCAATGCAAAACAATTAATTAAAGCTCAGAGGAAAATAGTTGTTTAAGGTGTACACTCCACACGAGGAGTAAAACTATTACTGCGATCATGATTTGATTCTCTCTTGTGCTTTCTTACATACTCCCACCCATGTCCCCATTCAAATTTCATTTGTCCTAGTTTTCAGTTTCTGCTGTCTAATATTCAGTGTAATTTAAACTAGTCAGGGAAAAAAGCCAAAGTAAGCAATTCATTATTTGCCTCTCAAACTTTAGTATAAATCACTGGGGGATCTTGTTACAGTGCGGATTCTGATTCAGTGGGTCTGAGGTGGGACCTGGGAAGCTGCATTTCCAGCAAGTTCCCAGATGTTCTGATGCTGCTGATTCCAGACCACAATTTGAGTAGGAAGGATCAAGACTATTAGATACTCCCCCTGATGTGAATTTTGACTTCATCTTTTCAAGATTCCTGTGCAAACTTGTCTCCATCTTACTTGCTTGATACAATGGGCACATCACAGATTTATCTTGCCCGCTTTGCCTCTTCTCAAATCCGTTTTTTCTCCTTGGCCTCATTTCTGTTTCCTCTGGAATCCTTAAGGAAGCACATCAGTGTCTAGGACTCTGATAGATCACATAAGAAGTATGTTCAAGATGTGGTCCCTCCTGACAATTTTAGAAACAAAATGACACACATCTTTTCTTTCCATTTATAATTGAACTGCTGTGTAGCAGTGCACTGTTTGGAAAATGCATTGGGCAGGTAGGAATATGTCAAAAATTCCCTGTGAGTCTTCAACTCATGTACCTCAGTTTTTTTTCTCAGTGAAAAATGACAAGGCTGAATTTGATGATCTCTAAAGTCCCTTCCTGCCCTAATCCTTTATGATTCTGAGAGTTGGTCATTTAATCATCTGGATGAATTCTTACTGGCTTAAACCAATGGATGCTCTTTTAGGAAGGTAGTTGTATTAATGTTGAACCCTCTTGAACTCATTAGGTTCCACTCCAGCCTCTGTGATCCCAAGAGAATTGACCCATAAGAATAGCACAATGACATTGCATCTTCATTAATTTATACCCACTTTTCTTTATGGCTTGACTCAGGGTGTCTGGGTCTGGGCCATTTGCAGGGAAGGGAGGCAGCCATGAGAACTGTGCCTGGTTGCCAAGACCACAGGGCTTGGTTGGATTAGGCAAGAATTTACCCAAAGCACATGAAATCAGCCTAACCCAAAACAGGAAGTAGAAAGGGAATCTAAGAAGGGAAGCCAGAGGTGAGTAAGGTGGAAACATAGTCAAGAAAATAAGATGTGGTCAGAAACTGGGTGGTTTGGGAACAGGCTAGCAAGAATTTGAAAGGATGTGGGGGTGAATGGTTCTGGATGGAGGCTGTGAACACTCTCAGGGGTGGGACTAGTTTTTGAGTTGCTAGATTAAAGGAGCCCTCAGGGCTGGTCAGAGAGCTCTGTGAGGGCAGAAATTTTACTTTACTCACTTTTGCCGAGTATCTCTAACAAGTGCCTGATACAATAAGAGAGATGAATTAAAGTAAGAATGAACAAATGAATGAAAGAATGAAACAAATTCATTTTTAGGTCACATAATTCATCCATTCTCTCCACTTTCTTTGCTACCATACAAGTTCATATCCTCATTATTTCTCAAGCAAACCAAAGGGACTCCACAATTCTCCAATTTCTCCCAGTCTCAATTCATATTATAGACTGCAGCAGGATTAGTGCCTTAGTTATTTGTATATTTTATTCCATCAAAGAAAGTAAGTCCCTTGAGGTCAGACAGGGTATCCTACTGAGTTTTACATATCCAATATAGCTAGCACTCAATAAATATTTGTTGAAGCAAATCATCTATGTTCATACGTTCAGTCATTATGAGTATTCTATGTCCTGAACACTTAAAGCATATCTTTCTTTCTGTATTATTCTTCAATAACCAGATACCTGAGAGTTACATTTGACTAAAATGTTCTTATAAAATCCACCTCCTTCAACCTTTCACATTAATTACTACTTTAGAGTTATAACTTTAGGGTTAAATTCATATTTTTTAAGTTAAGAAAGCCTTTTATGAAGCAGCGATTTTTCATTTTTTTTAAAGTAGCAGACCCTATAGAAACTCTTCCCCACAAATGCACCTATGCACATATGCACAATCTTACATATGATTTCAAGGAATTCAGGAATCCTCTAAAGCCCTGAGCAGACCGCTGAAGTTGATGGAAGTCAAGCCTGGATCTTCTGCTAGAGAGGAATAAAAGTTTTCTGCAGCTAAAAGACTCTCTCCTGTTTTCCCCCCTCACACTCCTGCCCCCAGCCCTGCCACCTAGAAGATAGGAATGCAGAGGACCAGTCCATCAATTCATGCAGGAGGCAGGGTACAGTGTATTTTGTGCTCTTGTCAACAAAGGTCTTTATCATGGGATTATGGAAAACAAGAAAGGATTGGCTGATGTGACCACTCTTGAAGCCGGGGAAACACAGGCAGGTGCTTTTGAAATTGCCAGCTAATGAAAGAGAGCACACAGGATTACCTCCACCCAACCTGTTGACCCCACTGGAGCTTCTAACAGTCCTTGGAGGAAGGAGCTGATTCTGAGCCTAAGGAGCCTTTTCTGTTTTTTCTTTCTTTGAAGATTCCTTTCCCCATCGTTTCAGCTTCAAAATCGTGTATGGATCTGACATATAGGAAAGGTTGCTAGGAGAAGGGGGATTGGTCTTCAAAAATAAAAAATGAAGCTAACCTGTCAAATGTTGATTCTAGTTTAATTTCCTGACGGCTTTATCCCAGAAATAAGGGCTTCCAAGTTTCTGTTTCAAGAGAAGATATTTCAATATCCTTTGCAATTTTGAAATAAGAAATTTCTCTGATGCAAGTTGTCATGGCCTGATGGAAGAGAACAGACAAATCTGTTGAGATCTCAGAATTCACTCACCCTTTCACACTCTTTTTCTTCTCATTCTTTTCACTGGCTAATCTGCCATTTTAAAGTGATAAGTTTCCTGGGGATCCATCCAGCATTTGAAACAGGATCCTCAACCTCTTAATAGAATGGAAGTAACCTTTCCTGGACCCCATCAGTTCAGCTCATGATTGATTTCTCAACATACTGAGAGAAGGATAGTTTGATAAACAGCATATTGTTGCATAAAAAGCACAGTCATTGATTACCAATTATATTAAAAAATTGTGTTTTAACAGACATCACCAATTTTGACTTAGGTCACCAGAATAAGTATAATTATGGGGCAGGAATAGTATGTATTTCATCTGATTAATCTGTGAAGAAATCAATCTTTCTGCAGCAGGCTTCACATTCAGTCATTTTAAAAGAGAGGGAAGCAAGTTACAACCAGAATGATGGGTATTAAGAGATGTACGTAAGGTAAAGATCCTGCATTTGGGAGGAATATGAATTTAAAATTAACCCAAGCATCATTTGATAACAGTGGACGAAGAGTATCTGTGCATATAAAGTAGTGGTATTCTAGTAGCCTTTCCCATAAATTCTGCTTATTAATTAGTGCTCTTAATTATAATCTCTTATACAAATAAATGATATGATTCATACCATTCTTAAGCAAAGAAATTTAATTTTGTACAAAAAAAAAGGAAAGATAGTTTGCTTTAAGATAGGTCTTACCTCAGTCACCTGTGGATGGAAAAAAACACAAAGGTTCCACTCCTCAAATTCAAGGCCCGAGCTGCAGCATACCAAAAATCACACACAAAATGCCGTCAAATTAATGCCACCACACAAATTGTTCTCTTCAGCAGTGAAAAGTAAGACACAGTATACATAGGGGTTGAAGCGAATATATTTGGAGGTTTTTGGCAAGCTTGTTGCTACTTAACTGTGTGGGTTTAGACAGGCACTTTGCACGTCTGGGTCCCAGTTCCCCATTTGTAAAATAAGAAGATTATAATTGTGGGACCTAGCACTTACTGAACACTCTAACTGTGTCAAGCACTATGCTTGGCATTTTAATGCATTATCTTTAATCCTTTAAGCAACTTTCCAAAGCAGCTATTATTATCTCCACATTGCAGAGGAGAAAGTTGAGGCCCAGAGAAGTGAATTAACTTGCCAGAAATGACATAGGAAATGAGTGATGGATCTGCAGTTGGAACCCTACTCTCCGGGGCTCCGAGATAGGGTCCTCGTCCCTAAGGTGCTTATACTAGTTTGCTAGGGCTGCTGTAACAAAGTGGCGCAGACTGAGTGGCTTCAGGAGCAGCAATTGATTGTCTCACAGTTCTGGAAGCCAGAAGTCCGAGATCAAGGTGTTGGCAGGGTTGGTTCCTTCTGAGGCTGTGAGGGAGACTGTTTGCATGCCTCTCTCCTTGCTTCTGGTAGTTTGCTGGCAATCTTTGGCATTCCTTGGCTTGTGGCAGGATCATTCCAAACTTCACATAGCATTCTCCCTCTGCGCATGTCTGTGTCTAAATCCCCCTTTTTCATAAGAATACTAGTTTTATTGGATTAGGGGCCCACTCTAACTCCAATATGACCTCCTCTTAACTAAATTCATCTGCAACGGCCCTAGTTCCAAATAAGGTCACATTCAGAGGTACTGGGGACTAGGACTTCAACATATGAATTTGGTGGGGGTGTGGCACGACACAGTTCAACCCATAACAGTGCTTATAAACTTGTTAAGTCTCCAAGATAGAGCTAATTAATAGTAGGACATAAGCAATAGTTCCAGATGACACTATATGTCAGGGTGCACGAGTGTATTCTTTGGAGGATAGTTAGTGCTGGAAGCCTAAGAAAATCACATTTGGCTGGGATGACCAGGCAATGCTTTATACTGTGATAGGATTTGAATTGAGTGTGAAAAAAATCACACAATCTGTAGGGTCAGTAGAGAGAAGAGGGAGGGGTATTCTTGGTGTGTAGAACAGCATGTATTTGTTAGAGGTTGTGAGATATGCAAAAAAGTAGAGATATTGTCCCTGTCATCAAGAAGCTTACAATCTAGCTCCAGACACACAAATCAAACTTGAGAAAAGTTAACTATCAAGGCAAAAGTTTAAAACACGGCTGTCACCAACACATACGTGGGTAGCTGTGCAATACGGCCAACTGCAGTGGCCATAGGAGTGACAGAAGTCACGGTAGCTCCAGTGCTTTGAGGAATGTTCATGGGTGGATGGTGACGTGAGCTGGACTTTTTTAAAAGGATGAGGGGGCCCAGCCCGGTGGCATAGTGGTTAAGTTCACACACTCCGCTTTGGTGGCCCGGGGTTCGCAGGTTTGGATCCTGGGCAGGGACCCAGGTACTGCCTGTCAAGCCACACTGTGGAGGCCTCCCGTATAAGGTAGAGGAAGATGGGCACAGATGTTACCCCAGGGCCAATCTTCCTCAGGAAAAAGAGGAGGATTGGCAACGGATGTCAGCTCAGGGCTAATCTTCCTCACAAAAAATAAAATAAAATAAAAAAATAAAAGGATGGGCTTTAGGTAGGAGAAGAGCCGGGAGACGGGTTCCCGGGGAGAGAAGGTGCTGTACACAAAGGTAGTGAAGCCTGAGGCGTAACTGAAAGCCATCAGATGTGCCAGTTGGGTGGAAACTTCAGGTTCTTGTAGAGAATGCTGCACAGTAAGAAGGGAAAAGCTGTCAGGCTACCTTCATCTTTCCAGAATCTTGCACCAAAGCCACTGCCCAGGGAGGCATTTACCAAAGGATGTGGTCAAAACTTGTGTTCTGGTGGACATTGATAGGTGTTCCTCAATTAAAAAAAAAAAAGTTACGGGTTTAATAAATTTAGGAAATAATGGATTCATTAACAGTAAGATTTCAGTCAGGTCCTGGCAAGAAACAGATGGCACACTCAAAGTGAGTAATTTCATGGGAGTTTAGTAAATGACTGGGACTGGGCAGGATTTGAGGAAACCACAAAGGAGAAGACAGTGGCCCAGGCCTGGTACCAGCAGGGAGCCATTAACTATCCCTAGGCCTGAAGGGTGAGGGAGAGAAAGGTTACTGTACCTAGGGAGTGATGCCCCACAGGACCTGTGTCCTTGAGTTGAGGCATACAGCCAGCCCATGAGGACTTGGCTGGGCAGAGCCAGGGAAATAAATACACCACCTCCTTCTCCCTCTCCCTGACCTCCTGTTTGTACCTAGCTGAGGCCAAAGGCAAGGGAGTCCATTGGCAGAGAACATCAAGTCACCTCCCAGGGCACAGAGCAGGATGGGAACAATGCAAGGTGATGTGGAGGGACAAATGGAAGGTTTCCAGCACAGTTAAACAGTTACTTCATAGGAGGACTTCTTAGAGTATTTAATACGTTAATGTGCTAATGAACCTACAAAGGAGGCTGTGGAAAGCAGTATTCCTAAACTAGCTTTACCACAAAATTCCTTTTTCGAAGGATCTCTAGGACCAGTGATCAAAGGAAACCAAATTGGGAAGCTTTGATCTGTGGGATGAAATCCAAGCCTCTTATGTCAGTCAAGCTTCTTTCAAATGACAGTGTCAGAAACCAATTTCAAGCTAATTTAAACAAAAAGAGAATTCATTTGGTTTACATATAATTGGCAAGTCAGAAGGGGACCATTGATTCAGGCCTGAGCGGACCCAGGAGCTCTAATGATAATGAGACCTCTGTCTGTCCCTCCAGCATTCCACTCAACTAAGCTTTATTTACAGTACCACTACTGGCTACCCCACACCACATCCTCCGGGCTCAGCAAGGCCAGTGAAGAAGGGACTTCTCTCTCTCCATGTCCATAGACAAATCCATATACAAGATGATGCTGAGTGCTCCTGCCTAGGCAAAGTGTCCACCCCTAAACAATGCCTGTGAGCAGATATTGAGGTCCTCTGATTGACACTGCTTAGCACTTTGGAGGTGGGGAGGGTGACTGATCCCATTTTCACAGACTCACCAGGACCATATCAACCCAGAGAGTGGGGAAGGACTACTCCAAAGAAACAGGAAAGAGGGTCATGAAAAAGCATGCAAACTTACTGCACACTAAAACTATAGCTACCATGACCTACCATATTTCTTTACAGGGCATTCATGGCTTTCCCCAAATTTGGCCTCAAACAATGAGTTCCAATATCTTCTATTCTCCTATATAACCTCCCTGCTCCAGCCAGACTGATTTACTTACTATTTCTTAAACACACCATAAATTCCCACATTTGTTCCTCAGCCTTTCTTCTGATTTGAATCCTGCTTCATCTGAATCAAGTCTCAAGACGACAATGGAGTCTGTCCACTGTGTCTCCATCCTCTCATTCCAAACTGCAGTTCTTGTTTTCCCTCCTCTTAACTCCTATTGCATTAAAACGTCTGCACCATCCATTTCATCTTTATGACACATTGCCCTTTCTTGTGTGTGTGTGTGTGTGTGTGTGTACGTATATATACGTGTATCCTGTATCCCTATAAATATGACCAGATTGCAAGCTCCTTGAGCTCCATGGCATCATCTTCATATTTTCATATTCTTTGTATCTACCTTGCCTGGCTCATTATAGATATTAATCAAATGTGCTTTGGTTGCTTATTTCAAAGTTCAAGGTTAGCATCCCACCTTTTCTTGCTTCCTGCACTTTCATCAATCCTTTATGCCCTCTATACCAACTTGTAAAGTGACCTTGAAAAATGTTCTTACGTTAGTCAGGTCCCAGTTTCCTGTCAAGTGGGCTAGCAATGCTAATATTGTGGAAAAGAATAAACCATTAATTCATTTATTCATTCATTTACTCATTCATTCAGGACTTATTGAGCACCTTCTATGAACAACACACTGTGTTAGGTGTTGTGGGACATACAAGGGTAAATAAAAAACAGATTGTGCCTTGAGGATATTCAAAAACTTGTAGGGAATATAAAATAAGAATAAAATTTATAAAAGACAAGGCAGAAGATTGTGTGTCAAAACATTTTACCAACTCCCATAGAGGGGAATTTGGCAACATCTAACTCCTTGATATATATATACATTTACCCCTTGACCCAGTAAAGCCACTTCTAGAAATGTATCCTGAAAATAGATCTCCATCTATATGAAACAACATACGTACAAAGATTTTCATTATCACAATTTTTTTTTTTTAAAGATTTTATTTATTTTATTTTTTCCCCCCAAAGCCCCAGTGGATAGTTGTGTGTCGTAGCTGCACATCCTTCTAGTTGCTGTTTGTGGGACTCGGCCTCAGGATGAACGGAGAAGTGGTGCCTCGATGCGCACCCGGGATCCGAACCCGGGCCACCAGCATCGCAGCGCGCGCACTTAACCACCAAGCCACAGGGCCGGCCCTTCATTATCACAATTTTGTAATAGAAAAATTAGGAAACAACCTAAATGTCCATTCTTAGAAGACTGGTTGAGTCAATTATGGAACATCCACCTGATAGAATACTGTGTAACCCTAAAAAAGACTGAGGAAGATTGTTATGGGTTGTGTAGAGTGATTTCCAATACCTATTGTTAAGAGAAAAAAGGAGCAAGGTACAAAAGTGTATATAATGTGCTATCTTCTGTCTATAAAAGAAAGAAAAAATTTATATATATCATATTAGTTTTTTTTTTTTTTTTTGGTGAGGGAGATTGGACATGAGCTAACATTCATTGCCAATCTTCCTATTTTTGCTGAGGAAGATTGGCCCTGAGCTAACATCTCTGCTCATCTTCCTCTATTTTGCATAGGGGACACCGCCACAGTATGGTTTGATGAGCAGTGTGTAGGTCCACGCCCGAGATCCAAACCTGCGAACCTCAGGCCGCCGAAGCAGAGCGAGTGAACTTAACCACTATGCCACCAGACCGGCCCCTGTATTTGCTTATTTTCGTGTGATAAAACACAGAAGGAATGAAACGGAAATTAATGAAAACGGCTACTAATAGGAAATGAGGGAAATAGGTGGAGGTGGTATGGATGGGAGCAAGGCTTCTAAAAGTTTTAACTATTTTTTTTTTTCGGAGGAAGATCAGCCCTGAGCTAACATCCATGCCAATTCTCCTCTTTTTTTTTTTTTTGCTGAGGAAGACTGGCCCTGAGCTAACATCCGTGCCCATCTTCCTCCACTTTATATGGGATGCCGCCTCAACATGGCCTGACAAGCAGTGCAGTGGAGCGCACGCACTTAACCGCTATGCCACAGGGCCAGCCCCTAAAAGTTTTAACTTTTGAACCATCTAAATGTTTTTACATATTCAAAAATAAACTAAATTTAAAAGAATGAAAGAAAGTAAGCATTCAAACTGAAGGCAAACATACACAAATGAACGTGATTGTATATCAAATTGATAACCTAACCCAGAGAGAACAGAAATAATTCAGGTAGCTCTGAAGCCAGCACTTTGGCTACACAGTTAGTGAGAAATGTTCTAAGGTCAAAAAGAAGCAAAGAAATCTTAAATTTTAGTAAGCTTGTGGTTGGTAATTATGTTGGTGTTATAATTCTGAAACTAATTTTTGTGTGTTGTAGAAGAGAGTAAATGAGTAATTACACTGATATTGAAAACCAGAGAGTTCACACTGTGGAAGAAGTGAGATACAACTATGAAATGGGGGGAAAATGAAGGAAAACCTGTGACACTGGATTTGAATTTAAAATATCAGTATAGGTACAGCCCTAGTGGCCTAGTGGTTAAGTTGGGCATGCTCCACTTCGGCAGCCTGGGTTTGGTTCCTGGGTGCAGACCCACATCATTCGTCTGTCAGTGGCCATGCTGTAGTGGCTGTTCACATACAAAAAGAGGAAGATTGGCAACAGATGTTAGCTTAGGGTGAATCTTCCTCAGCAAAAATAAATAAATAAATAAAATATCAGTATAAACTCTTTTTTTAAAAAAAGAGATTTCCTAACATGTCCATGGAAAGGGCCTAAAAGCAATGACCATCCCAGTAGAAATGAGCACATCTAGCATCCAGATTTTGTTTTCTAATTACCATTACCCACTAAAAGGAACCAGTGCTCCTTGAGAAATGACTCATTTTGGGTCTGACACAATAAAAGTTTAAGGTAAACATGGAATACCTTGTTGTTCCAGAAAGCAAAGAAGTACTCAAACTCTAATGGGGGTAATGTCAAAATATTATAGAAATTAAATTGAGGGTATTCTGCTAGCCAAATTTGGCACAAATTGAGTATGAAAAAGAATATGGAGTATAACCCATTGAATAAAAAAAAATCAATGAGTCTATGCAGACTTAAAAGAGAGAGATACAATGGAATACCACTCAGCAATAAAAAAAAAAACTGTTTAAACACATGAGAACATGTGTGAATCTCAAAATCAAGCAGAGTGAAAAAGTCTAGACAAAAAGGGGTACATAGCATAGGATTCCATTTATATAAAATTCCAGAAAATGAAAACTAATCTATAGTGACAGAAAGCAGATCAGTAGTTGCTTGTGGATGGGGTCGGAGGAAAGTGGGCAAAAAAAAAAAACTTTTGGGGATGTTGGAATTGCTTGTTATCTTAATTATGGTGATGGTTTCACCAACATATGTCAAAATTCATCAAATTATACAATTTAAACATATGCAGTTTATTGTGTATTAATTTTACCTCAATAAAGGTGGAGAGAGAGAGTAAAGGAGGTGGATTCTTCTATTGCTAGGTAACAAATACAGAAGGAATGAAAGAAGTAGAAAATTATCATTTTGCACTCTCCAACGTAATAATTGATTCAGGCAAGGATCATCAATAGCGGCTACCAACATTAGACAGAAGGTTCTTGGGTGACAAGATAGTCACATGGTCTTAAAACATCACCCCACAGATTACTTATCAATCCTAAAGGAGAAAATGTGCCTAAACGTTGGAGAGATACGGAGGCATCACCTTAATCAAGTGATCAAATGGAGATTCACTAGTAGAAAGGCCACCTGACGTTGCGTGCCTCCTGATGTGATAGGAAAAGAAGTATACAGCATCACCTAGGAAGTATTCGTGCTAAAAATGTTTAATGTGAATCTAATCTTGAGTACATAATCGGACAAATCCAGGATGTAGGACATTCTCCAAGACAACTGACCTGGGTTCCGAAAAATACAAGACAACGTCATGTTTAAAAATAACAACAAAAATTGAGGAGACCATTCTAAATCAAAAAAGACAAAAGAAGAGTGAAAAAAGGACATTTGGGGGACAATTAAGAAAAACTAAATATGGACTGTCTATTAGATATTATTAAATTGATCTTAATTTTCATAGGTATAATAATATTGTTGGGGTTATGTAGTAGCATAAACAAAACATGTGAAGATGATGATGATGATAGGTAGACAGATACATAGATACACAGATACATAGATACATAGATAGACATAGGTAGAGAAATAGAAAAAATGCTAATGTGTCTAATTGTTACTTGGTAAATTTAGGGGAGGAACATACAGATGTTCATTTTACCATTTTTTCTACTTTTCTGTGAGTTTGAAAACTTTCAAAATACATAATTGGGGAAGTAAAAAAATGTCAAGAATTGTATGCATTAGTCAGAACACTTTCAATTCTGAGTAGCAGAAACCAAACTTAAGTAGGCTTACACAGAAAGGGGAATATATGAAGGTGCTTAGATGATGTCATCTGTCTCTCTCCTTCAAGTGGCTTTGCTTTCCTCTAAGTTAGGCTCATCACCTCATGGTGTCAAGATGGCTAGCAGCTCTCGGCTTACATTGTACCATCTAGACACCTCATAGAAAAAGAGGGTTTCTTCTCCAAGAGTTCTGGAAAATGTTCCAGGATGTTCCTTTTTGACTAACTTTAGGCTTGTCCTTGAACTGATCCTGGAGCCAGAGGATGTTGAGCTCTGATTGGTCAGGACTTGATCTCTTGCTCATCTCTCGATATAGCCATCTACCTCCACCTCCATCCTCAAGGTGTGGGAAGGATGGTTCCCCAAAAGAAACTCCAGATGCTGTTACCAAAAGAAAGGCAAATAGGGACATGCCAGACAAAAGTAACAGTTCTCCACTATAAAGAACACTCAAAAATTAGACAGAGGGGCCAGCCTGGTGGCATAGTGGTTAAGTGCACGCACTCTGCTGCTGTGGCCTGGGGTTTGCAGGTTTGGATCCCGGGTGCGCACTGACACACTGCTTTTCAAGCCATGCTATGGCACTGTCCCATATAAAAAGTAGAGGAAGATGGGCATGGATGTTAGCCCAGGGCCAATCTTCCTCAGCAAAAAGAAGAAGATTGGTGACAGATGTTAGCTCAGGGCTAATCTTCCTCACACACACACACACAAAATTAGACAGAAACATTAAGGCAAATCGAGAGCAATAAGCATTCAATGATATTAACTCATAAAGTAAAGGTTATTATCTATTTCAAAAACCCTGGTCATTTTTCCCATGACTTTAGTATAACAGAAGACAAGTGCCACTCTTCCATTCCTTCTCTTAAACAATTGCAATATGAAGAGCAAACTGAAGGGAAATAACTAGATTGGATCTGACCTTAGTTCTCACAAATGGTAATTTGGAGGAGCTGTTCGCTGTGCCTGTACCTGAAGCCAAGAAGAACTCCTTTGCAGTAGACCTTGACAAATGAATGGAATAAAAATCTCAATCATATTGCTACTTACGGTGTCTGTACTATTGCTAGGGGACCACTGGGGATATCCTGGTCCCAACACTGGGCACAACTCAATTGGCATATTTTGTTACTGATTGGACTGGATCGTTCTTTTAAATAACATATTGTTGTTTTCAAATAGACTCTATAATAGTTCCATTTTTCCCTCTAAACATTGACAAATAGCAGTTTCTATTCTATCCCTGTACAAGTCATTACTTCCAATTTCAGTGTTTTATCATATTGAATATTTATTGAGCTCTACTGTAAATCATGGAGATTGTAAATACTGTCACAGAAAACAAATTTATGAACTACTATTATCACAAAGATTCCTAGAGCATTCCACTGTGTGGAGAACCCATCTCATCAGTCACTTAGGAATGTGATATATAAGATTTACAGCCCTTGTAAGTGGAGCTTTAGAGCTTTTCATGTGTGACTGAAGTGTCCATCCATTATTGCTCTTACCCAGTAAGTGTACAAATGGTGCTGTGTGCTGAGTAGCAAGGTGGGTAGGGACCCAAAGGCACTTTCCTGGTGCCTGTAGAGGCCACAGGGTGGGCTTGCAAGAGAGTAGAAGAGGAATCAGACAGGGGCCGGCCCCATGGCCTAGTGGTTAAGTTCAGTGTGCTCTGCTTCAGCAGCCCGGGTTTGATTCCCAGGCATGGACTTACACCACTCATTGGCAGCCATGCTGTGGCAGCGACTCACACACAAAAGAGAGGAAGATTGGCATGGATGTTAGCTCAGGGTGAATCTTCCTCAGCAAACAAAAAAGAAGATGCAGACAAATTTGAGGTCTGACACCCTCAATCAGCACAGGCCCCTGTCCTAGAGAGAGTGAGGCAATGCAGTGTCTTCAAGGTTGTGGATTGGCCTGTGCCTCTAGGAGAATGTTACATGCACTGTGACCATAGCCACTGCAATTGGTCATATACTTTGGGTGAAGTGCTCTAAGCTCTGTTGTAGCAGAGGTGAGTCATCACCCAGGGCCCTTTTAGATCTTTCCCACAGGGACTTTCGCCTCTGTGATATGTTTCCTCCCTGGGAAATATAGGCTTGGGCAGCAGGAGAGGGCCTGCAGCCTTGTGGAGAAAATCACAGCCTCTACTTCTGCACGTCATCCTTCATAACCCAACACCCTTTGCGACAAGCTGTATGTTCCTCTTTCTTTCAGATTGTTATTGAAGTACCATATGTAAATCTAATCTTTAAAGTTTATCTTATTTAAAGATTCCAGAGAGTGCTTACTATTTAAAGAAAGCAAGTGGCAAATCCTGGGAAATGTGAATTATTCCATAATTGATTTATTCTGTAAACTTGTTTCTTAGTTCACTTAGCTTTAAATATTGGGGGGACGGAGGCACAGCTGTCTTTCCAGTTATCTTTCAAAGGCAGAGGCTGGTTTGTTCTTTTCCAAGGTGGCAAGTTGTTGATCAGGGGATCACAGTCACCCTGACTAGTGAGCCGAGGTTTCTCCTTGCTGCCCTCCGTTGCCAAGGTATCTTCTCCTTTGGGTTTGGGGCAGCCAACCCCAGCTTCCTTATCTTCTCCCCTTACTACACTACACAGTGACTGATCAACCTCCAAGGGCTAATTTGGGAGGAGTTGAGGGAATTTGAACAGGGCTTTGTATTTGTGATTCATTTCCATTAGCCTTACAGAGATGACGGATGGTACTGAATAACACATCCAATTTTTGAGGTTTGATATTTGCTAACTATATAACCAGGCTCCTTTGGCTCTCACTGATGGGGGAATTTAAGCTATTAACTGAGATTAAGTGACTCATTTTGAGGTCAAACGGTAAATCAGGGATAGAATGAGAATTAGAACCACAGCTCCAAAGAGCTGCAAAAACAAAGACTTGAAGAGAGAAAAAAGGATACAATTTAGGAAGATTACTCTTTCTTCTCTGGCTACAATGACAGACAACCCTGGTTATGGTTTATTCTCAGGGATTAAAAATTTATTTTGAACCTCAATAACAAATCAGAGTGTTCACGCACACAGTATCTTTGTGTGAGAGTTATATGCTCTGCTCTAGAAGAAAACTGAAGGAGATTGAAATGGTTTGCCCCTCTCTGCCCACTCTGCTGTCTGTAGTGTTAATGCAATTCAACATAATCCAGCAAGAATTTATTTGGCGCACATTGTGTATCGAGTATCGTGTCAATCTTCTAAAATGAATATTGGAAATTTAAATAAGACCCAATCCCTGCCCACAAGGAACTTGGAGTCTAATGACCTATTCATTCGTCACCTTAAATTATTATTTGTACCACTCTCTTTTTGACTAGAATAATTACAAGAAGAACACAAATTAGACTTTGACTTAAAAGTATCAAGGATACACAGTGTTCCTGAAGACACAATCAGTTATTTTTCATTCAGCCAGATGAACTGGAGAATGCCAACACGCACACATTGACATCAGTGGCTGCCCTTCAGTTGTAGACTTGGAAAGCATATTGTAAATCCTCCAGTGAAATGTCTTGGCAGGCATTTTCATCCAGACATTATTAACAAAAAAACTAAAACAATCCACACATCAGTTCTGACTCTCAGGGAGGTCCTTGACGGAAATGCTAGCAACTGGAGCTTCAAGTGCTTTTGTCCAACCAAATCTCATTTCCCAATCAGTCATAATCTTTTAAGTAGCTTTTCTGTTTTGGGGTAAATAAAGTAGCATAGGCATTTCCTTGTCCAGCTACTTTTTGCGTTTTTCATTACTGTGACAATTTTGGAGGTTATGACTGATCCATGACTTAACTACATAAGAATACTCTCAGTAGCAGAAAGGCTGTTGGAAAATACATCACCCAAGTATACAACCAGTTGGAGATAGGAAAGAACATGGTCTGTGTAGTCCATTCACTCAACAAATATTTGTTGAATACTCCGCTAAACCTTGTACATCTTAGATGACTCAATCTCTATGAACCTCAGGTTTCCTCATAAGTGAAATGGGAATAATCATTCCTACCTCCCAGGATGGTGGTGGAGATTAAGGACAGCAGCTATGTGAAAGTTCCCAGCCCAGTGCCCACACAGGCGAAGTACTCGAGAAACCTCATCTTCCTTCACTGCTAGGGGAGAAGGGACATATGTATCAATATAATGTATTTTTTCCCACTTTCTTCAAGTTGCCTTCTCCAGCTCTGCTCTCTTCACCTTTAACAGGTACAACTCTGGAGACTTCTTTAGAGAGAAAATACAGGTCATCACTTGGGAACACCTATACATTCCTGTCTTCTGTCTTCATCCTAATTTACGTGGTCTCAGAACATCACCATCCTTCCTGCTGGCCAGATTAACGCATCCTTCTGTGCTCTGGAGCCTATTCGTTTCCGATTCCTAAAGATCTCCTGTCATCTAAAACTTTCTTCTCTTCTTGTTCCTGGGTACTTTACTTTCTGCATATCAAGAAGCTTGACTCTTCTCATGGGCCTAACCATGACCCTCTCTCTCTCTCTTACTACAAAGCCGAGCTTCTGGAATGACTAGAGATTGCTCACTCCCTCCACTTTCTCACCCACCATTCACTCCTCAAGCCACCATCCTCTGGCTTCTGTCTTCCTCACGTTACTGAGACAGCACTTGCTGAAGTCATCGTTCATTTCCAAGCTTACTGAACATTACTTCACCTTATTCTTCACAGCTCTTTACGACTTTTGATATTATTTTCCTTCTTGAAACTGCTGGTCCCTTGGCTATTTTGGTTCTCCCCTTCCTTCCCTGGCCACTCCCGGCTACTCTAGGGGCTCTGCATCCATCGTGCCTGATGATAACGACCAACTTTTAGGGAGACCTCAGATGTGCAGGGAGTTTTTGAAGCACTTTACATAAATTATTGCATTTAAATCTTTACAACAAACCTTTAACAAGTACTATGATTCCCCCTTTTATACACAAGGAAAGTGAGGCTTAGAAAGGCTAAGCAATCTGTCCAGAGAGACACTAATAAGAGGTGGGGTCTGATTCAAACCCAGGCAGCCTGGCCTCAGAAGCCCCTTTTATCACCACTTAAATGTTAGTTTTCCCCTTAACCCTTTCTAGTGAATATTTCAATTATTTTTTTCTCATTCTAAATGTTCTCCCAGCTATATCTAATATACTCCCATTCTTTTAATGATTACCTACCTATATACTGCTGATGCCTGTGTCAGTTCAGGTCCTCCAAGAACAAGACACCAAAATGGAATTGGATGTGCAAGAGATTTCTTGGGAGAAATGCCTATAAGGGATAAAGGAGAGACAAGAGAGCCTTCAGACCTATGTGCCAATCAGACAACTGTGAAAGGAGAGCAGGATGGAAGGAGGATCAGGTAGAGAGAGCCTCAGATTGCAGTACAGCCCTGAGAAAGTGTGTGTTAGAAAAATCCCACAGGGCATGGCCCATGCTCAGTCATGGAGTGGGAGCCCCTCAGGGAGAGTGGGGCCAGTGTGAGCACATAGTGCATTGAAGGTGAAGGAGCAGAAGGCTGCCTGTCAACCACATTCCTTACAGCAGGTTCTCTTGATGGGACATCTGAGCAGTACACCTCCATGGTCACGACAAAGCCCAATCTACATTTTCAGTCCTAACCTGTCTTTGAGCTCCAGTCTTACACCCCAACTGCCTGCTTCCCATATCTATCCCAGTCCTATGGAAACTCAAACTCAGCATGTCCAACAATGAAATCATTTAAGGGCCTCACCCTTAAAGTACCATATTCCTTACCTCAGTATGTGGTACTGCCATCCACTCATCATCTAAAGTCACCACCTCTTTTCCCCTCATGTCTGTACATACAATCAGTAACCAAGTTCTGTGGATTTTACGTCCTAAATTTCTGTTAAATTGGTTGGTCATCTCCTCTCCATACATATTCCTGCTGCCTTTGTTTGGCCCCTCATCATTTCACTCTGTTATAAGAGCTTTATATCTAGCCTCCTTGTCTCTGCTCTCTTCCCACTGCACTGCCAACAGAGTATCTTTACCCCCCAAAACTGACCTCTTGAACTCGTAATCCCAATATGATATAGTGAAGCTTAGAGGTGAGCCCTGAGTGCTCGGAGAATTCAGAAAGGGGATGGTCAGCCTCAGATGGACATGCAAGGAAGCCTTCGTAGAGGAAGGCACCTGAAAAATCACAAAGTAGATGACCAGACCCTGTTAAGTAGATAATTATTCACTCAGCCATGGTTGTTCACGGCCAAGAAAAGGCTAGTCATAAGAGGGTTTCATGCTGGTATTAAAACAGAGAATTGCTAAAGGAAAATAAGGAAAGCACTTCAATTTCCCTGAAATTTGAGGACTTTTAGGTTTGGGATTTTTGTCTTTTCAGCACAGTCAACATGGACATGTATCTGTTGGATGGGTTTCAAGTTCAGCCACAGACTTTGCCATGTGCCCCCTGACCTCCCCTCACACTTCCCATCTCCTTTTAACTTGAGAGGCAAACTCATTCTCACCTCTCTTCAGGGAGGGATTGTTTATTGTCTCTTCAAAGAGAAACTTGAGAAGGCCAACAGTGTGGGCCTCTCCTGCAGGTACAATGAATTCTTGATGGGTCTGAGAAACAACAGAGTCTATTTCGGTTTTCAAGGATATCAAAGAACATTAGAAAATCACCCAAGTTTTGAGGATTTTGAGTTTAATTTCAGGACATGTCAATAGAGATATGATCATAATATGCTCTGGAGAATACTAGATATTTTGCTCAATGAACTGACTTGTGAAAATTTAATCAGCTGACATCCTTCCCCTATCTCAACGCATACAGGATACAGAAATGAACACTTTCCTTCTTTCAGAAGAAATTTATTCTGCATTCTCTATGAGACACTGTAATAGAAATTATCATAAACTGATACATGTGAGGATGTTATCGACTATAAATACCACCAAATATCAGCCTTATAATTTTGATTCCTAAACATAATTTCCCTAGAGGATTTCATTTTAATAACAAATAGTTTATAAACTTGCTTTATATTAATGTTTATTTTCTAAAGGAAATGATCCCATTATCGTCCTTTTGACTGTAGGAGGAGGAGAGAGAGAGCAGGAAAAAGACAACGGAAGGAAAATGTCATGGATATCGATTTGATTGTTGAAGTAGATGATTAACTGCCTCTGCAGAGGCAGCCCCAAGGGCCACGAAAGCCATTGCTCAATTTAAGACTTGCCAAGTTCCCCTCTTTATTATTGAAATCTGATCTTTGACAGGCATACATCACTAGCTTGATAAGTTTATTTTGTTGACTGTAATTTTTCCTTTCTATTCAAGACTAGCAAAGCAGGAAGTAGCTCTATGCACAGTGGTGCATCCTCATGCTGGTGTTTGTCTTTGCATGTTAAGGTGGAAAGGAACAAGAGCTAGGGGAAGACACCCACAGAGGTCAGACCTGGGAAACACGGATAGGGAGAGGAGAGGAGTTACAACGGCCACACTTTGTGGCCATTCATTCCCTTTTGGAGTACTGGATCAATTCCAGTAGAAAAAGGCTCTTTCCTGGTGGACCAAACTATTGGTTTTCTATAATCCATGTAGCTGAGACATCCTGGGGCATCAGGATCAGTTGTGAAATGTGTGTCACACACACATTACTATAAAATAAAGTTGTAGAGTTTTTATTAGTAGCAACTGTTATTATTACTAAATAAATGCAAGTAGATTAAGGGTTATCCTCTAAAAAATGTCTCTCTCACTCAGGTCCATTCCAATGAGCTTTCCTGGGGGACAGGCTGAGGAGGGAGATGGTTACGGATGGGCCATGGAGAATAGGAAATCACTCTATGGCAACTCCAAGTGTTTTGTGCCTGAGAACATTATCTGTGTTGTATGTCATGACCAGAATGAAGTTGAGAACCTCTGGTACAAGAACAATTCTCAGGGAGACCTCCGCATCTCTAAGGTGGTATATGACCATGTTTATGACTGGCATCTTTCTTCCCTCTTCCTTCTCACCTTGCAGTCTGACCACAAGTACTAACACAACACAATGTTCAGTCAGCTCTTGTACTTCACATGAGCTCCCTCTGAAAGCTCCTTTCACTGAGTTGTCTTGGACCAGGCTGCTGCCTCCAACTGGGTGCTGCAGCTCTGCCCTCATGGCTCCAAAGATCCAAGGAGAAGGGGAAAAGGAACCAATCACCCGCTGTTCCAGTACACCAGCGTTGTGTACTTACCATGCCAGAAAAATTGGCTGTGTTTTTCCTTTTTCAAGTAATAAGCACTCAGGGCCGGCCCCATGGCTTAGTGGTTAAGTGCGCGTGCTCCGCTGCTGGCGTCCCGGGTTCTGATCCCGGGCGCACACCGACGCACCACTTCTCTGGCCATGCTGAGGCCACGTCTCACATACAGCAACTAGAAGGATGTGCAGCTATGACATACAACTATGTACTGGGGCTTTGGGGGAAAAACTAAATAAGTAAAAAAAAAAAAAAAGTAATAAGCAGTCAGACTCCATCTCTGCCATTTAACTACTGTGTGGCCTTGGGAAGTTTCTTAACCTCTCCAAGCTCAGTTTTCTCACCTGGAAAATGGGAATACAGTAGGGTTGTTGCAAAGGTTAAGTGAGATGACGTTGTTGGGAGGAAAATCTTTCTCTTCCAACTTGAGTTCAGATTATCAGGAGAAAAGACAAAGTTTATTTACATTCATGGGAGACTTTAGATGAAATGGCTCCCAGAGCAGTGAGAGATAGGGGTTTATATACCAACTAAATAGGAGAAAGGAAGGGAAGAGAAGAGCAAATGGAAGGTACGACAGTTTCAGATAAAGTTGGTTAAGCAATTACTCATCCCAGTGATAATGGTTAGTCTCCTTTCTGGCTGTAAATCTCCTGGAGAGAAGACTTATGATGGCTGTATTTTTCAGGGGGTCTGGCTTAAGTCATCAAAAGAAGTTTAGATAAGGTTTCTTTCTGTGGCTGCTGTTTGTTCAGATGTTTTTAGCTTAAAATACTTTATGCCACTGAGGTGCATTTTGGGTCCCCTCATTGTAAAACACACAGTGCTATCTAGGTGTTAGTGGTGTTGCTGTTACAGCATAGGTAAATCTTTCAGAGTTCAGAGACATTATCCAAAAAGTGGCCCCATCACCCTTGGGGCCAATGGCTTCCTCTGGGCACTGAGGAATAGGATGTACCATAGAAGTTACGGTACAGTAAAAGCAGCCTTGAGGAGAAATACTCTGCTTGTCCCAAGAGGACAAAAGAAATTCCCACTCTCCAATCTTCCACCATGAACACAAATGAAGGTTTCTGTCTCTACCTGGTAACAGCCTCTTCTTTGAGCACAGAAAAAATCAAGCTGAATAAAAATAATTTTATTTATGAAGTTTTTACTCCAGGTGTCTGTAGAGATGTTCAAAATGAGCGAAGGCACAGGGTGGAGAGACTCGAGCATCGAGGCAAGAATTACAATCACCTAACGAGGACCAGGTGAAAATCCACATCCGAGGTTTGTATATTTTTAAGTCCTAGGACACAAAGAGACTGTGTCAAAGTGAATAGCTTTATATAAAGGTACATTATTTGGTTTCAAGATATTTTCAACCCTTATAAGAAAAAATCTTTAAAAATAAGAGAAATCTCTCCTTTGCTCTTAGAGAAAAGAATGGTAGAATGGTCCATATTGCATAGGTTTTCATGTTTTAATTCCATTTTTTCAGGAAATCTACTTCTCCATTCTATTTGTGGTACAGCGTATGTAGCTGGGAGTGAAGACACACTAGAAAAAAATTCATGTAATACATAATTACATCAAAGATAGTTATTGTACCAAAACAGACTGACTCTCAATTAGAAATCTGCTTTAATTTTATTATTTACATTATTAAGGATTTATTAATTGCATGCAGTGCAAAGGGCATTGCACCAAACATATAAATGTTATTCTACACATATGCAAATAATTAAAACATGAATAAATCTGAAATTTTAATTGGGCATATACGACAAATATTATCTTCAGTAAGGCAAATCCCCCCTCCACTAGGCCAATTGCTAACTAAATAAGAAGGAGACTAAGGTACTTTGGTGATTGGGAAATGAAGTTGGTTTGTTTTAATATAAACACATCAACTAAATTTTTGGAGTGACTTAGTTCCTGATGCCAAAGATGGTCAATCAGACTAGCTGCGCATGCTAAGAACATGGAGTACATATTAACAAATTGGGATTTCTGGAATTATTTGAGGAGAGGTGATGTTCTTCTTATTCCAAGAGGTACCCCATGTTTACCCATTCTTTCTTCCCCATGGGCACTTGCTTATGACCAATAAATAATAGAACTGCTTAACTGGTCTGGTCACTTAAAAAAAATTCTTGTTCTCTGCATGTTGCCAGCATTTTTATCTGCATTATTAATTCTTTTTGATTGTAAATCCCAAAGCAGTAGCTTTCAGTTCTGGCGTCATGAGCCATTGGCATGTCATCATCTGTGCAAGAGAAAGAAAAAGATCACAACTCGTGGGATGGGACGTGGGCGGGATTGAGCATAACTCACACACCTAAGGGTGTGCCTAGACCCATAAAGCATCCTGGATGCCCATGGGAGCGGGTCCCTCATGCAAACGTCCTCTGTCAAGTGTGTCCCATCAGAACAAAGGTTGAGGCCCAGAGTCCATATGGCTTGAGGTCATGTTGGTCCAAATGATTCTGCCCAGCATAGAATACAGTGTCACTACAAGTGGCCATCTCATAAAAGCCCCCTGATAATAATAACGACAATGATGATGACAAAGAAGGTGATGGTGGTGATGATAAGTGCCTTTGTTCTCAAGTAGTTCCCGGTTTCCTCTATTTCATCTCTTCTTAGCCTCGACCCAGAAAAGTTGGAGTGGACACTTAAAGCCAAGGACTCTTTCCTCCAAGGAAGCGCAATGAAAGGTAAGAGGTGAGAAGTACCAACTCTTCTGCTCTGCTTGTTACACCTGTAGGCCTGGATAAAGGTAAGAGGTGCTTTCCCATGTCTGGAGCCCTAGCAGTATAAGGTCCGAGTTCAGCACGGCTAGAAAAGAATAATGGGTCTTGCTCTTATGGCAGACACTGTGCATTGCCTACCCAACAGCCAGTCTCACCTCCATCCCTTCTGGTGTTTACTCTGCATCCACATGCTCAGGGAAGGTAGCTCCTGCCCAGCTTTGGGGAGTGAAACATAGGGGTCAAAGGCCATCACAGTGGTCTGCTTGTCTTTGCCGGTAACTGGCTTAGGCATTAGCACCTTGACCCAGTCCTTATCTGAGGATAAGTCTGCTGGGGCAAGTCTGGAAAAGCTTTTCCTCATTAATTAAAAATAAAAAGATGCGTCAGAGGACACACTTCTCTCCTTTGCTGGGCATCTTCATAATCGCAGGTGATGCCTGGAACTGCTACAACCTCTAGGGGCCATGAGAGGAGACATTGGCAGCACACCGGGGCTGGCGAGCTGCTGAACCAGAAAGCAGGAAAGCACCTGCCACTGTATTAAGCAAACCGAGAACTGCCCTCTCTCTGGAGTTCTAGTTACATGAGATAATAAGCCTGTTATTGCTTAAACCACTTTAAGGAAGGTAGGTCTTCTGCTGCTCGTGGGCAAAGGCATTCTAACAGACACATCCTTTAGAGGAGGATCCAGGCACATGATTAGCCAGTCAGGGACAGAGGCCCTGAAGTTGGTAAAGAAACCACAGGACCACACATGTAAGTTGTCCCAGCCACCTCAGATCAGCTGCCGGTTTAAAAAAATCGTTGAGAACTATAATTTTTCACTCTCCTACATCCATTCATTCACTGGTTCAATTAACATTCAGTTAGCTCTTACCATAGTCTTCCTATGAAGGACGCACAGAAACAGTATCTTCCAGTGACTTCGTACTTTAGCATTCACCAAGAACCTCACGTGCACGATTTGATGCCCACAAGAACTCAGTGAAGTCAGTATTATTATTCCTATTTTACCAATGAGAAATCTGAGGCTCAAAAAAGATTGTCCAAATTTCCATAACGTGGCTCCAAGTCCAGGGTTCTTTCCACCAAAATCTGAATTGTATCTTGCCTTCAGGAAGCTTAAGATCTAAAATTAGGGAGATGCAGTATCCATACATTTAAAATGAAAAAACAAACAAGATTTAGATGGCAATGCAAAACAGCTATTCAGGAAATTTTACAGGCTAGTAAGTGGTTAAGCGCCAAATGTATAGTCTGAAGAGCGAGCATCATTCAGGAGGAACTTATCGCTGTTGATGGAGAATCAGTGTGAATGTTTATTGCAAATGGAAAATAATCTTGCCCATACAGGCACTAACAGCCTGTATTTGGAATCTGATATAATCACATAAAAACTGTTAACTTCTTGGAGATTCTTCAAAAAACTAAAAATAGAAATACCATTGTGACCCAGCAATTCCACTACCCGGTATTTATCCAAAGAACACGGAATCAACAATCCAAAGAGGCCTATGCACCGCTATGTTCATTGCAGCATTATTCACTATAGCCAAGAAGTGGAAGCAACCCAAGTATCCCTCGACGGAGGGAATGGAATACTCCTCAGCAATAAAAATAGATAAAATCGTCCCATTTGCAACAACATGGACGGACCTGGAGGGTATTATGTTAAGCGAAATAAGCCAGAAAGAGAAAGACAAACACCGTATGATTTCACTTATATGTGGAAGATAAACAGACACACCGACAGAAAGAACAGTTTGGTGGTTACCAGGGGGAAGGAGCTTGGGAGGTGGGCACAAGGGATGAAGGGGCTCATTTATATGGTGACTGATAAATAATAATGTACAATTGAAATTTCACAATGTTATAAGCTACTATGACCTCAATAAAAAAAATTGTAAAAAGATGCTTATTTCTATTGGTGTCAAATTTGTGCATAAACATTCATATTCTTTCTTTGGGATGGAGTTCCATGAGGATTTTGTAAAGTATTTTCATCCAACAACAATAACTGAATAAACTGCAAAGAATTAAAAAAAAAAAAAACTATTGTTAACTTCAAATAAGTAAAAAATGCATAAATCAGATCCATGTTTCCTCTCAGATCTTTGTCACCTACTTTTGTCGCCTATAAATAATTAATTCTAAGCTTGAAAGGACTTGATAAAATAACTTCATTTGAATAGCAATAATGTGTGTATGTTGAGAATATTAGAGGACAAATATTTAAGGTAATCTCAATTTGCCCAATAACAGCTGAAGTGAAGCAAATGAATTAACATTAGATGCTCATCTTTACTAACTTACAGAATTAATACTCAAGTGCTTTAAAACTGCGCTGTTGATTCAGTAGCCCATAGCCACTAGCCACATGTGGCTATTTAAATTTTAATTAATTAAAAATTAAGTAAAATTTAAAAATTCAGTTTCTCAGTTGCATTAGCCACATTCCATGTGCTCAATAGGCACATGTGGTTAGTGGCTATTATATTGGACAGTGCAAACATAGACAATTTTTATCTTTGCAGAAAGTTCTGCTGAACACTGCTGCTCTAAATTCTGGCAAATTTAGACTATTATGGAGAATGTAAAATTATTTTTTAAAAGAAAAAGGGGAGAATACTGAGTTATTATTATAATGCTTTTGCATTGCTTTATATAATTATAGCATGAGTTGCTTTGTTCATTCATTATAAAACAAATATTTGCACTTTGCTAGGCACTGTATGTGTGCAGAATATCTGCTATTTCTTCACTAATTCTGCTAAGAATTGGCAATTGGTTCTCCCAGAATCCAGCACCCAGCACTATGCAGGAAAATAGTCCTACCCAACAATTTTTTATTGACAGAAAGGCTCTGAGGAACAATGCAGACCTTAGAACTTCTGCCTCTGCCATTGGACAGGTTAGGACGGAGACTAGCAGCTCCACTGCAGAGGATAAGGCAAATTCTTAGCTGCCTACCCAATATCTCTTCCCTCTTCTTTGCTGATAGAATTCCAGCTTTATTCAGGGCAGTAATGTCCCTAGCCAGGACAATGAATCAAGGTTTTTTCCATACCCATATGACAATTTTATCCTAGCTTTCCCATCCTCTCTTTCAGCTAGTATGGCCATGTAATCCAGATTTGGCCAATAAGATCTAAGTGGAATGCTGAGGAGAGTGGAATTTCTATAA
Organism: Diceros bicornis minor; assembly: GCF_020826845.1. NCBI lineage: Eukaryota > Metazoa > Chordata > Mammalia > Perissodactyla > Rhinocerotidae > Diceros > Diceros bicornis. The sequence continues at coordinate 32,013,861 of NC_080748.1, forward strand.
GGTCTTCTCCCTCCTGACAAAAGGAAACTGCCTTGGCTATACCACCTACTGCTTTCCCCTTCTACTTGCTTTGAATGTGGATGTGATATATGGAGTTGCCACAGGCATCTTGCAACTGTGAGGAGATAAGTATAAGCGAAAAACCAAGAGAACCACAGACAGAAACTTTGTCATTGTTGAGCTGACGTCATTGTTGAGATACAGACTTCTTATGTATAAAAAAAGGAATGCCCATTCATTTGAGCCACTTTTAACTAGGTCTTCTGTTGCAGCTAAAAGCAATTCTAATTTATACAGAGCATTATGGTACTAATTTGGGTTCCTGGACCCAATTCCAACGTGAGGGGAGGTGCTTCCTTGCATACCACCAAGCAATTCTCAGATGCCAGCAGGGTGTCCAAGAATTCAACTCAATTCTGACACTATCTACCTGGAGATAGCATCAGATTCCACAGGTTGAGGGCTCAGGCCTACAAGACTGCCCCCACCCACACTTCAGATGCCAGTGGCAAGCCCAGGTTGTCACCTGTGCTTGTGACCGACCAGCTATAGGTCAGAGGTTCCCGTGACCCCCTCCTTAGGTTTGATTAATTTGCTACAGCAGCTCAGAGAACACAGAGAAACATTTTACTTACTAGATTACCAGTTTATTATAAAAGAATATAACTCAGAAACAGCCAGATGGAAGAGATATACAGGGCAAGGTATGTGGGAAGGGATGCAGAACTTACACACCCTCTTCAGGTGTGCCATTCTCCCCACATCTCCATGTGTTCATCAACTCAGAAGCTCTCCAAATTCCATCATTTTGGGGTTTTTATGGAGGCCTTATTATGCAGGCATGATAGAGTAATCATTGGCCATTGATTGACTCAATCTCCAGCACCTCTCCCTTCCCTAAAGGTGGGGGTGGGACTGAAAGTTCCAACCCTCTAATCACATGGTTGGTTCCACTGGCAATCAGCCCCCATCTTTAGGTTATCTAAGGGCTTTCAAAAGTCACCTCACTAACATAACAAACGACATCTTTATTGCTCTTATTACAGGAAATTCCAAGGATTTTAGGAGCTGTGAGCCAGGAACCTTGGACAAAGACCAAATTATATGAGAAATATATTTTGGTCATCTGAATGACCAAATATATAGTTCTTATAAATCAGAATACCACAGGTACATAATGTTGTATGCAGAGAGAGACCTTCTAATCCTTCGTCGTGAGGAAATTTCTTATCTGATAAGATTTCTATTTGAGGTGGCCATTATAATGTGCTGCTCAGATCTCCTGCTGCAGGGAGCATAATTGACTGACGGCTCCAAATGCTTCCATTCTGGACCCACCCCTGAGTTTATGCCAAGGCCATCCTTCCCATGGGATACTCTGAGTCTATTACTGAGCATGGCAGGGAAGCGAATGCAGGTTCATTCCTGCAAGATGTCGGACTCCTTTAGTGGGCAACTGTGGCTCAAGGACTCCCCATTAGCCTGGCTGAAACTTTCTTAGAATTATCTTGCACCCGAGATTCTTTCTTTCTAGTCTTCCTTCCTTGTCCCTCTTCTTCACAAGCATCAGATTTGCAACATGGTCTGAAAGCTCTCCTTGCCTTCTCTTTCTTCCTCCCCTTTATCCTTCATAGACATTTCTCCTAATAAACCTCTTAATATCTAATCCCTTCTTGGAGTCTCCTTGACAGACCCAATCTAACAAAACTCTTGGCTAAAAAATTAGGAACATAATCTAATCTAGGAAATTGGAAGAGGTTCAGCTTGATTGAAGCAGGAAGTGAAAGAGGGCTAGAGGAGCAAGAAGACCTGAAAGCTACATTCAAACCATTGGTTTATCAACCTCTCTCCACTTTCATACATTTTAAATTCCTGCCATTTTAAATACTTGCCATTTTTTAAAAGTCTAAACCACTCTTGCTGGATCAATCCCTAGAACTACTCCTACCCTTCTGGATGATTTCTTTCAGCATTAGTTTGGTAGCTTGTCTCCAAGATGGCCACCATCAATTCTTTCCCTCCATATAAGCTCATACCATTTCCTTATCAAGAGACGGAATCTGTTTCTAACCACCCCTTGAATCTGGGATGGCTTTAGTGACTTGCTAGACCAAAAGAATATTGTAGAAGTGACACCCTGTGACTTTTAAGACTCGGTCATAAGAAGTCTTACAGCTTCTGCTTATACTGGTGGGCATGCGCTCTCTTAGAACTCTCTCTCTCTGGAGGAAACCAGCAACCACGTAAATACTATCATGAGGCTACCTGTGTAGAGAGATAGAGAGTGATGCTGGCCAGCCCTCATCTGTTCCAGCCATCCCAGCTCAGGTGTTAGACCTGAGTGAAGGAGCCATCTTGGACTCTCCATTCCCATTAGATGCCCCAAGAAGAAGAAAAGAGGCTCCAGACATACACCCCCCAGTAGAGATATCCTAGTCATCTCCAACCATTCACACCACCCCAGCTGTGGCCCCAGATTTCATGGAGCAAAGAGAAGCCATTCCCATTGTGCCCTACTCAAATTCCTGAACCACTGAATCATGAGCATAATAAAATGTTTGCTGTTTTATGCCGCTAAATTTCAGGATGGTTTGTTAAGCAACAAAAGATAACTGAAACATCCTTGGGATTTCTCACATCCATAAGACTAAGCCATTTTAAACACTGGCTTCTCAGAACTTCATTTTAATTCTTTGAACTACATCATCACATTGAGCTAATTCTCCACAGTCTCTATCATCCTCCTGCCAGACTTCCTGTCTTCTTCACTGAGTCCAGGACCATCTGGCACAGTTGTGAAAGGCATGCACTGCACAGAGGTGTCAGGCCAATGGGTTGACTGGTGGCTGAAGGAGGTATCTTTTTTTTAGTTCACTTAGCTATCTTTAGCTTAGTTTAGTTTTTTAGTTTAGTTTTAGTTTATGTGTTGTATAGCCTAGTGGCTGCCCTGATGGGACAGTCAGTCTCTCAAATTTTTCAGTCCATCAGTTCTCTTTGCTGATATTTGATTGCCTGTCCAGGGTAATTCTATCCTACCTTTACCCCCATTTTCACTTTTTTGCATCCTTAATACCTTGAAGTACTCATCGTGCCTATCCCAAGTCCTGGATCACTTTTTCCCTCTTTTCCTATTAAGAAAATCTTTTTTTTTCTTTCTCAATAGAAGAGCTTATTTTCCTAATTATATATGATATTTGCCTATTTAAAAAATTTAAACAATACATAAAAGTAGAGAGAAGAAAGTAAAAATTCACCTGAAATCCCATCCCTGAGATAATTGTCAATAACATTTTGGTGACTTGTTTCATGTGTTTGTATATACACGGGATTTTCTGGATCATTCTGTCTGCTTTCTCCAATCCTTTTCCCAGATGATAAACGAAGAACCATCTAATTAGAGCCCACCACAGATTTAGTTGTCAGACTTTGCCTGCATGCTTACACTGATTAGCAATATTTAAAAATCTGTATCATTTGCTTCCTATCACATTTGGTTAGTTGACCTTCTCAGTTCTCCTCAAACACTACTCACTTTGCTTAGTGAGTCCCTCCTTGACTCCCCTTCACCTCACTGGACTTTAGTCATGGCCCATGCATCAAAAAAGAAGGAGGAGGAGCAAAGAGGAAGGAAGAAGTCAGGGCTATCTTAGAATGGGCAATTGGCAAGCTTAGAAGACAGATGCTGGGAAGGCGAAGCATATCAGACCAAGATGGCATGTTCACTGGAGCAAAGCCAAATCCAGATGCATGAGCCAAAAAGTTAAGATTGTAATGAAAGCAAAAGAAAGGAATTCTGTTAGACACCTGAGTATGGCTCCAACAGGGCTTTATTACAACCAACTGAAGTACTTAAAGGTGTAAGTGTGATTCACAACAGACAGGAGTTCTGGCTCTTAAGAACAGACCTCTTGTGGATCCTCTGTCAGTTATTCCATTCATTCCACTTGTCTGACTTGGAGCCTAGGAATCAGCTCTTGTCTGCATGAAGGCTAAGCTTGTATCATTGTTTGTCTATGGAACTGCTCTTCCCGACTGTAATTGCCCTAAGCCCAGCTCTGCCCAGGTGAGTGTTTCTCTCAAAGCATTCTTCCTGATATTCTAAAACCCTTGCCAAGCTCTGATGAAAGATAATACATTTATTATCACAAGCCATGTTGTAAGGTGGGAAAACATCCTATGTTTTGAAGCTGCTGTGCAGAAAAGAGAGGAAAAAAATCACCAAGTCCTTCGAGTCCTGGTAAGACATCCTGCTGGGATGAAGGGGCTGTTGTCTGCTGCGTGCAGTAGTGGAGGGGATCTGAGGGTCTAATGGCTTCTTATGCAGACTTTCAAGCAATCTACTCATTTTCAGCTGCATTGTCAATGCCCAAGGTTCCTGTGATTCCAATTCCTAAGCATTTCAGAGATTTTATGGTATAAATCAGGTCACTTCTAGACTTCCCTCACTGCTGCTTTGGATTCAATTTTCAAAAGTCTAAGTCAGTTATCACTCATCCATCTGCTTTACAGTTTTCAAAATGTTGGTGATGTTTGTCTTCATTGGTGTATGCCTATCTTTTAAATTTATTTATTTTTAACCTTTTACTGTCATTTTCAAAGGGTTTGGGAAAGAAATTTAAGTAAACGTGTGCTCAATCCATCACCTTAAACCAGAAGTTAATATGAAAGTATTTGCAAAGGAGAGCAACATGGCAAAAACATTATTTTAGGAAGCTGAGATCATCTATAAAATGCAAGATAAATTAGAGGGGCAGAAACTTAAGTCATGGAGTCAGGAGGGTACACAAAAATCCAAAAGGAAGAAAAATTAAAGGTCTAAAATATAATTGTAGCAAAGAGAATGAAAAGAAAGAGCAAGACTTTTGAAAAAAAGGAAAGGAAGGAATTTGTTGACCAGTTGACTAAAGGGAAGAAAGAGGAGTCCATGTGCTGTTGAGCTTGGGACAGAATGACTGAGAGAAACCCAGGAATTTCTGAGAAGTAAGGAAGAAGAGGAAGGGAAGAGGTTTTGGGGGCAGTTGATGGGTTCTGTTTATAATGGTGAGTGCTGAGAATGAGGGGAAAGTGTGCTATTTTCTTAGAGCATCCAAATAACAGAACTTCTGCCAAAACTCATCAAACTTTTAAATTAATTTACAGGGAAATAAGTTTTTAAAGATATTTGGAATATATATTCAAGAACTTCTAAGTGTAACATTGGAAATGAATGGACTCAGAGATTCAGGTGGTAACGTGCTCTTTTCCTCCATATGAAGGTCACAGTTTTTCAGCACAAGCATTTTTATTCTCCGGAGAGAATAAATCAGAGGGTTTCTGATTTGGGAGTTACCAGGCACAGTTTAAGTTTGGGGTACCACAATGAAATCAGGAGATTAAGAAAAATCTTACAGCCTTCTTATCCTACTGGTAGAGACTATAAGAGCCTTTCTAAAGAAATCTGACTAGCCCAAGAGGAAAAACCTAAATATATAGACAACAGAGGCTTCCTGTGCCAATCAGGGATCTCCATAGAAACAGAATCAATAGGATATATGTATATTTATATTAAGAGATTTATTTTAAGGAATTGGCTCATGCAATATGGGGGACAGAAAACCCAAAATCTATAGCAAGCTGGAAAGCCAGAGTTAATGTTGCAGTCTTGACTCTGAAATTTGTGGGGTAGTCCAACAGGCTGGAAACTGACACAGGATTTCTTCTTCTTTTTTTTTTTTTTTGTGAGGAAGATCAGCCTTGAGCTAACATCCATGCCAATCCTCCTCTTTGTGCTGAGGAGGACTGGCCCTGGGCTAACATCGTGCACATCTTCCTCTACTTTATATGGGACGCTGCCATAGCATGGCCTGACAAGCGACGCATCAGTGCGCGCCCGGGATCCGAACCCGGGCCGCCAGCAGCGGAGCACGTGCACTTAACCACTACGCCACATGGCCAGCCCCAAGATTTCTTTATTACAGTCTTGAAGCAGAATTTATTTTCTCTGGGAAGCCTCAGTTTTTAGATAAGGCCTTCAATTGATTTGTTGAGGTCCATCCACATTATTGAAGGTAATCTTCTTTACTTAAAGTCAGTTGATTGTGGATGTTAATCACATCCACAAAATACCTTCACAACAACATCTAGACTAGTGTTTGACCAAACAACTGGGAACCACAGCCTAGCCAAATTGACACATCAAATTTATCCCTCACATTCCCCAATGAAACTGCCCAACCAGATCACCCCAGCACCAACACCCACCATCAACGAGGCCCACTCATGGCACAGACCTCCTATTCAGTTTTTTAAATGCCCCACGCTAAAGAAAGAACAGTTAACCAAGGATCAGCAGACATCTGAGGAAAGTCACTAGAAGAAAACAAAAATAATTCAGGGAGAAGAAAACAACAAAAAACTATCATTAACATCCTCAGGGAGATAGGAAAAGATAATTCAGTCATGAAACAAGAAAGATACAAAAATGATGACACAAATGAAAAACTCGGTCAAGACGATTATAAAATAAAGATGAGGAAATCTCCAAGAAAGTAAAATAAAATGATGAAGAGATAGAAAATAGTGAAGAAAAAAAAAAAAGAAGTCAAGTTAGGAGGATTGACATCTAAATAAAGTTTCCAGAAAGAGAGAACAGAGAAAATGGAGGAGGGGAAATCATCAAAGAAATAATTTTTAAAAATTTCCAACCATGAAAGGTCATGAGTTTCCAGACTGAAAAGGTTTAGCAAGTTCCCAGCCCAGTGGATAAATATATATCCACATCAAGCCACTTCATCATGAAATTTAAGAAAACAAAGATAAGAGAGTAAAGCTTTGAGTGAGTGGGAGGGAAAGTGACGTACAAATGATCAAGAATCAGACTGACTTCAGGCTTCTCAACAGCATCAGCATAGAGCAATGGAACATGCCTTCAAAACTCTGAGGAAAAATGATATTTTAACCCAGAATTCTATTCCCAACCAAACCTAGCAAATTCAAGGCTAGAAGAATGATATTTTCAGAAAGGACAGTTCTCCAAAAATTCACTTCCCAAACACATTTTCTCAGCAAGTAGTGAAGGATGTATTCCTCCAAAAACAGGAGTAAACAGAGAGGAGGACATGAAATTCAGGAATCAAGGGATCTAACAAAAGAGAGAGGCCAAGGGAATACTCAGCAAGATGGTGAAGGGAGATCCCAGGACACAGCAGCCCTAGACGGAGAGAGTAGTCAGCCCAGACTGAATAAGGTCAGAGGATTCTGGGCGAGATGTCTCCAAGAGTATGAAATTGATAGGGCACCTGGCATGTTTGAATATATTAAGAGGAGACTTACACCTTTTGGGAACACTTTGGGGATAGAAAACTAAGCAATTAAAAAGAAAAGAAAATTGGGGCCAGCCCGGTGGCGCAAGCGGTTGGGTGCGCGCGTTCCGCTGTGGCGGCCCGGGGTTCGCCGGTTCGGATCCTGGGTGCGCACCGACGCACCGCTTGTCAAGCCATGCTGTGGCGGCGTCCCATATAAAGTAGAGGAAGATGGGCACGGATGTTAGCCCAGGGCCAGTCTTCCTCAGCAAAAAAGAGGAGGATTGGCATTGGATGTTAGCTCAGGGCTGGTCCTCCTCACAGAAAAAAAAAAAAAAAAAAAAGAAAAGAAAATTATCAAATCCAGGAAAAGCAAAAGGTTATTGAAGAAAGGAAAAGTAATATACTATTTGGCCCAACTATAAATAGTATTTACCCAGTCAAAATAATGTAAATGGTGAATATTGTTTAACCAAATTACACATTTGTTTGCAGGATGTATGTTTGTGGTGCAGGCAGGGAGGTGGAGAAAGAGAGCTAAGCCCTTAGCTTGTATAATAGAAATAGATAATACATAATACTGAAAAATCAAGAAACAGCAGTCCAGTAATGTTATTTAAAGATTTAGTGGTAAGTTTAAAAAAAAAAAATTAAAGAGTTAAAAGAGCTTGTCTCTGGGAGGAAAAAATTAATGGTCAGGACAGGGAGAGAAGAGCGTTGCTGTTTTTCATAATAAGCTTTGTAGAACTGTTTGATCCTTCTTGCATACATAATTTTGATAAAAATAAAAACTAAAAAACCAACAACTTCTCAAACCTGTAGCATAAAACCCAAACTCCTGGCAGTCTAAGAGCTCACCTTACAGAGTTGGAATGAACTGGGTTCTAATACCAGCTTTGCCACTTACCAGCTATGTAACCTTGGGCAAGTTATCTAAGTTCTCCCAAGTCTGTGAAAGGGGATAATATCGTTCTCATGGTAACTGTGCATACCGACTGATTCACAGCCTTGGTTGTGAAGAATGAATAAAATCACCCATGTGAAGTCTAAGCATTATGCCTGATACATACTCAGTATTGCATAAACTTTTGCTAATTTTTGCTATTATCAGGCTGACAGTCAAGGCTCTTTGTCATCTCTCCAATCTGCTGTTCCAACCTCACAACGTACTACTCTTCTAGACAAACTCTCAGCTTGGGCCAGGCGGTTCTCACCCTTTCTGATATATACCGTGCTCTTTCCTGCCTCCCCGCTGTTGCTTGTGCAATTGTTTGTTTTCCTATTCACTAACCTATTTTGGTTGAAATAACAATGGAAATGAAATGTGTTACACCCTGTAAATAACTGGACAATATTTGCATTCATAGGATCGAAATCCAAGGTGTAAATATTTCCTCTAGGGGCTAAGAGCTGAAAGGAGTTGTTCCATTTCTGTTCAAGATGTGTTAATCTTGTCATTGCTCAAGGTTGCCATGGTTCCTGTTTGGTGCTTCCAGGACTTAAGCTTATGCCACCACATGTGAACAAGTGGAAACAACCCCATTTGATTGAGACAGGGAGACAGGCAGGGTAAGATTCCTGTGAGATAGGTCAATGCTGGAACTAGACATATAAGCCAGGATTTTTGGTCTCAGTTACAAACTGATCCTGGCTGCCCCTGACACTGCATATTTCCAGCTTCGTTTTCTCCTGGAGAAGAGGGAGCAATTTATTTTGTAAACCAGTGATACTCTTTCCCCTTTCCTGTGGCACAATGTAAGTGGAAAAAAACCACTAACCATTTGCTTGTAGTTTTTTTTAAAAAGTCTTTGTTTTTATAAGTAATTTGTTAGAGCCAATTATTTTATTAGTGAGAGACTTCATTACAATATAAAAATTAAAAAATTCTAGCCTAAAAAATAAAAATTAAACCAATGAAAGTTACGCTAATTAACTTTGACAATTAGTACTCTTCTGTCAACTTCACAATCATTTTCAAATTCACAATTATAGACAGAATAATTCCTTGAGCAGAAATGAAAATTTTGTCTTTATGAGACTCACTAACCTATCTCTGAAGACATTTACATCCCACGGTACTTGCTTCTTATCTAGCTTCTTAGAGACTTTTGGTCTCTGGTGTATACTGGAAGTAAATAGTAATAAGGGAATAGTGTTAATTGCTCTTGATTGCTTAAAATAGTCACAAGATTTCACAATTTTATAATTTCATAAATCATTTTATAAGATTTTATTTTGCAAATCTAAAGTAAGAGGAGAGATAATATTATCTTCCTTCTAACCATCATTCTAAGTTGAATTCAGAGCAACTATCCAGAATCTTATGGAAATTCACCAGAATTTTGTCATTTATATCCTTGCCATCTATATTTTGTTGATATCTGCTGACACTTTTTGAATGTCCCTAAGGCATATGATAATAAATCAGTTGCTAAAAGATGTACATTTTTATGAACTAGGAACATTCTCTTTCCTCATAGCGTAAATAATTAGTGAAAGGTTGTTTCATGCGAGCTGCATTAGTTTTTAAGATATCAGCAATAAAGTTAGATTTTGAAACCTCTTATTCCCTTGGCTTTAAGGAAGGACAGAGTAGAAGACATTTAGGTGAGCAAAGGACCTCTAAAACTTACGTTTTACATTCAACTTCTCAGTCTTGCTCCTGTGTTCTCCCTACCAAGTCAAATACTATTGCTTAGAATACTTCAGGAACAATTAGAGCATAGTTCAATTTCCATTTTAGATAGTTTCTTATAAACTGAGTATTACCCATTATTTTCCTTTATTTCTAATTACTTTTTTGCGTATTAATATCTTTGTTAATTTAAACATACTGTGCCTGCTTAAATCTCATGGTAACAAAGTCTTGGATAGTAGACAAGGATATGTTGCCAATGAAAAGTTGCCAACTACAGGTTGAGACTGTTCTTAAAATAAGAAGGTCAAATCCAAAAAAGGACCCGTAAACCGAGTTCCCAGGACCCTCTAGTATGCAATGGATACCAATGATTACACACGTGAAAGTAATACTGAATATCAACCTCTTATGGTTCAAAAATTTCATCTATTATTAGATGAAATTGGGTTCTTCCTTGGGTTCAATACTACAATGACTTCAAACACAATGGCTGCCAACTCTTCAATTAACAGATTGACATACTGAAAAATTGGGCAGTTCTCGAGTGGTAATCCCACTAATGGATATTATGCTTGATAAATTAATTCTGAGGCTTAACTTCTGTGCAGAGTGGAAAACACTTAGAAATCAAAGAGAAAACAAAAATAAAAAGACAATAACACAAGATACAAATTTCAGAGGAATGGCTTATAGCCTTTCATACAGAAGAGGACAAGAAGAAATAGACATTTCCAGAAACATGGGTTTGTGACACAAGATGACTCCCTCATTGCCCCAAGTGGCTGAGTGGTATGGATGCTGTCTTGTACACGCATATGATGGGAGTGCAAAAGCTTTTTGTTCATGATGATTTTCTTGCTTTCTGTGCAGGACTCACTCAATTACATGTGATGAACACATACTTATTCCATAGCAGTGTCTACAGAATGTTTAATTTGGATTTTCCAGAACAACAGTCTAGTGGCCAACAGGGCCTCACATCCGTTCCCACCAAGTGGTGCCCAGGGAACCCTATTCCTGACTGCAGTTGGTGACTGACCATTGGGTTTAATATGTCCTTAATTTATTTACTTTTATTATTCTAATTTTTTCTTCTCTCTTTCAACTGCTGCTAATACACAGATTGGGGTAAAACTTCACAAATTATTTCTGGCTAAATATTCCTCATTTTCAAATATGCTTTTCAGACTCTGATTAAACCTACTTCCCTGAGGGCCTACAAAGAAGCACTGTTTTTTTCTGCTTTCCAGAAGGGGACAATGAAAATGGAATAATTACTACAGACAGTAAGAGTGGAAAGGGACAATAAAAAAGAAACTCTCCTGACTTATTCTGAATTTAGAAGCTTTTCTGCCTTTCCTCAGACCTAAATTCACACTATTAAGCCTTTTGGGGAAATATTTCCTTGAGAAGGTTGAGAGGCATTATGTTCTATTTCATAGTCTGAGAAAAAATTCTCAAATTTCTTATAGATGTAACATTACATATAAATTAAAATACAAAAATGTAAGAAAAATGTCCACTTTCAACTTATTTGATTAGACAAAAATTATTTTATTATTATATTATATATTATTATTATTAAATAGTAAAAGTATTTTTTTTTATTTTTAGACAAAATTCATTCATAATTAGACCAAAAATAACTGTAATTTGATCTACTGGCCTTCAAGTCATAAAATTTGACAATCTTTCTTATAGAATTATAATTTACTGAGACAATTTAAAATATAATTACTTTGTCTTTAAATCCACACAAAAGTGGACATAAATCAGGTAAGGAACAAAACCTCAATGGGGCAGCCACTGGTTAGTTTTAGCTGCATTTACTAAGGCCAAAGAGTATATTTATTAGTGGTATACAAAAAATAACCATAGAAAACATTTTTGGGGGGATAATGAAGTAGGTCCTTGAGGAAGCACTTATCCTTTCTTCCATATTCCACAGCAAGGCCAAGAGAATTTTACTTTCAAAGGCAGTTGCTGTAGGCCTGTTTCTGCAGAGAAGGCAAAAGAGTTCCCCTTCCTTGAGGTGTAGTGCTGCACAAACCTTTTTAACAGCTAATAGGAACAAAAGCAACTAGCTACAGAAATCAAATTGATGAAGACACTCTCACCAAAAATTTGTATTTTTAGTAATTGCAGACAAAGAAATGAATGAGAATGTTCTACAAATGTCACATCAGAAAGAAAACATTCTAGCATGGGCCAGTTTGGAGCGGATGGAGGAGCAGGAATGACACAGAATCAAATGGCAAAGGAAGCACAGGAAATGGGCAAGACCAGGTGAGAAACAGTTTCTTCTGTCAGCAGCGCCCTGGGATAGCGTTCTTTATCCTCACTATCCATTCCATCCACCAGATGAACAGTCTAGGCTAATTGTGACAATCCCATTTGCTTTGCCAGTAAATGATTTAGGCAAGTGACTCAATGAGAAAAAGTCTGCTTGGGGGATTTCTGGGAAAAGTTTCCTCACCTCACTCTTATGAAAGAGTTAGAGGAAGGGATGAACTTTCTTCTTTCATTGGGAATATACTCAACCAAACCTATACTCAGAAGTTGGCAGCGTAGAGGAATGGAAAGAACTTTAGTATTTGATGACATTGTTGAATTATTAAATCAACCAATCTTGAATCCTGCCCTACCTTTGGACTTCCATTTATGTGAAATGTTTCCCTGTGTTTAAGCCAGTTTAAATCAGGACTTTTCTATCAATAAAGAATTTCCTAATTGATATAATGAATGAGGAAGATTGGTTATTTCACCAAAACTCTTCCATGGCTATATTTTAATTATGGTTTCCATAATGAATATTTATACTTAGGTTGACTGAGCCTAGTTCACTCCACAATTTGGGTTCTCTTTTCAATTCTCAGTGATCTTCCTTAAGTCCTAACTCAAGAATCCTTTTATACATTGTTTAGAAAGGTTCCTGAAGTAAGTGACTCGAAATATCTTTGCAACCAAGATTCTGGTATTCAGAATGAGAGGATAAGCAAGCAGCATCAGTTACAGAATAACGCTTGAAACATCTACGAATGTGTTTCATATTATCCCTTCTGGATTATATAACAAATGAGCTAATAAAGATGTCAAAAACTAGCAAATTTGATATCCCTAATAATGTGACCAGAAAAATATGCAGAATTTATAAAGAATTTATTTATTTTTCCCCTCACCCTTCCACCATTATGCTTAATATGTTCTCCACTCTATGCTGGCAATTGACAGCTAAGTATTCACTATGGATATCCATATTCATGTTGCTGGGATTATGAATAATGAATATTAAAGAATAGTTCTATTATTTCATGGATCTGCAAGCCAGTATTTCTGAAACTGAAAAATTACAGATCTTTCAGAGAGAATATCTTTAGATTAAAATTTGACCTTTTAGAGTAGCATGGAGAGAGCACCACTACAAGGAGTACAATCTATGGCAGGTTTGAATAGTAAAGTGAAGTGGTGTGGCCTCTAACCTAGTGTTTCTTACATCCTGTGGGTCCCCTTTCTATGATCTCAGGAGTCTTCTGTCCTTTTGCCAGGACTCTTTTGTCCTTAGTTTGACCCTAGTAGTAGGGGGTCAAAGCAAAGGGGGAAATATGGTAGGGGAGACATTAATTCTTGCACCTAGCATTCTTAGGAATACATTCTTTCCTTTTATATTTATAGTCATTCTATGGTACTTTAGTTCACCTAAGAGCACCTTATAGTGTATCGAAGCTATTGCAACATCTTGACCTCTGTTACTTCCCACTTAAAATAAATCTCGTGCTTCTCTCCAAGTTGCCTTTATTGCCCACAGTTCTGATGTATTATCCTCATGACAACCAGAATGATTCTTTTAAAATATTGGCATGGTATATCATTTTCCACCATCTTACTCTCAACCTTTCAGTATCCTTATATGTAGGATGTGCTTCTTGTAAGCAACATGTAATTGGGTTTTGTTTTCTTATCCAGTTTGATAATTTTTATATTTTAATTAGAACATTCAGTTCATTTACATTTAATATAATTATTGATATATTTTCGTTTATATTTCCCATCATAATATTTGCTTTCTATCTGTTTCTCCTGTTCTATGTTCTGTTTTCTCTTGTTTTCTGTCATCTTTTGGATTGATTTTATTATTATTAATATTCCAATTTCCTCCCTCTATTAGTATGGAAGTTACACATTTTTTTATTATTCTTTTAATACAGAGATTACAATATTAATGTATCAAAGTCTAATAATAATTGATATTTTAACCCTTTTACAAGACAATGCAATTGTCTAATGGAATTAGAACTTTTAAATTCCATTTATCATCCTCCTGACTTATATGCCATTGTTGTATTTTAATTTCATATTTATTGAAAACTCTATAAGAAATTATTATTTTATACAATCAATATTTATTTATATTTATCCACATATTTACCCTTCTCATTGCTCTTTATTCTGTCCTGCATCTCTGGGCTTCCATTTGGGATCATTTTCTTTCTGCCTAAAAATATCCTTTATATTTTCTTTACTGTGAATCTGCTAATATGAATTGTATTAATTTTTTCTTGTTGATGTTTATTTCAGCTTCATTCTTGGAGAATATTTTCATTGGGTATATAGTTCCTGGTTGACACTTATTTTCTTTCAGCATTATGAATTATTTATTCCATTTTTTTCTGGCTTCCATAAGTCTATGAAGAAGTTAATTATAAGTCTAATTTCTCTTGCTTTGAAATTTGTTGCTCCTTTTTCTCCAGATGATTTAAAGATTTTTCTATGTCTTTGGTTTTACTATGATGAATCTAGGTTTGGAATTCTTTTATTTACCTTGAGGGGTTCATAGGGATCCTTGAATCTGTAGCTTAATGTCTTTCATACATTTTGGAAAATTCTTAGCCATTGTCTCTTCAAATATGGCTTCTGTCCCATTCTCTCTCTCTCTCTCTTTCCTCTTGGGGCTCCAATTACATGTATCTTGGACCTTCTCACTGTGTGTTCTATGTCTCTTACCCTCTGTTCTGTATTTTGCATCTTTTTCCCCCTCCATTCTGGGTATTTCCTTCTGCTCCATCTTCCAGTTCACTAATTCTCTTTTCAGCTTTATCTAATCTGTTAATCTCTTCCACTGAGGTTTTTTTTTTTTTTTTTTTTTGTGAGGGAGATCAGCCCTGAGCTAACATTCTATGCTGATCCTCCTCTTTTTTTTTTTTTTGGTGAGAAAGATGAGCCTTGCGCTAACATCTGCCAATCCTCCTCTTTTTTTTTTGCTGAGGAAGACTGGCCCTGGGCTAACATCCATGCCCATCTTTCTCCACTTTATATGTGACACCGCCACATCATGGCCTGCCAAGCGGTGCATTGGTGTGCGCCCAGGATCCGAACCAGCGAACCCTGGGCTGCTGCAGTGGAGCATGCGCACTTAACCGCTTGCACCACTGGGCCGGCCCCTGATCCTCCTCTTTTTTGCTGAGGAATATTGGCCCTGAGCTAACTTCTGTGCCCATCTTCCTCTACTTTATATGGGATGCCGCCACAGCATGGCGTGACAAGCGCGCCTAGGATCTGAACCCATGAACCCCGGGCCACTGAAGCAGAGTGCGCACACTTAACCGGTTGCGCCACCAGGCTGGCCCAGAATTTTTAATTTTCGTTATTGCATTTTTCAGTTATAAAATTTTTCTTTGGTTCACTTTTAAGCTTCCAATGAATTTCCAAAATCTCAGTCTTGTCTTTTATGATCTTGACATATTAAATATAGCTATTTTAACATCTGTGCTAGGTGGAGCCTCAGTGGGTCTGTTTCTATTTTCTCTTCTTTATCTAGGTTTCCATTCACGTTCTGCCTTGTGTACTTGGCTATTTTCAGTGTCAGACGTTTTTAGAGAAATTTGTTTCTATAGGCAGAAAGGGGCTCTAGCAATCCAGTATTGTGATTAAGATAATCTGAAGCTGGGACTTAGTCCCTGTGAAGGTCAGTTGGCTCCCAGCTCACCGTTACTACTATAGCATAGCCTATTGGAGTATTAACCCAAAGCCTGAATGGTTTACCAGGTTTATCCTCCACCCCTTTGTGATTTCATTTTTTTTCCTCAGCTCCACAAGCTTGTCAAAAACACTACTTAGTTTCTCAACTTCTCAGCCAATTCTTCTAGAATTGGTAAAGGGCTCTATAGAAAAAGTTTTCCCGGGGCTGGCCTGGTGGTGCAAGCCGTTAATTGCACACGCTTTGCTGCAGCGGCCCGGGGTTTGCCGGTTCGGATCCCGGGCGCTCTCCGACGCACTGCTTGTCAAGCCATGCTGTGGCGGCATCCCATATAAAGTGGAGGAAGATGGGCACGGATGTTAGCTCAGGGCCAAGCTTCCTCAGAAAAAAAGAGGAGGATTGGCATCAGATGTTAGCTAAGGGCTGATCTTCCTCACAAAAAAAAAAAAAAAGGAAAAAGTTTCCCTAACTGCCATGCTTACATCCGTGGGTTTACTTCTTCTCCTGGAACTTGGCCCTGTAAATCTTAATTGACTTGTTGGTTCTCTAATGCCTTCAAGGAGTTTTTTTTTTTTAACATTTTGTTCAGAGTTTTTGTTGTTGTTGTTCTCAGTGGGAGTGTTTGTTCAAATTACTCAGTCTACCATTCTAGAAGTGAAAAATCTGATTTTTAAAAGAATATGTCAAATTATGCCACCAAAACCCTCCATACATAGAATAAAATCTAATGACTTTACAATGGTCCAGAAGATCCTGTGTAATCTGGCTCTAGGCTACCTCTCCAACTTTATCCTCTACAACTCAAGTAACTTTCCATAAATCTAAGGAGCAACACAATGTAAACTTCTAGAGTAAAAAGACCATGTGATATGTTTATTTTATAACCCCCATAGCATTTAGCATATTATCAAAACAACATATCAATTATGATTAAATTTGAATATATGCTAAAAAATAAAGACCCCCAAAATAGTGGTTTAAACTACACAGTTTATTTCCTGCTTAACATGGAAGAAATCTGGGGCTGGCCCGGTGGCGCAAGCAGTTAAGTGTGCACTCTGCTGCAGTGGCCTGGGGTTCGCTGGTTCGGATCCCCGACGTGCACCAATGCACCACTTGTCAAGCCACACTGTGGCGGCGGCCCATATAAAGTAGAGGAAGATGGGCATGGATGTTAGCCCAGGGCAGTCTGCCTCAGCAAAAAGAGGAGGATTGGCAGATGTTAGCTCAGGGCCGATCTTCCTCACACACACAAAAAAAAAAACATGGAAGAAATCTGGAGATAGGCAGTCTAAGGCTGGTATGAAGGCAGCAAGTATCAGGGACCCAGGCCTTTACTATCACAGTAAGGAGAAAGAGGGGAGTAAGAGATTGCTACTCCATTTTAGGAGACTTTTCAGAAGTACTACATAACACCTCTGCTTTCCTCGCATCACCTAGTCACATGACTTCATCTGGCTATAAGGGCAACTGGGAAATGTAGTCTTTTAGCTGAGAAGCAGTGTACCAAGCTAAAAAATTGGAACACTTTTAGTAAAGAATGGGAAATAAGATACTGGTTTGTAGCAATCTCTGCTACAAACACTAAGTGCATTTTTTTCTGAAATTGGAGTTTCTTGGATTATCTCTTTTTCTTGATCTTGATCTCCTCAATTACTGCTCATAGACTAATTCATTCAGTACTTACATCTTTAAAATATACTATTTCAATCTCCCAAAGATTTTCCATACTAAATCCTACAATTGAAACTTCCCCACCAAGCAAATAAATCTCTTTTCTCTTTCTTAAGCAACCATAGAAATATTATCTCTTTAATAAAATCCTCTTTGGATAGGTGAGTGATGGGGCAGTTTCCCCTGAACACCCAGAGTTGTCAATCACATATCTCCAGTGAGTTCACTTTGGCTTCTACAGAATGTGAATACTTCTCTTAATTAATGCATATCTATATTTAATTTATGTAGTGTGAGTGCCATTGTCTTAGTCCATTCAGGCTGTGATAACAAAATGCCATAAACTGGGTGGTTTATAAACAACAAACATTTATTTCTCATAGTTCTGGAGGCTGGGAAGTCCAAGATCAAGGTATCAGCAGATCCAGTAACTGGTGAGAGTCTGCTTTCTGCTTCATAGATGGCTGTCTTTTCATTGCATTCTCATACAGTGGAAGGAGCGAGGGACGTCTCTGGGGTCTCTTTTATAAGAGCACTAATCCCATTTTTGGGAGTCCACCTTCATAACCTAATCACCTTCTAAAGGGCCCACCTCCAAATACCATCACGTTGGTGATTAGGTTTCAACATATGAATTCGGGAGGACACAAACATTCAGTCTATAGCAGCCATTGTCTGTGAACCTCTAATTAATATGTCTATTGATACTGTACTTTATATATTAGATTTTGATTAACGTGTGTCTTTCCCACTAGAAGGTAAACTCCAAGAAGGTAGGAAGCATGTCTGTTTTGCTTCTATTGTATTCCTAGTATCTAGCATAGTGTATGGGGCATAGTAGGTGTTTGCTAAATATTTGCTGAAAGGAGGAATTTAACCTTTACTGAATACCTGTTATGTGCCAGGCATTGTGGTAAGTGCTTTGCAAATATAATTTTATTGACTTTCCATAACAACCAGATGTGATAAGAATTATATTCCCATTTCACAGATGAGGTAAATGAAGCTTGAAGAAGATAAATAATTTCACCACGGTCACACTGCCAGAAAGAGGTGGATCTGAGGTCAGATCTATAATCTCTGCTTCCACAGTAAATGCTCATTTTACTCTGCCACAATCACGTTGGCCAGGTGGGCTGTTCCCTGGCTTCCTCTGAAAATAGGTTGACTGATTTAATGATAAGATAAAAATAGTAAATAATAGACTAATATCCTTTCAATGGCAAATTCCTGAAGGCTCATTGCTTTAATTAAAGGAATTAATTTATAACAGTTAAATTCTAGGCATAATGGCAGGTAGTTGAGTGAGTTGGTAGTTTAAAAGGGATAGGGCCGGCCCCATGGCTTAGCGGTTAAGTGCACGCGCTTCGCTGCTGGTGGTCTGGGTTCGGATCCCGGGCGCGCACCGACGCACCACTTCTCCGGCCATTCTGAGGCCGCGTCCCACATACAGCAACTAGAAGGATGTGCAGCTATGACATACAACTATCTACTGGGGCTTTGGGAGAAAAAATAAAAATAAATAAAATTATAAAAGGTATAAATTCAGGAATATCTCTTCAAAAATCATACCATGTACGCATTTTCCTACTCAGCCAACACCAATTGCCCACAAGGATCAGTTGTTTAGGTGATATAATTGTGATATTAGGGTCTCTAGTAAAGAAGCAGGAAAGAAGACAAAAATTCCAGCTAAGATAACAGACAAATTTTAAAGGGCAAAGAAAAGGAAGAGGCAAGAAAGGCAGAAAAGATAAAGGAGAAAAGAAGAGAGAAAAACATATACAAAAGAAGAAGAAACAAAGTAAAATGGAAATGGGGAGGGGGTGGTGCCCATTTGCTTTTTTGTTGTTCTTTTTGGTTTATTTCTGCTGCCCAGCTTTCAGTCCACGTTCTTTCAGTAACAGCATCCCCATTTACTTTTTGGGAATTACATTCACCCTTTTGCATACTATCTGGTGGGACTGTCGTTCAGATACCCTGCCTCCCCCAAACCAAGGAAAGAAGTTGACCCTAGCTAAATCAGTCAAATGCTCTCTTCCTGGAATTTGAATCATTCATTCTAGATGTGGCTGTTGAGAAATTCATGCTGTAGAGACTCATGTTAGCGGCCTGGTTCCGTCCTTTCTAACACTGGTTCTTCAGCCTTCTCTCCTCAATCCTTTGAGCTTCCCCAATTTTCCCAATAAATTTCTTTCTTGCTTAAGTTTACCAGAGGCAGCTACTGTTGCTTGCAACCAAACAACTCTACCTGATACAGTCAAGAAAGAAGATAAGTGGAATTAAATGCTGAAATGAAGATCTGGAATGAGATATACTGAGAATATATTTTCAGTTCCTAAAACAGTAGGTATTGGGGACAAATAATTCTAGTTTAAACCTGAAACAAACAAGTGCAAATTAGTTCCATCATCTCTGCACATCTCTAGGAGCAAATATAACTATACCATAAGGTAACAGAGGGTTTCCAAAAGGTAAGAGTAATGTTCTCTTTCAAGGATAACGTTGATATCACAATTTTGAGTACTGAAGAGAATGTGTTTCCTGCAAGGCAAAGGTTTATCTCTGTTTTTACTATGTAAGATCTTTCTGTCTTTGATAATTTCACATCTTTGGCATGACTAAAGGATTTTTCAATTCAAATTGAACTCCATCAACTTGGCTAGTCCCTCCAATCCCCGCACATCGACCCCCTGACTTGCCCCGTGGGATTCTTCCTTTTCACTGCCAAAGATTAAATTCTCTGTGAAAGCCTTGAAGGCAATAGACATCTGTACTGGAAATGAGACACAAAACTGTCCAAAAAGAGAGAAGCAATCCCAAAGCTTAAGTGAGAAAATAATTGAACTCTTAGTCATATTGGAAAAAAGTCTGGTTCCAAACAGAGTTTTTTATTGACTTTTTTTGTCATAAAAGGATCATTATTTATGTTGAATAAGAAACTGTTATTCTTCTACTTTACCAAAGATGCTAAGTTTTGCATATTTTAAACATCAAACAAACATCTCCATAGAGAATGGCTTGCTGCCAATATCTGGTGTGCCCAGGAATCCTAAATGATCTCATATCTTAAAGCTCATCCTCACATACCAGACTCTTCACAGACTAGAATAATAAACATAATTTAACCAAAAGTCTAACTTTCTTAAAAGGCAAAGCACTTGTGATTTAACCAAACTGTAATGTGGGAATGGAATGGCTCTTTGCCTTTACACAAGCCACAAAGCGAAGTACCCTAAGCTAGCTCCATTAAGAGTGAGAGAGCAGGGGCTGGCCTGGTGGCGCAGCGGTCAAGCGCGCGCTCCCCGCTTTGGTGCCCCGGGGTTCACAGGTTCGGATCCCAGGCACGCACTGACACACCGCTTATCAAGCCATGCTGTGGCGGCGTCCCACATAAAGTAGAGGAAGATGGGCACGGATGTTAGCCCAGGGCCAATCTTCCTCAGCAAAAAAAGTGGAGGATTGGCATCAGATGTTAGCTCAGGGCTGATCTTCCTCGCCAAAAAAAAAAAAGAGTGAGAGAGCAATCTTTGGATAGAATGACCCTTTTCCACATGTGCAGCTGGTTGTCAGCATGCCAGACCTTCAGAACAGCCCAGTTACACCAGTTCTGTGTTGGTGGGTGAGTGATTCAAGATAGAAGTCTGAATTAGAATTCAGGCCTAATCCTGCTTGCGATGCTGGTTTTATTGAGTCATGGTGTGGTGGTCAGAAGGCAAACACACATCCCTCCACTAGCACAGATCCATTGCTCCCTCCTCAAGCTACACTCATGAAAGGCACCATGTTGTTAACAATGTGCAAACAGCAGAAGTGATGAGTACAAATAAAAGGGACCCATAGTGTATACTGTAGATCTTAAGTCTATTACCTTGTTATTTTATTAGTCCTTAACTTCTCCACCCTCATATATGAAATATCTTACAATAATTTTATATTTTGGTAATTGGTGTGTGAAGTCATAAGTAGCGCCAAACTAAATTGATTGGCAGCTTAGACATGATGATAAGGGGGATCATATAAGAATGATGTATTATTAGAACTGTATCATCTCAATTTTAGTTGTCTATTCAGTCTATTAATCCAACAACTCATGAGAAGCCTGAGGCGGGACATGAGGGAATATGATTCAGTGGGCAAGAACTGAGTTCTCAATATTAGCTCTTATAAAATAGCCCCTTGAAAATATCTTTTCTTTATGTTTATTTGCCATGGGAAATGGTATCAATTTTTGCTCTGTGTGAGAAAATTTAGCTTGGGGGAAAATCACATAGGTTATTATGTCAGGTCTCCCAAATGGTTAAATGACCCTTCAATAAAAAACCTAAGGGTTCTTTGCTTTTCTTATAATTGCTCAGGTTTCAATTCTATTGAAAAGTGACTAGAAAAGCCATTCTAGGAAATGACTCTTTAATATTTAATAAATGAGTCAGTCTTGTGGGCCTATATGGTCACATCAGTCATGCTTCTCAGCTAAGACTATATGTTCACAGGGGATGGTCATTAAGCAAACCTTTCAAGATGACAGGAGGTTAGTTCTTCTGTCTCATTTCCCAGAGAGAAGAATAATGGAATAAAGTCTGGAGTGTTAAAAAGAAAAGGAAAGGGTATGCGTGCATGCACACACGTCTTACTAACCTAGAAAGGCAACAAATCTAGTGGTAAAGAGCCCCATTTTAAGTATCAAAGTGAATAGGAGACATTCCTAAACTCTCCGGACACTTTAATGAGAGAGTGAGAGAATATTATTATTAGGCCCTTAATGATTGGGAAAATTGAGGCAAAGCGATGCTGAAAAATATATTGAATATTACACTACTAATCTGAATTAAAAGACCAGAACTTGCTCAAATATCCTAGTTCAGGGAAATGAACCTTAAGCTGGAGAGTGAATCGGACAACACAGATACCAGATATTCAGCTTCCATCTCGATCCAGATGCTATTTCCATTCTTACTCCAAGTGAGACGCCACTGCTTTTAACCACAAAGAGAGCTCTGCTCTCTCCCCAGAGAAATCAGCCTGTCAAGCCTCTCCCTGGATTTCTCCTCCCTGCCACACATTCCCACGCCACATGCACTCCACACACACCTACTAGTTGTCCACAAGAACCAGCCGCCTCGAGACAGGGCTGTTAAGGGAAATCTTCCTATGGGTGGACAGCCCTTGGCAGCAGCAGGATCCCTTCAGCAAAACTGTCCCTTTGGCCTCAGTTTTGACTTTCGGCTCTGACCAGGTCTGGTAAAAGATAATATATACCCATTGTAGAAAACATGAAAAATACACAGAATTTTTTAAAAAATCATTTATAGTCTCACCACCCAGGTTGATGACTGTCAATATTTTGGTATAGTTAAAAAAATTTTAATCTAAATGAAACATGTAAATGTTCATTTAGTTGGGGTCACACTATGTACGTAATTTTGAATCCTACTTTACTTCTTTTTTTTTTTTTTGTGAGGAAGATCAGCCCTGAGCTAACATCCATGCTAATCCTCCTCTTTTTGCTGAGGAAGACCAGCTCTGAGCTAACATCCATTGCCAATCCTCCTCCTTTTTTTTTCCCCCAAAGCCCCAGTAGATAGTTGTATGTCATAGTCGCACATCCTTCCAGTTGCTGTATGTGGGACGCAGCCTCAGCATGGCCGCAGAAGTGGTGCGCCGGGGATCAGAACCCCAGCCGCCAGTAGCGGAGCGTGGGCACTTAACTGCTAAGCCATGGGGCCGGCCCCCTACTTTACTTCTTGTTTTTTTCAGTTAGCTTTATATTGTAAGTATTTCTCTACCTCATAAAAAATTCTTTCTAACCATCACACACACCTACTCTATATAAAATAATGATTATAGAGATCAAGGAGAAACCACAAAACCAAAGGGGAAAAAGATATACGATCTAAAAGTTGACGATGGAAGAGTGAACATTCCAATTACCAATTTGCAAATCCTAAAGCTTATGGGGGAGCATGTTCAAGGGAATAATTAGAAACTAGTACGAGAGGAATGAAGCTACTTTGATAAATGTATACAATAATGAAAAGAGTTGTTAGCAAAGGCATAATATACAATACTTACATACCAAGAAAACAATTGTTATCGTGCGGCATCAAATCATATTGGTAAGATTAATTAATGTAGTTTTATTAAATAATACAAGGGAAATGTCTACATTATTAAAAGATGCCTAGAGAAAATATGCACGAAGGAGCTCATTAACTGTAAGTATAATATTGTTAACGTGGCCTGCAGGTTCTGACATTAGACTCCCTTTGTAAGCTTTAGTGAGGATAGAAAGAGAGGGAGGCAGTCTGTTAACGGCAGAACTGTCCTATTCCCCCCTCCTCTTCCCTGCCAAAGATTATTCTCAAGGACAAGAAAAAAATGTGGAAGTATTTAACCTCTAGCAAAGTATTTTGTGTTCACTGGAGATTGATCCTGATACCAGCAGCCCCTCCCTTTGCTTCAGAGCTATCTCCTACTTTCTAATTACAGCCAGGGGGGTGGGCTAGACCTGGGCTAGAGCTGGGAGGAGAGAGCTCAGGTAAGAGCCCTGGAGATTGTGGCTTGTTGTAAAGGTGATGGGCTGTGGAGTCAGAGAGAAGCTGCATTCCAAGCCAAGGGCTATCATGTTTAGCTATGTCACCTGGGCAAGTGACCCACACTGTCCGGAGTTCCCTTTCCATGTTTATACAGTAGAGATAATAAAATCTATTTCTCACAGTAGATGTTTCATGAAAGTTGGTTATACTTCATTTTTATTTTTTCATCTATTTCTACTTCCCCCTTTTTTAACTTATGGAATTGTAGCTCATTTCAACAGTGATTCTGGTTTCTTGTTCATTTCATCTTTATCATTAATCCACTGAACTTGTGATATGATAAGCCAGAAAGATTCCTTCCATCCCAGGACCTGTCATTTGACGTTTAATACAGCTCATAGGTGGCACTAATAATACTCTTTAAACATTCATTGAACAAAAACTCCCTCAATAAACTTTTTACTGAGAGCCTAATATGTGCTAAGCACTATGCCAAATGATATGGCTAGAAATTAATAAATCTTGGCTGTATAAGAAAGTCAAGGAGGGTGAGCCCGGTGGCATAGTGGTTGAGTTTGTGCACTCTGCTTTGGCGGCCCATGGTTCGCAGGTTTGGATCCTGGGCGTGGACCTATGCACCACTTATCAAGCCATGCTGTGGCAGGCATCCCAGATGAAATAGAGGAAGATGGGCGCAGATGTTAACCCAGGGCCAGTATTCCTCAGCAAAAAGAGGAGGATTGGCAACAGATGTTAGCTCAGGGCTCATCTTCCTCACAAAAAAAAAAAAAAAAAAGAAAGAAAGTCAAGGGGAAAATTGTCTAAAAATATTTAGAAACTGAACAGACATTTCTCCAAAGAAGATATACAGATGGCCAACAGGCACATGAAAAGATGTTCAACATCATTAACTATCAGGGAAATGCAAATCAAAACTACAATGAGATATCACTTCACACCCGTCAGAATGGCTATAATTAACAAGACAGGAAATAACAAGTGTTGGAGAGGATGTGGAGAGAAGGGAACTCTCATACACTGCTGGTGGGAGTGCAAACTGGTGCAGCCACTATGGAAAACAGTATGGAGATTCCTCAAAAAATTAAGGATAGAACTACCATACGATCCAGGTATTCCACTGCTGGGTATTTATCCAAAGAACTTGAAAACACCAATGCGTAAAGATACATGCACCCCTGTGTTCACTGCAGCGTTATTCACAATAGCCAAGACTTGGAAGCAACCTAAGTGCCCATCAAGCAATGAATGGATAAAGAAGATGTGGAATACTACTCAGCCATAAGAAACGATGAAATGCAGCCATTTGTGACAACATGGATGGACACTGAGGGTATTAGGCAAACTGAAATAAGTCAGAGGGAGAAGGTCAAATACCAATGATCTCACTCATTAAGTTGTAGATAATAACAACAACAAACAAACACATAGAGACAGAGATTGGATTGGTGGTTACCAGAGAAGAAGGGGGGAGGGAGAAGGGCAAAAGGGATAATTAGGCACATGTGTGTGGTGATGGCTTGTAATTAGTATTTGGGTGGCGAAGATGAGAACATGATGTAATCCCTGCAGAAATAGAAGTATAATGATGTACACCTGAAATTTATACAACGTTATAAACCAATGTTACTGCAATAAACAAAAAATTTAAAAAAAAAAGAAGCAAAAAGGTAAATAAATAAATATATTTAGAAAAAGGCTTGGGTAAATATTTTTAAAATGTATAATAGATGAAGTGAATAAAAAGTAGACTTCTAGGTGTCATATGAGTTAAAGCAATGTTGGTTTAATTTCAAGAAGCTTTCTGGTAGGAAAAGAATATGAATTAAGAAATTGGAAAGACAAAGTGGAGTAGTGATCAGGAGACTTTATCTTCAGCCCATGCATTGGCTATACAATTTTGAGCAAGACATTTAATTTTTCTGGACTTCACTTTTTTTAAATGTAAAACAGAATTTGGGGGTTAAAAACTAAAATAAATAAAATACTCTTCTAAAAACCCATGGGTTTGAGAGGAAACCACAATGGAAATTATAAAATATTTTTATATATACAACATACCAAAACTTGTGGGTAATTAGAAAGGTAATGGTAATTAATGTTAATTAGAATGAAATGCATACATGTAAATGAATTTAAAATATAAGAAAGATCAAAAATAATTGAGCTGCATGTGCATTTCAAAAAGCTAGGAAAAAACAAAGTAGAAAGGAAAATAATGAAATTAACAATAGAAATTAAGGAAACAGAAAAAATAATAAAAATGTAGATTATCAACAAAACCAAAAGCTGGTTTTTGGAAATAATCCAGACAAGGTAATTTATAGAAAGAAAATAATGGGCCAACCTCACTATGAATTTAGATGCAAAATTTCTCAATTAAGTACTAACAAATCATATACAATAACGTATTAAAAATGCATTATGATCAATGGTGGAGCCATTATGGAAAACAGTATGGAAATTCCCCCAAAATTAAAAATAGAATTACCATATGATTCAGCAGTCCCATTTCTGGGTATAGATCCAAAAGAATTCAAAGCAGGATCTCGAAGAGATATTTGGACACCCATGTTCATTGCAGCACTATTCACAATAGTCAAGAGGGGGAAGCAACTCAAATGTCCATGGACAGATTAATCAATAAAGAAAATATGGTATATACTACAATGGAACAATACTCAGCCTTAAAAAGGAAAGAAATTTCGTCACATGCTACAACATGAATGAACCTTGAGGACGTTATGCTAAGTGAAATAAGCCAATCACAAAAGGACAAATACTGTATGATTCCACTCATATGAAGTATCTAAAGTAGTCAAAACCATAAAAACAGAAAATAGAAAGGTAGTTACCAAGAGTTGGGGAGAGGAGGGTAGCAGAATTAGTGTTAAGTAGGTATAGAGTTTCAGAGTTGCAAGATGAAAAAGTTCTAGAGATCTGTTGCACAACAATGTGAATATACTTAACACTACTGAACTGTACACTTAAAAATGGTTACGATGGTAAATTTAACGTTATGTGTTTTTTACCACAATAAAAAAAGTGATTATGGCACAGTGGATAATACTCAGACACTGGAGTGAAATGGCCTTGGTTCCAATCCTAACTCTACCACTTATCAATGTAACCTTGGATAAATTACTTTTTTGTTCTTTAGCGTCTTACTAAAATAAGGATAAACATAGATCCTAAAAAAAAACAACCAAAAACAGAAAAAAGCATTGTGACCAAGTAAGCTTTATCCCAGAATCTGTCAGTCTATTCCATCATGTTAACAGATAAAAGGATCAATAGATCAACAAAAAATTTTGTTAAAATTCAAGATTTGAAATGTTCTTCTCTATGATCTATTTTCTTTCTCTTCCTTTAGGTCTCTGCTAAATGTTTTATCAGTGAGGCCTTCTGGGACCACCCTATGCACACTGACTCTCCTCCCTGCCGTGTCATTCTCTAACTCTGCTTTATACTTCTTCATAGCAGTACTTCCTAGGCACAAAGATAATACAAGAAATCACAAAGATAAAAAGAGAAAAATTTGACTACTTAAAAACATAAAACTTCTGGATGCCAAAATAGCATATTAAAATTTAAAAGCCAATTTAAAAATTGGCGAAAATATTTACCATCAATATAACTGGAAAAAGGAAATGAGTTCATACGTAATAATAAGAAAATTTTGCGGCTGGCCCGGTGGCGCAAGCGGTTAAGTGCGTGTGCTCTGCTGCGGCGGCCCGGGGTTCACTGGTTTGGAACCCCGGGCGTGCGTGCACTGACGCACTGCTTGGCAAGCCATGCTGTGGCGGCGTCCCATATAAAGTGGAGGAAGATGGGCATGGATGTTAGCCAAGGGGCGAGTCTTCCTCAGCAAAAAAAAAAAAGGAAGATTGGCAGATGTTAGCACAGGGCTGATCTTTCTCACAAAAAAAAAAATAAGAAAGCTTTTACAGAAAAAGTGAGCAAAGGACATAAACAGATTAATCCATTCACAGAACATGAATTAACGACTACTAAATTTTTGAAAAAAAAATTCAACTTCACAAGTAGTCTAAGAAATGCAAATTTAAATAAAGGGATGCGTTTTAAAAAATATTTTTGAAATTAGAATGATTTTATTTTATTTATTTATTTTTTGTGTGTGTGAGGAAGATCAGCCTTGAGCTAACATCCATGCCAATTCTCCTCTTTTTGCTGAGGAAGACTGGCCCTGAGCTAACATCGGTGCCCATCTTCCCCCACTTTATGTGGGACACCGCCACAGCATGGCCTGACAAGCGGTGCATCCGGGTGCACCGGGATCCGAACCGCGGGCCACCAGCAGCGGAGCACATGCACTTAACTGCTATGCCACGGGGCTGGCCCCTAGAATGATTTTAAAAAGAATACAGCTCTGGTGGTAAGACAGGCCCTCATGCCCTGCTGGTGAGACTATAAAATTATGCACACTTTCTTATATTAATTATGTATTACTGTGTAACAAGTTACTACAAAACTCAGGAGCTCAAAGCAACAAACATCTATCATTTCACAGTTTCTATGGGTCAGGGATCCAGAAGCGCTTAGCTTGCCACTCAGGAAAGGCAGTCTGTAGCTGGGGACATTGCAGGCTCAAGCGAGGCAGGAGAATCTACATTTTTTGTTTTTGGTGAGGAAGATTGGCCCTGAGCTAACATCTATGCCAATCTTCCTCTTTTTGCTTAAGGAAGATTGGCTATGAGCTAACATCTGTGCCAATCTTCCTCTATTTTGCATGTGGGACACGGCCACAGCATGACTTGATGAGCAGTGTGTAGGTCCACACCCAGGCTCTGAACCCGAGAACCCCGGGCTGCCGAAGCAGAGTGCGCAAATCTAGCTACTACACCGCTGGGCTGCCCCAGGAGAATCTACTTTTACGCTCACACGTGTGGTTGTTGGCTAGCCTCAGTGGCTCATGGCTACTGGCCAACGACCTCAGTTCCTTGCCATGTGTACTTCTCCATAGGCTAAAGGTAAGGTAAAATGTGGATGAAGACTCCATAAGGGTATGAAGACCAGGAGGTGGGGATCATCAGGGGCCCTCTTGAAGGTAGGTTACCACATTTCTTTAAAGCAATTTGTCAATATTTAAAAGTTTAGGGGGCCGGCCCCATGGTGTATCAGTTAAGTGCATGCGCTCCGCTGCTGGCAGCCTGGGTTCAGATCCCGGGCATGGACCTACACACTGCTTGTCAGGCCGTGCTGTGGCGGCGTCCCATATAAAATGGAGGAAGATGGCCACGGATGTTAGCCCAGGCCCAGTCTTCCTCAGCAAAAAGAGGAGGATTGGCATGGATGTTAGCTCAGGGCTGATCTTCCTCACCAAAAAAAAAAAAAAAAAAAAAAATTAAAAGTTTATACCTACCCCTTAATCCAATAATATTAGGTAATTACATTTCCAGCAATTATTTGAAGAAAATAATCATATATGTGGACAAATATTATGCCTAAACATGTTTGCTTTAGCATTTTTAGGATAGTATAGTATGGAAATAATTTAAAGGTGTAATAAAACCAGATTTATTCGGATTTATTTTTATACCAAATAAATGGTAATACCATATGATGGACTATTAAGTATCTATCAAAAATGATGATTTTGGGGCTGGCCCAGTGGTGTAGTGGTTAAGTTCACGTGCTCTGCTTCAGTGGCCCAGGGTTCACAGGTTCAGATCCCAGGCATGGACCTAGGCACTGCTTATGAAGCCACGCTGTGGCAGGCGTCCTACATAAAAAAAAAAAGTAGAGGAAGATGGGCAAGGATGTTAGCCCAGAGCCAATCTTCCTCAGCAAAAAGAGGCGGATTGGCAACAGATGTTAGCTCAGGGCTAATCTTCCTCACCGAAAAAATAAAAGATGATTTTGAGGAATTTTCATATTATAAGGAAATGATGATATAATGCTTTTTTTTAAAGGCAGGGCATGAAGATTTATATATAATATACCAACTATGTAAACATTGAAATGCATACATAATTTTGTTTAAAAAAAGATTGGGAAACACATTTGTAGTATTCTTAGCACTGCCCCCACCTCCTCCCCAAAAAAGCTTAACCTGGATCTGATTATGAAGAAACAATCAAACAAATCAAGCTTGTGGGACATACTGCAAAATGACTACTCTGCAATCTTTAAAAAAGTCAGTGTCAGGAAAGACAGAAAAAGACTAGAGAATTGTTCTAGATTAAAGTAAAGTGCAATGGATTTTCCTCAATTGACTCTTGGATATTTTTTTCGTCATAAAGGACATTATTAGAACAATAACTGGGGAAATTTGCACGTGGAATTTACATTAGGTGATAGCTTTGTATCAACGTTAAATTTCCCAAGTGTGATCATAGTATTATAACTATGAAGTAGAATACTATTGTACTTAAAAGATACATGTTAAAGTCTTTAGGGTTGAAGTGTCATGCAATTAACTCTCAGGTGTGTGTGTGTGTGTGAGGGTGAGAGAGGGAAAGAGCTACAAAGAGAAAAAGTAAATGCGGCAAGACGGTAATAATTGGTCAATCTAGGTGAGAGTATATGGTGTTCATCTTACTATTCTTGCAACTTTTCAAATGCTTTGAAAGTTGACGAAAATAATCTTTTAAAAGTAAATGCAACATTAGGAAGGACTGACATATTAAGAGTGACTTTATTTTATTGTAAAATTAAGATAAAACTTTATATTTTTCTGTAGTTTTGTATTTTCAGTATTTTAACATGTTGAGCCTGTTATTTTTATAACTGGCAAATAATAAAAGTTGTATAAAAAAGATTGTTCTTTGTTAGGAATGTCCATTGAAGTTTTGTGTACATGATTCTGTAATTCTTTAAATGGCTTTATTTAACATATGGCAGAAATTTTGCCTTGAAACTAAAATAAGACGATTAGGAGACAACATACGTAAGGACCATATATGTTGGTTGTTAAAAGATTTGGGTTAACCACATGGATGACCCTCAAAAGCACTATGCTTGTTACATAAAATATCTTTAAAAACAGCAAATAGAGAGAGACAGAAAGTAGATTAGCGGTGCCTAGGGTTGGGAGTAGGAATGATGAGTGACTATAAATGGGCATGAGGTTTCTTGTAGGGAGATGGAAATGTTCTAAAATTAGATTGTGGTGATGGTTGTACAACCTTGTAAATATACTAAAATTCATTGAATTCTACACTTAAAACAGGTGAATTTTATGGTATATAAATACTTCAGTTGTTAAAAAAAGACAGATTAAAAGATTTTAGCCAGATGAAACACACAATCTCAATTTGAAGAGACGTCAAAGGTATGAGAAGTCTACTAGAATTACTTATGAAATAGCCAATGAATCTTATTGGTCTATCGTTAGATTTTCCTTATTTTTATCAAGAGAAGCATCATTAATTCAGACGTCCTGGGGGCATTTAGATGTAGAGGAACATCTGATTTATAGACTGATTCTCTAAAATATACTTTTATAAATGTTAAATACACACAATGACTAGAATCCAGGTAGTGGTGAATCATAGAAAACCCTTTGATTAATTAATGGATTAAGCTTCTTTGTAGCTATAATTTAAAATTTTCATCCTTTCAGCAATTGATTATTGAATGTTTACTATGGCCAGTTTTAGAGGTAACTGCCAACATATAATTGTCTGTATAGAGGTGATGGTAAAGTTAAATATTCAAAAATGCTCTTTGGAGTCAGGCTCATAGACTTAATTTCTAAGCATATTCTTTTTTTAAAAAATAGGTAATACTAATGTAAATTTACTCTAGTCCATGAATCATGGTGGTTAATGCAATCTGAATTAGTTAGATCTCACTGTTCTCAAAAGTGTTCATGAGGTTATTCTTGGTAAATCTAAATGATTCTATAAAGTATTAATTAAAAGATACTTGATCAGAATTAGAAAATCATATTCTTTTTTTTTTTTTTTGTGAGGAGGACTAGCTCTGAGCTAACATCCAATGCCAATCTTCCTCTTTTTCACTGAGGAAGATTGGCCCTGGGCTAACATCCGTGCCCATCTTCCTCTACTTTACATGGGACACCGCCACAGCATGGATTGACAAGCGGTGCGACGGTGCACGCCCGGGATCCGAACCTGCAAACCCCAGGCCGCTGAAGTGCAGCGTGCCACTTAACTGCTGTGCCACTGGCCGGCCCCAGAAAATAATATTCTAATTCCAATTGTGGCAATCAGTGCTAGAGCACTGTGGTAACTGGACGCCTCTGCTAAGCCCTCTTGGACCTGCCTCTTGCTCAACCACTTACTGATTCAACATAAGCCTTGACTGGCTTTGCATAAGTGTGACAGGACAGCGCCCGGCCTGACACATTGGTGTGGAGCACCATCAGAACAGGCTCTGCACTCATGCATGTGCAAAAAAATGGGGGGTGGGCAGCAGATTAATGTTCATAGGACCACCATTGACCAAGGGGGAATGGAAATCAGTAGATAAATGTTAATGCTTTTTGTCTCCTGGAAAGCATGTTTTAAGGCTTCTCCATGATAGCCAACTTAATAACACATCCTTGTGTTGGTTTTCCTCCTTCTCTGTTTCACACCCCCTGCTGATATTCCTGCATCCTGGCCCTATTTTTTCAAATAAACTACCTCCAAGCAAGCCTTGCCTCTTATTTTGGGAACACTCAGGCTATGACATATGAGATATTTGATATATGCAATATATAGCACTTGTTAGTAAATTCTTGCTGAATAATTGACAATGGTGTTTACCAACAGGTTTGCATTTTTCACTTGAGTGGCATAATTCATGTAGCAGAAATTTTATAGAAAATAAGCTCCTAATGTTATAGAAAATATGTCCCTAACATACATTTGATGGCAGCATCTTCACAGTATAGCTCTGATTGCATCTATCATTCAAACCACTCAACTGTCTATCAGGGTCATTGTCATTAGGAAATCAGCTTAGGCCTCAGGAGAAGACAGTAATGATATAAAATGATGTTCAGGAGTCCAAGTTCTGTATGTCTGGGTCTCCTTTTTGTTTGAAGAAGGAGGGCCTTCCTGCCCTGGCCCCCTCAAAAACATAAAAAATAAAAATTAGGGAGCGAAGTCAGAGAAAAAGGTGGATTTTTTACTTATTTATTTTTTAAATTAATTAATTAATTAATTTTTTGTGAGGAAGATTAGCCCTGAGCTAACATCTGTCGCCAATCCTCCTCTTTTTGCCGAGGAAGATCAGCCCTGGGCTAACATCTGTGCCCCTCTTCCTCCATTTTATATGGGAGGCCGCCATAGCATGGCTTGAGAAGCGGTGCGTCAGTGTGTTCCTGGGAGCAGAACCCCGGGCCACCACAGTGGAGTGTGCGCACTTAAGTGCTACGCCACCGGGCTTGCCCCAAAGGTGGATTTTTTAAATGCAAAGAGGTTTGGTAAGAGAGTGGGTCTGCTTACTCTTCCAGAGATCTGGCCCAGCTCCTCTCCAACCAACCACAGGCTCCTGAGATTTAATTTCAAATTCTATCCCCATGCAGCTTTTGAAGAATTCTGGACATTACCTCAGTATCCTTAACTGAGTATTTACTCCACTATTGACCCTATTATTCTTTGATGACCCAATTATTTCACATTTCTGCTTGTTGGATAAGTGTAATATAGTCTACTGAAATGTATATTATAATCATTCTAGAATGTTCTGTTATGATGTATATAGGCCCAAGCTGAGTTTTCTGTTGCACATTAAAAGTGAGCTACAGGGCCAGCCCACGGTGCAGTGGTTAAGGGGGCATGCTCCGCTTCACTGGCCTGGGGTTTGCAGGTTCCGATCCCGGGCACACACCAATGCACCGCTTGTCAAGCCATGCTGTGGTGGCATCCGATATAAAGTAGAGGAAGATGGGCACAGACGTTAGCCCAGGGCCAATCTTCCTCAGCAAAAAAGAGGAGGATTGGCATCGGATGTTAGCTCAGGGCTGATTTCCTTACAGACACACAAAAAAAGAGCTACAATTTAGGCAAGTCCTTAATAAATGTTTGTGGGCAGAGAGACCTCCTTGAAACAACAGAAATCAATTCTTTGTTATCTTTGCTATTAGAAGAAAGCAATGATGGAATTCTTCCAAAATAGTGGATAAAGTATAATAGACTTTGAATTAAATTTAATGGATTTTCCCCCCGATGGATTTGCCTGCCTATACTTTTTTTTTCTTCTGGCCTAGACCAAATTCTAAACAATTTTACATTCCTTCTGCACACACTACGGTGTGAGAATGAGGGACCCGACTAGTATCGACTGAGAGGTTCAAGATGGTCTGGGAAAGCACACTGCTCGTCGGAAAGTCACATGCAGATAATGGGGTGGAATACTGAAATGTTACTGACCAAAATGCAATTCAATCTGTGCAATAAACTTCAGGCTCTGCTTTTCTGGCCCTGGGACTGCCACAGCCAAGTCAACAGAATGGGGGCCTTTCCTGAACAGGACCAGCAAGTTTAAGCTTTTAAAATAGTCCCTAGTTTTCTTGTTGAAAATGGAGCTCAAGTTTAGGTTTTAAAAACTTTGCTTTAGTGCTTTAAAGTTGGAGCTGATAACTTATTACTCTTATTTATTTTTAAACATAAAACTCACTTTGCAGTCTTTCTCCTATGGAATATTCTATCTGTCACTATACAGATAATGGGCTGCCATGGAATAAAATTGGTGAAGGTTAAACATAGGAGATAGGGACATAATTTTATTCTATGCATGCTTGTTTGCTATTATGACATTTATCAGGAAACAAGTAGGTTCAAAGACTCCTTCAGCGTGTTGTTATTGTCCCTGCTTTCTGCTAAGTCTGATGTATTTTCCTGGTCTTATTGTTAGATTTAGTTACACCAGGAGCACAGAGGCTTTTCTCCTCCCAGATGTCTGCCGTTAAAAAACAAACAAATAAAAGCAAAAACTCAACAATAAAAAATAAAGACAACCAACAAAACTCATACACTTATTCAGAATCAATTATCATACTAAGGAGTGATAATTGCAGTGTTTTTACATCTGTACCGGGCACTACCATATGCTCATTCCCCAGCAGATGTATGCATCACTGAGGCAGCATGGTTTCTGAACTATATTGCTGCTATTATTTCACATTAAAATTATTCTTATCTAATTTCTGAAGATTCATATTGTGCCTGTATGTAATCAGTGGATTAAGTGTAGGTGTCTGTAGTGTTTTCTAAGTCTCTGGTTACTTTTTGTGTGTGTGTGTGTATGTGTGTGAGGAAGACTGGCCCTGAGCTAACATCCATGCCAACCTTCCTCCGCTTTATGTGGGAGGCCACCACATCATGGCCCGAGAAGCAGTGCGTTGGTGCGCGCTGGGATCCGAATCCAGGCCGCCAGCAGCGGAGCGCTCGCATTTAACCACTACGCCACGGGGCCAGCCCCCTCTGGTTACTTTTAACCTGGAGGAAAAATGTCTTTCGTGAAACATGAACCAAACTGTTCTCCTGTAGCTTCCCATTTGTCCTTTGTTTCCAATAAAGTTATGTAAATATACCTTTGAGCTGGGGGTGAGGGTGGGGGGCAGGTTGTCTCCTTTTGTGCCTTCATTGATATATAAGATACCATTGCATAGCCAATTTTGTCTCCTGAAGAACAGGCAGTAGATGTTCAATCAATGACATTGAAGGTGGATCAATCTTATCTTTCCTGTTCCTAGTTCTCCTAAGGAGAACAAAATCCCACATTTCCCATCTTCCAGCCCTTAACAATGTAACAGCCCACAAATTACCACATACTTTTAGTTAATTCTACTTAAAGTACTTTTCAGGGAAAAAACGATTTTAACCTAATGAGGTGAAAATATCTGCAGTATAACTCAGGTGACATCAGCCATGGTTGTTAATATGTATTTGTGTAATGTTGAATGTTCTTTTTTTTTAATTAGTCAATGTCCCTTTATTTGTTTCTATCCTCTATGTTTTTGTAGCAGTACTACTCATGAAATACATCTCATGTACTTAGGAGGAACGGAACAGCAAATGGTATTATTAGTTGACTGCTGCTGCACAATTATCACAAAGAAGAAAATGATATATTACAATTTGGGGATTTTATAAAAGTGAAGATCGATTTCCGAGCTATAGTGAGGGATATGGGAGTGGAGGGAGGGGTAGAGTGGAGCAGTGAATGGGAAGGGAAGGGAAGGGAAAAAGGGATGGGGAATGATGTCCGTTATAAAATCTACTCGGCATTCAAAAAAAAACTGATTTGTAGATCAAAGCCATTTGAAAATTATGTTAAGGTCTGAGTCTTAAATGAGTGACTCATCTAGTACAACTAGTAATAAGAAGAATGTTAAGTTAACGTGTTATTAGAACAGAATCATTGGAGACAGTGCTAAAGACTCTTCTCTTTGGACATTTGAATAATGCAGGGCTGAGTGAAAATTGTGATTTGCCTCCTCTGAAGATCCCACAGATCTGAGAGGCTCTGGGCCAAAATCTCCCTGTTCTTCCAAAGAAAAGGGCGGCATAAAGAAGTCCTACTTTCAGTCAATTACTATGTATTCATTGGGAATAAACTTCAGCTACAGAATCATTATCATTAAAAAAGAATTTATTGATCACCCATATACTGTGCTAGATATTATGTACTTAATTTAAAAACATATCCATAATAATCAGTATTCTAACCTTAGTTATATAACAGAAGGTGGGTTTTTATTATACCAACAATTGTAGGGGAGGAAAAATAGTTTTCCCTCTATCCTTCTGAGTTTTTAGCTGAGACCCTTGTAATAAAAGACAGATTAACAAGAGAAAAACAAACAAAAGTTTTTTTTAACATGTATACCTTATGTATACGTGGGGGATACCCAGCAAAAATGAATAACTCTTCAAGGTGGCTTAGAATTTAGGATTAAAATCATCTTAATAGGAAAAGGTACAGAGATGTAGGCCTCTTAGGGGAAAGCAGACAATTTTTAGGAAAGATGAGTGGGCTCTTAGAATAGATGGGAGGTCTGATAGTTTGTGACAGTTTGTCTGAATGTGGTGTCGACTTGTAGTCTCCTGTCCTGTGACAAGAGTCCATCTTCCCTGGTTGATGCAACTCCCCTGGAGGGGATCTATGACAACTGAGTTCCTTTTGGAGGATTTGTTTTTAGGCAGATAAGGGGAGTGCACAGAAAGCCTCTCACTGCATTTGCTGTTTTTCAAGTCCCTACAGCTCAAAATAATCAACTTACCAAAGCAGCATGCCCTGCTACCCTTCACAATCATAAATAAAAGGTAAAAATGTTTCATGTGGGGAGAAATGCAAAAATAGTAGCAGAACCTTCATTTGATAGTAATACTTCAAAAATGGAAGTTTTGACTAATAGCTAGTAAATTTTTTAGACATACTAACTAAATCAAACTTTAAAAAATGAATCATTTCATCTGAAATTACTGTATTCATCGTAGGCTTTGTATGAACTCTGTGACTAGTCATGCCAAGTAACTTTCTTAGAAAATAGTTTTGGAGCTCATCTGAGGGGAAGAAGAAGATGAATTCTTCACAGCCTTAAGCCAGGATGTAAGGAATGCATTTCCAGAATCCACAAAAGCTAAGGATTCCAGTTCTAATCAGTATTTAACATAATGAACTGTCTCTAAGCAAATGCGAAGCTATCAGAAAAGGAGATACTGATTCAACTCCTATCTTCTTACCATTTTCACTGAACTTTGCTTCTTACAAAAACAAACAAACAAACAAATGCTGTGGCCATGATGTTCAATGAAAAAGAGTAGTCAGCAAGTTGTTATAGACTTAGGTTGGGCAAGGAGAATTTTACAGAGATCAAGTAAAGAACAGAGAAGGAAATTTAATACGGTTGGATGCCCTTGACCAAAAGTTTAATAATGAGCTTGTTTCCTAATGTCATAATTTCTGAACTTAATGTTCTTCAGAAACATCTTGTGAAAAGTGCAGTAGTAAAGTTCATGTGATAAATCATATTGACAATATTATTACATAATATGGGATTTAAGAACTTCTTTACAAGTACTTACTGAGTTCCTATCATATGCTTGACATAGTAAAGAAAACAGCTTGTTTCTCAAGATGCTTTTCACTGGAAGTATTCCTTTCAAAACTCTTGTTTTTATTTATCAAATAGTTTGGGATCAACATCGGGGTAACAGAGTATTACCCCATTTTATTCAAAATATGTATTGATGTGTGTAGTTTAACAGCTATTTTTGAATGTTAATTATGACTTGAATAAAGAGAGTGTTTAGAAACTCTTTTGAAACATCAAGCAACTGCGTTGGCATTATCATGTGATACCATGTCTGTCTATTAATAACTGGGGCAAAAAATACCTGGACTTTCTCCTCCAGTTTTTGATGGAAAGCTTTGTGGGCATCTTTGCAATTAGCTTTATATTTAACCCCTGAAGAGGCTAAGTCAGCTATAGATTTAATTTTCTTGAGCTTGACAAGTGTGTATATATTGTATGTAACAAAACAAATGAATTTTGTTGGGCTTTTCCTCCTCAATTCCATCTCAGGCTTTTCTCTGAAATTCCAACATTTCCTCTTTAATCATTCTAATTTTACCATCCATATAGAAAGGTTTTGTAAACACCTTCCACATGTAAACAGTACCGTGGTCTTTAATGTTCTGTGGTAACAATATTAACAGGATTTTATCTTGTGCTCCTGACTCCAATTTAGCTTGCATGTCTCTAAGATTTTCTTTTCTTCTTTTTTTAAAGGTATTAAAATCTGAGAAGATTTTGGCCTTTAAGACTAATGATTTCCTGTTTTTCTTCTACAATGCAACTGTAAATGTCAATTTAAGTATAAGTTACTAAAAATTACTTTATCAATTTTCTTCTCCTAAAAGATAAGTCTGAGCAGAGGGAGATAATGAATGATTAAAGGAAAATTCCACACTACAGAATGATTTCAACAGCCTTTCCTTTTCCCTTGAGCTTTGAGACTTGAGATATACCTAAGTGTTTGTGAACCTAATCTTTAAATACAAAGAAATACTGGCTGCTATGATTTGTTTGTACTTCTTGACCTGGTTTTGGTTCAGGTATGGTGGAAGGACATAGGCCTTATTAGAATTATGATACAAACAAATATGATAAATGCGTTTATTTCTGTAACTTTAAGTCTCTAAAAAAATGTACAAATACAAATTGGTCCTTAGAACATGCTGGAAAAACTAGGTTATTATAGTCTCTATTCTAGAGGCTCTCGTGTTCAATAAATGCTAATTGCTAAAATGGGAAAACATTTATCTTGTCCTATATAGACAGTGTTCCTCAATTATGTGTGATTAATGCCTTTTTTCGAGCATTTGACATCTGTTTTTGATCAGTGAAGGATCATTCAACTTATCAAATTGTTGTTCTGTTCATTTATGTCCAATTCCTGTGGCCACAGTAGAGTCTCTAAAATGTACACTCTTTCTTAGAATGTCTCTGCATCAAGAGAAAATGATGCTCCTAGATTCTTTGGAGATGTCTAATTAGAAAAATTAAAACATGAGTATTCTGTAGAAATGTAACTTGGGAGCTAGACTTGACAGGAGCCTGACTGAACACTATGTCTTGGAGGCAGCTGTGAATGGGTGGTTACACCGCAGGGATCAGTATCTTAGCCCCACCACTTGCCAAGTTGGAAGACCTCAACCTCTCTGCATCTCACTTTCCTCATTTGTAAAATGGGGTAATTATAGTTCCTACTTTATACAGTTGGGAGGAGTAAGTGAGATAAAACACTGAGAGCATTTAGAACAATGTGTCATATAGGGTAGACATTAAATAAACATTAGCTATCATCCAGGGAGATTTGGAGGGTTATTTGATTATAGACTTAAAAAAAAAATCTAAATTAACAAATTATTTTTTTTCACTGTTACTTCACACTTCTGTAGCAGAAGTTAGAAATGATTTTTTTTTAAGTTGTGGGAAAATTCTCCAAATTAACACATTCATAAGTCAGAAAAGACTGACTGTAGAAGAAGCTGTAACATTTACATTGGTTCAAACAGGGAAAAAGTCTTTTATCCTCTTCATGTAAAAGAAATGCTGTATGCAATTAGCGTGTGTGCAGCACATCTTCCTTGACATTTAAAAGCATTAAAGGAACACTCATTAATTTCCAAGAGAGTTTTGAAAAATACTAGTCTCCAGAGTTCAGACTGGTTTTTCAGAAAAATCCCTCAACACAGAAGCATGGAATCTGAAATTAAGAGGACCTGAGTATCCATATTTAGGCATAAACCTTGGACAAGTTATTTAACATCTCTGTGATCTCTTACTCCTAAAATAAGGCCTCCTCCCTCAAAGTAAAATTAAATGAGTATCAGTATGCCCTCTAAACCATAAATTCAAATTTCTGTATTTTTTTTGTTTTATAAGCTTATCTCCTTTGAGGATATAAAATTGTTTAGCTGGCGAGAAAAATACTTATATTGAAAATTTAACAAATGCTGCAAAAATTAATCAGTTATAAGCTAAACTATTCTCACTGAAATCTGAATGAAAAGTTTCAAAATAAGCTTTTTGTGCTACTTACAAAAGTCAAATGGCACATACTACTTTTCGTTTCATTTAAACAATTTTCTAGAGAGCAAATTGATTTATAAACTTGCTGCAACGCCTCTGTGCATAAGTTTCTTCATATGTAAAAATGTCTGATGTTTTACAAGTTTATAACTCATGCTTAAAAATATGACTTTTTTTTTTTCAGATGACATGTAAGGGTTACAGATAATATTGGCTGACTGAAGCACTGGTTAGCCAGAATAATTACTGGAGTGGAACAGTGGCATGTTTTCTGCACACATTTCTCTTTAACATCCATCTTTGCCACTCACAGCCATTCTATTTCACAGTTCTCACAAATAGGTAAATTGTGTTATAATGTTCAGCAAATTTTCTCTTTTATGGTAGAAAAAACACTAAACACAGCCAAACATACATGCTGGTTTGCAATGGTGCAATAACCAGATTTAAGTGAACACTGCACTACAGAGTAATCTTTTGTCAATGGACAGTAATTCAGAGCTACACCTTCAGAATGTAAACAGGTGAAATTCAGTCTTTCAAAAGGATAATTCGAAGTACTAGTCTCAAAGGATTTAATGACTTCATTACATGTAGGAGTATGTATTTAAAATTAATGTAAAAAAATCCAGACTTTTTTTATTAAAAGGTGGTAACATGATAACAACACCTGGCTGTTCCAAGTGCCTCTGCTTGTTTTAATGTACTTGTATTCACGTATTCCTGGTCACAGAATTGCTGGCAACTAGAAAAAAAGAGAGAGACACATTTTTCAAACTCAGGTTTCCATGATTGCAGAGTTGCTCTTATATCTTAGTGAGACTTGATGCAGCCTAAACAGGAATTTGAAAGTGATATGGCAGACAAAGATGAAATACATTTGAAAAGATCATATTTTCTTGTGTCTTATGTTATCCTGATAAAGTTTTTTTTAAAAACTTCCTTTAAAAAGAAATTATATACCCAATCCCTAACATCAAAACAGCCAAAAACAACAATACCCTTTACTATTGGTTATTACAACAAGTATCTGCTTTTATAGGGTCATCTCAACAACTCACTCTGTCAACTTTGGGTAAGACTTTATTATTTGTGTTTCTTCTGCTTCTAGTTACATCAGCACAATTATAGGGGGTATTTAAGTGGCCCAAGGGGTGTTGAGCTGTTGTTTGGGGTAATTTAAAACTTTGACCTAAGGCAACATTTTGAGAGATCAAGAGTGTTTTCTTTCACACTGCAGTCCAAAGAAATGTATTTTGCCCATCTACATTCCACTGCAGTTTCCACTGGTTAGGACAGTTTCTGTTTTCCATTCAAAACCTGTTGAAAAAGCATGTTAGATTTGCATTTCAACAATGAATGGCAGCCATTAACCAGGCATATCACTTGCAACAAAAATTGGAGTACTATGAAAGAAATTATTTTTGTTAAATACACAAATGGCCATAGCTATGTAAAATACAATCATTCATGTACTAATTAATGAATATCATAAAACAAGTACAATCTTTTAAATGTACTTGATTTTTATTACCATACCACTTTCAATATTTGTGAGCACCTACTTTTTACCTAGCACAGAGCTCCTCATTAGCAATTCAAAGCAAAAAAAGGCCGTCCTGCTTTTTTTGGGTTTATTGGAGGAGACCACAGAAGCAGCAACAATACATCATAGCTTTGATATATTGAGGATGTATTTCTATTCAATAATGTTGAGGGTGTATTTCTATTAATAATGTAAGAGATTGGTGATATTCTTAACTTTTTGAGGGATGGAATGAGGGAAAAAGTTTAGAGAAACCTAAAGGTAACATGTTGAATTGACAACTAGATGTCTACCAAAACTTAGACAGCTGTGCAAAAGACTACAGCCGTTTATGCTTTAACAAGCTCCTGAAATAGGATTGTAGATCCGTAAGTCTGTGAGATCCTGAATCAGAGGTCTAACCATAAACGTTTAGTCCCCCAACATCCTAAGTTAAAAAAATAAAAACTTCTCTCTGGGGTTTTCCATATTTGTTGCTATTTTTTAATTCCTGGGCGAGAGGTACATTCTCGCTTAGTAGTAAAAAGAACTTAGAGCTAGAATGTTTTGACGAGTAACGCCAGGGAAGCCACTTCCAGTAAATTGTCTCCAATCAAGCCTAACATTGCTTCCGTGGAACTATGCTCAGACCCACGCAGGTTTTCTTTTTTGTT
The DNA here is from genome assembly GCF_020826845.1 of Diceros bicornis minor. Taxonomy (NCBI): domain Eukaryota; kingdom Metazoa; phylum Chordata; class Mammalia; order Perissodactyla; family Rhinocerotidae; genus Diceros; species Diceros bicornis. Next base: position 32,056,699 of record NC_080748.1, read on the forward strand.
GTTTATTTTTTAACTGGAATTGCAGATGGCTCTTTTTCCTTTCTAACCCTAAGAGATAGTCTTCATTTATCCTTGCAGTCGTGCTGCCACCCCGACTAGGCCACTTCGCCTTTTAAGTCAAACCTGCGGGGCTACAGCCTGGACAATCAGACGAAAAGCCATCCCTGCTGGAGAGAAGCACCACCTGTTGAGGTCAGTTTGTTTACTGGGTTGGGCTGCTTCTTCCCTCCAGGTAAGGATGGAAGGCAAGCACTCCCTCTCTAAAGAGAAGAGAAGCTCGGGTGGTTAACTGAAAAAGCTGCAACATCTACACGGTTGGCTCGCCCCTGCCCGTCGAAGGGCGAGGGGACCGCATGGCAGCCACTACTCCTTCGCACAAAAGGCAGCACCTATCCTGAAGACCACCGGCCTTCCGCGGACCCCGCAGCTCCCTGCGCTGGGGCATCCTCGGAAGCGGCGAGGGCGTCGCGGGCTGAGGGCGAGCCCAGGTGCGGCGAGGGGGAGGACTCCGCCACGCGCCGAGGAAGAAAGCCTGACTCATGTCGTGGCGGTGGCGGTGGCGGCGGCGGCGGGCTCCTGGGAACTGAAACTCGTGATGCTGTTGCTGCGGAGAAAAGCCTTATTACCAATTCCACAGGCGGGGTGGACACCATCCAGGGCGCGTACACCCGAGACCCGGGGCTCCAGCAGCCTCCCCGGGCCCCTCCCGGCCGCGTGCCCGCGCGCGCCGGCGCGTGTGAGAAAAGAGCGGACACACCTAGCCTGCGCGCGCGCCCCGCACCCTCCCCCACCCCCACTCGGGCCGACTCGCACAGGCCGACCCGGATTCGCTCCCCCGGCCGAAATTCCCCATCCCCACCACCCCAGGCGTCGGCGCCTCCGCCAGCCCTCGGCAATTTCCGTTAGGAGACCCAGCGCTCGGCAAGTCCCGAAGACCCGCCGCCTCCTTCTCCGCCAGACCCGGCTTTATGTCTGCGGCGCTGGGGCGCATGCGCAGACGCCATCTTCCTTCCTTCTCCTTTGCTTGCCCCTCCCCCCGCCACCGCCTCCGCCTCCTCTCGCCGGCGGTCGCCCCTCCTCCTCCTGCGCTCGGGCGCTGGTCCCTCCTCTCTCGCGGCCGCGAGAGACTGGGGGATACGGCGGCGCCGGAGAAGAGCACTAGTAACAACCACCACAGCCCCCTCCCCGCCCGCCGCCCTCCCTCGGCACCCACCCACTCACCCGCCCCGTTTGCCGACACCGACCAACCCCACCTCTCGTTCCTTTGAACGGCGTCGGCTGCAGGCGTTGCACCAGCCCGTCTGGCCACCAACGCCGCCGAGAAAGGAGCCGCCGCCGCCTGCGGCCCCCTCCCGCCCGGGCCGCGGGAGCAGCGGGGTGAGGACGAGCCGGCTGCGGAGGAAGAGGACCAGAGCGGCTCGCACCCCTCCGCGCTAGCGCACGTCCCGCCGCCCTCCGCGGAGGCTTGGGCGCCGGCCCCTTCCTCCCCGAGGACGTGTGCCGAGCCGAGGCGCCTGCCCTGAGGGAGGAAAATGCTCAGGCTCCATGGCTGCCAGTGATGGAGCGGTCCCTGGGCTCCCGCTGCCACCGTCGCCGCCGCGCCCCGGCCGTGCTCCGCGAGGACCCGGCGTCTCTGCGCGCCCGCCCGCGCCTCGTTGCTGGGTTCACCGTACCGGGCGCCCCGCCGCCGCCCCGCTCCGAGCCTCGCCGCCCCGGCCCCAGCCGCGGCCAGCGTTTCCTCTCGGAGCAGCCGCCGCGAGCCCAGGGGGTTTGAAAGGGTCCGCGGGGCGTGGGGGGAGGGCCGAGCGGGGACAGCGGGGCCGGGAGGGGAGGTTTGAGCGACACTGAGCTCGGGGCTCGCTGGCGGCGGCGGCGCCGGGGGGTGGCGAGGGGAAGGCGACACTCGCTCCGCGCTGCCTTCGTGCAGAGCGGCCGGGAGGGTTTTGCAGCGGCCGCCGCCGCGCCGGGAGAAGTGGTTGAGGTGGCTTCTGAGTTGTCTGGAGAAGGTGGGCATTTCTCAGTTTTCCCACCCCCTGCCCGGGTCTCCCCCTTCCCTTCTCTCCCCCCTCCCTCCTGCCCCGCACCCCACGTGAAGCGGAATATAAAGGGGGGTGTGAGACTAGAGGGGAAAGTGAATGGCGAAGGACTGAAGGGGTCCCCCCTTCGGGTCCCCGGCCGCCCTGTTCACCCTCGTTCATCCTCCCTTCCCGAAGCTCGCCCTCGAAGGCAGCAGCGACCAGCGCCTTCGGCTGAGGAGGAGGAGGAGGAGGAGGAATCGCGCCGGGCCGAGCGTCAAGTCCCATTTTCCTCCTAGGCGTCTTGAATACAAAGATTACGGTGCAGAAGGAAATTGCACTCGCCTCCTCCGCCCCCCGGTACCCGACACAATGCACCAGCCGCCTGAGTCCACCGCCGCCGCGGCCGCTGCAGACATTAGTGCTAGGAAGATGGCGCACCCGGCAATGTTCCCTAGAAGGGGCAGCGGTAGTGGCAGCGCCTCTGCTCTCAGTGCAGCAGGTACCGGCGTTGGTAGTAGTGCCACATCTTCCGAGGATTTTCCGCCTCCATCGCTGCTCCAGCCGCCACCTCTTGCAGCATCTTCTACGTCGGGACCACAGCCTCCGCCTCCACAAAGCCTGAACCTCCTTTCGCAGGCTCAGCTGCAGGCACAGCCTCTTGCGCCAGGCGGAACTCAAATGAAAAAGAAAAGTGGCTTCCAGATAACTAGCGTTACCCCAGCTCAGATCTCCGCCAGCATCAGCTCTAACAACAGTATAGCAGAGGACACTGAGAGCTATGATGATCTGGATGAATCGCACACGGAAGATCTGTCTTCTTCCGAGATCCTTGATGTGTCACTTTCCAGGGCTACTGACTTAGGGGAGCCTGAACGCAGCTCCTCAGAAGAGACTCTAAATAACTTCCAGGAAGCTGAGACACCTGGGGCAGTCTCTCCCAACCAGCCCCACCTTCCTCAGCCTCATTTGCCTCACCTTCCACAACAGAATGTTGTGATCAATGGGAATGCTCATCCACACCACCTCCATCACCACCATCACATTCATCATGGGCACCACCTCCACCATGGGCACCACCATCCATCGCATACTGGTGTGGCCAGTACATCCGTTCCTGGAGGGCCACCCTCAAGCCCAGTATCCAGAAAACTCTCTACAACTGGAAGCTCTGACAGTGTTATACCAGGTGCCCCAACTTCTGCTGTATCATCGGGTGGCTCACCTGCATCTGTAATGACTAATATCCGAGCTCTGAGTACTACCGGCAGTATAGGTATAAATTCTGTTACTGGCACTAATACGATGAATAATGTAAACATTAGTGCTGTGGGTACTTTTAATCCTAATGTGACAAGCAGCATGCTTGGTAATGCTAACATAAATGCAAGCAATATTCCTAGTGCTGCTAGTGTGAGTGTTGGGCCTGGAGTTAGCAGCGGTGTTAATGTGAATATCTTGAGTGGCATGGGCAATGGTACTGTTTCTTCCTCTGCTGTTATTAACAGTGTCCCTAATGCAGCTGCAGGGATGACTGTGGGATCAGTTTCAAGTCAGCAGCAACAACCAACCGTTAACACGTCAAGGTTCAGAGTTGTGAAGTTAGATTCTAGTTCTGAACCCTTTAAAAAAGGTAGATGGACTTGCACTGAGTTCTATGAAAAAGAAAATGCTTTACCTGCTACAGAAGGTGTGATAAATAAAGTGGTGGAAACTGTAAAACAGAACCCAATAGAAGTGACTTCTGAGAGGGAGAGCACTAGTGGGAGTTCAGTGAGCAGTAGTGTCAGCACACTGAGTCACTACACAGAGAGTGTGGGAAGTGGAGAGATGGGAGCCCCTACTGTGGTGCAGCAGCAGCAGCAGCAGCAGCAACCAGCTCTTCAAGGTGTGGCCCTTCAACAGATGGATTTCAGTAGCACTGGTCCACAGAGTATTCCAGCAGTTAGTATACCACAGAGTATTTCTCAGTCCCAGATGGCACAAGTACAATTACCGTCTCAAGAATTGAGCTATCAGCAAAAGCAAGGTCTTCAACCAGTACCTCTGCAAGCCACTATCAGTGCTGCAACTGGTATCCAGCCATCATCTGTTAATGTGGTTGGTGTAACTTCAGCTTTAGGTCAGCAGCCTTCCATTTCCAGTTTGGCTCAACCCCAACTGCCATATTCTCAGACAACTCCTCCACTGCAAGCTCCCCTTCCAGGGGCACCACCCCAACAGTTACAGTATGGACAACAGCAGCTGACTGTTTCTCCACAGATGGCCTCAGGCCATGGTAAATCAGTGACTCAGAATCCTACTTCAGAGTATGTACAGCAGCAGCCGATTCTTCAAACAGCAGTGTCCTCCGGGCAGCCCAGTTCTGCAGGAGTGGGAGCAGGAACAACGGTAATTCCTATGGCTCAGCCACAGAGTATCCAGCTGCCAGTGCAGCCCGCCGCAGTCCAAGCACAACCTGCAGGGGCATCTGGCCAGCCTGTTGGCCAGGCTCAAACAGCAGTATCTGCTGTACCTACTGGCAGTCAAATTGCAAATATTGGTCAACAGGCAAACATACCTACTGCAGTGCAGCAACCCTGTACCCAAGTCACACCTTCAGTTATTCAGCAAGGTGCTCCTCCATCTAAACAAATAGTTCCACCTGCTCAAACTGCGAGTATTCATCAGGGAGTTCCAACTAGTGCTTCAAGCCTTCCTCAACAGTTGGTCATTGCACCCCAGAGTACCTTGTTAACTGTGACTCCCCAGCCACAAGGAGTAGAATCAGTAGCTCAAGGAGTTGTTCCTCAGCAGTTGCCTGCAGTTAGTCCTTTGCCCTCTGCTAGCAGTATTTCTGTTACAAATCAGGTTAGTTCAACTGGTCCTTCTGGAATGCCTTCTGCCCCAACAAACTTGGTTCCATCACAGAATATAGCACAAACCCCTGCCACTCAAAATGGTAGTTTGGTTCAAAGTGTTAGTCAACCTCCCTTGATAGCATCTAATATAAATTTGCCTTTGGCACAACAGATACCACTAAGTTCTACTCAGTTCTCTGCACAATCATTAGCTCAGGCAATTGGAAGCCAAATTGAAGATGCCAGGCGCCCAGCGGAACCCTCCTTAGTTGGCTTACCTCAGACTATCAGTGGTGAAAGTGGGGGAATGTCAGCAGTTTCAGATGGGAGTAGCAGCAGCCTAGCAGCCTCTGCTTCTCTTTTCCCGTTGAAGGTGCTACCGCTGACGACACCCCTGGTGGATGGCGAGGATGAGAGGTAAGATCATGCTATGTTTCTGCAGACATTCAACAGATTCAAAGTAAATCTATTTAGTACCTATGTATATATATGCACAAAATTAGTGTAAAGCATATATTCATTTTTGTATGTGAAAGTGCGTTTTCATGGTAAGTTTTCTAGAGCAAGAGTGTTATTGAATGGTTTCAGAGTGGATAGGAAATGGTATAAGTAATATGTAAATAATATTTGACAGAGTAGTGAGCATTAAGAACAGGTTTGGGGGCACCAAGTGATTTTTGTTATTTATAAAATGCTTTTTAGTAAGATTAATTACGAACAGAAACTTAACTTTTGCTAAGTCATATAGTTAATCTATTCTTTTGAATTACTAAAAGTCTATGATCATCTCTTGGTGGGGGTTGTGGTTACCGTATTTGTTTCTCCTTTACTAGACTGGACAGTCCTTTTCAGTTCTCCTGTGTTGATCTTAGTCTGTGAAAGATACTGTTACCTGCCTCTCCTAGTCAGACATGATAGGAAAGATGACCTAATCTGGGTTACATAGGTTGCCCTCATACTGTAATTGACCAACTTTTGTGTATTTAATGGTCATTTTATCTGAACACTAAGGGAATGGTAATCTTAAAAAGCATTTTGTAGGAAAGAAGGGCATGCACTGTCAAAATAACCAGATTTATCTTTAATAGTAGTATGCTGTACATTTTTCCTTTTGCACAGTTAATCAGGGTGGTAGCCATTTTAAAGAGTAAAGAAAGAAAATCTTGAGGGGTTATATTTATAGAGGTGTGAAAATAAGACTTTGTTCTCTTGCTAATCTACTCTACCTGTTCCCTTCTTCCTTTACCAAAAAAATACATAAAGCCTAAAATACATTACTAAACCATTGTTTTCTTAATTGGATTGGAAATAATGTGCTAATCACACTTATTGAATCAAATTGTTTCTTTGAAGCCGACTGGCTAGAAAAGTTGTGAACTCTCTCATGATTCTACATTGCTTTAAACTAAGTTGATTTTTAAAGGAATGTTCTTTTCACAAATTTGCCAGTCTGACTAACCTTGATCAAAATAATATCATAGGAGTTATGACAAAGGCTATTCATTTTCACTGTAGAAATTTGAATAAGGTCAAAAGATATTTAATTATTTTAGTATTAGTTGGAGATTTTTGTGATTGAACTTTAATCAAACCAATTGGAACATGTATATTCTAAATGTATTTTTGTGGTTTTCACTTTGGGAAAATTGAGCATATTCAAAAAGAATTGCAATTTTGGAAAAAGAAAGGCAAAATGTTTCAGTGAGGTTTTCATGTTTTTTTTGGTTATTTAAAAGATGTAAGGTAAAGGCATGGCTAATTGAAATAATTTAAAATCTTGTCTTTCAAGATTTTTATTATTTTTCTGACACTCATATAATTAAAATCTTGTTATTTAACCAAATGTGCTGTTTATCGTGTACAAAACTGTACTTTCAAAGGTAGACCTCTTTTACAAGGTAGTTAATACTCCTATTATAATTATTGTTAAACTTTAAATTTTTTATCATGCTAATACTCACCTGTAATTGATTATACTTACCTATAATTTTAAAGAATTATTTACCCCAAATATTAACATTTTTTAAATCTAAAGAGTGTGATCTGTAAAAAATGGGTGAAATACACAAATGAAAACCACACATTTTGAATTCAAACCTGCCATGATTTTTGTTAATTACCATTTGTGGTCTCCTGGCATGACTTGCTCCATTTTTTCCTCCTGGTGGTAGGTAGGGCGGCATGATAGAGCTTTCCACAACTTGCTGTTCCAGACAGTTAAAGTCAAATGTTGCTACTTACAGCAAGATTTTTAACTGTAGGGATAGCGTCCCAGTTTAAGGTATTAGTATAAAATTAATTTTTCTATATATTAACTGAGATAAAGATGAATTAGGGGCAAATTATGTAGAAAGGTTTGGAATTAAAGGGATAAAAAGATAGAAATATGATTAAATGTTGGTGGAAAGTAACTTGAGTTGACTGTACCTGTTTCGAATTTATTACCTGCTTGAGCCTTGAGACTTTTAGTTAACATCAAAGTTAAGTCATCAGACTGGAAAATTTTTGTTTCAGAGGTTATCCTTTAAATTCTGAAAAATCAGAATGTTTCAGCCCTAAAATATCTGTGAAGGTCAGAAAGGATAAATATGGATATTATTTTCTTTATTGTTTTACTGCAGATTATTTCTTTTATCACTGTACTTTGGAAGAAGAAAAGTTATTTCATTTAAATTTGCCCGTGGAAGGGAATTTGAGAATATCTACAAGAGAAAAAAGTGATAATGATTAAAAATTTTTTTTACCTTTTCTTATGTTAGCTTCCGTGTCACTTGTATCTTCTGGGCATGGTCACCTATTCATGGGAGAAAGGGGTACATTATTTCAATATTATGACTTAGAAAACGTGAACAATAAAACATTTGGTGGTAGGACAAATGAAGGACAGTTATTCTTTAGTCATCTTTTGAAATAATACTCTAACACTTTAAATTTTAAATAGTTGATTAAGCATGTGAAAAATGCTTTCAGTTGGCCACTGGAGAGACTATAAAGGTTAGAAATATGAATCAAGCATTAAGATTATACATCTTGTTTTTTAAAAATCATTCTCATTGAAAGGTCTTAATGTCTTATTTTAACCTTCAACATGAACTTACCTTTACAAGATGGGAAAGACATAGGTATTTCACACTGATTTATAGTCTTTTATGTTTTCTGATTATTAGTACAGCCTCTTAGAGTGAAATTGGTTAAACTTCTATTCATCCTTCAAGACTCAGGCCACATGTTCCCTTTGAAGCATTCTCTTCACCCAGGACATGTTGTTTCCTTACCACTTTTTAGTGTTCCCCTATTTAAGGCACTGCACACATTCAATTATAATTACGTTTACCCACCTTCCCCACACGACTGTAAGGTCCTCAAGGGCAAGAACTAAATATTTTTTGAACGAATTAGTGAGCAGACCTTTCTGTGCTTTTTCTATCATAATTTAAAATTTATATTGTCTCTCATCTTAAGCACAACTTTTAGAGACGCAGGATCATATAATTTACACAACAAATTGAAAAAAATGAAGAAAAAGACTTGCATTTTGTATCTCTTTTACTTCACCATTTCTTGAGTGAACTGATAATCTATCTTCTAAATACAGTGGGTGTTATATAGTAGGCCCTCAAGTATTTATTAAAGAGGAATGAATGTTTTCTTATCTATAAAATAGGAGTAATACTTATTTTGCCTACTTCTGAGGATGGTAGTATCTGATAAAATACTTTAACTGTAAAATATTATGTTTTAATTTTTATTTAGGTTGTATCTGCACATTTATAGAGTCAGATAGTTTACGTGGTTATCAAAATGAAACTGCCCCTTTGCTTTCCATTTTCCCTTTCCCAGGAGTCACTTGCACTTCTGTTAGATGATTATGTGATATTTACCGCCTAGTCTCTAAATAACAGGCGTGCATTGTTACTAGATACGCAGCATAACTAGATGGTTAGGAGCATGGACTCTGGAAGTAGACTGCGTAGGTTTGATCCTTCCTCTGGCATTTCTTAGTTTTATGTAACATTGGACTACTTAACTTCTCTATGCCTCAGTTTGCTCATCTTAAAAAATGGGGATAATAGTACCTACCTCATAGAGTTGTTATAAGAATTAAACTTTATAAGACCTTAGAACTGTGTCTAACTCATATGCCCTATATATATGTGTCTTAAATAAAATATTCCTTGCCCTTGTTTTTGGCTTTATTAATTCTCTGGGTAGGAAATGAAGATTTAACTTTGTTGTCATCACCTACTCAGCTGGTCCCCTTCCCTCCTGGTACCTCTTCCTCTTAATTGTTATGATTATATCACTATTGATTATTCTATATTCTTGTAAAATATGATTACTTTTCATATCCTGTACAATGTCCTGTGCTCACCTCCCTCCCCACCCCACCCCAGTTATCTAGTATATATAGTATATATATTTTTATATAGTGTTTTGCACATAGAAATGTTAGTGGGTCCCCCACCTCAAGTTTTCATTTGTCATCATAGTTTGTTTCCTCCAAGTTGCCTTTTCCCTCCATTTTTGTATGTTTGGAGCTTTACCTTTTGTGATAGAGCCTTTTCTCAGATGTCTGGTAATTCTTGGTTGTCTGCTTGCGCTTAAGTGTAGGAGACTAAAGAGCTGATAAGAAATTCTCAGTGTGACTTGTCAATTGCTAGCTTTACCATAGAGTGATCTGGCTGGAGTTCATTTTCTCTACCCACCTCCTCTTTGCTTAGTTTTGTCTATAGTTGTCACTAATTCAGTTTTTCATCCAATGTCTCTTGAGATATTCACACATATCAGATATTGTTAACAATTCTGTCTTCCTGAGGAAGTCTCTCTTGTATCCCTCTGACTTCCATTCTGGACTGCTTGCTTTCTAGACTTGGTACACAACTATTGTAGGATTCCCTTCACTTTGTTCTATGGTTGGATCTCCATTTTCCAGTGACCCATGTCATGTTCATTCTTGGTTTACTTGATGTTTTAAAATGGGCTTAGTTTACCCTGACACTTGTTTGACTCTTTGATTAGGTAAAGAATACTAGATGTGAAATTGTATTATTTTATAGTTTTGCTCCATTGCTTTCTAGCTTTCCTATTGCTTTTGAGAAGTCTGAAGTTATTCTGATTCCTCATATGTTGTATGTGACCTGGGTGTGTTTTGTTTTTCCTTTTCTTTACCCATGTTTATCCTCCTATTTCTTCCTCTTTCTCATTGTTTAAATCTCTTAAAGCTTTTAAGATTGTATCTGTTTCCAGTGTTCTGAAATTTTACAATGATGGGTTCTTGTCAGGGTCTTTTCATCCATGGTGCTGAGAACTTGGTATGCCCTTTCAGTCTAGAAACATCTTTTAATTTTGAGACTTCTTGAATAAGGTTGTTGATTATTTCTTTCCATTTTCTCTCTTTTTTTCTTTGTCAAACTCCTCTTATTGAGATAATGGACCTTCTTGACCAGTCTTCTAATTTTCTCGTATTTTCTTTCCTATTTTCCATCTCTTTTTCTTTTTGCTCTACTTCTATTGAGTTTTCATCTATTATCATATTTCTGATTTCCAAGAGCTTTTGTTTTTGTCAGTGCTCTTTAAAAATAGTATGCTGTTCTAATAATGATAGTACTTTCTCTTAGCTGTCTGAATATATAAATATTAGTTGTTTTTTTTTTTTTAAAGGTTTCTTCTCCCTGTGTGATCTGTGTCCTCCAGTTTTCATTTTCTTAGTTTTTATTGTTTTGGTCTTTATCTTTCATATTATACCCTTTCTTAGATGGTTGGTGGTTGTGTGTAAGTATAGGGAGTAAAATGCTGATTAGAAATTCTCAGAGAGTCTTATTAGCTTCATTGTATGGTACCTGGCTGGGCTGTTTGGTTGGAGGACTTTTGATGTCAGTATCTTCATGTCTTTCCTCCAGTCTGGTTAGATTCCCTATAGAAGGCTCTTCTGATTTCTTGCTTGTAGGTGAAGGCCTGTTTGCATTCTGGCCATGGGAGGGGGTGGGGGAGTAGGGTAAAAGGTCTTGGGGAGTCTTAGCATCCCCATGTGTGTTTGTTCACTGAATCACCCTGTTTTCAGTTATGTTCTCTTGCCTACTGCTGTGCCTGATTTCCTCAGTCCTGGGATCTTGTATTTTATGATCTCCAAACAATATATTTTCAGTTTTTTGTTGGGGAGGGCCAGTTGAGATCTGTGGGGCTGGTTGCTTCTTAAGCAGGCTTTTAAACAATCTTCCTTATTTTAGCACCCTCTCTCCCCCACATCCCACTTCAGATGTATGTGGTACTGCCAATTCTTGAGTCTTTTGGGGATTTTATGGTTTAAATTGGGTTTGTTCTTGGCTTTCTCTACTGTTTGCTAAAGATTTGATTTTCTAGTGTTTGCTTAAGTCATTTGTCACTCAACCATCTGCTTTCCAGCTTCCAAATTTTTGTTGCTATTGTCTTTTCACCTGTTCTCTCAATTTTTATAGGCTTATGTCTTTATATTTTAAATTCCTTTTCTGTCATTTTAGTGGGGTTTTTAGGAAAGGAATATAAAGGAGATGTGTGTGTTTACTGTTACTGCACATCTATCTCAACTGTAGAATACTGCACTATTAAATGTAAAGAATGATACTAATTTTAGGAAAGTCATTGCTCCAAGATTTGATCTATAATGAGTATATAAATTTTAAGAGTGGAATTGATTGGCTTATATTCAGCAGAAACAAGAATACTATATAAGTCAGTATTTCAGTTCACAGAAGTGATTAAAAATGTTAGAATTAGATTCGGTTAATATTTATTATCACATTTAACTAACTCAACAACCTTGTGAATTAAGTTTTTTCTGTTTTACTGGTGAATAAACTGAAGCTTACTTAGTTTATTAGAGAGGCCAAGTGAGTTGTCTCAGATTACATACATAGCAGTAAAGCAGAGGTAGGATTAAAAGCCATTTTTCCAATTGAAAATCTAGTGCTGTTTCTACTACTTATAAAAGCCAACAAGAGGTAAGGCTGATGCCCATAAATAATATTAGAGTGGCTGAAAACCTGAAAAAAGGCAGGCTTCATTGATTTATGTGTTAGTACAAATAATAGAATTATCATAGAACATACCAACATTTACCTATAAGCCCTTGGTGAGAAAAAAGTGTATAAAATCATCACTGGTGTATCTGGAATGCAGTAGGAATCAAATGTTAAATGAATTAATTTTAACATGTTTTTTCTTTTGAAAGTTGTATGAAAATTATCTTTTCAGGAAAACCATTTTAATTTTCTAATAATTTAAATTCAGGGCCGGCCCCGTGGCTTAGCGGTTAGGTGCGCGCACTCCGCTGCTGGCGGCCCGGGTTCGGATCCCGGGCGCGCACTGACGCGCTGCTTCTCCGGCCATGCTGGGGCCGTGTCCCACATACAGCAACTGGAAGGATGTGCAGCTATGACATACAACTATCTACTGGGGCTTTGGGGGAAAAAAACAAATAAATAAAATTATAAAAAAAAAATAAATAAAATTATAAATTCAATCTTTGTAACATTGGCTTCAGAATTGCAAAACAAGTAGATTTTATTTCTGGTTTAAAAAGTTTACTTTAAAAATATGAAACTCTGCAAAGCATGACCTGTTCTGGTGCTGCAATATTAGAACCACACTGCAATATTGGAGCCCTCATGGTTGGTTTTGCTGTGTCACCGTGTTGTTAGGGTTGAATATGTCATGGTAAGAATATGCTTTAATGGCTCATTGTGAGAAATTGCATGAGGAAAAAAAATGTAGAACTATTTTATTATGAGTTTTAGATTCTAGGTTGACTTTTTTTCTAGTCTCATATATATTCTTTTTTCTTTTTTTATAATTTTATTTATTTATTTTTTTCTCCCAAACCCCAGTAGATAGTTGTATGTCATAGCTGCACATCCTTGTAGTTGCTGTATGTGGGATGCGGCCTCAGCATGGCTGGAGAAGCGGTGCGTCGGTGCGCGCCGGGGATCCGAACCCGGGCCGCCAGCAGCGGAGCGTGCGCACTTAACCGCTAAGCCACGGGGCTGGCCTACTAGTCTCATATATATTCAAATGTCCTCCCTGGCCACCATTTCTTTCTTACTAGTCAGTTTGACCTGGAAATCTTATGTGACCTTTCAGTGTCATTAGGCCTAGTTGACCTTTGTAGTTTTCCCTCCTTGAAACACTCAGTCTCTTTTGCTTGTAGTGATAGCCTTAGTTTCTTTCCACCTTTCTGGCCACTCCTTTTCAGTCTCTTTCAGTGTTGGAGTTTCTTTGGATTTCTGAGTCCTCTTCCCACTTTCTACCTTTTCCCTAGGTAATCATCTGTTCCATGGCTTTAAATAGTCTGTATGCTATCAACTGCTGAATGCACATCACTTGCCCACACTTCTCTTCTTAGCTTTAGACTGGTAACAGACAACTGCCTTCATAACATCTTTACTTGCACTCTCATAGGCTCTCAATCTCAACGATCATAAATTTAACTCTTCATTACTGAATCTCTCAAATTTCTTTCTCCTTTAGTCATTCTCATTTTAGTAAATATTTTTTACTCTACTTCTTCACTTTGGACACTTGAGAGTCATTTTTATAGCTCCCTTTTCCTCATCCTCTACATTCCTGATCATTACCTTCAAAATATGTCTTGAACTCATCTTTTTTTTGCTGTCTCTATTGCTACAACTCGTCTAAGATAACATATTCAACTCTCACTTATAGTACTGCAGTAGCTTCAGCCTCCTGCATACATTCTTGCCTTTCTCTAATATTATATCTTGTAGTCAGAATGATATTCTTAAAATGGAAATCTGTTCATATCACTCACTTGCTTAAAACCCCTTAAAGCCTTCCCATTTCTTTTAGGGTAATTACTTTTTGATTTTGCTTATTTCTGGCCTCATATTATGCTACTTTCCCCCTCACTTTCTCCATTCCAGCTGCCTTCTTTCAGTTCCTCAAGTTGCCATCCATTCTTACTTTTTCCTCTAGGCTTTGGCACATACTGTTCCTTTAGCCTGAACGTATCCCCTGTGTCACTTTACCTCCTTTCTTCCTTACAGCTTAACTATCACTTTTTGAGAGGCCTTCTCTGACAGACCAATCTAAACTTAGGTTCTTTGTTAATACTTTTAATAGTACCTTGTTCTTTTGTAATGCTTATTACAGTTTCTAATTAATTTTTGTTTTTTGTGATTATCTGTTTCATATCTGTTTAAGCTTCGTGAGCAGCAATATTTGTTTTGCTGCTGTATATCCGAAGTATATTTCAACGCCTTACAGACAGTAGGTACTCAGTAAAAATCTGCTTAATGAATAAACGAAGAAAATATTTTTTTAATATTGGCATAAGATAATCTTTTTAAAAACAGTTAGGATATATTTGAAAGGTAAATAAGTTCTTTATAGATCATGTGACAACACTATTTTCTCTTTTAATAGAGATGATCGAGAATTGATTACTTTTTGCTGTTTGTGAGCGAAAAAGCAATGCTTAGTTGCTGCTTTTAACAAGTATTTTATGTTTATGCTTATTTTGTATTTATTTATGTTTATGCCATTAAAAGTTCCCCAACTTGAATAAAGCCAAGAAAAAATCCCATATATTTAAAATTAGAATATCAGTATTCTTCTTTATCTACTTGTGACTGGTTCAGCTATTTAGCATATAACGATTCTTAAATATCTACCTTAGAAGTCCTTTGGTACAGTTTCAACTGTTGAAAGTATAGACATTTTAACTTGTAAAATACTACTTGTTTGTGTTAAGAGAGTTTTCTTTATTAAACAGTTTAGTAAGCATTGAGTTAACTACTTGTGTAAAATTCCTAACGGATCTATTTTACTTACAGTCATTGTAGTTACTTGTTACTAAACCAGTAAGTTGTGGGTTATGTAAAGGGAGAGGAATGGTGATAAAGCTTTGACAGTGATCAGAATTAGCAGTAAATTTAAATTGGTGAGTATTAAATAGGAGTAAAAAAGCCTTAAGAGATGAGGACTTTACTTTTAAGGTTGGGATAATTAAAAAAAAATATAGAAGATATAGAATCTGTTGTTGTAGTACAGTGATCATGAGAGGCTAGTTCTAGGAGTTTCTAAAGGTTTTCATATCCTTTTTGTGAAATATCAGTGTTAAACCTGGTTGGTTGGCTTAAAGCCATATTTGTGTTGACTGGGGAGATTTATTGTGGCTTGATTTTATTAAGGATTCGCTTTAGATCACGGTGAATGGTATTGCCCTTCCTCATGCATGGAGCCATAGAGTAAAGGATAAGACATAAAGTAAAGGATAAGACAGGTGAGGTAGCGTCTTATTTTTCCAGGCCTCTCAGATTATTTTTGTACTATCAGCTCAGTGCTCAGGTTGAAGAACTTCTGATACCCTGTGTATATGCCTGAGTATTCTTTTTTGAGTAAGTTATAGATGGATTGATTATAAAATTGCTCATTGTTGATGAGACTTCATTTTCTCCCAGCTCATCTTGCTATCTAATTTGTTTAGTTATTAGGCTTTCTTAGCGTATTTTCACGTGGTAACAAACAGCATGTTGACTAGTTAGGAATACTTTGAAGGTATAAGCATATAATGGAAATAATATCTAGCATTAAATTTTTGCTATCTTAAGGCTACAATATATTTCTGGTGGTGTTGGTAATAAAACCTTACTCCTGTATGATTTTTATGGGGTTGTTTTTAACAAAGCACTTTAAAATAGATTATGTCCTCTTGAGTCCTACCAGTCTTAAAGTTGATAGGATGCTTTTGTTCAATTTTCACAGAGGAAGAAACTGAGTCTTGGGCTCATTTATTCAGTCAGTGATTAAATATTGAGTTCCTACTATGTGTTATGTACTGTTTTTGGCTTATTCATAGACAGGCTATACAACAATTTAGTAATAATAGTAGTAATAGTTATAGTAGGAGTACTTGAAAATTTTAGTGCTTATTATGTGCAAGACTGTTCTAAGCACTTTACATATATCAACTTATTTATTCTCAGAACAACCTTATGAGGTATAAGTACCATTTTTATCCCCATTATGCAGGTAAGGAATCTGAGGCATAGAATGATTAAGTAACTTATTCAAGATCACATAGCTAATAAGTGGAAGCAGGGATTTAAATCTAGGCAATCTGGTTCCAGAGTTTGTGCTCTTAACGACTTTTGTGCTCTTTGCTTCTGTAGCATATGATCAGAACCAAGGTGTTCTGACTGTTGTTTCCTCAGTCAACTTAAATGCATTGGAAGGCACTAGGAACTGCAGATATTTCTTGTCTCATTATATCCTCAGGTACTGGTTTTGATCTTGAAAGTCTAGGTGGGGATGCTAGTCTTGTTCTTGTACTCGAGAATATAAGCTCCATGAGAGCAAGGGCCTTACCTGTCTAGTTTACCTTTCTATTCCCACTGCATGCAGTAGTGCCTGGCTCATGGTATGTTCTGAAATATTTGTTGAATAAGTGAATTCAGACATATGGCAGAAAAAAACCCCACAAACATCCAGGATAGGGATATAATTACTGCCAAATACTTTGCCGTCCTTCTACCATTACATGCACAGCTGTTTTGATAGACAGGGGTAAGGTTCAGTTCTTCCCAGATATGTTACTGTACCTGTTATATTAAATTCTCTGTCTCTCTCTCACCGACCTATCAAATGGCTATATTTATTGAGTAGGTACTAGGTGTAAATCATTATATGTAGTAATGGTGTAAACAAAGATGTAATCAAACATGATTCTTGCCCTCAAGGAGTGTATACAACATATACGTGGGGAAACTATATGATAATATAAGCTAAATGACAGTTTTAAATGACATGAAATAGAAAATCAGCATCAGAAATTTAGAGCTAGAAATCTAGAGATTTCATTCAACCCTTGGTGTGTAGATGGAGGAACAATACAGAGAGGTTAAGACTGACATAGTGCTACAAATGTTTCTTAGACTGTAACTAAAACTGTAGTCTCCAAAATGACATAGGAAATTGCATTCAAAGTTCACAGATGGGATAGAATTGACCTTTGGTAGGTCAGGAAAGCAGTGTTATTTGAACTTACTTTTTGAAAGTTTTAAGTTGAAGGAGAATGTTTCAGGCGGAAGAATACTAATAAAAATGAGAGAAAAAAACATTCTGGGTGTCAGTAAGGCAACAGTTGGACTTAATAGTGTAAGTTTGTCTAAGGAAGTGATAGGAAGTGACTGAAGATTGAACTGGGGAGTGATTTGGCCCTTAACACTTGTTGACTTAAGTGATATTCAAGGAAGATTAGTATAAAAGGAATCTTTTATATTAGTGTTTTATATTAGAATAAAAGTTTGGATTGGAGTGGGGGTATACCTGGAAGCAAGAAGGACCAGTTAGGATGTGTTTTTATATTATTTGTTAATGAATGAAGGAAATAAATTAGGAGCATAGTGATTTCCACTGTAAAATGATTCGGTACAGGAATCCTTTGGTTAGCAAATTTCTCAATTTATAAAAATACTGTATTCACTTTCTTAGCCTCTCCTCCTTCAAAGAAATATGTTTCTCTTCTCATTTTGAAAGAGAAAAAAAAATAACCTTATTTCCCCGAAAAGCTACTATCTATTGCTGCAGTTTTAAAGGTCTGAAGGATAAGGGGTTATAACCTTCAGGTAGGATTTTTGGCAATTTAATGTTTTCATAGAGTTTATCTGTGTCTGTAATCCAAAGCAGATGTGTCCCAAATATATTTAGTAGTGAAAAGAAATCCAAGTGAATGTGAACTAATATTTTAGGATTGGTTCTGTACATTAGTGATCGTAGAGACCTTTGCCTGTTTTCTTTTCATATGAACCAGATTCCATTGCCAGTCTCTTCCAGGCATTGGAAGGAGGAGGAATTATTTCTTCCTATTCTCTGAGCACTCCTAGGTCTCCACCAAAAGAGAAATGGTATAGATTTATTTAAAATGTGAATAGCATTAATGCTATTATTGACACTAAATGTGAGTAATTTGATTATTTTATTGACATTTAAAGTGGCTCAAAACGAACATAACTCCTTTATATGTTGGTGGCTTTTTTCACTTTGCTTGCCGTTTTTAAATTTGAGAATATATACACATATGTGTGAGTATACATATAAAGGAATATAATTTTTTAAAAGGACATTTTGAAATTGTTCTTAGATTACAAAGTCTCCTAGGTATTTGAAAGGATGTAATTTATTTATAAGAAATATAATTTTTTTAAAAAAGGGCATTTTGAAATTGTTTCTAGATTACAGTCATGTGCCACATAATGACATTTTGGTCAATGAGGGACTGCAATATAATGGTGGTCCCATAAGATTAGTACCATATAGTCTAGGGGTCTAGTAGGCTATACCATCTAGGTCTGTAGGGAAGGAAGAAATTTTCCTCTACCGTTCTAGGTTCTTCTGGCTGTTCTAAGAATTAAATTGACATGATACAGATTAACAGGAGAAAGACAAGGTTAATAACATGTGTACATGGGAGAAACCCAGGAAAACAGAGTAACTCACCAAAATGGCCCCCAAGCCTTAACTTTAAATACCATCCTAATCTAAAGACAAAAGAAGACCTTGGGGGTCAGGAGAGTCAGGGACTTCAAAGGGAAGGAAGGCAATTCACAGGTAGGTGAAAAGGAGCAAATGTTTGGAAAACAAGTGGTTTTTGGCCACACGGAAATAGAACAACACAGAGCGGAGCCCAACAAACAGGCTTTTCTAGGTTCCTCTTTGTCTACCATCTAGTTCATGTTGTGCTAAGGTGATAGCTCACTTCCTGAGAAAGGTTTTTCTTTAATCTGAATTCTTTTAGACAGTTAGGGAGGAGGTAACAAGAAAAACTTTTGAGTCTTTTGTTTCTTAAAAATAATCAGCCTAAGATAATCTTCATGTTAAAGAGTCACGTTTTGGAGTGGCAAATTTTATTCCCCTTCATTACATTCTATGATGTTACCACAACGAAATCACCTAATGAGCATTTCTTAGAACCTATTCCCGTCGTTAATTGATGCGTGAGTATACAAAGTCTCCTAGGTATTTGAAAGAATGTAATTTATTTAATAAATATATGCACAGCACTATCTTTATCCTCAAGGAGAGCCTACAGTTGAATTCAAGAATAAGTGTGTGCGTGTACATGTACATACACATATATATGAAAGAAAAAGATAGCAGGTAACAGGTTCCATATATTACTCCTACTATTTTTGGTCCTTTGCTTTAGTTTTTTTCACCTATTTATAATTTATTTTGTCTTGTAATATTTATATCTATCTTTGTAAGCAGCTTGAAACATTTTAGGGAATGATTTGGGATAGGAATCCAGTAAATGGGAAAGATATGACAAGGGAGGATATGATGTGTCATAAGAGATAGTAATAAAGTAGATTCGGGAGTCAGAAGGTAAAGATCTTTTTGAGGAGGTGACATTTGAGAGAAGTTTGATAGCTACGGGGATTAATAAGTCATTTTGGTAGAAAAAATTTATACCAAAAAGGTTCAAGGTACAGGGCGTATTTATAGAAAAGAACATAGGACAAAGTCTAAGTTCGTAGAAGATAGTGTCTGTAGACAGGAATATAAAAGATCAGGCTAACTTTGAAAAGCCTTAAAGGCAGAATTGAAAAGTCTGGACTTAATTGGACGTGGAACAGAGGGCCCCTGGCCTGATCAGTGATATGTTTTAGGAAAGTGCTGACTAGAGATGTCTGGTTGCTTCCTTCCTTGACAGGGTATGAGAAACTCAGTAATTCCTTGTCTGACAATGGTGGAAATGGAGGCATATTCTCTTTGTGGTTGCAATCTGAGTTAGTGGTTTGAATGTGTGACCTTGGCCTCATTAGGAAAGCTAAGGCAGTAAGGACCCAGTCCACACATGGTAACACTCCACTTATCCAGAGGTTGAACACTGGTAACCTAATCCTTTGGAACATACTCTGGAATGTAAAGGCCTCCAAAACTGCTTGAAATTGCTATTACAAAATAAAGCCATGTGGGTTGTTTTTTTTTTTTCCTGGCTATTTTTGCATTGCATTTCTGGTCCTTTTTTAGGCTTTTTTTTTTTTTTAATCTTAAGTCTCATGTTTGCTAGCTTTATCATCTTAAAGCAGATGAGAGGAGGGGAAGGAAAAGAAATGGGATTCTGAAGCATGTAAGGTGACAATGGGAAAGTAGCAGTTTATAGCCTGACAGCAAGGTAGGAGTTAGAAATTTTAAGAAAACTCCAAAGAAACATGATATGGTATTGAATGTTCACCAGTTGAAAGTTAGATTATGTTTGGCATGTTAAGGAAGCGGGGACATAAAGAATAAATTCCAAATGGTGTTACTTACTGAGCTATGGACAAGTATAAAGAGACAATATTTTTAGTTGTACTTGCCTCCATTGTATCATTTAACCATTGATAAATCACTTTACTGTTCAATGTTGCTTTTTTCCTATTCTAAAATAAGACAAGTGCTTCACATATTCCTAGCTTTCAGGCTAGTAAGGTTATTCTGTAAGAAATTCATAACATGTGTTATAAATAAAAGCTAGACTTCTACAGATAGAAATTACAGAGAATATTTTCAGTAGTACAATTAAAAGTCCCTAATAGATCCTAAGATTTAAGTAATTTATTAATAATGATTTTTATTTTTAGTGAAATTACTGGTGATAATAAATGACATGCTACCTACTCTCATAATGTATTTTGTAGATTCTCACTAATTTAGATGCTTTGCTGTAATAAAGATTATTCCCCCCGAATTTTTTCTTTGAAAAATTTTTATTAATTACCTTTCTCAACACAGTAAATTAAATAATTGTATTAAGGGAAGCTGATTTTTCTCATTTCATATGTTTTTAATCTTTTTTTTTTTTAGAAGTGGATAACCCAACCTACTTTCTTTCATAAGGAAGTTTTTATTTATGCTTAATATTAATTAATTTTGTTTTCTTTTGTCCTTTTAGCAGTTTTGTTGTATTTTCAACAATGACAAGGATTCTCTTTCTGTTGAAGAAATATTCTCATGTTTTAAAAATTACTTTTTAAAGATAATGTTCAGTGAAACTTATTAGAAAATTTATTTTGGAAAAAATACTGCTTTATAAGTTACCTTTTTTGCTTGTTTTTTGTTTCTTCAAGTGTATTATTTTGGGTGCAAGGTGGTGAGGTGAATTGAGAAAATCCCTGGTGTTGGTTATAGTGCTGTCCACTGATCAGGTGCTGATAAGCCATCAAATGTCTGGGTCTTTCATCCTCTTTAAAAGGCTTTATCACTGTAGTTTGTCTTAATTTCTTTTTTAGAGTCAAGCATGGAGCCATGTCTTATCTTTGGTTGATGGCTCCAAGTTATTGTAGAATCTTGGAATAAGGGATTTGGCTGATTCTTAAGCTGTCCTTCATTTTCCTTGTGTTATATTCCTTTTTGGAGATCAACCAAACATTATGTACCAGTTATTCTCTGAAATGACAGCAGGATTTATATGTTTGTACAATCCATTATATTTTATTATTAGGAATTTTACCTATTTTAAGGTTCCAGAGGGGCAGAGTGGATCCAGAATGAGGAGATGGGGTTAGTCCACATTAGATATCTTATTAGTTTCTTGCCTCCATTTTTGAATCCCATAATAATAAACCATGATACTACATCCCACCCCTTTTAGGAACAAGTATATGTAATGCTTGTTGAAGGTATGTAATATTTGAATTAGCAACCTCTTTAGCTTTTCTTTTTCATAAAATTATAAAAGATTGATAATAAATTCATAGGGGACCTGAGGATTGTATGATGGAGGTATGATTCTAAAATTTCTTTTACTATATTATTGGCTGATATATTACTATAGGTAAAATATTACCAAGTTAAGGAACTTGGTCACATAACTGCTAAGTCATGGAGCTAGTATTCCGTTAGATAATTTGATTCCAAAGCTGGTACTCTTAACATTCTGGAGATTGCCCTGGCCCACTGATAAGCAGCAAGAGGTGACCACAGACAATTATAAAAAGCAGTCCTTAACCTACTAGTATGGAGGCATTTGGCCCTATAGATTTTTTTGATTCCTCATAGAGTTGTACAGTTGTACAGTGACTGATGTTCCTAATGATGATCCTTTCAATCTTAATTTAGTTATTATTTTCTCTTAATGCATTTTGAAAACATTTTCTACCCCAAATGATTAAATTTTCCAAATTTTTGCTACAGAATTAACTTTAAATTTGGAAAATTTGCTTAAGTGGAATTCCGTTTCTGAAGGATAAATGAAGATAGAGATTGTTTAAAGACATGAACATTTCAATAAATTAGATTGGTAGCCTTCCATTGATCTCTGTGAGCTTTTACTATAAGCTGTTGATACTTAGGGTATTTTTTTGTTTAATGTGATCAAATAATATTAAAATACTTTCTTAAAGTAGAAAACTCACTTTAATCAATGGAATCATAATGACATTTTATGAATCAGATCTTTAATTTTGAATGGTTACAGATTATATTCACATCACATGCTTATTATTGGAACAAGAAAATGCTAATTTACATGAATTGTGCTGTATTTGAGCTTATGAATATGTGACCTAAATGCCATTAATACCAGTGGTCCGAGTTAGAGGCTCAGCTCATGAGTAGGAGAGAAGAAAACAGAGAAATAGAAAGGTAGTAGAAGACCAGTAAAGGGGATGGAAGGGAAAGAAGATCTGGTGAGAACTGATAGTTTATTAAACAGTTTTATTACCTCCATCTGTAAATTTAGCCATATAAGGTATTTTAGAAAAATTAGCTAATAAGCTAGTTTCAGCAATTGTCTGTGAACGTAGAAGGCTTTTTACAGTTCTGTTCTGGCATTCTGTTCTTTTCTGGTGTTGTGATGATCTATTTATTTAAGAAATATATACTGAATGATTATTTTGTATGTTAGTACTGAGCAAAGGTACTAAGGATACAAAGAAAACAAGTCATGGTTTTGGTCTAGTATCCTGAAAAAGCATCATAAGATCTTGATATGTCTTCTGAATTGTCCAAATTAACTTCTATTATGTTTAGTTTTTATTCTGTATATGGTGTGCATGACAGCTTTTTTTATTCAAATAAGTTGATTAATCTAGGCTATAGATTAATGAGCACAGAGCATAATGAGATGGAGTTTAATGAGCATTAGCCTTGGCAGCAGGTCTGGCATCTAATCGCGTTTATGCTACCTCTTCATTGTATGACCTTTGTAAATGTAAATGTAAGCCCAATTTCCTTAACTGTTAAGTGGGGGTAATAGCTACCCTTGCACTGTTGTTGGGAGGATTAAAGGAGATAAGTGTGTAATGCACCTAGCTCAGTTCCTAGTAGTTTTGTAAATGGTAGCTGCTCTTATTACTGTGCCAAATAAGAATGATTGCTTTCTTAAGCACTAAAAGTTTAAGTTAAAAGCTTGCCTACATATTCAGAGACTGTCTACGTACTATAGCGTTCTAAACCAGTGATTCTGCGCCTTTGTGTCATTTTTGGTGTAGCCTTTCTCATCTGGGGCTTCGTAAGAGAATTAATTCCTGCAGGAAAAGAGTGACTACTTTCTCAATTCTCCTAAGAATGGTGTGTATCTAGTATCACCATTATAGATGCATAAGAGAAAAGTCAATTTATTAAGTGTAATGGAGGCATCAGGGGTTAATGCTTTTGCTGAATCCCAGGCTGCTAGGACTATACTATATCTGACTATTTGAGAAGTGCTTTGGAATTCTTAAATTTACAGAAACAAAAGTTGTTACAAAGCATACCTTCCTCTCTTTCTTAACGAGGGTAGGGGTACTTAGAAGGAATGTAGTGTCATGTAGCAGTTTAATACTCCAAAATAGAACTATTACCCTAATCAAATGATTCTTAACCTTTTTTTTATTGTAAAGATTGTTTTAGATGGGGCATAATGCCCTGAAGACCGTCTGTTCCCGACTCAGTTCCATACGGAACTGAAGACTGTCTCCTTAGAATGAATGGAATTAATCAGTTTGTTTTTAATAAGAGAATGAGTCAGTACCTGGTTTTTAAGTTTCAAACATTCATTGAACTGGATTTTGAAATCTAGTATAAAAGTTTCAAAACTAGAGCCCAGAAATACTGGGGAATGCTTTTTGTTATAAACATCTTGGAGTTTGACATGGCATTTTAGTTTATTAAAGACTGAGAAATTCTGCAGAAGAGAGACAATTTAATTATTGACTCCAACTCTTTTGATTGTTTAACGTCTGTTAATGTCCTGTAGAACTAGAGTTCATTGGAACACACTTTGGGAAGTGTTAACCCACTTCATTTTATATATGAGAAATGTCCTGGGTCATATAGTTAAGTGATGGCAGGCTTCAAACTACATGTAACCCATCTCTACATTTATTGTTCTGCCCTGACAGTTCCTTTTCTGCTTTACTGCCCTAATTTTTTGTAAGTATTTGATTTATGTTAGAAATAAAAGTATAACTGTTGTCATGTGAGAGTATATACTAAGTGAACCATCTGGCAGAAGTTTAGGAACATATTTTGAGAAGTATAGCACTGACATATTTGCAGCCTCATTTAATTGGCCCTGTCATTGTAAATGGTTTGCAGACATTAGGGATAGACTTGATACGATTTAGTATGTTCCTTGGGGAAATCTGTAAATAGGATAGAAAGAACTAGTTAACTCCATAAACCTTCAAAGATAGGGAAGCTAATCAGAGTTTGTTCTATGCTTCAATTACCGTTAATATAGAACATTTTTACTAACTTTACTTTGTGTTTCTTATGTTTTAGAGTTTAGAGTTAAAACTTGACGTTGCTAACAAAGTAATGGAGCCAATTGAACATTCTCATCTCCCATTTATCCATTTCCTATGTTAACACTTATTTGAGAAATGGAATAGGAAAGAAGTACAAAAAGGGATGTCAAAATACAAGGAGAAAAATTGTAGTCTGTTTGGGACTAGATGACTTATCAAAGGGGTGAAAAGAATGGTTATTGGAGATGTTTCTGAAGATACGTTGGGAGATTAAGCAAGGAATTTTTGGCTCTTGGGAATGTCTTTTAAGATAGACCACCATAAAACTGCAGAAAGTTAGAATTTTTAAAGTAATAGCTGCATTTGACAGTTTCAGAAATTTGATTCAAGTTTTGAAGGAAGAATGGAAAGATTTTCTTTTTCTACTTAGAAATACTATAATCTGGTATTACTTCTGAATAAAATTTAAAGGAGTGACTTATTAAAACCTGAGGGAGTATATTTGAGTTTCATTTTGTTCTTTTGAGCTAACATCTGTTGCCAATCCTCCTCTTTTTGCTGAGGAAGATTGGCCCTGGGCTAACAGCCGTGCCCATCTTCCTCTGCTTTACATGGGATGCCGCCACAGCATGGCTTGACAAGCAGTGCGCTGGTCTGTGCCTGGGATCCAAACCTGCTAACCGTGGGCCGCTGAAGCAGAGCGTGCCAACTTAACCGCTACCCTAGCGGGCCGGGCCTGGAGTTTCATTTTCTTAATGAAAGTATATCCACATATGAAGTTTTCTCACTTGCTAAATCGAGGACTTGAGTTCTAGTAGTATTGGCACTTTCAAGGGCTAAAAGCCAAGATGTGTTGTGGCTTTTACAGAGTTTTATTCATAGCCCATATGAAGTTAAGTAAACTTCACATATCTCTTATATCATATTATATTTCTTAAATTGTTAGCTTGATGGTGATGTTAAGATTCTTTTCCTTTCCTACCTTTCACCATTTTCTTTTTGGCAGTATTTTCCTTTTCAAGACGTGGATTGTGACTATGAAAATCTTATTCCCAAAATATTTGGAAAGTAGAATCAGCTATGAAAGCTATGGTCAGTAAAATAGCAGGATTATAGTTATTTTCCAGGATTTAAATTTGGGTTAGCGTATCAAGTTGGGCATTTTTCGTTTTTCTGGTTTGTAGTCTTATTACTGTGTAGAAATTAACTACCTGATGAGTAGTTGACAAACAGGCTTTTAAAATTTCTGATGGTTTACTGACATGGGCCCTAAGGTTCAGGATGCGCTTTCTCCAAGACATCATGGATGCTATTGACGTTGTGAGTTTCTTTTTTTGTCACTGCAGGCTCAATGGCCAGAAAAGTTATATATAATAGTATAGAGTAGATTAAAGGCCTTATTTGTAATTAGATATCTGTCCTTGTCTTTTAAAAAATCTACCCGAGTTTATTGATAAAGAATTGGAAAGCACCCTGTTCTTAAATAAAGTATTGAGTGCTTCTAATATCATATTTACATTGATATGATTGTATTATATTGATTTTTGTTACACTCAAATTGAGATGAGGAAGAGAATGACCTTCCTTTGATCTTGTCTTAATATACAGAAGAATTTGGGTAGATATATTGTAAGCTATTTGCAAATAATTTTTAAAATATATTAAAATTTATGACAACTACAATATCCATGCAGAATATAAAGAATATTATATACTTGATATACTTTATAACAAACTAAAGACTGTTCTCTGGGTAGCAGAATTGAGCTCTGAATCAGTAAAGAATAAAATCTATTTTGTTATTGTCAGATTATTATTTTAATCATGCTCATAACAGAAATAATGACTTAAATTGTAGATATAATGTTTAAATTACATTAAGATAATTAAACTCATTAAACTCTTGATGAAATTCTCATACATTTAAAAGACTATCCTATATATTTGTCAGGCAAATCAATAGATCTGTAACATGTAAACTAGAAATTCAAAGTAGAAAAAACCTTTCTGCATCTTGCTTTTTCATAGATACTTAAAAGATGAAAGGGATTTCTGATTACCATTTCAACATACTTTTAGATATAGACTTTTCAGGTTCAATAGAAACATCTGTTCCTAGATTATTTATGTTGCTGGTATTGTTTTGTTACTTCTTATTTCTAAGTTTTATTGCCTTGTCAAACTTGCATAGGTTGATAGAAATGGCAACACAAAGAACTGTCAACTGATCTATGTTTAAGTGGAATTGAAGAATTTCAGAATTCTATTTAGAATGTGTTTAGCATTTTATCATATAAGTATTTAAAAAGAAAATATTGTTAACCAAAATAATATGATTTGGAAAAGTATAAAATTAATTAAAACACAGAATCCTGGAGACAAACTGGTTTTGAATTTCCTGCTTTATAACTTACTAGGTGTGTGATCTTAGGTGAGTTACTTCACTACTTTTTGTGCCTTAGTGTCCTTATTGGTAAAATTGTGATGATTATAATATTGTGTGGCATAGAGTTACTGTGAGGATTGAATGAGGCAGTATATATAAAATTACTTGCCCTATACTAAGCTCTCAATAAATGTAGCAAAACAGAAGGTTACGAATATTTACTTGTAACTGATTTTATAGGTGAAGGTAAGTTATTTGGGAGTTTGATTTGATTTTTAGTAAGAAAACATGTAAGAGTAATATTTATGGCACTAAACTTTGTTTCCTATGGAAATTTTTAAAGAAAAAAGAACAGAAGTTTTTATTTCTTCCATTTTTATAGTGCAGGAATAAAAATTCATTTGTGATAATTTGAATTTGAAGACCTTTTGTTTCTTTATCCACCTTCTCTATCATGCACTTGCTGTAGTCTGGAGTTATTTATTTCCACACTAGCTGTTGAACATAAACATAATTCAGTTTTTCTGTTTGTAGGTGAGATTTACTCCTTTAATCTCCTACATGGTTTCTTCTGAATCAAAGTTCTCTGTATAGAGAGAACTATTTATCAAAGAAATTAAAAAACATAAGCAAGACTATCACCATCTGATTACTTTTCTGATATTAGTACAGAACATGACATAAGGTTGTCATTTCCATTAGGATCTGTTTTTAAAAAGAAAGATTGGAGTGAACTTCTCATATCAATACAAAAATGTAGATTTATATTTCTTCTCAATGAATATTCCATAACTGTGTCAAATATGGTACCTTATCCAGAAGCATTTGTTTTATTTTTTATTTTTAACTGTTTTAAAATAATTTTAGACCTACCAAAAAGTTGGAAAAATAGTACGTAGAGTTCCCATATGCCTTCACCCAGCTTTCCCTAATGTTCATATTTTGTATAACCATAGAACAAATGTAGAAATCAGGAATTAGTATTAATACTAACCAATGTGTAAACTTCGTTTGAATTATTACCATTGTCTGCTAAATGACCCTTTTCTGGTCCAGGATCCAACCTTGGATCTCATATTGTACTAAATTTTGTGTCTCTTTAGTCTCCTTCAGTCTGGGCTCATTCTTCATTCTCTCTTTGCCTTTCATGACCTTGACACTTTTGAAGAGTACTAGCTAGTTAGAATGTCCCTCAATTTGTGTGTCTGATGTTTTCTCATGATCAGATTGAGATTATGCATTTTTGGCAAGGATACCACAGAAGTGATGTTATGTCCCTACCAGTGCGTTATATCAGGAGGTACATGATATCCATTTGTCCTGTTATTGCTGATGTTATCTTAATCATTTGGTTAAGGAGGTGCTGCCAGGTTTCTACACTGTTAAATTACTCTTCCCTTTTGTAAATAACAAGTGTCTTGAAGGGAGATATTTTGAGACTATGTAAATATCTTGTTTTTCATCATACTTCCACCCATTAATTTTAACATCCATTGATGATTCTTGCTTGATCAGAACCTCTTGAATTTAATTCTTTAACATCTTTTTGTTGTTCACTGACGTATCATATTTCTTGTCATAGATGGATAAGAATCACAAAGGAATTAATGTAAAGGCAATCTAATTAAAACACAAATATTTTTCTTTCTATAGTCTTTTCTATTCATCTTTTTCTGAATGCTCTCATTATGAATGTAGCACAACACTGGATCCTGGAATAAAAAATGTGCTAGAAAGATGATCTTTTTTTTTTTAATACCTTATATGTACTTCAGTATATGCTGGCCATTATAAGAACAAAGCCAAATATTTCATACTAGCAAAATAAACAAATGAAAAAGATGCTAGAGGGATAAAAGTAATGGGCTAGGTTAATTACGAAAAAAATTTGCCAGAGTAATTTAGAGATTTTTCTTAAAATTACTTATACTGGAGTTTTCTTTTTTTGTCAAATATGGAAGCCTTTTTCCTTCAAAGGAGGCAGTGGCAAATTTAAATGTTTCTGTGTTTTGTCTTTTTGACCCTGAAGTTGCCTTCTTAAAGGCAGTTTGACCCTTAATGTGACTTTTTTTATAGTTGATATGTATTTTTATGATTGCCTTTTATCTTTTATTCTATAGTGGATTAACTACTCTAAAAATATATTGTACTGTACATTGTTTGTTTATTTTTTTTGAGGAAGATTGGACCTGAGCTAACATATGTTGCCAACCTTCCTCCTTTTTTCCTTTTTTTTTCCCTCCCCAAAGCCCCAGTAGGTAGTTGTGTGTCATAGTTGTACATCCTTCCAGTTGCTCTGTGTGGGATGCTGCCTCAGCATGCCTTGACGAGTGGTGCTGAGGTCTGAGCCCAGGATTCGAACCAGTGAACCCCGGGCCGCCAAAGCAGAACATGCGAACCCAACCCCTACGCCACCGGTCTGACCCCACATTGTTTTTTTTAATCTGTTTTACTTCTTCATCTTATACCTTAGTCAGTGGAGCATGAAAACACAGTTAGGTTAGTTATCTGTTTCTTGTTTATCTTTTAACAAATACTTGACATTTGAATCTAGTGGAGTAACTTAAATCCCAATAACATTTCTGGATAATACTGTTTTCCAAGAGGATGAAGATAAAATATATAGTAGCCCCCCTTATCTGCGGTTTCTTTCACTTTTCCCGGTTTCTGTTACCCGTGGTCAACCGTGGTCCAAAAATATTAAATGGAAAATTTCAGAAATAAACAATTCATAAGTTTTAAGTTGTGCACTGTTCTGAGTAGCGTGATGAAATCTTGTGCCGTCCTGCTCTGTTCCACCCAGGACATGAATCGTCCGTTTGACCAGCGTATCCACGCTGTATATGCTACCCGTCCATTAGTCACTTAGTTGCCATTTCAGTTATCAGATTGACTGTCGTGGTATGCAGTGCTTGTGTTCAAGTAACCCTTATTTTACTTAATAATGGCCCCAAAGCGCAAGAGTGGTGATGCTGGCAATTCCTGTATGCCAAGGAGAAGCTATAAACTGCTGCTTGTAAGTGAAACGTGAAAGTTCTCGACTTAATAAGGAAAGAAAAAAAACTCATATGCTGAGGTTGCTAAGATCTACGGTAACTTTTATTACAGTATATTGTGTTATAATTGCTCTATTTTATTATTAGGTATTGTTGTTAATCTCTTTCTTTGCCTAATTTATAAATTAAACTTTATCATAGGTATGTATGTATAGGGAAAAACATAGTATATATAGGGTTTGGTACTTCCATGGTTTCAGGCATCCATTGGGGGTCTTGGAACATGTCTCCCATGGATAAGGGGGGACTACTGTATTGACATATCTTGGAATTTGGTTAGATGTTGAGTTCTTAAAACATTCTGATAGTTAGGGATTTTCATTCTCATTACAATTTTCTTCTCTTTTAGGAGATTGCTTTCCATGATTAAGTGTGTATCTTCATAATGCTATGCATTCCTTAAAGTTCTAGGCTTTCTTCCCTATTTTGGTGTTTTTAAGGTGTATCCCATTTGACAATATATACAAGATTGTGGTTTAGAAATAATCTTTTCCTCCAGAGTCAATACAGTACCACGGCTAACTAATTCTAAGGAAGCTGAGTTTTGTTTGCTTGCTTTTTGTCAAGATCTCTCACTTTTTAAAATTGAAAATTTGAAATTGGATGTTCTGACAATATCTGGTTTGTTTTCTTACTAATTTTAAATCTGGAAAAGAACATTAGAAAGTCTATAATGGGTGTGGTAATTTAGCTAAAATTTGTATCATCTCAGGATATCTTTGAAATTTCTGCTGACCATACTCAAAATTAATCCTAGAAGCTGATGACGCCCAAAAGAGATCCATGAAAATAATGTAATACTTTCGATAGTTTTTATTGTTTTTAGGATTAGAAAGTTGAACTTTTTAGTGGCTATGTTAGATATCGGCCACTTGACAAAATGCTCTTTTTCTTACTTTGTGTTCCTTGATCAGTATACTTCATTCATTTGTAAAACATGTATTGAATTTACTTAACTCAGTGTGCCAAGCACTCTTCCAGGGGCTGGAGATACAGACTCACTGCTTCTGTTAAGGATGTTCTTTCATTTTCTTAATGCTAGCTAGGACTGTTCTGGATACTTGGAGAGATTTGTGAGAAATTCTTTTTGTTTTTTACAGAAGTGCCTTAGAAGCAGTAAGAATGAGTGATAAAAGATGAATAAAAAAGATTACATCATACTTCCAATTAGTGTAGAATATCTTATTTTATGGATAATCTGTGAGTTTATAAATTAACGGGTTCAATTTCAGATCAGTTAGAACGCAAGTGAAAAGAAATCATAGTCCCTTTGTAGAAATGTGTTACCTTCTATTTCATTGCTTAAAATTGATTAGGTGTAGTTTTCCTTCTTTCTTCGATATTAGAAATGCTTAAAACTAATAAGCAGTATATGCTCATTTAATAATTTAGTATAAGAAGAAATACTGCAAATAGTCTACTTTGTACATTTCAGGAGATTTTCTGAGTGGTATTTATATAGAAAATACTTATATTTGTTTCTAATTTGAATATAACTGGCTTTTCAGTAAGAATCTTTAAAAACTTAAGTATTTACGGAAAATATTAAAATGATTTTATTGAGGTACTGTTATATTAATAGACCTTGTAACATCCATTTGGGTTTATTTGTGGAGTTTTAGCATTGCTGATTTTGTTAGTTTTGGTTTGGAATTTATTCTCTAGTGGTTGAAATGCAAGTCCTGCAGTGGACTGACTACTTACTATTTTTCCCTCTCTTGAAATATCACATGGAAAAATGCCGTCTATTAAAATAGAATTAGGTAAGGTCCTACTGTGTCATTCTTATGAGTCTGCATCAATAGTAGGCTCAAAAAGATTGCTCTTTCTTGTTTGAATAATGATCTCATTTTGAAAGTGCTTTTACATTTTTCTATATAAATGATACATTATCAAATCCATAGTCTTCATAAATTATTTACTCCTGAAGCGAGAGAGATACCAGCTCTCCTCAATGATTCAAAATAATTTCTATTTAGGGAAATCTGTTTGTTTGTTCATTTTTGAGTATGAAGATGTTGAATCCACAAGTTTTGGTACTTCAGGCCAAGTAAAGAAGTTATATCCTGGAAGTAATCTGACTTGGGAGAAGTTTATAAGAGGATCTACTTCTCCAGCCAACTCTCGTTATTTAACTTGCCCTATAACCTAACCTAAGGACATTTGTTTTTTTTAATCTAAGTTTGTTGTATTTTTAATTTATATATTCTGTGTGATGTGGTAAATAAAGGGTTTGGAGCTTCTACTGAAGGAGAAATGGTAAACTTAGCCCAATATTAATCTGAGCAAGATATGATTTCTTGGAAGTTGTTTTTCATTATTCAAAGTGAAGTGGGGCCTGTAAGCTTAAAAATAAAACTGCCAGGTGTATTTCCTGTTCCAAAATGGAATGCTCCCTTTTTGCCTGTATTTTCTATCAGATATTTTGTTACTACTGATTAGTATTCAAGAAATGAAGAAAAACTGGAAAATTTGGAAAATCATATCGTGTTTGTAGTTTCTGAATACATTTTTTAACTGTATCTTAATGAAAGTAGTTAAGTTTTACTTAGATCTTATTAATTTGGAAATCTTTAATTTTTCGTGGTTTATATTGAAATATTATTAGGCATGAAAAAGAATTATTTGTCAAGGAAATTGATTAGAAAAGACTAGAGGATGATCGTTTAATAATTTTAAAAGCACTTTTATAGCACCTGTTTGTACCGTATAGGTACACTGAAAACATAAATAAGATAGCTCGGATGTGTTCAGTTTAAGCCTTTCTCATCTGTTGAAGTGCTACCCCTTAAGAACTCCAGCTGTGGAAAACTTTGTTAATCTGTTTGAGATGTTTGGACTCTTGAAAATACCTAATTAGATTGCATTTCTTGAGATATGCAGTATTCAGATCTTTTTCTAATTTCTGCTCCTTTCCTCTCGTTATCCCTCATATACCGCCTCAATATGATTTTACTGTAAAATACTGTTTTAAGCTATTGCTCAAAAAATATTGTCTCTTCAAAACTAAAAGACTTGAGCACTTAAAATCTATTGGAACCTTAAAATGAAAAAGTAGCTGCCATGTAGGCTCATAAAGTCCTTATGTAGTTGTTTATTTGATACCTCTTGCTAGATGGCATTTTCACCCCCTTGACTTCTTTCAGATTTCTTTTTTCATTTCTTTCTTTCTTTAATTTTTGGAAATTGCAGCTTTGATGGTTAAAATCATAGGTTTTCTTTTCTTCAAACTGTTTTCTTTTCTCACTTGTACAGAATTGAATATATTCCTAGAAGCAGAAGGGTTAGCTTGTTCTTTCATCTTTAGGCTTGTACAAAAATTTAGTCTAAATGTTGTTAGGTAATGGAATAACCATTCCTTTTCAGCTATTGGTATATTTCCAAACTGGCCGGCAGAGCCAGGAGGAAGTGAAGGCATTAAAAACTAACTTTGGTTGGTTGCTACCTTCTTAGTGCTGAGAATATAACCTTTGTTGGTTGATTGATAGAGAACAAGAGAGCACAAGCCTCGTTCCACTAACAGGTAAGGAACCCTGTGATAATCAGTTGGTGTGAGAGAGAGATTACTTGATAGCATTGTTTTTTCCTTAATTCACCCCAAAATATAACATGTCCCTGGAATAGGATAGTGTGACTCTGTTCCATATAGCAGGAATGTGCAACACCTTTCTGTTTAGAATAAGATCTGAAATTTAATAGGGATGTATCACTCTCTACCACAAAATATAATTGATCTTTTTTTCACTGTTAAAATTTATCCTGCAGTCCCTGTAACTTTAAATACATATCTGCCTATCTTATTCTCATTTCGGCTTTTCCTTGATCAGATGCTATATGCTTTGAACTTCCTTCTCTTATTTACCTTATTCCTATAATAAAGCAAACTGTTTTCCAGTATCTTTATCATCATCTGTTATTTGGGTATATCTTACTGCTTTAATTTCTGCATTGTAGCTGTTAATGATTATTTCCTGGTCCTTCTTGACCCCCAACCAAATGATCATACATTTTAAAAAGACTTTTAGTCTATATTGCCTGTGTCCACTGTTCTGCCCTCCCACTTTTAAATATGAGTGCTTAAAGAATAGATCTTTTTCAGTGACAGTAGCCATAACTTGATAAAATTCAGGTTTAGCTTTGTATTGATATAATATGGGACTGTAGTCTGATTAATTCTTTAAATTATGGAAGATTTAAAAACTGAGAACAAATTCAGCTTCTTAGACAATTCCCAAGGTTTAGTAGTATTAGTATACCTGTTAATATGCTTGATTATTCTGTTTCTACTGTTCAGTCCATCTTCTCTTTGACAGAAGAATTAACTGGGACTCCTGCTTTGATATACCTGAGGTTGAGTGCCTTTCCCTGTCCCTTTAAGACAACTGTGATCTTGTTTCCAGTCATAATTTGTCATTTTTCAATTTGGTCTTCCACTTGAAGTTGAGTGGTTTGTCACAGAGTGTGTTATAGCTTAGACCAAGATAGGTCCCTTCTTAATAGTTACTGAGGAATTAATCATTTGTGGTGACTGACTTCCAAAATTCAAATTAAGAAAGCATGCCCAGAGGTAGCTCCTTTTTATCCTGAGGATAAGTCATTACAAACTCAAATGACTGGAGAATGTAATTTCTTAATAAGAATTTTTTCTTAAATCTATATTCAGCTCTCTATTTCAGTGCTTCTCTCCTACCAGAGGTGCAAGGAGTGATCCTAGAACCACAGATACAGCCAAGACCACGGAGAGCTTTTGACGTCAGGGGTCCACTTTCTCCACTGAACCCTTGGAGGCAGAATATCCAGCTTCTGGAGAGAGTGGGAAAGGATAATAAACAAGTGGGTGCTTTCCATTATTTACTTGGGTTTATTTATAGATTGGAGTGTCCTTCCATTGCCCATTTAATTCTGCTGGTAAACTCCTTGGGTTCATATAAGAACCAAGTGGGGCTGCAGTCTGTTTGTTTTTCTAGGAATGCTGACTAGTGCCCATTCAAAAAAGAGACCAAGAATTTATTTAATTTTCTCTCCAGATAATTAAAGCAGTGGATGATTTGGGGCACTTGATTTGGTGAATGTCTGTGTAGTCCACAGGAATTTTACAAAGGGAATATTTGCCCATTTTAGCCTTTAATGGTATTAGTGGGCTTCTAAGTGCTCTTTTATATTCCAGTAAGTAAGAAGTTTCTGTATTTCATCTTTGGGCAAGCTGGACATCTGAATTCTCCTAAATTACACAGTCTGATGTCCAGGTGTTATCTTACCCTGTTAGTGAGAACTTTTTGGTCTTTTTTCTACCTCAAACTTTAGGACTTCATATTAACTAGATCTTTTAGAAGATGCAATGATAATACCATTATGGTTTTACTGTCAAATCTAGGCTTCATTCTTTAATGAGATAAATATGAATGAATATAAGTTTTAGGATATAATATCCCTGAAAGCTATGTCAAATATACTCACAAGTAGTTTTCCAGTCCCCAGGAATAATATTATTTGTGGCAAAATAGCCTTGTCCTAGATTTTTCCCATGGCATTAAGATGGTTTTCTCTTAGTTTCTTTGATGCCAAGGGTAGGATTTGATTCCAGGAAGTTCTTATCATCTACAGTGGGTAGAACGTGAACTTGGTGCTTTTGGCAAGTTTTCATTTTTCCTTGGTGGATTCCCTCTGTGACTCCAGGTATCTTGATAATGGGAGACCGGTTTATTTGTTCTCTAATTGCCCAGATTTCTTTCAACTGGTAAACATCATACTTCAGCAAAAGGAACTCTTCTAGCAGAGCCTTCATGGATGATATCTGTCACACATGCAGCACCTGCAATTTGGAAGGCACTGGTGAACGGAGCCATGCAATGTATCTAGAAGACACAAGGATGAGAGAGCCACCTGATCTTGTCATTTGTAAACTTTAAGATTTACTCTGGTGTACTCTTGGTCTGGAAATGGAAAGGCTCAAATAATGAAATAATTTTTTCAGATTGGAATTTTACATGGTCATGAAAATATTTCTTTTTATTCAGAAGATTGAAATAGAGGAAGCATGAGAGATTCCTTTATTTTAAAAGCAGCTCTCTGTATCTGTTTGACTTAAAAGATTTGTGGGATTGAAAATCACCTTAATGAAGCAGGCGAACGTTTTTTTTTTAGTAGTATGGGAGATGCAGAAATCTTAATGAAACTGTTTTTTGTTGCCTGACACTGAAAGGAACTACTAAATAAAGAGTGAACTTCTTAATTATTCCCAAATTACTTTTAATATTATGATACACTCTTTTAGCTTAGCCTTTTCTGGTCTTAAGCCTTATTTGTAGTTGTCAAATCAACAAGATTCCACTAGAGAAGTAGAAGAGACATCTTTTGAGATCACAGTAGCTTGGTTGGTCTTCTAAAGTAGTAAATACCTGTTAAGCTTGAGGTATTGTTCTGCGCAGAAGGCATACTAAAGTTTGAATGATACTGAAATGGGTATTTTAGAGAGCAAAGGCAATTATTAGTATTAGAAGAAGCCTCTACGTGTGAATAAGTGTTGCAAAATAGTTATCCAGACTATCAAATAATTGATGCAATTAGTTATCAAAATGGTTCTGTTTCTCTCTTTGCTGTCTATTAACCGGTCAGTCAAAAGCTATTACAGAAGTTTTTACAAGTTACCCGCTGCTGCCAGTTTTATTTGGTATAAATTTTAAGAATAAAAATTCTACAGTTATTAATATGAAAGCATCTAAAATGTTTTAGGGATCTTAAGGGTTTTAGAAACCATGTTTGCTAAGTTATAACCTGGCCTTTAATCTTTCTTGGCTATGTATGAGAACTGTTTTTTCCTCATTAATTATAAATACATTTTTGTATGTATAATACTTAAAAGTAAGTTTAAAAGATCAATTTGAATTAAAATTTCCCTAGAGAGCTCTGCATTCCCATAAATGATTACAGCTTTTTGTGCTTGATTTGTTTTTGTTAAATGTTAATGACAGTTTTTACAACACATATAAATTAAAACATAACTACTCAACATTTTAGAAAGAACTCGGGGGAACTGAAAGTGAAATTTGCTTGGAAATTAAGTTAGTTGAACTCTTTGAACTACAGTACAAACCAGTTTATGGCCTGCGAGATTATTAGCCTTTTGTTTCAGCTTTGAAGATGGAAGTGATTTAATCTCTTAATCTCATGCTTTGATTAAATTTTAGCTCTGTTCCTTAAAGTGTGCAAAAGAAATGTAAGTGCATTTCTATTCACCTCATGCCACTAAAAACTATTTAAAAGTGAAACTTTTTGTGTATTAATGTGAACTGATTTGTTTAAACTTTTATTTTGATACATTTTCCTTTCAGATTTTTTTATATTTCGTGTCACAATATGCAATCGTATTTTCCAGTGTTTATTTTATGAATATTAATATAAGCTAATTTTTTTTCTAGAATGACTGTGTAATATTTGTAATATGTGATCATTTGAAAACTAATAAATATTTTCTCCATGAAAAAATGCACTTACTGATAAATGGCTTATTTTTGTTTCAGGAGTAGAAAATGAAAACTACAACAGTATTTTTAAGTGTATTTAATTTTATGTGTCTTTCTCTAAGTATTTCTGAATATATATTCTATCCTTATATATGTTAATATTTTTTGAGAAAAAATTTTTTAAACTGTTAAATTAAAATGATTCTTCCTTGGGTCATCCAGTACCAAATGTTATGAAGTAGGTGATCTATTTAGTCTATTTTTGCATTTTCCTAATTAGCTTCATCTTAGCTTTGTTTCCAGAATTGGATTTTTTTAGAGTTTTTGTATGTCAGTTTTGCAAAGCATTAAAACTCTTGAGTTAATGTTGTAAATATCAGGAGTAATATGGTCAAATCTTTTAAAGAGAGATTGATCAAAATATAACCCCTTACAAAATAGTATAAAAAAGACAGTTCCTCTACCCAGAAAAAGAACATTTGAAAATAATGGCTGATTGGAAAACTACCCAATTCGTTAGAGCTGTTAACAGAAGAAAAAAAATGTTTTATATTTTAGTTGCTTGAACAAATAATTATAGAATGATAAATCTTGACTTAAGAGTCTCTTGCTTTTAACTTTATCAAGACAACATGGAAAAGGATAAAATTTGGTTTTAACAATTCTTTATAGCTACGTAAACTTAATTGAAGCCATTGGAATAATTTACCATTTCTATGCAGAGTCTGCTAGAAGCAAGAGGATTTCCAGTTTGATTTGAAGAAAACTTAAATAAGAAGTGGACTCCAGAATTAAAATAAACATTATGATGGGGTCCTACGCAAGAAATAAAAGTTGAATTAATGACAACTTATGGATTAAAATGAAGTAATTTGGCTCTCCAAAGAAATTAATATTCTGAGGAAATTATAATTTAGAAGAGCTACTCTATTTGGAGGGTGGGAAAGGAAGCTAAAATTCTTGGCTTTGTTAGTCGGGTAAGTTTAGAAAAGATGAGTAGAGATTTTGTGGATAAAATTTTGTTTTTAGAATTAAAGCTGTTAAAGGTTTACAGACAATATATATTTCAATGGAAGGCTATATTTTGCTTGAATACAGAAAATTTATGAACCTTAACTATATGTGTATAAAAGGGTAGGGTGCCGGGGGTTAAATAAAAATCTTACACTGGAAACTTCGAACATATTGTAAAAATAATGGTGAAATGAGAGTTTTAAATAATTTAATTTTTATTACATGGACTCTTCCCTACACCATTAATAGCTTCAAAATAAAAATATTAAAGAATGTTGAACATGGCTTACCTTTATATCTTTGAGGTATAAGAACATAAGCTTATTGTTTCCCATCATTCATTGGATTAACTATAGTATAAATTTTGTTTTGTTTGTTCTTGAGTGAGGAAACAGTTTTTTTTCTTTGTAGCTTCTGTTTAAAAAAGTAAATGTTACGTAAGCAATGTGACTGCAAAGTACTGACCTTATAGCTTATAAATATGTGCACAGATCTTATTTTACTTTCCTATACTGAAACAACTGAGCAAAATGTCAGTGCTTAAATATCCTAAGCAACTTCTTGCTTTTTATTCAGGTGTTTTTATTCCCCATTAAAAAGATTTCATATTGGGGCCGGCCCGGTGGCGCGAGTGGTTAAGCGTGCACGCTCTGCTGCGGCGGCCTGGGGTTTGCCGGTTCAGATCCTGGGCGCGCACCGACGCACCGCTTGGCAGGCCATGCTGTGGTGGTGTCCCATATAAAGTGGAGGAAGATGGGCACGTATGTTAGCCCAGGGCCAGTCTTCCTCAGCAAAAAAAGAGGAGGATTGGCAGATATTAGCGCAGGGCTGATCTTCCTCAAAAAAAAAAAGATTTCATATTAATTTAGTCCTAAAATGTGAAAAGATCTGTGTTTCCAAAAATAAGCACATAGGTGCTCTAAAGTTTTTTTTCACTAATATATACATCTAAGGTAATTAGATTACTGCAGTAAAAAATGTTAGGGAATTTTGAAGTATGCATCGGAATTTTCAGGAATTCTGATCAAAGGGATCTCTACTCGAGAGGTAAGGTATGGCATAGGTAGGAATATGTTCAAAATGTGGTCAATGTAATGTCTGATGATAAATTGAACTGTAGTAGATATCTTTGGATTTTCAGACAGTTTGTAGAATTAGGAAAATAATTTTTCTTAAAAATCTCTCCCTGAGAAGAGAAAGATAAACCACAAGTTTGTTTTTGCATGACTTTGTGTGCATTTAGAAATATTTATCCAAACATTGTACCTTTTTTGTACTTGGCCTCTTATATTCCAAGGCATCTCCCACCCTTGCTCTTTTCATGTTTATGATCCATATTTAATTTAGTATTTTTAAGCCCTGAGCCACTATTGAAATATCGTGCTTTGATGGCAAGTTGAGTACATATTCCATGAGATAATTGCCTGGCTTCATTTTTGCTGTGAATGCCTATTTTTATTAAACGATACCTAGAACTTAGAAAACAGTTAGCTGTACTGAGTAATTTTTATTTTGGTTTGAGCAATTAATTCGAGTTTTATAAACATTCACTTAGACTGTAACTCAGGGGAATCTGTTATATTAAAGATGAAGAAATAATACTGCTGACTAGTATATAGAATCATTCAGAGAATAAAGTTATACTGTTATTCTCTAAGGAATATTAAGTAGGTTAAAAGAGTCAAGTGTTAGCATAATATTTAGTACATTTAGAAACAAAGGAAAATGCAGTATTCAATACAGATGAGCTAGAAAAATGATTTAGGATTTTATTTCTAGAATTGAATTACTAGTATAATTTACTCAATAAATGGCAACATAGAAAACACAGTAATCTTCCATTCTGTCTCATTTCTTTTTATAAGAACACCAGCTCGTGGACATATGACTTTTACTTAAAATAGTTTGCAATCTATTCCACGTCAGCCTTTATGTAGAGCAAATGATAATGTTGGTGAGAACTAGTGATAGAACTCACTACTTCATGAGGAAGCTGATTCCATGTTCAGGATGCTCTAATGATAAGAAGTTGATCCAGAATTTGCTTTCATGTCGTTTTTTATTTGAAAGTTACCTTACAAATTACCTAGTTTAGCACCCTGATTTTAAATACAAGATAAATGATATCCAGGAATGTCACGTATAGTTCTAATATCACACAGTTGGTAAACAAAATGTCTGTAGGACTCATGTCTCTCGACTGCAAGCTTGGAGATCTGTACTTACCTGTACTTTATTGCCTCCTCATGCTGATCCTAGTTCTGGACAACAGAGCAAGTCTGATTCTCTTCAAATATGACATCCTTCAGTTATTTTAAGATGGCTGTTATACTCCACCAATTCCAAGCCTGTTTTTTTTTCCCTACAGATTAAGCACCTCCATTTTCTTGCCCTTACTCATGTAGCATGGTTGGGAAGTCCGTAAAGGTTTTGTAGATCTTCTCTGAACATGCCTCAGTTTATCATTGTTTTTCTTAATAATGTGTTACTGAACTGAGACTGTAGAGGTGTGCCCAGCCGTGTTTGGTTCTGGAATACTCATGCCACTTCATTTATCCTTACATAGTTATCCAGTAAGGTGCTTAATTTTATTCATGTTGAGATTCTCTCGGGCAAAAAAGTTATAGAGTGATATGCAAAATATTTTGTTTCTAAAAATTAGGCTAGAAGTCTGTTTATGCAAGGACGAATGTGCACAGTTCAGTGGAAAAGAAAAAAAGTTGACTCGGTAATAGTAAGACCTTGAGAAATCAGTCAAACAAGTACAATCTCCTTTCACTTATTTTTTATTTGCTTGCTTAATTCTGACTCAACCATAAATTGCATATTAAATGACTTGTGTAATGTAAAATGTTGTTTTTCAGATTGTCCTTGCGAATTTAGGGGTAACCAGGCCCATTGGTGCTGAACTGTTGACATGTGACTGACATTGAGAAAAAAATGAATTTGTTTTTAGTAACATAATTAGAAACGAAAGGCAGTACTTCATTGGAAAAATTTGGGATATATACCAAAAACCAGAAGATGGTGAAGAAGTAGCCCTGGAAGTCTGAGGATGTGGCCCAAGTTCTAATGCAAGCAGAGTCTTATGTTGCCTCTTGAACTATAGTGCAAATACTCTGCTATAACAGCATTGTTTTGATATAACAGCATTTTAAATTACCAGTTAAATATTTAGTTTTTTTTCCCTCAAATTTTAAATTGAGCTCTAGGAAGACACAACTTGTTTATTTAATAGTTATATGTACCTCTTAAGGTATAAATACCTTTGTTTGAGAAACACTGGTTTGAGATAGGGTGCATTCTACCTTACCTGAATTAGAATTTTAGGGTAAATGAGGGAGAAAGAAAAGAACAGATATTTACATGCCTACCCTGTGCACCTTTCGCTAGGTGCTTTATGTATATTTACGTAATTTAATCCAGCTGACCTGTGAGAAAGATAATTTTGTCATTTTACACATAAAGATACTGAAGCTCAGAGGTTATAAAACCTGCCCAAGGACACAGAATCAGTGAGCAACAAAGATGGCATTTGAAAGATCTGTCAAAATCTAAATAATTCTATCGCACCATTGATTGCCAGACATCTTTGCCAAAAAGAATGCATATTCTCAGGAAAATTTCATATAGAACCTCAGTGTCTAATTAGTAGATAAAAGGGATATTTTACTTAGTATGCATTTTTAATTGACTCTTTTAAAATACTGAAAAAGTAATTTTGAAAAAGAGTAGTTTTAGTTTTACAGAAAAATTGACCAGAAAGTACAGAGTTCCCACCTATATACCATGTTTCACCTCATCTTAGTTTCCTCTGTTAACATGTTTTGTGTGGTATATTTGTTACAGTTAATGAGCTAATTTCAATACATCATTATTAATTAAAGTACATAATTTACGTTAGGGTTCACTCTTTGTGTCATACAGTTCTATG
This sequence comes from Diceros bicornis minor, assembly GCF_020826845.1. Classification (NCBI taxonomy): domain Eukaryota; kingdom Metazoa; phylum Chordata; class Mammalia; order Perissodactyla; family Rhinocerotidae; genus Diceros; species Diceros bicornis. The sequence continues at coordinate 32,099,116 of NC_080748.1, forward strand.
GGTTTTGCCAAATCCATACTGTCGGGTATCGCAATTACAGTATCATACAGAATAGTTTCACCAACCTACATATGGTTTGTGTTCCACCTATTCATCTCTTCCCTCGCTCTCCATCCCTGGCAACCACAGATCTTTTTGTGTTTCTATAGTTTTGCCTTTTTGAAAATATCATATAGTTGGATATGTAGCCTTTTCAGATGACTTTCTTCACTTAGCAATATACAATGTTTTTTTGTGAGTTGATAGCCTATTTCTTTTTATCACTAAATAATATGGCATTGTTTAGATCTACAACAGTCTGTTTATTCCTTCATCCTTGAAGGATATCTTGGTTGCTTCCAATCTTTGGCGCTTATGAATAAAGCTGCTATAAACATTTGTATGCAGGTTTTTGTGTGGACGTAAGTTTTCAACTCATTTGGAAAAATGCGAAGTAGTGTGATTGTTGGATTATATGGTAGGCTTTGTAAGAAACCACCAAACTGTCTTCTGAAGTGGCAGTACCATTTTGCATTCCCACCAGCAGTGAATGAGAGTTCCTGTTACTCTGTATCCTTGCCAGTATTTGGTGGTGTCAGTGTTTTGGATTGTAACCACTCTAATAGGTGTATATAGGTATAGTGGTGTCTCCTTGTTTTAATTTACAATTCCCTAATGACATATGACATTGAGCATCTTTTCATATGCTTATTTTCCATCTGTATATCATCTTTGGTGAGGTGTCTGTTCAGATCTTTTGCCCATTTTTTAAATCAGTTTTCTTACTGTTGAGTTTTGAGAGTTCTTTGTGTATTTTGGATGCTAGTCCCTTACCAGATAAGTGTTTAGTAAATACTTTTTCCTAGTCTGTGGCTTATCTTCGTTCTGTTAAGTGTCTTCTACAGAGCAGAAGTTTTAAATTTTAATGAAGTCTACTTCATCAATTTTTTCTTTAATGGATCATGCTTTTGGTGTTGTATCTAAAAACTCATTGCCAAACCCGTGGTCACTTAGATTTTCTCCTATGTTATCTTCTGGAAGTTTTATAGTTTTGAGTTTTACATTTAGATCTATGATCTGTTTTGAGTTAACTTTTGTGAAAGGAGTAAGGCCAATGTTTAGATTGATTTTTTTTTTTCTTGGTGTGTGGCTGTCCAGTTCTAACACCATTTGTTGAAATTATTGTCCTTTCTCCTTTGAATTTTCTTTGCTGTTTTTTCAGAGATCAGTTGACTGTGTTTGTATGGGTCTATTTTTGGGCTTTTTATTCTGTTCCATTGCTCTGTTGATTCTTTTGCCAATACCACACTGTCTTGACTACTGCAGCTTTTTGGTAAGTCTTGAAGTTGGATAGTGTAAGTCCTCTAACTTCTTCTTCTTCAATATTGTGCTGGCTATTCTGGGTCTTTTGCCTTTTGACATAGACTTTAGAATGAGTTTTTCTATATCCACAGAATGACTCTCTGGGATTTTGATTGAGATGGCATTGGATCTAAAGGTCAAATTGGGAAGAACTGACATCTAACAATATTTAGTCTTTCTATCTATGAACATGGACTATCTCTCCGTTTATTTAGATCTTTGATTTTTCATCAGCATTTTGTTGTTTTTTCCTCATTTAGATCTTGTACGTATTTTGTTAAATTTATGCCTAAGTATTTGTTTTTTTTGGTGGTAATGCAGATGATTTTTTTTTTTTTTTTTTTTGTGAGGAAGGTCAGCCCTGTGCTAACATCCATGCCAATCTTCCTCTTTTTGCTGAGGAAGACTGGCCCTGAGCTAACATCTGTACCCGTCTTCCTCCACTTTATGTGGGATGCCGCCACAGCATGGCCTGACAGGCGGTACATCGATGTGTGCCCGGGATCTGAACCCGGGCTGCCAGCAGCGGAGCGCATGCACTTAACCGCTATGCCACGGGGCCGGCCCCAAATGATGTGTTTTTAGTTCCAAATTCCAATTGTTCCTTGTTGGCATATAGGAAAACAATTGACTACCTGTATCTCACAACCTTGCTATAGTTGCTTATTAGTTGCAGGAGTTTTCTTGCTTATTAGGGATTTTAAGCATACACATCATGTCATTTGCAAACAAAGTTTTATTTTTTCCTTCTCAATCTATATATCTTTTTATTTTCTTTGCTTATTGCATTAGCTAGAGCTTCACAGTACAGTGTTGAAATAGGAACGGTAAGAGGGGACATGCTTCTCTTGTTCCAGATATTAGGTGGAAAACATCTAGTTTCTCACTAATCAATATGGTGTTAGCTATAGGTTTTTTCTAGATATTCTTTATCACATTAAGGAAGTTCCCCTCTAGTTCTAGTTTCCTCAGAGTTTTTTTAATTGTGTTGATGTTGGCTTTTGTCAAGTGCTTTTTTTCTATCTGTTGATAGGATCATGATTTTTCTTTAGCCTGTTGATATGATGGATTACTTGAATTGATTTTTGAATATGGAATCAGCCTTGGATACATGGAATAAATTGAACTTGGACATGGTGTATAATTCTTTTTACACATTATTGGATTCAATTTGTTAATATTCTGTCATGGATTTTTGTATCAATGTTAATGAGAGATATTGGTTTGTAATTTTCCTTTCTTTTAATGTCTTTTTGTTTGATTTTGATACTGGGTTGGCCTCATAGAATGAGTTAGTAATTGTTCCCTCTGTTTCTTTCTGAAAGAGATTGTAGAGAATTGGTATCATTTCATTAGATATTTGGTAGAATTCACCAGGGAAACCATCTGAGGTTTGGGAATAGATAAAAGATAGGTAAAAGTCTATTTAGTTTGTTTCTTCTTGTGTAAGTTTTGGTAGATTATCTCTCTTAAGGAATTGGTCCATTTCATCTAAGTTATCAAATTTGCGGGGATACAGTTCTTCATAATATTCCTTATTAACCTTTTAATGTCCATGAGATCAGTAATGATGGCCCCTCTTTCATTTGTGATATTAGTTGTTTGTGTCATCTTTCCTTTTATTTGTTAGCCAGGCTAGAGATTTACCAATTTTATTGATAAAATAACTGGATTTTGGTTTTGTTGATTTTTCTCTATTTTACTGTTTTCAGTTTCATTAATTTCTGCTCTAATTTTTATTTTTCTTCTGTTTGCCTTGTATTTTATATTTATATATTTATATTACTCTTCGTTCTAAGCACTGTTTTTGCTGCATCCCAGAATTTTGATGTTGTATTTTCATTTTCTTTTAGTTTGAAATTTTTATTAATTTCTCTTGAGACTTTTTTCCCCCTACTAATGTGTTATTTAGAAGTGTGTTATTTTAGAAGTGCGTTGTTTAATCTCCAAGTATTTTGGGGTTTCCCATCTATCTGTAAATATTTGGTATCTGTTATTGATTTTTAGTTTAATTCCATTGTGGTCTGAGAGCATACTTAGTATGATTTCTATTCCTCTAAGTTTTTTTGTGGTGTTTTTTATGCCTTTAATCTTGGTGGATGTTCCATGTGAACTTGAGAAGGTATATTTGCTGTTGTTGAATGAAGTATTCTTTGGCTGTCAATTAGATCCAGTTGATTGATAGTGATGTTCAGTTCAGCTGTCTTTACTGATTTTCTACCTGCTGGATCTGTCAATTACTGACAGAGTGGTGTTCAAGTCTTTAAGTATAATAGTAGATTCATCAGTTTCTCATTTCAGTTCTATCAGTTTTTGCCTCATATACTTTGATGCTCTGTTGTTAGGCAGATAACATATTAAGGATTGTTAGGTGTTCATAGAGAATTGACTGCTTCATCATTATGTAATGCCCCTCTTTATCCCTGATAACATTTCCTTGTTCTGAAGTCTACTTTTTCTGAAATTAATGTAGCTATTCTAGCTTTCTTTTGATTAGTGTTATCATGGTAAATCTTTTTCCATCCCTTTACTTTTAATCTACCTGTATCTTTAAAGTGGGTTTCTTATAGACAACATTTGGTTGGTTCTTGTTTTTTTATTCACTGTGATAGTCTCTGTCTTTTAATTGATATATTTTAAACATTTACATTTAAAGCAAATGTTGATATAGTTGGAATAATATCTGTCTTGCTTGTAACTTTTCATTGCTGCTGTTCTTTTAAAATTTATTTTGCCTTCCACTCTTTTTCTGTCTTCTCTGATACTGAGTATTTTATATACTTCCATTTTCTCTCCTCTTAGTATATCAGTTATACTGATATATACTGAATTATTACAATTCCAAAATGTTTTTCAGTTGTTGCTCTAGAGTTTGCAGTATACGTTTACAACTAATCCACCTTCAGATAACACTGTATTGCTTCATGGGCAGTGCAGGTACCTTATAACAGAGTATTCCCACTTCCTCCTTCCCATCACTTACAACATTGCTGTTCTTTATTTCATTTTTCCATAAGCTGTAATCATCCAATATATTGTTGCTGTCTTTTGAACAAACTGTGTGTTAGATCAATTTAGAATTTTAAAAATAAGAGATTTTGTTTTGCCTTCTTTTATTTCTTGTCTGATGCTATTCCAGAAGAAAATTATGTAGTCCCATGACCTGTATATTCTTCCTGTTCTCTGGGGAACTTATTTTAGCATTTCTTTCAAGGCAGGTCTTCTGTGACAAATTCCCTCCATTTTTGTTGAGAAAGTTTTTTTTTCCTCGTTCACTTTTGAAGGTTAATTTTGCTGGATACAAAATTCTAGAGTGATAGTGGTTTTTTTTTTTATTCTTTCAATGCTTTAAATATTTCACTCCACTTTCTTCTTGCTTGCATGGTTTTTGAGGAAATGTCTGATGTAATTTTTATCCTTTTTCATCTATAGGTAAGGTTTCCTGTCCCCTACTCCTACTCCTGGCTTCCTTCAGGATTTTTCATTTGTCTTTGATTTTGTGCAGTTCGAATATGATATGCCTATGTGTAGATAATAGCCAGCCCTTATGGTCTGGTGGTCAAGATTTGGCACTCTTGCTGTTGCAGCCGGGATTCATTTCCTGGTCAGGGAACCACACCACCCATCTGTCGGTTGTCATACTGTGGTGGCTGCATGTTGCTGTGATGCTGAAAACTGAGCCACTGGTATTTCAAATACCAGCAGGGTCATCCATGGTGGATCCGTTTCAGCAGAGCTTCCAAACTAAGAGAGAGTAGTTGAAGAAGGACCTAACCACCCACTTCTGAAAAAATTGAACATGAAAACCCTATCAATAGCAATGGGGCATTGTCTGATATAGCACCAGGAGGTGAGAAGATGGTGCAGAAAGACCTTGTACACAGGGTCACTAGGAGTCAGAATTGACTCAATGACACCAACAACAAAGTGTATATATTTTGGTATTTATCCTACTTCATGTTCTCTGAGCGTCCTGGATCTGTAGTTTGGTGTCTGTTATAAATTTTGGAAAATTCTTAGCCATTATTTCTTAAATATTTCTTCTCTTCCTTTCTCTCTTTTCTTTCTGGTGTTTCCATCATCTGTATGTTATTTCTTTTTAAATTGTCTCACAGTTTTTGGATATTCTGTTTTTTTCCCCCGTCTTTTCAGTTTAGGAAACTTCTATTGAGGTATCTTTTAGCACACTGATTCTTTCTTAGACTATGTCCAGTCTACTCATGAAATGCATTCTTCATTTCTGTTACTGTGTTTTTGACTTCTAGTATTTCCTTTTGATTCTTTCTTAGCATTTTCTTCTATTTGCTTATGTTACCCATCTGTTCTTGTATATTACCACTTTTTCCATTAGAGCTTTTAGCATATTAGTAGTTATTTGAAATTGTTGGTCTATTAATTCTGAAATCTCTGTCATATCTGAATTTGGTTCTGACACTTGCTTTGTATCTTTAGATTGTGTTTTTTGCCTTTTAGCATGTCTTGTAATTTTTTGTTGAACGCTAGATGTGATGTCTTGGGTAAAAAGGACTTATGCAAATAGGCCTCTAGTGTGAGGTTTTATGTTGATCTGGCTAGTTGTTAGTCTGTTTACTGTTTGTTGTAGGTGTGTGTGTTGGAGGCCAAAAGTTTCCCTAGTGTCCTTTTTTGGTCTACTCTCTCATCTTTGGGATTCCTTAGAGACTCCTTTATAAATAGAATCTGAGCCTTGCCATTCTTTCAGTTACAATTCCCTGTTGATGTGCTAAGGTGTCGGGGAGGGGAAGTGTTTTGTGGTCCTATCATTAGGTCTCAGTCTTTTAGTAGATCCTACTGTGGGCTTTCACCTTCACAAGTGCCCCTTGCCAACTGCCAACCCCCCCCTCCCCCCCCCCGGATGGCACAGGAAGGATAGAGAGGGCCTGATTTGGATATTTCCCTTTTCCCATTTGGTTAGGATTTGGTGCAATCCATGTTGGTTAGCCTCTGGTAAAATAGTTTTCCTTGAGGGCAGTCCTTTGTTAAGGGGAACCACATGCTTTGGGCTCATTTCAAAATGGTTGCTTTACCTCTCCTGTTTCCAGAAGCAGAGGGAATTATTCTCTGTTCTTTGCCCTGAGAACCTAATGGGGCTTCTGGAGATAAAACTCATGACGGTGTGGGAGGCCCCATGAGGTTGGTTTCCCAGGAGTTTTTAATCTTTCAAGTTGATGCACTCTCAGTCTAGCAGTTAATCAGTTTGCGTTAAGTTTTTCTACCTTTTTCTGGCTCCAGTGGTGGTTTCTGCTTCTGGTAAGCTGCAGTTTTCTGTATATGCCTGGTTCTTCAGTTTTTGGGGTGGAAGTTTGTCCTGTAACCTCAATTCTTTGGAGCTAAGAGGAGTTGTTGATTTTCAGTTCAGCTTTTTTCTTGTGTGCACCAAAGTGACGACTTGACTTGTTGGACTGGAAACTGGAAGTCAGTATGCATTTTTAAATATTTGAATTGACCTTCAATTTAGTTTGAGTCCTAACACTTAAAAGTAATGGTGCTTTACTAGGAGCTGTCTAAACCATTACAGTTAGTCAATTTGATTCATTTAATCTTACTGAGCGTTCATCTACTAAATTTCGTTCATCTCTCAAGCACTGGATATATTAAGATGCTTATTTCTCTGTACCCCTCTTTTCAAAGGCTTTTTTTCATTGTCCTTTAGAGCCTGGATCTCTCTCTCGTATCTTGACAAGGACTTGGGCTTTAGTATTTTCTCTTTTTGTGAAGAAATCTTCCTGTCTACTGGCTCATTTGCACCAGCATCTAATTATGCTGTCATATATCATCTTAAGAAAAGGAAACCACCTTGACCCTTTCCCCACCATCTAACTTCTACTGCAATCTCTGCTCACTTTTATCATCAAGAATTGTCTATTCATATTGTTACTTTCTCAAATTTTATTTACTTTTCAATCTATTCCAATCAGGCTTTTGCTTCTAATACCACTATGACTGCTTTTGTCAAAGGCACCCAGGTGCTCCCTCTTGCCAAATCCACTAGACACCTGTCCCTGCTTACTTGACCTTTTAGCAGAATTCAGTGTAGTTGAACACTCCTACCTTCTGGAACGTCCTTTTCTTGACTTCCATAACAGTATGTCCTTCTGGTTTTCCTTCTAGCCTTTACTTAGTAGTTGCTGTTGCTGGTCTTTCTCTTTTCATCCAACTATGGAATGTAGTTAAATGCTCAATCCTTGAACTTTTTACCTATCCTCTTTTCCCTTTACACTTAGATGAACTGGTCTGTTCCCATGGCTTAATACTTTTGTTAACTCCCCAAATTTTTATCTCCCTCCCAGCCACCTCTCAAAGCTCCAGTCTTGATATCCACTAGGATAATTTAAAAAATGAACATGTCCAACCCTGAACTATTTTTCTCTTTGTCTTCCTCATCTCAGTGCAGCACCACTGTTCATCTCATTATGTCAAAAACCATGGAGCAGTCTCTTCCTCACCTCCCATATACAGTCTGTTTGTTATTCATTAGTCCAAGTGTTTGTTTTTGGATTATTTTTACTTTAATTTTTTTACAGCAGTTTTAGGTTTACAGAAAAATTGAACAGAAAGTGCAGAAAGTTTCCAATTAATTCCCCCTCCCTCATTTCCTCTACTAACATAGTACCTTAGTTTAGTACATTTGTTACAGTTGAACCAATTTTGATACTTTCAAGTCCATAGTTTACATTAGGGTTCATACAGTTGTATGGATTTTGCTAAGTGCATAATGTCGTATATCCACCATTATGGTATCTTACAGAAAAGTTTTGACTGCCCTTAAAAATCCACTGCTCCACCTGTTCATCCCTCATCATTCCCAATTCCTGGCAACCACTGATCTTTTTTTACTGTCTTTTTAACTTTGCCTTTCCCAGAATGTCATATAGTTGGAATCACACAGTATGTAGCCTTTTCTGCAGGCTTATTTCACTTGGCAATATGCAGTTAAGTTTCTTCCTTGTCTTTTTGTGGCTTGATAGCTCATTTTATCACTGTATAGATCAACCACAGTTTGTTTATTCATTCATCTTTGAAGAATGTCTTGATTGCTTCCAGTTTTTGGCACTTAGGGATAAAGCTGCTGTAAACATTTGTGTGTAGGATTTTGTGGACATCAGTTTTCAACTCATTTGGAAAAATACCTAGTAGTGCGATTGCTGGATCTTATGGTAAGCCTATGCCTAGCTTTGCAAGAAACCACCGAGCTGTCTTCCAAAGTGGCAGTATCATTTTACATTCTACCAGTGGTGAATGAGAGTTCCTGTTGCTCTACACCCTCACCAGCATTTGGTGTTGTCAGTGTTTGGGATTGTAGCCACTCTAATAGGTGTATGGTGGTATCTCATTGTTTTAATTTGCATTTCCCTAATGACATATGATATTGAGCATCTTCATATGCTTATTTTCCATCCATATATCATCTTTGGCAAGATGTCTGTTCAGATTTTTTGCCCATTTTTTAAATCAGTTGTTTGTTTTCTTATTGTTGAGTTTTGAGAGTTCTTGGATATTTTGTATACCAGGTCCTTTAGCAGATAAGTGTTTTGCAAATATTTTCTCCTATCCGTGGCTTATCTTCCTTCTTTTAACAGTGTCTGTTGCAGAGCAGAAGTTTTAAATTTTAATGAAGTCTACTTCATCAATTTTTTCTTTAATGGATCATGATTTTGGTGCTGTATCTAAATCCATTGCCAAATCCATGGTCACCCAGATTTCCTCATATGTTATCGTCTGGAAATTTTACAGTTGTGAGTAACTGTAAAATTACAGTTTACATTTAGGTCTATGATCCATTTTGAGTTAACTTTTTTGAAAGGTATAAGGTCAATGTTTTTTCTTTTTTTTTGCATGTGGATGTCCAGTTGTTCTCTAACACCATTTGTTGAAAAGACTGTCCTTTCTCCTTTGAATTTTCTTTACTCCTTTTTCAAAGGTCAGATTTACCTCCTAAATCTCTCTGAAACCTGCGCACTGCTCACTATCTCCATCTACCAGCCTCTACTCCAGGCTGCCATCATCTTTTGCTTGAACTCTTGCAGTAGCCCTTACTGGTCTCCTTGCTTTGTCTCTTGACCTCTGTATTCTTCACAGAATATGATTTATCACAATTTTAAGGCATAAATAAAATCTTACCTGTTTTCTGCTTAATACTCGATTGCTTTCCTTTGTAAAAACAATAAAATCCAAATTCTTTGTCATGGCCTATGAGGCCCTAGATCATCTTGCCCTGCCTTTTCCTCCAACTTTACCCTTACTCCTGCCCTCCAGCCAGCCTTGGGCTTATTTCATTCAGTCTCTAAATTGTTTAACTATCTCTTGCCTTAGGGGATTCCCAATGACTGGAATGCCCCTGTCCCAGCTCTCAAGTCTCAGCTTAAATGTTTCCTTTTTAGATATGCCTTCTCTAGTCACTATAACTAAACGTCCAATTCTACATCTTGACTTACATTCTCTTATTCTATTGATTTCTTCCTAGTATTTTTCTCAATTTAAAAGCATATATTGTTTGTCTATTTATTGCCCAACTCCCTGAGACCAAGGATCATGTCTGTCTTGTTTATATTGTTTTTTAAGCACCTGCCACAGTAGCTGCCACATACTAAGCACTCAACAAATATTTCAATGAAGAAGACATAGGCAGCCTTTGAGATGCACCAATCTAGTGAGGGAAATCCACACATAAACGAGTAAAGTGTAATGCCACTTTAGTGCTGTTGGACTGTTGTTTAGTCCTGGAAAATAAGTGTTGAAAGGCTGAAAAAGAAAAAAACCTTTGGGATTCTTTCTCACTAGTGTGAATTAGTGATTACAGAGGTCCATTTGTGAAGTCTTATTTGCTTAGGCTTCTTAGCCATAAATGTTTATATTTTTATTATTTGATAATGTGGGGTCAACGTAACTCATCTTGGCAGTCTCAGACTTAGGATCTTAAGTGTCCCAAGAAACCAGCCATCTGTAGTGACAATATGGGTATTGTAGGGGCGTCTCAAGCCCACCAAGAGGTCTGACAGCATACTAATTGAGCATTGGCTCTAGAGTCAGTGTTTGCTTTTGAACACCCAGTGCTGCCACTTACCTTGGGCAAGTCATTTAACCTCTGTGTGTCTCAGTTTCCTCATCTGTGAAGGAGCTAATAAACATACTTGCCTCACAGGGTTGTTTTGAGGATTAAATGGGCTAATATATATAAAGCATTTACTGTGTGCCAGGTCCTGCAATAAACATAAGTGTTTCTGTTATTATATGAAGGCCTTCTCATTTAACTAAAATTTTACTACATTAGAATACGCTTACATCGAGTAACATGCAGCTTTCTCAACAGACACCTCACTTCCTACTTTGATGAGAAAGACTTCATTCTCCTGCTACCAAACATAAGTCTTTTCAGCACCCATCCCTCTCTCTTCTCCTATGCTCTACATCATATTACTTTTGCTTTCTTAGATTTCTTAAGATTTTTTTATCCCTTCTTGCTTTTCATAGGTAACTTCTTCCTTTCAACTAGCTTCTTCTCATATGCATACATGTTAAAGTCTCTCCAATCAAAAGGAATTATATCTAACTGTAGCTACTGTCTCACCTCTTCCTCTATGTACCCAAACTTAAAAACTGACTATAACATTCTTTCCACTTCTTCCAATGCCCCTCACTTCTCAGCCCACTCCAGTCTTGTTTCTACCTCTTAATAACTTCATTGAAATAATATTGAAGTTATCAGTGGTCTTGTCACCAAATCAAATGGAGTTGATTTGGTGATAAGTTTTCATACCTTGTCATATGTGTGCTCTCAGCAGCATTTAACATAATTGATGGCATTCTCTTTTGACATTTTTAGTTCTGTGAGTCTTTACTCCTCTGTATCTTAGCTGGTTCTAGGTCTCGTTTGCAGACTCATTCTCACTCTACCCAGGCTCATTTTATATTTTGGGGTTTCTAAGGCTGGCTTCTTGGTCATTATCTCTCAATTCTTTGGGTGTCTCTATCCATACCTCAGATCAACTACCTTTATTCTGATGAATCAAGTTTAATAACACTGGTACAACTTTATAGATCGAACTACCTACTTGGGGTGTCATTGTGTGTGCCCCAAGAGCAATTCAAACACATTCAATGAATTTATGATCTTTTCCCCCTCAAATCAGGACTTCCTTTAGCATTGCTCATTTTAGTGAGTATCACCCCCATCCATCCAGTTAGGCATGCCAGAAAGCTAGATATCCTGCATATCTGTGTATTCCTTACACCTCCTTTACCCAGTCTGTTGTTCAGCCCTGTTGATTTTTGTGTCTAAAACCTCAACAGCCTATTTCTGTTTCTATTACCGTGGCTCAGTCCGTGATTTCCTAACTTAAACTATAACAGTTCTAATTGGTCTCCTTATATACACCCTTGTGCTAATCCAATTCATTCTCCACAATACAGCCAGAGGGATGTTTCTCAAGATACTAGTTTAATGATATTATCCCCTTAATTAAACACTGAATTGACTTCCTCTTGCTCTTAGGATCCATGGATAGGATAGAGACAAAAATCCTTAATATAATTTGTGTAACCCTGAAAGACCAAGTCCCTATTTACCTCTCCAGTCTCACCTTTGGCCACTTTTTGGTGTTTGTCTCTCCTCCTTGTCCTTATGTCTCAGCTCAGTCGTCATTTCCCTACCTCGGGAGCACCTCTAATCTTCTTGAATAGGTTAGATGACTATCTTGTTTGCTTTCATAGTGCCATGTACATATTGTATCATTGCTTATAGGCACATTTTTACATTTTTATGTACCATTTCTCCGTTTAGCTAAAAGCTCCCAAGAGACCAAGGATCTTCTTTGCTTTTTGCTTACCATTTGCCAGTGCTTGGCACAGCAACTGGCTTAGACTCTTCATTTCACTGAGTCTTAAGATGCCGCCACACTTTCCTTTTACTAAGTAAAGAAAAGAAAAAAAGTAATCAATGACAGATAAACTCACAATAATATTGAAAGAATTTTTTATAAAAGCTGAATTAACTTGGACTGTAGTATTCTCTCCCAGCCCTTGCCTCTCTATGATGGCAAAAGATACGTTATTTAAGAAAAAAATTCTAGAGTCTGTTTCTTGGCTCTGATACGTTATGAAAATAATGGGTACTTAATAATGGTTCCACTCTTCGGGCCTTCCAAAACTGAAAAGTTAGATTTGTTTCTAACTTTGGGAAGAAAACATTCAAGCTAGTTTTGATTTGGCTTTAAGTGCAGGTTTGATGTCTTTTCTGAACTCTCAAGCGATTCTGACTTGTGATCATCTCTAGGAAGGGATATTTAGTGATAATTTGAGTTTAAGAACAGCACAAGAATTTTTAACTTAAGGTGATGTGTAGTGAATCATTGCTTGTCTGCTTGTCGAGTTCTTCATTTCATTAATTTACTGTTTCTTTTTTTTCTCATACTTTTGTTTCTTTGGGGACCATGACCCACTGTCAGCATTTCTGTTTTCATTTTTTAGTTCAGGAGGTTTTCCTCTGCACCATTCCTACAGGGGTCAAAGAGGTCTTTTCCTTAATAGATTTAATTTTTGTCTTGACTCAATTTACGCTTTGTACTAGAGAACTTTAGAATGGAAAGATTCAGTTTGCCATTTAACATTGTGTGTTTCTCAAAGAAAACTTTAAAGTGTCAAAGAATCTTTTTGTAATTTTAGGGGCTGTTTTGCTAGGTTCTGAATAATAAACACTCCTGGTAGCCTGGCATTTGGTCGTTGGAATAAACTAATCACTTCAGCCTTTTGCAATCACTTAGAATACTCATTAACTGTGAGTCATTGTTTTGAAATAATGTACATTATAGCTCTTTTTGTTTTTCTTGCTTGAATTGCCTAACATTCTTTAGAACAACTTTGTGGCAGTTGTGAGCTTAGTGTACATTTTTATTCTAAAAATTGGGTGGTGCCAAAGTACATTGCTGGACCACAAACCGTTTTATTCCCATGCAAATTGGTATTTTTTTAGAGCAAAAAGTACACTGAAGTATAGGACTTTTTTTTTCTTTCTGAAGTACTGGTAAGCTTATTTTGAGAAAATGTATATGTTTGAATTAATAGGGCACTAATTACCTCTGGCATCTTAAAAAATTTATAAACATATTTCTTTGCTAAACATGGTACTGCATTTCTTTATTTTCCCGATTAAATTTATAATATTCCTTTGAAAGCAGAGAATAACCTTTGTATTTATTTAACAAGTTAAAAATCAGTCACTATTATCACACTTGATTAAAATATATCTGAAGAAAATAGCTTATTAAATGCTTCCTAAAATTTGTAAAGTTTTAATTATAAGAACTCAGTAATTTTTCTTCAAACATTTTAAGTATGTAGTCTACTGTTTTTTTTTAGTTGATGGCATTCTACTGTCAATGTATACGTATTCTAATATAAGTCTTTTCTTCATGGAAAATATGACTTAATGAACTCATGTTTTTCATTGTTGTTTTTAAAAAGGCATTAAAAACAATCTTGTAATGGCTATCAGGTTTCTAAAAATAATCAGCAGCTCTGCTACCACTTTCAATATGAACTATTAAACCAGAGCCTTGGTATCTTAGTTGCAGAATTTAGTGCATTAAAAACAAAAACAAACCAATAATCCCCTCCTAGCAGTCACCTTCTTTGTTCTCTGAACTCTTTGTGTTGGTGGTGGTAATATAGGACTGTCTGAATGATGACACATTTTATGCATGTTTTCTAATTAAGTAGTCTGAATTCAAAAAGCTTTGTTTAAATATATTACATTCATCTTCCTATAGTACAGTTTCTTAATAAGTCTCTGGCATATCAGTATTGGCAAATTTAGATTGCCTTTTTACTCAGCCCGCTAAAAATGTCAGGTTACTTATGAGGAAGAAGAGATTATCCTAAAAGATTGAATACCTCTTTTACGTTCTTGGAAATGTTTTCAGTTGTTGTGACATGAAGGATCCACTAGGAATGAAGAGATTTATATGTAAATTCTAACTTTATAAATTTTTCAGTGAAAAATTGGATACTATTTATTGGCTATGCTTTTGGGCATCATCTTTTTTTCTATTTAAGTTGGGCTTCTTGATAGGAAAAGGAGAACCAAATTTGTTATATAAATTAGTTTTTTATTGCTCACCTCTGTAAGTCAGAAGTTATTTTTAGCTCACCCCTAATATAAGTATATATTTTGAGTATGCAGATCTGAGAGGTTTTTTAGATCACTCTCAACATTTCAGTAGAAATCACAAAGTCATGGGAACATTTCTAAACATCACTCTGTAACTTGCTTCGTTATTTTTTAAAATCTTGGTTAAAGTCTTTATGACAGTAATATGAATCTGATTCCATGGTCAGTTTATTTTAACACTTTTTTATGGCTGTCAGAGATGGTTGACAAAGATACATAGATTCAAATGGCAATGATTCCTAAATCATGACACTAAGATTTTAGTATCATCCAGCATTTATGCTGAGGTTTGGTGATATTTGGCTAGTCACTAATCGTCTGTCCTTGCACCTGATTGGAAGGTTTTAAGTTTCTGTCGTTTTATGAAATGGATTAAAAACCTGATGAACTTCTTTCGGAAGATTTTGAAACAGGTTACAAATTCAGTTTCTAAGCTTTTGAGTGTGCAAGTGAGAGGTTTTTAAAAATTACTCTCTCAACATTTTTAGTACAAATCACAAAATGATGGAGATTATTTGAAACATCCATCTTTAACATTCCTTTCTCATAGAAAGTTACACTAGAAAAGCAGTTACATTCTCATGAACTGTTCAAACATTGCGTTTATATTGAAGGTCCAGGTTTAGTGTTTATTGTTTTGAAGATTCTGCTTTGTGGCTTAACCTCTCATCATCACAGAAAAGGTCAGCAAATTTTGAGTGTTTTTCTTTCCGTAAAAGAAAAATCCAAGCCCATCTTTTAAGTTCAACAAGTCTTTTATGTTCTTTACAATAGATAACTAGTGAACTGTATGGGGGAAAAGAATTTTCAGCCACTCCCTATCTTATTAAGAATATCCTGATGATTCTTCTATTTTAAAGGTATTTTTTTTTTTAAATAAAATTAACTACATTGATGATGTCCTGGAACAGTTAGTGCACACTTCTTATTTCAACTTCTTTGTTGCAATAACTTGCCTATGACTGAATGACTCATCAAGTAATTTTCACATAAGTTGCTATCTCTGTAAATTTATCTGAGAATCCTTTTTCTAGTTAAAGCAGCTGGTCCATCAGAAGCTACACATACAATTTATTAAAGAAGAAATTTGCTTTTGAGATTACATCATCTCCAATAAAACTTTTCTTTAATTCTTCACATACACACAATGTTTTATTTTGGAAACACAATCTAGCAAATGCCATAGGCAGATACGTAAGAAATGTGTCTTCTATATCCAGCCTTCCGTACTATATAATTTGCTCTAATACTTCTTTCTTCAAACATGAAGCAATCTTTCCTTCAATTCTTCTGAAAATATTTACTGATTAAGGATTGCATTTTAATTTGTTACTATACTGTTTATTTTTTATCATTTTACCCATTTTTACCGTGGGAGGACGAGCAGCTCTTTTCCCAATGTAATAACTATTTGTTGTTAGTAATATTTAGTGAGTGTTGTAAAATGTTGAAAGAACTGGATTGAGTATTGTATGGCTTTAAACATATCTTTAAACAATATAGAGTTTATCTTTATGTTCTGGGTGTTTAATTCAATTCTTAGATGTCTACTGATAGTGATGGCTTCATATTCTCATTAATTATCATAGCACAATATATATTTAGGACTGTGATTGTCAATTGTGGTAGTGGACATAAATCTGTATTTCAGATAGAATTCTTGATAGTTTTGCAGGTTTTTTTTTTTTGTAGATCTGATTTTATGTCATTGCATTTACCAGCTAATCTGGTTAATAGGGTATTTGTGCTAGGAGAAGTGTTCAGCTCTGCCATTTTCCTTTTATTTGCTCGTGTTTGCATTATCAATATTATCCTAATCCTATATTCCTTTGCAGGAATATTTTAAAGCCATTTCTCCATTTGGTGTGGGTTATTTTAGTTAAAACACTATAACTCACTTAACCAGGTGCCCATAAACTGCAGTAAAATTTAAAACATTGAAAGTAACCAGGTAAGCATGCTACTGAAAATTCCTAAGCCTCTGTGGAACTGCCGCTGAGGAAACCTTAACTGGGGCACAGCCTGAGGACTCTAGTTGGTGGAGACCATCTCACCAAGGGATGGACTGAGTGGGCCAGTTTCAATTTGCATATTAAATATCAGCAGAGCTCAGTGTCTTTCTTAACCTTTTAAGATTTTTTTAAAAAGGAATTTTAATATTCCTGCACCAAATTGATTGCCTTTCATACCCTATTTTGGAGTGTACTGGTTTACAGTATGGTTTAAAAAAATTGGAGTTTTCTCTCATAGTCCTTCAAAATTAAAATAATTTGCATGTGAATTAAAATAAATTCCAACCTTACTTAACAGTTCATATTTTTTCCATCACCTTAATGCCCTCAAATTTTTTCATTTCTCAGATTATCAAACTCTTTCTGAATTAAACCATTGTACAATCTTAGATAAATATTAAAGCAGTTTAATGAAAGCAATAATACCATGTCCATGATACTTTCTGATGGCTAGATAAATATGGTTAGGACTGTCATAAGATAAGCAGTCTGTTTTTATCTTGGTCCTTTTTTGGGGGATGAAACAATTTGTTTAATTAGAAATACTCGTTCTGAATTAACATATAATTTGTTTACCTCCACTTTGAAGCAGTGTGTTAGTTTTCTTCTGGAATTTTTAACTTCTTTTTTTGTCAAAACTATTTTGAATGTGCTGACATATTCTTGAGATTGATTTAACTTGCAGACATTTAAAGAAAATAACAGCATTAGGCTGGAAAATACTTTAAAATGCTCCGGTTTTGATAGATCGAGGAATAATGTTCCTGCGCATTTTCATTTTGAAAAGTTAATGATTATTTTCTGTTATTGATGTGTTTTAGAAATTGTAGGGGATAATAATTTCTTCTGGGGAATTTTCTAATTTATGCTCACTATTTTCTCCAATTTTTAGTAGTATTTTAGTGAGGAGGAAATAATTTTTTTATAGTAACGATGTTACCATTGCTCTCCTGTGTTTTAGATGTAATGGTTGTAGATAAGTGCACTCTGTAAGAAAATAAATATTAGTTTGTGAAATGGGCTATAGCACAGGATGAATAGAGAAAGTTTGAAAATTAGCTTCCATTTCAGTTGTTACCTCCGATGATTAAAAGGGGTGTGTGTGTGTGTGTGTGTGTATTTTGTACATGTACACACAGGCAATCTGGATCTACTTATATTTATGTGTAGTATACATGTATTTGTGTATACACCCAAACTTATGCACACACACAGGTGTATATGTGTGTGTATAAACACTTCATTGATCCCAACTAAAAGGGAGCATACATTAGACAGCTATAATTCTGGATTGGTTTTCTAGAATCATTGGCATGTTAGACTAGAGCTAAGAGATTGGGAGGTGGCAGGAGGAAGAGGGGTGACTAACAATTGCTTAGGACTGGAGAAGAGACTGCTATCCCTTCCTTCATCTTAGTGGTAATCAACCTGCTTTTGCTGAAATGTTTTATTTTCTGCTTTGAGAAGCTCCTGTTGTTAGGAGTGTTGCTGTTTCCAGAAATAGGAGAGGAAAGGAAGGAAATTATAGAGGCAAACCTTGACTTTTAAAATCCTGTCTTTCAGGGAGAAATTACAAGTGCCTTGATCTCATCTTTTCTACTTAGTGAATTTTTGATGGAGTGTTTTAGTGTCCCATTCTACATTTTGCTACTTTTAACAACCATAAATCAAATAGTATTTCACTTGTAATGTTAATTTTTTTTCATGGTAAGTAAGGGAGAATATTTCTTTACTGGTGTAGCGCAGTCACTGAGTGTGTTTTGAAGATGGCCTGAGTGTGTGTGATGTGTTGGGATGTCCTGGGTTTCTACCATATGGCTAGTTTCCATTAGCCTTATGCCCAGGTACCCTTTTGGGGCCTGAATCCAAGTCTTCAGGAACTTTTATTTATTAAGAGACTATTTAAAGTATTGAGAGTATTTTTTTTGGGGAGGTCATTGGAATTAACAGGGAGATCATCCACGGTGGGGAGGGGAATTTGGAAGAGGGGATGCCCCTTATTATTCAGCATCAATTTGTAGTACGCCCAAAGATTCCCAAGCACACTAGTGATGGTCCACAGAAAACTTTTCTTTCCCACCTTGAGGAAGATTGGCCCTGAGCCAACATCTGTTGCCAATCTTCCTCTCTTCTTTTTTCTCCCCAAAGCCCTAGTACATAGTCATATATGCTAGTTGTAGGTCCTTCTAGTTCTTCTGTGTGGGACGCTGCCTCAGCATGGCTTGATGAGTAGTGAGTAGGTCCTTGCCCAGGATCTGAACCAGTGAACCCTGGGCTGTTGAAGTGGAGCGTGCAAACTTAACTACTGCACCACCGGGCTGGCCCCAGAAAACTTTTTTTTAAAATAGTGTAGATGCTGAAGTTCTGCAGATAAAGTAACACATTATTCTAGGGATAATACAGATTAGCTAAAACATTTAGAAACCACTTTTTGGAAATGGCATATGTTTTTATTAAAATCAGCCCCACTTCTATTTCAACCATTCACTTCAAAAAATATTATAGAGGGGTAACATGAAAAGTGTTTATCTACTCTCAGAAATAGTATACTAGAAGTGTGGGTTTTGTTCATATTAATATGCTTATTTTTCCCATCTGTGAAGTAACTGCTTATTGGAACTGAGACGGTTTTGTTTCTTTTTAAAATTTTTAATAGTTTAAAAAATGGTACACATTGCAAAGTATTGCTCTTACCTCTTTTCCAAATTTGCCCAGTACTGTGTACCTCCCTAATTCTAGCCCTAGGCAGCCACTAGTAAGTTCTTTGTTGTTCTTTCAGGCATTCTATATATATATATTTCAGCAATTCAGAATTTATATTCTTTTTTTTTTTTTTTGGTGAGGGAGATCAGCCCTGAGCTAACATCTGTCGCCAATCCTCCTCTTTTTGCTGAGGAAGACTGGCCCTGGGCTAACATCTGTGCCCATCTTCCTCTGCTTTATATGGGACGCTGCCACAGAATGGCTTGACAAGCGGTACGTTGGTTCGCGCCCCGGATCTGAACCCCAGGCCGCCACAGCAGAGCACGCCCACTTAATCGCTATGCCACGGGGCCAGCCCCTCAGAATTTATATTCTTAGTGTTTCACTTTTTCAAATTTTACACAGAAAGTAGCACACTATACACACTGTTCTGTCCCTTTTTTCATATAGTAAATAGACTGCTTCCTCATTTTTTTCAAGTTGTACAGTACTACATTATATGTGTATATCATATTTTACTTACCTAGTGTCTAATTAATGTATATTTAGGTTGTTTCTTATCTTTGCTAATACTGTAATGGGTAACCTTGTATATATGTCATTTCCTATCTGTGTAAGTATATTCATAAGTTAAAATCCCAGAGGTAGAAATGCAGGGTCAAAGGGTTTGATTTTGTAATTTTGAAGAATATTGTCAAATTGACATCCATGAGAGTTGTACCAATTTACGCTCCCACTAGCAATAGATGAGAGTGCCTGTTTCCCTACTGCCTTGTCATTAGAGTATGCTATTGAACTTCTGGATTTTTGCCCATCTGTTAGGTGAAAGTTGTATCTCAAAGTAGTTTTAATTCGCATGTTTCTTGTGAGTGACTTTAAGCTTCTTTTCATATATATTTTCACTTCCATGCACTGCCAGTTCATATTTTTTGCCCATTTTCTATTGAGTTCGTTTTTCTTTTTTATAATTAGCCCTTTGCTGGTGTTATGAGGAATAGCCAATATTTTTCCCAGTTTGACATTTATCTTTTGATTGATTTTGCTCATAGTGGTGGGTTTTTTTGTTTTTGTTTTTTTGCCATGCATAGTTTTTTATTTTTATGTAGCCAAAGTTATCAAAGTTTCCTTTTATGACTAAAATTTTGAGTCAGAAAGACCTTCTTTACTCCAAGGGTATAAAGAAGTTATATTTTCTTTAACTATTGGTTTCATGTTTTCTATATAAATCTTCGACCCCTTTGGAGTTTATTTTGGTTTTCTTTCTTTGGAGATCTGACTGTGTCTTTTTGCAGATTGCTCCTAGTTGTTCTGATAACAGCTAATGAATAATTTATATCTTCCCCAGATGATCAGATCATACTCAGAATGAGTTTTAATTAGAATGTCCTTCAATGTTTTGAATCTGAAGGTGATAAAAGAAAAGATGAGTAATAGAAAAGGTAGCATTTTCTGTTTTTTAGTTTCTTTCTTAGTTGAGTTACCAGACTCTTAGTTCTCTATAGCTACCCACATATTGAAAGGAACTTTTTCCAAACTTTTCTACTACACTTGCTAGAGTTTAGTGTAGGTTATCGCCAAGGTTTATCTATCAAAACTGTTTTTGGTTGGTGTCTGGGATTGTTCATGCCTGCTGAGGTAACTTGTCATCTGAATTCTCTTCTCCCAAAGACCTTAATTAGCTAACTCGAGAGCAATCTTGGAGAGGGTGGATAAGACAAGATTCTCTACTGTGGTTCAGGGTAACATTGGCTAATATTACTTATGGTGACATAGTTGGATATATCTCCTCTGTTAGCAGTTAGGGTTTCCAATGGTTTATGCAAATTCTGAATCAAAATGGAAAAAATAAAAAACCAGCCAAGTGTTACAAGCTGATCTCTGTTCTAGTCAATTCACATTATTTAAGGAGTGCTTTCTATTGTTAAATATTTCACTCTATTTTGTTAGGCCACTTTCTTCCTAATCCAATTATCTCACATTTTCAAATATGAAGACCTATTTCTAATATCAAAAAAACTTCACAGATCTTTGTGCTTTTTGTATACGGTGACTAAGAAAATACATGACAAAAATCTGTCATTTCTTGCAGTGAGATTGAAATTAATTGATATTGGATTGATCATAAAAAGCATCCACATACATTGAAAAAGTAAATAGGTTCATGTTTGGGATATACAGGGTCCAGGCAATCATTACTGTCAGTCACATATTAGATCCTATACACCAAGTCATTTTAAGTAAGCCCTAGATTAAGTAAAACAAAAGGGTATGAGAGAGGAAATCCTGTCCCTCACGTAGGAGCTGACTTAATAGGGTAGACAACCATTGATCTCAAGATCATTTCAGAAGTGTTAAGACAGGGGAGGTGGAGGATTACTGTGTAATTGGTCACAGTTAAATCTAACCTGGTCTGGAGGAGCAGGGAAGACCTGCCTAAGCAGGTGACTTTTCAGCTGATCTCTGAAGTGGACTGATGAGATTTAGAACTGGAGGCAAGAAAAGCAAGTAGGAAGCAATTTCAGGATTTAGGCAAGAGCTTATGTGGGCCTGCATTAGAACAGAGGCTTTAGAGATAGGAATGAAAAGATTGATTTAAGGAAGACTTAGGAATTCCTGTCTTGTTAATTGATGGGTATAGGTGTAGGAAAGGGATAAATTAAGAACAACCTAGTTTTCTAGGTGGGAAGTGGTTCTGTTTCACAGAAATAGGGAATATAGGTTTACATAGGTAAGACTAAATCACTTTTAAGTATGTTGAGTTTGAAAGAAATATCCAAGTAGAGATGGCCAATGAGCATTAAAAATTGAGCCTGAAGATTGGGAATTCTGAAATGAAGATACTGATTTGGAAGCTGTCGTCTTAACAATGATAATTAAAGCCATGAGAGTAGAGGTGATCACCCAGAAAGTGTGTGTAGAATGAGAAGAGCAGAAGGCTGAAGGTAGAACTTTTGGGAACATCGGCCTTTAAGGGATAGGAAGATTCTAATTATGGCCTTTGATTGGGCGTTTCCTCTTTACTTGAATTGCTATCCAAGCTCTTTACCCAACCAAATCTAATCGGTCCTTAGGTCCCTAAAACCTATCTTCATCATGAAACCATTTCTACTGCTTTTTCTAGAAATTAGAAAAGAAAGGCATTTATTGGTGGTAACATTTATTTTTAATCAAATACTACTTCATAGAGTCACAGATTTTTGGCTTGATTGGCTGGTTCCTGATTGTTAAAAGAAAAAAACGTGTGTGTACATTTCTTTTTGTTTAGAAGGCTGTCATTTAGATGGGTAGGTGTTTTCAGATTGTCATATTGAGCAATTACTATATCTCAACTGCTTTATGTGCTAGATATTATACATAAAAAAATTAGATGTAGCTCCTTATCTTAGAGTATCAATAGCCTAATGGGGAAAAATAAAACAGCAAGATGGATGTTCTGTGAAGTTCATAACTTCCCTTATTCTGTCCTCCCAAATGTAAATTAGAATTAATTTATTGCTAAATTAACCTTATCCCCCCCCCCCGTTATAGTGACATAAGCTCAACTGTAGAAAAGTAGGAAAATTCTAGGCATAGATTTTTTTCATGTTGTTTAAAAATAATTGACATTATACCTGGTATATACAACTTTACATAATTTTTTTAACTCTACACTTTCCCATATTATCACATGTTCTTCAGAAATATTTTCACTTGCTATAGAAAAGCATTATATGAATGTACCAGAATTTATTTATTCATTTATTGCCAGACATTCATTTTTTCACTATTTCATTATAAATAATGCTTTGATCAACACTCATATTTGGGCATTAATCTTTTTATGCATTTTAGATTTTCCTTAGGGTTAATTCACAGAAGTGAAATTATTGGACAAAAGAGTACATATATTTTTAAGACTCCTAATATATACTGACAAATTTCTTTTCAAAAGAGCCTTGACTATACTTTCACTAGCAATGTATGAGAGTACTCATTTCTCTTGCCCAGATTATTATCTTGTACTTTTTTTGCTAATTTTCTAATTTGATGGGTGAAAATAGTATTTTTTAATATGAATCTTTGATTATTAATGAAGATAAACATGTTAAAAGTATAATTATATTTTTTTCTTTCAATTGTCTATCATCTTTTTTCCCTTTTGGTTCTAGTAAATAGTTTAGTGAGCAATTGCATATTCTTACTGTATCTTTTATGATTAATAGACTTAGATGGTATCATTCTTAGCTTTTATGTTTTTCAGTGCAAGGAGGGCCAGGTTTTTTAATCTTAAAAATGTGTTGAAACTTTCCTAACCCTCCTCCCCCTTTTTAAACTGTGGTAAACTACACATAACATAAAATTTACCATCTTAACTATTTTTAAGTTCAGTAGCATTAAGTACATTGACATTGTTGTACAGCCAAAACCACCATCCTACTCTCTTGATCATTTTGATTACTCCTTCAGCATAATAATGTTGGCTTTAAAACTCACCAGTGCTGCCTGTAGCATTCTTAATGTTACTATTTTTGGTTACTATTTTTGTAATAATTTTGTGGAGATTTGTTGGCTTATCTAGATGTGGAAGCACGCTGTCTGGGTGCAAAAGCTCAGATTTCTAGTTTATATTGGGTCTTGGTTGTTACTAATAATTTAGAGTCCCTCATTCAATGAGTGTGGCTTATTAGCGTTAATTTCAATTTTCCCTGAACTTATTATTTTGTTCAAGGCTGATGCTCATCTGCCACTTCATGCATATCACATAGGGCCTCATGAGATAGTTATATGGTTTGTTGTTGTTCTTTTGACTAGACACTTTACTCCTCAGAAATTCTTACCCATGAGGATGGGGGCTGTGTGTCTCTATCTCTGTGAACTGGCAGAGGGCACAGGAAGTAAGAAGGCTTTGCTGTGGGAAGGAACAGAAGGGAGGCCTGGGTGGCTAGGCATGAAGAACAAGGGGGATATTGGTGTGAGATGAAGTTGCAGAGGTAAGAGGGGCCAGATACTATCGGGCCCTATAGGAGTTTGTTTCCTATTGCACTGTGACTAGAACTCTATTAAAGGATTTTAATTGAAGCTGGGGAAGAGGGGGCAACATAGTCTAATATAAGTTTTTTGAAAGATCACCCTGGCTGCTGCCACCCAGAAATGGATTATAGAGGAGTAAGAGTAGACTCTGGGAGATGTGCTGGGCGGCTATTTCTGTTATCCAGGTGGCAGTGTTATACTGAGTTATGTCCTCTCTCTCTCTCTCTCCTTTTTTTTCCTAAATCCATATTATGATTATCTATAGCAGAACTGAAGATAACTCGCCAGGTTTACTCCATGGAAAAGTAAGACTTACCAGACAGTCTGAACATCGGAACGATGGGTTCACTAATACCATACTTTAACTGACCAAGCTAACTAACCTCAGGCTAAACATAGTTTGCATATAAATCTCAAAAGTTCACTGTCAACTATCTTTGAACATGCTTGTGAAGTTAAATGAACTTTAATTATAAAGGATTTAGTGAATTCAGAAAGATACTCGTATTCCTATTTGGTATATGAAGAATAGGAAGTACAGTCATTAATAGTACTGAGATAAAAAGCAAAATATTTGTCAGTTTCTCCTAACTGCAGGCACCATTTTGTCAACGTCATACTTTTACTTTAATTCCTTCTAAATCTATAATAACTTCAGGGTATAGATGAAATTTGAGAGTTTTATGCACATTTTTGGCATGTATTATTTTGGTGTCCCAAGTTAAAGATTGTGTAATTCCTCCTGGAAGCTGCCTCTGATTCCCCAAGACTGGGAAAAGGCTCCTCTAATGTGCTCTTATAGCACATTATACCTTACCCCTATGTTAAGGATTTATCATGCTGAGTTATAGGGCTCTTTGAGGTCAGAGATAAAGATTGGGGAGAATGAAGGCACATGTAGTGGGGGATTGGGGAAGCAAACCGGAAGGGACTTGAGGCAAGTGTGAAATTTCTGTGAAGTCTTACGAATCTTCTCTTTCACTCCATAATACACTTTTGTTTTAATATGGGATAAGATTTTAAATGGCCTAACACTGAGTAAAATTGACAGTACAGGGAGCTGTACATGTTGTCTGTGCCGTGGCTTCGTCTATTTTCAGTATGCTCTTCAGGGTGAGGAATTAGAGTTCTATGGGATTTTGTATACTTTGTTAGTTTTACATATCGGCTTTAGGGGATAACAGCAATACCTACATGATTAGACTTTGTAAGTTTTTAAAAATAATTTAATATAAGATACTTTGAGTGTAAAATTTAGAAAAGAATTCAGATCCTCAGTTCTTCAGTATGATATGTGACTCTGCCTCCTGCCTTCTTAGACTCTCCGAGCTTGGTCTTTTGCTCCTTTTTGGGCTCTCCTTATTTTGACCCTACACTACTCAAATTTTCTTCTTTCTTCTGCTATTTTTACCTCCTTTCTTGGCTATTTACTCCTGAAGCACTTGCCACAGTTCTCAACTCTCAATTCCGCAGATGACTCCAAATCCTTAACTTCAACCTTGGGCCTCTTTCTCATTGCCCCGTGCTAGGTAGCTGACTAACTGCCTCATACTTTCTATGAGCTCCTTCTCCTGAGCTTTTAGCTTCTGTTAATGATTGTCCTGATGTTCCAGTCATCTAGACTCCAAAGCCTAGTCACCTTTGCCTCCACTTTCTCATGCCTCCCGCATGCTTGTTCCTGAGTCCCCAGTGCCTGGTGCACAGCAGACACTCTGGGTTATCCAGTTCTGTAATCTCTGATTCTCTAATATGTCTTGCTTTTTTGTTCTTTTCCCTTCCATCCCCATTATCACCACCATAGTCCAGGCTGTTACTATTTCTTTGGACTATTTGTGGAAGACACCTTACTGATCACCCAGCATCCAAGCCTGCCTCCCTCCTTCCCAGTCATACGATTAATCTTATTAAAACATTCCCTCTCAATACCCAGCTCAGAAATCTTTAATGGCTTCCTATTGTTCTCTTCTAGCTGACTGCTTACTCATACTTTTAATATATTACCTTAACATAAACCCTTGCTTATGCATCCTCTTTACCTAGAATTCCCACTCTACTCTTCCCCTGAAACTTACCTATTCTGGGACCACATTTCAAGTTCTACCTGATTGGATGTGATCTTCTTTTGGTAACTCAATCCATATATATTTTTTAATTCTTCTTTTTTGTTATGTGTTTTTTTTTTGATGAAGATTGGCCCTAAGGTAGCATCTGTTGCCAATCTTCCTCCTTTTTTCCTTCTTTTCTCCCCAAAGCCCCAGTAGATAGTTCTGTGTCATAGTTGTACATACTTCTAGTTGCTCTATGTGGGACGCTGCCTCAGCATGGCTTGATGAGCAGTGAGTAGGTCCACGCCCAGGATCCAAACTGACAGACCCCAGGCCGCTGAAGCAGAGCATGAGAACTTAACTGCTATGCCACCAGGCTGGCCTCATATATTTTTTTTATACTTAAAAAAAAAACTGCCACTCATCCACACCCTACCTTAATCATTTTTTTCAAGTCAGCAGGGTCAGAGTGGTTAAAAGAATGAACTCTGGAGCGGCGCTGCCTGCATTCTTATCCCAGTTCTGCCTCTTACTAGTTCTGCACCTTGAGCTGATTACTTAACCTCTCCAAACCTCATTTTCCTCATCTATAAATGGGGAGCAGTAATAGCACCTATCTCACAGGGCTGTTGTAAGGAATATGTGAGTTATATTTTTAAAACACTGCCCAGTACTATATAGAAGTTTGCTGTTGTTGTTATATGTTAAAAGATTTCTCCTATCCCATAAGCTCCTTAAAGGTGGGAAATGTCTTCTTTTTTGGAATGCTTCACAGAATCTACCATGGTACCTTATATTTAGTAGGCATTCAGTGATTACTTATTGAATGAAATTGAAATTTACTGAAAACTCTGGTTGTCCAATAACAGCTACTTTTGGTTTTGAAATAAGGTTGTTTAAACTTGTACAGAGTAGTTTCAGCAGTCATAAAGTGAAGTCACAGAGTTTTTCCGGGACAATTTAATAGCAGAGTATACTGTTTCCTTGTTTAATTATACCGTTTGGAAAAAAAAAAAACAAACTGTATAGTGTAAATAAATATGTATTAAACAAATATGATGAAATAGTGAACCTTTGAACACTAAAATACTTAAAACATAAGCTTTGGTGTTTTGAATTTAAAAGAACAACAGCTAGGAATCATATTGGCAGTAATTTGCATGCAATAGAGACAGCCTTCTAAGTGAAAGCATCCCAGAGTAGAACTAGCCAGTTATGTATAATTTTCTTTCAAAACACTAGTTTTACGCACCATTCTGGGATTTTTAACTTACATATGCATTTGGCTTTTCTGACATATATTTAGCAGAGTTTTTGAGTAATTCTTAGAGTTGAATAAGGGATGTCCAGGACTAATATTTGCTGTTGGTCTTGTATGTTAAACTTCAATACATTGTGAATTGTGGTGATGTTTCAAGCTTAAATATCTGATGTCGTATCAGGAAGTAGTTTTATTTATATGGTTTTAAAGAAATGGTAAACATTATCATTGGGGTGGACATTTTATTTAAATTACTTTTATCCATCTGCTTGAGACTTTTAATAGGGACTTTAAAAAGCTCTAAAACTAGACCACAGGTGAAATATAGAATAATGTTTGGTTTTGATGGGAAAAAGGGAAGAAATAGCCACTAAATATGGGCTTAATTTTTCTGGGTCCAAGAGGAGAAAAATTGAATTTTCATCAGTAAACAGAAACCTGACTAAATGCCCTAAGAAAGTAAAATTATTTTCCTCACTTTAATGTTTTATACCATTTGGTGATATCAAGTGAAGTAGTTTTTTCCTCTGTAGGTTTTACAGGGGCTTTGAAGCATCAGACAAAGAACCACTTACAATGCCAATTAACCCAGGAGCTCAAGTTCCCATTTAGTAATCATTATTTA
This sequence comes from Diceros bicornis minor, assembly GCF_020826845.1. Lineage (NCBI taxonomy): Eukaryota > Metazoa > Chordata > Mammalia > Perissodactyla > Rhinocerotidae > Diceros > Diceros bicornis. The sequence continues at coordinate 32,127,296 of NC_080748.1, forward strand.
TAATAAAGGCTAGGTATATTATCTTGCATACTTAACAAAGAGTTAAAAACTAAATTTCCATCTTTTTATGTTAGTATGCTCTAAGATTTATTTACTTAGTGTCTCCTAATTTTGTCATGAGTTTATTTAAAATATTTTTTAATGTTGACGTGTTCTAAGTATTTCTAGTCAAAATAAAAATATAGATATATTCAAGAATCTATAAAATTAAGTTTTGTAATGGATCAGTATTTAAGTAAAAGGAGGAAAGGTATCAAGTCATTGTGATGAAATATTCATTAGCTGTAGAATGACCTACTCATCCACTTGCCAAGTCTTACCTCTGTTTCTGTTTCATTTGTCTTTATAACCTTTGTGTTGAAACACTGAGAGTTTATGCTGTAAACATCTTTATTCTCTCTTCCTTATAGTTGGAAATATTGAAAGATTTTCATATTCTAGATTACACCTCCCCCTGTCCCCCCCAAAAAAAATCGAAGAAAATTCTTGGGCAAGTAGATGATTTACAAACCTATTAGCAATGGCAATATGAAAATTCAAAGGTGTTTGTGTATGGCATCCTGAAGTTTAGGTGGAAATCATTTATTTTTCTTTCTCTTTTGCCACGTTAACTTTAGTCTAGATTTGTGTGTTCTAAAATAGAGCCCCACCAGGTTTCTAGGGACTTTCATCTTTATATCACCTCTCTGTCCTCTGTTTTTTTTCTATGTACTTTAGGATATCTGTGTGAGAACGTGAGAAATTATTAGAAGGAACTAGGAAGTGAAATTGCTGAAAAAGCAACCTTCATACTAGTAATTATATGATAACTTGAAAATTATTAGTTGTAGATATGTCTGTGTTATGTGAATCTTGTCCATATTTTTATCTTTAAATTTCATTATGTTCAATATGCATATATTAATGTGTCTCTAATGACTGATGACTAGTTTGGCTCAGGCGAGGCTTATATCAAGTAAGCTAGTCTCACCTATTTGGATTCACTCTTTCTTGATTTTTTTTATGGCTATTAATAGTTGCAATAATCAAACATTCTGAATACCTTTTTGTGGATCTATCACTGTGGGAATACAAGGAAAGTTTGTGATCCTTATTTTAAACAGCTTGCAGTTTTGTTGTGGGAAAAATGTATGCATGTGAAATAATTATAAAAATAGCAAATCATTAAGGGTTAGGTCATAAGGTATACCCTAGCCTATACATAGAGAACGTGCTAAGTGGATTCAGAGCAACAGTGTTGGACTTACTGAAGTAGTGAGGACTGGAGCTATACTGCCTGGATTTGAATCCTGGTTCCACCACTTACTTACTAGCTATGTGAGCTTGGTCAAGTAACTCAGCTCTGCCTCAGTTTCCTCATCTGTCAAATGGGGATGATAAAATAACTTACCTACTGGGATTGTTGACTTGTGGCCTTTCTTAACTGGGGTTTCTTGAGAAAGTTAAGCCCTAAAGACCGAAGGCATCTATTGTATGTATAATGACTTCTCTCCTATGCATCTGGAATGGCACTAGTTATGAACCATCCTTGTGAGATTTGAGAAAACAGTCACTAAGATAATTTTCTGTGTGCAGTGGTTCCACTGAGGAAACCTAGTTGAGGATTAAGTGAATTAACATATAACAAATCACATGGAACAGGGCTTGAAAGTGTTAATTGTTATTGTTGTTGGACTCTGAAAAAGGAAGAGGATTTAATTAATCAGAAGTAAAGGGTTTTCAGGCTGAGAGAAGTTAAAGGTTATCTGTCTGAAAGTGTTTTCCATCTCAAACAAATATCCAATTACTTTGTGTCTCTGGGACCAAATTAGGACCTGGAAAATCAACAACTTAGTCATCAATCAGAAAAGCATGGAACATTTGAAAGGAGGATTATGCATAGAAAATAAATGCTTCTTAATAACCATCTTACCTGCATCAACGTCATATTAAATTTACAAATATCGTACTGAAACTATGAGAGAAAGAAAAACTTTTAGTGAGCGAGAGATGGCAAATGGAAATTAACCATATACCGTAAGGTGTGGAAATTGACACCTTTTTTTTGTGGTTACATTTTTTAGTTGTTGCATATAAAGGGGAGTTGGATTTATTTGATTTATAGTGCCATGTGAGCACAATTTTAAGTGGGTTGAGTACTAAAAATTAGTGACATGGGGAGAAGCTATTTCAGCGGAGCATCCCCCCACAGTGCATGTGTTAGTGCTTGTTCTCTCCTCTCACACACACACGGTTTCGATGTGATATTTGTAAATTTATATGGCTTTGATATAGTTACTAGGCTTATTAAGAAGTTTTTTTTTATTATAATAGACTCCCAGCACATCACCTTTACATTCCGAGTCCCTCTTCCGTGCATTTTATCCCGTATGTCATTTCTACGATCATTTTCTTTCATCTGTTCCACTTGACCCCCACTAGTATGCTCACCCTTTTCCCAGCCCAGCCCCTGGGACTAAGTCTGACCTTAGAAAGGATTTAAAGAGTTCCAGTTTAATACTGGGGGATTCAGCAGTGGAAGTAGTTGTTGCTAATTTGATGCTTTATCATTCAGTATTTATAATTGGTGTACCGCTTTGTTCCAGTGATCAGTTCCCCACTTTGTAATTGGTACCAATTCAGGTACTTGGGCTACTTTTATTTCTCTTTGCAGAATCCTTGCTTTGATAAGTCTAAGCCTATTCACGGAACTCAGAGGCTGACTCTCTCTGATGTGTGACATTTGCAGTGTCCCATCTGTTGGGGCATCTGTTAATTTATGTGGAAACTCCCTGATACCAACCACTTGCTAATTATTACCTGTTGGCTGTCAGGGTTTTTTCTGTTTTCTACTTACTAAATTTTTTGTCCCTGCCTACTATTGGTTCATCACCTCCCAGTTTCTAGTTCCAAGTGCTTATCTCTTCCAGTCTTACTGCAGGAACCTCTGGCACTGCCTGGAAAATGACAATGGCAGAGAGTGAAATGTTCTTTATAAAATTCTCTGGCAAAGGAAGGAGCCAGCAGAGTGAATGCCATTAAATATACGAGATAAAGTAAGGCCTTAGAAAAAAACTGAGAAAGTTTTAACATTAAAAACCTAGATGAAAGCCTTTTCTTTCTTTTGATTGAGATTGTAATTTAGAAATTTTAAGATGGGGTATGAGGAGGAGAGTGAGGAAATTTAATTGATTGGTTCTATCATCTTTGAAATTTAGTTAGAGATATTACCTTTTGATAGTGAGATAAATTGCAATGGCTCAAAGAGAATGAAAAAATAATATATATATGTAATGGTTTATATGGGGAATAGATATCTATCAACCAGGAATGAACACAAGGATTGTTGAACGGCTGTGGAATAAATTTGATTATGTCTGGATCCTGTTGCAGTTGGGAGCCCAGAAGCAGACTGGCTAATAATTAGACTAGTGTGTATGTGAGGTTTCTCTAGGATTATATTCTGGAAGGGGTTCAAGGCAGCTTGCAAAAATATATCCAGCAGGACAAAATAAAATTAAGTATATATTGTGGCAAAGGAGAAAAAAAGGTTAAAAAGAATAAAATGAAGCTCAGAATGAGAATAATACCCAGACTATGTATGAGGAAGTCTAGAAATGGGCCATAAATTAGCTGTGAGCTTTCTAGCAGCCAATGGAAAGATGGAAATAATAATTACTGATTCCAACCCTGTAAGATATAAAACAAATGAGTTAATTAGGAAAAGCACAGGAATTGTTGGCACTGAGAAAATATTTGCCCAAGGTTTTTCTGGGAATTTATAGACTAATGAAAATGGGAAACATGCTATGGGTCAGTAGAAATATCCCTAGGAAAAATCAGTCTTGAAAATCAGTCTTGATTATAAGAAACTAAGTAAATTAATAGCGGTGCTTCATTCTTTTAGGTGTTTGAAATCTATAGATGTTGTAAAATGGGCAGAATTAGATTGGATTAGAACAGTTAAGAGTAAAACTAACCCCATTAACAATGAAAACACATAACTATAGTTTGTCATTCAAGTACTGTTTCATAGGAAAGATTTATAAATTTTAGATATTTCAAAATATCAGTTGTACTCCTAGTCATCAAGGCAGTCTAGAGATGTATTCCTGCTCATCTTCGGCTTACATGGGTGCATTCAAATTCAGATCGTCAAAACTTTCTCAGATATCAAGTGTTTTCAGCAGAAACAGTTAACAGAAAGAGTAGAGAATACTTTCTTTGAAAAATATTCTGAAAGAATCTAGTTTCTAGCATATTATCTAATAACCAAATGATTTGGTGAGCCTAAGAACACAGGGCAGTGTGCCTCGGTGCATTGGTAGCTGGTGGTACAGGAGTAACATAACTGTATGTCTGACTCTAAAGACCAAAGTTGGATTGCATTTCCAGTGAGGGAGAGAACAGTTAGTTAAATTTTTATATTTAGGTTTTTCATCTCAAAACTAATTAAGGGGTTTTACCTTGACTATAGCTTTATTTAATAAAAAAAGAATGTACATTTCCTTAGATTGACTTAGAGCAGTTTTTTAATAAGAAGGATTAGAAGATATTCTTTCATGTATTAAATGCATTAATCAAGTCGGAAGCTCTTGTTTTAATTAGTTCGGGGATGGATTACTAAGCAGAAACGTTGCACAAACAAGTTACTAATTATTCTCTCAAATATTGACCAGCCATAAAGATCTAATGATCAAGTAGCAAAACGTGAGCAGATCTGTGAGTTGCTTTATGTTTGACTGACTGAGTAAATGTCTGGGTGAACAGTTGCTGAGCGAAGTACCTGAGATATAAATATGATGAAGTCATGGCTCCTGCTCTCAGAGTCTACTAGGGGATTATCTCGTCTATAGGAGGGTAAGCCAGTTATACTACACGGTAATAGGTGCTCTGACAAATGCTTAGTATGCTGTGAAAATACTGAATTGGGAGGTAGGGAATAACGCTTTCTAGAGGATAAAACATTTAGTTGAATTTTGAGGCAAATTATTCACCTGGGTAGGGATCTCCCAGTTAGAGGAGGAACACAGCATAGATCTTAGAAGTAGGAAGAGTGTACCGACCCTATGTATAGTGGGGAAAAGGTAGGGAATGGCGGGGCCTGAGGCCAGAGGGGTGTGAAGGGACTAGAATAGGAAAGACCCTTTGTGGTAGGATAAGGAGCTTCACTTTATCCTGAAAGCTATAGGGAAACATGGAAGGATTGTGAGTAGAAAAGTTATACGATTCGATTTGCATTTTGGAAAGTAGAAAGTTATACGATTCGAATTGCTGCCATGGATCTGGCAGCAATTTAAGGAAGGGATTAGATGTGGAGAACAATACTGTTGGCAACTAGACCATCTGGGACGCTGTGTAATTAGTAGGTGAGAAGTGATAGTCCTGAATTAAGGCAATGACAGTGGCAAGGAAAAGGAGGAGGAGAGAATCACATTCTGAAGTGGAGGTAGAATCTGCTGTGACTCAGTGCCAGATGGGATGTGAGAGATGATGGAAAAAGGATTAAGGATAATTTATGACTTTCTGATTCAGGCCACAGGTTTTTGTTTTGTTTTGATTTTAAATTGAGATGAAATTCAATTTAACATAAACAACAAAAAACCATTTTAAAGTGTACAATTCAGTGGTATTTAGTACATTTACAGTGTTGTGTAACCATCACTTTTATCAAGTTCCAAAACATTTTCATTACCCCGAAAGAAAACTCCATACCCATTACGCAGCGATTCCCCATTTGCCCCTGCCCCAAGCCCTTGGCACCCACCAATCTGCTTTCTGTTTCTGTGGATTTACCTATTCTGAATATTTCATATGAATGGCAGCATACAATGTGTGGCCTCTCTTGTCTGGCTTCTTTTACTTAGCTTAATGATTCTCAGGTTCATCCACGTTATAGCATAAATGAGAACTTCATTCATTTTTATGGCTGAATAATGTTCCATGTGTGTACATGCCACATTTTGTTTATTCATCTGTTAATGGACATTTGAGTTGTTTCCACCTTTTGACTACTGTGAATAGTGCTGCTATGAACGTTGGTGTACAAGTATTTGAGTACCTCTTTTCGGTTCTTTTGGGTATATAAGAGTGGAATTCCTGGGTCATATGGTAGTTCTGTGTTGAACTTTTTGAGAAACCACCAAACTGTTCTCCACAGTGGCTGTACCATTTTACATTCCCACCAGCAACGTACGAGGGTTCTAATTTCTCCACTTCCTTACCAATACTTGTTATTTTCTGTATTTTTAATTATAGCCATCCTAGTGAGTGTGAAGTGGTATCTCACTGTGGTTTTGATTTGCATTTCCCTAATGACTAAAGATATAGAGCATCTTTCACGTACTTGTTAGCCATTTCTGTATCTTCTTAATTCCACTCCTAGGTATGTATCCAAAAGGTCTGTTCAATATATACTAGATCCTTATCAGATAGATGATTTGCAAATATTTTCTCCCATTCTGTAGGTCGTCTTTTCACTTTCTTGATAATGTCCTTCGATCCACAAAAGTTTTAATTTTGGTGAAGTCCAGTTTATCTGTTTTTTCTTTTCTTGCTTGTGCTTTTGGTATTATATCTAAGAATCTATTGCCAAATCTAAGGTCATGAAATTTGATTCTGTTTTACTCTTAAGAATTTTATAGTTTTAGCTCTTATATTTTGATTGTTGGTCTATTTTGAGTTTGTATATGGTGTGAGTAGGAGTCCTACTCCCTTCTTTTGCATGTGGATATTCAGTTGTGCCAGAACCATTTGTTGAAGGGACTGTTCTTTCCATATTGAATGGTCTTGGCACCCTTTCTAAAATCAATTGGCCATAGTTGTATGGGTTTATTTGTGTGTCTTTGTTGTGTGTGATTTCTGAAGTGTCTGTTTCTTTAGCTTGTGGTCAGCTAATGTTTTGACAGAGGTTGCCTTTAATACCTGGAACTCCACCCCCCCCAACTCCCCAATATCTCCAGCTCTCCCAGTCTTTTCGGGTTGGTTCTGTATTGGGACACTCCTTCAACCCTTAGCTAGGCTACTTACAGATCTCCCTTAGGCTTCACTTCCTGCTTACACTAAGCATAAAGATCAACCAGGGGTGAAAGTTTAGGGTGTTCTCACATCCTACCTTGGACATGCACTTTGGCTTTCCAAATTCCCCAGTATACAGGGTAGCTTTCCAATGTACTAATTTTCCAAAGAATCTCTGTCCCCAGGCTTTCAGCCTATCTTTTGTGTGCCTTAGCTGTAATCTTTTGCCTCAGGCCACAGGACGTTGTTCATTTGCCTTTCCGTGTTTTCCAGGAATGCCCTCTGCTTAGACAGTTTTCCACCCTGAGAGTTGGAGTTAGGTGAAGCAAAGGCAAGCACCCTGCCAGCCCTTCAGGTTGTCTCCAGATAGGGTCAAACAGACAAACACAATTCTTTGAGAACAGGGTCTGCTCTGCTCCCTATGGAACCAGGGGACAGGGTCCCACACTGAGACTGTGGGCTGCTGTCATCAAGACTACCCCTGGGGCGGGGGTTGGGGGGGCAAGGACTAGTAAGAATGCTGCACAGTTTACCTACCATTGCCATGTTTCTTCTTTTTTGATCCAGTATTCACTTGATTGCTATGAACCTCTGACTGTTTTCCAGAGTTCTGAAAAAGTTGATTCTGGTAGTTTTGATCACTTTTTGTGGTGTTTCTCTGGAAGGACAGACCCTTGGGGCTACCTACTCGGCCATTTTCGGTGATGTCACTCCCACAGGTGGCCTTTTGCAGAATAAATTTGATGGGAGAGGTGAAGAATGTCTGAGCTAGAGAGGGAGGGATTTGAAAGTTGTCAGATGTAGATAGCCACCCAGGGAGAGTGTCTCTCTTGAGCAGTGTTCAAGAGAAATATTAGAACTCATATATTGTAAGAAGTTTGTTTGTCATTTGATATGAGATTCATGTAAAAGAAATACATAACTTTTAAGTAAATTATAAAACAAAATAAACATCTGTGAATCTGCTACCCAACTTAAGAAAACTAAAACGTTAAGTTATCTTTGAAACTCTTTTGTGTTCCCCCAGTCTCATCCTCCACCTTCCCCCATCCTCCCCCAAGGGGTAACCACTATAGTGATTTTTTTTTTTTTTTTTTGGTTTATAGTCTTGTGTTTTAAAGCAAAACAATGTGTTGCTTAGTTTTGTTTATGAGCTTTATAAAAATGGAATCCCATAGGGAATGTTTTATGTTTTACATTTTTCAGGCAATACTGTTTTAAGAGTATACATGTTGTATATAGCTGTTATGTTGTTCATTTTCATGAATGCATAAAACTTAGATGTGTGAATGTCCCACAACTTGTCCATTCTCTCCTTGATAGGCATTTAGGGTTGTTTCCAGGTTTATTTTTCCAGCATCAGCATGAACAGTGCTGCTGTGGACATTTTTCTACATGTTAACAAGACATGTATAGTGTTTCTGCTAGAATGGAATGAGTGAATCATGGAAGATATATACATTCAACTTTACAAGATGATGTCACATTGTTTTTCACAACGATTGTTCCAATCTGCCCTCCCACCTAGCAACACATAAAAAATCCTACTGATCAGTATTTTTGCCAAAATTTGGTATCGACAGACTGCTTCAGTTTTGCTGATACAGTGCATGAAAATGCTAGTTCATTGTGGTTTTAAGTTGAGGTTGAGCACTGTTTATATGTTTATTACCGTTCCTGATACCGCTTCTGTAAGATGCCTTTTCTCATTTTCTTCTTTTTTTTTTTTTTCTGAGGAAAATTTGCCCTGAGCTAACATCCGTCGCCAGTCTTCCTCTATTTTGTATGTGGGTCACTGCCACAGCATGGCTGATGAGTGGTGTAGGTCTGCAGCCCATATCTGAACCTGCAAATCCAGGCCACCAAAGTTTAGTGCGCCGAACTTAACCACTACGCCATGGGGGCCGGCCCCACTTTTCTCATTTTCTATTGGATTGTTTAGATCGTACTTATTTATGGAAGCTCTTATGTATTCTGGATACTAATCTTTTGTTGGTGTCGTATGTTATCAATATTATTGCCTAGTTTGTGGTATGCCTTTTCACTTTCTTTATGAAGTCCTTTGAACAGAAGCTCTTAATTTTAATGTGTTTAAATTTATGAATATATTCTTTATGGTTAGTGATCTTTTATCACATCAAGGTCATCAAGACAGTTTCCTATAATTTCTAAAATATTAAAGTTTCCTCTTGCACATTTATACCTTTAACCATCCAGAATTATTTTTTAAAAAATTAAAGTATAGCATAGAGAGAAAGTGACTTATCTTTTCATTCTTTTATTGATATCTTTTAATGAACATAAATTCCAAAATTTGATGTAGTTCACTTTGTTCATCTTTTCTTTTATAGTTAATGCTTTTGTGTCCTGTTTAAGAAATCTTTGCTTATTCTCAAGATATTTTCCTATGTTATTTTCTAGAAACTGTTTTACCTTTCACATTTAGAACTACAATCCATCTGATTTGATTTTTTTTGTAGGGAAGAGTTAAGATCAAGAGTAATTTTTTTCCCCTATGAGGGCAGCTAGTTGGCTCAGCACTAATATTTGAAAACACTATCCTTTCTTTTTTTTTGCAGTAATGTATATATACCACGTTTTCTTTACTCATTCATCCGTCAGTGGACCCTTAGGTTGTTTCTATGTCTTGGCTATTGTAAATAATACTGCAATTAACATGGGAGTGCGGATATCTTTTTGAGTTAGTGTTTTCTTTTCCTTCAGATAGATACCCAGAACTGGAATTGCTGGATCATATGGTAGCTCTAGTTTTAATTTTTTTTGTGTGTGTGTGAGGAAGATCAGCCCTGAGCTAACATCCGTTGCCAATCCTCCTCTTTTTGCTGAGGAAGACTGGCCCTGGGCTAACATCCATGCTCATCTTTCTCTACTTTATATGGGATGCCGCCACAGCATGGCTTGATAAGCGGGGAGTAGGTCCGTGCCCAGGATCTGAACCCGTGAACTCCGGGCCACTGAAGTGAAGCGCACAAACTTAACCACTACGCCTCTGGGTGGGCCCCTCTATTTTTAATTTTTTGAGAAACCTCCGTACTGTTTTCCATAGTGGCTGCACCAATTTACATTTTCACCAACAGTGTACAAGGATTCCCTTTTCTCCACATCCTTGCCAATGCTTGTTATTTCTTGTCTTTTTGATAATAGCCATTCTAATAGGTGTAAGGTGATATCTCATTGTGGTTTTGATTTGCATTTCCCTGATGATGAGTGATGTTGAGCACCTTTTCATGTACCTGTAGATCTTCTTTAGAAAAATGTCTATTCAGGCCCTCTGCCCATTTTTTAATCAGGTTGTTTGTTTTTTTGCTGTTGAGTTGTGTGAGTTCTTTATGTATTTTGGATGTTAACCCCTTATCAGATATATGACTTGCAAGTATTCTTTCTCATTTGGTAGGTTGCCTTTTCATTTTATTGATGGTTTCCTTTGCTGTGCAGAAGCTTTTTAGTTTGATTTAGTCCTACTTGTTTATTTTTGCTTAAATCCATCACAAAGACCAAAGTCAAGGAGCTTACCGCCTATTTTTTCTTCTAGGAGTTTTACTGCTTCAGGTCTTACATTCGAGTCTAATCCATTTTGAGTTAATTTTTGTGTATGGTGTAGGTAAAATGTTACTAGTTACAGATGACGTGCTATTATATATAGAAAACCCTAAAGACTCTGCCATTAGAACTAGTTGAGAAATTAGTAAAGTTGCAGGATACAAAATCAATATACAAAAATCTGTTGCATTTCTATACACTGATAACCAACTCAGTTTCATTCTTTTGCATGTGGCTGTCCAGTTTTCCCAGCACCATTTGTTAAAGAGACTGTACTTTCCCCCCTGTATATTCTTGGCTCATTTGTCACAAATTAATTGACCATATATGTGTGGATTTATTTCTGGGCTCTCTATTCTTTTCCATTGATCTATGTGTCTGTTTTTATGCCAATACCATACTGTTTTGATTACTATAGCTTTATAATATAGTTTGAAATCAGGGAGCAGGATGCCTCCAGCTTTGTGCTTCTTTCTCAAGATTGCTTTGGCTATTTGGGGTCTTTTGTGGTTCCATACAGATTTTAGAATTGTTTGTTCTATTTCTGTGAAAAATGCCATTGGAATTTTGATAGGGATTTCATCGAATCTGTAGATTGCTTTGGGTAATGTGACAATTTAACAGTATTAATTCTTCCAATCCATGAACATGGAATATCTTTCCATTTATTTGTATCTTCTTCAGTTTCTTTCATCAATGTCTCATAGGTTTCAGTGTACAAGTCTTTCACCTCCTTGGTTAAATTTATTCCTAGGTGTTTTATTCTTTTTGATGCAATTGTAAGTTGGGTTTTCTTAATTTCTCTTTTTGATAGTTATTAGTATACAGAAATGCAATAGATTTTTGTATATTGATTTTGTATCCTGCAACTTTACTAATTTCTCGATTAGTTCTAACGGTTTTTTGGTGTGGAGTCGTTAAGGTTTTCTATATATATCATGTCATCTGTAAATAGTGACAATTTTACTTCTTCTATTCTGATTTGGATCCTTTTTATTTATTTTTCTTGCCTAATTGCTCTGGCTGGGACTTCTAATACTATGTTGAATAAAAGTGGTGAGAGTGAGCATCCTTGTCTTGTTCCTAATCTTAGAGGAAAAGCGTTTAGCTTTTCATTGTCGAGTATGATGTTAGCTGTGGGCTTATGATATATGGCTTTTAATATGTTGAGGTATGTTCCCTGTATACCCATATTGTTGAGAGTTTTTATCATAAATGGGTGTTGAATTTTGTCAAATGCTTTTTCTGCATCTGTTGAGATGATCATATGATTTCTATTATTCATTTTGTTAATTTGGTGTATCACATTGATTGATTTGTGTATGTTGAACCATCCTTACATCTCTGGAATCAATCCCACTTGATATGGTGTATGATTCTTTCAATGTATTATTGAATTTGGTTTGCTAATATTTTGCTGAGGAATTTTCCATCTATGTTCATCAGGGATGTTGGCCTGTAGTTCTCTTTCCTTATAGTGTCCTTGTCTGGTTTTGATATCAGGGTAATGCTGGCTTTGTAAAATGAGTTTGGAAGTTTTCCCTCCTCTTCTATTTTTTGGAAGAGTTTGAGAAGGGTTGGTATTAATTCTTCTTTAAATGTTTGAATTCACCAGTGAAGAATTTACCAGTGAAGTTTTCTGGCCCTGGACTTTTGTTTATTGGGAGGTTTTTGATTACTGATTCAATCTCCTTACTAGTAATCGGTCTATTCAGATTTTCTGTTTCTTCATGATTCAGTCTTGGTAGGTTGTATGTTTCTAGGAATTTATCCATTTCTTCTAGGTTGTCCAGTTTGTTGGCATATAATTGTTAATAGTAGTCTCTTATGATCCTTTGTATTTCTGTGTTAGCAGTTGTAACATCTCCTCTTTCATTTCTGATTTTATTTGAGTCCTCTCTTTTTTCTTGGTGAGTCTAGCTAAAGGTTTGTCTATTTTGTTTATCCTTTCAAAAAACCAGCTCTTAGTTTCATTGATCTATTAATATACTATTGCTGTATTGAAAGTTTTGATATCTGGGAGGGTAAGTCCCCCCACATTCTTATTTTTTAAGATGCCTTGGCTATAATTAGGTCTTTGCTCTTCCATATGAATTTTATGGTTCCTCATAAAGCCATTTTGGGATTTTGATGGAATACCACTGAATCTACAGATCAATTGGGGGATTTATGATATGGAGTCTCTCCATTTATTTGGGTCTCTCTAATATATTCAATAAAATTCTATATTTTTGTTACTTTTGTAAATGGTATCTTTTTGAAAATTACATTTTCTACATGTTGGTATGTATAGAAAGGCCATTAGTCACCTTGCTGAAGCTTCTTATTGGTTCTAATACAGTCTCTGTATATTATTTTGTTTTTCTGTGTAGATAGTCATAGTATCTGAGATTAGTGACGGCCTTGTTTCTTCCTTTCCAATATTTGTTCTTTCTATTCTTTTGTCCAATGGAAACATAATGTGAGCTATATATGTAATTTCAAATTTTGTGGTAGTCACATTAAAAATGTAAAAAATGGGTGAAAATTATTTAATAATATGCTTTCTTTTATTTAAGCCAATATTGTCATTTCAGCATATAATCAACATCAAAATTAATGAGATATTGGGGCCGGCCCGGTGGCGCAAGCGGTTAAGTGCGCGCGCTCCGCTGCGGCGGCCCGGGGTTCGCTGGTTCGGATCCCGGGCGCGCACCGACGCACTGCTTGGTAAGCCATGCTGTGGCGGCGTCCCATATAAAAAGTGGAGGAAGATGGGCACGGATGTTAGCCCAGGCCCGTCTTCCTCAGCAAAAAAAAAGAGGAGGATTGGCGGATGTTAGCTCAGGGCTGATCTCCTCACAAAAAAAAAAAAAAAAAAAAAAAAAAAAAAATTAATGAGATATTTTACTTTTTTTGGGACTAAATCTTCAAAAGCTTATATGCATTTTACATTTACAACACAACTCAGTTTGGACCAGCCATATTTCAAGTGCTCATAGCCACATGTGGCTAGTGGCTACTGTATTAGACAATGTAGGAATATAATTTCCAGTAGAATGCTGATACTGGGGGTACTTATCTCATTCCTAACTTTGGAACAAATGCTTCTGACATTTCACCATTAAGAGGATGTGTTCTGTAGGCTTGGTAGATATCTTTTATGTGGTTAAAGAAGTTTCCTTATATTTTTAGTTTACTAAGTTTTCTTATTAACAAGAAATTTATATTGAATTTTGTCAATTTTTTTTTTAATCTTTTGAGATGATCTTTTGTTTTTCCTTTAATCTGTTAAGGTGATAACTAAAATTTAAACATTTTCTAATGGTAAACCACTCTTGTATTGCTGAGATAAACCGAACTTGGTCATGATTTCTTTTTATTCACTACCAAATTTGTTTTAGTTTTGTTTGCTTTTTTTAAAAACTTTTTTTAAATTGAAGTCTAACACGCATACAGAAAAACATATAGATCTTGTTAAAGGAGAATTAAAAAAAAATGGTATAATCATGACTTTCATATAAATATAAAATGAACGTGTATCAGAGATTTTATTTAACTCATTAACTAATGATTTGTTTGTTTGCCTTTAAGGATTCTTACACTGTTCATAAAAGAGAATGGCCTGCAATTTTCTTTTCTCAAACTGTGCTTTTTTGATTTTGGTTTAAAGGTTTTACTAGCCTCTTAAGCTGGAGAGTAAAGAATGTCCTGTATATATATGTAAAATCTCTAGACAAGTTTTTATACAAGTGTCATCTGCTGTTACTTGGCTTTTTGGTAGAACTTTACATGTAAAAGCTTCTAGGTCTGGTGTTTCTAACTATTGCCTTAAAGTTCATAGTATTCTATTGTATTTTAATTTTTGCTCTCTGTATGATTATATTCCCCTTTCATTCCTGATTCTTTGTATTTGCATCCCATTTTCTTCATTAATCTTTTCAGAGTTCTACCTATTTTATTAGTCTTTTCAAAGAGCCAAATTTGGCTTTGAAATTATATTTTGTTTTTAAAATTTCATTAATTTTTGCTTTATATTCATTATCTCCTTCCCTCTGCATTTTTAGATTTATTCTAGCTCCTATTCTATCATATTAAGTTGAAATTTTAGCTCTTAATTTTCAAGCTTTTTTCTTTAAGATTGTAAGTGTTTAAGGCTATAAAATTCCTTCCAAGTTATCACTTTGGCAATGTATCCTACAAGTCTGCATTTTCTTTTTATTTTAAGTGTTTTAAATTTTCGACCCACAGATGATTTAGAAGTGTGTTTTGAAATTATCAAAATGTAGGTGTTTTTGTATTTTTATCATTTTGTTAGTGATTTATATATTAATGGATTGCATAGTGATCTGCAAACTTGGTTGCATGATAGTGATTCTTTGAAATTTGTTTAGTTTTGCTTTTATAGTTTAGCACATCAACAGTGTATGTCCATGTTCCATGTATTTTTGTAGAGAATGTGTATTCTTTACTTTTGAAGTTGAGGATTCTCTGTGTGTTCAGTAAGTCAAGTTTTTTAATTATTTTGTTAGATCTTTAATATCTTAACTAATTTTGTCTGCTTGACCTAACAGTAGTGGAGAAAGGTGCTTTGACACTTTCTCCCTTATAGTTCTATGAACTGTTGCTTTATATATTTATATGTATTCAGTGCCTGCAAGTTTAGAATTCCTATATATCTCTGGTGCATTGAAGCTGTTATGTCATGACTGTCTAACCCTAATGGTGCTTTCTGCCTAGAGCTGTTCTGTCTTATTTTAACAAGGTTATTACAGCTTTCTTCAGTTGGTATTGCCAATGATATCTTTTTTTTCTACTTTCCATCTTTTAGCATTTCCATGCCCTTATATTTTAGTGTTTCTCTTGTAAACATTGTATAGCAGGATTTTGGTGGGTAGGGAGACATTTCTGGGTTTTTCCCCCCTTTTCTGGTTTGGGGGCCATACATTCTACTTATTTTCTTTTAGCTTATACCCTTTGTATAATCAACTTAACAAAATCTAAGGTTAATTAATATCTTAAAACTCATTCCCTCTAGAAAAAATACAAAACCTTACCACATTTTAACACTAATTACTACCTTCCCCATTCCTCACAATTTACATGATACTGTTGTCCATAATTTTAACTTCATTTTTTAATAGTTCCACAGATTCGACATTATTATTTTTTAAAGACAACGTTTGTTTAATTTTACTTACATGTTTACCAGCTTCTTTGCATATATTTCCTCTTGTAACTCAGACCTTTTTAAGGGAGCAATTTTCTTCCTAAAGAATATTTTTTGGAAGTTCCTTTAGTGAATGTTAAATGGTGGTAAACTTTTATTTTATATTTATCTGAAAATGTCTTTATTTTACTCTAGTTCTTGAAAGGTCTGGATACCCAATTCTAGGTTGAAAGTTATCCTAGTCATCTGTTCTTTCTGCACTAGCAGGACATTTTTGAAATGTCTTTCTAATGAAAAGTGTAATCAGAAGTCTAAAAATTCTTATACGTGGGCTTAATAAAAATAATCTTACTAAGAAGCCTCTTAATAACCTTGTACAAAGTTTGTATTAGGTTACTGGCAGAATTGCCATACGTTTAAAGATTGAAATATGACTAAAGGAAATCTCCATTCACATAAATGGTGACTGTCCTTAGGTTTGTAGCCAGAGTCACTATTTATACTATTATTGTTTATGGCCTCGAGGTTTAATTTGCTTATACTAAGCACCCATTTTTCAGGTACTCATATTTTATTAGTACTTGGTGATAAGAGGACAAGCTGTCTGCATTTCAGTCTTTTAAAATCTTATTTTCTAACTATTGCCTTGATTAAGTGGATTTTACTATTATTTCTGTCTGCTCCTTACTACTTCTATAATATGATAAAAGGAAGGAGATGGAGTCCAACATTCTTCCAATCTTTAGGTATCGCTCATGCCATATACTCTACATATTTTTTATTTTTTCTCACTACAGTCCCACCTTACTTCAATTTTATAAATGAAGAAATTAAGTTTGAAAGTTCTTTAAGTGACTTCCCAAGGTATCATAGTATATGTATGTTAGGACTAGGAGTCAAAACACAAACGCTCATGTATTTTCTATAATTCTAGTCTTATTTAAGATATCCTAAGGTAGTGAATCCTCTTTATTCAGAGCAGCAGGTAGACTGGATAACCACCTTTCTAGCTTGATGATGGATGTGCAAAAGAGCACTTCAACTAATAATATTGCTGTACTATTATTTTGTGTCACATCAAAGGTGTATAATTAGATTTACTTCTGGTATTTGAGATAGCTATCTTATGCCACAAATCATTAAATATGTTTGTCATGAGTATCATTTGTACTTATAATAATTTCTATAACTCCCTGCCTTCCCCTACCCCACCTCCCATCCTAGACTAACATGACAAGTAATAATAAATAACTGTGCATTTTTCTTCTTCCAGACTAATTAAAATAACTTATCACTTACTTATAAGGACAACATTCAGAAACATTATTTATGTCTGGGTTGGCACTATTATTTATAATGTACAAAAGATGGACTAGTCTGCAAGGGGGAAGGACTGTGTGCTGTGCCCTTGCTTGTCAATAGGAAATTAGTATATTCTGCGTAGTTTTAAAGGATTTCATAGAAAGAAATGGAAATCCTATTATTGTAAACACTAGAGATTTTAGAGGGATGTTTGGACATTCACAAAGTTGACTGAGGAAATAACTTCTTCAAACTCGCAGGCTACTCTAAGCTCAAAACATTCATATAGCAATTTTGAGTTTCTTTTATCTGTTCTTATTCTTTTTTCAATTTTTCAAACTTTGTATCAGTATGTCTATTATATTTGTTAACAAATTTTGTAACTTTTTATTCTGTATTTAAGTAATACATTAAAATATGGCCCAGATTTGTGTATAAGATGCCTATGTGTTCAGCTTTAAAAAATTAGGTTAGAAATTAAATTATATAGAATCTTATATAAATAAAATTATACTTAATTTAAGATAGGCTGGATTGTGTATGTAAAAGTGTTCTAAAAGTGTATGGACAGCTATTTTTTAAATAGGCTGTGATGTGTTAGTGCCATCTACTGTTGAATAAGAATAGTCACTTCTTTGTGTATATTTGGATTTTTCCCAGCGCCATATTCCAAGTCCTGCGTATTACTCGGGGTATTCTCACTTAGTTGATCTCTCTGTAGAATCTGGGTGTTTGGGGATAATCAAATGATAGCCTATCTATGTTCAGAGTTGGCCAGTTTTTGGAGATCTTGCTTCAAAATTCTTGTCAAAGTAGCAGTGGCAAATTTCCTACAATATTCTTCACAGTTCAGGATTTTAAAATCTAGCTGATTATGCTAGCTTTCCATATAGCATCCTTGTTTTAAAATTTGCTAATGATTGACTATTGTTAGAAAAAGACTAGTAGATTAAAATTGGGATTTAAATTGAACATCCCATTTGTATTTGAAAGACTGTCTATGGAAAACTATGTTTCAATATGTTGCTGGTTATTTAATTAGTTGAATGTCCAAATCTGCATAGCATACTATTGAGTGTATTTGTAATTTAGAGGAAAACCTGTGTCTAAATAATAAGGATTTTCTTGGAGTTTAATTTGTTAATGGAAAGGACATTGCAAAAACAGGTTCATATAATGCACTGATTAAGAGCATGAACCTTAGACTTTCTGAGTTTAAATATTGGCTTTACCACTTGTTCCGCTTGTGATCTTGAGACCGTTAACCTTAACTTCCCTGAGCCTCAGGTTTCTCACCTGTAAATGAAAATATTAATAATAGCACCTCCCTCTTGGGATTATTGTAAAGCATAAATAAACTCTCCCTTCTAAAGCACTTAGCATAGCTTCTGGCACATAGTAAACAGTCAATAAATTTTAGTTGCTACTATTATTGTCTTTATTAATATTTTTTCACTGTTTATATATTCAAAGTGAATGTTTCAATAAATGTATTTTTATCTTAGTAACTAATACCTTTTTGTAAACCTATAATGTTTGAATAAAACATGTAGCTTAAGAATATATGTGCTGCTGAAGTGCACACATGTGGGTTAAGAATAGAAATACTCAGGATGTTTGCTGTTTGTTTCTGTGCATCATTTAGTGTAGAGGATGTACAGTAGGGTGGGAAGAACAAGGCCTTTTGGGTCTCCAGTCCTGGATCTGTCAGTTACTAGCAGTGTAACTTGCAGCAAATGCTTTACCCTCTCTAAAGCTCACTTTCTTCATCTGAAATATGGGTTGTTTTCAGGATTAAATGATCTAATGTATGTACAGAGCCATTGTTCTTGGCACTTAGTAGACTAACAGAACATAAATGTTAATTCTCTTTCACTGACAACATACTAGATGTTTAGTAGCATGCACATATTTCTATAATTTTGCTTTATGTTACTCATACTAAAATAAAAAGATATTAAGCACCCTTTATGTATGAAAGACTGTTGGAGTTTGAGAAGGATACAAGAAATTATAACATCCTCAAGGAGTATAACTGAGGAGATGGGATATAAATATATGAAGGTTTTCTTTTTAATTTAAATAATGCAGTAATATGTGTATGTGATTGTTAAATAAATTATACAGAAAATATTTTTTAGGGGTTCAAAGGAGGAATGCTTTTTCCTCCTTTTCCCAGCTTACCTACACCACCAACTTTATTTTTGCTACTATTATTTGGGTAGTTGTGGCCCCTTGGGCATTCTAGGAGGACATGAAGATAAAATCCATTCATGGATTATCAGAAATATTTATTGATTACATGTTATCTACCAGCATCATGGACCAAGGCTGTGGATGTATCCAGCCTTCAAGGTGAGGGTGTGTGTGGTGGTAAATGATCAACACTGAGTATTGTTTTGAGCACGGCTGATACTCAGAAATACATGAATAAGTGAGTGAAAGCCTCTGCATCTCAGTTTCATACTAACTGTGACTAGTGTTCTCATCATACACTAGTTTAAATTTCTGTGTATAATTATAAATAGCTAATTTCTTCCTGTGTCCTCTGGGACTTTGCTTCATCAGGATACATCATCTCTTGTTATCTTGAATCTTTTCCTCTCTTCTTGTGTGACCCAGCAAGCCTGCAGCCCCACCGCAGTCCTCTGTCTCCCTCACTCACCATTCATCTGTGTGGCTGTGGTGTGGCTGTTCCCTCTTCCTCACCACCCTGCCGCCCAAGCTTCTGAAATTGTTCTTTTGCAAGTATCACCAATGACTTCCTAACTGTCAAGTCTCAAGTCTAAGGAGCACTTTTCAGTCCTTCTGTCATTCTGTCACTCTGTCTCCAGCATTGTTGCCTGTCACTTCCTGACGTTCTTCTCCCTCGGCTTCAGCGCATCAATCTCTCCTACTTCTCCTCTCTCTTGACCGTCTCCTTTTTAGTCTGCTTTACTGTTTGTTCTTTTTCCTCCCCAGCCCTCTTAAATGTTGGTGTTTCCTTAGGTTCTATCATTGGCCCTTTTTACTTTATAGGTTTTCTTTGCATTCCAGGAACCCCACCCGTACACTGATGATTGAGTGCCTCCATTTGAGTTTTACCTATGGAACCCATGTTTATCCACTGGTAGTGCAAGGGGAAGGGGCATGGGCTTCAGCCCCTCACAATCTCCATCACCTGTTAACACACTAGAGCTTCCCTAAGTAAATGTAAAATCTGTGTAAAACAAACAACCGAAACCCACAAAAACTTATGTAAAAGTCATATGTTTGGTATGGAGACTCAGCCTCAAGAAGTGTCTCCTAACCCTTTCTGCTCCTGAACTACTCCTCTATAGAAATTCTGGAGCTGCCCTTGAGTGTCCTCAGTTGCCCTGTGAACATATCTACTTGCATGTCCCATCCAAACTGGGCTCCTCGTTTATCTCCTTTCAGACACTCTGCTCCTCCTGTATTCTGCCACAGTTAACAGCAGCAAGATATACAGGGGCACGATATAAGCCCCAAATCATCCTAAACCCTGCTTCTCTCTTAAATAGCCAGCCAGTCCTGTGATCACTACTGCCTTACTCTCTTTCATCTATGATGGAATTTACTCCATTATATTATAGTTATTTGATTAATGTCTGTTTCTTTCACTAGAATATTTATGTCCCAAGTACCTGTCATAATTTTTATATAGTAGTAAATGCTCAGCTCATATTTTTATATGTAGGAATAAATTTATCAGTAATCCCTAGATCCCAAGGAATTAATAGCGTCACCCTATTGTCCTAAAAAACACCAAAGCACTATAAAACAATAGGTCTTCTAATCTTAATTTTTTAAAAAAGTTACATTGCTAATGTTATATTAAAGTGAAATACTTTAAGATCTTTTTCTTTTACAGTTTCTCAATATAAAAGAAAAATTTTTTTTATGCCATTGATACATTTTTGAACTTGTACACTTCTAATCCCTTCAGGTTTTTAAATGAAGTCCATACTTCCTTCCTATCAGTCTTATGTTATTAATCCAATTTTTCTCATTTAAGGTTATTTGCCAGTATTATTTTTGTTCATTGGATGCTCTCCAATGATGGTTTGATAGTTACGTTTTTGTTAAATACATAACTGTGCCTTCCACTTGTCATTTTTGAAATGAATTGTTCCTATTATATAGCAATCTTTGCAAGGCCAGCCTAGTGGTAGACTTTCACCTTGTCAGTCCTAAATAAATAGCATAGGAAAGAATGGTGTTTTCCAAATTCTAAATGGTAACAACTTATTTACATATGTTTTCCAATGGTTTTAGTATTTACATAAGAGAAATATTCAGATAATCAAAGCTTGAACTTTAGGATACC
This sequence comes from Diceros bicornis minor, assembly GCF_020826845.1. Classification (NCBI taxonomy): domain Eukaryota; kingdom Metazoa; phylum Chordata; class Mammalia; order Perissodactyla; family Rhinocerotidae; genus Diceros; species Diceros bicornis. Next base: position 32,148,631 of record NC_080748.1, read on the forward strand.
TGATCTTATTTTAACCGTCTAACCTTATTTTAACCTTCTGAGATGTTTATGGTTTGATGACAACTCAGGTTCAGCATCAGGGTGATGAATTGTTTCATATGGTGGCTACTGCTTAATTTTTCTGTCTTGTTAGGCTGAAAGCTATCTCTTCTTGAGACTGTGGGCAGCTGGTAACAGCTTGCCCTTTTCATTTGGTTGCTTTTTTATCTCCTGAGGCCCAGCCAGCTGGATAATCAAGTTCTAAGAATTGTATGATAAACAAGAGTCAGTAATTCTCAAACAAGATCTATTTCTTTGGTATAGTGGCTTTATGAAAGCTTTTTCAACTGTTCAGAGTTAGTCTTCATTCTTTGAGTTTCTAGAATATGTACTGAAGGCAGTGTTGCTGATTCTAGATACCTAGATGCTCTTCCCATTCCTTTATGGTTCATCTACTTCTGGTGTTTTCTGGCATCAGTCAATCTTGTGTAGTTTATTTCATGCATCTGCTCATAGAGCCATCTGGGCAGAGCAAGAGGGCTTAATTTCTTTGCTTTCAGTAATATTTCAGAGGGCTTTAATCTTTGGTGTTGGAGAGCCTGACTGAAAGTCTCTGTACACACAATAAGACATGTGTATGTTTGCATTTATGTACACACACAGCACATATTCATTAACCTTGTTGCTGTTAGTTGACTGCCAGAGTCCCTGCCTAGCACTGCTTATATAAAGTATTAGTGTCCGTGTGTGCATACTGGGTTCTCTTGCTGGTTGGCGTGCATAGCAGGAAAGACTGGATAGTGTGGTAGAATTTGGGAAACAAAGTGTGAGTTTTCCATAAATAATTTGATGATGGCTTATGTTTTGGATTGTGTTGTAAATTTCCTATTATGGCCTTATTTTAATTATATAAAAAGTTGCTGTGCATTAAAAATGTGGAAGAAATTCCAATACCTTATTATTTTACTTTTTTTCAAATTTTGAGCTGTCATATTTGTTCTTTGTAGAGGCAGTAGAGTATTTACTTTCTGGTATCAGGCTGCCAGATACCAAGCCTGACTCAAAAAATTATTCTCTTATGCCTATGAACTTGGGCACGTTACTTAGTCTTTCTATGCCTCAGTTTTCCTGCTATGCAATCGTAAAATAGAGTTATGGGGATTACAAAGTACTTAGTGTGTGGAGTTCAGTAGTAGTAATACTATTATCATTCTCTGTGTATTATTTTTCCTGTAGAAAACATTTGAAATGTAAGTAAATTTTAATATTTCTTCAAACTTAAAACTTCTGGAATCTTCTGGCATCTCCAAAAGAATGTGATTTAACTATTTAAGGATTTAAAAGTAGTTCAAATTTTAAGTTCTGTCCTAGCTTTCACAAGGAATCTGGTGAAATTATTTTGCCTTTTACATAAGGACTTATTTTAAAATAGGAATAATACTTGCTGGATTCTCCATGGTCTCTTCTTTTCTCTCCTTCAGACACACTGACTTCCAGTGTTAGGCACTGGGGATACAACTGTGAGAAAAGCACACATATTCCCTGTCTATACACAGAGCGTAACAGGGGAGTCAGACTGTCTTACCCTTAATCATGCAGGTGACTGAATTCTACTAAGCAGTGGTCTTTAGATCCATGCGAGCATTTGACAGGGAGACCTCGTCTGGTCTAAGAGTTCAGGAAAGGCTCACTTCAAGAAGGGATTTAAGTTGAGATCCAAAGATGATCAGTGTTGTTAACTAGAAAAGGAGTAAACATGCAGGCATGCATTTCAGGCAGAGATGGAAGGGAACCATTATTACATATGAAAAACATGCGTTTAAAAAAAATAATTCTTATTTTTTGCAGTGATGGTATTTTCCCATTAAATATATTCCATTTAGGAAAATCCATATAATAGTCTTAAATTTTTATTTTATCAGTAACTGGGATAGTCTAATCTTTTCTTAATAAAATCTTTATGTTTAAGAAAATGTAAAAAGAAACGATTTTTAATATAAATTGTAATTACTAAATATAGATAAATCATCATAAAATTTGACTCATAATTAACTATGATTTTAAACTTAAAGATTGACTTCAAGTATAAGACATTTATTCTTGATAATTCAGGGGCCAGATCTTGCAGTTTATGAATAATCTTTCACTTTCTTTTTTAAAAATAGAGCATATTGGGGCCGGCCCGGTGGCGCAAGCGGTTAAGTGCGCGCGCTCTGCTGCGGCGGCCCGGGGTTCGCTGGTTCGGATCCCGGGAGCGCACTGACGCACTGCTTGGTAAGCCATGCTGTGGCGGCGTCCCATATAAAGTGGAGGAAGATAGGCACAGATGTTAGCCCAGGGCCGTCTTCCTCAGCAAAAAAAAAGAGGAGGATTGGCGGATGTTAGCTCAGGGCTGATCTCCTCACAAAAAAAAAAAAAAAAAAAAATAGAGCATATTATCCTTGTTTTTGTATATTGGCACCTTTTATTAGATGATATTCAACAAAAGGAGGAAAATCATTTCATTAATTATTCTAAGTTTATTTCTTCTTCTTCTTCTTCTTTTTTTTTTTTTTTGGTGAGGAAGATTGGCCCTGAGCCCACAGCTGTGCCCATTTTCCTCTGTTTTATATGTGGGACGCCACCACAGCATGGCTTGATGTGTGGTGTGTTGTTCCGAAATGACTGGGATTTGAACCTGTGAACCCCAGGCTGCCGAAGCAGAACATGCAAACTTAACCACTGTGCCACTGGGCTGGACCCTAAGTTTATTTCAAATTACAAATAATTTATATTTTTTGACTGATTTAGAACTAACCTGTTTTATAGTAATTCTAATATATTTTTTCTGTACTTATATTCCTGGAAATAAATCACACAATTTGTTCTATAGTTTGTCAATAGTTTATGGTTGTTAAAGTAGAAAGTTGAATAGACTTAAGTAATACCTGATTTACATATTCTGTCAACAATCAAATTCAGCTGATTTTTGAAAACTTCATATCCCTTATGACTTAAATATTTTTTGTTAGTCTTTAATGATTGTATAATCCACGTTTTAGTGGCAGTTGCTGCCATCAGCTAATGTGAGGTGCAGTCCTCTTCCAAGTATATTTTGGAGTCCCGAAAGAGTATTTCACATGGGTTCGTGTAGATAACTGGTGTCAACCATGTGGCGTTAGTTTTAATTTTCTTCTCTTCTGGCCACCCGCTAAGGTTCTGTCATGTTCACTGGGCAGTGCCGCTTCTGGTGGATTTCATGGCTGATCCTTCTCTTGGCCATTGCAAGGACAGGCTGGGCTGGGTCACTGAATGATTTATAGTCCTTGCTGGTGAAGCTGTCTAGTCTGAGAGTTTTATTTGTGAAAAGATTTTTCACTATTGATTTAATTTTATTTAATGGCAATGTAGGACTCTTCAGATTTTATATCTCTTTGTTTCAGTAAATTATATTTTTCTAACAATTTGTCCATTTAATCTATATCTTTTTACTTATGATTATATTCTGTTTTCATTCCTGATATTGCTTATTTCTGCCTTCTCTTTTTTCTTTATTAATCATACTCGAGGTTTAATGGTTTATTTCTATAGTCATTTTCACAGAGCCAATTTTTGGCTTTGTTGATCTTCTCATATATATTTGTTTTCTATTTTAATCGTTTTTGCTGTTACCTTTATTATTCCTTTGATGTATTTTCTTTGGGTTTATTTTGCTGGGGCTCCCCCCCAATTTTCTTGATAAAGCCTTATCCCACTAATCTTTAGTCTTTATTCTAACGTTCAAGTCTGTACATTTCCACTGTTACTTTAGTTGCATCCTACAAGTTTTGATATCTGCTATATTTGTTATTGTTCATTTTAATCTTATAATTAATAAAAAAAATCTGTTTCTGTGATTTGACCCCTTTGCAATATATTTTTCTATTACAAATTTTCCTTAATTTTCTAAAGTTTACTCTATTTTTTAAAAGATCCAACTTGTACATTTACTAATTGTATACATTGTCTGTTTCATAATTTATACCATCCTGCTTTTATTTACGTCAATTCCTTTCATTTTCCTTTTGTTGATTTTTATCAGTCTTTTTCTACCTCTGGGGTAGCGCTGCAGACTGTTTAGGAGAAAAACAAATGAAGAGCTATATGTTTCTCTTTATCTCTCACCCCATCCCCATCTCTGTTCCAGTAAAATGGTATATTTATAGGACTAGAGTAGAAATCTTGGACACAGATTGCAGGAAGTAGCAGGAGGCCTCTTGGGAATGGAAAAGCTGTCAGGCAGCTAGTTTCTCCATTTCTCTGCGAGACCTTGACATGCGCTTGCTTCAGTTTTGTTTGCTTGTCTGCTTGATTTTTCCTCCCTTTCCTCCCTCACTCCTTCCTTCCCTCATTCACTCCTTTTCTCCCTCCCTTCCTCCTTCTCTTCCTTCTTCTCTCCTCCCTCCTTTCCTGTCTCCATCCCTTCATCCTCTCCTTCCTCAAATCTTCTTCCTTCCGTTCTTGAACACTCCTTGTCTTTTTTTGCCGCTACATACAAACAAGTTTCAAAAGTTGGGAAAACCCCCACTCGATACTCCTGAGTTTTGGATCAAGGAGAAGTGATCAACAGAGGCCATATGTTATGGACTTGTTAGGCTCTAAGAAGACCTAAAAAGAATATCCAAGGCCTTTTTAAATCCTTAAAACATAGCAAATCACTATATTCATAGTATTTTTGTTCTCTCTGAAGCAATGAGTCATCATAAATAAATTGGGTCACTGCCCCTTTAAATAGAAACTGCCTTGAGGGGCTGATGGAACTCTGGACCACTTCTTCCTGAAGTGCTGGCTCCACCAGCAGCGTCAGTTGGGCCTGGGCGGGAAGAGAGGCCCTAGGAGCCACCGGGTGTGTGTACCATGAAACTTTCTCAGTAGTCTAGTGATAGACCTGCTGTGAGTACTTAGGTTTAATTCAAATAATTGTGGAAGGAATCATCCCTCAGTTGTCCTCAACATTGTTTATAACCTTGAAAGGCAGTTGGCTTCTCAATACCCATCTTGGAAAATGAAATTAGGTTCAGTTCAGCCATTTTTGTTTTTTGTTTTGTTTCTCCTGGTTGGAACATTTTCAAAGTTATTTTTAAAACCGCTTGGAGGATTATTTGGAGATTATGATGCAAGAAATTTTTTCCTTCAGTTGTTAACTGAGATAAGTTGTATAAAGCCCTTTTTTGGTTTAAGATCTTTAAAAATTTAGTTGCATAACAGCTTTTTAATTTGTTTGACTCCCCAGGTGAAGCCATTGTCAACTGGCTTAAAATTGTAAATGATTTAGAATTTTATATGGAGCTTTTCTATCAAAATATTACCTTCATTTATCCATACTTGAAAATGGTATTAGCTGTACTTTAGTATGTTTTCAAAATAGAGATCTTTAAATTTATGTGTAAAGCATCAGTTGCACGGTTCTTTGGAAATGTTCAAAATTTTGTGAATGCCTCTTAGAACTAGCAAATTATAGCTTAATGTTTAAAAATATATACATACTTAAACTGATTTGAATGCTGGCGAAAGTAGTCATCCAATTGTATAGTTCTACATATGTTTAAAATACTTCAGAGTAGTTGCTATTAATTCTTCAAATTAAGAATTAATTTAGAATTATAACTTTAGGGGCCCACTCGGTGGTATAGTGGTTAAGTTTGCGCGCTTCACTTCAGCAGCCTGGGGTTCGTCGTCACGGACCTACACACTGCTCATCAAGCCATGCTGTGGCAGCGTCCCACATACAAAATAGAGGAAGACTGGCACAGATGTTAGCTCAGGGACTGTCTTCTTCAAGCAAAAAAAAAGAAGAGAAAAATTGGCAACAGATGTTAGCCCAAGGCCAATCTTCCTCACCAGAAAAAAACCATTTAAGTTTCAAAACGAGCTATTAATTGGCTTAAAATTATAGAAAATAATTATAGGAATTTTGTATTTAGCTTACTATAAAATAAAGACATAGATTATAGTTAGTTTTATTTAAAGGGAGGTGAATCAAAAGGATAATGGATAAATAAACTTTTAAGTCTTTACAATTATTTTCTGTAGATTCATGAATATTAACAATTTGAATAAAAGATATACATTAGAGCTGAAATTGCAAATGAGAACTATTCTGCTTAGCAAAAATGAAAATTCTTGAGTCTTGAAGGAGAAATAAGCTTTTTGCGTAAATTAACCCTTGTGTATGATGGCAAAGGTTTTGAATTATTTTTAGTGAAAAACTAATGAATCCATTCAAAACAAATTTTAATTTATTTTCGATTTATGAGTTCCTGAAGTATTTGTAAACTTTCTAACAAAATAATCATATAATTTTAGAGCGGTAAGGGAACTAAGAGATCATTTAATATCTGATTACTAATGGTCAAATAATGTTTGTTTTTATAACAATATAGATGCAAATTAAAAGATCGTTTTTTAAAAGATCATTGAAATAACTTAGATTTTAGTTGTTGACAAATAGACACCCAGGCGTGGTTAAGATGTAATTTTGTTTTGAACTGGCTTGTGATGATTTAAAAAAGATACACTTTTGTTAAACCCAATAGAATTTATTGTTCACAAATAAATATTCCACTGAAATTAATGTTTAATTGAAAATATTATAGGATAAATTTCACCCCAATTAATCTTATTTGCCCACCTGTTTTGTAATATATCTTACCTCTCTGATTATTGGCTTTAGAAATAACTTAATGCTTTATCATTGCATTTACATGTATTGTCTCATTGGGATCTTTGGAATAACTTGTGAGGGAGGTAAGGCAAATATTTTTATCCTTATTTTACAAGTGAAGAAATTGAAGTCAACAGATTGTTACTTATGGAAGCACAGCTAGTCAGTCAGAGTAGGTCCTAGTCTTTTAGCTCCCGATTTTTATATGTATGTAGTACTTTTTATATGTATGTAGTACATATAAAGTATGCTCAATAAATATTGGTTGAATGAATTAGTGTAAATAATTTTTCACTATAAAGCAATATATACTCTTTAAAGATTTAATTAGAAATTTAATAAGAAATTTGGAAGATATAAGAAATTAGAAGGGAAAAATCCCCTTCAAATCCATCTACATTGCATTGGAAGAAGGAAAAATTATATATATCATATGTATGTGATTATAATATATAAAAATGTAACTATATGTAAATTTAAAATATATAATATAGTATACAATATGTGTATGTGTGTGTGTATACATATATATGTGTGTGTATTTAACTGACATCATATTTTATTGGCAATTTAAAATCTGGTAGTAGATACAGTCTGAGTGAAGAAGCTTTACTAGAGGAATGTATGTTCAATTTTAGGGACATTTAGGGAGAAAATTAAGAAAAGCTATTTATTTTATTAAGAAAGCTGAAAGGGGAAACAGAGTAAAGAAAGGGCCATGATAGAGATTTAAAAGGTGGCACTTAGTTAAAACAATGAAATTTAAAGCAAACAGGCTTGCAAATCTTTGTTTCTTGAATTTTATTTAATCTTCTATTTTTCTGAATTTACTTATGGAGATTATAGGTAATACTGATACCCTGTTTCTCTTGTAGCCATTTAGTAGATTATTTGGACATTTTAACTTATGGACAGAAAAAATAAAAGATTGTAAAAGTATTTGCATAATCATTATTCCTGATAAAACTTTTTGTTTTGTACTTGTTTCTGTTAGTACCAATCTCGACTCTTTGTAGTACGAGACTTTATACTATAAAAATAAACACTTAGCAAAGCTGCACAATTAAATGTGGAGCTTATTTGAAGAGTGATTTTGAAGATGGATAGACAAAAATAGATACCTCAAAACAAAATTAGCTGCCTTCTCAAAGTCCATATACTCTCTGTACACTTGTCTTGAAATACTTAGCATTATAGTGTTTCTTTGTGTATCTCCTACTAAAATATAAATTTTTGAGGGTAAAGACTGTGGCTTTTCATGTTTTTGTCCTCAGCAGCTGGTACACATAGAAGGTTCTCAGACAAGCCAATGGTTGTGCGTATCTGAGGGATTGATACCGACGTGTAAGGTAAAAAATGCTGGTTTATATGAAAAATGAGAAGGCACAGTGTAGGGTTGTGAGATGAAAGAGATGACCAGTGTTTGTTAAATCAAAGAAGTAAATTCAAATCATGCTATAGAACAGAAAAATGCAATAGTCTCTCTGGCCTTTCTCCTGAAAGTTTCAATATTGTAGCGGCAACATAAATGCTGTTTAGAGTCATCATTAACAGAAAGACAAAAAAATTTAACCAAAAGATCTAATTAATTATCTTTTTCAGAAATGTTTAAGCAGATACTGTATTTTTATCTATATGAATGTCTATCATATTGGATATGGTAGTTGGAAACTGGAAGCAGACAGGCTCTCTCACTTAGGGCGGGTTATTTGACCTCTAAGCCTCAAGGACCTTTTTGGTAAATTGGGGATAATAATGATACCTCCTCCACAAGGTGAACATGAGGATTATTAAATGAGATAGATCAGGTCAAGTACATAGTATAGTTATATAGGAAGCTCTCCATAAATGTTAGTCATTACATTGAGCAATATTCAACAGTTTTTGACCTACGTATATAGAATTTCATATGGCTCAACCTGGTAGTACCATCATCATATTTTTTTATAATTGGTGTTCATATTTCACAGAATAAACCTCCAATCCTTTATATGTCAAAAGAGACTTAGTCTTCATTTAATAATTTCTAAAAGGAATTCATTGTTACAGATGGTGCTCTGAAAATGTCAGTGGTCCTGTATTTTAATGTACTATTTTAAAACTCACCTTTTTTATGTCATCGTGATGTTAAGAAACTTAATAATTATTTAGGTTCATTGAAGAATCTATACAATTTAAGAATTATAAAATATATGTAGTAAAGGTACTGTGGAAATTTGCCATACTTCATTTATTCCTACTTCATAATTTAAAGTTGATCAAGCAATGCAATCTAGTGGGCCATAAAAATTGTGTAGTTCCATTTATTTAACATGATTGTTATTTAGCTACCAGAAGGGAAAGTGTGATCCATAATTGATGCAAAGAATTTATTGAGAGTTTCAATTGCTCACAATTGCCTTTCTACATCTTATATTTGAAGAGAGAATTTAGTTTTGACCGTAGAAACAATTTCATTAAACCAAACATTGACAATTTAATAACTTTCCATAAATTTTAGTGAACATTAACATCAATATTTAAGATTTTGAAATAATCATTATATTATCTTGATTAATATTTTTCTAAATAAGCACATTTTTAAAAATCAAAATTCGTTTTAAAGTATGAAGTGGTGAAGTACTTTTGAATAGGTACCACAAGGTGGCAGGATTGTATTTTTGTAGATGCTTTTTGCTTTGATGTACAGCAAACCGTTGGTTATCTAAGTTTTCTGTGTGGTTAACTGTTAAGCATTTTGTATGCCAGAACTTTTACATTTTAACTTTTCTGATGGAAAACTTTCAAAACTAAATTCCATGTTTTCCTGAATTCTTAAGCAGAAGAATATATTTTAGCCTTTATCAGTGAGCCATTTGAATACCAGTTATTGGACTGTGATTAAGATGAAGTGATAGATAAGGGTGGTGTGGAGGGAATGAGGACTGGTCCCAGCAGAGACTCTGGACCTTGTGCTCTTAAAAGCTGTGCCTGATGTCAGCTTGCTTTTGGTTTATCTACATTTTTTTCCTATTAGAGTGAAGTGAATGATGTCAAGTGCCAGACTCTGGTGTGGTAGAACATGGTTGCTTTCTGCAAAATTAAATAACAATTGCAGGCAGACATTGCTTTCTCCCACAGGGTTTTGTGGCAGGTTGTTTGGGGGAAGGAAAATAAACTATGAGGCCTTAAAAATTCTTCATCAAAGGCCACTCTGCTAAAGGCAGCCCCAGACCATGAGGAATAGGATTCTGTATTTATGAGGAACATTAGAGACTAATGTAACTGCTTGTGAAGCAACTTTAAGAAATCTTTCCTATAATAATGTTTGAGACTCTGAATTGTGTATAATTTGTATGAATGAGACAATATTGATTATAAAAGATGTGTCCAGGCACAAATGTATTTCCTTGATGACTCTGTTTTCCTGATCTGGTCCTTGGAGAGCTGTTCCAAGGCAATTTGTACCTTTATTGGTGATAAAATAAGCGTTAGGTAAAACCTTCAGTCTCTTGGACTTCTCCATTTGTTCATTCATGGTGCTGCTTTCTGGCCAGAGCCTTTCCTTCCTCACCTCATATAATGACTTCCAGGTCTATATTTGTTCTTTGAATCTGTTACAAAAGATTGGACTATAGAGACCTTTTCTTCTGGATTTGTTTCCTTCATTAGTTATTTGCATATTGTTCTAATTTTTAAAAAGATATTATGTATAGACTTCATTGGATCAAACTTCAGAAGAACCAATTTAACCCTCATGGAAGCACTAAGAAAGCAGTAGTTGAGCTCTACTGATGAAGGGGAGAGGAAGAGGACATGGTTTCCAACAGCAACTCTGTGTTTCTCTGGCTCTTTAAAATGTTCCTCTACCTGCCTACCACTTTCCTATCTCCATAGTAATCGTCCACTGAGGGGGGGGGGTTGTTTTTTCTCTCCTCTTTCATTCAGCCCTTCTGGTGTAATTGGAGAATTTTTATAAGAGCTCCAGAGAGGCCACAGGAAATGGCTGATAAATTAGCTCCGCCTGAAATGGATATTAGAGCATAGACACTTGATCCTTTCTTCTTAGTTCTCCTGGATAGCACAACTTTTTTTTTTTTTTTTTTAACTTATAGTAGGTGAGGAAGTGAAAGTTTCGTGACTAAAATATATGGATAAATTTCCCTAGCTTGTAATTTTAGGATGTATACATTTTCCTCCTGGCAAGGTACTGTATGTTAAAAATAATCTTATTCAAGATTTGCAAACTAGTTTTGTGAATTATATAAAAGATTCATGCTTTAAGAAGCAGCCTAAACCCTCCCTGTTGCCTTGGGGCAGTTTTTGTGTAACTGTACACTCTGAAACTAAATTAACTCTAACTTTGAGATTACCTAAAAGATCAGATGCAAGAGTTTAGCTGTGTTAAGAACATCCTCCTACACGTTCTGCAAAAAGTTTAAGAACTATTAGCAAAAGCAGCTCATTTGAAGTGGTACCAAGTTTGAACATTTAACTCCAAGATGGCTAGAATTTCCTTAAAAGGATTTAAAGAATTAGCCCACAGTTTAAGTATTTTTCTTATTTTAAATGTAGTTTTAAGATGTATTTAATTCTTGTTTTGAGGAAGGAATTTTATATTAAAAATACATTGTAGTTGAATTTTTAAAAAAAGAAGTCAGAGATGGGTAAGGGGCAGTTAGTTACAGACCTTGAATGCCACACTAAAAATTGGGGTTTTATTCTATAGGTAGTCTGTAATCATTAAAGGACTTGTAATTGAATGGGTGACAGGTAAGAAAATTAAGAAAATTTGCGTGGAAGCAGTATACAGGATGAATTTGCTTGGATCCGGCTTGATAGAGATTGGGGCCAGATTGACCATTTGGGATGATATGGCAATAATCTGGAAGTCTTATGATATGGGTCTGGATTACCGTGGCGGCAGTAGGAATAGAAAAAGAAATAAAAGGCAGAGATATTATCAGGGAAGAATTGACAAGACTTAGCAAATTGCTAGGTGCAGTTAATTAAAAAGTATGTCATGTAAAATTTCTATTTTTGTCAGAGACAGAAATCTTAAACACAAGCCCCTCTTCTATAGGAAAACTATTTCTGTACAGTTAGCATACATAATAAAGGAGATAATGCTACTTGATTTAAAGCCCAATAATAGAAGACACTGTTGATTTGGAGCCTGATTTCATAGAATGATATGGCTATAAGCAACTTTGAAAGATCATAGCGTAGTGGTTCTCAAATATTGGCAGCCTCAAAATCACTTGGTTTATTGGGGATGGGGAGAGTGTTTTAAAGGACGCAGAACGTTATGGTTAAGAGCACAGACTGCATGTAGGTCTATAGGTTTGAAACCTGGATCCACCCTTTACCATGGGCAAGTTGCTTAACTTCTCTGTGTCCCAGTTAACTATTAGGGTTGTTACAGGAACTAAATCAGATGATACATACAAAGTGCTTAGAAGATTGCTTGGCACATTGCAAATGCTGAACAAGTGGCAGCAGCTATTGTTGTTATTAATTTATCATTTCTTTCCTCTGGAGATTCTAATTCATATGTTTGACATTGGGCTCAGGAATCTGGATTTTAGTAATATCCCTTCTTGCAACTCTGATCACCAAGTTTGAAAACTTTTGTTGCAACCTGTTTTTCTACCTCCATTAAACCACTCTGTACATCTTTATCCTTTATGTTGACCTTCCAAAGATGGCCATATTTATAAATGTTATGTGCTACTGTTTCAATGTCCTAGGTCACGAACTCCTTTTGAAGAGCTTACCTAAATCCCTCTGGAAATTCCTCCAGCCTCCCTCATCCCCCTTCCTCCCCTTTCTGACTTCCCAGTGGAACTGAGGATCCTGGGTCCTAGCCCTTAGTTGTCAGCCCTACATGCTGCTTCACCCAGAGGCCGAGATGAGTGCTCCTTGGTCTTGGGCCTTACACTCCGGCTCTGCTTATTTCCAGCCCTACCTGTGCCCTCAGAAATATCCTTTGTTGGGGAAAATGAATATATAGTCTTATTTACTAACTACAAATTGCAAAATGTTTTTAATGCATAAATAATATCAGGTTTTGTGGGGTTTTTTTGTTTTTTTAATTCCTCCTGAGACCTATTCTCTAATCCTTTGATTGTTGCTGGTGTCTTGCTCTGGTCTAGTGATTCTTAGCCCAGGCTTCATATTGAAATCACCTGGGGAACTTTTAAAACCTACCAGTGCTCAAGACTCACACAAGACTAGTTAAATCAGGATGGGCCTGAGCATCTATATTTGTGAAAAGCTTCTCACTTGATTCTAAGGTTCAGCCAAGGTTGAGAAGCACTGAATTAGTCTCAGTCTCATCATTGTCACATCCTTCCCACCTCCCACCCATCCTCGCCACAGTCCTATTAGACAAAGGAATACTTCAACTATCTGAAGAGAATATAGCTTTCCTAGTCTGGCAAAGTATTTGAGGTAAAGAGAAACCTTACCTAAGCCTGTGTTTTTACCTGGGAGACTCTGCTTGTCCTCCTGTCTCTGCTTTAGACCTTTGCACATTCTATTCCCATATTAGGTCAAGGTCCTCTGTTAGACACTCTCCTAGAACTGTAAAATTTTCCTTAATAGTGCAGGCATTTCTTCTATACCATGATATGCGTGCTCCTAAAAACCTTCTCATTTTGCAAAATTGCATGCAAAAAATAAGACTGCTTATGGAGAAAATGGAGTTGGGGCCAGCCACCCAACACTTAGGCAGCTTTGTAACCAGAGTACTGAGAAAACAAAAAATTGGTACCCACTCAATGTAGCTGAGAGCTCCCATGGTAGATACTAAAAATACACAAGAAAAAGTGGAGTGAAATGCCAGGAACATTTTAATTGAGCAGAGGCGGCGGGTGCTAAGATAATGCAGAAGGAAATGGAGCTCTAAGCCAGTGGGGCTGTTGTGAGGCTGGGTACAAACGGCAGATAACCTGGCGTAAGCTGAAAGCAGCGCAGAGCTGGGGGAGACTCCTGCTGGAAGGCTGGCTTTTAAGTTTTGTTAAATACAAATAAATGAAAGGGCTCCTGCTGCTGCTATAGCTGCAGAGCTGAGGGCTCTTTCCTTTCTTGCTAAAGGTTGTAAGTCACTGGCTGTTCCCGCTCCTCTTGTGTAGGAAAAACCCCTATGAACCAACATAAGTTTTGTGTTATAGTGACATCATTTTTCCATTTCCTAATCACTTATGAATTAATTTGCCTTCCAGAAACACACCTTATAGCAAAAAAGACTATATCACAATTTGTAATCCTAGGTTAATTTGTGACACGACTCGATTAAGGCTTCTCTTTGCCACTAGAACATAAGCTCCATGTGGTCAGGGACTGTGACTGTTTTGACTTGCCATCCTAGCAGGCACTTGTTGAATGAATGAATGACTTAGATGAAAACTTCTCTAACAAAAATGGTGGGAGTGATTAGAGAGATGAGCGTTGAATATGCTTTTTAAAAATGAAACAATGAAAGTGACGTAACCATACAGAAAGTTTAGGAAGTAGAGGAAGAAATCACCCCTGATCCTCTTCTACTACAATCACACTCTAATACTATTATTATTATTACATGGCCTTTTGAAATATATATTCTATTGGTTCTCTTTTGCTATAATAAATTACCCTAAAATTTAGTGGCTTACACAACAACAAACATTATCTTACCCAGTTTTTGAGAGTCAGGAAGTCGGAGTGGCTTAGCTGGATGGTTCTGGCTCAGAGTCTCTCATGAGGTTACAGTCAAGGTGTCAGCCAGGGCCACAGTCCTCTGAAGGCTGGACGCTGGGCTGAAGGATCCACTTCCAAGATGGCTCACTCACATGGTTGGCAAGTTGATGCTAGCTGTTGGCAGGGCGCCCCTCAGTTCCTTGCTATGTGGAGCTCTCCACAGGGCTGCATGAGGGTCTTCATGACATGGCTTCTCCCAGAGAGAGTGATCAGAGAGAGTAAGGCAGAAGCCTTGAGACTTAGTTTTAGAAGTTACACACCATCATTGTGCAGCATTTTCCTCAGGTCAGCACTACTGACCGTGGGAGGGAACCATACAAGGGTGTGAATGAATAACAGAGGGGAGGATCACTGGGGGCCATCTTGAAGACTGGTGACTGCATACATGCATTCATTTGTATAGTTGTCATCATAGGATATGTATAGTTTATATCTTTTTGTTCACTTAACATTATATAAATATTTTCTCTGTTGCTTAGTTTCTCTTATTTTTTAGTGACTATAAATAACTCCCTAGTTTCTTTTGTATCCAAATATGAGATTATAAAATATAACAGTTATACTTAATTTTCTCTAAAATTTGATTCAGCAGGGATGGAGTACCCTCTTTGTGCATAGCTAAGCATTTTAAATCTGCCAATATATTCTTGAATATACGAAAATGTAAGCTGTGTGCATACATGTAAAATAACGCAATTATGGGTACAGAAAACAGTATGGAAAATTACTGATTTTTCTTTTTTTTTTTTCTTTCATGATTCTGGCATTGTTCTTTGACAATTACTATGATTCGATTTCAGGTAAGGAATCTTTTAAACTTTTTCTCCTTTATTATATCTTAAGAGCAAATGAATATAAATTTGCAAATATAATTTTTTCATGAAATCCTCTAATCAAATGCCACACATTTAAGGATTTAGACATTTATTTTCAAAGGTCACCTTGAAAGAGAGAACTGCTTTCTTTATATGGGCTTCCTAATGAAATTCAATAGTTAATCTGAATTTATTCCCATTGACCATCTCTGAGTCCAAGTGCATAGTGTTTTACACAGGGGCTGTTTCGCCGCCCTGACTTCTAGTTCAGAGTTGGGAGTGCCACCAGTCACAAGCAGTGGTTTAGCTAGAGCTACGTTTTGTATAATTCTGGACACACTGAAGGTTAATACAGGTATGTGAGAAGTGTGTGACTATGTCAGAGGAGCTGAATTTGATTTATAGATGTTAGGTTACTACTGTACTTTAAAGAAATTTCCATGAACCTTTTAGCTGAAATTCCATAATTTTAGAAAGTCACATATAGTTTTTACATCCTTTTATACTTTTTTCCTTATACTATACACAAATGGTGATGTCTGTTTTTGTTACTTTGTCAACTAAAGTTGACCCCTTTGGTCAAATACTTGAGAAACTTATGTGCACTATATTCTTATGTGATCAACTTTAGTTTTAATTTCAGAATTAGAATTAGTACAGGGAAGGACTAAAATTATTAAGTGAATCTCTTTCACTGAAGAGTGGCATGATTTAAATTATTTTAAAAATTTTTCAAGCTCTTAATAAGTGTAACATGCATTTAAAATCTTATTTATAATTGTACATTAGCTTGCTTTTTATACATTATATATTTTATACATAAGCTTTACTTTTCACAGGTAAGTATCTTAATGGACCTGATGTTAATATTGTGTTAGTTTCTTTTCCTGTTCCTTATTCTCTTCTACTCTAGTTTTATAACTTCTTAAATTATTTTTTGTCTTTTTGGGGTTCTCTCTAAATTTTTTATGTCCTCTTTTTTGATATGGAAAGTGTCTATATCAAGTACTTTAAACACCCAGATAAATACCATAAGTAGAGTAGCTTCTAATATTTAGTGTCTCATGATAATAGACTTTTAAATTCTATTTATATATCTTTATATTTTATAGGGTTTGTTTTTATTTGGATTTTTGTGCTGTACTTGTCAAGTACATTTGCAGCCTTGTAAATGATTGCATTTGCAGCCTTGTAAATGATTTATTGGAGTAGATGACTAACTAAAAGTAGTATGGGCCAAAGAAAGTATGTCTTGAACATTTGCTATAAGATGACCACAAAGAAGGACTCAGAAAGCTTTCATTACTACTTTCTTTTGTTGTACAAAGCCTGCTTTTATTTTCCATAAAAGAGATTAAATAAGGTCAATGTGATGTAGAGTTTGCAGAGCCATATTTTCTACTACCCAGTACCTTTCTAAAAATATTTGTATGTAAAATAAATGTTTAGTATTATATAACTTGAGCAAAACAAAATGCTTAGTTAAATGATAGTAATTGTTCATGTTATTTTGCTGAAATAACACTTATGTATATGTAGGTGAGCAATCTAGGAGTCATCGGTCTGGATTATTCTTATTGTATAACAGTTTCTGTGTAATATGTATACTTATTTGTTATAGTGATAGAATCATTTGAAATCGTGATTATATTTTGATGACCTGGCTTCCTTTAAAATCCCTCCTCCCCTCCCCAGCAGAGACCCTTTAACAGAATTTCTTCCTAGTCTCTGCTTTTGTCCTTTTTCCGTTCAGCCTCCATGCTGTATCTGGAATTACCTTTGTAACATCCAGAACACTCTCCTGCAGTGAACCCCTCAGTGGCTGCTACCAGTTCCTATAAGCAGGGTTGATATTTAGCTGGTTTGCACTAGTTAGGTTAAACTGGCTGTTTACAACCAGTATGTATTCTGAGTGGCTGGGGCTTATGTGTTGTGGGGTAAATTTCAGATTCCTCAGCAGTGTGTTCAAGATCTTTGGGAACTGGAAGATCTCTGAATACTTCTGCCTCCATTTCCACCATTCTGTAATTATTTCAGAAGTCCCTACTTTTTTGGGCACCTTCCACAAAGATGCTTTGCTGTCCTTGTTCATTTTCCTCAAAATGTTCTTCTCTTTCTCTGGTCTAACTAATGATCATAAGATTATTCTTAAAGATTTAATTTAGGAGAAAATTTCTTCGTGAAGCCTTTCCTGACCACCCAACATCTACAGTACCACTCCCACACCTTTACTTGGTTACCTTCTCCTGTGCTCTCTTGGCACCTGCCGTACCTAAGATATCACACTTATTACTTTGCCCTATAATTATTGTTTGCAAATCTACCACCCCTCCTGGACCATGGACCTATCACAGTGCTTAGCACAGGTAGTCACTAAAGAAATAATTTAAGTACAGTGGAAAGAAATCAGTTTTTTGAACCAGACAAACGTGAGTTCAAATTCAAGGTCTGCCATTTACCAGCAGTATGACAGCGGACAAATTAATTTTGCCATTCTCTCTCAGTTTACTCATCTGTATATGTGAGGATAATAGAGGTGAGTTTGACTATTAAATGAGATAATATGTAGGGTGCTTATTACATTGCCTAGTGCATAGTTTTTCTACAAATGTTCTATTCTTCTAGTTCAATTTGGTTTAAAAGTTTTGTTTTGCCTTTATTTTTCTCTTTGAACTTTAATTTGTAACAAGAAAGCAGTTTTTAATCTGAAAACACCTATCTCTTCTAGTGCTCTGTGATAAAACTGATGATGTTATATCACTGCTGCTGCTAAGAAAAACCATTGTTTACAAATTTCTACCAGCTTTTTAGAGGAAGGGCTGTTTCACTCCTCAAAAGAAGCCCACTGACTAGTTCAATGCCAGGCACAAAATGTTTATGAAATAAATATTTGTAGTAAATATTTGTGCAATAAGTGTTTGTGGAAGGGAGCTATGGTGGGAAAGAAAGAATATCTCCCCTTCCTTATTCTGGGCGTGAGGTCACTTGATTTCCTACTAGAGCAACAGACATACCCAGATCACAGGAAAAGAAGACACAGAAGCTGACGAGGAGTTTCCCTTCTTAGCTTTTACTAGAGGAGAGACTAAGATGGCAGAGAATGTCTCTATGAAGGAGGCTACCAGGACCGTAACGTAGTTTGGGACATCAAATAAATAGTTGAGGAAAAAAGAAAGAATTTTCTTTACACATATAAAACAAAAATATTCGGAATCACTCTCTGAACTAATTCATCATATCACAGAGATTAAAGCAAAACTTGAGTTTCCCTTTTACCAAAACAATGAAATCTTCATTGATTCTTGGGATGATTATTATGAATTGGTTCTTGGGGTAATTATTATGTGTTAGGGAAAAGTACAGCAAGTTGTATAAGGTGATTCTCATAGTTGAAAAAATTTCTTTTGGATATAATCTATAACAATGCTGTTTATATTAGGCCATTTTCAATAAACTTTCTACTTTAAAAAGTAAGTGGAAAAATGTGCTAACCTCTTTCGATTAACCCCAGTTACGGCTGAAACCAAATAGTTCAGAGCCCAGGGTCATAACGTTTATTACTCACCTTATTGCTGTGGGAAATGCTAGGTTCTTTCCTTGTGTTCTCTCTCCATTTTACTTATAAAGAAATGATTTTTGGAAATTAGAAGTCTAAATCCAAAGCTCAAATTCTGACTATTACTCTTTAAAACTACATTAAAAAGTCAATACTGATCAGGGAGTAGATAGACTTTGAGTTTTACAATTGTGTATCTGGACTTAAATGACTAAAATAACATCATAAGTGCTTTTAAGGGTTGTTTAGAGGTGGCCCTTAATTTAATTGGAATTAAAAAGATAAGTCAACATCGTTTTGGCTTACCTCTCTTAGGCCATATAGAATCATGCTGTTAAGAGAACTTTTGCTGATTTCAGAATCTTAGTGAGAAACATTAGGATGGTCAAATTTGATAGAATATAGTGACTCAGAAATAATCAAAACCTTCACTGATCTGTGTAAAAAGTGCAAGTAGATCCTAGAACTTTTTCTATTTTGATATAAGTAGACTTTGAAATTCTTGGAAACTTGATTTTCTAAGTCCATCCAATAATATAAAACAGTGTCAGTGGACTTAGATCAAATATATGCATTTATAATAGATAGCTATTTCATCAGAATTGAAAATTTGATCCACTGTATAGCCCCCTTCTTCAATTAACTTCTGTATCACTGCTGGAAAGTGTTGGCAGTTTTCTCATCTGCACTCTGCTTCACCCAACAGCTGAAGGCTTTGGAAGTTATAGAGATGTTTGAAACTACTAAACTAGCCATTACTAACACTAAAAGAAGCAACTTCTGCAGGATTTGGCAATTTCCATTTAAGGTCTTCTTATGGTGTAGATAGTGCTTTTGCTTTCATTGTGAGAAAGGTTGTTCCTGTTGTTGTTGTTTTTTTTCCCCCTGCTATTTGCTCTTCAATCTATACACTCAACAATCTTTCCATTTCTTCTATTTCTTTAGAACTTGTTCTTACTGACTTCACAGCACTTGAAGTTCCTCTGGCCATAGATGTTTCTTTTATTTTCCTGTTATCTTTGACGGTCCACAGCGTGGATTCCTTTATGCCTGTTGTTCTGGAGATATCACATGATCTCTCGTTTCTTTCAAAACGCCCTGTTTTAGCTTCTCCTGAATGCTTTAAAGCTTTTCTTTTGCATGCGCTGCTTGGTGTTTTTGAACCAGGGCGATTAGACATGTTTGGGATGTTGAATGAGTGCTTTCTTACATAAAAAAGTTAACATTTGCAAGAGAAGAACAAATGTAATCTTATAGGATAACAAACGTGGTGAACTGATGTAGCTGGTATATGTTCAAGATGTATGTGTGTTTGTGTTTTTCTATGGGGCTTGGTTCACCTGGCTACAGTTTCCTGTATTCACCTAGTATTTCTTGAAGACATAAGCATAAACAAAATGTGAAATGTGAATTATGCTCAAATTGTTCTCTAATGTATACATTGTGTTGGGACAAATTTGCGTTTTCCAAACAAGCTTTATAACAGAACAGATTGTACTTGATGGGCTCTTTTAATTTAAAAAAGTATAATCTGTAGTTCTAGGAAATTTTCTTGGATTATTTTATGATGCTTTCCTCTGTTCCATATTCTCTGTTCTGTGTCCTGAACTTCTGTCATTCAGATATTGGCCCTTCTAAACTGCTGTTCTTTCTTTTCTTTTCTATTTTTCCCTCTTTGGTATTTTGTTGTAGTTCTGATATATTTCTTTAACTTTAATTTCCATTCATTCTAGTGAATTTTTACTTGTGCTCTAATAATATCAATTTTTCAGTTTTCAATCCAAGAGCTCTTTTCGGGGTTCTATTGTTGTGCTCTTTCTCTCCCTCCTTCTAGTATTTTAACCATGTGATCTGTTAGGATCTTTAAAGTTTCTTCATTTCCCTACGCTGTCTCTGTTTCCTCCAGGTTCCTTTTTTCTGAGTGTTGGTTATATTAGGGGATGGTTAGTCCTTGCTCAGTTATTCAGTCGTGTAAGATTGGGGTGGGGATAAGGGTCTGTGTTGATACAGACTCTCATGTCTCCTGCACCATGCACTTTGAGAAGCATGTGGTTTAAAAGTATAGGGTTCTTCAGTGTGTATCAACTGTCTTCTGGACTTTACTGCTTGCTTAGGTTTCAGCTTGATGAATTACCATCTTTTTTTCCAGTCCCCAAAGCTGATGAAATTGATGTCTCTCCTATTTACTCTATCCTTGTGTGTTTAAAACTAGATTCTCTCTCTCTTTCGTGGTTTGTAGGAAGAAACAAAGATAGATGAGTGTGTTCAATCCACTATATTTAGTCAGAAGTAGCTTTAAACTTCTTTGTAGCAGAAGAAAGTGAATTTCCTGTGAGATTCTCATGGCTTCATGAAACTTTCCAAACCAAAACTCAGAAAAGAGCTGTCATTGCATATCTAGTGCTTGAACTTTGTAGGGCAGATGATTCTACAGAAGGACATCACTTGTTTATTCTTCCACACAGGAAAAGATTTTGAGTTTTTATTGGAAGGTAAAAAGCACTCCAAAATAATCTTTGAAGAGACTAGTTTAGGAGAATACAAGGTGGTATGTAATCCCTACTGCTGTATTGCTGTTAAACGCACTGCAGTGCTTCTTAAATGCACTGTGACTCATAATTCTGATTTCGGGAAATGTTCTTCTCCACCCAAAGAAAAGAGGAGTCTTTCGGAATACCAACATACCAAAGCAAGGGTGATCTCTTGCTTCATATATTGCTTACTGCATGTTCCTGTGATGCTTCATGATGGCTTGACTTTGTTGGGACTCTTGAATATCAGATGAGCAATTTCTTCTCCTATTCTTTCTATTTGAAAAGCTCTTTCATGACTTAATTCCTTCATTTCTTTCAGGTCTTTACTCAAAATTCACTTTCTCAGGGAGGCCTTCCTTGATGATTTTATTGGAAATTTTACCCTTTCTAATACTGTATATCCCTCCACTCTTTAACTTGTCTCCTCAGTACTGTCACTGTCTCACATGCTATGTATTTGCTTGTTTGTCTTGTTTACTTTTTTAACCCCCACTTGAATGTAGGTTCCAAGAGGGCAAGGATTTTGTTCACTACTGAATCTCCAGTGCTTGGCACAGAACAGGTGCTCAAT
Source organism: Diceros bicornis minor (assembly GCF_020826845.1). Lineage (NCBI taxonomy): Eukaryota > Metazoa > Chordata > Mammalia > Perissodactyla > Rhinocerotidae > Diceros > Diceros bicornis. The sequence goes on from NC_080748.1 coordinate 32,170,487, forward strand.
ATAAATTTTTTTGAATTTTCATCACTTTTTCAGCTATTTCAATATTCCAGTGATAACCAGTCTTTCAAGAAACTGAGAATTACTGAAATGTGATGGCATCTGTTATGTTGAGATTGCAGAAATATTTTTTGCTTTTCATAGTGGTGATGAGTATGGCCTTGATCGAGTCACATAACTCCTTTGTGCCTCAGTTTCCTCATCTATATAAATGAGGATAGTAATGGTACCTAGATGAGAGAGTTGTTGAGGGGATTGAATGAGTTAATATATGTAAGGGGCTTAGAATAGGGACCGGCAAATAATAAATGTAATTATGTGTGTGCTGCTATTATTAACATTGTGATTATCATTACTGTTCGTTTTCCTTCATTCAGTAACACTATATTGAGCACTTACCACATACTAGGCTCTGATCTAGGTGCTTGGAACACACTGGTAAATAAGACAGTAAACACCCCCCCCCCAGGGGGGTTAAACATAGTAACTAAATAGATGGGATGACTTTTAACACATCCGGTTGGGGAAGAGTTGCCCTTGGTGCGGGTTTGGGGGAGCAGGGAGGAGCATGCAGGGGTTTCAGTGGTAGTGGTCAGGTTCTCAGTTTGGGGATGAGTTTGTGCATGTTTGTTCTACTCTTATGCTTCATAACTTACATATATATTACATATATTTTGTGTGCTTTAAATACTTCATTAAAAAAAATCTTTTATTGTCCCAAGCGTAATGCAGTGTTAAAACAGGTTAATTCTTTATTTAACTAGTTATCCTGATTAATTAAGAATCTTGATTTTTTAAAATCCCTTACTATATCCTAATTGGTCCTCGCCTCCTCCATTTACTAAAGGCATAGTTGTTCATAATTCTTTTTTTACTCACAATATGTATTTGAAATATTCAATTTTATGTAATTTGTGCAGAATTATCTTAACTTGGGGTAATAGATGATAAGACATATGTCTTGTAACTGATACCATTGTAATGGCTTTTGCAAAAAATCCTGTTTTATTCAAAATAATATGATTGAATTTTTAAATATATGTAGTATTCAGGGCTGGCCCGGTGGCGCAAGTGGTTGAGTGCACTTACTCCACTGCAGCGGCCTGGGGTTCGCTGGTTCGGATCCCGGGCGCATACCAATCCACTGCTTGTCGAGCCATGCTGTAGCAGCATCCCATATAAAGTAGAGGAAGATGGGCACAGATGTTAGCTCAGGGCCAGTCTTCCTCAGAAAAAAGAGGAGGATTGGTATCAGATGTTGGTTCAGGGTTGATCTTCCTCACCAAAAAAAATATATATATATATGTATATATATATGTAGTATTTAATTTGTGTAATGGAATGAGGAATTTAATTTTTCTACATTAGACTAAATTGGGTGAATCATTTTGTGTTTTAACTTTACCTTTAAACCAATTACAAAACTGTTAAAATTAAAGGATATTCATTTGAGATTTTTTTTCATTAGAAACACATGTCTAATAGTCTGATAAATCAGTATATTTAGGATATAAGTTGTCCCAATATGTATAACCATAATGCCTATAGGTAACATTTACTATTTTAAGGACAGGCATCAGTTTTTTACTAAATGAATTGAATTGTGCATTTCTGAGGTGTCTAGAAACAGCCCACTTTGGTTCTGTTTGGTACTTGAGTCATGCTCTAAACTAGAGTCAATTGACTTGAGTTTGGATCTTGGCTCTGTTATTTATTTAAGCATTATGTTACCTTGGGCAAGTTGGCCACTCTAAGGCTCAGTTTTCTTTTCTTTAATTAAACGAAGAAAATAAGGGTACCTACTACCTCAGAGTTGTTGTAAGGATTAAATAAGGAAATGCATGTATAACCAGTTTATTGAGAAGTCTTTATTTTGGGGGGGTATGAATATGCAGCAGTTTTATTTTTCTAATAATTGCTACCAACTTTGCTCTTTGGAAACCCCTCTTTTTTGTGATATAATGGGGCTGCTTCACAATATCTCACTTAAGTTCTATAACTTTTTAATTACTTTTGGTTACTTAAACAGGCTCATTTTGCTTCTTAAGACTTAGTTCTATTATTTAATAACTTTGTTTCGTATTTGCTTCAAAGCTTTCCTCTTCTGGCAACTCAAGCTAAGCTTGTGTCTCCAGCAGTGTGGAAGAGAGATGGGAAGTCTTGATCTGTTCCCCTATCTATCTGCTCCCTTCTCCCTTCCTTGAACGACTCCCTTGATGTGGAGCTGAGATATCAGGAGAGAGAAAATACAGAAGTGTCCTTAGCTCAGAGCTTGCAGTGCTTTCCTTAGTCAGCCATAATGGCTGTTATGTTTGTGATTTGTGTGGACGTGTGGTAGCCCCAACAGGCCCCACAGGTAAGAGGCTACTTCCTGTGTAGCACACGTAGTTCTTGCCAGACCCTTCCAGGACATGGCCTCATCTTCCAGTTGACCCTCAGCTGGTGGTTTTATGCTGCATTCTTCTGGATCCTCTCCATAACTATTTACTGAGGTGTCTCAACTCACCGGGGAGAATAAACATGTGATGGTTTGGTTTTATTTCTTCTAATAAGTGCTACTAATTGTCCTGTTGAATCTCCCTTTCACACTGGTAGCAGGCTTCCTTATCAGCATGTCAACCCATTTCCATCATTTTCCAGTAAATTTTGGTTATTTAAACAGTCACGGTGTTTTAAAACTCAGTTCTTCTCATGTTGAGCCTGGACTTTCATGTCAGGTTCAAAGCTCTCTTCTCTGCCCATTCGCAACCCTAAAAGTAAAAACAAACAAACAAACAAAACTTAGTCTGGATCCTGGCACCTTGGGGGCAGGATATTGTTGGGCTCTCACGTGCTTCCCCTTCTCTTCTCAGTAAGTAGTGCACTAGCATTGGGTGGGTAGGAAGAACAGAGAGGCAGAAGTCTCTGTGTGTCAGCTGCTGCAGTATCTCACGTCTGTGTGTTGGTTGTAGCTGCTTTTCTGTCTGTCTCTGTCTGACTGACCGTTGGCTCTTTCTGTGAGGCCGCCATTCACATGTGGGCTCTCGCATAGGACACACTTGGTGGTTGTTTGGAGAACCCTTGGCACTGGAGATTGACCTGATCTCTTTATTCCCCACCCCCTCCATAGTCAAATCACCTTCATCCTCTTGCTTCTTGATTTCCTAATCCAGTACGCTACTCTCCCAGATAAAGTTCTTACTAAAGGGCTCAAGCCTAGCTACCTTCTGTGGTGTCCACTAGAGCCAAGGAAAACTCAGGGGTCTTTGCCATGCTGAATGGCTGCCCCAATGGCATGCGACCTCTCAGCTCCACCATCTCTTTCCCTTATACATTCCTGAGGTCATCTCACCATTCCCACAGCTATTTACTGTTACCTAACAACGTACAAATATTTTTCTCAAGCCACATCTCTCCTAAGTTCCAAAACCATATTTTCCACTGCCTAGGGTGTCCTATCAGTGTCATTTCCCAGAACCAGTTCCTCTCCCTAACTGCAGTGTCATCCTGGTGAGCGGCATCACCTTCCAGCCATTCACTTAATCCAGAAGCCTGGGAGTATTCCTGCCTCCCTTACCTCACACAAGCCAGTCCTGTCAGTTCAATCTCCCAGATATCCTTTGAATTTATCCCCCCTTTCTCTCTGTCTCCTTTACCCTCCTTGGTTCTGGCCCTCACTGTCTCCTTCCTTTTACTCCAAGTCCCATCTCCTTTAGTCTTGAACATTGTGGTCTGGGTGACCTTGCTAAAACACAAAACCCATTACATCACTTGCCTGCTTAAAACCCTTTTATGTGGACCCCTGTTGCCCTCAGACTAAAGTCTAGTCTCCATCACAGGGCCTATGAGACCCCAGCCTGTGTTCAACCATTTTTCCTTCTCTCTACACCTCCCACCACTAACCCCCAACTTCCTACTCCCTAGCCACACTCAACTACTGGTAAGTGTCTGAACTCAGCATGCCGCTTCATGCTGGTTTTGCCTGGCCAGTCCCTTTTCATGGTGTGGTCTCATGCTCTTTGTGCTTTGTAGTCCGACTGGACAACTCCTACTTGTTTTCAAGGCCCAGAGGCAGAGTCTTCTGCTCTTGGAAACGTCCCCTGGCTTCTTTCTGCTAACCAACATTCTTTTTATATACCCAAATGATACAGATATCACATGTCTTCCTCTCCCCCACCCTCTGCCACTGCCCCGGGGTGACTGAAAGCAAGGACTGTGTCTTGTTCATCTTGATAATTTTAGTGCTAATCCTGAAGTTCCTGGCCTTTCATGGGTGCTCAGTGTTGAATAAATATGAATAAGTGAATGAAGGAATGCCTGAAGAGCTAATCTATAGAAAAGTTTTTTATTCTAGTTTGTATCCTTCTAGCTAAGATGTATTACAGTGACCATTTCTTTTACTGTAGTTGGCAGCAAGTTTAAATACTAAAAAGTGACCCTAATGATCATTGTAAATTTATATTTCCCACTCCATTGACCTTAGTAACCCACTCAGTACTTTATTATTTTCAGTATGTCATCTTCTTACTCATACTTAATTGTGAATTACAAAGAACATAGCAATGTCAGAATCACAGTCTGGGTAAGAGTGGGAAGGAGATCCCAGGTGATGACCAGTAAGAGTCAAGATCTGTGGGGACTGTACTGGGAAGCCACAGAGGTTCTCAGAGTGATCTCTGGTGAAGGCGATTTTCTCCTCTTATTCCTGGCCACAGCGTTGGGGACACAGCCTGCTTTCCTTCTTTATGAGTGAGCATCATTCTCTCTGGTCCACTTGGATTCCCTTTGGCCCTTCTCCTCACAGCTCTTGAGGACTCTCCAAGGAACCACCAGAGCTTATGAAAGCATGGTTTGAAAATCTGGCTTAGCCACGTTCACAGAGTAATGTGCCTGTCAGCGGTCTGTCTGTGTGTCTGTGGTGAGGCTCCTTCACCACCAGGACCTCCTTCCAGTGGCTGTAAAGCACCTTCTCAGACTGGAACTTGCTGGCACTGGGACTGATCTGAGTGCGCATCAGCCTCTCCAGCATCATAATCTCATAACACGAAGCTCTAGAGGGCCAGCTTTCACCAAGAGCTCAACACCTCTACTCAGGACAAGGCCTAGAAACCCTGCAGCCAGGCTGCCTGGCTCCTACGCAGCATGGGTCTCTGAGGGCTTTGGTCTCCACACAGACTCCCAGCTCGTATCTTCATCTGTAAAATGGGCCGCTTTTGATGATTACTAACTTTCCATTAAGATCAAGAGGAGGGATCTCTACTTTATGATCTCTCTCCTCTTCCAGCTCTAATATTCCTTAGTTTAGATCCATAGATGTGGATCTGGAATTCCTGGTCTCCATGTCTAGAGGAATTAGAAATTGGTTCTGTGCCCCATCGTAATTAATCAGATAAGCCCTGGACAAAACATGCAATATCTTTGAGCTTCCGTTTCGAAACCTACAGAATACGCAAGTTAGAACTACATGATTTCTAAGGTCCATGCAGCTCTAAAATTCTGAATAGATCAATTAAAGAAACTTTCAGGCCCCACTGAAGTCACAGAGCTGGAGTCCAGAGAGAAGATAATATGGAAATGTGTCCCTTGATCAAAGCAGAAGGTTTTTATTAAACACTCACTGTGCCCGTAGCACACACCGAGTTAGTTATCTTTTCCAGTTTGTTAATCTTTTCCAGTTAGTCTGTACTGCATTAGAAGTTGAGTAGCTGTATAATACTCTTGAATTTATCTTCACCTTTGTGAATAACTCTGTTGAGTTGAGCTTCCTCTGATTGTTTTAGGATCACCCAAGGACCAACTCTAATGATCCTCACAGGTTCTGTATGCATAGAACAATGGTTAGTCTAGATCCTACTGGCTTTTCTTTCTATATTGCTTATCATTGTTGTCTTCTGGAATTTAACATGAAAAATTAGCTTAAAGTAGCTAGTTACTTTTAAAAAGTAAAAGAAGAGCTTGAAGCATCCATTTTCCATAGCTATGCAAAAGTAAAATAGAAATAGTAGTCATTTTTGGTAGGAGACTTGCATGAGATTCTTGAAGTAGAAAATCACAATCAGGACAAATTGCTCTTCTTCAGCTGTTTTGTATAGAATACCATTTGGCTTCTAGATCTGTGATGCCCTTTTTGCCCGTGGCTCCTGATTTTCATAATCTACCACTGTTAAGCACAAGTCGTAATTTATAAAGAAATTTGGCTTTGAGAAGCTTATTATTTTCATGAAGATAAAATAAAAGAAAGGAATGTTAACTATTTGAATCCTATTGCTTAAAGGCATTGAGTGTTTTTAGCATATGGGCATTTTTTTGGAATTAGTAGTTATGTTAAATAAGGCAAAGAAATAGAGGCATGTACAGACAGATATGGGAGAACAAGAAATTGTTTCTAGAATTGTAACAATGATTTAAAACTAATCGTAAATGTTTAGAGGAAAATATACAGAAAAATATTTACAGAGAGCCTTATGCAATATATATATGTATAATTAAATAAAAGTTTATATTTAAATTTCATTTCATTAGGGTTTTTGAAATTCTCACACTAAGCAAGCATTTATTTGTTGTCTTTTAACATTAATATGGGATTTAGGGAACCTGTACTATCAATACAGCTGAGTGAGTTCTCTGGCAGGTTAATCACCAACAAACTCTACAGCTTTAAGAACAAAGCAAAATTATAGTTTAAAATTCAAACCCAGTAATACATGTCATATGATTATAGAGCAATTAGTTATAAAATAGGCATTTTTAGGTCACTTCAATGAAAGTATTCAAGTCTTTGTATTATAACTTTTTTAATAGCTTTTTTTTTCTTTGCTTTTACTTTAAATATTTTAAATCAAAATAATACATGTACAGGTAGCTAAAGTAGTCAAATTCATAGAAACAGAAAGTAGAATGGTGGTCACTGGGGCTGGGAGGAAGGGACAAAAAGGAGCTGTTTAATGGGTATAGTTTCAGAGTTGCAAGATGAAGAAGTTCTGGAGATCTGTTTTACAATATGAATATACTTTGTGATTAAGTTGGTAAATTTTAGGTTATATGATTTTTACCACAATAAAAAAAACCGTGCATATATAAAGATCAAATAGAGCTAATAGAAAAAAATATTAGTAGTAGTTTTTTTTTTTTCCTCCCCAGTCTGCTGCCTAGAGGCAGGCACTTATTTTCTTTCACTTTTTTAAAAGTATAATTTACATGCAGTAAAGTTTCTCCTTTTTGGTATACAGTTCTACAAGTTTTGACAAACACAAACAGTGGTTGTACCGTCACCACAATCAAGATATGAAAGATCTATCACCCACCAAAACCTCCCCTCTCTTACCTAAGACTTTGACAAGTTCTGATCTGTTTTCTGTCCCTATAGTTTTGCCTTTTCTAGAATGTCATATAAGTGGAATCATACAGTTTGCAACCTTTTGAGCCTGGTTTCTTTTACTTACCATAATATATCTGAGATTCATTCATGTTGCTAGGTGTATCAGTTCATTTCTTTTTATTGCTGAGTAGTATTCCATTGTATAGAGGTATCACGGTTTATCTTTTCTCCAGTTGAGTGACATTTGGATTGCCTCCGTTTTTGAGTGATTATGATAAAGCCACTCAGAACATTCATGTCCAGATTTTTATGAGAATATAATTTTCATTCCACTTAATAACTTGTCTTGGGATTATTGGGTTTTATGGAAAGTGTCTAACTTTACAAGCAACTGCTAAACTGTTTTGCAAAGTGGTTTTACCATTTACATTCCCACCATCAATATATGAGCATTCCAGTTGCTCTGCAGTCTTGTCAACAGTTACTATTTTTAGGTTTAATTTTTTTATTTTGTTTTAGCCATTGTGATAGGTATGTATCATAGATACATAGATAACGTAGTGGTATCTCATTATGGTTTTAGTTTGCATTTCTGTAATGATTAATGATGTTTGGCATTTTTCCACGTGCTTATTTACCATCTATATATCTTTTTGGATAAAGTGTCTTTTGCCTATTTTTTTTTATTGGGTTGTTTGTTTTCTTGCTATTGAGTTTTGAAAGTTCTTTATATATTCTGGATATATATATATCCTTTATCAGATATGTGACTTGCAATATTTAATTCCAGTCTATAGTTTATCTTTTCATTCTTACAACATCTTTCAGGAAACAAAAATTCTTCATTTTGATAAAGTCCAGTTTATTGAATTTTTCTTTTATAGATTGTTGCTTTTGGTATCGTATCTAAGAACTCTTTGCCTAATCCAAGGTCCCGAAGATTTTTCCCATTTTTCTTACAGAATTTTTATGGTTTGGGATTTTACATTGAGGTCTATGATCCATTTTAAGTTAATATTTCATGTGGTGAGAGGAATGGGTCAAGTTGAGTTTGTTTTTGTTTTGTATGTGTCTATCCATTTGTTCTAGCGCTACTTGTTGAAAAGACTATCTTTCTGCATTGAATCACCTTTATGTCTTTGTTGAAAATCAATTTGCTATATATGTGTGGATTTATTTCTGACCTCTCTGTTCTGTTCCATTGCTCTGTACATCTGTCCTTTTACCAATACCAGACTATTTTGATGAGAGTGGCTTTACAGAGAGTCTTGAGATCAGGTAGTACAAGTCCTTCACCTTTGTTTTTTTAAAATTGTTTTGGTTATTCCAGTTCCTTTGCCTTTACATATAAATTTTAGAATCACTTTGTCATTTTCTATGAAAAGTCTTGCTGGGATTTTGATTGGGATTACGTTGGATCTATACATTAGTTGATAGTAGGGGAAATCGACTAACAATTGAGTCTTTCAATCAACGAATACGGTAATATCTCACCATTTATTTGGTTCTCTTTGATTTCTTTCATCAGTGTTTTATGGTTTTCAGCATACAGATCTTGTACATATTTTGTTAGATTATACCTATTTCAGGTATTTTTATGAAGTTGTAAATGGAACTTTTTAAAATTTTAATTTTTAATTGTTCATGCTAATATATAGAAATACAATTGATTTTTCTATATCAAACTTACATTCTGTGACCTTGATAAACATGCTTCTTGTTAGTTCTAGTAGTTTATTTGTGGATTCTTTGGGATTTTCTACATAAACAATCATATTTTCTGTGAATAGAGATAGTTTTAGTTTTTTCTTTCAAATCTGGATGCCTTTTCTTTCTTCCTTCCTCCCTCCCTCCCTTCCTTCCTTTTTTCTTTCTCCCTCCTACTGCCTGGCTGTTACCTCCATCCAGTATGATATTGAATAGAAGTGCTGAGTGTCCATTCTTGCCTTGTTTCCAATCTTAAGGGGAACACATTCATTCTTTTACCATGAAGTATGATGTCAGCCAAATGAATTTTGTACATGCCTTTTATCAGGTTGAGGAAATTCCCTTCAATTCCTATTTTGCCAAAAGGTTTTATCATGAATGGATGTTGAATTTTGTCAAATCGCTTTTTCTGCATCTCTTGAGATGATCCTATAATTTGTCGTCTTTAGTCTGTTGATAGGGTGAATCACATTGATAGATTTTTCAACTGTTTACCTTGCATCCTCAGGATAAATGCCATTTGGTAAGCATGTATTTATTACTCTTTTTATATATACAGTAGTTGGATTCAATTTGCTAAAATTTTGTTAAGAATTTTTGCATCTATGTTCATTAGGGCTAATGGTTTGTAGTTTTCTTTTTAGTTTTTTCTTTTATAATGTCTTTGTCTTATTTTAGTATTAGGGAAATGCTAGCCTCATAGAATGAGTTGGGAAGGTTTTCTTCTCTTCAATTTTCTGGAAAAGTTTGTGTAGAATTGGTATTATTTCTTCCTTAAATGTTTAGTAAGATTCACCAGTGTATCCATCTGGGCCTGAGGTTTTGGTGTAGGAAGATTTTAAACTACAAAATTTTTAAATAGATATAGGGCTATTTAAATTATCTATTTCTCCTCCAGTGAGTTTTAGTAGTTTGTGTCTTTCTAGGAATTTTTTCATTTCTTCTAAATTGTTAAATTTATTAAAATAAATTTGATATGCCATGTTTTTATTTTTATTCAGTTCAAAATACTTTCTGATTTCCCTTTTGATTACTTATTTGACCCATGCATTATTTAGATGTTATTTTATTTACAAATATTTAGAGATTTTCCAGATAACTTTTTGTAATTGATTTCTAATTTAATTCCATTGTGCTCAGAGAATATACTTTGTATGATCTGAATTCTTTTACATTTATTGAGACAATTTATGGCTCAGAATATGATCTATCTTGGTAAAAATTCCATGTGTGGTAAAAATTCCAATTCAATTCCATTGAAAAGAATGTGTATCCTGCTGTTAATGGATGGAATGTTCTACAAAAACCAATTAGGTCGAGTGGTTGACAGTGTTATTCAAGTGTTCTATGTCCTTATTTTCTGCTTACTTTTTCTTTCAATTATTGTGAGAAGATTGTTGAAAACTCCAATTTATTTGTAGATTTTTCTATTTCGCCTTGTAATTCAGTTTTTGCTTCATGTATTTTGAAGCTCTGTATGTATGTTTATCAGCCTATAAACATTTAGGATTTTTATGACTTTTTGATCAATTGACCGTTTATTCGTTATGTAGTGATTTTTGCTCTGCAGTCCACTTTGTATGAATAATATAGCCCCTTCAGCATTTTGATTATTGTTAACATAGAATATCTTCTTTATTCTCTTATTTACCTATTTGTGCCTTTATATTTAAAATATATTTATTATAGGCAGCATATAGTTGTGTCTTGCTTTTTTTATCCAGTCTGACAATCTCTACCTTTTAACTAAGGTGCTTAATTGAGACCCTTAAATTTAATGTGATTATTGCTATAGTTGTTTTAAATCTACTATCTTATTTATTTTTTATTCTGTTCTTTATTCCCCTTTTCCTCTTATGCTACCTTCTTTTAGATTGTGTATTTTCTTATGATTCCATTTTATCTCGTGTATTGGCTTATTAGCTATGACCCTTTGCATTGTTATTTCTGTTGTTGTTTTAGAGTTTGTAGTATACATCTTTACCTTATCATGGTCTACTTTTGAGTAACATAAGAACTTTACAGCAGTTACCTTCCTTCCTCCTCGTGGCCTGCGTTCTATTTTCATCATACATTTTACTTCTACATATGTTATAACCCTGCCTCCTCCCATACATTGTTATTATTTTTGCTTTAAATAGTCAGTTATCTTTCAAAAGAGATTTAAATAGTTAGGGAAAAAATTTTGTATTTAACCACGTAATGACCATTTCTGGTGCTGTTCATTCTTTTCTGTAGATCTCGATTTCCATTTGGTGTCATTTTCCTTCTGCCTGAAGGACTTACTTTTTTTTTTTTTTTAGTGAGGAAGATCAGCCCTGAGCTAACATCCATGCTAATCCTCCTCTTTGCTGAGGAAGACCAGCTCTGAGCTAACATCTATTGCCAATCCTCCTCCTTTTTTTTTTTTGCCCCAAAGCCCCAGCAGATAGTTGTATGTCATAGCTTCACATCCTTCTAGTTGCTGTATGTGGGACGCGGCCTCAGCATGGCCGGACAAGTGGTGCGTCAGTGCGCGCCTGGGATCCAAACCCGGGCCGCCAGTAGCGGAGCGCGCGCATTTAACTGCGAAGCCACAGGGCCGGTCCTGAAGGACTTACTTTAAAATTTCTTATAGGGCAGGTCTTCCAGCTTTTGTATGTCTGAAAAAGAATGAATTCTGTCTTCATTTTTGACAGATACTTTCGCTGGACGTAGAATTGTAGGTTGACAGGATTTTTTTCTTTCAGCACTTTAAAGATGTTGCTGCACTGCCTTCTGTCTAGCATTATTTCCCGCCAGAAGTCGGCTATCATTCTTATCTTTGCTGCTCTGTGTATAACCTAGTTCTTTTCTCTGGAGGCTTTTAAAATTTTCTCTTTATCACTGATTTTAAACGATTTGATTATGATACACCTTGTAGTTTCCTTCACAATTCTCCTGCTTGAGGTTTGTTTGGCTTCTTAGATCTGTAGATTTATTGGTTTGATAAAATTTCGAGAAAATTGCCATTATTTCTGCAAATATTTTTCCTCTCTTTTCCTCTTCTCTTCTTTAGGGACTTCACTAAAGATATATTTGGTTGCTTGAAATTGCCTTATAGTTCAGTGTTGCTTGCTTCTTTTCTTATTTTGTTCTTTTTTTTGTTTTTTTTTCTCTCTGTTTTATTTTGGATAGTTTCTGTTGCTAATAGATCACTAATATTTCTTCTGCCCCGTCTCATCTGCTGTTAATCCCATGCAGTGTATTTTTCTTCTCAAACATTTTTTTTTTCATCTCCAAATATCTAATTTGGGTTTTCTTTATACCTTCCATGCCTCAACTTCATATGCTAATGATTTCATCTACCTTCTTGACCATATAAAATACAGGTATAATAGTTGTTTAAGTGTCCTTGTCTACAAATTATATCATCTTTGTCATATCTGGGTCATTTTGATTGATTGATTTTTCTCTTTATTATGAGTCATATTTCCCTGCTTGTTTGTATGCCTGGTACTTTTCATTGGATGCCAGACATTGTGAATTATTGGATGCTAACTGTATTTTATTTAATATCCTTGAACTTTGTTTTGGGACAAAATTAAGTTACTTGGAAACAGTTTGATCTTTTCAAGCCTTCCTTTTAAACATGGTTTACCCAAGCCCAAAACACCCTTCAGTCTAGAACTAATTTTTCCCCACTTCTTTGGCAGCATCCTTCTGAACATCTGGTGGCCTGTGATTACAAGGTGTTTTTACTCAGAGTCGTGGAAACACCAGCTATTCCTGACCCTGTGTAGTTTCCAAAAATTGTTCTGCCTGCTTCTTTTGTGGCTGTTTCCCTCGGGTCATCTCCTCGCCCCACGTGCTTAGAAGTGCTCAGCTTAGCCTGGGAACAGAGGAACCCTCTGCAGATCCCACTCTCTCTCTTTCACTTTAAAATGTTTTTTTAATCAAAGCAACACCTGTACACACCTAAAGATCAAATAGAGTGAGTAGGAAAAAAGATATTAGCAGTCCCCTTTTTTCAGTCCCCCTGTCTATTCCTCAGAGGCAGCCACTTTTAATTTTTATGTTTTCTCATATCTGGCTATACATGTCTATGTAATATGTTTATACTGTTATTTCTTGCTTTTTCAATTTTAGGTATTTTATAATCAACCTGTAGTAGATTAGGATTTTGCACTTTTAAACCATTCTTATCACACATTTTTTTCTTCCCACCACCTTCCCAGTAAAGTTAACCTTTTTCTCTCACTGAGGAAGATTCGCCCTGAGGTAACATCTGTGCCAGTCTTCCTCTTTTCGCTTAAGGAAGATTCGCCCTGAGCTAACATCTATACCAGTCTTCCTCTATTTTGTATGTGGGCGGCTGCCGACGAGTGGTGTAGGTCCACGCCTGGAAACTGAACCTGGGCCACCAAAGCAGAGCATGCCGAACTTAACCACTAGGCCATGGGGCCGGCCCCCATAAAGTTAACTTTTTAAAGTTAAACCAATAAAAATTTTAAAATTAATGTAGTCCTGTAAATTTTATTTATAAGCATACCATTTTTTTCTTGCTTTTGTTTTCTGAAAACCATCTTTGAACTTATCTAATTGCTCCATTAGACCTGTCATATACCTGTCTATAGCACCCCTGCCTCTTGCAGATGCTCAGATGTGTTAGATCATGTCTCTGTTTGTTCCTACTGAAGCTCTTCCTCTCAAAGGCTGCCATCTTCCTACACCATTACACACTAGTTGCTGCTTAGGCTTGCTTGGCAGCTGTCATTCTGAGATTCCCTTCCTTCTCTCCCTGGTTCATGTTTCCCATGACTTCTTTTTTCTTTTGGAATATACAATATTTCTTTTTTTTTTTTTATTTTATGGTGGTAAGAACACTTAACTTGAGATCCACCCTCTTAACAAAGTTTTAAGCATACAACACAATATTGTTGTCTACAGGAACAAGATTGTACAGCAGATCTCTAGAACGTATTCATCTTGCTTAACCCTTTTTCTTGATTTGCTCCTCCATTTTGGTGTCTGAAATGTCTGAAATGGTTTTTATTCTACCTTTACACTTTTTTTTTTTTTGTGTGTGAGGAAGATCACCCCTGAGCTAACATCTGTTGCCAGTCCTCTTTTTGCTGAGGAAGATTGGCCCTGGGCTAACACCCGTGTGCATCTTCCTCTACTTTATATGGGACGCCGCCACAGCATGGCTTGACAAGCGGTGTGGCGGTGCGTGCCCAGGATCCGAACCAGCAAACCCTGGGCCTCCACAGCGGAGCACGCGCACTTAACCACTACGCCACCGGGCTGGCCCCTCTATCTTTATACTTAAATGATGATTTGGCCAAATGAAAAACCTTTTTCTCTCAGAATTTTAAAGATAATTTCTCCATTGTTTTCTTTCAGCCAGCAAAACCATTCTGATACTAATTGCTGTGTTTGTAACTTATGATTTCTGTTTGGAAGCTTTTAGGATTTTCTCTGTCCCAAGTGATCTTTAGTTTCATGATTTTTGCTTTGGTGTAGGGCTTTTTTCATTTATTGTGGTCGCATTTGGTCATCTCATTTAATCTGGAGACTTGTGCCCTTCAGTTCTGGAAAAATCCTTAAATTAATTTATTTCCTTCCCTCTGTCCTATGTTTTTGGGATTCATCCTGTTTTGATGTTAAGACCTCCTGGATTCATCTTTTTAGTGTCTTAGAGTTTATTTCTCAATTCCGTCTCTTTTTCTTTTGTTCTACTTTTTGGAAGATTTCCTCAACTTGATTTTCCAACTTTTCTGTGGTGATCAAGGAAATTTAAAATGTGGTTGAATTTTCTTGTTTTGATTTCTTTGGAATTGCTTCTTTTTCTGACAGTGGATGGGACCCAACACTAAAACATTATTTGTTGTTTATCTGTAATTCACCTTTAACTTGGAGTCCTGTAGTTTCATTTGCTAAACCTGGTAACTCTGCTCCCAAGGCCTAGTGAGAGGCAACTAGGAAGGGGGAAGGACCTGGCTGTCCCTCAACAACAGTGATTTGGTCAGGCACAGGGTGATATGCTGTAGCCTCTTCCCTGGCAGTCACTTTAGATTTGCAAGGAGTTTGGACAGAGGGAGAAATAGGAAGTCCTATTTGAGTGGTAGATCTCCAACTGTACCTGTATTGGCCAAGTCAGATCAAGTTTGGAAGAAAAGCAGGTGTTACTGAATTAGAGACACGGGCCCTGCCCCTGCTCTTCTTCTCATATCCTGGCATTCATGCTACTGATATGCAACGGTGATTGAATTGGAATCCAGGTAAAAAGGCTCTTAGGCAAAACAAAACAGAAAAACAACAACAAAAAACACCCCAGTCTCAAATGTCCAGCCTGTTTGCTATGATCCAGGTTCCCACTGGACTGAGGCCTGATCTCTGCCCAGTGCCTCAAGACAGCTGTTATCATCCACACCTTTAGGGGGTCTCTCCTGGAGGCACAGTAGTGTTTTCCCTGTCCTATTAGCTAGTCTTTGTTGAGCTCTGACTAGGTACTAGACTCACAGATGTTCTGTCTGGCAAAGAGAAGAATCTTTGAGAGTAATTCTAGCCATTTGTGCCTAAGACATTTCTGACCCATGGGTTTTCCTCCATGGAGCTTTCCTCCAATTCCTTTGCCTTCTTTTTCAAATTATCTTTTTTAAGTTTTCATATACAAATCTAGTTTTAAAGAAATCTAGCACATTTATATGAAAGATATGAAAAGAAATGGATTTCTAATCGGTTTTTTGTTCTATATTCTTTGGCCCTGCAAATTCTCCAGAAATATATACACGAATGTTCAAGGATGTATGTACCAGGGTGTTTTTTGCAATTTTATTTAATTTAAAAGGTATGACCATAATGTCCCTCTGTAGGGATACGGGTTAAACAGACTGTGGTTGCTTATATTCACTTCTCTAGCTTAATACAGTGGATGATCAGTTGAAGTGAATGAAATGGAAACATAACCAATTTCTTTCTTTCTGTGTTCAAGACCATCATGAATAAAATTTAGTTAATTCAGTAATCTTAAAATTCAGCTGAGAATTTCAAATTTATTTCTTTATATGACCTTAGAGTTTTGTTTTTTTAAACTCTTCTTTACAGTTTAAGATGATGCTTTCTTTAATAACTTTTCTTGTGTAGTTAGTTAAATATGTAAATTGACTTAATTACACAGTTTTAGTGACTAACTTTATCTTTCAAAATATAGAAACTATTATGTAGTAAATAATTCTGCCTAACGTTCACAGACATAGGAACCATATGCTTGCTTCCCAAATTATTATGATTTTTAAGCTTCTACTTACTTTGTTTCTTTTTACTGAAAATGAGTGGCTTCTTCAAATAAATTTCTATGAGATAAGTTTAAGTTTTGTAAATTATAAATATCCTAATAAATTTTCTTTGTTATTCAAAAGCAAAGCCTTAAAATTTGGAGAATAATATGGACCTTATAATAAAAAAGAATGTTATTGCTTTATAAGTTAGTCACACTTTGGTTTTTAACTCAAAAGAGAATTTCCCTTTTCATCATCTACCACGTTCACTAATTTTGTTCCTAATCACTTTGGACAATTTCTGAAACCAAATGCTCCCTGCCAGCATTGGGTCCACTTAAAACAATGTCTGAAAGGCTCCAATGGCAATTAAAATTTCCTGAATTAAAAGATGCTGCTTGAGGGAGAATACTTATTTGAGAAAAGACAAGATTGTGTGTGTGTGTATGTATGTGTGTAAATAGAATATATACATATATATGTTCGTTCTGTGGTCAGATTTTATGTTGGAATTATTTGTGATGATACAACTTGCTTATGGATTAGGGAAATCGCCCTTATTATTTGTAGGTTTTGTCTGTTTCTGGTTTTATAGGATTATGCCATTAGAGGGCAGTATTGTAGAGGTTAAATTTGCCTTCTTAAATGTACTGAATTGCACACTTTATAATCTAAAATAAGCAAATTTAAGGCCTTAGATTTTTAGTATATTAAATTATAGCCTCAATTGATGTATCCTTGCAAATATTTTAAATTAGCAGAGGAAATTATGTAACGGGTTAAGCTATTTTACACCCAGAGCTCTTGATTTTAGTTTGGAGAAGGGAATTATTTGTTTAGTGTGGCCATAAGAGTGAAATACATACTTTACAATATTTCAGTCTTTCTGATATAAGAAAACTCATGGGATTGAGACTTATAGGGATTGCCACTTAACTTCCAAAAACTTGCCTTAAGCGACTTACTGAAAATAAATCTACGTAGGCTTCAACCTGTGGATTGACTTTTCTTGCTATAAATGGAAGAAGAGGGAAGATGCGATTTTAAGGTTTATGGCTCTGGGGACATTTTGGGAAGATCCACTTGATTTCATCTGGTGGACTCCTTTTTACCTTAATATATATATGCCTAGCAATGAATATGTAGTTTTTTTGTTTTGTTTCTACAATTAATAAATTCATGGAAAGGCAGTATTTCTCAAAAAGCAAATGTTACTTTTCTCTCTAAAACTCACTAGCTTTTTTAAAAAAGTATTATTACAGTATGGTTATTATCTTTATAAATAAAATCGCCTATAAAATCCTCCCATTACTGCTGCCTATAAGAACTAGATAATTGAAATCCAGACACTCGAGCTCCTCGGTGGGACTGGGCATGCCCAGTAGCTCAGACGGTTCTGGTTGCAAATAGGAAGCTCTCAGCGTGGCAGCCGCGGGGACAGGCAGCTCCAGGGACGGGGTCTGACTCCTTAAACGTAAGCACGTGCGGGGCCCCAATCGTATTTTTCAGGGACCCTTGACGTCTTCTGCTGAAGCAGTAGTCCGGCTTTCCGAGGCTGTTGAAGGCGGCTCCGTACCCCAGCCCCTCTGAGTGCGGCCTGGGCCAACCCACCCGAAGAGCGGGATCGGGAGGCTGGGGGTGGGGAGGAAGGCGGGGAAGCGGGAGGAGGGCGGGGAAGGGAGAAGGGGGCGGTTCCAATAGTGTGCTGGCCAATCAGCGCGGCTCTTCCCTGCCTATATTTTGCACCGAGTCCCGAGTCTTGCTTTAGAGCTTAGTGGAACCCGGTTGCCGACCTGGGAGTCTTTTTCGTACAGCAGTGGGATCCGCATCTTTCCGGAATCGCCAAGCCTCAGAAGCCAGGTTTCTTTAAATTAGGGCTGCTGTTTTCTGTTTCTCTCTGAGCTGCAGAAAGCTAGAAGGTTTTTATCTAGCACAAACAAGACTGCTGTTATTCCCTCTTTTTTTCTGCGAGGGTGTTTTTGGCTGCAATTGCATGAAATCCCAATGGTGTAGACCAGTGGCGATGGATCTAGGAGTTTACCAACTGAGACATTTTTCAATTTCCTTCTTGTCATCCTTGCTGGGGACTGAAAACGCCTCTGTGAGACTTGACAATAGGTAAATGTCGGCTGGGACAGTTTCTTTAAATTTACTCGTGAGATACTTGTAGTAATGCAGGTGAAAGATAGCCAGGCGAATTCCTTTGTCCATTGCTGAGAGACTACGGTGACATGGATGTTGCTTTTCGAAATATTGAGAATAGCCTTCTTTTCGCAGGTCTGGCCAAAGAATAGGCTTTTACCACATTATGTAATTTAGCCCTTTGTGGCTCACTAAAATAGGGAAACGTCTGGATATTCGTTAGTAAGAATGGCTGGTGTCTTCTGGAGGGTAATATATTACATAGCGTTAAAGAATATTCAAAAAATGATGCTAGTAACATCGCAGAATTGGGAAATCCTTTTTTTGTCTTGGATGTTTAAGATAAATTTCATTTATCGATTCCCTCCCCCCTCTTTTCCAGCTCTTCTGGTGCAAGTGTGGTAGCTATTGACAACAAAATCGAGCAAGCTATGGTATGTACTGATTAAAAATCATTTGTACTAAATGTGGGCACGGAACAGAAAGCGCGATGTCTTAGGATGGAACCAGTGCATCCATAGTTAAGATGATGGTTGCTCTTCCTACGTTGAGAAATGCCGGCACTGTCTCCACTCTGCCAGCATGAAGCCACATATCACGGCTGCTATGGAGAAAGAAGGGGCCCTGAGGGTATTAAATGTTCTTTTTTCCCCCGGACCCATTTCATATAACGTCGGGGTTTTTGCAGAGGTGTCCCTTTTTCCTGGGGAATTGCTAGGGAAGCGCTGGCCCTGCTTGTCCTTCGGTTGTGGGCACATCGCTAGCGATGTGGCTTGCCTAGGAATCCTAAGGTTTACTAGGGCACCGGTGGGCGGGAGGAGGGCCCCAGAAGTGGGATCTCGGGGCAAGGCTCTTTAGACCGTGCACAAACGGATCCCCAGTGATGTGGGCGACTGCACAAGGAAGAAGAATCGGAGAAAAGTTTTGTCTTCTCAGCCTGCGCCTGGATTTCTCCTATTTTTTATTTCCGCCTTGGCCGTTCTTTGTTATTGGAGCAGCGCCTGTGGCTCTTCTCACGGGATTCTCTGCCCACTGTTGCTAGGCAAACTCTGAACCTTTAATTCGGAGCTATAAATAACTCGAGCTCCCATTGGCTGCGACGTCTGCCCAGGTTTCTGTGATGTCAGCTTAATCGGGAAATGGGGGCGGTCGGGGTGGAGGGAGGAAAATGCGGCAACACGCTCTGTAGGAACTGGCTGCAGCCGGTGCTGAGGGAGGCGGTCCGGCGGGCGGAGGGAGGGACTTGGGGGCGGGGAAGCGGCTGAGTTCCTGCGGGCGGGCCTGGACATCCCGGCGGCCAGCCTCCGGGCCGGAGACCCAGAGCCCCAGTGTGTTTTCCCATCTGGAATAGGAAACCTGACCGTATGCATTCCTGGCTCACAGCTGCAAAGAAAGCATAGACTTTTAAAAAGCTTGATTACTTATACGTTACACTTAAGTACTGTACAGTGTGGGTTGTATTCAGCAGATTTCCCCAAGTGCCTTTAAATGAACTCTAAAGGCAAGATATGTAAATAGGAAACCCATGTAAAATAATGCTTTAGAGATTCAGAGTCCTGGGAAATAGTAAGTTAACATTTTTATTTCTCTTCCTTTCAGGATCTGGTGAAAAGCCATTTGATGTATGCTGTTAGAGAGGAAGTGGAGGTCCTCAAAGAGCAAATCAAAGAACTAATAGAGAAAAATTCCCAGTTGGAGCAGGAAAACAATCTGCTGAAGACACTGGCCAGTCCTGAGCAGCTTGCCCAGTTTCAGGCCCAGCTGCAGACTGGCTCCCCCCCTGCCACCACACAGTCACAGGGGACCACACAGCCCCCGGCCCAGCCAGCGTCCCAGGGCTCAGGACCAACTGCATAGCCTCCTGTGCGCCTGCAGAACTGGCTGCTGCTGTCTGAACTGAACAGACCAGAGAAGATGTACTGGGGGGATTCGCCTCCACAGTCACCCATTTCATTGCTCGCTGCAAAAGAGACGTGAGACTGACATGCCATTATCTCTTTTTTCCAGTATTAAACTCTCATAGGCTTTTGGCTTGAAGAAATTTCTTAGTTGGGTGAATTAAAGGTTAGTCACAGAATTAGCATGGATGTACTGGGACCTTGTGCAGCTTGCCAGACATGTGAGAAATGGTTTAATTCACGCTGAGGAGCTGTGTGCCTTTCCATGTCCTCCCTGCTCCCCACCTCCCCTTCTAGGCGTTCTCTCCTGCTTGCACTTAGCGTGCACTTAGCGTGCTACCTGGGGTTACGAAGCAGTGGAGCTCCACTGGACTTTCCTCTCTCCTCTCCTCCCCCAGGAGGACCTTGAAAAGGAGGTAGAAGTAAAGACTGATACATAGTCTCACCTAAAATGAGGGGAAACAGTTCATTGTACAAGTTGACGACTGTCACCAAAATCCATAAAAAACTAGTACTGTGCCTCTTTCTGAAACAATGGATGACACACTATTAGAGTGACTAAATGGTGACAGGTAGCTGGGACCTAGGCTATCTTACTAGGAAGGTTGTTTTGTTTATTGTATATTTGTGTATGTAGTGTAACTTTTGTACCATAGAGGACTGTAACTACTATTTAGGTTGTACAGATTGAAATTTAGATGTTTCATCGGCTGTCTGAAGAGGTGTGGATTGTCTTTTATATAGAGATCTACATAAAAAATGATACATGAAGAAAACCACACCTAAAGAAATTTTAAGAATTTGGCGCAGTTAGTCACTTTGTGTAATCTGAAATCCTCTAGCTGCTGAGTATCTTGAAGTAAATCCCTGTTCACTGAAGTCCTTTGATTGAGCTGGTTGAATACTTTGAAAATGATCAGTTCTAGCTAATGAAATGAGTTTCCCAGTAGGGGTTTCTGCATAGTACCTGTATAGTAGTTATATGCATATGTTTCTGTGCATGTTCTCTACACAGTTGTAAGGTGTCACTGTATTTAACTGTTGCACTTGTCAACTTTCAATAAAGCATATAAAATGTTGATAAACAAGTGTTTTCATATTGCAGTGTTAACATAATTGCAGTCATTTCCACAAGTATTTCCAGGTAAATTTAAAACAATTTGACTAATAAAATCCTGAAGGGGGTGAAAAGGTTGGACAAAGTAGACATGCTAGTGGTTTGACTGTGGAAGTAAAAGACATTGCAAAGAATCATAGACATTGCATTATTTCAGCCTGGAAGGGAAGAGAGACATAGTGAAGGAGACAAGAGCTTAGTTCTTCAGACTAGTTGTGTGACCTGGACAAGTAGCTTCACCCTTCAGGGCTGATGTGGGGCATTGAAAGAGATAATCTCTTAATTCTGTGGCTTTCAAGTTCTAGGAGTCCGTGAAAGTCTTAATCTTCCAATGTTTACCAGTTGAGAGGGGAATGAGACTTATTCTGTGTATAATCCCAATAAGCAGCTCTAGGATCAAAAGATGAAAGTTAGAGAGAGAGGCTGATTTCCACTTTAAGAACTCAGTCACTCTAGGTTGGGGTGTCTTTCCTAGTGTGGGTTGAGTTTCCAGTTCTTGGGAATGTCCGAGCAAAAGACGGGGTGATTCCAGGGGTTTCCTCTACTGGATTTGAGGTGGGACCAGATGAGCAAGGGAATCCCTCCCAATCGATTCCTTAAGACTAAAATCGGTTGAAATTAAAAGCATGATGGAATCCCAAAGTGAATTGGCACATGAGAAGTAAGCCTGAGGGCGCCCCGCTCTGTTCTAGGAGCAGGGTCAGCAAGTGAACAGGGTGGATTTATCAGCTCTATAATCTGCCCCAGGACCCCAGCAACAGCCTCTTCCATCCAATGGGAATCAGGCATTCCAGAGCCTCAAGGCTTATTTAGGCCCTTGCAAGACAAGGACTTAACTTTTCTCAATCCTTCATTTCTCTAATGTAGAGCTGGTGGGAGATTGACAGATGAATGGAACATCAGAACTCCTTGAAAAGAATTTGACATGTGTTATAAAGCTCAAAGTGACTGGTGTGGGGACAGTCCCTACTGAAGCAGTAAGCTGCTGACCGCCATAGGCTGGTGGCAGTGGCCGTAAAGATGGTTTTGGGAATTCGGTGAGGACTTAAAAAAATCTTTGTCATATTAATTTGACGGTTATGTAACTTTGACTTAAATAAAAGTATACTTATGTAGTAGTTACATTTCCTTTAAAAAGAAAACTATAGTGACTAGAAATCTCTAGCCATTTCATCTTGTATGTTTTTAATGAAGATTCTCAATACCAAAGGTAGTAATTGTGGAAAACTTCAGAAATTTTATGTCAATGTATCATTAAGGTAATGGAGAACTTTCTCCTCCAGTATTTAATGGAGTTTTGGGCCTTTTTATTAAAAGTGTGAGACTTCCATGACGTTGTGGGAGCTGAATATTGTATGTGAAATAATGAATTATTAAAATCAAAAGATGTTTTGCCATACATGTTCGTTTTAGTAATTAAACATATTTTAAGTGATTGACTTATATTCAAGGATATTTAAGGTAATTTTAAAAGGCTTTTTACTACTTGCTTACAGACCTGCTTAGGCCTTTGTTGGCGTTATTATATAATTGATTATATCACACACAGGTTCTGTGGAGCAGGAAAGATTCTTTGTAAGGGGAATGGAATGTTGTACCAGCACGAGGTGTTCTCGACATCAGCAATTGCAGCAGGAAGAGACCACTGTTCAGTGAAAGAGAAACAAGGAATTTTACATGATTTTAATAGATGTCTGCTTTTTGTTTCAAATTAACAATGTTCATAACTCAGTAATTCTGTGCTTTTTTTGCATACTTTAAAAATTTATTTTTCATTATGTAACGAATATGTAATGCCAGAATCAATTTTAAATTTACACGAGATGTATAAAAGTTAATTATAACAAGTTAGAAATGAAAATTAATTTCAATTGACACTACTCTGCCCTTGCTTTATGTAAAATTAGTTGAAGCTGCCAGGGGCCTGACAACACGACTGTTTTTAGCCGTCAACTTCAAATTCATTCAAACAGCAGTAATGGCATAAAGATTAAAAACGGAGGCAGAGAAAATGAATTTTCCTCCCTCTTAGATAAAATTGCCTGAAAATGGAGAAGTGTGCCCACCAGTGGAACTTGGAAGCAGATCATGCGGTGAGCTCCCTGCAGGAGTGTGGGGGAGAAGAACGCTTTGCTGAGGGCGCAGACTTCCGGCTGCCAAGGCCTGGCCCTGCAGTAACTGGCTGGTTGGAACCTCTCCGACCCACTTTCTCATCTGTAAAATAAGGAGTCAGATCAGATCACGAAGAGTCTCTCCTGCCATAAGATGCTACAATCCTCTGCTTTTTACGATGGCTTTAATATTTTATTCTAACTTTTTGGGAGCTTACTGGTCTCTGTTTCCTGCTGATAAAATGGGCCTATGCTATCTCCGTAGGGTTTTCGTAAGGATAATGCCGGAAAGCAGTAAGCAAAGAGACAGGTTCAGAGCAAGTGTTCAAGGAATGTTAACCTTTCTCTTATTTTTGAGTCATTCATCCTCTTATGTTTGTTTATATATTTAATCTTGTATCTTTTGTAGGAATAAGGCTGTGGCAGTTTTATTTTCTAATAGCTTTTGATTTAGCATTTGATAATAGTGGTGGCTGTTAAAGTTTTATTACAAAAACACAAAAAATGCTGTTTAGAATGTGGACGTAAATGCACTGTTTCTTCTGTGTCTAAGAAATAATACCTAAAGGCAGCTGTTTGATTAATATGAGAGAAGGGATTAGTTGGGAATTGTTCGTGTTTGAAAATCATATTGGTGGAAGTAAATACACAATTACAAGTGAGGTATATATCTTTAATTAATTAATTTCCTTATGGAAAAAAGCTCTATGTAAAACAGTGCTATGGAATGCCAGGCAGGCCCAAAGTCACTGGGATTAGTAATCAGGCTTTATCAACAGCTATTGGAAGGCTTAGTGGCCATTTTAAAATGTGCAAAAATCACTACAGTGTTACAGTATAAACCTGTGCTTTAATCCCAGTGTTTTGGACACAGATGTCAGTAGGATATGACAGAGGAGTTCCTTGAGTGAAGTGAGGGTAGGACAACAGGAAGTGGTAGTGACTATGGCAGTTGGAGGCCGTGCCCCATCCCCACATTAATGGGGCTAGCTGCTGCTTGGCTCCATCAGATTGTTACTATGTGGGAATCAAGCACTGTGTTGCCAGATCTTCCAATTTTTCAAGATCCGGAAATCCAGACTCTGAAAATTCCTGATTTTTGGACACTGTGCAGACCAAACAAAAGCACACCTACTCTGCTGATATGGCCTTCAGGCCAGGAATTTCCCTTCTCTGCTTTATCTGTCTCTGTATCAGACTCCTGGCCTAAGTGGCAGCTCATCCTTCAGCACAAAACAAAACAAAAAAACCTCATCTTTTTGATTAGAGAAAGTGGGCATGGGCTATCTGGTTAACACTATGTGTTAACACTATGTGTTAATTTATTCAGAGAACATTTATTGAGTACCTTCTACAAGCCAGAGATAGTACAGTGAACAAGCCACAGGCCAGCCCTTGAGGATGGCCCAAGTAGTTGCCTTTAAGATAAACTTTGTTTTCTGGTGAAATGTGCCTTACGTGACATACCTGAATCATTCCTTGTCAGACGAACTCTTTGGCAAAAATATTTCTGGGAGTTCTTGGAAGAACTCTCGTTAAATCAGTAGCGTTTCCTCATGGTAGTATAACCCCCTCCACTACATTTTATAACTGACTTATTTTGGGACAAAGACAGTGTTTGAAGATGTGTGTGCTTCAAAGGTTACATCACGTATGCCCCAAATTTCCAAGAATAACATATATTTCAATTAACCTGCCCTATTGTGTCAAGCCCATACATGCCCTGAGAGTGGTTTGTAGTAAATGCAGACTAGGGGACCAAAAAAACAGAAGACTTAGTTTCTCTCCTTAAGGAGAGAGAGGATGCCATGGAAGTAGGGTGACCAACTATACTAGTTTGTCTGGGACTGAGGGCATTCCCGGGAAGTAGGACTTTCAGTGCTAAAACCAGGAAAGTCCCAGGCAAACTGGGACAAGTTGGTCTCTCTAGAGCCCATTTCCTCTTCTACTTGGACACACAGCTAAATTACACCTCCCACCCCCTCGAAGTTAGGTGTGACTGTGGAACTAAGTTTTAGTCAATAGAATGAGAGCTGAAGTGATGGAACACTGCCAGACTTGGCCATAAGAAAGCTGTTCTCAGCAATCTGCTGTGCTCTTTCCCCTTCTGCTGACCCAATAGAGAAGACCTGGTGCCCTTGGATATGACAGTCTCTGTCAGCCTGGGTCTCTGAATGACTCTGGAGTGTCCTCTCCCACTAACCTAGAACCAGCTAGCACAGTTACATGAGCAAGGTCGTTTCAGCCATTAGGAATCTTAGAATCTGCTTGCTTCAGTGGCTTACCTTAACTAATACGGAAGTGAGTACCCAGAAGTGGGGGAAGTGGGGTGCTGCTGTCAAAACTAAAATACATGGCATTGACCGTGGTTGGGTGGTGGGTGGTGATGAAATGATTGGAGGTTCGAGAGGTTGAGACCCATATCGTGAAGTGGCAAAACATTTTGTACAACTGTTGCTTGTGATCACTTAGAAGTCTGCCCAAGTGCCTAAGTGAGCGTGTAGCTCTGAGGAGCCAGAAGGTTAGTGACCTGTGGCTCTTGACTGTGTTTGGCATAGGCTTTCAAGAAAAAGGTGAGCTCAGGAAAGAATTAGCTCAGTTTGTAAGTGGAAAGGAAAGGGAATTAAAGGTGTTGGAATTAAAGGAAAGGGAATTAAAGATGCAGAAATTTGGGGCCAATCTTCCTCAGCGAAAAGAGGAGGATTGGCAAAGGATGTTAGCTCAGGGCTAATCTTCCTCACACAAAATAAATAAATAAATAAAATAAAGCAGTAAAGTCTCATTAAAACTTTTCAGTTAAACAAGATGCTTCGCCCCTTCAGCAAAGATAGGATAAGGGTACGGACTCCCCATATATGCTTTTGGTTTCTGATGGCTTCTGGGTGCTCACTGTTCAGCTGATAGAGGTAGGGGAGACAAAGTACTACAGCCTAACCCAATCTTGTCCAGAAAATTATTCTAGATCTTACTATTGACACATTGAATTGATCAGATCCAAACAGGGGAGGATCCTACTAGGTTTTTGAGGGACTTTTATTGCCAAGGAAAACACAAGTCAGCCCAGACTTAAACGACAAACAATAACAACAAAATGTTACTGAAATTTTCAAATAACCCTCAGGCCCTGGAGCTTGCAGGAGCTGGAAGTGGGAGGAGCGGGTGTCTGAAGCTGTACAGCTCCCAAAGAGAGTGCCCTCCCCAACAGCCACTTCATGTGAGGCCTGGGAGGAGACTGGACAAGAAAACCTCCCAGAGGTAGGAGCCCAGAGCTTTGGAGAATAATGGGCCAGGGATTTCTTCCCAGAGAGCAGAACCAGGGTCTAATCAGGGAACTTCTCCCACCGCCAGGGCAAAGCGGCCTTCTCAATGCCTGACCAGCAAGGTTTCATAACTGCTGAGGACTGGGGCCTGCTGTGTGTCCCCCGTGCTTCCAGTGGGAGTTTTATAGTAGTTATCATGCCCCAGCTCCACCACTGTGCATTGTCAGTGGAGGGGGAGATAAATTTATCTTAGTTCCAGGCCTTTAGGAGCCACATCCAGACCTGTGCCTTGCCTAGACATTCAGTTTGAGCTGAATCTAGTAGCTGGATGGGACTTTGGGTGCTGCCCTTGGGGAAGGTGATTGTGTTCTGTGAGGGCAAGAAGATGAAATGTGTATTTGGATCCAAAGGGAGGGCTGTGTCAGAGACTGGTTGGCACTTCCCAAAAAATCTCCTCCTCTTCCTGGCACACAGACTGCACTTCCCCGATTCCCTCGCAGCTGGTAAGCCCCAATCCTAACCAAAGGAATGTGGGCAGAAATGCTGTTTTGTCATTTCCAGGCCTGATTCGTAAAAACTTCCCATGGACAGTCCTCCATGCTCTTTCCCTTCAGCCAACTGGTTGGAGACAACTATAACCACTTTGTAAACCACACGTTGGAGAAGACACAGCCTTAGCAGCCTCAGCCCCTGAATGACTGAGTGGAGCAGAGGCCCTCTCGTGCCTCCCTATTCTCCAACCTGCAACCACTCAGGACTATTATAAGACAGGAAGAAACAAATTTTGATTATGTTTCAGACATACATTTTTTTTAGTCTATTACCTTAACTGGTACACAAATGTGGACTACCTGAAGCAATATTACAAAGCCACGGGCATGTGAGAACCCAGGGCAGTAAGCAGAGTTAAATGAGGCGAATACATCACAGAGGGGACCCAGGAAGAGATGAATCTTGAGGTTGACTTTGAAGGAGCTGTAAAACAACACATGAGAAAAGTAACTTCTGACATAGTTATCAAAAACAATTGCCTTCCCATGTGATAGGAATGAATTATCTTCCTAAGAGTTTGGAAAAATGCTTCTGTGCAGTGAAAACTGGCCTGCTGGAGCACCACTGGCAAGGAGTCAGCTAAGATTAGAGGTCACATCTGGTGATCTTCAGGCCCTATCTCTAGTCTACTGACCAAAGCTGGCTCTCAGACATGTTTTTACACAGGATTTGGAAAAAAAAAAAAAAAAAAAAGAATTAGCGACATCCCTTCTTAAACTTGGATATTGTTCCAAATTCTGGCAACCTGGAGTCTATCTGTATCCCTGCATGATAACAATCAGCTGCTGCTGAGTGTGCCCGCCATTCACTTTGGACTGGGCTTGGGCCTCCAGCCTGCCAGAGCCCCCACACCTGTGACGGCCCCACACTGTTAGGTGCCAGCATGCCTCACGCATCTGGTTCCGTTTACACACCTGGCTCAGGTAGGCATTTGAGGTCATGTTCCAAAGTCAGATTAAAACACCTGATTAGTAAAATTTTGTGGCTTAATTCATCTTAATCCGGTTTTAACAATTCATATAGTTTGGACCCTTAAAGAAGAAAACAGCTAAAACCTGTTCTATTATCTATTGGGTTTTATTTTGCTTCATAGATCCAAGCTGTTGGAAATGAGCAGAGTTATGCTTTTTCCTTCATAGATGTGAAATAGTTGAACTGGGTCACAGCATGAAGACCGGCAATCTCCTTCTGGAGAAAGGAAGATGGAACGATTGCATGTTATTGAGCACTTACTGTGTGCTAAGCACTTGAAACACAGTATCTCATGTATTTTTCACACTAGCCCTGTGAAGAAGGTGTTACCCATATGACAGAAGAAGAGAGACTTAAGTAAAGTGCCAAGTCCAGTGTAAAGAGCTGGTAAGTGTGATGCAAACCAGGTGTATCAAACACCAAACTCCATGCTCTTAGCCACCATTTTACCCCTTCCAAAGCCAGGTAGCCTCATCCAGTGGAGCACGTCTGGGGCCCGTGGCTGCCCCAATGCTGGCATTCTGTCCATTCCTCAGTGTGTGCCCCAAAGAGGGGTGCATGTGAATCCCATCCCCTCTAAAAAATAGCAATAGACAACATCCTGCCCCAAACTCTTCCCAGCCTGTCAAGCTGCATGGCTAGCAGGGTCCAGTGGAATTCCATGTCCTTGTAAGGGAATTTTACACCATGCAGGGAAGAGTGGGTATGGACTGAGTCAGAGGACCCACAGGTGAATGTATGGTATAAAGACAGGGGGCCCCTCCTTCTCCCTGTCCAGCATGGCACCAGACGGATCCACAGCATGGATGAGACAACTACATTTCCCACGCCAACATCATGGCCACTTGGCCCAGAAAAGCCAGCACTGGAGGCTGAAATGTTCCTATAGAGGAAGCTACTATTCATTCATTCATAAAACCCACCACATTTATTAAGCACCTATACTGTGTCAAGCTTAGGGAGTCCCTGTAGGTCCTGTGGGTACAACAATGAAAACACCGCTGCTTTTGAGGTGCCCTAGTCCAGTGGCACAAATATATTAAGGATTATGATAGTGCAAAAGACTATCTCCCTCAACATCATTATACACTGAAGCGTCATGGAACAAAGCGGAGGGAAGAATTAATTCTGTCTGGGAAGTAGTAACTGAGGGAGCGAGGAGACAGCTTCAGAGAGGATGTTTTGGTCTCCTTCCATACTTGTTTTGGGAAGAGGTGTTGAAATACTGTCTTCTGTTGGCTGCCCAGTGTTCGTTCTTCATCCTTCCTTTGGGAAACCCCAGTGTGGCTACAGAAATGGCCCTGCTTCACATCTGCCCCTCCCCTGGCCACTGTGACCCAAGTCAGAGTGAACTTTAGCCCACAAAGGACTCCAGATCTTGTCCCAGCCTCTCTCTGTGCTGGAATCGGCAATTTGAAAATGAAATGCTTAGCCGCATTTCATGCCGCAGCCATGAGCAGAGAGCTTGGGGCTCCTGCAGGGGCGATTATGTGGATCCAGAAGACGGAGGTGGCTTAAAGAAAGCTGAGCTGAGATGTGGATCTTTGTGAGATCATTTGAACTCTGTGTTCATCTAGATCTGAAACCAGATATACCTCCAGACAATGCTCTTTTCTCCAAAGCCAGTTTAAGTTAGATATTTTGTGACTTGCAAACTAGAGGATCCCTAACTGATACAGGTCCTTTCTGTTTCATTCTCAACGGATTGGAATTCTGTTTGTTTTTTCCCCATAGGAATAATTATTGTTGCATACTTTGAATTTTAGAAGAAATAGTTATTGTTGTGTACTTTGAATTCTTAAAGTTCTATAGGAGTGGTAAGTTTGTTGTGAGATAAGAAAGAACTAGAGCCCAGCTCCCATAGTTTCAAATTGAGTTCACTAGCATGTGAACATTTTACTAAGACCACAGATGAAGGATACGTTTCCTGGCGTATTTAACTAGTTCTCGTGGTCGAGACCATTTTGTAAAATGACCAACAGTAATCCACATGGATGTAATGGTCAACTCTATTTGGGGAGGTCATAGAAGGCTCCCTGAGAAAGTAATACTTGAGCTGTGCCTTCTAGGATAAAATGGCGATTGCCAAGAGGGAGAGGGGAAGAGTGTTGGAGGCATCTTAAGAACACGCAGAGAGGAACAGAAACTACGGCCGGTCTCCTCCAACGGGAGCACAGGCTGGTGGGGTATGAGGCGGGAGAGGGACGGCTCAGGCCTGGAGGGACTGTAATCACGCTAAGGAGTTGTAGGGAAGGAATACGATATACAGTCCATTTTAGGAAAAATTAAAGAGGGATGAGACCGTACACAGAGAAATGCGTTATTGAGCTGTTGCAATAGATCAGGTGCAAGAGAGGAATCTAACAAGCCAGGAAGTAGAGACACGTCAGGGTGGGGCCAGAGAGGAGTGTGGGATCCTTCTGGTTCAGGTAATTGGGAGAGTGATAGCGCCATCACTAGGACAGGAACAGAAAAGTGGAACCAGTCTGGGATCTTAAAGGGGTTCAGCTTTGACTATGTAGAGGGAGGAGCCTGTAAAGTATGCAAGTGGAGATTTCTTCCAGCCAGCCTGACCTCCAGCTCTGGGACGGGGAGAACCATCTGGGATAGTTGGCAGAGATGCTCATGCTCACCAACGCCTGTGCTTCTAGAACACAGCCGCACCACCTTTCTCAACCTCCCTTGCAGGACTGTACGGCCATGCTCTGCCCGTGGAATGTGAGCAGAACTGATATGTGTGACCTGCAAGGATGGCCCTGAAGGAGCTTCCCACACTAT
This sequence comes from Diceros bicornis minor, assembly GCF_020826845.1. Taxonomy (NCBI): domain Eukaryota; kingdom Metazoa; phylum Chordata; class Mammalia; order Perissodactyla; family Rhinocerotidae; genus Diceros; species Diceros bicornis. The sequence goes on from NC_080748.1 coordinate 32,201,559, forward strand.
CTCCATCCCCACACTGAGTCGGAGGGCTGTGAGGATGCGGGTAGGGCAGAGCTACAGACTGAAGGAGCCAGGCTCTCTGAGTGACCATGGGGAACAGGGCACCTCCTCCCCATCCTCCCTTCCAACTCAGAATGAACTATGAGGAGAGCAAAAAGGAAACTTGACCTGTGGTAAGCCCCAGACATTTGGGGGGTGATTGTTACAGTGGCTAGCCTGCCTTGACTAACACAGCTGAAGTGGGTGAGATGAGAGTCATTTCTGTGAGTGGAAATGAAGCCTTGGGGTGATGTGCGGCTCAGGAAAAGTCTAGCCCAGGAGGAGAGGCCAAGGATGGAGCCTGGGAAAACCTGGCTTGAGGGGAGCTGAAGAAACACTGCCTGCAGAGGAGATGAAGAAGAACCATCAGAGGCAAAAGAGGCGAGCCACGGGAGCCACGGAAATCCAGGATAAGAGTGTGGGTAACGTTGTAATGCACTTGAGAGACACCAGACAGAGCAAAAACAGAAATGTGTCCGCAGAGGTCCACAAATAGAAGACATGAATCAGGTCTTCTCAGAGAAAGGGCAAGAAATAGAAGGCGGATGCAAGTACAGATCCATTTGCAGGTGTTGGGAAACTGAATGCCCCTCCTACTAACCAAATCTGTCCTCTGTAAATTAGGAAGTGGAGATCTGCACAGAAACTTCAGATGGCAAAGGCCGGAAGTCTGAGAAAAGCACTGAAGACAGAATCACATGGAAGGTTGTGGAAGGAAGCAATTGACGTCAAGGACTTTTGATTCCAATAGCGAATCCAGACCTCGCAGGATCCTTGCGGTCTCTGCAGAAGCCTCTGCCCCCAAATTAGGTGGCCTGGGGACCGGGCTCTAGGATTGGTGGTCTGGAGCTGTGCGGAAGACAGGATGGACTCGGATGAGACGGGAAATCAGAGGCAGTAACTCAGACAGTCCACGTGGGAGAAAATGGAGGCCTGGATTCGAGCAGTGGTTTAAAGAAAAGGGAGTTGGGTGGGATTTAAGGACATGAAAGCTGTAGAACTGAGAGGACTGTGTGACCAACTAGATATGAGGGTTAGGACGCGGGTCCTGGGACAGAGAGTGTGGCTTTACCAGGTCTTCTATCCCAGCAGGACTGACACCTACAAAGTTACACAACAGAATCACGTTACCTAGGAGCACGGGGTTTCCCTAAACAGCTCTGGTTCTGCCCCCTCCCTCCTCTCACAGAAGGGGACACTGAGTCCCAGGGGCATGAAGTCGCTAATCCATGATCACAGAGTTAGTGGCTAAGACAGCCCTGGAACCAAAAGTGATTGAAAGGAAAAGAGAAGAGTTGGTGAGAGGAGGGGCATTCATTCTTTCATTCATTCCTCCACTCTCTTCTTCATTCAGCAAATAAGTATTGCCTTTTAGGTGCTGGGGCCCCAAATATGAATATGACCTGGTACCTGCCTTTAGGGAACTTGTAGCCAGGGAGGGGACGTAGACGGCAGTTGGAATGGAGTGTGCAGGATACAGTGGGACACGAGGGAGGAAAGAGTCATTTTCGCCTGGGGTGTTGGAGTGGGTGGATGATGAGTGTCAGGAAAGGCTTCCAAAAGGAGGCAATTTGAGTCTTAAAAGATGAGATGGACTAAGTGGAAAAGGACATCTTGGCAGAAGGAGCAGACGCCAGGCCGGAACGCCAAGCTGTGCTGAAGCAGCCCGCGAGTTGAGCGAGTCAGCGCTTCTCCTCAGAAATCCCATTTTGATTGGTAGGAATGGAGGAGAAAACTTCAGAGAGAAGCCTGGGTGTAGCCTGTGTCATGGCTTTGCCCCTGTAGGCCTGGTCGGTGCAAATCAGCCAACGGAGCGGGAAGTAAGTTGCACCCGTCACTCAGCTAAGAATCGGAGGAGGCAGAGCCCAAAACCAGACCTCTGGTTCCAGGATCGGCTCCACTGCACCTCAAGCCGCCAGACACCACACTGAGGGCTCGGATTCTGGAGGCCGGTCGGACTCATAAATAACACAAATAAAAAGTGACAGTGCTAAAATCCATGAGAGAGCATGTTGTGGGAGGAAGTGATTAACTCTAGCTTGGAAGGGGGAGCAGAGGTAGGATCTTGAGGAAGGAGTACAATTTTGACAGAGTGGGCGGGAGTCACAGAGTGATGAGTTATACTGGGGGAACTGTGAATTATTCTGGTGGCATTTCTGCCTTAGGGAGGATTATCCATGGATTTTAAAGCAACGAGCAGCTGGAATCTGCGTTTTCTCTGAGCCCTGGGCTCCTCCATCTGCCCAGCCCTCGTCCTCTCACCTGCCAGAGTCAGCAGTTCTCTGGCCAGAGCTGCCTTGGTGTCATTTTTTGTTTGTCTGGCACTTTGTAGATGCTAAATAATTGTCTATTGAATGAATGAGTGAATGAGTGGAAAAGGGCGATGAGAAAAGATTTGGAAGGGCCTCTATCCTTCCACACCTAGGGAAATCTTTTGTAATTCTGGGATTATAAAAAAGAAGATTGAGCTTACCCCCAGGACCCAAATCTTTGCTTCCTTCTCCAAGGTGCTTCATCTTTTTTTGTGTCTTGAACCTCTTTGGTGTCTGGTGAACCCTTCTCAGAACAAGGCTGTTTTTTTTTTTACAGTCTTTGTCAAGTAATAGATTAATTCTTTTTCTTTTTTTAGAACAAGCTTTTAAATATTAAATAAAATATACAGGATCACAAAAGAACATTTATATTAAAATCTAATTATCAGAATATTTTAAAAAAATTAATGTTATAGTAACAGATAATGCTTATTTATTAGCATGTTAAAAAAGATTTAGTAGCATGTCTCATTAATTACTGTAATTTCGAAGTAGTGATGAGCATAATGGCATTTTGAAATATCTGCCACATCGTAATAGATCTGAAAATATCTATGATTTCTACTGGTAATAAAGTCACAGAACTGCTAACACTACTGTGGTTTGTTGCTTACATTTGTTACCGAAGGAAACGCTTAACGACCATTAGAGGTTAGTGAAACAAAGAAGTAGCCGCTGAATTCTCTCCCTGGTTCTGAGCTTCTCGCCACCGTTCCTCGGCATCCTCATCTGCTGTTACTACAAAGGCTGTGGTTGCTGGAGCCGGGGCACATCTGAGACGGAGCACCTGGTGCCAGCAACCATCGCAGGGAGGTTGGTCAGGGAAGCCACAGTGCTGCAGCTTTGGGGTAATTTTGGACCCTTAGATGCAGGAGGAAATGGTTTGTCTCCAGGAAAATCACTGGACTCAAAAGCTCTCATGGGTTGAGTAGGCTGTTGGAATAAAGTGTGCAGGGTACAGTGGGACATGAAGGAGGAGGCTCCTGACTTGGGAGGTGTTAAGCAGGCCTAAACTCTGAATTTTCGTCTTTTCCTCTCACTGGACAAGAACTCAATGAGACCCTGGGTGCTGCATAAATACCTTTGAGTTACCAGGAGCCAGCTGAAGGCGTTTATTTGTTCATTTATTTATTTGTTTGTTTTTTAGGCTGTGTATCCGATTGGAAATGATGAAAAAGTGGATGAGGGAGTGTGGACACAGACTCTTGCTGTGTGTAGTTCCACATTTCTGCAGGGCCGTCTGGCAACTGTGTACCGAAGGCCTTAAACGTGTGCATTCACTTTGGTCCAGCAATCCCGCTGCTAACATTTTTTTCTTAAGAAAATAACTATATGCCTCTTGTGAAGATATGTGTGCAAAATGTTTATTGGTGTTTTAAACAATAGGAAAATAAAAAACTAATCAAACAAATGAAACAGAAGAAATCATTCACAATATATTGCAAAGGGGACATACCAAATGCAGAAGAATCCAAAAGAATATCACAGTCCGATAACAACTGGAAAAGCTAAAACAGACGTTCTTGGAAAACACTAGAAGCACTTACACGAAACATTAACAGTGGTCATCTTTGCACAGTGGGATTGCCGTGGCGCATTGCTTTCTCCATGTGTTCTTCCAGGTTTTCTAAACTTCTTGCAGGGACCACGTAGTATGTAGCTCAGCTCAATACGTTTATTTTCGGGGACACGTGTGGTGAATTTGTGTCTGACAGAAGGACCACTGCATTTGTTTCTAAAAAACATTTCTCCACGAGATTAGAGCTCAATTCAAATCTACCCCCTGATAGTGTGAATTCAATGAGGACAACTTGAAAAAAAAAGGAAGAGGACAGTGCTCCAAGGAAAGGTCTGAAGTGGCTGCAGTCTCATCACCCCAGGCCAGAATCTCCGGGGGGAGTTGGCATCACGACCCCTCCCCTTGAAGCTCCTCCCCCACGAACAGCAGCAACCTGGTGGTTACACAGGGTCCATGCCAGCCTCCATCATTTACAAGCAAAGGAACGCGTTCCTCACAAACGATATGGGCTGCCATCTGGGCTGGGACGGGGTCATGGGAGTGGGGAGTGTCTCATGGAGTTTGGGGGCCACTGGGCTTAGCGGACCCTTCCTCGCGCCTGACCTCTCACTTCCTCCTTCTCACCTGGAAGAGGCGGGGGCCCTGGGGACTCTGTGCAAGGAACACACACCCTTCTTGCTAAAACCTCAGCCTCCTGGAATCTGCTGACTCCAAATGCCTGAAAATCCTGGTGCTTTGCTCTGGCTTTACAAACTTTTTCTTTCAGAGGTTGATTGCGTCTCAGTTGTACTGAACATTTGTAATACGTTCTTGCCTTTGCTCCACAAATATTTACCGAGTGCTCACGTCAGAGAGCAAATTGTTCGTGGCTCCCTCTAGGAGGGTGGGGGCCCCCCTGCTCACCATTCCTGGCAGATTCCAACCATTCTTCCCAATTTGGTTAAGGGAGGCCCTTGGGGTGAGGATGGGGAGCACTGAGGGGAGGGACCCATGTCCTGGGCTGGGTGGAGACCACACTGGGGGCTGCTGGGAGGTGGGAGGGGGCCGGGGTTGGACGAAGGTGGAATTGGTGGGGTTGTCATGGGCACGACAACAAGGAGTCCACATGAGACCCGCAGGGGGCCGGGCAGGGCTGAGGGCCCTGTAGAAGGGAATGGGTTTGTATGCAGAGCTGATGGGCAAGGCTTTATGCCATTCATTCCTCCCTCCATTCCACTCATCCACCTCCATCTGAAGAGATCTACTCTACATAACTACTCTCTATACTCTGTAGCTATGAGCGCCTAATATAGCTCCTGCTGCCTGGGAGGAGAGCCAGGAAAGTAAATCATTGTAATCGGGAACAAGTGCAGGGTGAGCTCAGTTTAAGGGGCAGCCTAGGAGCAAAGGAGGAAATGGCCAGCTCTGCTGGTGGGGAGGAGGAGGGGATTCCAAGGAAGGAAGAACGAGTGTAAAAGCATAGACGTGTGAAACAGGACAGCCTGACCTGGGAACCAGGGCTTGCAGCCAGAGCCAGGCTGCTCGCCCCAGAGTAGGCGGGCAATGAGGCAGGATACAGGGAGCATCGCGGTCACAGTCGGGGCCACTGAGAGCTGAGGCTGGTGGGAATGGAGTGTGGGCTGGGGGTGAGGGGCTGGGCAGGGGCCATGGTTGACACTGTGGCACAGAGACCACCTGGAAAACCGCAGCCACGTGCAGTGGCAGTGACCCTCAGAGGAGGGAGTGGATCTGAGAAATATCTAGGAATCCAATGGACAGGTAGCAGGTGGTGTGTAAGGAAACCAGGGAGGGAGGGCCAGCCATGACTGGAGCAATGCCACACAGCCTGCGTGTGTGGAGGAAAGAAGCTGCACTCAGTGTTGAGTTGGTGCTGGGACAGCCCGGTGGGGAGCCCAGTTGGCAGTTGTTTGCTGGGATTTGGAGCTTGGGAGAGAGGCCCCTGGGCCGGGGCTGAGCTTTACAGACAGTCCAGTCCTGGTGAAGGGGACCTGCTGCAGAGCCAGGTGGTGGGGAGGCTGCCAGTGCTGTAACCTGCGACCTTGGGCAAGTCGGTTTGCCTCTGAAGGCCTCAGTTTCCTCCTCTGTGTAGTGTGGATTGAGGTGTGGTGAGGATTCAATGAGATAACCTATGTACCTATGTATCGTGCTTAGAACAATGCCCAGTGCATAGAGGTGCCCAGTGAATGTTAGCCACTGTCGTTAGGACTATCTGGGCTGCCTGAGGTTTTAAGCGGCAGTTGAAGCCTTATGAATGGACGACATGGCCCAGGGAGAGAGTCGTGAGCGGGCAGGGAGAGTAGAGGCCCAGGACAGCTCTGCCCCTGAGCACGTAAGGATGTTGTCTCACACCATTTCTGAGTATCTGAGGCAAAATCGTGGCTAGAGCAAATCACGGGGTGGTGGTTTAAAATGTTTTAAAAAACAAATTCTCACCAGACCTTCTGAATATATCAAACAACTTAGTTTTATGAGCAAGCCAAATTAAACATTTACTCTTTACATTTCTAGAGGAACAAAGTGACACTGCAAATACCATACAGGACATTTTTAAGGTACCTGGAAACCACTCGATCCAAAACTTGCTGTTAACCAGCTGTGCAACCTTGGGGAGCCACCCACTCTCTCTGAGCCTGAGTTAATTTACCATAAAACGAGTCGGTCAGATCAGAATCATCACTCAGGTTTCTTCCGGTCCTAAAAGTCTAGTTCTAAAGGCAACCAACTGTTAGGCTGGTTTTAGTGGCTTGATGTACTTGAAAGTCAAATGATGGCTCTTCTTTAAAAACATGTCTATGTGGAGGGCAGGAGAGAGGCTTAGTCCACAGCAGGTGAGATGCCAAAGCAGGCAGGGAGAGGCCAGTGTAATGGCGTGGATGGTGTTCAGGTCTAGGAATCCCGTGGCCCCAGCGGCGAGGGTCGGTCAATGGGTCAGCGGCCCGGGCTGGGGCCTCCCGTGTGTGAGCCACTGTGCTGGAGGCGGGCACCATCCCACGACCATGGCAGACAGGGTCTCTGCCTCTGTTGTGTTCACAGTCTGTTGGGGAAGTGAGATATTGAACAAGTCTCAATAATGAATGAAATGATAGTAAGACCATGGGCAAGCTCCTGCGTTTCTTCAAGCTTCTCTATAAAATGGGGATACCAGTGTTTATCTCAAGGGGTGTTATGCGAGTAACTGTGCTAATATGGTTTATTTCTTTGTAGTTGATGGGGCTTGCGGAGATGCAGAGAGTACAACAAAAGTTAATGAATGAGGACATGGGAATGAAGGGATAATGAGATGAAGGAAAGGTAAATTAACCTCCAAATTGCACACGGATGGCCCTCTATAGCTGCTAGCAGTGGGCTGCAAATTCAGTTCTGAGCTTCTAAGCTGTCAAAAAAAAGAAGGAAATACAATCGGTCTGATCATATCACTTCTGGTTAAAATTTTTCAGTGGTTTCCTATTGCCCTTGGATAAAAGCCAAGAGCCTTCAACTGTCTTACGGCCTCCTCTGCTCCCACCAGTCCCTCACATTCTACAGCACAGAGAAGCCAAACTTCTCCTTTCCTTGGGCCAGTCATTTTCCTGCTCTCTCTCATTGTCTTTCTGGGCTCAGCTCACCTGTCTCTTCCTCTTGGAAGCTTCCGAGATCCTAAGGCTGGGCGAGAGAGCACTGCTCTCTGCTCCCCAAGAATCCTGTACTTCCTGCCTCCTGGGCTCCCCAGGCCTGCCTGTGATTGCTGGTCTGTCTTTCCTCCAGGCACCCAACTCCTTTTCTGTGCCTACATCCCTCCCAGAGAGCTTGACACACAGTAGGTGCTCAGTAGATATTGGTAGAATGAATGGATCAGTTGAAAGTTGCACAGCTTTTCCTGTCCTGAGATCTCTGTGTCAGGCTCCCCCATGGATCTTCAGAAAGGGGGCACCATGTGGTGTGGGGGACACACGACATGGCCCACGTCCTGGCTGGCTGGATTGAATGAATGGTGATCTAAGAGAAATGGAAAGAGGCTGATGGTGTGGGGGTTACAGCAGGACTCCTGGAGAAAATAATCTCAGATGATAAGAACTGAGGTGGGAGTTTACTGAAAGGGAGGGGGATGAGTGGGTTTAAGATAGTTTATATAATACCTGCAAAGGGCATGTTAGGAAGCCTGCTCTCTGTTACCACCCTTGTAAGGCATACCTGAGAAGTTAGCGAGAGTTTTGGAAATAAACAAAAGATCAAGCCCAGAAAAGAGAAAGCAGAGGCTGATACAAACCCATAGACCCAGGGGACATTTTCTAGGGCAAAGGTCACAGAGGTGCAGGGCCAATGACTAATCTGAATTATCCACAGTATAGATAGATAACAGGCAACCAGAAGTTCATCTGGTGGAAACTTGCAGACTTTCTGAGCTGTGAAGATGCTATGGTGAACCTCGTGGTGAATATTTCCAGAACCTTGAAAAATCATAGTGAACACTCACACTACATTCACAACTAGAGGCTGACCCAAAGATCTTTAATCATTTTATATATATATACCTCATTACAGATATATCATTGGAATCTAAGCTACTTGAAAAAGGTAAGAACATATCCTTTTCATGACTCTCCCACAGTATCTGTTCCAGAATCTTCACATCACACTCACTTGTTGAATTAAATTGGATTCAAAGGATTAGAGATGTATAGTTTTCAGATATAGAAAAGACATAAGCTAAGCTTAATGGTATAGGCTTACATTTCAGATAGGTTAAAAAGAATTACTCGTAAAAATATTTACTACCCCATCAAAAAAATGACCCGGAGCCTATGTGAAAAAAGACCCAGGAGTTTTAGAGAATAATGTATTGTATGTGAGTCATCACTGTGAAATGACTTCCAAGATCCTCAGGACCCATGGGCCGCATTCATAAAAGTGTGTGATGGTCCTTTCCTGACATTGGTTGAACCACATCTGGAGTATTAAGTTCTATTATGGACCGTATGCCTTATATATGAGATGGATAAACACAGAATGCATTTAGGTACTGGTGACCAGGAAGGAGAAGACTCTCAAAGTTATGAGATGTGGGAAACAATTGAAGCAAGATTCCATTTATACCACATTCACCTTCTCACCCGAACCAGAACCTTGGTACTAATTCTAGACTCTTTCACCGCCCTCAATCCCTCTTGGATACCAGCACTGCTCTCCATTCCCCAGTGTCCCCAGCTGAGTTCTGGTGCCCCCAGGTCTCCCCCAGGATCTGCAGCAGCCCCCTTCCTCCAGGCCTGCTCACCTCCACCCATCCTCCCCACAGCTCTCAGGGTGAGCTTCCTAAAATGCACGTCTGTTTGTACCACTCCCTGCTTGGAATCCTTAATGAATACTCGTACATTCAGCATCTGACTCAAGCCCGCTGTTACAGCTTTATCCTATTGCCCCCGCTGCACAGGCACCCCTGGCTCTGGCCAGGCCACAAACCTAGCAGGTCCCTCAATATGCCATGCACTTTCTCATCTCCACACTTTTGCACCTATGGTTTCCTCTGCTTGGTGAGCTAGCACAGACACTCAACTTCAAGACCATGCTAGGACAGAAACTCAACTCCAGCTAACACACAAAAAGAGAAAGATTTATCATGAATGCAATATATGCCTGAATATAAGGTAACCCTGAATATATGACATTTCCCAGTAAGAAGATTCTCTGCCCTGTCTCAATTTTTTTCCTGTCTAATATTTACACTTATTGTGGGGAGGGGAGAGATGGCAGCCAGTAGTTCTGGCTTTACATCCTCCCAGCATCCTGAATTCAGAGGCAAGAGACAGTTTTCATCCTTAGCAGAAGATCCCCAGGGAGGACTCCAAGGGGCTGAGCTCTGGGCCTTCCCTGAGTCAATCACTGTGGCCAGGGGATAGATGCTCACTCTGATTGGCTGCTTCAGCAGAGAGGGGCGGGGCACCTGGACCCACCAGGACCCTCCGCAGGGAGAGAAGGAGGGGAGGTGGTCCCCAAAGGAAACGATGCTGGGGAGACAGAACACTATGTCTTCTCTCCTGCGAGCCTTCCCTAACATTCCCTGAGAGTCAAGTGCTTCTTCCTAGGCCTTCCAGAAGTCCTCATTAATACCTCTCTCCTCGTATGGGTTACCTTGCTGTGGTTTTTTTTGACTATATGCTTTCTTATCCATCAGATGTAAGTTCCTGGAAAGCAGGGATTTTGTTTGTCCTGGTCATCTTCTGTCTGCCCTCCATATTCACTTCCACCTTCTTTTTTTTTTTGTGAGGAAGATCAGCCCTGAGCTGACATCCATGCCAATCCTCCTCTTTTTGCTGAGGAAGACTGGCCCTGAGCTAACATCTCTGCCTATCTTCCTCCACTTTATGTGGGACGCTGCCGCAGCATGGCTTGACAAGCGGTGCCTCGGTGCGCGCCCGGGATCTGAACCCGGGCTGCCAGCGGCAGATCGCGCGCACTTAACCGCTATGCCATGGGGCCAGCCCCTCACTTCCACTTTCTTCACCCTGCTCTCCCATGTGGATGGCATCATGGGACCCTGGGCCTGGTTTGGCCACTGGGGCTTCTCAGCAGGAGATGAGAGGGGGAGAGGGGGGTGACACTGAGCTGTTTATCCCTCAGGCTTCTTCCCTGCAGGATGATTGTGAGCTGGCTGCCTCCCTGGACTGAAGACGACAGCTCCTATCAGACAGTCCTTTCCACGTAGCTTTGGGTTCTGGAAACAGCTTCCTTCCCTTGCCCCTTCCAACCTCCCTCTGGTGTTCACAGCCCCTGGGTTGGGCACCATCTCTTTAGGTTTCCCTATACCCCGCCCACACCAGATAAATAGCTCCTTTATTAAACTCTCCTCATAGTACCCAATTAGAGCGTGCCACCTGGTTCCTGCCAGGACCCTGCCAAACACAGTGTTCTATTCATCTTTGTTTCCCCAGGACTCAACACAGAGCCTTCCACACCATGGGCACCGAATAAATTCAGGAATTAAGGAATGATTAAGCATCAGTTGAATATAGGAGTGTTGAGCCCTACGTGGAAAATGGACCAGGGGAGTAGCTTTAAATTTTTTTTGGCCAAGACTCATACTAAGAAATGTAGCTCTTATTTGCAGTGCAATAGCTACATACATATTTATGTATAATTGAAGGAGAAGTTTTGTGAAGCAATGCCTACCTTTATGATGTGTGACGCACTGTGATATTTTCTACTTAATTCTGCTCTATTTCAATTTCTAATCCTCATTATGGTCTGCTAAATTGATTTCATGATCTGAAAAATGGTTGCAGCCCCGACTTAAGAAGCACTGGCCCCATAACCTTTAGCATTTCCTCCATTCTGGAGAGTCTGTGATTCGGATGGGAGAATTCAAAGGTGTCATGAAAGAGAATATGACACTGGCACGGTGCTGATGCATTTAATGGGAGTTGGCTTCATTGCCTTGAAAAAATCAAATGAAATTTCCATTCAACCTTCAGTTTTTCATAGAATTTTTACTCCAAGTTGGTCTTTTTTTAGGTTTGGCCTAAAACCTGGAGGCGGGGGTAGATTAGAGCTCTTAAAACACACTGATGTACATGAGCAATTTAAGCATCAGGTTCATAAAAGTCAGCGTCGGGGACCACAAGCCCACGTGCTCTGGAGCAGGTCTGAAGAGGAAAGCTAATCGTATGTGCTTGCCTAAGGGTCTCCGGGTCTCTCCTCTGTGTCCTGGCTGCCACCAACAGCTCCTTCTCCTCAGCAAAGGCATTTCTTAATACATAATCCTTGGTTATATGCAGAGCTTGACCAAGAGGACAACACAGGCCTGTCGGTGTCACCAGGGGCTGGTAGTACCAGGGCCATGCAATCCATTTGCCACTGGGTATTGTTTCACTGTTTCAAACTCAGCCCAAGTCTGTGGTCCTCCCCACCTCAAACACTGTATGATTCTATTTTAAAAACTGAGTTCTCTGTTCTCTAAAATTGACTCTCCCCTCCTAATTCACCATCTGCCATTCTTCTGGTATCTGTAAAGTCAAGTTAGAAGGGTGGAAGATGGTACTAGATATTATTTTGCTGTGATTCAGAATCAAATCCTCAAAGCCCGTCTTCCCCCGGATGTCACCTCCCTGCGAGGTTCTTGAGAGAAATGCAAAAAAGACAAGCCCAGGTCGGTGGGCATGCGACCAGATGGGGCTCCAAAGGGGAGGCTTGGGGAGCCCTACAAGCTGTTATTCACCTGTTTATTTGTCGTCATTTTTTCAAAAAATTCACCTCAGCACCTACGAGATGCTAGGCCTGGGGGAGAGAACAGTGAGCAAAACAGAGTCCCTGTCCTGGGGCAGCTTATATTCTGGTGGGGGAATCAGAAAGAAACAAACGAACAACTGTGGATACCACCCTAGGAGATGGAGGTGAGTGTGGGGCGAAAGTAAATCCAGCTAAGAAACGTGCCAGACAGTGTGTGTGTGTGTGCGTGCGGTGCGTGTGTGCGTGTGTGTGCACAGGGGAACATTATTTTAGTTAGTGGTGTCAGTGAGGGCTCTTTGAGGAGGTGACATTTGAGGACAGAGCTGAATGGATTTGAGCCAAGGAAATATTTGGGGGAAAAGCATCCGGTGAGAGGAAGAAGACAGGCAAAGGCCTTGACACCGTGAAGACGGCTCCTTGTGCCTGGGGGAGAGGCAGGCCTAGGGCCTTGAACCACAGTGGGCTGCGCAGCCTCATCTGCGCTTCTCCACCTCAGTGCATGCCAAACTTTGGCCACTTTTTTGACATAAAGACTCCATGGTTTTAAAATTATTTTTAGTTGTGGGAAAATACATATAACAAAATTTACCAGCTTAACCATTTTTAAGTGCACAGTTCAGTGGCATTAAGTACATTCACATTGATGTGCAACCATCATCACCATACATCCACAAAACTCTTTTCATCCTCCCTTCCTCCAGTCCCTGGAAACTACCATTCTACTTTCTGTCTGTATGAATTTGACTACTCTAGGTACGTCATATTAGTGGAGTCATACAATATTTGTCCTTTTGTGACTGGTTTATTTCACGTAGCATAATGTCTTCAAGGTTCATCCATGTTGTGGCATGTGTCAGGATTTCCTTCCTTCTTAAGAATAATATACCATTGTATGGATATATACATTTTGTTTATCCTCATCTGTCGATGGACTCTGGGTTGCTTTCACTTCTTGGCTACTGTGAATAGTGTTGCCAAGAACACACGTGTGCAAACATCTCTTCAAGTCCCTGCTTTCAATTCTTTTGGGTGTATATCCTCAGTGGATCAACACTGTCAGATCACTTTTCCCTTGGCTTGCTCCCCTGTTGTTTGCACATGGCCCCCTGATAATTATGCCACCTGTTGAGAGCTGCCATTGTCTGTCTGCATGTCCCTCTCCCCTCTGGACTGTAAGTCCTGGTGGACAGGGAGCCTGTGTTCGACATTCCTACACCCCAGTGCTGTGGAAGGCACACAGCCCCTCCTCCAGAAGGTTTATTAAATGAACAGATTTGTTCAGGGCTGTTGCTGAGAGGAGGGTGAAGGGTGGGCCGAACTGAGCCCTCCCTGCCTCCCTTGCATGTATTTTTTTATATTGGGCTTCTCCGATTTTGTTTGAAAGGAAGGCATTGCCCCTAAAATAAAAACTGATATAATCCAACTCTATGTAGGAGAATAGGAAACTAAGAGAGGGCAAGTGACGGGCCAGGCATCCAGATGCGGTTAGCGGCCCGGCCAGGATCCAAATCCAGGCCCCCCATTCTCTATTCAGCACCGCTGCCGCGTGGCCTTTGCCAACAAAAGAAATTGTTTTCTGTTGTTTTCTCCCTCGTCCTCTGCTTGTCTCTTCTCTTCCTTCAAAAGGCAGAGCAGTGCCAAAGACAGAAGAGAGGGCAGACCCCTTGCCAGACCCAGCCTTGGCCCTGGGCCCCTGCCCTCTTGGGCAGCTGATGTGGCGTCAGCGGGGCTCCAGAGGCAGGGGAGTGCGCTGTCCTTTCCCACGAGCTTTGATCAAGTTCAGAGGGTGTCAGCATGGAGGCAGCGAGGGGCAGCCCCGGCCCCACATAGCTCAGCTGATCTCCAGCTGGCTCAGCAAGAGGGAAACTGATGAAGTTCTTTATGCTCTGAGCTCTGAGGCTGTTCCTCCCTGAGGAGATGGTCTGCTTCCTATGGATCGTGGACTATACTGTGCATCAGAGACAGAGAGGGGCCCGAGGTGTAGGGTGTGTGTGTGTGAGAGACCCAAGGGTTGGAGTGTGTGTGTAAGTGTGCATCTAAATGTGTGTGTGTATGAGAGACCCAAGGTGTGGGATGTGTGTATATGAGTGTGTGTATAAGAATGTGTAGGAGAGAGGCCTGGGGTGTGTGGGGGGTGTGTGTGTGTGTGAGAGACCCAAGGTGTGAGATGTGTATGAGTTTATGTGTGTATGAATGTGTGTGTGTGAGTGTGTGTGTGTGCATGTGTGTGGTACAGACAGAGGCAGCAAGAGAGAAATGTGATGCGGAGAAACAAAACCTTCCTCAGAGAGTTTTGGGGGTTAAATGCTCTGAAAAGCACTTGGAACAGTGCCTGGCACACCGTAAGAGCTGTGTGGATGAGTTTTATTATTATAGAGGCAGAGAGAGGTAGATTTGGAGAGAGAGGTAGAGAGAAGAAGGGAAGGCGGGATATGAGGAGGAACTAGTCCTTGAAACCCCAGCAACTGAACAAAAGGTAGAATCTGCGCAAGCTCCCTTATCTGGTGGTTCTCCCATAGAGCTCGAAATTTAAATAACACAGTCTCCATTGTATAAAGTAGAATAGTTTTCTCGATTCCCTGAAGTACCTCAGCACACTGTGGTACCAGCACCTCGTGGTACAAGCCATCGAGGTCCCGGGGACAGAGACAGTGGGATCTGTTCTTCAGTGGCCACCCCTCCTCCCTCTGCCCCTCACTAGTTAGGACACGGCAGCCTCAGCCCTCCCTGCCCACCCTCTGCCCCCATAAATCGTTTAGGCTTTGTCCCATCTTTGGCAGGAGGGAACTGCTTCCCAGATGTGTGGGACTAAGGGTGAATCCCACACGGCCTGTGGCCCCCACAGGGGTGGGTCGTGGGTCCCTTCAGGCCCTAAAGAGGCTCCCCCAGTGCAGCCAATCCCCAGACCAGCGGGAGCTCCATCCCCCACCTGCAACGTGAAGGCGTCCTCCCTTGTGACGGCTCTGAAGAGCCCAGGCACTTGGGGCCCCAACAATATCTACATTGATTCACAGTCAGGGCCCTCACAGGGCGACTCTTCTGGTCCACATTTAAGACATGCTGTCTTGTATCTCGACGGAGACCGACACGAGGCCTGCAGGAGGGTTCCTTCCCCAGCAGGGCTGGCTGCCATGCTGGCAGGCTAGGGCACACTGCTGTCCCCAGAACCGCTCCCCTGCCTCGTGCCTCGTGCCAGTGGTGCCTGCACTAACCGCACTTCTCCTGCACCTTTGCACCAAGAAGAAAGCAAACAGCCAGACCAAATGACTGTTTGCATTTGCCCCCTACCCTCTCAGGCTGAGGGAAGAGATCATTGAGAAGCATTCAGGGAGAGGGAAAAGGGAGGCGGCTTCTCTGGTGAGAGAATGCAAGTGCTGACTTCGCCTGGGGGAGGGGGACAGTGTGCAGCCCAGAGCAGACTGAGGGAAGGACGCTGGGGGCACACTAGTGACACTTGAAGAGGCAATGCATTAAACACTCCAAGCCCGGGGCAGAGAATGCGTAGTCTTGTTACATATAGAGTAGCAATTGCCGCTCCTTAGTGAGAGAGACAGAGACAGGGATGAAGAGGGACGTGACATGCCTGAGGGATACGTTGTTGAGGGGACTTCCAAGGGAAAAGCAGAGCCCTCACTGTGAAGACTCTTTTCAAGGTCGGTCCTTGGGGCCTGCATCTGGCCTCCCTGCTCGGCATTGCTGCACAGGCAAGGCTGTGTGCTGGCTTCCTCCCGTCCCACTGCAACGGGCAGCAAAACCCAAGCCAGTTAGTACATCAGTGACTTTTCCCCTCCTCAGCCCCTGGGGAGCCCCGCCAGGTGGGAAAGCAGCGGGAACCATTTCCAACACAAATGAACGATGATCTCAGGTAGCAGCGATGATATTAGAAAATGAGAGACACATCTTATGGGTTTCACTCAGATTGAAGGGATCGGAGCAAATCCCAGTCCCTTTCAGGGCTGCAGGCCAACCTGGGAGACCAAGAGCTGAAGAGATGGCCGTTGAAATACAGGTTTGGTGACTTCTGACAGTGAATGGCCTTAATTCACGGGGGAGCACTCCTGTGCCTTTGCCATCCTTTGCCTATTTGTAGCATTTGCTGTAAAATAGAAACACGCAGCCAGCATCTCCTGCTGTCTAGGGAGGGAGCAAATGAAATGTCTTCCTATTGCGTAAAAAGCCCACATTTTCCCACATGCAGAGCATGGAACAATGTCATCAACCCCTCCTCTTCCTTTTATTTTCCCAAAAAATCTTCCAGAAGAGAGAGCAAACACCAGTATTGTGGATGTGTGTCTACTGTACAGGTACCTTTTGTGTCACCATCATATTGAAAGCCCTTGTGTGTTCCCGCAGCCGCCCTGACTTCCTCAGGAGGAAAATTAGATTGTGCACCAAGCACCTGTGTGAAAGGGAGGGGCCGAGAATGCCCAGTGCTGCTTGGCTCCACAGGTGACCTCATGCCCCTGAAGCCTTTAGGAGCCTGAGAGCCCAGGAAGGAGTCGGCAGCACCCCAGCCCACTGTTCTCTGCTCTTCCGAAGCTCCGAAGACATACCCGGTCCACGGAACTGAGGGCCCTCTTCCTTGCGAGTCTTGTTCCCTGACAATCCTACTCACACTTTGCCACGGGAAATATACCTTTATTCTACTCTCACCTGGTCCCTGACACCACCAGCTTATCCAACCTGAAGATGGTTTGTCAAAATGATAATAGTCAGATGAAAAACAGGGGAAAAATAAGCCCTTTTCTTATAAAGAAATAATACAAGTCTTGGAGCTGAACAAGTTTCTACCATCCCTCCTAGAAACATTTCTCTGTGAGATGCGGTTCTGAGAGAGGAGATTGAGAGTGTGGGAGGTGCTACATGGAGGACCCTGTCCCTTGGCCTGGGCAAAACATATATGGTGATTTCATGTGGATGATAAAGCGAATCACTAAAATGTCAGAAAATCCCTTCCTGCCCTCTGTTTTCTCCTCCCTCCCTTCCCTCCCCCCCCTCCCTCCCTCCTTCTCTCTTTCTTTCTATTCTCTCTTTATTTCTTCCTCACCCCCCCCCACCATTGCCCATCTGTTTTGAATCTCCAGGGCTGTGTGAATTGACTGCATGGCCTGTCTCCGTTCCCTTCAGGAGTAACATAGTAGGAGGTGTGAAGACAACAAATATATAACCAGAATGAAACCAGCAGTTGGTCAGCCTGAACTTAACAGATACCAATAGTCTTCCATAGCCCAGACTAATTTTGAATCTTGCCTAAATTCCACCGTCAGGAATTACTATAAATAACCATAACAATATAGAAAATCATGGCACTGACAAGAGTATGTGAACTTTGACTTCTTTCTCCATCAGCTACGATGGATTGTGTGGACCCATCCCCATTTTCCCGGCTGGACATTCTTCCTGCTGAGAGCATGTTGTTCTAAGATGCGGCCCTGGGAGAGGTAGGATTCTGAATATGTAGCAATGTTTTTTCCCATGCAGTCCCCGCCTGTCCTAAGTAGCAATTATTATTATATTATTATATGATTGCCAGCAATGATTATATACACAATATATATATACAATTATATACATATACAATTATATATGTAATTTGCATAGCATTTTACAGTTTTTTTCAAAGCGATGTCACGTACATCATATCATTTGCTTCCCACAACAGCCCTGTGATGTGGGAGGCAGGATATTTTCAAACGTCCCGATAAGGAAATCGAGGTCCAGAGAAAAAGTGATGAGCAGAACCCCGGGGCAAGAACCCAGTGCCCTGACTTCTGGTCCTGGGTTGTTCCTACGATTCTATTCTGCCTTGCAGAACTCCAGTCTTGCCAAAACTAGGTACTCACCAAGAGGCTATTATTTGTTGACTCCATTCATTCATTCATTCATTCATTCATTTCAGGAATATTTTTGAGCTCCAGGCATTGTTCTTTGTTTTGGATATAAAAGAGTGAAAATCGAAAACAAAACCAGCTCTTGCTGTCAGTAGGATCAGGCGCTTGTTAAGGGCCGTGCAGTGGTGGAAAGCACAGACGCTGGGCCGTCCTGCTTAGGTCTGAATCCCAGCTCACCTGTTTACAAGCAGCATCTCCTTCGGCAAAGTTTTCAAACCTTCTGTTTCTCGGTTTCCTCATCGGTAGGGCAGGATAATTACAGCACCTACCCGAGGGGCATTTTGCGAGGAATAAAAACAAGTCAATACTCATAAGTACCTGAATGGTATTTGGCACACAGTAAGCCTTCCACAAGTGTTAGTAGTGAGTCTAACTGACCTTATGGGGAGACTGAAAAAAACAAATGTGTGTGAAGATTATAAAATGCTTAAGAATGCTCGGCAGCAAAATTTGGGTGACGGCTCCATGCTTATTTCTTCTTGCCCATACCCTACCTCCATCCTTCTCCCACCGAGAAGAAATGGGTTAGTTATAAAAATCTCATGGCCAGTTTTTAAAGTACTCACTTGGGCTTCTCTTCCAGAGCTCTCTGCAGCTCTACTCAGATCTTATTGTGTTCCTAACACAATATTTAAAGTTTGTATCTGTCAAAGTAAGATAAAATTGAAGTCTTTGTGTACCAGGGACTTTCAAGACGTCGCAACATAGTCTATGCCTCTGTTTTGACAGATGGCATTTTGAAAACTCAAGGCTGAAACTCACCAGTTACTTTAGAGAAAGAGCTTGACTCCCCTGCCCCCCACCACTGCTAAACTTTGTCTTGCCTTTAAGTTCCCACCCTCCCCACTCATATCAGGGCACTGACAGAATTGATATCCTCTGTATTCATCCCCAAAGATTTCCTCGCAGCTCTGCCAAGGCGGATCAATTACCTGTATCACTTCTATTATTTAAATTCTAAATCTCTTCTCAGGAGAGTCTGCCTATGCCATGAACCAGGGGTTTGTGGAAGTGAAAACTTTCCAACTTAATCCAGTGTTTCTCGAGATGAGGGTTTGTGCATCCATCCATGGCTAGGTTGACTGTATGTCCTGATTTGCCCAGGACAGTCACAGTTTACCTTTGGTGTCCTGGTATAATTATTAACAGTACTCCCTTTATGCTTGAAAGTATCCTGGCTTGGGTGATAAATCACATAGTCACCTACCCGTGGCCCACAGCAAGCCTCCTCTGAGCCACTGACTGTGAGCCGTGCACAGATGGGCTCTAGAGGCCTAACAAGCATGGTGAGATTAAGTCCCTAAGAAAAAGTGAGGGCTAGAAAATTGTCCTCAACTAAACATGGAATCTTACAATCATGCAACATGTTAAAAATACCAGGTGTACTGTGGCAGAAATAAGAGTTCACCAAATATCCACGTGCGCCCTGACATTTCCCAGTCTTTCTTGCAGATAAATTGGGGCCAAGTAATTAGCTTTGGCCAGTATAGTGGTGAGCGGAAGTGAAGTGTCACTTCTGGGCCAAGGCAGTGAAGAGCTGCGGTCCCTCCTACATCTCTCTCTTTCTGTGCTGTGGTGACCTTGTGTTGTGATGGCAGCATCACTGGATTACTGAGACATCCGTGGGAGGGAAGCCCTCACCAACCTGCATCAGACTTGTATGTGAGAGAAGTAAACGTTCATTGTGCTAAGTGACTGAGCTTCTGTTGTTGTTACCGCAGCACGGCTTATTCTATCCTGACTCGTACTGAAAGGAATACTGTTACAGCTCTGTCAGTAAAGAGGATTATATAAAGAGGCCGACATATTCTCTTTTGGTCATAAAAATACAGTGGTCTCTTCTTGGCTGTCCTCTGATCATGCTGTTTAAATCCCCATCCACCCTACCAGTCACCATCACCATCATGTTATCTTGCTATATTTTACTTCATGGTACTTAGTGACATATTTATGTGTTTATTATGTCTCCTTTGCTAGAATGCAAGTTCCATGAAGGAAGGGACTTAGTGCCTTAAAACAGGGCCTGGCACACAGTAGGCCCTGTTTTATATTTTTGAGGCCCAAATGTATATTTTTGAGAAATGAACTGTGAGCTGAAGATTCTGTGTATAACTATCTTCTCTAAGATTCAAGAAGCTAATAAAGTAAAGGCTCTCCCTGCCTTTATTAAATGCTTAAAATGGAGCAAGGATGGGGTGGAGATGGAAGTCAAAGACACAGACTCTACTTTCAGGGGTTTTCAATATAATTGGGAAACAAAATACAGAGGCATGAAACCAGCAGAGAGCAAAACCCTAGGTACAAAATAGTTAATTAAGCACGAAGTATATACCTAAATTTGTGAGGGATGAAGGGGAAGAGGCCCATATGGGGGCGTGGCTAACCATGGACAACTCCCTGGAGCAGACAGGTTTGGCACAGGACCTGGAGCAGTGGTTCTCAAACTTGTGCTTGCATGAGAATCACCTGGAGGGCCTTTAAAACTCAGACTGCTGGGCCCCACCCCCAGAGTTTCTGATTCAGTAGGTCTGGGTTAAGGCCAGGGGATTTACATTTCTTACAAGTTCCCAGGTGATGATGATGAGGCTGAAGGGAGGAAGGGGAACCACTATTTGAGAACTGCCACTCCAGAGTGGAGGTT
Source organism: Diceros bicornis minor (assembly GCF_020826845.1). Lineage (NCBI taxonomy): Eukaryota > Metazoa > Chordata > Mammalia > Perissodactyla > Rhinocerotidae > Diceros > Diceros bicornis. The sequence goes on from NC_080748.1 coordinate 32,222,157, forward strand.
GGCAAACTATGATTCTGCAAGGCCCACTTGCTTTTTTTTTGGCTTGAGGAAGAGTGGCCTGGGGCTAACATCTGTGCCCATTTTCCTCTATTTTGTATGTGGGATGTGCCACAGCATGGCTTGATGAGTGGTGTAGGTCTGCACCTGGGATCCGAACTGAGAACCTGAGCCACCATAGCGGAGCATGCTGAACTCAACCACTACATCACTGGGTCCTGACCCCCACTTATTTTTTAAATAAAGTTTTATTGGAACATAGTACATCCATTCATTGCATATTATCTGGCTGCATTCAAGCTACAACAGCATAGTTGAGTAGTCTCGAGACCATATGGCCCACAAAGCCTAAAATACTTACTATCTGGTGCTCTACCGAAAAAGTTTGTTGACCCCTGGAGAAGTCAGATCCGTGGCTGGCAGATAGAAGCTTCAGGACGGGCAGATTTTCAAAGCAAGGGGCAGGCGGCTGAGAGTTATCAATGTGCTTTCACACTTTGCAGCTGGAGCCTGATGACGACTTCCGTATGATAAAGGACATCACCCAAATGACACCTTGCCTCCCAAGCTCTGGGGACCAAGTGTGGAATAACTGCAGAAGATTCTTGTGTCTGGACAGGATGAGAATCTTCTTATAGCAAAGTGCAGCCTACATGTCTGAGTGCATGTTTCCTTCCCTTTGGAACCAGCAAGTACATTCACCTGAGTACTGGCCTTCCCAGAAGCAGTGTTTGATCTCTAAGTATGCCCTGAAGGGCAGCGATCTAGAAAAAGTCCTTAGCCTTCCCACGATGCACGCTTCTTCCCTCCTACAGAGCTTTGAGAGTCAAGTATTAACCACTGTGCCCCGGTCTGTGGTCTACATGGATGACAAAGACACATGATACCTGGATTGAAACATGACAGAGTCTCGTCGTCGCTGAGCTCTGTGGAGCACCCCAAACGCTTACAATGTCAAAGGAGGGAGAAACTCTTGTGGATCAGAGTTGATGCAGTGTTAGGTTTGGGGGTATTACCTCTGGGTCCTGCTTTGGCTTAATTAAACTAAGTGCACTGGTGAATTGGTTCCCAAATGCTGATTGGTGGATGGGCAGCATCAGTATCACCAGGACATTTTTTTTAAAAAACCCATATGCCTGCATGTCTTCCCCGGAGAGTTTGATTCTCAGCAGGCCCTGGTGGATTCCTCCTTTTAAAAACCCTCCCATCGTCACCCGCCATCCCCACCCCCAGTGACTGTGACACACAGCAAGTGAATGCCATCAAATGGAATCTGGTGTTTCTTTCCCATTGTTTCAATGCGTTTGAGGTGGTGCTACTGCATTCTCTGCAGGATCTGCCAACGTACATTAAATCCGAAAAGAAATTGCCTATGGGCCACTGGAGGCATTGACTGGCTGACACTGAGATGTGACATCAGGTTCTCACTAGGATGCACAGTGGGAGTCAAACTTTCTTACGTTTTCAGCCCTGCTTATCTGTCTTCTGTTAAGGGCTTGATTTTCCCCGGAACAGCAGTGTTTTCCAAACTGTGGGTTGGAACCTATTCATGGATTATAAAATCAATTGAGGAGAGTGCAATCAGCATTAAAAAAATTAAATAGGGGCTGGCCCGGTGGCGCAAACGGTTAAGTGCATGCACTCAGCTGCGGCGGCCTGGGGTTTGCGGGTTTGGATCCCGGGTGTGCACCGAGGCGCAGCTTGTTGAGCCATGCTGTGACGGCGCCCCATATAAAGTGGAGGAAGGTGGTCATGGATGTTAGCCCAGGGCCACTCTTCCTCAGCAAAAAGAGGGGGATTGGCAGACGTTAGCTCAGGGCTGGTCTTCCTCTCCCTCCACCCCGCCAAAAATTAAATAGACTAGGAAAAAAAAATCAGAGTGCCTGACATGGGTTAAGGATAAGTGTTGTTCTGTAAAACTCATTTCAGTGGGTGCGTTGTGCATTGGGTTGCCATGTATTTCTCACTATGTGTTATTGCGAAAAATGTTTGTATGTCTCCGCTGTACAACACAAATCAACCATGACCTTAATTTACTTAGGGCAGCTCCTGTCTCCGCACGCTGACAACTGATGGAAGAGGTCACCAGGGAGGGCAGACTGTCATGTACAAGTACTTCAGGGAGGCTACCCAGAAACTAACAGAAAACTAGTTTGTGGATGATCGCAGGGCCTGGGGAGATAAATCAATGGAGGGAAGTTTTGCGGATAGCAGCTGACTCAGCCCACCACACCTGTTGCCTGGGGACAGCTGGGGTTATCTGGAGCCCAATCTGGCCAAATTTCAGTTTCCCTTTCCCTGAAATGGGGATAATCACTCTACTGACTATTACTGTTGTGGGAAAGACCAAATAAGGAGGGAAAAAGACTATCCAATCAAGGATGGACCACAAAGCTCAGGCCCAGCAACGGTCTGTAATGATGGTCTCGTAGGTGTGCTTTTTTTGGTATTAGGGGAGGAAGGGAAGGCCCGTACTCAGATCAACCTATGCAATGTGGGAGTCAGAGGGTGTGTATGGGAGTGCAGACCAGGTCAACCTTACGTCAAGGGGCCTTTCTTCTCTGGGCCTTGGCAGGAGCCCTGAGGTCTGATCCTTCACAGTACACTGGTCTTACTCAGTGACCTAGAAGAGGGTGGCCAGACAGAGGCAACAGGATGAGGGGACCAGCTCGCAGAGCGTCTACTGTGTGCAGCCCTCAAGTGGTGGCAACTGTCTTCTGCTGGCTTGGGAGGGGCCTGGGGGGTGGGAGTGATGGGGAGCACAAGGGAGGCAGACTGTCCCTGGGGCTGCTAATTTTGGAGCAGCCCTGCTGCCCTCTCTTCTCAGTGGGAAGGAAAGAGGAAGGAGGGGACTTGGAGGATAGGAGAAAGAAATCTTAGAGAATATCACTCAAGGGTCTAGGGGGAAAGACTCCAGTGGACAAAAAGCCCTGCCCTCTATTTCTTACAACAAAGCCCCCTAAGTGGTCGAGAGAGGTCCTGGTCACTTCTGCCACTTCCAGTATTTTGTCTTTTATTTATTTATTTTTTTTGGTGAGGAATGTAGGCCCTGAGCTAAAATCTGTTGCCAATCTTCCTCTTCTTGCTGAGGAAGATTAGCCCTGAGCTAGCATCTGTGCACATCTCCCTCTATTTTGTATGTGGGATGCTGCCACAGCATGGCTTGATGAGCAGCAGTTCATAGGTCCGAGCCCGGATCCAAACCTGTGAACCCCAGGCTGCCGAAGCAGAGTGTGCAAACTTAACCACTATGCCACCGGGCCGGCCCCCACTTCCATTTTTAAAGCTCTTACAATATTAAGGGATGAGAAAAATTGCCAAGAATGCAAAGATGGAATTAAAAAAAACAACCAAGGCATATTTAAAGTCTCATAGTGAACATCTTTAATCCTGTTGGTGACCTCTGTGCTGTCCCTCTGACTTCTTTAGGCGATATCAGAAGTCTGAACGAAAGGGCAGGCCAGATCTCACCGCTGTCCCTGCCCAGATAGACTCTGCTTAAGAGCAGGTTTGGCTGCCTTCGCTGCTTGGGAATGGGACAAACCTCATTCCCTCGTCAGCTGGGCCTTCTCGGGATCGTGGTTCTCAAAATTTAGAGCGCATAGCCTTACCCAGGGAGCTTGTACCAAACATTTACTTTTAGCCCCACCTACAGGGATTGGATTTAGCAGGCCTGAAGTGGAACCCAAGAGTCTGCATTTTGAGATACATCTCCCCCCACTCCCCAACATGCCCAGATGCTGATGCAGCAGACCACACTTTGAGAGTCTGTGGGGAAGGCTGGCCAGGGAGAGGAGGGTTCCCCCCACCAGTCTTGGGTCTCACCCACCCATCCCCCAGCTGACCACCCCAAATAAAGTGGAACTCCTGCCTACCCAGTGCTCTCTATTAGGGCAGGGCTGGGCCTTGAGGTTGGAGGGTTTCATAAAGAGGCCTCAGACGTCTGCTGAGCCAAGCCCAGAGACAGACCACAGAGGAGGTAACGGCTAATTGGACCTTAACACACATTGTACGGGCCTTTTTTGGATTGAAAAAAAGACCTCCCCCCATCTCTCACCCCCCCACCCCCCCAAAAAAGTCGTCAAGTGTGTGGAAAACCCAAGATCATTAGAGCCACCCAGCGCTTCATTTCAGGCAAAGACCTCCAGGGTTGGCCAGGGCCCTGCCGGGTAAATCTAGCTCTGGTTCCCCAGCCACAGATTCCCTGACCCTTTCCCAATTACATAATCAAGTTTCCCCACCCGCCCCCAACCCCCTGGAGCTATTCTGACATTCTTTTCACTTCAGTTTTCTCACTGTAACCCACACATGGCATAAGGTTGAACAAAGACATTTATTTGTAAAACCAATTCCCAGTGGAGGAGAGACTGTATCCATAGAAAGTAAACCAGTGATAACTCAGGGCCACGTGCAGACATTAGTGAAACGGAGGGAGAAACCCAGACACCCGGGAGCTCCCGATTCTGCCAACAGAAAAGCAAAATGTCCTTTCCGCTTGAGAACACGGATGTACCAAGATGTCCTGTGAGAGGCAATTTGGTCTGACATCCACGATGGAGTGATCAGGGAACAATCGAGGGAGCCTTTTTTCTATTCTGTGTGGCTGGTTTGCTTCCCACAGATACCCGGCTAAGAGCTTAAGTGGTCCTCTAGCCTCCGGCGGGAGGGGGCAGTGGCAAATCCCCGGGCCTCTCACATGCCCATCCTTATGCTCTGAATGATCTGAAAGATAGCTGCAAGAGGAAAACACAACAGCTCAGATACCAGACAGCACACAGCTGGAAACCCAACCCTGCTTCTGCTGACCCCTGGGCCCTTGACATGTTAGCACACAGCTGATTAGATATTTCCTAACAAGGAGTTAAGTTAACAAGAGGTCAGTGAACTTCTTAAAAGAGGCAGCCTTGCTCTGTCTGCTGATGGATGCCTCAGGGATTTATGGATAATTCCTGCTAATTCCACCAGGAATTAAGGCCAGAAATCCCTCAGGGGCTGAGAGATTTGGCCCCCATTCCCAGAACTGGTCTGCTGCTGCTGGGGAGAGGGGTACAGGCTTCCGTGCAGGCACTGCACTCATTTAACAGGTCAGTGAAGCCGCCTTTTCAAAATGGCCGTGACCTGGAAAACAAGCAGCCCCTGAGCTGGGAAGGCAGGCCAGGTGCTGGGAGCAGAAGCATGATGCGGGGCACTTGGCTGCCGATAACCCTTCGTGCAAGCGCATCTTCTGGCTGCCTGTAACGTTCTGCAATGTGGCTGTCTCTCATCAAGAGCACGACTGATTTATTCAAGGCTCAGTCTTCACTAAGTGGACCTCCTTCCTGGTACGCGGAGTGGGTGGGTAGCCTGTAAGCCCACAGAGAATTTCTGGGACCCCCCCACTTATTTTGGTAAAAGCTGGTTAGATGGCTCCCAGCCTGGTTCTATCTATTGGGTTTAAAGGGACCAGGAGAGGAAGGTCTCAACTTCTTTTTTACATCCTCCCCATCGGGCAATATTGGTCAATCTTGATGCAGATGATGGTAATGATGATAATAGCAACTACCATGTATGGAATGATTTTTTTTGAGGAGAAGCTGGGTATCACCTCATTTAATCATGTGTAAAAACAGAATAAACACTGAGCTCTCAGGGGGGCTTACCTCTTCTCTCCTTCATAAAGTCATCCTGGAATATACCCAGGAATGCAGCTTCCTAAGTGACCACAGTAAATCAGGCTACCCAGAACCCTCGGGAAACAAGTTGTTTGACATTTCGTCATCTCACGTTAGTGAGTACATGCTCTGTGCCAGGCACTGTGCTTCCGGGGTACAAAGATAAAGAACACAGAGGGCCTGAGGAATCTTTCTCGGACAGCTAGATTTGAAGGGTAGATAAAGCACTAATGCATTTTTTGTTTTATTTTGTTTTTTCTAAAATAACACTGCACACATCACAACTTTCCTAAATTGGATATACACCAAACATGATGTAATGTTAACTTTTCATGAATGTTCAGTGTGACCAGAATGAAAATCAGTAATTGATAAGACTGCTCTAACATTTTCATGGAGGCTGCACTGTTCGATCTGACACCAAAATAGTTCTGGTCGGCTGTACTTCTGGGCTCTCATTTCTGCTTCTTATCATTTATTTTCTTAATTATTCTTATCTCTGGTCACATCTCTGGTGTCTACACCAATCTGCAGTGGGCTCTCTTCCATTATGCTGCTGCAAACTAAGCTGGAAACAAGGTCTGTTAGAATTATGGCTAAAATGAGAGTAAACCAGTTCTGTGTGAACGTCGGAGGGACCCCTCTCTAGATAGAGCAAAGGAGTTAATCCAACAACCGGTGATATTTAATTCTGGTTGCACTCAGAGGTTTTCTTGGCTTATTCTGGGCTTTTGGGTGGGTCTTGACAGGAGAAGTTGCTAGATGGATGTGATAGTACCTTACCGAAACGTATAAGCTTGCAGAAATAGCTGATGTTTCTGTCCTGCCCTCCCAAGGCTGGTGAGGAATAAAAATTAAATAAACATTCTGTATTCTGGCCCAACAGGAGTGCTGAGAGGCAGCTGTATGTTCAACAACATTAGGAAAAAGATATTTACATCCAGCACACTTCAGGCTTTGTTCATGGGATCAGGGAAATATCCCTAATCTTGACATACAAGCTTACTTTAGAGTTCAGTGTTAGGATGAGATGGAATTGAGTTTGCATCATAGTTCACTGAATAGCTGTGCGATTGGGCAAATAACCTCTTTGAGCCTGTTTCCTCTTCTACACAATGAAGACCACAGTACTTGCAGTGTTGTTAGATACGATACGACATACATGAAGTCTCTTCACACAACGGGGATTGAAGGCATGGGAGCTATTGCCATTATTACTATTATTACAGCAAAGACGGCGGCTTCTCCTGGATGAGTGTGAAGACAAGACCGCAAGTATACCTGCCACTCCCTAGAGCAGTGAACTTTGGGAATTTACTAAACAGCTCTGAGCTCTGATTTCTCTATTTCTAAAACTGTAGATAATATGTACCTCAAAGGATTGCAAGGAACAAATATGATGACATCAGTAAAAGATCTGCCCATAATAGATGCTCAAAAATGTTATTTCTCCATTTTATCCTTAGACAAGAAATCATTATCAGCAGAATGTAGGTCAGCGAACAGGAAACAGTCTGCGCCTTAGACCATCACACCCATTAAGTTAATGCATGACTTCAAAAGTGCTAGGTAATGATAAAACCACTCAATTCCTTTTAAGGAACTGCTGCAAATTTTTCTAAAGAATCTTGGACAAAATTTGCTTGTCTCAGAGTAGCAACACTTATATGAAAACAACTTACCTACTTCTGAGTCTGCTGTAAAAACTAACTAAATATCATTCCTGACCCTGATTGAATCCATGAATTAACATGTAAAAATCTGAAGGTCCTTAACATGTTTACGGGTGACCCTTTAAAATTGAACCCTTTTGGAGAAATTACTTTGAAGAAAGTCTTTTAAGTTTACCATCTGCCTCCACATCTAAGATAATGGAGAGATGGTTGCATTTAATATTCCTTTTTCAGTCATAGCAATGTCTTTAAGAAGGCTTCAACATCCTATACCAATTATATTAATTGTAAGTCTGTGTGCCTGCCAGTAATGACCTGCAGAGTAGCTCTGGCTTCCAAATGCGACTTTCCGAGGCGGCGAACAGGAAGAGAGCCAACAGTGGGTTCAAAGTGGGAAAGGAAGTGGGGAGTCTAGACCCTGACAAGTTAATAACTTAACAGTGGGTGAACAAAGCTGAGAAAACAGCTGAGCGGCTGCAGGAAGGGGCTGTGGGCAGGCGAGACAGCAAGGAGGAGAGATGCCAAGAAAGGGAGGGAAGGCAGGCATTCCAGGTCAGGGGATCTGGCCTTGGGCTGTCACAGAGGTTCAGAAAAATCCAGGCTAGAGCAGGAACTACAGAATCCACGAGCTCCTGCACTTTCCCATCTGCGATTAGGATCCTGGATGGCCACATCTCTCTTTATTCATCCCTTTTCAATGAAATCTTTAGGCTCTAACAGGCAAGAACCACTCACAAAAATAAACAAACCAGAACAATCCTGCTGACTCCACATCTCATCAACAGGTGCCCTCTCCTCCTCTTGACAATCATTTCCAAAAAGCTGCCTAGACTTTCTCCATTCCCTTACCCTCCATTCCCACCTCAATCCACCTCATTCTGGCTTCTGCTTTCTTCTCTCCATTAAAATATCTCTTGCTAAAGCTACAAATGACTTTCCTTGTCACTTAATCCAACAGGCGTTCTTCAGCCACCTTTTGTCTTATTCCTCTACTCGCCATCGCTAAGCACTCCCTCCTTGAAACTCTCTCTTCCCTTGGCCTCTGTGACACTACATTCTCCTAGTTTCCAGTTTTCCTCCTTCTCTTTGACTCTTTACACTAAACGTGTTGTATGGGGGTCATCCTAACTCCACCTGACCAACAAGAATGTTGACGTTCCTCAATGAGGATTCTGACTTTCTTCTCATCATTACATTCTTTCTCCCTGAGCAATCTCATTCTGGCCCACAATTTCAGTTGCCACTTAGCTTTTGATGATTCACCAACATGTATTGCCAGCCCTGATATCTCCTTAGAACTCTAGACCCATACCTTCTACCATATAATTGAAATTCACACTTATGTGGCTCAAAGGCACCTCAAACTCAACAAGATCTTCTCATGATCTCTTCCCACTGCCAAACTTGGTATCACTATCCTCCAATGTGACATGTAAATCAAAAATGCCAGAGTCATCCTGGACACCTCCAATTGATGACCAAGACTTGGGACTTTACCTAAGAATCTTGTGATTATTTACTTTTCTTTCCATCTCCCCAGAAACCACCCTAGTCCAAGTTACCATAATCTTTCCCCTGACCCCTGTAATGACCTCCAACTGGTCTACTCTTGCTCCTCTTCAATCCTTTCTCCACAGTGTAGCTAGAATTATTCTTTAAATAAAAACATATAATATCATGTCACTCCTATGTTTAAAAAGCACATCAAAAACTTCCTATTGCCCAAAACTTGGTGAGGCCACCATGACCTGCATATCCCAGCCCCTGTCAACCTCTCCAGACTCATCTTGTATCACTCTCCTCTTGTGGGGTACTCCCTCATGTTTTCAAAAGCTGTCTGCTCTTACTACAGGGCTTTTACACATGCCATTCTTTCTGTCTGAAATACTTCCCCCACCCTACCCTATTGCCTAGTTTTCCTTCATAATTCAAAAGTTATTTCTTCAGAGAGGCCTTCTTTGATCATCTGAAGCAAGAGTTCTCAAACTTGAGTGTGTATCACAGTCTCCTGAGATCGTTTGAAAACATAGATGCTGGACCCCACCCCAGAGTTTCTAATCCTGTGGGTCTGGGGTGGGAAATGAGAATGTGTTTGTTTCTAACTAGTTGACAGGTGACACTGAGGCTGCTGGTCCGAGGACCACACTTTGAGAACCACTTATCCAGAGTATAACAGTCCTTTGCATTATATGCTTTCATAGCCCTACGTGCCTCTCCTTCAGACACTTTCATGGCTGAAATTTTACATGTTTTAGCATGATTACTTGATTACAGTCTTGCTTCCCCACCGGACTGTAAGCTCCAGGAGAGCAGGGCCCTTGGAAGATTTTGCTCTACTCCTGGGCCTAGCTCAGCAATGGGCACATAGTAGGTCCTCAGTAAATATTTATTGAAGGAATGAAAGGTAAATAATTGTGAAGAGGATGGAGAAAATATATTTTAAAAACCTCAATTGATTACTTTGCAAACCAAAAGAGTCAGCATCAAACGGCTAACTTTAGATTCAAATGTCACAAGAGCTCAGTCCTTGGAGGAAAAGCAAAGTCCTTAAGGCCTGGGACTGTGTCATCCCAACCCACTATTACCTGGGGACTGACCTACCCCAGCTAATCGGGAGTGCCAGAAGGACACAGGGATGTCAGAAGTGGATCCCCTAGGAAAATGCTAGAAAGCTGGAACCCTGCCAGATGATAGGGGGCTTCAGAAAGCTACTCTTATTGAAAATAGTTGATGATAAGTGAGATCAAGGGAGTTGCTGAGAAGAGAGATTAAGACAGGCCAGAGGAATATACTTTAGGAGGATAAAACAGCTCTAGAAATTACACAACTTTATTTTTCATTTAAAAAAAAATGAAAAAGCTGGTAAAAATAGTGTGGGCCCCGTGAGAGACAAGTAGAAATGTTAGGAGATAAGACATTGCAAAGGTGCGTCATTAAGCTCTCTAAAAGAACCAGCACAAGGAAAGTTAAGGGCAAGACACCATTTTCTGGTAGTGTTTCTCATAGCTTCTCCAGAGATGGAGAAGAGGAAGAAGAGAGAGATGCCAGGGGCAGGTGAGGGCAGAAAGGCACCATCAAAAGAAGGGATATTATTAGCAAAGAATGTGATGCTCCGTCTCCACATTAAAATGGCAGGCAGCAGAATTACTCTTCTGAGAAGGAGATCATACACCAAGGGGCACAGGGCAGAGGGTAGCACATAATAAGCAAGGCTGCAGTCACCTTGAGGGAGCCAATGGCTGATGAGACATCTTCTCCACATTGTCCATCTCAGATCCTGAGGCAGGAGTTCCAGAGCAGTTCCTCAAACATCCCATTTGCCAATCTCGGGGGGTGTGACTCCCTCTAGGTGTCACAATTTCCAGATAGTTCTGGTGGTCTCCAGGAAAGGCCAGTGTTTATGTGGTCAACCTGCAAACATGGTGAATTCAAATGTGTCCTGGAGCAAGTGTCCAGAAAAGAGTAAGTAGATCTGGTGCCCAGTGGCCCAGTCAAAAAGCAGCCCGTGGCTGGGTCACGGCTTTATCCATCTGGGAGCAGATCCAGGATGGCTGCACAGCTGGAACCTCTGGACAATGCACTTTTTCTAGCAGGGAAAGTAGGTGATGTTTTAACAGGAGTTCTTTTCAATATGCAGTCATGTACTAAAGTCCTCAAGTTGGTGGAAACCTCCTGCTCCACAGTACTTTTGGGGAAATGGTAAGAGAGAAGGATCCAGGGTAATAGAAAGCAGACAGGCTTGGAGTTTAGGCCTAGGTACTTGCTCTTGCACACTTTAGCTATGGGATGCTGGCTGACTTCCTCTATGAGCCTCAGTTTCGTGATCTGGACAAATGAGTAGCTTCTTTGTAGGGATGGTGTGACTAGAAGAGAAAATGGATGTGTAGGGCCTGGCATTAAAATAAGTACTCAAGAAATGATAGTCAAAATAGTTGTATGAACAGATCCTGCTCACCCCCATCGGCTAGTTTACAAAGCGTTCTTTCTAGAAATAGAGAAGAGGCTACAGCTGCCCCTGCAGAGGTGACACCATTGACCTCTGGCTGACAAACTCTGGCCTTGACCTGTCTAGGTGGGAGCTGGGGCTCACATAAATTCCTCAGTATCTCAGAGCTATGCTCCTCTACCACGAGTTTTCTCACCATTACAAAGCAAAGTCACCAGAAAGGTCAAAATGTTATTGGAAGCATTCAGCATCTTGGTCAGAACCTTGCCAGGGAGGCTGAAAGGTGGGGAGACAGTGTGACTAAGGGCCACCAATATAATGACAATAACAACAAACATTTATAAAACCATTACCGTGACTCCACTAAACATTTGACATGCATTGTCTCATCTAATCCTCGGCATTAATTTTCATGAGGACCCTAGGAGTTAGGAACACATACTATCCCTTTTAAGAATGGAACAACTGAGGTTGGAGTGGGTGTAAGTAACTTGGACAAGGCCACGTGGCTAGTAGGTGGCAGAGCCGGGTTTCAAACCCAGGGAGGCTGGCCCTGGAGTTGGCACACATGTGACTTAGTCCTTTCCCTCTTCCACACCATCCTTAACAAAAACAGCCAGTCCTAGGGAGGGTAGGAGTGTTGGCCCTTCCAGAAATGGGGAGACCTGAAGCATGAGGCTGGGAGAAGGCGAGGAGTTCAGGCCCAGCCAAGAACATCTCAGGGAATCACTTCTTCATATCTGTGCTGAATAGGCTGTCCTGAAAAACGGACCTGTCCGTGACACGTTCTCTCTCTCTCCCTACTCCCCTGCCCCAGCCCCTGCAGGCAGAGTTCCTGGAGGATACAGGAGAAGAGTACAGTCTGTTAACTGATAGACAAAAGGGATGTCCCTGCCCAGACACAGAACAGCTACTCACAACTGATGGTGCCAAATAAACCTAGAGGGCTTTTTGCTAAAAGGCATTAACTCCGTAGTAACAGAGGCCAGCTCTCAACGAGACACAATTTCCTATCTGATGGACAAAGAGAGTCCAGACGTGTATTCCTTTCTGGGGATGAAAAAATCAGACTATCCAGCAATACAAGAGGTACCATCTATACACACACACACATACACACACACGCACACAAACACACACATATACACAAACACATATACACACATACATACACACACGCACAGAGCCCACTTCAACCAGAACAGCCACTCTTTCATTTGTTTCCCTTTAAGATTTGAACAGAGTTCTGCTGCTTTAAAAAAAGACTAAAAACAACTAGTCTAGATGTCTTGTTGTTAAAATACACTTAATTTTTTCTGATTATAAAAGTAATATATGCTCACTGAAAAAAATTGGAAAATACAGAAAATGATGAAGACAATAACAGTCACTAGTTAATCCTATTACCCTAGAGGTTTCCCTTTGATGGGGGATATAAACTAATCAGTTTCAGGAATACCCAGGCTTCAGTAACCATGAAAATCCTCATAATCTCTAATTAGGAAACGAATATCAGGCTTGGCCAGAGAGAGAGATGTCAAATTGAAATTAGGAATCCATGAGGGAGAAACAATCTGAGGGAGGGAGCTGGGGCATGGCTGGTATGCAGAGTTTCCCTCTGGGAATCAAAGGATGATGGGAATTAAATGGTGACTCCATTAATTCCAGTTGAAACCTCCACGAGGGGTAAGGATGGAGAAGGATACAACCATGTTGCAAAGAGTGCTTTACTCAGATTGCTGCTTCCTGTCAAGGTACAGTATCACACCAGGGCTCAGAAAAGGTAAATAATGCTACGGGATCACAAGAAACATGTATATGCTGACTAAAGAACCAAATTGTCTGAACAGCTAACATGTTAAGGAAAAGACCTAATTTCACTGAGTCCGGGAGGCATTCTAGTCAAAGAGGAAAGTTGAAAATGCTGAAGACAGAAGTTCTGTGAACACTGCGGCACTAACATTATAAAAAGGTCAGGCCAGGGATAGCAACGACGAGCATGTGACCCTGCTGTCAATACCACGTTTATGACAGACAACTGTAGCAGGCTTTCCCACAGAGCTTTGGTGTGGCCTTGGAATCCTTCTCCATAAGGCTCTTAAAAGAGCTGAGGACAAAAGGCGGAGAAAAAACCAGGGGCGAGGGCTCTGGGCACAAACAGCGGAGAGCAGCTTCTTTAGGGGTCTGAGGAAGTGCATAGAGACCGCAAGTGTCTCGTGAAGATAGCAGTTGGCATATCTGTGTGACAGCATCTTTGCTGTCTCAGACAGACATTCCGGGTCACGCTTATCTCTGAGTCTCAAGATTAAAAACCAGCACTCTTCAGAAGCTATCCAACAGTTCTCCAAAGAGGCAGGCTTTGAAACTGGGGACCGAGAGAGCCAGGAGAAGCTGCTTATCTGGAAAGAGGTCCCACTGCTTGCAGAAATGGAAGATAATGTTTTTATCAAAAGGAGAGAGAAAAAACGGCCAAGTCTCTAAGGGAGGTGCTTACATCCTTTGGACTTCATTGAGGATCTGGGGTCCCAGGAGATCAAGTACAGACAAATGCAACCAGTTAGAAAGGCTGAAGCAAAACATAGTTCCAGGCCAAGACTTGAACAAGAGAAGTTCCTGGCCTATTGGAATAAACATCTGAGGGGACCTATAACAGGTGTTTGACTGAGAAACAGGTGTTAGATTTCCAACAGAATGTATACAATATTAATAACAATAAAACTGGTTACAAATTAAACAAAACAAAGCACGATCTGGCCCCGAGATGTCCTATCTGGATAACATCGTGTCTCAAAGAACACACTGTTCCCAAAGATTTTGTATCTCACATAGAAAACTTTTATAGCAAAACAGTGGTGTACTCAGGTTGCTTTAAGGAAATGAAACTTACATTTTATTTCTGATATTCAACGTAAAGTATAAACCCCTATTCACCGATTTCAGTCTGCATGTGGGTGCTTCCTTTCTCGTGCGTGGGGAGATCTGAAAGATTTTGATGCTTTACCATGGGAAAATAGTCTCACCAACCCAGAGTGTTATCACCTAAATTGCTCACACTTATCCTTGGTGTGAAGAGGCAGGGCCTACCGCTTCCTGAAAGATCAAGGCCAACGTGACTGGCTGAGCCTGCCAATTAAAGGCACAGCCTGGCTGGATGAAAGGGGAATGGCAGCTTAAGAACCCCAATGGCACTCCAGTCCCATCTACGGTGCCACTATTCTCCACGGGGGCTACAGGGAAAGAGGGGTGGTGACTGGATCTGCAGGTTTCAAGTTTGCTGTGGGCTGTACTCACATCCCTGGAACCATTCAATGCCAGGACAACCTTTGGAGGGGCTGCTATTATCCCTGTTTGATGGATAAGGAAATCAATACAGAGTAAATAACTTGTCCAAGGTTATTCAGCCGGTAAATAGTGAATCCAGGCTTTGAACCCACATTTGGCAGATTCCGAAACTATCCTCTCTTCTAAGGCCTCTTATCCTGTTAGTGCCAACTGGTCAGGTTTCAAAGAAGTTTCTTGCCTAAGAGAACTTTTGCAATCATGGAAAGTGGGAATTTGCTTACTCTGAAGGGAGGTGTATTCAGATAACCTCCTCCAGCTGTCTCCCCGCAGGGTCAGGTATTAGCAGTTACAACCATGTACCAGGGCTGGACTTGGATCTGGGGGACCTCAGGGCAGCCCCAGGAGGTCTGGAGCTCTTATCTGATTGCCCAGCGAGGGGGTGGGCATTCCCTGGGTGCGTGCTTGTGCCAGGGATCTCTTGAGGCCTGTGCTCTGTAACCTCACTCCTGGCCCCGTTCCTCTTCCTTTCTTTATCTTGCTCTTATCAGCACCACAGGCACGAAAGGCATGTGTGGAGAATGAGGAAGGCCACTGGAAGGAAGCTGGGAAGCAAGGGGTAGAGAGTTTGCTGTGACACGTCACTCCCCATAATAAAGGGTCCTATAACCTCTCAGAGGTTTGTTAACTTGCCACATAAAATGGAGGAAGGGTGACCAAATAAGTGAGCATATACCTAAATGTCAACATTTTACCAGCCTTAATTCTTTCTCAGAGCATAGCTAGGAAAACAGATAAAATGTGCATTCCTTATCACTTGCCTGACCTGAATATTTATTTACCTCGGTCCACTGACACTACTTCTAAAAGCAGCACTTCAGCCAACCAGTCATCAGTTGGAACAGTGGGTGTATAGAGTAAGGAAATGAAAGTGGGTGAGTCTTTCAAGAGAATCAGATCAATGATCAACATCTTCATTAACATGAGAAGAGTTCACATTTTTCTTGTCTGCATAAAAATATACCAAATATGAATAACCAACAACATGAACTCAGAGAGGGCAAATGACCTTGCAGGTATCATGGGGACTTGTGAAACGGGACTTGCGCCTGGCTTATGAGTACATGTTGTTCAGAGAAAAGAGACCCAATAGAAAGTGACAGGTGTCTGAGGAGGTGTGGAAATCCTGCCAGAAGCTCCAGTGCATTTTGTGTGAGCATAACAAACAAGAGCAGGCATGAGGATGCTGCTGTGCATGCTATAAACAGACAGTCGGACAGGAGATGTGGAGGGTCTTTCTACTTTTGGATTACAAAACTGGAACAGAGGCGAGAGAGAGGACAGTGATAAGGGGCTTCGGCCACCCTGGCACCCAGAGGCTCACTACGAAAAGCACAGGAACTGATAATGAAATGGCCAGACTTGAGGAAATCGCATTGTCTCAAATGTAGAGGAAAGATAGGTAGGAGCCTATGGCCTGCGACCCTAAAAAGGGAGAAACTCAAGAAGGATCATAGGCTCTGCAAGACGAACCGAATCGTGACTAATCCCAGAGAAGTGGCAATGGGGACAGATCTAAAGGAGCTATTGTGTTTCTCACGGCATGTTTGGTTTAGAAAAGGACACGTACAAAGACAGAAGGAAGGGCACAGTACCAAGGACAAACTGAGAAGAGTGACATATTTCTGTGAGAATAGTACCCGACTTGAGCTGAAGCTTGCAAAAAAAAAAAAAATGCTAAAGCTGGCAAAAAAAAAAGGGTGGTGATGGTGGATTATTTTTAGTTCTGATTAAAAAAGGGATGACGCCCATTGCTTAGGGATCACGGAAGCACATTAACAGAGGAGAGAGAAAGTAAGAGGACCCAACTCCCGTGTTATGTCTAGCCTCTCCACAAAAGCAAAATGGTCTGAACCAGCAGGATTTAAAGAAGCATCAATACAAGGTCACTGGACACAAAAGCAGGGGGCTGCGGCATGCCAATTCATGGTGTGTCCTCTTGGCCACTTCAAGTCCAAAACTCCAGGCCCTGCAGGCTCCCATCCCAGGCCCCCAGATAAACCCACAGACAGGATAACAGAGCCAATGTACTTGATCACTGACATAACTGATGGAGATTGGGAAGGTTCCAAAAGATTGTTGTCAGCAAATGTCCCAATTTACCTAAGGGGGAATGAGACAGTTCCTACCATAAAGACCAATAAGCCTGGCAAAATTTTAATTAAAATGTCATTTAGAGAAGGTTTTTAAGTCCTTTGAAGAGGATGGATATTGAGAACTAGCACAGCTTTGAGAAAAACAAGCCACACTGAATAACTCTATTGGCTTTTTCACTTCCATATGCTACCTCAGGGCACAGACTGGGGAGGGCTCTAGTTACTGTGTATCTTGAAGCCAAAAAAGAAAAAAATACCAGCTCTGTATCTATTTAGTCCTTGAAAACACGGGCTGCGTGGTGACCTCACAGGTCCCTGTGACTAGGCTTTGGCCATTCTTGAGCCTAGCATATTATCTCAAACCTCCACGCCTTTGTCACGTAGTGTTTCCTCATGTGGAATAACCTTCCCTTTGTCTGGCTGTTTGTCCTTCAAAACTCAGCTCCAATGGCACCTCCTCTGGGAAACTTTCTCTTCTGTCCAGTGTGATTTAGAAGTCCCTGCTATAGTCTGATTGTTTGTGTTCTCCCAAACTCACAGGTTGGAATCCTAATGCTCAGTGTGATGGTGGGAGAAGGTGGGGCCTTTTTGGATTAGGTCATGAGGGTGGAGGCCTCATGAATAGAATTAGTAGTCTTATAAAAGAGACCTCACAGAGCTCCCTATCCCCTTCTGCCACATAAGGATACAAGCAGAAGTCTGTGACCAGGAAGAGGGCCCTCACCTGACCATGCTGGCACCCTAATCTGATTTCCAACATCTAGAACTGTGAGCAATAAATTTCTGATGTTTATAAACCACCCAGCCTGTGGTATTTTGTTATAGCAGCCTGAACGGTCTAAGACAGTCCCTTATCTGTGCTCGCCAAGTACTCTGGGCCCTCTGCTGTCATATCATTCTTTCCTTGGGCTACAACTGACAGCTTCTTTATCTGCCTCCCCCAGTGCCTGCAGGGTCCTGAAGGGATTTGTATTTCCAGAGCCCAGCAAAGTGCCAGGCACACAGGGGACCCTCAAGACACGATGATTACTTGCTTGCATGAGTTTTGCTGACAAGTTCAAGGTCAACCTGAAGACAGTTGTCTCTAATTGTGTTTTGTGGGCTTCTCTAAGTCTAGACTTTTATCAGTGACTTGGAGAAATAATATACTTTCAGAGACTATAAAGCTGGGAAAGAAAGATAATTAGATAAAAGGCTCGAGGTTCAAGATCTAACAATCTACAGGCTGTCCATAAAGCCTGGAAATGGAGATAACTTTTTTATATAGACTGATTTTTCTGGGGCATGCTAAAGGCACAGGTTTTTTTGTTTTGTTTTGTTTTTGGGTGAAAATCAGAGACAGATCACAGATCATCTGAGGCATTGCATCACAGATGAATATGCAGGCAGTGATGGAAATGCTGCAATTAATACACCATATTCATTGCAATTTTGTACAGTGCTCTGAACTATGCATTGCTAATGAAGGACAATATGTTGAATATATCATGTAATCTCACTGACCATATTGTACATTTAAAATGTAACATCAGTAAGCCATTTATTATGTATGTTCTTCTATGTTTCTAGACTTTATGGCTACTCTGTAGAAAGACAACTGACAACCAACAATAAAATTTTAATAGAATAATTCCTGAAGCTTTATATTAGGTCTCAAAAAAGTTGACTGAATATCTACCGTATGGGGAATATCTGGCTTTGTTCATCCATCCATCTATCCAACCATATTGAGTACTCACTATGTGCTTAATACTCTGCTAGGATCTACAAATTTAGTGGAAAATAAACACTGCCTTCCCTGAGCGTATATCCTAGTAGAGGGAAATGTATAATAAGTAAACAAACTAAATATATATTTCAAATGTTGATGAGGGCCATGAATTAAAAAAACAATGTATGATGGGGATAGGGGACAACTTTGGATAGGGAGATACGTAGATGCATCTCTGAAGCTTGCAGGAAGTTGATGTGAAGAAGACCTCGGTGGGGCTTGGCTGGCCATTAGTTGGATGTGAGTCTAGGATGTGCTGTGACTGTTAAAAAGAAACTGCGAGCCTGGGTCATATTAATAGAAGCAGAGTGATGAGGTCAAGGGCAGTGACAATCCTACTGCCTCTGTAGCAGGCACATCACTTCTAGACCAACTTCTGCCGTTGCAAATGCTATACTTGAAGAGAGTCATGAAGTATATCCAGAAGAGGGGTCTAGAAACCACGTCTTATGAGGCCAGGTTGAGAGAACTAGGGAAGTTTAGTTTGCAGAAGGAACCACTAGTCAGTCATCTTTAAAATATCTGAAGATTCAAGATGTTCAGAAGAGAATGAGTCCATGCTGTGTGATTTTAGGAGGCCACTCCTGAACTATTGAGAAGACAGCACAGTGTAGTTCAAAAGAGGGGAGACGTTTCTAATAGAATTAGAACTGTACAGAAAGGGCATAGGCATTCTGAAGACGTGAGCACTCCACCCTCAGCAGTATTCCAGCAGAGGTTGGGTAAACTCTGTTAAAGATGAGGGATGCCCATATTGGGCAAAAGATCCCCTTCGAGGACATATCTTTGGGAATGGGATACAGTTTTGTTTCTTTGAGTGGAAGATCTTCTCATCTTGGAACACCAAATCATCTTTAAAATATTTGAGCCTCAAGCAACAATAATGCCAAGTCCTTCAGGTCCTTCCTTCCTCCTAAGAGCTTTTGTTTCCTTGGGAGAATGATCTCTTCAAGATCAGAGGTACTGATCTATCTTTAGTCATGGGTGTCTCCTGCCATTGGGGCAGAATGATAGCTTCCTGGGAGGCCTAGATCTTTGCAGGCAGATGTAAACTCCTTGCCTTCCCTGCCCTCAGTGAGGTGATAGAGGATGGGAGGCTCTGAAGGTCTGCCTTGTTGTTAGAAGTGACCTGCATTCTCTAGTATTTCAGAGACCCAACCCATGGGGACCAGGAATTAGGTCAAGGTTCCCAACAACAGAATTCAACTAGAAACAATTTTTTGCTCAAGTTTCCCCTGTGTATGTATGCGTTTGCATGTGAGTGTATCTCTGAACTTGCCACCTTCCAGTATCAGGTGACTGCACCTTGAGGCTCAGGTCAAAGCTCCAGTTCTATCTAGGAGCTCGGTGGAGCTTCTTCTTAAGGCATAAGGCCTCTCCCTCTCTCTGGAATGTGGATTTATCTCAGCCAGACAGGTGCTCTACTTTCTGTTCTAAATGCCCTTTTTAGGCCATGTCTTCACAGAAAGGTTTAACTGAACTCTAAAGTGTCTACAGCCAATTTAATTGCTCAGTGTAATCATTTCATGATTAAGATTTTATAGTGTATCAATTCTGTCTCTACTCATATATTTGGTCTGCTGGGATAGAAACTAAATCAAAACCCATTAAGATTAAGGCTTCAGGCAGTGATTATCTTGATCCCCAACCCATATATTTTTTTGTCTATTTACCTTGTGAATAAAATATGTGTTTTTGAAGGACAGAGGAGAACACAGGAGATAAGGTCAGCGAAAAACCCATACCTGAGCCACAGACAACAAAAACAAACAGTGCCAACAGCCATGGTCCCACAGGATATTTCTCTTCTTGCGGCCTCTAAAAGGGAATGAGAGAAAGTAAAATTAGGTTTGTTCATTCTAGAAACATTTATTGAGTACTACATTCATGGTACTAGGGGCTGGGGATACCACTGTGAACGAGACAGACCCAGTCTCAATGCCAGTGGGCAGATATAGATGAATAAAGTCAATTGTAAAAGATCAAGATAGGCTTGGGAAAATTCATTAATAACCTTATTTGTACTCCTGTAACTCGATGAACTTAGTGGTCTTAAATATTCTGGGGACAGATGGGGTATAAATACATAAACCAATACAGTGATTTGGGAGCCAAAAAGGATATTACCAATAATTGTTTCCCTTAGTTGAAAGCACACTGTATGCCAGGCACTATACGAGGCCGTCTACACCCACTCTTTCCAGGACTCACAACTCCATACAAGGCAAGTATTATTATCTGCATTTTGTAGTTGAGAAGCTGAGGCTCAAAGTTTGTTAACTTGAGCAAGAGCTGGGATTCAAATTTAGGTCTGCCCCATGACAGAGCCTGGGTGTTTTCCACTAACAGATTCATCTTTAATTTCTGCATCTGTGAATTCCAAGTAGGGTCACAGAGCATAGCTGTTTTCCCAAAACCTTCTACACGCCAAAAAAAATTGGGAAGTTGGTGCGGTGGAAATCCTTGGAACAGCAAAAGCACCACTGCAACTGAGAATGGATGTGAGGGAAGCAGCATTTTGTAATAAAGCTCCTAAACCTTACTGAAGCTTACGCTTTCGAGAAATCTCTGCATTGCCTGGCCAGCAGAAAGGGACTGTTGTACCCACAGAAATCTAGCCCTGCACACCTCCTGTTCTTCTCAAACCAAAAGCACAGACATAATGAGAATGGCCCTCTGCAACCCCTCTACGTCTATTCACAGGTAGGGCTTGGTCCTTAAAATCAAATAATCAATGGAAAAACACTATTTTCTGAGAGGCATTGGAAAAAGCAGTGAAATTCTCAAATAAAAAGGGAGAAGGTGGAATGAAAAAAGCAAAGAACTCATTACATATTTCCTCCTTAGCATGAGCCAAAAATAGGCTATAGCCAATATAAGTTAAAGAGCTCATTTTATTATAGACAAGGCAACAATTCTTTGGTTCTCAGCTTACATTCTTAGAGCGTCTTCTCTCTTCCACCTCAACTGGGCTCACTTGTCCCTTACATCGTGATGTACTTTTTCTTGATAGCATTTATCACAGTTTGTATCTCTACGTTTATTCTTGTGATAATGTGTTTAACGTCTGTCTCTCCACTCGACTGGAGGCCCCCCAAGGGCAGGTACTGTCTCTCTCGCACGCATCAATGTGTAGCAATGTCTGACACAGAACTTAGACATAGTAGATACTCAATAAATGTTCATCAAAGAAAGAATAAGCAGACAAGCTTCATTAAATATGATGTCTTAGGTCAGGTAGAGTAAAGACAGGGTCTAGGAAGGATATTGTCTTTTTTATTAGTACTTTCTAAATGGTAATGGGGTTATCCTTGCATTCCTCTTACTCTTTAATCCACACTTCTCTTAGAGAAATGTGGATTAGTGTCAGTGGCAGGTAGACTCTGACTAAGGAGTGGAACCATTCACTTCTCCATCCTTGACAAGCTTCTATCCACCACGACTCTTGCCTGATGGCAGATTGCACTGTAAGGGAACAGATGGTTCTCTTGACCAGACAAGGACAAAATCAGTCTTAAATCATTGTGTAACTTTAACCAGCATTTTCACTGTGTTATTCTTTGGCACTTAAGACCAGGTCAACGTCAGATCAAGTAAATAATAGAGATATTAAATAAAGTTACCTGCACAGAGCGTGACATTTAGCCCTCCCCACTCTCTTTGACCAACTTCCTAACAGTTTGTCACAGTTGCCCAGAAACCAAATCTGTTGCTGTCATCCCACTAATGCTATATAAAAAATTCGTTTAGTTCTATCTCCAGTAAAGCCAACAAATGAATTCAGGAGCCTGTAAATGAATTATTGGTCTAATGCAGAGACCAAATGGAGTCCTTTAGTTTTCCTTTGTAGAAAAACACAAATTATCAGCATGCAAGCTTGGAGCATATAACACAAAAACCTTTTTGATGACATTAAATATTGTGACTCAATATTATTTGGGGACTTTGAGAGCTCAAGAACAGCAGGCTGATCATAACACCAATATATCCACTTTGGAGAGCTCTGAGTTACTCTTTTTTTGGAAGCTGTGCCCAGCACAATCCCATTGGGACAATTCACCCAAGCCTGAATCTATCGCTGGGAAAGGTAAGAAAAGCAGTAGAATCCTGCAGTGACGTGGTTCATTTCAGACAGGAGTCGGCCACTTTCTGAGGCTCCAAAAGGTCAGGAGATGGCTTTCTCTGTAATAAGACACTAGTGGAGTAACTCAGAACTCTGAAATGTAAATTCCCCCTTCATTCTGGAGAAGTTACTACTATATAATCACGATATGACTATTCTATTTCTCTGTTTCTTGGATTTACCTGCATTCTGGGAGAATAATATTGTTTCACTCCAGAGCTATTAGCTTATAATGAAATACCGAAGCATCTGCATACAATTAAAGGAGTTTATTTCTAAATGATTAGTCTGAATTTTCAGTTAGAATCTGTTCATATGTCCCCATTTATTGAATTTCATCCTGAACAAGTTATTCCTTGCAAGTTACTTCTTTCAAAGTATAATCATGTTTGACCTGTAATTAGGAAAATGAGATTTAGGATTTAAAGTGTCTCTTTTTGAAAGAGAATTTCATTTTTCTTTTGGGAAGCTGATCTATTTACAACACAGTTAACCAAAAAGCCTTTCTAACCAAGGGAAAATAAACATACACCGTGGCTTGGTTTGGAAACCTTTCATTACAAATTTAGTGGGACCACTTAAAAACTCTCATAGGCGCCAGGCACCCTTGAAGGGCCCACTCCGTGGTATATCAGAACCTATTAAAATTCACTCACATTGTACATTAAACACAATTTGAATGTAGCTCTAAAAGTTGAGTCGAACTGCAGGTGATTATGTTTTCTAGATATTTAAACAGATTTTTCTCCAATTTTTCCTTTTTTTTTTCTTATTTTTGAGCCAACAATTTTTGTTTCAGGTCCCAAACATTTTCTATTGGTCTTGAAAAGCTAGAGGTGGCAGACACAGAGTTTACCAAGCCTAAAGCATAAAACAGCTCTGCAAATTATTTCCTGCTTTGTTGTTACTTCCGCAGTCAGATAAGCTGGCAACTGAATTCTCATTCCTTAGTTCATTAAAAAGAACTGCACAGGGGCTGGCCGGTTAAAGTTCTGTGTGCTCCGCTTCTGTGGCCTGGGGTTTGAGGGTTCGGATCCCTGGCGCAGACCTACTCCATTCATCAGCCATGCTGTGGTGGTGTTCCACATACAAAATAGAGGAAGACTGGTACAGATGTTAGCTCAGAGCTAATCTTCCTCAAGCAAAAAAAAAAAAAAAGAGGAAGATTGGCAACAGATGTTAGCTCAGGATGTATCTTCCTCAGCAAAAAAAAAAAAAAAAAGAACTGTACAACTAGTGATTTTCAGTACCTCAGCTAGTCTGTATGATATCCTGGGAAGAACTGATCTTCTAGGAATATAGAACCCTGAATGCTTTATTTTTTACTTTTTTTTTTTAATTTTTTTTGTGAGGAAGATCAGCCCTGAGCTAACATCCATGCCAATCCTCCTCCTTTTTTTGCTGAGGAAGACCAGCTCTGAGCTAACATCTATTGCCAATTCTCTTCCTTTTTTTTTTCCCTCAAAGCCCCAGTAGATAGTTGTATGTCATAGTTACACATCCTTCCAGTTGCTGTATGTGGGACATGGCCTCAGCATGGCCGAGGAAGCAGTGCGTGGGTGCGTGCCCAGGATCCAAACCCAGGCCGCCACTAGCGGAGCACGTGCACTTAACCACTAAGCCACGGGGCCAGCCCCCCTGAATGCTTTAACATCAATTAAAAATTGTTTTTTCAATGTTAACTTGGACAGTAAAGGTTTTTTTCCTGAATAAAAATAAACAGAGAAAACATAGATCTATGAGAAAAATAGTTCCAATTCAATGGCACATTGGCATTTTGCTGCCCAATCACAACTAAATGATCTAACTCCCAAATGAGAGAATTTCAAGCAGAACATAAGCTTGGAGCTGTGTATCAAGCTCTGAGTTGAGTTTGATCCTAAGGTTTCTCTGCCATAGTCCTGCTTGGTTTTGTAAGAATTCTGGTGTAATGATTGCAGATCCAGCTTTTTGCTCAGTTAATCAAACCAGCATCATTTCTTTGGCCAAAAGGAATTGCCTCATCAAGTCTGCAAGCTTTTCCAGCCAAACCCCGAGCTTCAGCTGGACTTCCACTTAAGTGTCTGGGATAATAGATTCCAGGCGCCTTTGCTCACAGACTTGGAGACCAGCACTACCCAACAACTCATCCGAGGCATGCCTCTGAATGTCCAAAATCACAGGCCTGGCATTTTCTGTTCAAGATAATTTGATTTGCTAAAAGAAACCCCTGTGCATTAAGGCACAGATTTTACTTAAAAGTCATTATAAAGCTTTAATCTACAGTGTGAGGGGCACAGAATGCCTGGCAATAAACTAGTCTCTAAAGCTCTAGATCATACCATCAGGATGAGCGTGAATTCACAGGGTGAACAAGAGGAATGTTGCATTTAAACTTTAGTCCACTGGTGAGAGACCTCACTGGAGAAGAGGCAGGTAGCAAGATGGAGGGAAATACGGGTCTCAATCTCATTCTGCACTTCCAACTTATACAGGGAGACCATCACAAAGAGGCTGGAAAGAAAACCTTATCAGGGTGCGTGTTTGTTGCTGATGGAGAACAGGAAGTGAAGCATGGGAGGGGGAGATGATAAATGGTCTCTACCCTTTTCATTCATTCATTCATTCATTCAACAAACTTTCTAGCATCTAGTAGGTTCCGGGCCTCGTGTCAAGCAGTTGGCTTAACTGTTCCCTTAAGGATGTGACTTTCCGTGTCTCCCAGAAACAAAGACTCAATTCTCTCCCGGGGAGGCTTTTGCGCGCCTCCGTGGCAGCCCCAGCAGCCCTTCCCAGAGGGGCCACGACCAACCAGGGCCCTCTGGGCCTACGAGAGCGCCGAGGAGTCAACGCCGCCCTGAGCCTGCTCTCTGCGCCCACCCTGCGGGACCCGCAGGAGGGCCGGCGGGGCGCGGAGGAGCGGGGAGGCAGGGCCCTGAGCCCGCCGCCCGGCCGGCCCCGCCCCGGCCCGCCCCGCCCCGGCCCGGCCAGCCCTGCCCCGCGCGGCCAGTGGCGCCGCCCCCGCCTTACCAGGGTTTTGGCTACGTTCCCTCTCTGGGTGATGTTTTTGCTGTGCTTCTCGTTAGCCATCCGGATCCGCTGTTTGGCCACCATGGCTTGGGCGCTAGGAAATGCTCTCGACTCCCACCTGCAAGGATCCCCCCGCGTTAGCCCCCGACAGGGCCGAGCGCGTCCCGCCCGCCCCGGGCGCTGCAGGTGGCAAAGCGCAGCCCCCGAGCCCCGCGCACCCCGCTCCCCAACCCCCAACGAGCCGGCTCCAGAGAGAGGCCAGAGCCCGGACGGAAGTAATCTTTCATCTCAGGAAACCCTCTCCTACTTCCTCGCCATCCTTCCGGTCCCCCCAGCTACCTAACCAGCGCAGCCCGGAGGCAGGCGCTGCCGCGCGTCCTCCCCGCACCGGGCGGCCGGAGCGAAGCGCACCGAGCCGCTCGGGCCCAGGGCCCCTGCGGGGTCGGGATCCAGCGGCCGAACGCTGCGGAGCCCAGGGTTCCAGCGGCCGCGGGCCTTGTGCGCGCATAGGGGGCGGAGGCCCAGCCAATCCGGGGTTCCTCAGCCGGGGACCCAGCAAGGCCCAGGAAAGGATGGGGGCGGCCGCGCTTCAAGCCAGGCCGCACGGTCTCCCCTGCACCGCTGCCCCCTGGCCGAGGGCTGGACTGGAGGCGGCCGCCGCGAGGGTCCTCAAAAGACAAGTAGAACAAGGACCAGACTGGGCCCGCGCTGCTGGAGGACGGTCCACAGGAACCTCCCTGTCAGGGGTCTGGGGAAGGTCCCTGCTCGAGGGAAGCACGCTGCAGGACCTCACTCAAGCGCTGCAGAAAGGGCCGATCTCCCTGGGGATGGGGATGAGGGGGTGTGGGGATGGAGTTGGGAAAGGCCTTGTTGCCTTGGTAGTGTGGGGGTTGTCTGGAAGTCGGGCCAGCGACACATCTGAGTGAGAAATAGAGGCAAGTCTTAGGCCTGCCGCCCAGGTGGATTTGGTGGTCACTGCCCAAAACTGGATAGTTAACCAGCTTTGGCTCCTTACCAGCCTGGGGCAGCTTGGGCCTCCTGCAGCCACCCTTGTCCCCAGGGGTCTGAATTGGGAGCTTCCCTGCAGCAGAGGGATAAGCACTGAAGAGTTTAGGTGACTCACAGACACTGGTGTTAGGGCCTACAGATAGCCTAGTCCGGGACAGGGGGAAAAGGGGTTCAGTCCCTCACTCTTCCCTGTGCTGAATGGATTGGAGTCATCTCTTAGAAACTCAGAGGGATTGAATAGAGAAAGAGGGGAAACTTCAGCCCGGAAGATTTGGGGCACTGGGAGGTGGTGAAGAAGAGGAGCTGTGTGTTACATCAGCCTTGCCTAATGTACTCCAGTCCTTCCCTTGCAGGCATCTGTGGCTGGGTTTCTATGGGGTTTTGTGGGGGTAAAATTCCCCTATGTCAGTGGGAGGTTAGGGAGAGCTCCTTCTCTCTTTTGGAGGCCCTTTACTAAGCTCTTCCTCACCCTCTTCCCCATTTCTTGTCATTCGAGCTTTAATATAGACTGTTTTGGGGGCTGCTTTTGGTAATCCAGAAGAAGACAGAATCCACCTGGCACCATTAGTAAAGTCTGGTCATTCTTTTTTTCTGCTGTAAAGGTCAGTTCAGTTTCCAAACTAGTTTCCATTGGCTTCTTAACCATTACCACCAACATCACCACCATTCTTACAGGGCTGCAAACCAAGCAGGCCCAACTCTAGTCCCATATTTTTAATGACGATTGACAGTTTTTGGTGCGGAGGGAAGGGGACCATCCCTACCTCAGAGACACTTGCTGAGCCTGGCTGTGGTGTGTGGCCCAGAACGAGCCTCTCCCTGACTCACCTCTCTCAGATCTTGTCCAGATGCCTGGGGAGGAGGCAGGAGGTAGGTCCTCGCCTAAGTTGAGTACAGACCTGGCTATGAGGAACATTAAAGAAAAGATACAGTCAGAAATGGTTTTCCCTCTGGGTCTGTAAGCAGAAAAGTGTTCTTAACACTTCCCACAGGCTCAGGTGAGCTGTCTTATTTGGGAAAAAATTATTTCGTGACCCCTGTCTCCTGCTTGATACTGGCCAATTTTACTCCTTTTTCCTGCTATGCTTCACTTGTACAACATTTTAAATTAGTTTGTTTTAATTATAAATAGGCTGTATATTCACAGTAAACATTCAAACAGAAAAGAGATGCAAAGTGTAAAGTAAAGGTCTCCCTTTCCTTGCCCCTCTCACTAATTCCCACAGTTTCTAGGTTACCCTTCCAGTATTTTTTATTCATATATGAGCCGACCTGTATATTCACTTTTTAACAACAAACAGAATCATACTGTACAAATATCTGCCACTTGCTTTTCTCAATTTATTGACAATATTATCACATCTACTTATGTATCGCTTCTTTTTTTCAGATCTGCTCCTCTGCAGGTCTCAGGCCTGTTTATTGCCTTGAGGATCACTATTATTTACTAAGAATGGTTTTCCCTTCCAGCGTGGACCCTGTGCCTTCCTCTACTCAGCCTCCAGCCTGCCATTAGCTAGCAGTTGAGCTGGCTGATCCCAGAGGCCCATCCGCAGGAGGGCTGAGGCCAAGGTCTGAAGCTATGTCCCTGAAGTTCCAGAGTAACCACTGGGCTGAACAGGAGCAAGGCCTGGAGTCAACTTGCTTTTTTCATGTGGGAGGAGTTAGGAGGGGAATGGAAACTTGATCAAGAGTTGAAGGTTCCCTTGGGTTAATCCATGCTGGCAGCAGGAATTTTATGACATACCGGTAGCCTGCGGTCCTCAACCGCAACTTCTAAAATTGCCTTGGCTAAAGGAGCAGGAAGCTGCTAACTGATTAAAATTTAATTTTGGCTGGTAATTTTTTCAACTTTTAGGGCAAGAATTCCTAACGAGCCTATGTACGTTAATCATGAGTCTGCCCCACTTGGGGCACTGGATTTGTGACTGTAAAGACTGGGTTTTACCCATCTTTATAAATGACATATTACCAAAGCATACAGATGCTACACCATTGAGCTGTGATGTCGTGGACACCTGTCACTCTCTGTGGCTGACCAGCATGCAAACCTCCTTCCTTTGTGGGGGGACTCCTCCCTTATGTGAGTCTTAGGGCCTTCTCTCCCGCTATGGGAGCCCAGCAGGGACAGATACTTGGTCTCCCAACCCCTGGAATCTAGGGCTGTGGCGTGTGACTCAGCTTGGCCAGTCAGATGCTCCTATTTGGAACTTTGACTGTTGAGCAGACAGTGCAAAGACAAAAGGACAAGTTAGACAAAGGTGGTGAGGTCTCCAAGACACAGGCTATATCCAGCAGTGGGGGTGGTGGTGGAGGTGGTGGTGCTAGAACCACTGGTGGGTCTCACTTACTCTGTAGTACCTGCAATCCTTACAATAAATTCTTTTTTCTGCTTCCATTGCCCAGAGTTTGTATGTGTTGTTTACAACCAAGAACTGTGACTTATGTACATGAAAACAAATAAAAAACCAGAATGTCCTCCTTGGTCATCTCCCTTTCCAGATCTGGAAAGATTGTCATCTCACTTGAAGTTTTCAGACATTGTTAGCTAGTGGCCTCTCTCCACCTTATCTCACCAAGGGGAACTGTGTTAGAAGCCTTGGTGACGGGTGCTGTGGGTGGCCAATTCTTATTTGTGAGTGAATGAGAGTGATTGACAGGCACACATTGCATAAAGAAAACCAGCAGATCATCAACACTTCAAATTAATACTTTCAGTTTCTCCTTCATCCAAACCATTTCCAATACTGCTAGAGAAAAGGAAAAATTGGCAGATCTCAACATCATCTCCTTTTGCACATATTACTTATATTCCAGTGGAAATGTTCATGATGGTGTCTCAGCAGTGGGCAGAGAACAATCAGAGAACTGACAGCCAATGTTAGCTGCTGCATGCATTGGAATCAACTCAATGCACTAGGTTATGATTTTGTGGACTCACACCACATCGTAACAGGAAGGAAACTCAGAGAGTTATTCCTTTAGTGTTTGTGGAGTCTCTACTATATGCCAGACACTGTTTCAGACACTGAGAATTCAATGATTGATACAAGACTTTCTGCCTCTAGGGAGCTCTCAGTCGTATGGAGGAGACAAAGAAGCAAACACTGGGAGATAGCCCTAACTTCACAAATGAGCGAAAGCCTCAGAATTGCAAAGGGGATTGTAACAGAGCTGAAAGCAGAGTTGAGGCCTCTTGGCTTCCTGTTTTCTCAAGAGAAACATTTACCAGGTAAATTTGAGTGGGAACCAGGGTGACCAGCTGAACTTCGGAGCAGCTTTTACATGTACAAAAAATAAATCACATACACACACATAGATACACGAGTGTGCACACACACTCATACTGCAGAACAAAGGTAAACTATATTCCAGACCTCTAAGGCTTAAACTTTGGTCCATAAATGGTGGCACAAGACAGACTTGAACCATTATGATAACTACGTAATTCCTTGACCCTAGAGATGATCAGATCAAGCTTTAAAACGAAAGATGTGATTACCCATCTCCAGTGTGTAATTGTCTGGCCACATCTATTATTAATAGCAGTAAAACCATCATATCCCAAAGGAGAAAATACCACGCCCTGCCATAGTACTTTCCCTAATTGACCTCCCATGGCAATCCACTCATGGCTGAAGAGATAGGAGGTGCTTCCACACGTTGGAGCTCAAGTTCTACCCATGTATCACTCATGACCATGCCCTTGCTAAAATTTCAACAGTGATTTCAGGACAAAGCCACCTTGTTTCTGCTCAGTTGGGTGCATGTTTTTAATGACTGGAAGAGTTTCCTGGTAGGGAAGGAATAACATCAGTAATAATATATAACATTTCCTTAGCACTTCCTGAGGGCCAGACACTGCTAAATACTTCACCTGCACTGTCTCGCTGCTTCTTGCACAGCCCTGTAAGTACATGGATTCTGGAAACAGACAAATCCTGGCCCCTCCACTTAGTTTGGTGATGTCAGTCTCTTTCCTCATTTATAAAATGGAGAGATAGCAATAATACTTATTAGACAGGGTTGTTTTG
The DNA here is from genome assembly GCF_020826845.1 of Diceros bicornis minor. Taxonomy (NCBI): domain Eukaryota; kingdom Metazoa; phylum Chordata; class Mammalia; order Perissodactyla; family Rhinocerotidae; genus Diceros; species Diceros bicornis. Next base: position 32,252,804 of record NC_080748.1, read on the forward strand.
TGATTAGATGAAATAATCCATGTTAGAAGCACTAAGCACAGGGCCCAGACCCATGGTCATTACTTAATAAATGTCAGCTACCACTATGATTATCTCCATACGCCATAGAGGAAACATTTTCATAAGTTAAGTAACTTGCCCAATGAAAGTCAGGACAGATGAGCCGTAGTCTTTGCCTCCAGATACTTCGGAGTCTACTTGAGGTTCTTAAACAAACACTACTGAATGCTGTGAGCTCGGATGAGCACAAGGAGCCATTGAATTGGGAGACAGGACATGTGGACAACCTTTCCAGGTCATTTCTTTCTTTTCAAAAATCTGAAAAGAAAATTCAAGCATTACTATACCAAAAGGACATAGAGAAAAATCAGTCTTTTTCATCCCTGACCCTAAGTTCAAAGCAATCACTATGTGTCTTTCTACATATAGTCAAGCACGTATGCGTGATACGTTCTATTATATGTACATATATTATATGCTTATTTATGTATAATATATTTAAATAAGCTCTTTATAAAATCCTTTTAATTCACCTTTAAAAATCTCAAATAGTATCATATTATTCAATATGATCTGTACCTTATTTTTGTTTTTTTACTTGATAATATATTGTGGAGATTGATCCATGTCATTATATCTAGATCTATTTCATTCTTTTAAAAAGGGCTGCATGATATTCCACTGTATGGAGAAACCATAATTGATTTAACCGATCCCCTATTGGGATATTTAGATTGTTTCTAGTTTTTTGGTACTATAAATCAATGAATAGTCTTGCATATGTGTTTTTGCAAATATGCATGCATATATTTATTGGAGAGCTTCCTAGAAGCGTAATTACTGAGCCAAAAGTTATGTGCATAAAAGTGTAATGGATATTGCCAAATTATCCTCCAAAGAGGTTGCATCAATTTATACCCCCTCCTTAATGTATCTGAGTGTGTTCAGGCTATTTTCTTCTTAGTTGTATGGCATTGAAAAAGCAATCCTGGGTAAGTACCATTACTTCTTTCTGTTTCTTTATAATATTTACTATTTAGCTTGAGCGCTGTGCTAATGAAGTATATGTCATGAATATGTCCACTAAGTAATCAATTAGTTTTCTGTCTCGTTAATCAAGAATAGTTCTTTCCGTGGTCTGTGAGTCACCATAGGGACCAGAGGAGAAAATGGAGAGACAGGCAATATTCCTGACCATTTCTGGATTTACTTGAAGAGTCTACCTTTTTAATAATAGTGAATTATCAAAAGATTTAGACTTTTAAAAAATGGTAATAATAATATTGCTCTATTTTTTAAGCTTCATTATTGTAGCAAGACATATTTATATCTAGTATAGAGCTCTAAACAATTTAGAGAAACAGGACTTATGTTTATGAACAATCCTTATTGTATAGAAATTGCTTTTAGAGACTGTTAGCTCCTTCAGGTGTAGACCACAGATGTTCATCGTGGTATTCCCAGAGGCTGTCTGATGACACAGATTAGGTGGTAAGTGAATATTGAATGAAGGAATAGTGGAAAACTGAAAGGATTTGGGGGATTCAGATACTAATTACAATAAATATTTATTTGGCGTTTCATATAGTTTGTATTTCATTTATTCAGAGTACACGTCAACTTGTATTAGGTACACAAAGCAGGTTCATACTTCAAGTTGTGACCCAGGCATCTAAAATAGATAACAACTGAGCCCTCATTTAATTACCTATGTTATTTTCCTTTGATCTAAATTAAAAGTTGTTACCATTTAAAATAACTTAACCTACATGTTTTACTGATCCAATTCACTTATTCCTCATTGTAGTTGTTATTTTTATCTCTGTCAGGTCAAATTGAAAGAAAAGTCCAGTCCTTTTCAATAACTTCATCACAAAGTTACTTGAAAGGAGCCTTGCAGATGATGGGGAACGCTATTGGCCTTTCTGAATGTCAGCACCTTCGGCCGGGGATCTCAACTTCTGCAAACCTGTCACATCTGATACACTTCAAAGGGAGTTTGTGAAGAGCTTATTGGCAATGATGTGTATGGATTAGTAAACCATCTGTAGAAAGCCCAGACGTTTGCACGGAACTGTTTTCGCTGAAACCACAGCACATTTTTATAATTTTTTTTTCCCCCCAAAGCCCCAGTAGATAGTTGTATGTCATAGCCGCACATCCTTCTAGTTGCTGTATGTGGGACGCGGCCTCAGCATGGCTGGAGAAGAGGTGCGTCGGTGCGCGTCCAGGATCCGAACCCTGGGCCGCCAGTAGCGGAGCGCGCGCACTTAACTGCTAAGCCACGGGGCTGGCCCACACAGCACATTTTTAATCACACAAGATCCTTGCGTGATTTTTTATGCGAAGAGCTCTGCGCCCCTCTGGCCTCCCCAGCTTTACCTGGGTGGAACTGCATGCCAGGCCGGGGCTGCCCTAACGTTGTTAAAGATCAAAATGAAATCTGAGCCCAAATTAGGAAATAGGTGAGGACATAGGAAGAGGAAGCTTTGAAGGGAGTCCCTATTTGGGTCACTGTAGAAGCATTAGAACCCCCACGTCACCTGGAAATATAAGCCTGGGGCCAGAGGCGTGGTCCCTTTCCCATCCCCACCTGTATACCCATTTCATCTAAAAGCAGAAATCAGGAAAAAGCCAATCTGTGGGAGAAAAGGAAGTGATTCAGAGCAGTTGGCAATCATCAGCACTGAGCTGAATTCCTCTGAGCAGGATACTGGGAGTGGTTTAAGCTGCCCTTTGACTCCAGAGCCCTTTGTCCAAGTGTGACAAAATACCAGCCCAAAGTGACAGGTGCTGCAGCATCCGCCCGCGGGTCAGGCCTGCGGGAATGGTGTGAATTTTTTCTGACAGATAGGCAGAGCATTCTATTGTCCATTTCTCGAGGCATTTTACAGGCCTTAATTAGTCAATCCCCACACCACTACAGGGAGATAGGTCGATGTTATTATTCCAGGTTCATGGCTGAGAAACTAGCGCACAGATGGTGACTGCTACAGAATTTCTGTATAGGAGGACCTTAGGGGCAACAATCTGGTTAGAAGGAGGACGGAGTGGATTGTGGTAGGAATGGGTCTTAAAGTCGGGTTTGCATGGCACTTTATACAAAACCTCAAACACGCCCAGCCTCTACCCCGGCACGGTCTCCTTGGCACCACCATTGCCGCAGTGACAGACATGGCTTTGCTGAGGGGTCCTCACACATATACCAGGGGTGGCATTGGGTGAGGGTTCGGGCTGCCTGGCCCCCTCTGCTTTGGGTCAGAGCCCCCCGTGTAACAATCCATGATCTCACCTCATTCACAGACTCATGGGACTTCAGGGATGAAAAGGACCTTGGAGATTATCCAGCCCAACTCCCCACTTAGAGGCGATGCAAAGCATATGTCAAAAGATAGAAAAATTAATCATGATGGTTGCTTGGTAACTGAGAATGATAATTTTCATATGCACAAACTGTAGTCAGTGAATTTGAGCGTGTGTGTGTGTGCGCGTGCGTGTATGTGAGGGGGGCTCATTTTCTGCTTTCTCTATCGTTTTGGTAATATGTAGGACATGTAGTTAAAATAAATTTCTTCATTTTAACACAGCTAATTATCATTTTCTAGTAAAAATCATAAACAGAGTTTGGCAGTTAAAGGAAGAAAGTCTGGAAGGAAGAAAATATGACTGGTTTGACTGAGGGTTTTTTTGTTCCTGTGCTCTGAAGCAACAAAAATATGTTTCTTTCAGATTAATTGTGGTTAATGTTAGTGTTACTGTTTTAATAATAAACATTCACAATTTTACTGGCAAGTTCTCCAGGAAGCTCCCATGATTGATTCCATCTAAATGTGGTTTTCCCCGGTCCTTGTGTGCATTATTCCTTTGTCATAATTGATATTCCATGAGTGTACTCGGTGCATATTTGCATGATCTGTTTTCTCTTTGTCTGGTCATCTTCCCTACAGTGCTTTTCATGTGTTCTGCACGGCAGACATTTCAAAGGCACTGACATTCAGACATGGACTTTGGATTGGCAAAGTAGTCCTGTGTTAAAAATAGTATTGCCTGAATGCACATCCAACATTTTGACTCCACGCGATAGAAAAGAACTGGATGTTTACATTACTATCTCCCAAAAGGGAAGATTCGACTTACAAACCATGCATCTAGCTCATTCTGCAGTTCTCTTAATCTGACAAAACAAGGCCTTAATCAACTTCATCTATAGCAAATCACAACTGATTTTTTTAAGGCTGTAGTTCCCTTTGTGCTCACGGCTCTGTGAAGAGTTCGTGGAAAGGGAAAGTCCACTTGGGTCTATCTCTATCTCCCAATGGCTAAGAGTGCCAGAGAGGCAAGCATGATCTGTATCTCCTTCTGCCGCTTCATCGTTTCTGAGATGCTCATACTTGGGCAGCCATTGGGACCTCTCCGTGGGTGGCCGTGTGGCTTTGTGGCCTCTGTGCCTGGTTTGGTCCAACTCTCTGCTCTGCTCCAGCGGGAGTCAGGGAGAAGGTGTCATCTCATGACTAGTATTTTACCCTTTTTCCTCCCCTGCCCAAACCCACAACGTCTAATCAGTACCTAGTAAGCTTTATTACAGACTTGGCTTTCTCAGTGACAACTCAATGAAAAGGGACCTCAACTCTCTTTTTTTTTTGTTTCTCTCCAACCATTCTCTTGACTTTGACTCCACCCCATGTGAACTCATTCCGATAAATGGTATAGTTGGTCTCTCCATCCCTGGCCTGTTGAGATCTGGAAATAATTGACTCATCTGACGCTTATTTCCATAGAACTTGTCTGAGTCAAATTGTGGTCTCTCCCGCTTCATTGGCTATTTATTTTCTTAACTTTGAAATGTACTTCCTCCTCACCACCCCCCTCCATCCTGTGTATTTTGTTTATCCAACGTGGGCGGTTGCCAATATAAAAGAAAGAAAATGACCGGTTAGGGCTGTGAAGAGTTCAGGAGGAGGAGGAGGAAGGGGACAGGAGGCCAGGGAAAGAGGGATTGGGCCACTTGGAAAACTTCTTGCTGAACAGGGCCTTGCCAGCCAAAACCCCGGGGAAAGATGTCTGCAGAGTAGACTGGCTAAATGCTGCCTCATGTCCAAAATAGCCCTTTTTGTGAAATACAGTCTGCCCCTCCAGTGCCTACTAATTCTTTTTTAGTCTTTTCCCTAAGGATTCACTTTTTTTTTTCCCCCAGAAAGGATCTCTTTTCTGGAAAAATATTTGTTATTTCAAGTGCCTAAGACGGTCTCCCTTTTTTTTTCATTGTGGTAAAATATACATGACATAAAATTTAACCATTTTAAAGTGTAAAATTCAGTGGCATTAACAATTACAACTGTTTCCAGAATTTTCTCATCCTTCTAAATAAAAACTCTATACCCACTAAACAATAACTCCCCATTCCCTGCCCCTCCTCCCCAACCCCTGGTAACCTCTATTCTATTTCTGTCCCTACGAATTTGCTTATTCTAGGTACTGAAATACAGTTTTGAAGTCTTAGTTTCCTTAAACGGATAATAATTGGCTCAAAGCCTCAAGACACTTCTATTAGATTGCTGTATGACCATCTGGTGGACTGACCTGTTCCTTAAATAATCCAGGAAACAACTTGGTTCACTTGAATTACTCATCCTACAGCTCCCAGCAAACAGTTTGACTTTTCATCATATTATGCTCTTCAAGAGTCTTATTTTCTCCCTTCCCTTCATTTACGGTATCTTTCAAATAGTTTACTAAAAACTGGTCTGTCATTAAAAGATGTCAATTGCCCTGGTCACTGCCATTAGGAGATGATTCTAGTAATCAGTTTTGAAACAAATTCCCCTTACTCTCTTTTTTTTTTTTTAATTTTGGTAAAATATACATAACAAAATTTACCATTTTAACCACTTTTAAATGTACACGTTCTGTGGCATTAAGTACATTCACATTATTGTGCAACTATCACCACTATTCATCTCCAGAACATTTCCATCACCCCAAAATGAAACTCTATACCCATTAACCAATAAATGCCCATTTCCCCCTCCCCCAGCCCCTGGTAACCACCATTCTACTTTCTGTCTCTATGAATTTGCCTATCCTAGGTGCCTCATATGGTTTCCTTTAATCAACTCAATGTCTATGAATCCTATTCAACGGCAGAAATGAGATTCCACATCAAGAGGAAAGGGGGTTGTTAAACTTCTGGTCTTTATTTCAGGCATCTATTTTGACATGGCTGGACTTGTAGAGATTTACAACTCCGGGTTCCTGGTTATAGATGAGCTTTTTGAGATTCCTTTACGGTGATAAGGAAACCACTTTAACAAATGTTGTCCATATTGGGTTAGGAATGTCTTCTTAGAAAACAAGCATCACATGGGCTAATGTTTCTTTAACTATAGGCAGGGCTTGCTGATTTCTAAAACGAGATTATTTCTTTGAGAGACTGTTGGCTTAGTTAACCGTTGGAGAGCGGACACTTGGGCACATTCAAAGCACTTTCAAACTCCTCTGGGATGAGAGTCTACATAAAATTTAACTCTTGTGATGTGAGAAGTATACTACTAAGACTGGAACAGGCCCTTCAGGTAACTGTCTCAATGTTGTGTTTAGAGAAGTTGTCACTATTTTTCATTTTCTGGAGAGTGAGAGGTAGGAGCGAGGAAAGGATTTGAATTTGTTTTCTCCCATCTTGGTCCAGAAGGATAAAGTAAATGCACAGATGTACTTAAAAATAAAAAGAGCAAGAGCTCAAAACGATTCTCTTAGTAGAATCCTCAGGCCCTATCTTCTCTCACCAAACATATTCTGGCCATTCAACCTATAACTTTGCCGCCTCTGAAATCCTCCTCCTCTTTTCTGGGTCACTCATCTGACAGAGACCGTACATTGTCTTGGAAAGTGCTTTATCTGCATTTAAGGTCTGCCTTACTCTCCAATAAGGTTATAAGCTCATCGAGGACAAAAATTAGGTCTTCTGTGAGGTATTTACCATTGCATCTACCTTGTGCAGGCTTTTACTAGACACCAAATTTAGCACTCGGCCCACAGAAGGCAGTCCATCATAATTTGGTGAGATTGTAACTAGAAGGGAAAATATCTGGTTTTAGCTCTCTGGGATTGTTTTTGTTTTTCTGACTTTTCATTCTTTAGCTTCATCTCCCCCTCTTTTCTCAACATCTATGGGAATTCCCTTTATTCTCTCTGTGCTACCTAAAGCAGGAGCTATGAGCTTTCAGGGCAGCTGTGTAAGGCAGAAGGAATTCTGAATTTGGAAGCAGAAGACATGGAGTTGAGTTCTGGAACTCTACGACCGGGGTAGACCTTTGTGTTCTCATCTGTAAAAATAAGCATAACTATTTTTCCTCTGTAGGATTGCTGTGAGCATTAAGCTTGGGATAGGGTGTTCAAGTGCGTTATAATCTGTAACGCTACGTAGGGAGGCATTAGGGTGGTTAGGGATATGGCCTTGGGGCCAGCTTGCCTGGGTTTGAAACTGCCTTATTATCTTGGCTATGTCACTTAAAAGCTCTATGTCTCGGATTCCTGATCTGTAAAATGGGAACGATGATAATACCCACCTCACAGGCTTGTTCTAAGACTTCAATGGTCAATATGTGTGTAGATATATAGTAAGCACCATGTGAAATAATGATGATTATTATGTAATCATAAAGAGTTATTATTACTGAATGTAGATAAACTCCAGGCTTAGCTCCAGTTTTATATTCTTATCTTTTTTTTCCCCAGTCTGCAAGGTGTTTCCACTTGGATATTTTATCATCACTTAAATCTCTATGCCTAAAATGCAATATATTATTGGAATCCAAGTGTCCCCCCAAACGTTCAGTACTGTTCCACTCTTCACCACTGGTGAAGGACAGTGCTCAGTTCTTAGTTACCCGTGTTTATGTTCTCACAGTCATCCTTGACCCTGCTCCCCTCACCACCCTCCATGTTCAAGTCATCAACAGGATGTGCTATTTCAAACACACTTAGGTCCAGCCAAAAGAACTGGAGACATTGCTCTTTGCTCTAAGAGACTGCTATGGGACCAAGTTAGTCGGGGACACACAGTCTAGATTCATTTCAAAGGCACTGACCATCACACTCAGTTGGAAATCCTAATTGTTGTTGTTGTTTCTTCAGCTTTAGAAGCAACAACCAAGCTTTATGCTTCATGGATTACGAACATGCTGAGTAGGAACCTCAACATTTCCTACTTTGAAACCTGTCATAACTTTTGGGACTCGGTCAGACCCCCCTGAACATGTACCGTATATCTCTTTCATAGGATAAAATGTGGTATAAGATGTTGAAGTGTAGCTTTACATTTATTTGTGTGATTGTTTGATTAGTGTTGGTGTCCCCTCTGTGCTGGAAACTCCATGAGGGCAGATACCATATCTACTATTACCGTCTTAGCCAAAGGACCAAGGAGAATAAAGAAAAAAGGTATCAGTTAACTGAATATATGAAAATCTAAGTATACTAATATTAATAGGATTATTTTGAGAGCTGTTCAACATCCAGTGGAAATTCCAAATTCCTAAATCTTCAAACCCCGTTTTAAAGACAAAACTTCGGGTCGAATTAAACTTTTCTATCAGAGTGGTTGAGGGCACAGGTTTTGAGTTCAAATCGTGACTTTCCACTTATGAGGTGGGCAACCTAAGACAAATTATTTAACTTCTCTAAACTTCAACTTCATCACCTATAAAACCAGTTTAATAAAAGCTAACTCCTCGAGTAGCATATAACACTTGGTGTGTAGTAGGCATTCAGTGAAAGGTGATAATTATTATTAACCAACTGTTCTGGCTGGAATACAAATTCATCTTCTTGTGTCATTCCTGCACGTGAAAATAATGGATGATTGACCAGCCAGGGGCCATATTCTCAAGTTTGTTGAAGATCAAAATCACTACTTTAAAGAACTCTGAGATCTCCTTTTCTTGGTTTGAAAATAAAAACACAGATGTATTCTTGATGACGTATATCCTGATCCTATCTGAACTGTATTAGAAAAAATCTACCACATGAGAAACTTGACACATGTTTATGACCACATTTTCTCAGAGCAATTTCCATTTTGATGTGTTGTTTCGCAGATTGTATAACTAGCGAGTTAGGCAGGATGGAAAATAAGATATCAAGTTGACATCTTGGATAGATGAAACTACAGATTAATGGGGCAGGGAAATTCCTCAGGGCTGTAAGGAATTACACTGTGAATTGAGCAGTAATTTCATCAGAATATGCCAGATGACACAGGCAAATTGCAAGGATGGGATATGACGACAGGGAGTACATTGACTTTTGCTGTCATGACAAATTGTCAAATGTTTTTTAAAAAATGGTTGTATGGGTTCATAAGTTGGAAGGAAAGAAAAAGAAGTGTAACGCAGCTGCTGTTGCTCATGAAATAGGTTGAAAGAGTGATCAGAAGAGCAAAAAATCAACTAAATTATTGGCACGCAAGCTCATCATAACAGACCACAGAATAAAATCTTTCTAAGTGGTTTCTTCTGGGTTGCTCTTAGAGTAGACTGAAAGGGAAGTTAGATTGAGAATTTGAACATCTGGGTTCTACTCCTATTTTCACTTGTTAACAAACCACTATTTCTCGTTTATCTGATTTATAAAATGAGAATAATGTAATAATATTTATTTTCTTAATTCATAAAGATGAATCATGTTAAAATAGGTAAAAAAATCTCTGAAAAATATATAGCATTAATATATGTTCTTATTAGATACATTTTCCCACGTTTACACTTTACTTCCCCATTACATTTTTTTATCTTTCAAAAGTTGTCCAAATTTCCCCTTATCTCTCAGAAAAGCTTGGCAAATACTTGTGTTGCTTATCGAGAAGCTGAGCTTGGGGCTTGTTTACAGCTGTTGCTGGGACTTAATACTTGCTTCGGAGATGCCTGTCTCTCCTCCCAGCAGTCCTGCAGGAGAACCACAAAGTATGTTGAGGGTACGCTGATTGACTTGAGGTGTACATCCTGTCTAGGGCCAGGGGAACCCCATTTTTTTTCCTAAGGAGGCTGGGATGACAGATTAGAATGAGGTAAGTTCTTATAAGCACTTTTCTTAGGGTTGGCAACATAAATTAGGTAGTAGCCTAATAATGCTACTGATTAATCTTGATTTACACATAGCCGCTGTTTGAAACAGCAAGATCAGGAACTACTATGTTTAATAGAATCTAAGACCACACTGATTATAAGACACATCCTTCTGTTGTTTCCTGTAAGAAATAACAAAAAATACCACCACTTATAAGGTATTAGTGATTGTAAGCAGGCCTTGATTTCAGAGATTTTTAAATGGGGGAAACTGACTTAGAGTTGACGAAATACAGTAATGTTTGTGTGTGTCTATTGTGCCTTATTCATTCATTTAGTCCCCATTGGGTATTCTTTTCCATACTTTACAGCAAAAGAGACTGAGACACAGAAAAGTTACTTTGCCAAATGCTTCAAAACTGAAAATAATGATCCTGGAATTTAGATCCCGGTCTGTCTGATTCCAAAGCCTATTACGCCGTGTTGGGTTATATTGTATATTGACCTGTCAGGAAGTTTAACTCTTTCTCTGACTGTATTGTAAGGCTAGAAAATGTTTGGCTGGCAACGTTGTGTGTCCTAGCTAGACGATCCTCCTTTTAAAATCATGAGTCTGACTTGCAGGGGATGACTGACCCCAGAATTGGACTAGACCCAAGAGACCAACTTGCTCAGGCCTCTGTCTGAAGACAGGCTGCATGGACTGCTCTCATCGGAGAGGAGGCCACCTCTGCCAGTGACATGATGGGGCGCGAGGACGGCGCGGCCAAGGGGTGGAGGGCAGCTTGTTTTCTAGTGCAGTGGTTTCTCACGATACTCTTCCATTTTGGACAAAAAGTTTGTCAGTTCAGAAACAACAGAGGATATAACAAACCCCCTGTGCCCACTAGCCCAAAGGAATAGATGTACACATTTTGTCATACTTGCTTCAGAGAAAGTAGAAGTTGCTTCCTTCCCAGTCCCACTCCATGCCCTCCTTCCTTCGATGTCACCACCATCATGAATTTTTTTCTTTTTTGTGAGGAAGATCAGCCCTGTGCTAACATCTGCCAATCCTCCTCTCTTTTTGCTGAGGAAGACTGGCCCTGGGCTGACATCCGTGCCCATCTTCCTCCACTTTATATGGGACACCACCACAGCATGGCTTGCCAAGCGGTGAGTCGGTGCGCGCCCGGGATCTGCATCTGCGAACCCCAGGCCGCCGCAGCAGAGCGTGTGCACTGAACCGCTTATGCCACCAGGCCGGCCCCCACCACTATCATGAATTTTATGTGCATCTTCCAATTCACGTCTTTTTGCTTTCCCTATATAACATAATAGTATATTTTAAAACATTTGCAGAGATGGCGACATGTTATATTTATCATCCTATGATTTTCTTTGTTCACTTCACATTATGTTCCTAAGATGTAAACATGTTGATTTATATGAACCCAGTCCATTCATTTCAACTTCCGCATTGTGCTCCATATTGTGAACATACCACAAAATCTGTTAATTCCCCTCTTTTTGGCTATCATATAGAATGTTATAGTAAACCTCTTGTACTTAGCCCCTTTTGCACATAAGGGGCATTTCTTCTAGGGGTATACACCTAGAATGGTATAGCTGGGTCATAGGCCATGTGCATTTTCAATATTACCAAATGTTCTCTGATGTTTAAATTGATTTACTCTTCTACCAGCCATGTATGAGAATTCTCATTTCCCCCCCATCTCCGACAACACTTGGCATTGTCAAACTTCTCAAATTTTGCAAATCTGATGAGTGGGAAATGGTAACTCCATTGTTTTAATTTACTGGTGATATTTTATTTCTGATGCATTAAGGCTTATTGGAACGTGGACTGTGCCCACAGCACCACAAGTCTCAGCCTCCCATGGAGTAGCATCACACCATCCACCCTCCATCCTTACCTGAGTGTCTGAAGCAGACTGAGGTGGTGGGCAGGCGAGGGTGTGGGAGAGGTGTCATGCTCCAAGGCTGACGACTGCCTCTGTACCCATATCCTGTTAGTCCACAGGACTGCAAGGCCATAACAAATATTGACCTCCATTCTCTTAAGTGTAGGCTTCTTTCTGTTTATTGGTTGGGTACATTTAGGAGCCACTCTTCCTGATGACCTTGCAGAGTAGAAAATGCCTCCAGCCAATGGCCCTTGGTAGAAAACATTCTGCTTCCGATGTCTCTTAAGAATCTATGCTTTGGCTGGCACCGTGGCTTAGTGGTTAAGTGCACATGCTCTGCTACTGGAGGCCCGGGTTCAGATCCTGGGCGCGCACCGATGCACCACTTGTCAGGCCATGCTGAGGCGGCGTGCCACATACAGCAACTGGAAGGATGTGCAACTATGACATACAACTATCTACTGGGGCTTTGGGGAGAAAGGGGGAAAAAAGGGACGAGGATTGGCAATAGATGTTAGCTGAGGGCCTGTCTTCCTCAGCAAAAAGAGAAGGATTGGCATGGATGTTAGCTCAGGGCTGATCTTCCTCACAGAAAAAAAAAAAAAAAGAATCTATGCCAAGTTGACATGATAGCCGAGTAGACGTGGTGGCAATAACTTGTTGACCAAGATTCTCCCTGGGCCTGTTTCTCTTAACTCTTCAAGTTCACTTAAGCATTAGCCCTTGTGTAGTGTTGAGGAAAATGGGATTTGGAGTTCACATTGGCTGATCTCAGCTCCCCCTCTTCATAAGTAGATGATCTTGGGAAAGTTATTTCTAAGCCACATTCTTCCAATCTGCAAAATGGCAATCATAACACATACCCTATAGGATTATTAGGACCCTGTGAGGTGATGTAGGCACACAGTAAGAGCTCATTAAATGTCAGCTATTTGTGGCAATAACTATTTGATTTATGTCTGGGATTACAGGTCACAGTAAATGACACAAGTGCTACAGGATTTGCCTTGGTCTCCCAGTTCTGTCCACTATATAGTGTATTGTACCATTTGCATTTTTACCTTGTTTAGAGATTGCAAACTGGGGGCATGTGGGAATGTGTTTTATTTGATCTGCAACATATTATTTTTTATTTTAATTTGATTCAACTTTTAAAAACTGGGAACTCTAAATAAATATCTTGATTTCTTGCTTCTCTTAAAAAATTGAAGCTCTGGTAACACTGGGCCAGATGCCTACGTATTTAAGATAACCCCAAGAGATCCCTCTCGATGGGTGTGCTCTCTCCTGTTTGCCCCCATGCCCACACACTGCATGTATTTAATTACCACTCCTGCCTGGCCCTCGTAGGAATCTGAACGTACAGTTTCTGTTTTTGTGATTGCCAGTCTTCATGGTTCCCTCATGATGATTAAGCTATCATTTTCTGAGCAGGTCCTTATAATCTCCGTCTACAGCTTCCAGGCACATAGGAGGAAAGAGGGAAGAGAACTAGTGTTTGGTGACCGGCCAGCTCTGTGTCAGGCATTTGTGCTCTGTACTTTATACACTCTGTATTATTTAATTTTCACAATAGCTGTGAGGTAAATACTATTATCGTCAAATATGAATTACAAAATACATGTTACAAACGGTGAAGCAAGCTTGGGAAGTTGAATAACTTGCTCCAGGTCACACCGCTACGAAGAGGCAGAGCTGTGATTTGAGGCTGGCCCTTTAGAAGTCCTAACTCATTTTCTACTCATTATACTGTGTCAAAGGATAGAAAATTTGCTTATCAGAGATTTTGGTGTCCGTTACTGTTAAGTCTCCACTTAAATGTTCTGGCAGTTGTTATTGGTTTTTAGATCTGCTTCTGAGGAAAGATGGGGCTGGGTCATTGAGGAGGAAGTGCACATGTGTGAGCCTCAGGGCTTTGCTTACTGTGCCCTGAGTGGAACCACCTTCAGTGGCCATCTCCTTGAAAGACCAAGGGACCTCCTCAGTCGGGGTGTGCATCTAACTCTGCAGGGATGGCTTTAAGTTTGGCTGTGCCCCGATATGCTATGAGGCAAGGGTTTTGAGCTTAAAGAGTCAGGCCTGTTCTTTACCTGTCTGATTGAGACTTCCCAGGCCAATTCTGGAAAGTCAGAGAAAATGTCAGTCTGAGAGCTTGAGCAAGCAGAAACAGGGTGTGTTCTATACTGAAGGTAATTATATGGCAGGTGGAGTAAATGGTAATGAGGTAGGTGAAGTCACACAGCAGAGATACCTCTGATTGGCTGAGGAATGTTTCTCTTACCTGGGTAAGTATTTTGCAGCAGTTACCTGGGTGAAAACTAGCTTCCTGTAAAGAGTTGATTAAAAAAAACAACAAAGACTCTGGTGGGCTGAGTGCTCTGTACTATGTAATTATTTCCCAACTAATGATACCAACTCAATTTTATGCAAGGAGAAGGTTCAAAAACAATTCTCATTGGCCAAGGAATGTTCCAAAGAATAACTATTGCTTCATAGCTTTAAAGGTGAGAACCCTTTGTTCCCTTGTTCTCCAAACAGAATTCACAGCTATAGAAACCTCCTTCAATTAAAAAAAAAAAAAAGGCCACTAAATTTGACACTCACAATTCAGTAGAAAGTCTTGTGTGTGGCTTTAGAAGCCAGAAGATTTAATGCTAAGATCCTTGGTCAGGAAGCTTCTTTAAGTCTTTGTTTTCACCTACGTAAATGAGATAGTAAAATGTCGATTTCTACTTGGTGCCTTGAAGTTACATTAAATCCAGGCAACAAATGTTGACTGAGTGTTGACTATGTGCCAGGCACTATGCCAGATGCTGGGAACAAAAGATGAAAGGGTCCTTGAGCCTCAAACACTCCCGGTTTACTGGGGACAGATCTTTTAATGAGTGACCTGTTTCATATTCAAGGATGGCTGAGGACGCAGAAGTCCATTCACAGGATGACAGGAGTCCAGGGAGGGCCGTGGTCCCACTCTGGGATGGCAGTGGGTGGGAGGTGGCACCGTGCTGGCCTTGGAGGTGTATGGGAGTGCACCAGAAACAGAAAGGGGATGACAAGGAGGGAAAGAGCACGCGAGTGTGGGACAGAGTGGGGAGCACCTGCAGGCCCTCCGGTGTTCCTCAGAGTTCAGTGGGACACTGGGAAGGGTCTGGGCAGGGAGATGAAACTGGGGAGGTGGGAGGGCAAGCAGGGCGGGGTGAGGAGCTTGGGCTTCCTGCTGATGTGAAGGGCCATCACTGGAGGAAGGAGTATGGGCAAATGCTAACAGCAGGAGCAGGCAGTTGAGGGTGTTGCAGACAGTTTTGCCATCATCAAGTAATACGGAGCTAGTCAATGGCTACCTAGTCAGTATGTAGAGCAAACCTCCTCTTCACCTTTATCACTCCAAAGTCAGCTCTTTTATGTAGTCGTGTACCTATTTGAAGTGATTCCTCACAGCCTTCCATCTGGCCTTCCAGTCACATGCGCCCTGGCCTTGGGCTAATCCTCAGCCAGGATTTCTGAGTGTGTTGGACCTCACCATCTGCATTTCCAGCACGCCATGCGCATATTTCCCTCTACTTTCTCTCGGGAGAGATTCCAGGCCCCAGCCAAGGCCTGCCTCCCTCTTTGAGCATCCCAGGACCCAGCTGGCTCTGTCCTCGAGATTCTGTGGCCTACCAAGCAGATGTTCACCTTGACTTTGCCTCTTCAGCATAACCCAGTGCTGGGAGGTCTTTGGTCTCATAAGGGGAACAGAGCCAGACTCCCTTTACAACAGACTGCAGAAAGAGCCTGCTGGTCCTTCTCTCTTCCTCTCCCCTCAGGGGTGATATAGCCTCGGGCCCACTACCCTTGCCTGCCTTGGTTCTTTGGACCCCTTAGGCAGGCCTGGCCCTGACAGCCGCCAGCCCAGAGCAAGAGTTCTGATGGAGAACCACAGCCCACATGTCTATGTACTGAAAACTCATCAACGGAACTAGCAACTGGTAAATGGAGTGTGTTATGTCTGTCTACCGTGCAAAACCGCAACACAATTTAAAAATACGTATGAGGCTGTAGTTTTTACTTGACTAATAGTTGGCAAAATGTTAAAGATGATTGAATTTAATTGTTATTGTACATGTCTGGGTGATCTTTTGATGAGCTGCCAATGTTCAGATAAATAATAAAGAGGCCTGAATAATAATAAATTATTAAATAATTATTACATACATTTTATTTTTCTTGCCTTCTTTCAGCTCGATTGCTATGTTGTAATCAAGATTTTCACATCATTTATGCTTACTTGATAATAAAGATAAAGGGATTAAAAATATATTGTAATTATTTGAAGGTAACAGAGTATAAATATATATTTATTTAAAAAGCAATTTAAATTAAATGTGAAAATTTACAATTATTTTAATAAACATTTTCAAATAGTTATTTTTCTCCTAAAATGGTTAAAACTACCTTTTAAAATTAAGAGGCAAATACAAATTATAAGTAATAAATATAAAAAATTAAAATCAAAATGATTTAAATAGAGCTGAGTTTTTAATTTAATTTTTTGAATATTTGAATCCTATTAAATATTTTATAAAATATTGTTGGTATTTCTAGCATTAAGTGTTTCTTTAGTTGCCAACATAAAGAATTGCTATCATGTTTTATGCATGTCATGTGTATATTTATAAATACACAAATTTAAGACTAATGTGAGTTGTTGAATATTGCAAAATGTTTTTCTGTCACTATGCTGTGAATGCCCTGCTAATTTGCAAGTACTTCCAGAACCGCACACTGGAGCGAAAATTAGTTATCCAGCACTACTGTGAACCAATATATAATTTTGCAAGCGTCTCTGTCTTCCACGCTATCTGAAAGGATGGTCTGGGCAAGTTAGTTAATTTGTCTTTTACCTTCGTGCTTCTGTCACTCAAAAATTCCCAGCACTTTGAAGCAGTGTTCACCTCTGACCTTGGCAGTGGCCCAACCCACAAACCTTCACAGCAGTTGGATGCAGTTTTCTATTGTTTCAAGGACAAAGGAGTAAGAGGAGTGGACAAGTGATCCCCTGGGGCCTGAGTGGTGGTCCCCAAGAGAAAGGTTTAGCTATCTGAGAGAATGTTTTGGTTACAGGTTATGCTGTGCCACAGATGAATGCTAGATCTGCATGACAAATGACAGAGGTGCTCACGTATTTCTTTATTACATTTTTTGTTTGTTTGTCTTATGTGTGTTTATATTATATAAGGCCTTCTAAAGCACGAGACAAATAAAATGTAGGACAGGCAATTAAATTTGAATTTCAGGTAAACGACTAATTTTTTAGTATGTCCCCAAAATTGCATGGGACATACTTATACTAAAAAATGTTCCTTATTTATTGGAAATTCAAAGTTAACTGGGCATCCTGTATTTTTATTTGCTAAATCTGGCAACCCTAGGGGCAAAGAGCATGCTCTCTCTTGCCCAGGACTAAAGGCAGTACTGTGCTGTATGGGCATTATATGTACCACAAAAAAGAGAAAAGAAGATCCCTGAATTCTGAAAATCTTAGCCAGGACTCCTGTGGGAGGAGTGTTGAATACCCTTTCTACCTATCACCAGAGGTAGGCAGAATCAGGGAGGTGAATTTCCTACCAGGAATATCTGTGGGAAATCAGATGAGCTCTTCTCTCCCAAATGTTTCTTTACTCACGAAGCCGTGGAGTGTTATTGGTTCATTCTGTCATAAAGCTTGAATAATCACCAACTCTTCATTTATTTATTCATTCATCCATAAAATATTTGTTAAACCTTTTTATGTTTAAACCTTTGAGGTACCAGGCACATTACATTTAATAGTCGTTAACAACCCTATGAGGTAGGTATTATTATCTCCATTTTACAGATACAGAAATGAAGCTCCCTGAAGTTAAATAAATTGCCTAAGATCGCCCTCTTGGTAAGTTACAGAGGCAGAATCTAAACCTTGCTGTGGTTCTGACTCCCAACCTCTAGTGGAAACACGAGCTGGAGTATGGCAGGGAGGGGAGCGCGAGTATTTCTTTTTGTCTATTATATCCCAGGCATAGCCTTATGCACTTTAAACTATTGACCATCTTTCTTGTTCAAGTCAGATTGAATTCTGACCTCTCAGAGAAAGAAGACATGGAAAAAATACAGAATTGTCTTCATAAGATAAAAACTATAGTGCTTGAAAAAAAATGTCTGATCTTCCTAAAACTTATCTGGAAATGCAAAGGACCTAAAATTGCCAAAACAATTTTGAAATGAAAAGCAAAGTTGGAGGACCTATGCTTCCTGATTTCAATACTTATTATAAAGTTACAGTAATCAAATACATGTGGTATTTGCATCAGGATAGACATATAGGTCAATGGTAAAGACTTGAGTTCAGAAATGAACCTATGTATTTGTGATCGACTGAGTTTTGAAAATGGTGCAAAGGATGAAAGAATAGTCTTTTCAACAATGGTTCTGGAAAAATTACATATCCATATGTGAAAATAAACAAACAACAGCAACAACAATAAAATACTTAGACCCTTACCTCACTCTATACACAAAAATTAACTCAAAGTAGATCATAAATCTAAATGTGAGAACCCAAACTAAAAACTTCTAGAAAAAATCATAGGAGAAAATTTTTACAACTTTGAGTTAGGCAAAAGTTTCTTAGATATGACATCAAAAGCATGATCCATATAAGAAAAACTTGGTAAGTTGGACTTTATCAGAATTAAGAACTTCTGCTCTTTGAATGATATTATTAGGAGAATGAAAAGACAAGCCACAAACTGGGAGAAAAGACTTGTAAATCATATATCTTTGAAAAGGGACTTGTATCCAGAACACACAAAGAATTCTTTCAACTCAACAACAAGTAAGACAAACTATCTAATAAATAAATAGGAAAAATATTTAAATAGACATTTCACCAAAGAAGTGCATGAATGGCCAAAAAAAAAAAAAAAGATGCTTATCATCATTAATCATCAGGGAAATGTAAATAAAACCACAATTAGATACCAATTCATATCCACTAGAACGTCTATAATCAAAAAGAATGACAATGCCAAGAGTTGGAGAGAAGGTGGAGAAACTGAAACCCTCATACATTGCTGGTAATAATGTAAAATGGTACAGTCACTTTGGAAAACAATTTGGCAGTTTTTAAAAACTTAAATATAAATTTACCACACAAACCAGCAATTCTACTTCTAGGTATCTACTCAAAATAAATGAAAATATCTATCCACACAAAGACTTGTGCATGAGGGCTCATTGCAGCATTATTCAAATAGCCCCAAAGTCCAAATGTCCATCAACTGATGGACAAACAAAATGTGATTCATATTCACAACATGGACTATTACTCAGCAATAAGAAGGAATGAACTACTAAAACATGCAACAACATGCCTGAAACTCAAAAACATTATACTAAGTGAAAAAAGCCAGACACAAAAGACTACGTATTGTATGATTCAATTTATATGCAATTTCTAGAAAAGGCAAAACTGTAGCTTGAGGTTGCAAATGGGAATGGAGATTAACTGCAAACAGGTGTGAGGAAACTTTAAGGTGATGGAAGGGTGCCACACCTGGATTGAGGTGATGGTTATACAGCCGTGTAAGTTTACTAAAATTAATCAAACTATACACTTAAAGTGGGTCAATTTTGTGTATCTAAATTATATCTATCTTAATAAATCTTTTAAAAAATATCTGCTGTATGTGGTATATATATACAATGGAATACTACTCAGCCATAAAAAAAGACAAAATCGTCCCATTTGCAACAACATGGATGGGCCTGGAGGGTATTATGTTAAGCGAAATAAGCCAGAAAGAGAAAGACAAACACCGTATGACCTCACTTATATGTGGAATATAAACCAACACATGGACAGAGAAAACTCTATTGTGGTTACCAGGGGCAGTGGGGGTAGGGGGTGGGCACAAGGGGTGAAGGGAGACATGTATATAGTGATGGACAAACAAAAATGCACAACCCAAAATTTCACAATGTTATAAAAAAAATATTTGCTGCATTTAACAAGTCTTCTGACTTTGTCTGATGTGGCTTTTTCTCTAATACCTACCACGCCAGGGGATCCCAACACGTTGGATTTGTAGTCCAGGAAAAGCTAGTTTGCAGGTGATTTGGCCTGCTTGTTGCATGTCTTCCAATTGTCTTTAGGGATGTTCTGAGCTACTGAAGGAGAGGGACGTAGTATTCCAGAGTTCTACAGAAGATGGTTGCTTAAGATACCATATTTGGATAAGTGCAGGAAAAATCACTGAAGGAAGCCACTAAACTCTTAAATTCTCTTATTTTTATAACTGAAAAGAATGCTATTAGGTTCAAATTTGCAAAGGATTGAGTTGCCTTTTGCACTTGTAAGGGTCTATTGACACAGATAGAGAAGACTGTTCTCTGCACCTCTGATTCAGGGCATAAAGACCTATTTCTTACCAAATGCCACAGAAGAAGCTTATCCAACAGGAATGTAGCGTGTTCATAATGCAAGCAGATTATGAAGAAACTATGAAGTTCTTGAACAACAAAAAACAAAAGAACACAACCAGTTGCTGAGGTAGTCCCTCTGTTAGGGTTCTAGTTCCCATCCTTCCTACTTTAGAGGGTGAAAGCAGCTTCCCTCAATCACCCTGCTTTGCAGCCCTCCCTCTGTAGACAAAATAATTACCTTGATGAGCAAATTTGATCCTGTTATTCCTCTGTTTAAACCTTTCAATACAACCTGCTGCAATAGCCTGTAGCAGCTTCTCCAAACTTTAGTCAAAATATGAATTTTTGCCTTATTCCAGTGCTAACTATGCCGTGGCTACTTGAAGTGTCATTCATGGACCACCAGCAGAGGCATCACATGCGAGCTTGCTAGAAATACAGAATCTCGGGCTCCACCCCAGACCTCCTGAATCAGATTCAGCATTTAAGCAAGATTCCCAGGTACACGTGTTAAAGTTTGAGGAGCACTGATCTATACCTTCTTCATATTTTTGTTTAAATTGATGATCTTCTAAAAATGCAAATAAGGTTATGTTTACAGGAAACTATATGGTTAATATAAATGGGAAACCAGTACCATTTTCTGTAAATAGAATAGTCTCTGTAAAATTAAATACAATAAAAATAAAACAAGTCAGGAAAAAATGTGAAAGACTTTGAAATGGGCAGAAAAGTTTACTGGGTGTCTTGTCTACCACACCTTTCTGTGTTATTTGTACTTTTCATTGTCTTTGAGGAGTTTCCAACACTATAAGTTTTAGAAAGCTTATGCATAAAAAACTTAGGTAACACATAATTCTTGTCAATAGGAAGGCAAATGAATTTTGTCTGATGGAATGGATTTGATTATTGTCCTGTTGATATTGACTAGTTTTGTATCTAGTTGTAAATTCATCTCTGCCTCTTTATGTATGTGTTAGTGGAGTTCTCCTTTGAATTGATTATAACATCTTACTGGTTCACTCATTAATTAATTAGGTAAATAAAATCTTTGACATCTGTTTATTTTATATTTAAATGAAAGTCATAATTTCATATTTTAAAAAATTATCCTTTGATAAATACAATTTCCCATTCTAACTAGATATTGATGCCTTCTAACATTTCTAAGCCTGAAGCCATGCATCCATTTGATAAAAATGGAGATGAACAAATTTTAGATAGGTGTGCATTCATTCATTCAGCAAATATTTTTTTGAACACATGCTATTCATTTTAAGGGATGGGAATTCAGTAGTGAACAAAATATCAAAAATCTCTACCATTGATGAGCTTACATTCTAGTGAGGATAGACAGATACTACACAAAATAAATTAAAAAATTATATGGTATATTAGTTGGTGATAAGTGCTATTGAGAAAAATAAACCAGGGAAGGAGTTAGGAAGGGGTTATAATTTTATGTAGCTGGTGTCAGGGAGGGCATCATTGGGAAGATGAAACGCAAATGAAGACTTGAAGGAAGTGGGAGAGTGAGCCACAGGTATCCTGGGAAGAGCATTCCAGGTAGAGAGAATGGAAAGTGCAAAGGCCCTGGGGTTCATGGAACAGCAAGGAGTCTAGTGTGGTTCCAGGAGGGTGCATGAGGGAAGAGTGCTGAATGAGCTCAAGTTGTTGTAGGCTTTGCAGGTCACTGAGAGGACTTGGGTTACAATTCCAAGTGAGGTGAGGAGCATCACACCAGATGCCCTCGTCAATGGAATTAAAAGTTTTAACAGAAAAATTTTAAGAGAATAATGTTTTTTCACTACATGATTAGACATTATTTCTCTCTGTTGGAGAACCATCCAAAGTCCCTTGGCATAAGCACACTTGTCCTCAGCCACTCTTTGGAAACACCAGTTCATAGGAATTAGTCTAAACCCCTTAACATGACTTCTAATGCTCTTCAGCCCTAATCTCTTTAGAAATTAAAATTCCTTACATTGTCTATATACACATACACCAGACTGCTTACCATTCTCCGGGCCCTTTCTCTTAGCTCAAATGTCACCTCCACTGTGAATGTTTCTTTCATTTCATCAACTTCCCTCTCTACTCTCCAAGCACTTAGTAGATATCTGAATTAGTCAGGATAGGTGGGTAACAGACACTCCCTAAATCTTACAGGTCTAAAACAACAAAGATCTATTCTAGTTGCTGCAAAGTTTGCTTTGTGTTTGGGGGCCTCTCCTGAGCAGCTGACTTCATGTGTTGGCTCAATGTGGCACCTTAATTTCAGCTCATACTTCCACAATCACCAAGATATCACATGAAAACTCTGTATTTTTTTCAGATTGGCAGTTAAATGCTTCTGCCCATATCATTTTTTCTAACATTTATTGACCAATGCAACTCGCCTCTGCCTGGAAGAGGAACTAGAAATATTGGTAGACGGCATTCACCTTACCATAGTCCCTCTAGGAATGCTATGTCGGGGCAGTTTGTTCATACGTGTATCTCCCCCACCACGTCACACTGTGAGTCACTCTAGAGCAGCTGTACAAGTCATCATCTTGATCCATCTTGGACTAGCCCAGCCCTGTGCCTGCACTTAGTAGGTGCTGAATAAATGTTTTTTTTTAATGAATAGATAGTCACCATGGAAAGCTCAAAGGTGTGGCTCAGAGAAGTTGTATGCTCTGTATTTTTGCATTTTACTCTCTTTCTAGTAAAAAGCAGCCAAAATCCTGAAGTTTCCATTTGTTATCCTCTGAGTCTCAGGACATTGGGCTGGATTTCTCACCACTTGGCTGGGTCAAATCATGCGGTTTATGATTTTTAAAAAATTACAGAAAAGGACTGTTAGTTTCTCACTGTTGCTGGAATATTTACAACAGTATAATTTATGCTCCTACCCGCTCTCCAGGGAGCACAGTGTAGTTACAGGCATTACCTAATGCAGTCAGGCCTGGGGAGGAGGACGGAGGTGTATAATAACCTCCATTGTCTGGGGTAGAAACTCAGTGAGGTTCGGAGGTTTGGACAGGTGCACACGGGGGCCCATCAGCCTTGATTTCCTGACTTGGGTTCACACATCTCTCCATTCCCTCTGGTTCTGTCTTAAATTTTCAAAGCCAAAAAATGTATGAAAGCAAACATTTTAATTGGCTTCTTTTATGGTGAACTTTTTTCCAGTGTCTTTCTGATGTTTTAAACAACTTAGGTTCAAAATAATTAATATAATCACAAATTCACCAAAATAGCAAAGAATATTGCTCTGAAGCCACTCCTCAGGTTGGGCTGGATAAGCTCAGAGCATGAAATTAAATGACCTCACACGCCCATCCTCTTTTAAGTTTTCGTAACTGCAGACTTGAGAACATCTCCAAATGAAATCTATTAGGATTTAAGGAAATACATCCAACCCGCTTTCCCACCGCTGTCTCAGGATGTTTGCCCAGTGCACTGATGGCCTCAGATGGTGGGTTAGCTGCTCTGGCTTCTCTTCTTTGGGGAAAAAATGGGTCAGAGGTTAAAAAAAAACCCACCACACAATGTTGCAAGTCACCTGGCTTGCTCAATGCCTTTTTCCTTCTATTTTATTTATGGATTCATTCATTCATTTCTTCATCAATTTATCAGGCATTTACTGAGTACCTGCTCTGTGCTGGACCCTGGGCTGACTGCAGAGCATGGAAAAGCAGCTGGTCTCCAACCTCTGGGATCTCACCTTCCAGTGGGTGTATGGATAATTACAATCTAAGATGGTAAGTGCAATAATATGCACAGAATTTTTTTTTTTTTTTGGTGAGGAAGATTAGCCCCGAGCTAACATCTGTTGCCAATCCTCCTCTTTTGGCTGAGGAAGATTGGCCCTGGGCTAACATCTGTGCCATCTTCCTCTACTTTTTATATGGGATGCTGCCACAGCATGGCTTGATAAGTGGTATGTAGGTCCATGCCCAGGATCCGAACCTATGAACCCAGGGCCGCCAAAGCAGAGCACGTGAACTTAACCACTATGCCACCCAGCCGCCCCTCACAGAATATTTTAAGAGCCCTGAGGAGAGGCACCGCGTCAGCCTTGAGGTGGCTGGGGAAAAGGTCAGGAGGGCTTCCTGTAAGAGGTGATGGCACAAGGTCAGTGTTCAGGTATGAGATATCCATCCAGAAGAATGAAAGAGTGAATGGAAGGGGATGTTACAGGATTGGCCACAATGAGGGTCCTCTGGAGATTATTAGTCATGAATGTGAACTGAGACCGAGGAGCCTGGAGGAATGTTCTCCTCCAGCCACGCTCAGATGCTTGGAACAGGTACAGAGCAGGTGGAGGGGTTGGATCTTTCCAGGGCTTGGTTTTTCAACATGAGTATGAAGGAGAGAGAGAAGAGTAAAGATGATGAGGGTTCACGTAAGGGATGATTATATTTATGGCCAATGACACCTCAACTGGGAAGAGAGTGAGGGTAAGAGAAAGTGCAGCTGAAGGACTTTCAGAGTCTGGGTTCACGACCTAAGGGAGCGAGGTGGAAAGATAAGAGAAGTGGAGATTGGAAAGTGTGATGCTTGAGAGTGGGATTATGGGAAGGTTACAGTTTGGGTGGTGGTAAGATCATGGGAACCGGGCCTGAGGGAGGGTGCAGGACAGGGCGTTTGGAGGAGAGAAACTCAAGGCACTGAGGGAATGGAGGATATTGGATGGATTGTCTGCTCTATGTAGATATTAAAATCGCCAAGGCTTAGGACAAGAGTGGTAGTAGTTTCCTATTGCTGCTGTAACAAATTACCACAAATTTAGTGGTTTAAGCTACACAAATTTATTATCTTGCTTTTCTGTAGGTTAGAGGATCAACACAGGTCTCATGGGCTAAAATCAAGGTGTTGACAGGGCTGTGTTCCTTTCTGAAGCTTCTAAGGGAGAATTTGTTTCCTTGCCCTTTCCAGCTTCTAGAAGCCACCTGCATTGCTTGGCTTGTAGCCCCTTCCTCCGACTTCAAAGCCAACAACAGCAGGTCAAGTCCTTCTCTCATCACATCACTCTGACTTCTCTGCTCCTTCTTCCACTTCTAAGGACCCTTATGATTACACTGGGCCCACCTGGATAACGCAGGCTAATCTCTCTATTTTAAGGTCAGTTCATTAGCAACCTTAATTTCATCTGCAACCTTAACTTCCCTTTGCCATGTATATTAGTCTGCTAGGGCTGCCGCAACAAAATACTGCAGGCCGGGTGGCTTAAACAACAGACATTTATTTCTCATAAGTCTGGAGGCTAGATGTCCATGATCAGGGTTTTGGCAGGTTTGGTTTCTTCTGATGGCCACCTTGCAGATGGCCACCTTCTCACTGCGTCCTCGCATGGTCTTCCCTCAGGGCATGCATCCCTAGTGTCTCTCTGCGTGTCCAAATTTCCTCTTCTTATAAGGACACCAATCAGATTGGATTAGGGCCCAACATAAGGGCCTCATTTTAACTTAATCACCTCTCTAAAGGCCCTATCTCCAAATACAGTCCCATTCTGAGGTACTAGGGGTTAGAGCTTTAACATACGAATTTTGGGGCGATATAATTCAGCCCATAGCACTATGTAACATATTCACATGGTTACAAGTTTCAGGGATTAGGACATGGACATCTTTTGAGGGGGATGTTATTCTGTCTATCACAGGAGAAGTGTTGAAGAGAGTAACAATCATTTCAGTGCTAAAACCTTCAAGGAGTGGGGATGGGCCCAGGAGGTGTGTAGGTGACACCAACAAGGAATTCTGGTCTGAGAGTATATGCATCAGAATCACTGGAGGTTTGGGGAGAGAGGCTAGGGAAAGCAACAAGGAGGCTGGTCTGCTGGGTAATTAGACGGTGTGTGTGACAAAGGGGTACTTCTGGAGAATGTTGCAGGAGAATCAGCTTCCTTAGGTTGGAGCTTGGTATAGTCAGGGCAAGAAGGTGACAAGGACCCTCAGAGAAGAGGTTTAGGAGATCGCAGTGTTTCAGATCACTAGGTCAGAGGCACAGGGCAAGGTTTTGGTGGGTTAGGAAGAGGCTGAGATTGAGTCCGTGTAGGGGTACACAGGGGATGGGGCATGGCCTGGGAGATGACTGATGTAAACAGAGACGTGAGGCATCTTATTTACTACTCAAGCCCTTTCCCAACCCCACCACCTTCCAAAAGCTTTCCCCAAGTTCATACTTATCTCATTCCTCTCATTTTTCTTCACTGAAGATATCATTTGATTTTGTACTTAATTTTTCTTGGTCTATACAGTTAGACAATTGTATGGTTTGTCCATACAATTCAACTGTAGTTTCTTCTAGGGCAGAGACCGTATTTGATACCCCCAAATGATGCCAAGGACAGTCCTGGGCATGTAGTTCACATGCTTAATAAATAATTGATTAAGTTCCCTATGTACTTTATTTCTAGAAGAGATAACAGGCAGGATACATCCACCACCTTCTATGCTTCCATTTTTTCTTACAATTACCAAATTTCCAATAGCTTGAAAATTTTGCCGGAAGTATAGGGTGATCTTGTTTCCTTACAGATCTGTAATGACAGCTGATACTTACTGAGCACTTTCTTGGTGTGGGTGCCATGTTCCAAGCATCATGTCATTGAATTTAATCCTCCCAGCAACTCGATGAGGGAGATACTTTTACTCGCCTCATTTTGCAGATGAGGAAACTAAGGTCTGGGAAAGTTAAACAACATTTCTTGAGGTCACACAGCTGGAAGGTGGTGGAACCAGATCTCAAACTCAGCTCTGGGTGAACCCAAATCCCATTCCTCCATCTGGATGGGAAGCCTTCCATGTGTCAGTCTTCCTTTCTTCTCTAGCTGTGAAACGGCAATTGATAATGCTTATAAAAGTATTACTTGTACAAGATGTCTGCTTTTAGACTTTGTCGTAAAGCTTTGTTTTTGTTGTGCAAAATTTAAACCTCCAGAGTCCAGGCTCTTGCTATGACTTCAGTATGAGTTTGTAGCCAAGGAGCTTCTGATTGTGTGGAAATGAAGTCTAGAGTTTAGATCTTCTCTGAACAGACTTGCCAGGAACTCCAGTGTTCTTTCTTGTCTACTCTACAGAACTCTCTTTCCTGTGATTTGTGAAGATGTCAATGAAGCCAAGAGATGCTTCCACCTGGGACATCAGCCTTGTGGCAAGTGTCTGCTCTGTGAGTCTTTCCAAATGAAGGAAGGATGACACGTTTTCTAAGCACTTCATTTAAAACCATAGTGTAGTAAACTTCTTTCTTTTTTTTAAAGCAAAAATATTTTATCAGTTTGCTCTGTGTGTCGGAGGTGAGGGCAGGGGGATTAACTTAGGAGCAGAAATTCTGTCAAGGTCCAGAGTATTTTGTGCCTTCATCATCTTTTTCACATTTTCTATTTCTTCTTGCGTGTGTCTAGAGAAGTTGCATCTCAGTTGTATTGGCCTGTTTGACCCAGTGCTGTAGGGTGGAGAAAATGTTCTAAGCCATTCCAGGAAGCAGCCCAATTTTCTCTAAAGGTCACGGAATTTCAAGTCACACATGTGCAGCTGGATCCGTGCTTTAAACTACTCCAGAGAGAGGGCTCTCTGAACTCCTAAAGTCTCCAGGGAAGGAAATGCCACAACGGCTTTGACAGCAGTGAACTTCAGTGTCTCACAGCCTTGCCATTGCAGAGTGAGTTTCATTAGCTAACTGAAATCCCAGCTTTGGAGAAAGCGAGATTCGGACCTTGTTTTTCCCTTGGTGTGGCTTGGCTTGCTCTCTCTGATGTTCATCTTCCCGTAGAATGTGTCTCCCGGGAGCCATGACCCATGTTATTGCCAGAGTCCATATTTCTGCAGCACACAGAAACATGAGCTGATGTGGGTCTCCTAGGAGCCTGTTCATGCCTGGGTCTGTGGTTGTAATGAAGCATTGGAGAAATCTCCTTGGTACTACTGCTGAAGGCTCAGGCATTGATCTGATTTTGATTGGCATCGGCAGGTGGACACCTGAGAGCTACGGGCTCTGGTTATCCTGTAGCAAGTGGATGAATGCTCTGGTGGTGGTTCTTCAACGTTGGTGTGTTAGTAAGGAATATAGAGCCTTAGGCTCTTAGACATAGGATAGGGCCTGGGCGTTTGTACTGTTAGAAAGTTCCCCAGGAGATTCTGACACATTCCAAAGTCTAAGAGTCTCTGTTGGAAGCACAACAGTAATTATTATATGTCTTCTAATCTAGTTTCATGCTAGTGAGATGTTGTGCTTATAAATGAAAGTATATTTCTTGAGGGTAACCTTTTGCAAAATCGTCTCTTATTGCATCTAGAAGGGAAGAAATAGAAGGTACCAAAGCTGCTATCTTCTTACAAGGCAATCAGGAGAAAGCCTGAATCATTGATAAGGAGGGTTACTAAGCAACCACTTGCTGGGTGAAGGATGATAAAAGTACTTCAGATGAAAACTCCTCTGCCTAGGGAGAGAGAGCTTTAGGCTCCACTTAAAGAATTGTTACTCACTTTATTCTGCTTCTGCTATTATTGCTGGAAAACACACCTGAAGACAGCATCCTCATCAAACACTTAAATTCTAAATGATATTTCAAATGAAAGCTAAATAATTTATGCAAGAAGGTAAAAACAGAAGCCTTAAGTAAATAGTTCTTGATGAAGGGTAACTGAGTAAACTAATTTCTACTTGCATGTGAAGTTTTGCTAAAGGACCATTTTCTCAAATAGATAGGAAACAGTATTGCCCATTAATATAACTGAATCTTGCAAGAGGCCTAGCGGCTGTCGGGCCTGCTGAGATTTGAACATTTGAACCTTGGTTTCTCAGGATGTGGAGGGGTTTCCATGCTGCTATTTGGCTCAAATACACCTTCACTGCCTCTCTCTTATTCCCATGACAGGAACCAACAGGCCAGGTATGGGAATTAAAAAAACAAAACAAAACAAAACTTCAAAATCAACAGGAAAACTGGTACTAAACGTTCCAAGAGACTTTCTCCTCTGTTGGAAAATTCTTACAGGGGCCTGGTAACTGTTGACATTCCCATAGACAGCATGTGTGTGTATTTTTAAAAACGCCTGGGCTTAGGCTCTGTGAAGAAAGCACTCCCTTTAGAGGTAGGTGGTTAACGCTGGCTTCCTGTGAGTGCCTGGAGGACACACTATGATTCTCCACAAGGGTCTTTTCAGGTCCAGCCGTTAAAGCCAGGACTGACAGGGCCTACGACACAGTGGACTGATGTTTACCTGGCCGCATTTTCTAAATTCAAATTCATAACCTGGGAACTGTTTGCAGGGCACTGCACAGAATATTTGAAATCAGGACTGTTGTTAAAAACTGCAGATGTATAAATATTTCACCTAACTTCAGTGCTGGGGTCCAACCACCGTGTTCTCAGACACAAGGCAAGGAGAAGAAAATTGTCTTGGTCACAATTTTCTCTCCAAACATGTTCCACCCGGGAAGGACTTTGAGGGGCTTATTTGAGGTTATATTTGCTACCTTTCCTAGCATTCTGACTTTAATCCTATAAAGAAAATGTGAAAAGGAGCCTCTTTTCTCTAAGGAGCCCCTATATCATTCCACTGGGAACAGAATAAATTTTCTGGATTAAAAAATAAATAAATCAATGTTTTGTTTGGTCTCAATGGTTAGGAATGTTGGACTGGGAAAAGTTGTCCTTTTTGCTTCTGGTTTTTTGCTTTCATATTTTATATGGTCAGTTTCATATGATCAACTCTACAGAGCTACATGACTTGGGCTGGAGACCCCTCAGCTGTCAGGCTGCTCAGGTGGGCAGAGGGAGCGGGGAGCACAGTGCTCCTGGCCCCAGCAGGCTGCTGGGCAGTGTGTGTGTGAGGTTGTCATACCGTCCACCTGTGTGCCATTTGGGTCCAAATCTAAGATGCCAGTCCTCCACTGATGCAGAAATGCTGATGTGAGCTCAGCCTCTCTCCCTCCATCTAACCAAGACACTCTGGCCACTGTGGAAAGCCAGTGCTCATCCACTGCAAGCTGGAGATGTGATGGGCCAATGACCCTCGGAAACCTGGGGGGGAAGGAGAGAGGAAAGAGCATTTATCGAATTCCTGCTCTGGGCTAGCTGTTTTATATTTTTATTTCCTTAAAAACTCCCTCAGGGGCTGGCCCGGTGGTGCAAGCGGTTAAGTGCGCGAGCTCCGCTGCGGCGGCCCGGGGTTCGCTGGTTCGGATCCCGGGTGCGCACCGACGCACTGCTTGGTAAGCCATGCTGTGGCGGCGTCCCATATAAAGTGGAGGAAGATGGGCACCGATGTTAGCTCAGGGCCGTCTTCCTCAGCAAAAAAAAGAGGAGGATTGGCGGATGTTAGCTCAGGGCTGATCTCCTCACAAAAAAATAAATAAATAAAAATAAAATAAAAAAAAAAAACTCCCTCAAACCACTTTGTGAGATACGAAATGGTACCCCCATTTAATGGATGAGAAAACTGAGGCCCTGCCTGGTGAAATCCTTTGCCGGAGGTCATGCAGTCGGCAAGTGGCTGAGCCAAGATTTGAGCTCACGTCTGCCTGATTGGAAATCTGTGCCATCTCTACTGCCTTATACTGGAATTGGGAGATTAAATCCATCTGATCTGGTAGAAGGGCAAAGCTTTTTTTCAGTGAAGCGTCTCTTCTTAAACGGAGCTAAGGAACAGACCTTCCCCTGGTAGGGGACATTTGTCGCTGGGAGACTGTCCGGCACTCAGCACACCGTCCTCTGTGGGGGGAGTTCTCCCCTGTGCTGTGTCCTGGGTGGAGGCAGCAGCGGCAGGACGGATGTCTTGGGGGCTTTGGGAGCTTCCTGTGACTTGGCAGAGGTGGGCTCCTAATTCCATTGTCCGTGTGGTAGGTTCTCTGCTGTGTACTCAGTTTCCCAGACTAACCATCCTCCAGTCTTCTCTCCAACACCCTTCCGATAAATCCTTCCCTGCTGAGTTAGCCCAGCGAGGTTTCTGTCACTTACAAACCGAGAGCCCTGACAGCTCCATCCTCCTAGAGATAACTGCAGACCCGCAGCAAACAGGACTGCGGATCCCTCCTCAACAACGGGAGACTCCCATTCCTTTGACTCCTCTCCCCTCTGCTCTCCCCCTGGAACTCATTTCTCTTTCCATAGGGAGTGTGCAATTGGAAACTCTATTCATTTTCCTACCCCAGGAAAGATTCTGAAATGTATTTATCTTAAGTGGAAAAGGCTTATAAGAGCTTCAAGCAGACCTCCTCACAGGGGAATTTGCAGTTGAGCAGACTGATAAATCAAGCCGAGAGGCAAAGGGCTGAGCTGCATCTGAGGAAATGAGGTTCCCGGGAGACTTCGGAGGGGTCTTCTTTGACAAGGGGGTTATCTTCCAGGGCTTCTGTGGATATCACCCAAGTAGGCCCACATTGGACCCCCAGTCAGGACCTCTCCAGAACTGTGGGAAACCTCTGGGAGCCAGAATATTTGCCGTCAGGGCTTGTTGAGCCTCTGACGAAGGAGGTGGGATGGAGGGAAGCGATGGTGAGAATGGCTTTGTCTCCTGGGAAGATTCTCAGTTACATTGCAGCGGGGTGTCCCAGAGGAGTGGGACTGAGAGAGTTCTCTGTCTCAACTCCGGCAAGACTCCCCTCCTTCAGGGACTACCACGTGGTACCTGGACTGTAAATCCTGTCTGTGAAACCCAAGGAGAGTTCCTGAAAATATACAGGAGGGGTGCAGAGGCAAAGTCCGGGTGAAGCTGGCTTTCCAAAGCAAGTGCACTATTTTGCATTCATTTGGGTGGCCCTTGGAGGGCATTGACGGAGGCCACTGATAAGAACCCAATTCTGTAAGGGAGTGATGGGGAGTGGGGCACAGAAGGAGATTTCTCTATAAGAAACTATCTATCGCTAAAGGATTTTAAGGCCTCTGTATTCAGAGTCCCTCCACACCCTCGCTTTGGAAAAGTGACTGAACCACTCTGAACTTCAGTTTCTTTTTCTGACAAACAGACAAAAAATGACATCTACCTCAAAGAGCTGTTGGGAAGACTCTATGAGATAATGATACTCATCTAAAAAATAGTAAAGTACTGTTCCCATATATCATTCTAATGCAATATTATTTTAATACTAAAATGAATGAGATGTTCTTCATGATAAAGGAGCTTCTTCTACATGGTCTCTTTTGAGTTTCTATGCAGGTGGCTTTTTGTTTCTTTAATTCTGCAGAGTGAAAATAGTACTTCCCATATCCTGCTTGGTCTCCTTTTTTCTTCTTCGACCCCATGGTGGGAAGAAAGGGGCTGGGGCTGCCCTGGGAATAAACAGTTAGAGGAGAGTGCAGAGGGCTCATACCCATGGAACTTCAAAAGGAGTTTGAAAGGTCTCAGGGGAAGGATGCTGCTTTGAGTTGATTTTTTTAAAAAACTGGAATATCACTTTAGAAAAGGATGATATGGTGGCTCAGTTTAAATGCTTGGAGTAGAAACCCAAGAGGAGAGAGTCTCCACGATGGGGACCGTGTTTTGAGCTCCATATTAGAAGTGGCAGGCTTTGCTCTCAGGCTTTCAGGAGCTCTGCACTCGGCTCTCCCTAGGAGGGCTCGCGGAGAGGGGGGATTCCAATCAAGTGGATCGAGAGCATCCTTACTCTGGGTCTTTAATGGGGGAGAGTGTTCCAGTGGCTACAAACTTCAGGAAGCCAGGTGGCCCAGCCTGTGCACTGTTTGGAGCAGTGATCGAGAGGATGGATTTGGGGGTTTGAATTGTGACTCTGACACTTACAAGCTGCATGGGCTTGGATAAGTTTTTTAACCCCCACAAGCACCGTTCTTCTCACCTGTTAAACAAGAACAATGATAGTACCTACCTCATAGGTGGTGAGAATTTGTGAAAATGCATGTAATTAGATATAATTATCAGATAAGAAAATTATAACACAATACAAGAAAATACATGAAACTAGATATAACCCACGTAAGTAGGTGACAACTGTTACCGTTTGCCCAAGACTGAGGGACTTCTGGGAGTGGGACTTGCGGGTTTGAAACTGGGATAATCCTGGGCAACCAGGGCAAGTTGGTTACCCTACAGGCAGGTGCTAAATGCGTGGCAGTTATAAAGTCATGGCTACAGGAACAGAAGCGTGAGAAGGAATGCTGGTTCTTACAGCGGTAGCAGACACTGGTCCAGTGCACCTGTTAGGGACATCGCCCAGTGGCCCACAGCTAGGACAGACTGGCGGAACCCCTCAGGAGGTTAGGACTCCCAGAACTGCAGAGGGAGAGCAGCCCCGGAGCAGGCTGCGGAGAGTCAGTGCCACCAGCAGCTTGGGGGAATGCAGAACACGGCTGCCTGGCTCTGAGGCAGCCTGCCAGGATGCATCTGGCCAGTGTACCAGCTTTGCTAGTCTGCCCTGATCCACAGGGAAACCACAATGACACAGGCAATGGCAGGGCAGGGCCACTTCACCAGAGGCCACGGAAGCAGAAGCCTCCAGAGCACCACGGCCATTCTCCAAGAGCCTCAGCCTCCTGGCCCAGATGGGAGATGGATGGGCAGGTAAAATCAGTAAAGAGGAAATCTGCAAAGGAAATACAATCACTGAAATGATTAGAAACTTTAAAATATCCAAGAGGAAAAAGAAGAGTTAGACCCTCTGTATTCGAAGTGGAGAGACCCCACATCTTACCCTCATCTTTGCCATTAATGTGCACTTTGTCCTGGAGAAAGTCTCTTCCACTTCCTGGGCCCCAGTCTCCATTTGTAAATTGAAAGAGCTGGAGTAGATTATCCCAAAGTGCTTTCAGCTCCAAAATTCTCTTACCCTACGAGGGCTCAACTCAAAGAGAGGGTGTAGGGCCTGCCTGTTTTCTCACATGTCACCATCATGGAATATTTAAATTTTGGATTTTAAAATATATATTCTGAGCTGAAGAGGAAAAGTACAGTAGTCCCCCCTTATCCACAGTTTCACTTTCTGCAGTTTCCGTTAGTTACCCACGGTCAACCTCGGTCCAAAAATATTAAATGGAAAATTCTAGAAATAAACAATTCATAAGTTTTAAATTGCGTGCTGCTCTGAGTAGTGTGATGAAATCTCGAGCTGTCCTGCTCAATCCTGCCCAGGACGTGAATCATCCCTTTGTCCAGTGGATCCACACAGTATACACAACCCGCCTGTTAGTCACTTAGTAGCCATCCTGGTTATCGGTATGCTATTACAGTATAGTGTTATAATTGTTCTATTTTCTTATCAGTTATCGTTGTTAATCTCTTACTGTGCCTAATTTATAAATTAAACTTTATCATAGGTATGTATGTATAGGAAAAAACATAGTATATATAGGGTTCAGTACTATCTGTGGTTTCAGGCACCCACTGGGGGTCCTGGAACGTGTCCCTGTGGGTAAGAGGGGATGACTGTACTTGCAGCACAGGTTTCAGCCTCTTTTTTTAACTACCTCCATGAAATAACTCCTGATTTCCATATTTCTAGCAAAGGGCCCATCATTCTTATCACCTACTTCCTTCATGATGTTAACATGGCTTGTTTCCATCTCTCCTGCTTGAAGGTGCCTGCTTAACATTACCATATCAATCTGCTTTTTTTTTTCTATGTGTTTATTTATTGTTGTTATTATCTACTACTTAATGAAGGAAATCATACGGTATTTGACCTTCTCCCTCTGACTTATTTCACTTTGCATAATACCCTCAATGTCCATCCATGTTGTCACAAATGGCTGGATTTCATCGTTTCTTATCGCTGAGTAGTATTCCATCGTGTATATATACCACATCTTCTTTATCCATTCGTCCCTTGATGGGCACTTAGGTTGCTTCCAAGTCTTGGCTATTGTGAATAACGCTGCAGTGAACACAGGGGTGCACGTATCTTTACGCATTGGTGTTTTCAAGTTCTTTGGATAAATACCCAGCAGTACTGTTTTCCATAGTGGCTGTACCAGTTTGCACTCCCATCAGCAGTGTATGAGAGTTCCCTTCTCTCCACATCCTCTCCAACACATGTTGTTTCCTGTCTTGTTAATTATAACCATTCTGACGGGCGTGAGGTGATATCTCATTGTAGTTTTGATTTGCATTTCCCTGATAGTTAATGATTTTGAACATCTTTTCATGTGTCTGTTGGCCATCTGTATATCTTCTTTGGAGAAATGTCTGTTCAGGTCTTTTGCCCATTTTTTGATTGGGTTGTTAGTTTTTTTTGTTGTTGAGATGCATCAGTTCTTTGCATATTTTGGAGATTAAGCCCTTATCAGATGTATGGTTTGCAAATATCTTCTCCCAATTGTTAGGTTGTCTTTTCATTTTGTTGATGGTTTCCTTTGTTGTGCAGAAGCTTTTTAGTTTGATGCGGTCCCATTTGTTTATTTTTTCTATTGTTTCTCTTGCCCGGTCAGACATGGTGCTTGAAAATATGTTGCTAAGACTGATGTCGAAGAGTGTACTGCCTATTTTTTCTTCTAGAAGTTTCATAGTTTCAGGTCTTACATTCAAGTCTTTAATCCATTTGGAGTTAACTTTTGTGTATGGTGTAAGGTAAGGGTCTACTTTCATTTTTTTGCACGTGGCTATCCAGTTTTCCCAACACCATTTGTTGAAGAGACTTTCTTTTCTCCATTGTATGTTCTTGGCTCCTTTGTCAAAGATTAGCTGTCCATAGAGGTGTGGGTTTATTTCTGGGCTTTCAATTCTATTCCATTGATCTGTGTGTCTGTTTTTGTGCCAGTACCATGCTGTTTTGGTTACTATAGCTTGGTAGTATATTTTAAAATCAAGGAGTGTGATACTTCCAGCTTTGTTCTTTTTTCTCAGGATTCCTTTACTTATTCGGGGTCTTTTCTTGTTCCAAATAAATTTTAGGATTCTTTGTTCTATTTCTGTGAAAAATGTTGTTGGAACTTTGGTAGAGATTGCATTGAATCTATAGATGGCTTTAGGAAGTATGGACATCTAAACTATGTTAATTCTTCCAATCCAAGAGCATGGAATATCTTTCCATTTCTTTGTGTCTTCTTCAATTTCTTTCAGCAATGTTTTATGGTTTTCTGTGTACAGCTCTTTCACCTCTTTGGTTAAGTTTATTCCTAGGTATTTTATTCTTTTTGTTGCAGTTGTAAATGGGATGGTATTCTTAATTTCTCTTTCTGCTACTTCGTTGTTAGTGTATAGAAATGTAACTGATTTTTGTATGTTGATTTTGTAGCCTGCAACTTTACCATATTCGTTTATTACTTCTAAAAGTTTTCTGGTGGATTCTTTAGGATTTTCTGTATATAAAATCATGTCATCTGCAAATAGTGACAGTTTCACTTCTTCCTTTCCAATTTGGATTCCTTTTATTCAATCTGCTTTTAATATCACCAAAAACAACACTAACAATAAAAACCTTCCACAGATCCCCCTTGGTCAAGAGGACCAAGTCTCCACGCAGCCATTCCCCTTCTAGATCCAACTGCCCTTTGTCAAAATCTCCCCTTCCTCAGCCACAGGACTTTCTAATGCGGCCTACTGCACCCAGAATGCTGTCGACATTCTCCTTCTCTGAACCTTTGCTCAAGGTGTTCACTTTTTCAAGTACGTCCCTACGATTCTGCTCTCAATTCCATGTGTGGATTTTTTTCCCCACACATTGAAGCAATTCTCCAACACCAGCTGGGTGACCGACAATTCAACTCAATTCTGACACTATCTACCCAGAGATAGCATCTGATCCCACAGGATAAGGGCTCATTCCACAACACTACCCATCACTCCACTCCCCCCCACACACATTAGATGCCAGTCACAAGTTGAGGTTGTCACCTGTGCTTCTGACCTACCTGCTATAGATCAAAGGTTCCAACAAACTCCTCCTTGGGTTTGATTAATTTACTAGAGTGGCTCACAGAGAAACATTTTACGTACTAGGTTACCAATTTATCATGAAAGGATATAATGCAGGAACAGCCAAATGGAAGAGATGCATAAGGCAAGATACATGGGAAAGCGTGCAGAGCTTCCGAGCTCTCTCTGAACACCCTGCTCTCCCCAAATCTCTATGTGTTCACCAACCTGAAACTCTCTGAAGTCTGTCCTTCTGGGTTTTTATGGAGGCTTCATTACCTAGGCATGATTGATTAAATCATTGGCCATTGGCGATTGATTCAACCTCCAGCCCCTCTCTCCTCCTCGGAGGTCAGGGGGGCGGGACTGAAAGTTCCAACCCTCTAATCATGTGGTTGGTTCCCCTGGCAACCAGCCCCCATCAGTTGGTCACTCAGGGGCTTTCCAAAAGCC
Source organism: Diceros bicornis minor (assembly GCF_020826845.1). Lineage (NCBI taxonomy): Eukaryota > Metazoa > Chordata > Mammalia > Perissodactyla > Rhinocerotidae > Diceros > Diceros bicornis. The sequence goes on from NC_080748.1 coordinate 32,290,463, forward strand.
ACCTTATTAATATAACAAAAGACACTTTTACGGCTCTTGTCACTTAGGAAATTCCAGGGTTTTAAGAGCTCTCTGACAGGAATGGGGACAAAGACCAAATATATATTTCTGATTATCACAGTCTCCGTGTCCTCTCTGGGGATTAAACATCTTACCCATATTCAGTGTCCACTCCCACCTCACCTGTGCAGCTGTCCCTCGTCACCTCAGCTCACAGCACTCTCTTCTTCCTCTCAGTCTCTAGCTCATCACTGTTCTCCATGTGGCCCACAACTACCAACATCGCGTCACCTGGAAACTGGTTGGAAATACAGAATCTCAGGTTCCACCCAGACCACTGAATCAGAGCCTGCACATTAACAGGATCCCTAGAGGATTCTCATGCACATTAATGTTTGAGGAGTACTGCCTGGACCACTGGAGGCTTTATCTTTTCTGTACTGGTTTACTTCAAGCCTCCTCAAAGGCCAGGCTCATCTATTGTAACTTTTTGTTTCCTCAGAACACTTAGCACAATGTCTTATTAATGTTAATTAATGAATTCCTCTTAATTGATGGTTATTATACTTTCAATCTCAACTGAGGTGGGATAGATCTTCTAATGTGTGAAAGAGAAATATTCAGGAAAATGGATTATCCTTTCTCTTTTCGTCTCCCCTCTCTGTACACACACACACACACACACACACACACACACACACACACACACTCACACACAGCCTAGATGTAGATCTCTGCAGGAACTCTGCTGACTACAAGGATGAACAGACAGTCAGCCAGCAGCAAACCAACCAGAGACGTCACTGGAGCTGCTGTGGATCACCCCCGGGCATTTGTTTACTGGTGCCCACCCGGGCACTGTCTGGGCACATCCTCCCATCCCGACTTGCCTTGTCTTTCTCTCTGTTTTTTAAGAACCTTACCCATCCCTTGTTTAAAGTCTAAAAGGAAATATCCTCAGCAGGACTTACCAAGCCCAACTTCAACAATCAGGATAACTCTCTCTGGGGAGTGGGGGGCTGGGGTGGAAGGCAGTGGGGTTCCTTCCAAGGGCACAAACACTTTGCAGACATGATATTAATCCTCATGACTTCCTGGGAAGTATGGAGTAGAGCAGAGAGGACTCTTCCAGTACCTTTTAAATACAGATCTAAAATAAAGGCATAGGGAGGAGAAGAGACTTTATAACTTCCATATGTTTAGCCTCCACATTTATATGTAATCTCAGGACCTTTACACGTATTAGCACAAACCTTATGGGGGATCCCTTACCACCAGTTGTTAGAGGAGGAAAAGTCCCAACTTGGGTTTACAGGTGGGTCAACTTACTATGTGGGTGCCAGCTGAAAATGGATGACACTGACACTTCAGCCTCACTTGGGAGTGGCCTTGAAAGACAGTGGCTAGGGAAAATTCTCCCAATGGGCAGAGCTTCAGGTGGTGCACCTGGTCATCCACTTCCTGTGGAAGGAGAAATGATGGGGGTTAGAATTTATATAAACTTTTGGGCAGTGGTGAATGGACCGGATGGCTGGTTAGGCTTGGAAAGAGAAATCTTAGAAGATCAGGGATAAGGTGTTCTGAAGTAGAGGCACATATAGACCTGTTTGTGTGGATATGAAGTGGGTATGATGTGTGAAAATCTTTGTGTTACATGATAGAGCCCTCCTGAGAACTAGAGAAGAGACACTAAGCAACCTAGTGGACAGAATGACACAGCCAGTTATCATCAGCTGGATTAAATTATCAGCCATCCAAATACTGGCCTGATTGTCACATGAATGGAGTAGCCATAATGTGAGAGATTGAGGTTATGTATTGGCCCAGTAGACTGGGCTACCACTTTCTAAAGCTAATTTAGTTACTGCTGCTTCCAAATATTCAGGCTGCCAGCAGGAGAGACCAACTCTGACTCCTCAATATGGAATCAACCACTTGTTTACAATTTGACTACACTGGGCTCCTTCTTTTCTGGAAGGGCCAAAGATTCTGCCCTAATAGAAGGAATTACATATTTCAGGTATATATTTTCCTTTTCTTGACAGGTCCTTAGCCAACATCACTATCTGAAAGCTTATGGAGTTTTTGAACCAAGAGCGTGGAATCCCACACAATATGGCATCCGACCAGAGAATATACTTCTTATCATAGGAAATGTGAGAGGGGGCCTATGGACATGGGACCCACTAATTATACTATCTACTACACCATTCAGAAGCTACCAGCTACCAGGATGATCTGCTAGGTCTGAGTTACAGAATCAGCTCAACAATAATAATCTACAAAGATGGGGCACCATTCTCCAGGAAGCAGTATACACATTGAATCAAAGATGCTTCTGTGGTACTATTACAATAAGAAGAATACATGGGTCTGAGAACCAACGGGTGGAAGCATGAGTAGTGCCATTTGCCACAACTCACAGTGGCCCCCTGGGGGATTTTTACTTCTCATTCCCACAACTCTGGGCTCTTCAGGGTTAGAGATTATGGTCCCCCAAAGGACATACTTTTTGCCAGAGGACACGGCAAGAATCCCATTAAACATAAAGCTATGGCTGCCAACTGGGCATTTGGGTTCATTGTGTCCAGGAACTAGCAGAAGAGGAGTCATCATCTTGGCAGGATGATGACAAGTGATGATCCTTATCACCAAGAAAAAGTGGGGCTGCTGTTATATAATGGAAGCAAGGAGGAATATATGTGGCCCTCCGGTGATATACTTGGGTGCCTCTTGGTATCCCCTTTCCCATTTGTGATGGTAAATGAAAGAGTGTTGCAACCTTGGCCTGAGAAGGTCATAGTGGCCAGAAATTCATACTCCTTGGGTAGAAGAGTCTGGGTCATGACCCTAGGTAAGCCGCTGGGGCCAGCAGATGTGGTGGCTGACATAAGAGGAATCAAACAGGGATAGCAGAAGAGAGAGATGCTAAGTACTGGCCACGTTCCTGATAACAGATGCGGGGTTGGGAGTTATAATTCATCACGCTAAACTTCCTCTGAGTTTCTCCAGGAAGATATGTTCTCTGGACCCATAAATTGTTGCTCCCCAAATGGACGTGAAGAAGTGGATCTGAATAGTGCAAGAAGTGGATTGTGGTGGGTACAAAGATGTTCTTCTCAGATCCCCCTTCAAGGAATGACTTGTTGCCCCAGTTGTCAGCATAGGTCTTCAAGCTGCCAGCTCTTTCAGAGTTTGCCTCAACCGTAGAAAGCTGACTCATCCAAGGCCAACCTACCTCCAGTGACTGATTGAGGTAGGTGGAAGGGCCTAGCTATTTCAGTCCCATATAGGACTACCCTGATGGGTCATATATGCTCCTGAGCTCTTTGTGGGGTTGGCCAAGGTTTTGTTGTGCCTGCATCAGTTTGACTTCTCCTTCTGGTCAATCCTACTGCTCTCCGTCTCTTCTGCAGCTGTTGATCCCTAATAAATACCTTGAAAGCCAAACTCCATCTCAGAGTCTGCTTCTGGAGAATCCAGTATCACCACCAATCTGCAACAGTTGATACCAGGAGTGGTTCAGCAAAACAGGCAATAAGATGGGGTTTGGAAACTGGATCACTTGCCATCCACCTGCTAAAGAGGACCTCATCACTAGCGAGAGGTGGAGCATAGACAGCTCCTGACAAAATGTGGTGATCCCATTGCTCAAAATGTCACCAGTGGTGAATTGGGAGCATTAGCTAGAGCAATTTTTCAAGCATTTGAGAAGAGTGAAGGAAACAGTAATTGTAAGGACTGGATTTTACTCAGTGACTTCGAGCAAAACTCTCAGCATAATAGTTCAGAGGTATCTATCTCGAGTTAAAAAATCATAACCTTATTGTGAAGTTCAAAAAAAAATCTTGGAGGCTATAAGAACTTTTATCAGTCAGGAAAATGTCACTGTCACTGAAATAGTACAACTGAAAGTCAAGAACTTCAGTACCAGGCATCCCCTGGACGCTCCATGCTTTGAGCTGGACAGACACCTCCTTTGTGAGTGCTGCATGCACCCACCTTCCTGAGCCCAGGCTGAGTCGAGTGCTTTATGAGACGCATCCTATTTGGACTCCTTGATGCTAAAGAACATGCCATAGAAAATCTTGCTCACCTTCCTCCAGCAAAAGACTTTCCAGCTTACACTTCAAGATGCATTCTGTCATGGGCTGCTTGCAAACAGTTCTGAGAAGCTTCAGCTTAATGAGCTGGCAGCTGCATTTACCTTGGGCTGAGTTTTGTTCCAAATAGCTGAGAAGAGCCTTGAGGAGCCTTGAATCCCCAAGGAACTTATCTAAGTTGTGAGTCATTGCTCTTTACCTATAAAACAGTTCTGCCAAGAGCTCAGTGTATGTAGCCTGAGAGGTAGATACTGGGCAACTGTTTTGGTTTGTTACTTGTGTCTGTTTTATAATAAATACTGTTTTTTCTCCTTGATTTTATGTGGCATCCAGACCTCTTTCAACTGTTGTCTCATTTCACCCTCTTAATAGCCCTGCAAAATAAACAATTATCATCTCCATTTGATATATGAAGAAATAAACTTCAAATTCATTTAATGCGATGCTTAGAAAACTTGAATAAAGATTAGTTTTAAAAAAGTTCTTACAGAGTCCAAGCATTGACTTAAATTAGTTTTATATAAGATTACATAAAAATGTACAAATCTTATTTTTATATTTAGGGTATCATATTCTGATACACCATACATTTTCCTGTTGATATACAGTATTAAATTAGTTTCAGATGTACAACATAGTGATTTGAAATCTATGTACATTACGAAATGATTACCACAAGTCTAGTAACCATCTGTCATCATACAAAGTTATTACAACATTATTGATTGTATTCCCTATGCTATACATTACATCCCTGTTACATATTTATTTTATAACTGGAAGTTTGTACTTCTTATCCCCTGCACCTATTTCGCTCATCCCCCAGCCTCCTCCCCTCTGGCGACTGCCAGTTTGTTTCCTGTATCTATGAGTGTGTTGTGTTTTGTTTTATTTGTTCATTTGTTTTTTAGATTCCACATATAAGTGAAATCATACAGTACTTGTCTTTCTCTGTCTGACTTATTTCACTTAGCATAATACCCTCTAGGTCCATCCATGTTGTTGCTAAAAAATGTACAAATATTCTATATGGTTATATTCATTACACAACCATTAAAAAATCTACTAATTAAATATAAACAAGACAAAAATATCAGTAGCATTCAAGTTAACAACATCCGTTTTGTATGTTAGGTGATGTTTTGCTGAAACTAAATTGCCAACAGTGGGTTTAATAGTAGACCCACATATCTACATTTTTTATACTTCACTTGTAAGCATGATTCCTTTTATTAGTTTGAGATGTTGTATTACCACAGTCACTGTTCTCCCATGTTAACCTGACCTCATTTTAGACCACAGATCCATGATTTTCACAATCAACTGAAAGGTATATACCAAAATGCCATACTCAAAGTTAAAAATACTAGTATTTAATGAAAAAGTTCTCATTGCATGTTTGTTATAATACTACGCTTACTGTTGATGAACTGTTGGAGATGGGTACAAACAGAAAAAGGATCAGTGAAAACATTCACTCGCAAAGTGGTGTTACTCTGAACTATGGCTCTGGCGTGATGCCTCTATTCTCCCACCATATTTCTCTATGTGAATTACCCTCTGTTAGTAAAGCCTTCTAACAGCCCCATCCTTCAATGTTTATTAAAATTTGTTCATTCCACACCACCCAATTCAAATGCTTCCTCTTCCAGTCAGAATTAGTCCCTCCTCTCCCCACACTCACTCCCACAGCCGTCCCTCTGCTTTCTTTCTGCCTTGGGTTGCAGTCAGCAGTTCATGTCTGGTTTCTAAACTGAGTGGAAAATTTTTAAGCCAGGTATCTTTTCATAATCATTGTGGTCCCCAATATGAATGAAATGTCCTAGTTGTAGGGGAAAGCAAAGTGAAGGACCTTGATAGGGTGTATATTTGAGCTCCAAAAGAGGCAGAACTCTCTCTAAATTGCTTGTTTTCTGACATAATGGAAGCCTTTCAGCATAGATTAATTGACACAAAACTTTAAACATTCAAAGCTTGAACAGATTTAGGACTCTTCTAAACCAATTCTTCTAACTCAAGTCTCTTGCTTTATAGAAGGGGAAACCGAGTCTCAGAGAAATTAAACGATTTGCCCAAGGAGAGGTCGCACAGCTGAATATCTGCAGCTCCCGTAATTAACTTGGAGCTCAGCATGCTCCACTACATCAGACAGCTTCCCTGCCTTCGACTCTTCATTGATCCCTTGAGAAGCCATTCAAAGCAGCCTGCTCAGATCTCAAAGAAGAGGCTCAATCCAATTGCTCATCAGAAGTTCTTGAAAATTGATTTATACTGTCCAACTTTTTATTTTTTTAACCAATTCCATCTCCATCACCAAAAAACGTAGTCTCGGGTCATATTTAACAGACAGAGACAGGACTAATTAAGGGCAGAACTGTAGTGTGTCCAGCATACAGAGGGCACCAAAAAATCGTATATATTTGAATGAATGAATCAACATCCACATCCTAAATCCCATGACATTATAAACACAGACACTGACGAAATAAACCAATGAGCTTGCAAACACACATTGTAGATGGCAAGAGTACAGAGCTGATAGTTATGAGGTCTTCCATCTTACCATTCACACAGTAGATCAGGGGCTGGCAAACTATGACCCTTGGGCCAAATCTGGAACTTCTTTTTGTTAATAAACTTTTGTTGGAACATGGCTGTGCCCATTTGTTCGCTAATTGTCTATGACTGCTTTTCCACTGGTAGAGTTGAATAGTTGCGATAAAGACCATATGGCTCACAAAGCCTACAATATTTACTATCTGGCCATTTACAGAAAACATTTCTAGATCTTTGAACTGGGTGTGTTTCTACACCTGGGGTTTGTAACTCCAATAGGATCTCTAGGCATACTTTTGGAATTCTACCAGAAATTTTAAATACTGTGTTTTCATGTCTATGATAATCTGGAGTCAAAAATGAACATAAGCATGCTGTGCATCACCTGAATGACTGCTCTAGAATCTGGTCATAGTGCCTTGTGTTTGAGTGTCTGCATTTAGATTTGGGTTTTTGGTCATTAGAAACATGAGAAGGTGGAAAGACCTCACAGCAGCCTAGACAAAGTCCCTTTAAGAGCATCCAGATCTGTTTTAACCACCTTGCCTGTGACTTAGAGGTGTTTGCCCACGAATCAGGTAAATTCAGAACCAGAGAAAAATACAGAGGCTTTCTCTACCCTCAGGAGACTCATCCTGGTGTAGCCAAACCAACTTTCCCTGCTCTAAGGGCAAAGGAGGGTAGTTATTTTTGCTATAGGGAGGAGTGAGGAGGGGTCCACATTAAACCTTGCATGGGGTATATTTTTCTTAGTTACTTCATTAAGTAATGTCCCAGGTATTCATGATGTGGTCAGTGGGTTTACAAGGATCTGAGCTTTTGCCAGGGGAAACCAGTGTTACTCCACCTGAATAGAATGTTGTACCACTTTACTTCCAGACTAGAAATGTGCCTCTCACAGGAAGTATGAAGGTGGGCTTGATCATCCATTTAAAATGATGTCCTTGAGCCATTTATGCGTCCTTGGGGGGTCTATGTCAATCAAGTCAGATTCATGAAGAGGGACAGGGAGATAAAAGCAGACAGGCTTTTAAAAGTTCCTGGCCTACGAAAAATACGACTGATGGTTCAAGGCAAACTTTCAAAGCAAGAAAACAGAGCTTGACTTATAAAGCTTGAAACCCATGGCAAAGCGATCAAAATACTGATTTCCTCAAAGTACAAAGACTTCTGTGATATTTCAAACCAAGTAACTGCTTAGAGGAACTCAATTTCAGTCTTGACTAGTTAAGGTGAAGTTTTACAGTCGTAAACTGAAACAATCCTTTTGGAACAAATTATATAGCAGGAGGCATAAAGACAATGCATATCCCTAGACCCAGTAATTCTACACCTAGGAATTTTTCTTAAGGAAATAATTCACAGAAACCAAAGAATATATAAACAAAAATGTTCATTGATGTGTTATCTTTAAGATAAAAAATAAGGAAGCAATTTATGTAAAAAATATCAATGCTAGGAGAATGTTTGGTGAATTATGCTATAACAATATCATAAAATTATTAAAATGAATAATTATAAAGAATGAGGAGAAATGTGCTATAATTTAAGTAAAAATAACAGTAAACAAAATAGAACATGTGCTATTATTGTGGATATGTAAATATTACATGCAAGAGGTAATATTAAAGATTGAAAATAGTGTAATTAGGTAATGTGATACTATGAGTGACATTTTAAATATTTTCTTTAACAATGTTGTATTTTTTCAAAAAATAATGAGGGCAATCACTAATTAAAAGCTGAAAGCTCAGATAGGGACAAACATTAAGGAAATACTGTATTTTAATTTTGACATACATTTGATAATTTAGGAGAAAATATAATCATTTTATTCAAACATCATAAGGATTCTGAGAAGAATCTAGATACCAAAAGTCATACAACTCCTTTTCTTGTGAGTGCTAATGGTCACTGAGCCCTTTGTTGTTGTTAACGCTGTGGTGTTGACTCCTAGTGACCCTGTGAACAGCAGAGCAGAACACTACCTGGTCTTTTTGTGCCATCCTCTTGCCTTCCAGTGCTGTATCAGACAATACTCCACCTCTATTCATAGGGTTTTCATGGCTGATTTTTTCAGAAGTGGGTGGTTAGGTCCTTCTTCCTAGTCTGTCTTAGTCTGGAAGCTCTCCTGAAACTAGTCCACCATGGGTGACCCTGCTGCTGCTTGAAATACCAGTGGCATAGCTTTCAGCATCACAGCATCATGCTGCAGCCACAGTATGACAACGGACAGATGGGTGGTGTGGTTCCCTCGTGGGGAAATGAACCTGGGCCGCAGCACTGAGAGCACCAAATCTTAACCACTAGATCACCAGGGCTGGCTACTGAGCACTTACTGTGTGGAAATGTCCTTTAGTCTACAAACATCCTTTGTGGTAAGCATTTTTCAGATGAGGTAGTAGGTGTAAAGAGGATAGGTAATTTGCCCACAATCACACAGATAATCAGTGGCGGAGCTGGAATTTAATCCAAGTCTGACTCCAGGGCTACCACAGCTGTTGAGCTGGAAATCCTTCAAGACTTGATGCCCACCAGAGACAGCCTCTCAGACCAGAAAACTCTTGGAATGAGTAGGTGCTTGGTCATCAGACAGACTTGAGTTTGGATTCTGTCTTTTTGTATCAGCAAGTATGCTTTTGATGAAAAGGAAATAGAATCTGATTCATACTGGCATAGACACTTAGAAAATTTATCTCATTAACTCAGAGTCCAGACGTTGGGCTGCCTGTGGGGTTGGTGGGATTGGCAGCTCGGTGATACCATCCAGGATCCTTGTTATCTTTCCCAATCGCCCATCTGCCTTGGAGTGATCCTTGCTGGGAAAAGGATGCATCACATCCTTGCCTGGGGAAGAAGAGACAGCTCATCTGCCTGGGACACTGTCTCAGGAAAAGGAAGCTTTCCTCAGAAGACTTCCAGCAGAAATGTACCCCAGGATCATTCCTGAACTAGCTCCTGGCTGGGATTGCGGTATCCTGATTAGTTTACACTAGTGTAGAGGTGTAGATGGCAGGGAGTCAACCACAACTTTCCCTGCATTCTTCTCTGAGTTCCCTAACATGTTTGTATTTCCATTTCTTCAACTGTAAGATGGCGGATCTCCTGAGGATTCAAGGGGTTGAGGGTTGGATGTGTGTTGTCAGTGGGGTCATTCAGTATTAGTCGGGCTTGTCAGTTGAGGAAGGGTAGGAGGAGAGTGTGTAAGCTTGAGCTCTCAGAGGTACAATCCTAGTGTGCTTAATTGTTTTTCTTTACCATCCCTCACTCCAGCATGGGTAGAGTGATAGTTTGGTAAAGAAGGAGGTGCTAATGCTCCTAAAATTTTAAAAATTTTCTTTTCTCCTCTTTTCTTTTTTTAGCAGCTTTATTAAGATATTATTGACATATAAAAATTGTATATATTTAAGGTGATGTTTCGATGTACATATGCATTGTGAAATGATCACCACACCCAGCTAATTAACATATCTATCACCTCTACATGGTTACTGTATGTGTTGAGAAGATTTAGTTTAAGATCTATTCTCTTAGAAAATTTCAAGCATACGATAGGGCATTGTTAGCTGTCATCACATGCTGAACTTAGGTCTCCAGAACTTCTTCATCTTGCACAACTGTATTTTCTCTCCTCTTCTTGTCCTGAGCCTTCACCCTACTTCTCTACTGAATTTCTATAGCTGATAAGAAAAATGCATAAACCCAGAGCTTTAAGATGTTATAAAGTTCCATTATTTAAAAAGTGGAAATTAGATTTCATAGAAAATTCACAATTTTCAAGATCCAAGTTAAATTCGGTAAGTTCTGCTGTTCCCCATCCCTGCTAGTCTTTAGTTACTGGTATTTCTCTTAGGCTGTTTTCAGTTTATCCTTTAACAACAGAGTTTCTTTCTCTGCATTATTATTAATTTGTTATTTATACTAAGTGCAAAAACAATGAGTTTTTAAAAATTGCAAAATTCACGCACCTAAACATCTGTGGTTCTTCTCTCCCTAGGCCCCTCCTGCAAAAGCAGAGAGCGTCCGCTTTCTCAGTTAAATGCTCCTGTCTGACCGAGTTCCCTGGAGGAGCATCAGGCCCAGTTTCTGACTGTTTCATCTACTAATGTGTAGGCTGAGCTCCTCTCACCTGCCCCATCTGCCGCCCGTCTCGGGTGACATGCGTGTGACAGGTAGAATGACCCCTGGAGGTCAACACAAGGAGCTGTGAAAAACAAGAAAAAGAAAACTGGTTTGCAGGGCTGGTTAGCATGAACGCATAATGATTCCTTCCCTCTTTCTGTCCTTCCTTCCTCTCCTCCTTCCTCCCTCTCTCCCAGTGTCATGTGGATAGAACCCCTGGATGGAACTAGTCAAATCCATCAGTGGGGTTTCAGGAATCATAGGCACATTTCTTTATTTGAGTGACTGAGCATCAGCCCCACTTTGAAGCCCAAGTACCGGTGCATTTTACTAATATATATGGATACGAAGACACTATGGATTTTGGCATCTCTAGTTGAATGCCATAGGAAGCATGATGTGGTTAGCTCTTTAGCCAGTTCCTGCTTAATTCTCCAGCCCTTACTCATTTATTGCAACCCTAAAACCCTGCACACACATTAAAAACTATAAAATATCATTGGGCTAAAGGCAATAGAGTTCAACCTATAAGAATGTGGCTGTAGAGGAATAAATTGTTTGTGTGAACTTTATTATAAAATGACAATATGATATTTAATAAATGTTTTAAAAGGAAAACATTACTTACATCTTTCACCCAAACACAACTGTCTTTATTTTTCGTATTTCCAGGTAGCATTGGCCATATGCCTATATTTTCAAATAGTTGTAATCATAATGTGTATGAAATATTATATATATTCTGCATATTATGAATAGTAGTAGACTTGACATTCTTGAATTTGACATTCTCAATTTCAATTATTTGCCTTGGACTTCAAAGATCACAATAATGCGTAGTTTGGCAGGGGTTGGATTTTGAAATGGCTGGGTTTCAAAGCTGGTGTGCAAGAAGGTAAGAATACACAGTCAGTGAACAAACTCAGCCACCACTGCTGTGAGCAGCATTTCAATACAGCTTTTGTGCTTGCATATTGATCTTGCCAGGAACTCGCATGAAGTGACAGAGATGTTATTTCTTTGCCGATTTAGGTAAATTTAGGTAAGTACACTAATGATGTGATATAATGCAACCTAGAATTTATTTTATTGGCAGAATTTATTTTTATAGCTTTATAGGCAAATCCTGAGCTCATAGATTCATTAAGAGTCTCAAGAGGTTATATAATATTTTTAGTTACTGCATTTTAAAGGGAGAAGTTATATAGTCCAATGGTTTTCCCACTTCTCTGGTAATTTGCAAAGAAATTAGGCCATATTCCTCATGAATGTCAATAGTGTACTGTATTCTACCTTTTCACGTGACACTTTACTTCTTATAAATATTTTCCCATGGAGTTATGTAATCCTTATAAAGATCATGTTAAATGGCTACACAATATTCCATTGAGTTGTTGTACGATTGTTTACCAAACCATTGTCCTATCATTCCACATTTAGGTTGTTTTCAATTTTGCACTATTAAAGATAATGTTGCAATGATAAACTTTGCATTTACTTTTGAAGTATTTTCTTAGGATAAATTACTGTATTGCTTTCCAAAAGATTTATATAAATTTACAATATGACCATCAATGTGTTAATGTCAGTTGAGTGATGCAAAATAGATGGCATTGAGCATGATTATTAACGTTTTCTGCTAGTTAAATGGGTGTAACATGGTTTGATATTATTGTTTTACTTTCCAGTGCTTTGATTTATGCTCAGGTTGAACATTGTAAATATATTTAGAATTCAGAATTTCCTTTTAGTGATGTATTTTTTTCATATCCTTTGCATATCTTTTAGAGGGTCATTTTGGGTTTTGGAGTTGAGAGATGTGAAGAGACAGTTTGAATCCCAACTCTGCCACTTACTAGCTGTGTGACCTTGGGCAAGTTACTAAACCTCTCTGGTCTCTGTTTCTTCATCTGTAAAGTGGGCATAACATTGTATCTCTTACAAAGTGGTTAAGAGGATTAACCAGGCTAGCGCCTGTGAAGAAGTACTGAGCACACACATTAAAAGTCTGTCATGAGTTTTCAGTCACACAATATGGTTTTGGTTTGTTGGTTGGCCTTTGTCCTAGCCTGAACCTTCAGTGGCCTCCCATAACTCTCAAGATAAGCCCTCCTTGGCCTCTCAGCAGCCCGCGTGCGTGCCTCTCTCATCTCTGCGCTCCTTCTACCATTCCACACTTCACAGGAAGTGTCGTGAATGTGTCTTGCTGTTTCAGAATTCTGTCTATGCCTTCCGACAAGCAGCTCCTCCTGTCATGCCCTTGCCAACTTTCTTCATCTAGCGAACTCCTAATCATCCTTCAAAACAGCCTCCGGAAGTTTCTCTGACCCTCCATCTAACTTGACTCCTCTTCCTCCCACAGACCCCTGTGCCTTTCTCCGTTCCAGCATTTATTGCACTATTCTATATTGTCGATTCACTTGTAATTTTCTTCCAATAGACTCTAAGCCCCATGTGAGTAAAAACCTTGTTTTATTTGATTTTACAGCCTCACTTGTAGCACAGTGCTTGGCATGTGGAAAGCACTCAACAAATATTTGGTAAATGAACAAATCAATACCTACATTACTCATCAGGTGTGGATCCAAATGTCTCCAAAAGTAAATATCACTTTCACAGGACAAATATTTGCCATTCCTGGGACTGGTTGGGTTTAGGGCAGCATTGTGGGAGAAAGGGTTTGAACTTCAAGGGATTGCTCTAGATGTGTAAACTGTGGGATTACAAAATATGGATGTACTCTCTCTAACCTGCAGTCACCAGTCATGGTTCTGAATGGTTCCCCAAAACCTCAAAGCGCAGAGAATTGCTGCCAGCTGTTGTGTTCAGTAGTGTCTGATATATACTCTGAAGGCAAAGCAGGAATCCCCAAATTATGATGGGCAGTGGCTGTACGGGAGGAAGTGATTAATCTCTCAAGATGAGTACTTTGAAAGTGACAGCATCTATTCAGATGATTAAGTTCTGATGTAATTGTCTGAAAAATAAAAATAGGTACATGTTCTGGCACATATTGTAAGTGCTAAAAAATACACATGTAAGGGGTCCAGGTAGCATCTAGTTGGGAAACCTTGGAATCACTAAAACTTGAGTTAGATCCTGATAGAAATGGATGAAAGTGGAGAGTAAGCTTTCTTAGCAGGAGGAAGAAGAGAAGACAGACCTGAGGTGTGGAAATAGTGAGGGGGCAGTCTGGGTGGAGCAGAGGAAGTGAAGGAAGGGGAATGGAGCAGGTGGCCTCTGGGGAGCTGGAACCCATTGTTCCCTGTTAGTGTGTCTGTGCAGCCACGTGAGAGGAAGCCAGAGGCTCACTGTCTCATGTCAGGTTCCCTAGAAGGAAAGCCAGAGATAGGGATTTGGATGCATATGATTCCTGGAGAGATGTTCTCAGGAAAAATACGAGAGGGGGTGAGGGAAGTGGGCAAGGAGAGGGCAGAGAACCCGGTGAACATTAGGTCTCCTGTGGGGATTAGCCTTAGCCTGATCCACTGGGGGATGGCTGGTCTCTTCATAAACTGCACTGCAGCATTGCTCCCACTTTGAAGCAAGAGGGCTGACCTTTTGTGCCCCTGTATCTGTCAGTCGCTGATTATCAGTCGTCCCCAGAGGCAGGGTGTGGTTCTCTCTCTGATGAGGTGTTCTAGTCAGCCAAGAGCAAACCTCCAGAGAAGGGGAGCAGCTGGGAGCTGAGCAACCAATGTCCTAGCAGCTGGTGACAGGAGCCCACACGCCAAGGGGATCTGGGCGAGATCCCAAGACATCTACTACGTTAATGGCTGCGGCCAATGGATTCTCTTCCTCCCCGAGTCCACAAGCCTGAGTCCGCTCTCCTTTTCAAGACTTAGCTCAAATGCCTCTCCTGCATAAAGCCGTGGTCTCACAGTGTGTGGGAGTAACCAGTATGGGAGAGTAATCTCTTTCTTCAGACATCCTGAAATGCGTTATCTGTACCTCTTCCGCGGCAATTTCATCTGCTGTGTGTCACTTCACTCTGATGTGTGGGTCCTATCTCCCTTGCTTGACTGTGTCAGGAGTCATGTCCCCAGTGTCAGGAGTCATGTCCCCTTCAGCTCTGTATCACATGGACTCCAGTGTGGTGGCTGGCACACAAGGTCACAATGAACACATGCGGGCTGAGTGTCAAGAGAATCCTGCTGCTGCCCAAATTGGGAGACAGCTTTGGCTGTACACCCATTTTCTCTGTGTTGGCTGCTATTTGCTCTTGGTTTATTATCAGACCACAGCTTTGCACAGTCCTCTGTGATCTCTCCCACCCTTGAACATTAATGTAATCTTTCTATTGTCCTTTTACTTGTGTGCTGCTAGCATGACCAGCTCAGTAGTGAAATCACAGTAACTTCGGAATCACAACTTCAGCTGTTTTGGAGGATGCTTTCAGAGACTTGCTTTTGAGTGACCCAGTGTCCAATTGCACAGATGGAAGTTGGGCCTATGAATTGAGTATTGAAGGGCTGTCTTTGACATGCCCATGAATACACACGTCTGCCTGCCTCACTGTGGCCTGCAGCCAGGCCGTAATTCTTAGCCTGACTTCCAGATTCTTTTTTGAGAAGTCCCTATAGGAAGAAGGTTTGCTGATTGCTTGCCAGCAGAACAGAGTAATGAGATGCTGTGGAAGTGGCTCCATTGAGCCGTCTTACTTTTGTCCTTCAAAGTCCCCTGGTGTTGCCTCTGCACTCACAGACTGAAGGAGAACACAGGGGATGTGGCTTAGGGCTTCCCAAGGCAGCATAGGGACAGTCACAGCTGCCTGCACATTTCAGCTTTTTGGAGGTTCAGACTGAGGGTGGAGAGTTGGTAGGTGTTGGAAAGGAGCCTTTATTCTGGCAGAAGGGTAGCATTTTCTGTACATGTTCTTTTGGCAGAACATCCAGGATAGTATGTGTTTCATAACACTATGCAACCCGATACATCCTGGGCAGGTTGGATTCATGACTTACCATGTGTATTTTAATCAAGCCCAATCTCCTTAAAAATGTTATTGCCAGAGATGGGGAACAGATATTCCATTTAGCCTCTGCTGCCAAGTGTTACAGTGCTGAACTTTTAGTAACCTGCACCATCCGAAGACCAAACATATCACCCATACAACTTAAAGGAAATTAAATGATCCAGAAAAAAATAGTGAATTCTGATTTGTTTTCTAGACTTGGGGACCTGCATGCAGTCAGGTTTTTTCCTTGAGTAAACTACTCATTGGCCAGAGGGATCATTAATCACAGGGACCAGGATGTCCATTTGGGATGGGCGCTGTCTGTGATGATGGGAATAATAACTCTGGAAATGCTAACCAGGTCACGGTCAAGGCCCTTTCTAAATTATTGGTGCCAGGCTCTTCCCAGCATTAGTCCCTGGGCTTCCCAGACCTCTCATTCCAGCCACTGCAGGATGCAGTCAACCAGCAAGTCAGAGGGACCGAACTGACACCACCCTGAAGGGCTGAAAGCAGAAAGTACCCTCTTTCTTCTCTCTTTTGCACCCTAGAAGGTCACAGCTTTTTGTTCTTCTCAGGTGTCTCCACCCACTTGCTATCTTCAGTCTGGTTAAACTAAGAAAATTTTAAAATGACTCCATTTATTGAGAATTTAAGTGTTGGCTCTATCTATATTTCTAGATTGGTCTGGTTAATTTTGTCTGGCCTGGCTCACTTGGATTCCCCTGGACACATGATCCTTATGAATAAAACATCCAAGGGCCAAACATTTTGGTGTGATGACTTGATGTGAACGTCACTGGAGAGGGGTCCTGAAGATGCATCTCTCTCAGAGGAAGACCCAGAAGCAACTGTGATGTAGTGGAAGTTGGAAGACTTCCTTCAAACACTGAGTCTGCCACTAACAAGATACTTGATGAGGCTCTCTCTTTCTAGGGGAAGATTATTCATCCTTGTCCCACGGTGCCAGGTGTGGCCATGTGATTTTTGGCAGCCCTCCCTCCTATACATCCCTGCCCTATTGATGTCAGGCTCAGCTATGAGATTTGCTTTGGCTGGCAAAAGCAAGTATGAGTAACTGTGTCACTATTGTATAGATGCCTTCAGAGCCACTGTGTGGTCTGTCATCTCTCTCTCTCTGTCATTGGGTCTTGGAATGAAGAAGACATGGAGAAGGGCTGTAGCTGACCCATAGTGCGTGTGTGATGTGAGTGAGAAAAATGCCTTTGTTGCAATAAACACTGAGATTTTCGGGTTGTATGTTATTGCAGCATAATTTAGCTTAAGCTGATTGATACAACTGAGAATGATGTGATCTACCTGATGGGATTTTTGTGAGAATTAAATGAGAGAATTAACTAGAAAATGTACTGTGCAGTTATAAGGTACCAGGTACTATGTTCTAGATATAAAAGCCACAAAGTTGCATAAGGCATGGAGCCCATCCTCCAAAGAGCTAATAGTTAATAGAAGAGACAGAGATTTCTAGAAATTATGTTAATAACAATGTATAGTAGACCTACGGCCTTTGTAAGGGATCCAGCTTGAGCTGTCACAGATTCCCAAATTCAGGAAAACCTCTGAACATGTGATTCTCCTCAGAAAATGCTTGAAGTGAGTTGAGAACAGCAAAACTGCATCATGATGTGGACACTGGACAGCTGCATCATGACGTACATGCTGGGCAGCTGTATGAGATCTCTCACTAGCTGAGTAACTTACTCTTTGCACCTAGGCCTTATATGTCAAAGTACCATATTCAAATCCCTATCTCATGAAAATATTTTATTTCAATTGCATGTGGTTGCTTGTAAGTAGTCAAAACCATAAATGCAAATTATCCAAGAACCAAGGATACATGGTATATAACATGGTGGTACTTAACACACAGTATGGTCACATTTATCAAGTGATAAATGGCTAGTCTAAAGGTAGAGAATGGGGCTACCTAGCAAAATTCAAAGAGATCTACAATGATTACTGTTTGTTCTAATTAGGGGTGGTTCAGTTGTCAGAAAGAGAAACCCACTCAAACCAGTTTAGTTAAGAAGGCAGATTGGAAGGGTGCAGGGAAATCTCATGGGATCTGCAAGGCCTCCAGGCAGTACCCTTCCCATCCTTCATACCAATTCCTCACTGAGAATATCCACTTTCCTCCTTAAGGTGGCTTTCCCTGAAACCCTGGGCTTCCACACTTTGTCTCGCCTGGGTTCTGCTTGCCACTGCCAACCTGGCCCCTCTCTATATGATTGTGATGGTTAATTTTATGTGTCAAGTTTACTGGGCCACGGGCTGCCCAGATATTTGGTCAAACATTATTCTGGGTATTTCTGCAAGGCTGTTTTTGGATGAGATTAACATTTGAATCAGTAGACTGAGTAAAACAGATTGCCCTCCCTGATGTGGTGTGGGCCTCATCCAATTAGTTGAAGTCCTGAATAGAACAAAAAGACTGAGCCTCCTGTGAGTCAGAGAGAATTCCTGCCCGATAGCCTTTGGACTGGGACATCAGCTTTTTCTGGCTGTTGGAGCTGAACTGAAACATTGGCTCTTCCCAGGTCTTGAGCTTTTGGGTCTTTCGCCTGGAACTAAACCATCAGCTCTCCGGGATCTCGAGCTTGCTGACTCATCTGCAGCTTGCTGCAGATTCTGGGACCTGCTGGCCTCTGTAATTGTGTGAGCCAGTTCCTAATAATAAATCTCTTTCTGTATCTATACACATCCTGTTGGTTCTACTTCTCTGGAGAACCGTGACTCACACAGTGATGGTATAGCTTCAGGCTCCTAGACACCTTAACTGTCCTTTGGAGTTCTCAAGACCACTCCTGTGGGAGAGCAACTCCCACTTGCTCTCAGCCTGGTGACTCTCCCTGGTCCAATCCGCTCTGGATGCAGACTGTGTGGCCCAAAGGACCACCCCATTCAGAGTAGAGACAGGGCAGGTTCTTGAAGGGGTTGTGTGTGAGGAACAAATGAACAACTTCTCTCACAGTTTTCCACTCCAGCTAATGCAACTAGACTCACCTCTCTGGATTCAAGGAGAGGTTTTTACATGATTATGAGGCCATGACGAGGTTGTACATCTCCAAGTGTTGCATTTCCCATAAGCCTGGCACACTAAATGGCTCCCCTCTGACCCTGACTTGCTTTCCAATACAAAAAATAAATAAATAAAAACCAGAAATAGCGACACTTTGAGTTCATGATTGCAAATGTACTTTCAGTCATTTGGGGACAACGGTATTGTCCACCATTGCCCTTCTAGAGCACTGGACCAGGAGCCACTAGAATGAGGGTTTATTATGGGCTCTGCTAACCACCAGCTATGTGACATTAGGTAAACTACTTCCCCTTGTGGGGCTTCGGTTTGCTTCTCTGTGGAATGCGGTTAACACCCATTGCTGGAGGTACAACAAGAGGGTGCCATGCAAAAACCCCTTGACAGTTTCATTGTAATGTGAAACATTAAAACTGTTTCAAAATTCCAAGATATCATAACTAGAAGGCGTCATAAAGAACACCTGGTGCAAACCCTTAATTGTAAAGATTATGAAACCGAGGCTCAAAGAGACATTATTGTTGCTGCAGACATAAATAATGATTCTCACAAGTCTACGGTTTGTTCTGGTCTGACCTTTCCACCCTCCAGGAGGTGTTTGTTTTCTTAGCTGGGAGGGTCAGGATCCCCAGGCTGTCTCCCCTCCCCCTCCTTTTAAGGACTTGCTTTGTTTCCTCCAGGGCCACTTGTTGGCCCCCCTCTGAGGTTGGGTGTGGGATCCTCTTCTCTAATCAGGAAGCCAGGGCAGGCCAGCTGCTCTTCTGGGGGCAGACTTGCCAAGGACTGGCCTCCAAAATCCTATGGCAAGAAGAGTCAAAAGCCATAGATCTGAGTGAGATTAAGTCATGAGGCAGAAAAAATGCCCAGTACACAGGCGTGCGGGCCCCGTGACCAGGTTTTCCTGGATGTGCATTGGCAGACCCGGACCTGGGGAGCTCAGCAAATGGCTTTTGATCTAATGCCATAGCGGTTTTTGAACTCAGGGTGCAGGGCCTCTAATCGCTCTTGGCTCTGATTTCCCAGGTTAATTTCCTGACATCTAAGGAGCTTTGTTTCGTGTATGTAACTTCCTGCCTTTTATGTCAGAGCCTGTGAACTGACGGAATCAGGGAAGGAGCCAAGATAACCTGGGGGTGGGGGCGAGCATTTGAGACTCCTTTCCCAGTTTTATTTTCCTTGGTCACACACTCACCCTTAGTCACTTTTTTCCGCTGATATTAACACAATACAAGGCTTTGTAAGATGTTAAAGGGGGTAGGGAGGGGCCAGGACGGATTGTGGAAGGAGCCTGCCATTGCCAGAGTGAAGTGCTGGGGAGGTTTTACCCTGGCTTTGTGAGTTCGCACCGATGTCCGGAACCTTTGGGGTGCCGTCACCGAGGGCCCTTGTCCTGGGTCCCCATCCTAGTTCTCTCCACCCTTCAAAAGACCCTGGCAACCCTAGACTAAGAAGACAGAGTGAGTGATCGCCCATCTCGTTGTCTGGCCTGTACAAATCTATGCCCTCTCCCCCTCCACCTTCCCAAAGGAGAATTTCCTCACCAGTTCTTCATTTGCATTCCCTTTGTGGGTCTGACAGCATCGTTTTATCAGAGTTTGCTCAGTTGTTTGTTTGTCCTTTATGTGGGTGAGCTCCAGGGTTTCTAGAAGCTTCTGGACAGCTGGGCTGTGCCTCTTTGACTTAGTGCATATGGTGCCCTGAGCAGACAGGAGCCTAGTAAGTGTTTTTGATTGTGGCAGATGTTGCAACACTTACATTTCTCCAAGGGCGGTGGTAAGGCTCAATTAACATTTCAGACACTCACATTGCAAGTGAGAAGTAGTTAAGTTTGGGAACCCCAATGTAAAAAAACAAACAAAGAAAACATGATCCTTTTTACTTAGTTGGAGCTCAATTCATTAGGTCAGGGGATAAAGGGAAGCCCTCTTGCCACTAAGAAATTATTGAGAGAATATTAGATGGGAAGGGCCCTTAGAAAGCATGTCCTATAAGCCCATTGACACTTGGGTCCATGTGGGCTGTTTTGCTTTTTGTTTTCATAACCCCAGGCAGTCCTGGACATGTAGGTGCTCAGTAAATGATAGCTGAATAAATAATTGCAACTACTTGTACCCTGACGTGTCACAGATGAACAAACCGAGCTCCACAGAAGTTGTGATGAAACTAGGAAGATGAGAACCCATCTCCTGCCTCCCCAGCTAGTGCTGTTTCCACTTAATTGACTTGTTTGTTTTGTGTGTCTGGTGTGGACCACTGACTGCTTCAAAGGCCACTCAAGCTGGGTCTGAGGGCCCTGGGATCTCAGGAAACTCCTCAGAACCTCACAACTTGGTGAAAAGGAGAACCCAGGAGTGCGCCAGCAGGAGACCTGCTGCCATGTTTGTGGCAATTAGGAAGCCCTTGTTGGGGATTCTGGGGGAGTCTCCTTCAGACTTGACTGGGTCTCGACAGTCTGAATAGCCAATGATTCTTGGCCAGAGACAAATGTTCCCAAAGGCAGTGCTCTTTGGTCATAGCTCCCCGCTCAGGGTTACCTCCAGAGGAAGTTGTTAAGGGGACACTGTAACATGTGGGTCTGGCTTGCATGGACTCCAGGGTTGGCCATCAGGAAGATTTAACTTAAAATTCTACCCTCCCACAGATTACAAGCAAACAAACAAACAAAAACCAAGCAATGAAATTCTTAGTCAGAAACAAAAAAATTGAAAAGAAAATAATTTTTTTGTTCAGGAATTCCCACAGCCTCTCTAACTTCTTGTCTCTCTCCTTTCTCTGCCTCTGTTTCTGTCCCCTTGCCTTTCTCAGTTTGCCTCTGTGTCTGACACACACCCACACAAGCACACACACGCACTTCAGTGAATTCTTTCCTTCAGTTTTCATCATCGCGACCTTGTATGCTCTGCTCTGTGGCTCAGATAAATCCCGGCTGAATGGAGAGGATACCAGAGTTCAAGTTAAACTGATTTGTATTCCAAAGGACCTATTTGGAATTGTCCAGAGCCTCACGGGAAGGTGCTGCGGAAAGGCAGAAAGGCCATTCGGATCCCCAGTGGAACGAAGCCACTGGTGCAGAGGGGACAGCAGTGTTACTGGTGTGGAGCCCAGGAAAGGTCTCACAGAGACAGCGGGTCATGCAAGAATGACTCCCGATACTGGTGGCTGCTGCTGCTGTTCAGGGCCCATCTCCTTGCCTGGTTGGCCCTTTGCTGAACTCCCTGGGGTTCTGGAGCCAGGCAAGCTTAGACTGCAAACTCCAGCCCCTGCCCAGTTTAGAAGGTAGGGCCACAACAGCAGGAGAACGAGGAGGAGACAAGGGAGACAATGGGAGGTTTCCATGGCCATGCCCAGGGATGGGAGTCCAATTTTAGAACCCTCTTAAGCAAGACTCTTTAAAAGTCCTGAAGTGAGGGTTTCCTACACTGGGAGGAAAAAGATTGTTTATAGCTCTGAGGCCAGGTAATGCCCTGATTTCTAATTTAACACTTTTTTTTTTCATTCTTTCCTATTTCTTTACCACCTAGCTACCTCCCCAGGGCATTCATAGGAATAATGAGAACATGTGTAATTGCTGTGAGCTCCTTAAAAGGAAAGTGCTATATAAACACAGAGTATTTTTATGTGTTAGTGTAAAATATATCTTTCTGGCTAAAAGTTTCTTATTCATGGAGGTAAATGAAACAGGTTTATTTGGAATAGCAGCGATCCCAGAGGACATGAGGAGTGCAAAAAGCTTGTGTTTGGGGAAATATCAGTCAATATCAGAAACTGTTTCTAGCATTAATTTCTTTCCTGCATCTGTGGAGTCTTAGTTTCTACCTTATTCTCTTTGTTTTGCTTTAATGAGGCTCCTGGAGCATGCTCACACACAGACTTCTCTGCATAGATCATAACATAGTTTTAGGTAGTGATGCCCTGGTAAATGTTTAACAGCTGACTCTTTGGGGGAGGGAGCCCTAATTTGTAGTTTTTGACAATTTTCACAATGTAAGTACTCATCATAGCCAATTTCAAGCTACCAACATGGCTGACATGGAGCTGGGGAGAGACACACAGTGGAACACCATTATATGGTTTTCTTACCATACAGATAAGATAGATGTAAACAACCTCAAAAGTAGAGATGCTAGTAAAGTATTAGGAAGTGATAAGTTGTGAGAACTTATTACATTTGTCTTTAAGATTATTTAATTGTAAGTTTGTGATCCGATTTTTCAGAATGGCTGCATTAACAACTGGCTTGCAAAATTTTAGAAAATTTGGCAGTTGGCTTCCTTACGCTGGTGTGAGCTGGTCCCAGCACACCACTGTGCTGAGGTGCTGAGGTGTTGAGCTTGGTGTGGTCTCGACTCTGAAGCCCCTGAAGCCTCTGGCTCACTTTGCCAAGCATCTTTGGATGTTTCCACTTGGATGGCACACGATAATGGTAAAGTAAAGGACTATGAAAATAAATTCCTCGTTTTCCCGCTAACATCCTTTTCTGACTTTATCCAAGTTAAAAATATTAAAGTCACATTCTTTCCTCCTTCTCTCTTGGTCTTTACATTTGCTAGCCAACTATTATCAATTCTTCCTTTGCAACATCTCTTGCAGCAGTGGTTCTCAAACTTGGCTGCACATTGGAATTACCTGGGGAGCTCTAAATGAATGCTGATGTCTGGGTCCCTTCCCACTCATGGAGATCCTGATTTAGTTGGTCTGGAGCGCAGCCTGGGCATCATGATTTTGAAAAGCTCCCCAGGTGAATGCCACGCTCAGCCAGGGCTGAGAATCACTGTCCTTTCCATTCTCATCAGCGCCCTCTTCTGAGACAGTGCAATGGAGACACGGGCTTGGAAGTCCAATAGACTTGGTGTGAGATCTTGGCTTTGCCACCTACAAGGGCGTGTTTCTTAAATCTCTGAGCTTCACTTTCACCAACTGTAGAGTGGGAATCATAACCCTGATTGCTTACGGTTATGTAAAAATGCTTAAGCTCAGGGCTTGACTTAATAAAAGTCAGATTCCTACTTCCTATTTCAGCGGTCTCCTAATAGATCTCGTCTCATTTCTCCCCAGACTGTATATCTCAGGCGCTACTGCTAAAACGATCATTCTCAAAAGTCAAACCTGTGTTTAAAAACTGTGAATGACTCCCCATTAGCTATATTAAGTCTGGTCCACGCTGCCTCCTACTCAAGGCCCTCAAGGATCTCACCCGTATGTACCTCTCCGGCCTCACCTTCCACCAGGAAGAACTCTCCTGTCCACAGGTTAGAACGTCTCTCTCAGGTCTTCGAAGCCCCCCAGTAGTTTCCCTCTCCTGCCTTTTCGCTCACTGGGACACTCTCTTGGAACGCCCTCCCTGTTCCTCACTCGATAACCAGCTCACAACTTCCAGGAAGCCTTTCTTCTCAGGAAGACTCTGATGGGCGTCTCCCCTTCAGGCTCCCTTAGTCTTTTTGCGCTCCTCATCTTTGGTTTGAACCTTTTGGGCTCCCCTCACTGAATGGAGACATTTACATTTCATATCTTCAGACTGAAGCCACCTAAATGACAGGATTTCTTTTTACCCATGGTCAAGGCTGTCCCTGGGACGTGGTCAATGAGGGTGGCTAAGTATGCAGGGTGACAATCAGCTTTATGGTTTGGAGCTGCCGTTTTCCAGAGCTGCTCAGATTGGAGGGAGAAGGAAGTGGCTAAGTAATTCTGAGGTCCCATCCCCACTCTTATCGTGCCTTTTCCCCACCTCTGCCCCTCCCATCTACCCCTGTGCACATCCTGCACCTACTTGTACCTCAGTTCCTCTTGGACATTCAGGGTGATCACTGCTGGGTCGAAAGCTCAATGCAGCGCCCGCCTCCACCCCCCCCCCCAGTGCCTTGCAAGCCCCCAGCACTCTACAAGTATGGAAATGGGGAGGAAGACGAAGGTCCTTCCTGCTCAGCTCTTGGTTATCACTACCTGTTATCTCTGGGAGCCCTGCACAGGACAGGAAAAGGCCTTCCATCAACACTGTATTCACTTGTCTCCCTAAAGAACACATGTCTAATACCACCCACAATAAAATGAATGTTAATTTTATAGCAGTTGATTTAAAAGTTGTGTTTAAATTGTGTTAAATTCTAAATGAAAGCAGCTGTCTTTGCCTAGGCTGTTTGATGTCCTATTGCTGTACAGTAAACATTTTGGATGAGAGGGCTCTAACTTCTCAGTCTCTTATGTTTTGGCCTCCTGTGTTCAATTTCCTAGCTCAGTTATCACTACCACCATTGACTCAGTTGGCCAAGTTGGAAAACTCAGAATCCCCCTTGACTCCCTTCCTGCCTCCCCCTGCAAATCTAATTAGCCACCAAGTGCTGTTGACTCTACTTTCTAAAGGCCATATGCCTGTCCCCTCTCTATTTCTACCACAATGAACTGACTTGAGGCTTTCATTTTCTTTGTTGGTCTGTGGGACGAGCCTCTGACCTTTCCTCTCCATGTTCCTTACTTGCTGCCTGCTATACCTTTATAAAAATCTGATAAATCATACCCATGCTTAAAATCCTCTGTTTCAGCAAAGAATTAACTTCAGACCTTTTAGTGTAAGCACATGTGCCTTCATATGTGACCCCAACCCACCATATCAGCCTCATATCCTCCCAGTTTCCTCCACTGAACCTGTGTCCCGGACACACCACACTTTTCAGGGGACTTGCATGCCTCCATGCCTTAGTGTCTACTCTTTCCTCTGCCTGGAATGCCTTTCTTCTTCTTTCTCACTTGGACATTCCAACTCGTCTGTTACGACAGCTCAGAGGTCACCCTCTACACAATCTTCCTTGACTCCCTCTGACAAAATTAATTATCCCTTCTTTGTGTTCCCACGGTCCTTGGTACAAACCTTATTCAGCACTTGGCTTCATTATTTTAATTATTTGTTTTCATATCTGCCCTCATTCAACCGGGGCTGAGTCATCTTGGTATTCCCCAATGGGCCCACGCGGAGGGAGGAGTTCCACAGATGTTTGTGAATAAACGAGGGCATTTCCTGTCTCCTGTTGCACGTGCTCTCTTGTCCTCCGACGTGAGAGATACGCCAGTAGACCAAGTGGAGAGAGCTTAGATCAGACGATAAGGCTCACAAGCATCTTAAAAGCTCTGTTATATGCCCAGAAAAAACTTCCTCCCAGATCCCAAGTGGCAAAGCATATTGAAGGGAGCCGTGGCAGACAGGTGAAAAGTCTACCCTTCACCCTCAGAGAGGCTGTGTTTGGAAAACTCGTGTTGATTTTAACTTGAGTATTAGTCACCCATAAAATGCTGCCAGAAACCTCTCTGGGGCTGGCCCAAGTCACAGAACGTGTGCGGATTGTTTTCTAAGCTGTGCGTTGTTAAAATAGCAATTCCCAGTTTGCCTCAGGTTAGAGTTTAGGTTCACGGTTCACTGGATATTTTAGGAAAATACGAGAAAACATTCCAATCCCTTCTTTTCTCCCTCACAGTATGTAAGGCTTAGGTTGTTTCTTCACGTGTCTCAGATTTTTCAGAGAACAGATTGCTGATAATGACCATTCCGTCTCCTGGCCCTCTCCCAAACGAACCATATTTAAGTTCTTGGTGGATTTGAATGTCTGTAAAACATTACTCTCCAGAATAAGCCCAGGGGTGGTGCCGGGGGAATTTGGAGTCCTGATAGAGCCAGAGCCCTGGGCCCACATTAGAGATAAAGCCACACAGCCATTTTCTGGGAGATCAAGCCAGACTGAAAGTATGAATAAATAAATGAACAGAAGAATCCTTCCTCATAACTTGAAAAAAGGATTTAAAAACCTAACTCTATATTTAAGTTATTTTCCCCTCCCATCCGCCTTCTCCCTCTCTCCCCTCCAGAGGTTTACTCGCTTGCCTTTGAGCGCTGACTTGGTGAAAGTTCTTCACTAATGTTTACTTTGCCAGATGAACCTTCAGTGTCAGCCAGTAAAAAAGACTATCATGGTGCAGGGCTGGAGACTGGACAGCTCTCTAACTAATTCTGGCCAAAGCAGAAGGAAAAGCACTTTTGAAACAAAAGTAGGAGAAGGTCAAGGAATGATGGTAGGGTATGAAATGCTTTCATTTCCTTCATTCAAGAAAATGCCGTCTAGGCAAGTTGTCATTCTGCATCAAGTGGGCATTGTACTGGAGCTGGGTGCTGGGGAGACGTTGGTGAAGTAGCGAGGTGAGAGAGGGAGGAGGGTTTGGCAGAGATATGGCTGATTTTTGTTAGAGCTCCAGTAAGGGTGAAGAAAATGGATCACAGTCACGGAAAGGAGCTGCTCCAACTCGATGTCAACAAGTAAGTGGCCAAGGGAGTCTCTGTGAAGGAGGACAATGCTGCTTTGTGTCTGCGTGGGCAGATATTGGTGACATCTACTAGTCAGAATCTTCAGGAATTGAAGAGTATACATTAACTAAAGTAGATGTGGTTAGAAGTCCAAATACAATTCAGTTACATAAATCAAGTAACAAATATATGTGAAATAGTGCAAAGCGTTGCAGGAATGAACAGCTGTGGTTCATTTTGTTCATTTTCAAGCTGTGGTTTGAGGTGTGCTGCCCCTCAGAGGGATTTCGGCCACCGCCTGTCAACTCAGTGAGTCACTGAGTCAAGCTTCTTTTGATTGCCTCTCGAGGAGCTCAGGAGCTCATGTCATCTTGGAAGGTTGTCATCCTGATCCCAAGATAGAAACTGACAAAGATCTCTTTACTGGCTATTCTGTGGGATGGAGGTGGAGGTTCTCAGAAGGCATAGTCTTGGCCACACAACTATATTATGGGGCCAAATCAAACAGCCAAATAATAGAGTACAGAGAGTCACGTCCCTTATCTCACTCGATCCTCACCACATCCTTCTGAGGGTAGACATGACATTTGTTCATTCATTTATCCATTCATTCATTCATCCATTCATCCATTCAACATTTACTAAGCAACATGTGCCAAGCTCTGTGCTAGGGATTAAGAATGTAAAGAGACAGACCCTGACTTGACGATGCTCAGAGCCTGGTAAGGAAGACAGACAAGAATATTAACTATTATACCACAGTGTGAAAACATCAGGCTAGAAGTATATACGGGATACTACGAGAACACATCAGAGGGGTAGTAGACCCAGCCTTGGAGAGAAGTTCAGGCAGGCTTGAGTTGATCTTGAAGGATGAGTGGGAGTGAGTCAAATTACAAGGTGGCAAGGGGTGGGGTTTGGATTCCAAGAAGTGGGAATAGCATTTATAAAGACATAGAGACATGAAAAAATATGGTGACTGGGAAGCAGCAGGTATTTCAGGATGACTGGAGCAAAACAGGTGGGATTCTAGCAGGAAATCAAGTTGGAGAGAGAGAAAGGGGACATATCAACAGAATCTTGCATATAATACTAATGTTTTTTCCTTTATTCTGAAATAATGAGGAGGAATTGAATACTTTTTTCTTTTTAAATCAACTGTATTGAGGTGTGTTTTAAATACAATAAAATGCACCCATTTTAAGCATGCAGTTCAATGAATTTTGACAGACATATATACCTGTGTAACCACCGCCCCAATTAAGATATAGAACATTTCCATCTCTCCTAAAAGTTCCTTGTGCCCCTTTGCAATCAACACCCTCCCAGACTCCAAGCTCCAGGCAATCACTGATCTGTTTGCAGTCACAATACATTAATTCTGCCTATGTTAGAATTTCATATTGCTAGAATCATACTGTATGTTCTCTTTTAAACCTGGCTTCTTTCATTCAGCATAATGTCTTTGAGATTCATCCACGTTGTTGTGTGTATCAGAAGTTCATTCTTTTTTATTGCTCAAAAAGAGTCCATTGTATGAGTACACCGCAATTTGTTTATCTATTCATCTGTTGATGGACATTTGGGTTTCCAGTTTTGGACTCTTATAAAATTGCTATGATCATTCACGTACAAATCTTTTTGTAGACATGAGTTTTTATTTCTCTTGGGTAAATAACTATATAAATGTCTAAGCAGCACGTGAAAAGATGTTCGGCATCACTAGTCATCAAGAAATGCAAATTAAAACCATAATGAGATGCCAGTAAACATCCTTTAGCATGGTTAAAATTAAAAAGACTGACTATAACAAGTGCTGGTCAGGATATGGAGGAACTGGAGCTCTCATACAGTCCTTGTGGGAAAGTGAAATGGTATATCCACTTTGGAAAACAGTTTGGCAGTTTCTTATATACATAAACATTAACTCAGCAATCCCACTCCCGAGTTTTTAACCATTAAATAATTTTAAGCAGGGAAGCAATATGAACAGATTTTACTTTTAAAGGAATACTCTAGCAACATTGAGGATGATAGATTCTGTGTGTTTAGATAGTCTTCATATATATTAATTTTTATTGTTGAAAAATCATCCATCATGTTTAAATACTAAACATGGGTAATTATTTCCCTATTGTGGGTAGTTAGGTAACGTTAATTATTTCAGAATTGACTATAGTTCTGAATAAACTTCTTCATGCACATAACAGCATTGTTTCTGCTGAATTAGTTCCTTAAAATGAGCTTTTAGGATCGGGATCATTGAGTCAACGTTCTTAAATTCCTTTATGTTTTTTGCTACCAAGTGACATTCTGACTGCCTAAGGATTGTACCAATCAACAACAAGCTCTATATTATTATTAATTTGTCATAGATCAGGAAAGAGAAGCTCAAATAGATTATGTGAAGGAGCTAACACAGGTAGAAAAGGTACAACAAAGTTTTGAACCCGTGTCCTTGATCTTTCCTTAGTCTAGGGGTTCTTTCTCTTCGATTCACTCACTAAAACCTTTATCTGAAGAACCCCTACTCTGTATTGTAGACTGCTAATACTAAGGATATCAAAAGGAAAATGCATACTTCCTGTTTACAGAAAGCTAATGGTCTAGTGACCTTCCCAGATTCCCTCCTCACTGTCTCTCTGGCACAGAAAAAAAATCTCAGGTGAACAGACTGAACAATAAGACAAGGAGACACAAAGTGTTAAAGTCATTTACTAGGTCATAGCTTGGATACTAATTTTGACCCAGTTCTGGGACCATGCTGCCAGATGCGAGGGAATCGCATCCTGCATTGTCCAGGATTTGGCTGGGTCAACCATGTGTGTGGAGGCCTGGGATTAAGAAACCCATGTCAGAGGGGAATGACTACAGAGATTCAGTGTAAGCTCAAGAAGGAGAGAGCATATAGAAGCGCTCAGCAGGGAGAATGACAGGTTGGAGATGTAACTGGGAGAGTTTGATGGAGGCATTCTGAATTAAGTTCATTTTATTTTGAACAACTCACATTTCTCAAGTTCTTTCTGTGTGGTTGGCATTGTTCTAGGTGCTGGAAGAAAGTAGAAGAAAAAAGCTTTGGAGGCTAGAGATCAAGACGTTCCAAGAAACGTCTGGCACATATCAGTGCAGGTGAGGCAGGAGGCGGAGTGTGGAGGTGGTGGCGTTGCAGTTTAGTGTGCTCCAGCTCTCTCCCTCCTTCTTTCCCTCTGGGTGCCCTTTTCTCTATCCTCTCCCCCACTGCACTCTCCTGGGCCTCCAGATACCAGGCTAGCACTGTCATGTTATCCCAGCCCCTTGCGGAGGCACCCTGCCCCGGCCTGCACACATACTTTGGGATCACAGCCAAAAATTCCTGCAGATGCCAGCCAGGTTAGCCACATGAGTAAAGAAGGATGCTGTGGGGAACCAGTGGTGGGGGCTGCGGAGGACTGGACAGCTGCTACTGCTCTTGGTGATTGATGCTAACGATGCTAATGAAACAGAGCTTTGCAAGATGGCCCAAGGTTCCAGGAAGATGGGAAAACTAGTTTTTATTTGAAATCTCACTATGTTTAAATATTGGAAATTCAGTTAATTTAAACATTTTTTTACACTTTGTATTGATCAAATAAAACAAGACTTTGGACTGAACTCCACTGGGGGCCTCTCATATGTGCTTCTGCTCTAGGCAATGCCACTTTCCTTTTCCTTTCTTTCTCAAAGCCTGTCTCTTATTCTTGGGATCTGCTCCCTTAGGACCCAGGGAGGTGACTGGTCAGCTAACTGATTTCCAAGGGTGATAATTGCTTAATGGTGACAAATTTGCCTTTGCCTTCAAAGCCATGACCTGTAAGTTCTGGGACTGATGGGGAAAATTGAGGCCCCATGGGAGGTGCATGTGATCATTGAGTGGGCTGGCCCTTTTGGTGCTGGCTTTCATCAAACCATTTGGGCAGCCTGTGGGCTCTGACCATGTCTAAGGTCAGCTCCCTCTTCAAGGGGTCTGGGGACACTCAATGAATATTCATGAATGGGTTCACTTGGGCCAGGGGCTTGGAATGGAGAAGGGATGACTCTGAGGGATGGTACCAGAAGCCTCAGAAGCTCTCTCTGTGCAGCTCAGGTTTAGCACTAAGGTTCTACCTGATTGTCCAATATAGGAGCCACTAGTCACATGTGGCTATTTAATTTAAATTAATTAAAACTAAATAAAATTTAAAAAATTTAGGTCTTTGCTTATAGTAGCCACATTTCAAGTGCTCCATAGCCACATTGGGCTGGTGGGTACCATATTAGACGGTGCAGATATGGAACATTCCCATCATCATGGAAAGTTATATTGGACAGCATTGGTGGAACACCAACTTCATGAGGAAACTGGCGTGGGAGTCGGAATTGAGTTTTGGTCCTAGCCCAGCCACTCACTCGCTCTGTGACCTTGGGCAAATTATTTAATTCCTTGGGATCTTATTTCTTTATTGGTAAAATGGAAATGATAATATTTTCCACAAGAGTCCCTTGAGAATTAAAGGAAAATGCAAATATATTGACATTATAGTGATTAATAATGTTAATAAGGTCTGCAACCTCCTAGCCAGAATGTTGTCCTGCAGGAGGGGAAGAGCTGGGCCTTGCACTCAGAAAGAGCCTTTTCTCCTCTTACTATGGTGCCCAGTCTGCTTCTCAGATTTTGTGTATTATTTTTGCTTATTAGCAAAACTTCAGAAATATTCCTAGGTACACATAGCCTGCCTAGGTGCATATAGGCAGGGAGGACAAGCAAGAAGGAAGAACTATGATGTGTATGCTGCCCCAAGAGTTGTATAATGCATTGTCTGTACAACTGTCCCAGGCAGAGTGGGAGGTTCAGGATTGAACGTGCACCTGGGAACAGTGAAAAAAGGAGAACCTGAGGGGTCAGGTAAGTCTGGTTAACAGTGGACATTGGTAACGCTGGAAAGCAACAGGGGACCAGATCTAGTGCCTGGCATGTGGTAGGTACTCAAGAAACACTTGCTAAATGAATGAATGAATGACCCACACAGAGGGTAGAGGCCAACAGGCAGCTTCTGATGATCTTGGCTGCTCTGCTGACTTCCCCATCAGTATAAAGCCTTGAGTTAACGGAGGAGGTGGTGGGGAGTGGGATTAGCTTGCAAATAGAATAGCAATAAATACAGGGGAGGTATAATAGCCTCTAATAAAATCTATTTGTTGCGCATCTACTATATTCCAAGGATTCTGCATGTTTATCTCTACTCCTTACAAATACCCTGCAAGGTAGGTGTCTTTATCCCCATTTTACAGAAGAACAAGTTGCCCAAAGTCACCTGGCTTTGTGCAACCATCACCTGCAGATCCAAACCTAGAGTCCACATCTTTCCTGCTATGCAAAGCCACCCTTAAACAGGTAGCGTATTGTCTCTGAGGAGGCCTGTGTTGTCTGAAATTTAATGCAAGGAGCTGCAGCAATCTCTAACCTTCAGGTGGACTCCTGACCGGGATGACACTCCTTTGGGTTTAGTTTTGTTGTTAGACTGGCCTGTTTCTGCACGGTACCATTTATACAGGGATTTCACAGCACTTGGGAATCAACTGCCTTGAACATACAACAGCAATCACGTTGTTTCTCTTGGTTGAAGATGAAGAGACTGCAGCAGAAGAAAGTTATGTGACTTGTTAGGGAGTGTAAAAGAGTGAGTCATTGATGAAGTGTGAATGGAAATGAGGACGGTTTGGAGACTGTTAGGGGAACTGAAATGGATCCGTGACATATAATAGTATGTGTCTATTGCTATCGTCATGAAATTGTTTAATGCTTTTTGCTTCTTCAACTTAATGCTTATAATTGTATATCCCAGAATGCAACAAAAAAAATGCCAAGAGATTTTAGATCACATAGAACACAGATGTCAATCACAGGCTATTCTGTCTAGAAATTGGTTTGTCTTTTGTGAGGTCACCAGATCCTGTTACCCCATGTTTCTACTAACACCTTTATGGACACTACTTATAAGAGTCTCTACATGGTCAAAGGTGTGTGGAGGTGCGAGAAGGCAGAAAGGTGCAAGGGTTCTTCCTGGACCTTTCTTTTTACATTTATTAGATGTCTTTCATTTGCCACATCCTTCCACTGGATGGATGCATTACATCCTCCAGGTGTTAAGACGAAAGCAGAATCGCTCATCTGGCTGACTGCTACGTCCTATGGGACCTAAGGTCTTTGTGAGGGGACCAGACGCCCCAGTGGTCCATGGTCTCTGAAAAATGGAACTAGGAAAATATCCTGCCCCTACTTTCAACAAACTGTAGAGTTCGTGGCTTACTTTATAAGTTAACATTTCAGGCAAATATACTGATGGGAGCTTGGGAGGTGTTTCAGTTTTGAGTGATGAATGAGGGAAATATTTTGAGCCATGGTCATCTGTTGGGCTAGGATTCTCCACGAAGGCCCTCCTCTTTGTGACTTGTATACCTTCATTCTTTCCCCTCCAAACTCCAAATAGACACAGTTATAGAGAAACACCAATAGGAAGACTAATACCTGGTAAGTATTGCTTTTATTATCCCAAATGACTTGAGAAAAGAAATTGAAGGCATAATGACTTTTCCATGAATAGACTGAGAAGAAGAATGAGAGAAGCGGTGGAGTTTGGTCCTTTTCTGGTCATAGGGAAGGAGAGAGGCGGTATGTCTGAAATAATCCATTTTGCTTTTTCCATTTACCGCCTGAAAAAAACAAGTAAAATATGAACCCACAGATGAGGAAGAGCTTGAGGAAAATAAATGAAATGCTGAGGAATTGGCATACCTCTCCTAAAGAAGGAATGTTTCCAAGAATTTTGTGGAGAAAGAAGGAACAATGCGGTAACATCAATATCCATGTCTGTGGAGAGGGGATATGCTTTTTGAAAATTAAATTTCAAACAAATAGTGATGATTTTGATATTGAGACACTTGGACAGAGAAAACCCTGGGTGAGTTTCAAAATTTTGCTTTCTAATATTCATCTCCTTTCCTTCCAGGAAGCAAAATTTATGAACTTCAGAATTAAATTCAGAGGATATAGTACTTGGTATGATGGAAATATTCACCAGCAAATATGTCAGACCCTAATAAAGATGGGTCTGACATATTTCCACGGTAGAGAAAGGCATCTTGCCTTTTTTATTCTTTCAAATCAGGCATATGAAATGCATTTCATTAACCCTGATGCATTAGGGGGCCCTCAGCTCACATATTTTATTTAGCAAAAGGGCACAATATACCTTTCTTTCCTAATGCCTGCTTGCTTTGAGAAATCTTTTTGCCCTTCACACACACGTAAGAAGCACATCTCCAAGGTACATAAATTTCCAAACGATGTCTTCAACCAGGTGAATTGCAAAATGGATCACTCAATCCTTCCAATCAAGAAGAAAAGCTGTTATTGGAAAGCTCCCTTCGCAAAGGTAGGATATGGAGTGGAGAGAAAGGAAGGTGGCTTTTGTTGGGACAAGTGACGGAAGCTTTGGGAGCCTTCTGCCCTGTGGTTGATGAAACTGTCATCTGAAATAATACTCCTTTGACCAGGTATGCCCCTTGAATTCTGGGATTGCACAATGTGAGTGCTTACAAAATCAAGTCAAAGAAAGCTGTCAAGGAGGGACAAGAGAGGAGGGAGGATACTTAAATCTCAGAAGAGATTTGAAATGAGATCATGAGTTGATGAGGCGAAGACGTACAGGATGGCTGTTCCGGATGACAGGAGCTGCAGAAGATGTCACCGTTGTTTGTCTTTACCAAGAAAGAAAAGCTTAAAGGGAGAGGAATACCAAATATTAAAAGTACTACATACAGGGCCCAGCCTACTGGTGTAGTGGTTAGGTTGTGTGCTCTGCTTTGGCGGCCCAGTGTTCGCAGGTTCACATCCCGGGCACAGACCTGCACGCCACACATCAGGCTGTGCTTCGGCGGTGTCCCATATACAAAATAGAGGAAGATTGGCACAGATGTTAGCTTAGGGACTGTCTTCCTCAAGCAAAAAGAGGAGGATTGGCAGCAGATGTTAGCTCAGGGCCAATCTTTCTCACACACACACACAAAAGTACTACATACAGCACAAAATGTTATTTTAAAACCTGAAAATGCTATAAGACTATAGATTTCATTTCATTTTAAATGGTTTTGCTAAACATGATTTTCAAAATTGAAGGAGTAATTTTACACAGTATGGTGGTATAGTGGTTGAATTGTGGCCCCCAAAAAGATAAGTCTCATTTCAACCCCATAACCTGTGAATGTGACCTTATTTGGAAAAAGCATTTTTGCTGGTGTAATTAAGTTAAAGGTCTTTAGATGAGATCATCCTAGATTGCATGAGTGGGCCCTAAATCCAGTGACAAGCGTCCTTATAAGAGATACGAGAGAAAACATAGACGCACCGGAGGAAAGCCTTGTGAAGATGGAGGCAGAGAGTGGAGTGTTGCAACCACAGGCCCAGGAACGCTTGGAGCCACCAGAAGCTGGAAGAGGCAAGGAAAGATTCTATCCTAGAGATTTCAGAGGGAGCATGTTCTGCGCACACTTTGATTTTGGACTTCCGGCCTCCAGAACTGTAAGCGAATAAAGTTTCCTTGTTGTAAGCCACCCAGTTTGTGATCATCTATTATGGCAGCCCTAGCAAACTAATATGGGTGGTTGGAGCAGGGCCTTAGCATCCAGATAGACGTGATTTTGAATCATGGTCCCTCCTCTTCCTAACCTTTTACAAGTCCCTTGACATCTCTAAATATTAGCTTCTGCCTCTGTGAAATTGGTAAGACAATAGTACCTACCTTATAGGTTGTGTAGAGCAAAGGAGTCAATATGTGGAAAGGATGGAACACAGTGAATGTCACATAGTAGGTGCTCAATAGTGGCAGCTGAAGATTATCTCCCTTACCCCGAACCACTTGCACTGGTGCTTACACATAACCCACTTGTGCTGGTTAGGAAGCAATTCTCTCTCTCAGCTCCAAACCCACGCTCCTATACTTTGCTCTGTTGGGCTGGGACTGGGACTCTGTTAACCACATGTCTCCTTTGCCAATTAGTGACACTACAGGGAGGTGAATTGCCACAAGGAGGGGAGAAGAGATTTGCCCTTTCTGTTTTCTTGCTTTTCCTGTCAGCGTCACCCCAGCAATGACCTTTTACCCTGGAAGCAGTGTTAGTTCCAGTTGGTAGCATTTTCCAGCCTCTTTCAAGATTCCCAGAACCAGCTCCATCACACGTGCTCTGAGGTACCAACACCAGCTGAGTAGTGCCCCCTCCTCAGAAGTCTGAGTCCTAGCTCCTAGGGCTCCTTCTCCAAGCTTCTAGGGTCTGATGACTCCAGTCCTCTCTCTATGTTCCCCCAGCCCAAGAGCTGTTTGTTAGCTACTTCTTACGGTTACTAGCTTTTGTTACCTCAGAGTTCCCTGTTTGCCTTTTCAGCCTCCCAATAGCTGTTTAACCAATTCTCTATATTAAATTCTCTCTGTTAAAATCACTAGCGACGTTTGTTTTCTGACTGTACCCTGGTGAATACGGCACTCTGTGGGTTTCTTGGTTTCCTGTGTGCGTGGTTGCTACAGCTGAATGAGTGCTGAATTAAAACCAGAAAGACTTCGGTTTGTATCTTGGCTCCTTTACTTTCCAGTTGAGAAATCTTGGCCAAAATACTTGGCTTCTTTGAGAGTCCAATTTTCTTATTTGTGAAATGGGATTAATAATGTGTATTTAGTAGGGTTATGTGTAGTTGAATGAGATAATGTCTAAAAAGTGCCTGGCACTTAACAGATGTCCAAGAGATGTTGGCTATCATTTTACGTGCGTTAGAAATGTATCTTTGCATCTAGATATTGCCTACAGGTTCCTCTGCTTTTTACTGTTGAGCTTATGAGTTCCTCTGGGCAAGCCTGGACTCTTATTTCAGCTTCCTTGTTTTTTTTTAGGGTGTTTGTTCTACATGAGAGGACTGCTGTTCTGTTGTATTAATTAGCTTGACCCCAACCGACTTAAGAATGAGGAAGTGATAGTTGTGAGTGTGAAAGGAGTTGGCTTTAAAATGCACCGTAAATTAGGATGAAAAACAAGACCCCCATTGGGAAGCACCACTGGAATGCTTTTGACAGCCTGGTGCTCACCATTGCTCACTCAGTACTCTTTCTCACGTGGATGTGCTCCTGACTTTTAGAAGCGCATCCAATAAGAGGCTGTGACATCCCTGGAGGTGGTGGAATGTGAATTAAAAGTTAAATGAATAAAATTTGACTTGGACTCTTTGCCTAAGACTTAGTCAAAACCCATTTGAAGCCACTCTCATGTTTAAAAACTATTTCAGTGTCAAAGAACATGGTCTGCAAGTCACCAAATATTCTCTGGCACCTGCTACAGGTAAGGAAGCATTCTGTAGGGGCTGCTAGAATTAAAGGCAAACAAAAACTGTGGTCTGAGTGGATGTGGGATATCCACTATAGTAAGGAGACCAAACTGACAGGCCCAAGCACAAACATAATATTTGCATATGTGATTCCTCTAGATGATAGAATTTTCTGGAACTCTCAGGAAGATTCCTGAACTGGCAGGTGCAGGGCCCGAGGCATAGTTACCACTGTTGAGAAGTATTTTTCAGAGTCTATTGAGAATTATTTCCCCCCTTCTCTCTTCCTAGTCACCCCTATTTGACCCCAAGGCCCTAACACTGTTGCCAGGCATCATCACATCCTCTCGCAGGAGTCTTGATCCATCCACTTGGCTCCCAATTACTACCCTTTCTCCATCATCAAAATGTTTCATCTCTACTGGCTCAGGACCCTGCTTTCTTTATATGAGAACATTCAGTTAGTTAGCTGTATAAACCATGGATAGCACCAGATACTTGGCTAGGCCTATTGACGCAGAGGTACATGAACCATAGTTCTTGGCCTCAAGGAATTTACAGTCTCAGTAAGAGAGACAGGGGAACAACATATATATTAAAGGCACAAAGATCTAGGCTGGCTGATGAAACACAAAGAGCATAGCCATTCTAACAAAGACAGGATGAGAAAAGGTTTCATGGACACTTCAAAATGGGTAGTAGTGCAATGCCACTAATTCTAGGAGATAAGAATGTGGAGGGTGAGGAAAAGGGGATTGCAGGTACTATGGCAGAATAGAGCATGGATAAACAAAATGCTGAAGTCTCAAAATACAGAAACATGGCAGAGTCTAACCTCAGTGACTGAGAGAAGGAGGGGAGCCAGGCAGGTGGTGAAGGGGTTGATTTGGGAAAAAGGCCAGGAAAAAGCGTTCTTGCTTTAACTACCTTTGTTTCACGCTTCACAGCCAGGGCAATCAGGAATTCTACACAGCTTCCTCTAGTGTCTGTTTACACAGACTGATCAACTATCATGTTATGATTGTTGAAATGGTGCCACATTTAGAGAATGTGTTCAGGAGAAACAACCAGGCCCCATACCCCTCTCACCAGCCAGGATTCTGATGAAAAGTCTACTGTGCTCCTCTCCTCCTTCCATTCCAGGAAACAAGTTCTAAAACATCCATTGGGCATCTACCGCAACTTGGTTCCATGTTAGTCACAGAGGGGACTAACTAGTGCTTTTTAACAAATATTTACTATTTTCCAAGCACTGTGTTAACTGCTTTGGAGGCAAATAAAAATAGGTCACAATTCCCCCCATTAAGAGCTTGCAATTTTTGGGGGGAGCAAGACTTATACATGGATTGTTATATAAGTAGTCATGGCCAAGGGAGAGGTATGCAGAGAATGCTGTAGGGGTACAGAGGAGCAGCACTTCTAGAGCTTCCGGGAAGGCTTCAAAATGTGATGGAGGCTGATCTGAGTGTTGAAAGGTGAGTAAAGGGTAGCTATGTCCAAAAAAGATGGTCAGAAATTCCAGGCTGGGGAAAGAGCATGGGCAACAGCATAGAAACTTGAATCAACAGAACGCATGTCAGGAGCTGAGTGCTTTAGCACAAATAGCGCATAAAACATAAGACAAGAAAGGGAGAAGAGGAAACTAGAAGGGTGGAGGCCAGTTCGTGCAGGACCCAGTAAGTCAAGCAAAGAGCTTAACTCGATTCTGTCATGTTGGGAAGCCATAGAGTGGTTTTATGTCGAGGGTGACATGCTTAGATGTGTATCTGCAGAATTAAAGGTGGATCTAAGAGAAGAGGTGGATGTCAAGGCTGGAGGCAAGGAGTCAATTAGGAGTCCTGTTTAATAGTCCAGGTAAGAGATGCTGAGCTCCTGAGCCAGAAAATGGGTAGTAGGGTGGGGTGGCGAGGAGGAGACAAGTCTAAGGGCCATTGAGGAGACAAAAGAAGCAATTGGATTTAGTGAAGTGTTGGCTAAAGGAGATGAGATAAAGGAGAAGGCAGGATGAACTTAGGTTGAGGCTTGGCTGAACGGGTGCAGGGATGTTTGATGAACTGAGATTGGGAATACAAGAGGGAGAACAGAATTTTGAGGAAGTGGGGGAAGGCTAGGATTGCTTGAATATGAAGTGCTTGGAGAGCCTGAAAAAGGGTTTGCTCAGCAGGGAGCTGGACGTATAATCTGAAACTCCTAAGAGAGCCAGAGTCACTTGTGAGCATTGTCAACAGGTGGGTGGGAAATGCAACTGTGACAGTGGCTGGAATCACCCATGAAGAGAAAAAAAGGAGAGAGAAAGAAGAACACATTATCCTTCCCTTGAGAGATTATACAGTCTATTGGAGGAGAAAGGCTTGTACACAAACAACTATAATAAAAGGAACCATGTAGCAATTCCTATAATTACAGCAACTGCATTTTCTGGGTCAAATATTGGACCGTGTGGTCTCACCAAGGTCTGGCCACAGACAAAATTTTTGGAGAGTTCTGCCAGAAATCCAGTTGCCTTAGTTCTAACAGAGATACAAAAAGAAATGTTTTTAAAGCGCAGAGTATGGAGAAATTTATGGAGAAAGAGGAATTTGAGTTAATCTCTGAAAGTAGACTCAGAAATTCTCAACTCTGCCTATATTTAATGCTGATTTTGTTGAATATTGTGTCTTCCTGGAGCCACCAAAAATAGAGTTGGCCCTGGTAAAAAAAAAAAAGTTAAGTCCTGTGGCAAGTACAGACTGGCTAAATTCTTAAGAGAAGATAGGTTTTGGGGCTTCATGTTCCTTTTTGGACTTCTGGGTCCCAGTAATTTGTACAGCATCATCTATCCCACCTGTGTCAACCAACAGAGACACCCCTAATGGATACAAGAATCAATTCCATTATTTACAAACGTGGTGGGGTCTCAGTTATGTTTAAACTAGAATTCAGAGTATGTTTATCTGTGGGATAAATGGGCTGTTGTCCAGCTAGCACTCCACCTCTCATATCTGTTTCATGAATTGTTTTGTGTAAATTTTTTTTTTTACTGAAGGATAATGGAGGAAGTTTAGTGCATGAGCTTCTTAGGGAGAGATGAGAGAAATACAGATGATAGAGAATTGCAACAATGTCTATCTTCTCTACTTGGTATTATGAACCTCAATTTTTTATTATGAAAAATTTGAAATCTTCAAAAAGTTTCAAGAATAGTGTACCATATACTCTTCACGTGGATTCACCAATATTAACATTTCGTAACATTTGCTTCGTTTTTCTCTCTCTGTGTGCATATCATACACAGATGTTTTATTTTTGCTGAACACTTGAGAGTTAGTTGTAAGCATCATGAGCTTTCATCCCCAAATACTCCATCATTTATATCTTAGGAACTGGGGTACGATTTCACGTAACTGCAATATAACCTTCACAGTCAGAAATTTAACATTTAGACAACAATATTATCTAATATGCAGCTCTCATTTCTATTTCCTCAGTGTTCTCACTAAGGTCTTTTATGGCCTTTTTTTTCCTTTAAATTCCAGGATCTAACACAGGACTGTCCATTGTCTTTAGTTTTCTTGTCTCTTGGGTCCCCTTTAGTCTAGAGAACAGTTCCCCCAATCTTTTGTGGTTTTTCATGACATGGAGATTTTTTAAGGGCTCAGGCAAGTTTCTCAATTTAGATTTTTCTGATTGTTTCCTCACAGTGAGATTCAAGTTAAACACTTGGGTGAGACTGGTTTTTGAGCTCCCAAGTGAGTGGTGGGGGCAGAACTAGAAGAGCCTTGTGATTGGCAACCTGGCGTGGGCAAGGACCCCTTCATGATCAGGCTCATCTCAGCCTGGCTCCAGCTCCCTGAGAGCTGGACAGGGTCAGTGTGGTTTCCAGCTCCAGAGCTTTGCAGTTTGGATGTGACCAGGGTCGGTGGCATAGAGCAGACAGGGGGATAGTGGCCTGGAACAGCTGTCAGGGCCTTACAAGGGCCCTGCAAGAGGCATAGGAGGGCAGCAGCACCCTTGAAGTGGACGTATCCGTAAATTGGGTGAGGCTCCCCTGGGGTCCAGAAGTACTTGGGATTGGTGTCCTTCAGGGTGGAGGTCTCTGTATTATTGATACTCTTCCTGATTAAACAGTGGGGTAGAATTCCAACAGTCAGGTGAATGTTGGGGTTTACTATCTGGAAAGGAGGAGAAGGTACTGCTTAGCAGATGGGAAATGAGTGAATAATTGGAAGAAACTACTAAGATTTTCATTGTCCCAAGAGAAGTAGAGGCCACTGTGGTGAGGAAGGGGGAAGGGGAAAGGGATGGAAATGTATTATAGTCAGAGATCTTACATGAACTTATTTTTAGTAGCATTTTTATTATTAGAGGTTTGTGATAAAATGGGAAAGGTACACTCGGATTTCCTTCTAAAGGAGAGATTTCCTGTTCGTGAAATTTCCACTGATCATTTTGAGAAACGTGTGGGAGGCAGAGAGCACCTCCTTCCATGCTCAGCATTGAGACACCAGGTCATCTGTCTGCCCTCCTTCCTCCTGACTTTGCCCCAAGGGCTGTGAGCATTCATTGCTTCCTGGGTGTGGAAGGAAATAAAAGTGGAAACCAAGCTTACTTAGGAACAAAGAAGAGGGACATACTTACTATTTTGTGGAACTGGGCCCCTCTAGGAGCACTGGGGTGAGGCAGATCCAGGCTTAGTTTTTGGATCGCAGAGCCTTTTGATCTTAAAGCAGCCCTTTGATCTTGGACACGGTTCAGGCCAGGGGGAATGTAGCTGGTGGTTTGTGTAATCATTTGCTCACTCCTAAGATCAAATCCCACCTTGCAGCCATTAAAATTGTGAACAAAATGTTTCAAAGCAGGAAATTATTTTTCTTTAAATTTATTTATTTATTTTTGTATAAAGCAATGATGCTTTCCACTTGTAAATCATTTAGCATTTACAAAACATTTTCACAAATCATGTTTGGCTTTCACATTAGCTTCCCAATGTAGATAAAAGAAGGAAGCAGTCCACCCTGGAATCCAGGACTTCTATCCAGGACTTCAGCCCAGTGCTCAACCCTCTGCCCTCTGCTTCCTCCTCTCAGCACGGGGGGACCATCTAAGAAGTTTGCTAAGAGAGCTAACTCTTCTACCTTTCACCCTTCAGCCTCCTATGAGATCTTTCTTCCACCTAGTACCAGGTCCGCATGGAGAGAAGACCAGTTGGCACTAGGGAAAATCCCAGGCCTCCTTGGGCACCTGTTGACCCAGAGAGAGGAAGCTTCTGGGGTTTTTCCCGTTTTGTGAAAACACAAGTTCTCATGTGGTGTGGAAGAGATTCACCCTGTCTTCTCATGAGACCGCTTGGGAGGCACAAATATACCCTATGAGAGTAATTTTCTTTGACCAGTAGAAAATAGATCCACGTTAAACTGAGCTTCAGGCATGGCCCCTGAGTCTGGAAGGAGAGATTTCAGAAAGT
Organism: Diceros bicornis minor; assembly: GCF_020826845.1. Taxonomy (NCBI): domain Eukaryota; kingdom Metazoa; phylum Chordata; class Mammalia; order Perissodactyla; family Rhinocerotidae; genus Diceros; species Diceros bicornis. The sequence continues at coordinate 32,333,346 of NC_080748.1, forward strand.
CAGCAGGCTGTTGACACTACCTGCCAGATTTGTGTGTGTGTGTGTGTGTGTGTGTGTGTGTGTGTGTGTCTACTCAGGCAGCTATCAGGTGGTAGCACTCTAAATGATCGCCATAAGTCACAGCACATTTCGTGTGATACTCACAGGAAAGACGTCACGATGGAATGACAGCCTCCACCTACAATTTCAGCTAACTTTGGGTTGCCTTTATCACTTATAAGAGAAGAAGCTTCCACTGAAGCATTTGTGAAATCCCTGACATGGGAGGCTGGTGAGGGAAGAGGCTTCCCACGGCTCCAGGGCAGGGTCCTTCTGAGGGCACACCAGGATCTTTCCACATTGAGGGAAACCCTGTGGCTGGTGGCTGAGAATGACACTTTAGGACCCACCCTACTTAATTCTCCTCCTCTGGGAAGGTGAATCAAACCTCATTGTCTATGCACATGTTTACTTGTTCCTGCAGGATGTTCTGCAGTCCCGCCCATTACAATCCGTCATCCGTGAAGCTTTGTGTCCATGCCTGGAGGCAGAAAACATATGAAATTGTACACTGGAGGAAAAGAGCACAGAATCTCAGAGGCAAGCCCTTCTTAGGCTTAAAAAGGGATTGGGAAATTTAAAAAATTCAGAGTTTAATATGGCAGAACCAAAAGAACCATCCAATTCAGTAAAAAACAAAATAAGGTATACTCACATTCATGGCTGCACTATTTACAATAGCCAAAAGGTACAAGCAACCCATATGTCCACCCGTGGATGAATGGAGAAGAAAAATGTAGTATATATACGCAATGGAATATTATTCAGCCATAAAAGGGAAGGAAATTCAGACATACACTACAACACGGATGTACCTTGAAGATATTATGCTATGTGACATAAGCCAATCACAAAAGGATAAATACTGTATGACTCCACTTATATGAGGTACCTAAAGTCATCAAATTCACAGAGACAGAAAGAAGAATGTGGTTGCCAGAGGCTGAGAGGAGTGGGGAATGGGAAGTTGCTGTTTAATGGGTACAGAGTTTAAGTTTTGCAAGATGAAGACATTCTGGAGAGTGGTTGCACAATGATGTGAAGATACTTAACACTACTGTAAGCTACACTTAAAATGTTTAAGATGGTCAATTTTATGTTATGTGTATTTTACCACAAATAAAAAACGACAACAAAAAAACAAACAAACAAAAATAAGGCAAGACAAGCCAAGTTGTAAAACAACTCGTGGATCGACAGAGTTTGTTAACTGGTCACTCGGACTTCTTGGAGACACAGCCACACGTGGCCAGCCAGGGAGTGGGTCAGAGGAGGTGCTCCCAGCTGAGAGAGAAGCTGCCCTGGGGAGAATTTGTTGAGAAGGGAGTTGGGTCGTCCTCTGCCCTTTACCTTCTGGGAATTCTTCCCTCCATCCATGACTTCCGGAGGAAAACTCATTGTGAAAGTATCAGTCTCTGTTTTACTCCAAATCCTGACACTGTCCTGGGCAGGGAACTGCTGTCTCTTCAAGATTTCTGGAGACTGGGGTAGGTTTGTCTTTCCTTGGGCAAAAGGGTGATGAGACTGGTTGGACAGACAGGAGAATGCTGCCGGTGTTGGTGGTTGATCTAACAGAATGTTTCTCAAACCAGAATCCACAGGCTCTCTATGCAAATTTTATAATTTATAGTACTCTAACCTTTATAATAGAAATATAATTTAAAATTATACATTTAATTTAATAGTTGGAGCATCTAGATGATCAGCTTATCACTAGTATGCTGGTATAGTTCCAGTACCCACACTTATGATTGTATTCACTCCAGTGAAGGGCAAATGACATCTTGAAGCTTTGCATGAATGGAGGTGTAGCACCAATTAAACTGAGGAAAGTGGTGGGAGAATTGAGTCATCCCATGGCACAGGGTAGCATAGGCATGCCACACTCAAAAATGCCAACCTCGTAACAATGCCAGTATCATATCCATGCTGTAAATTAGTTTCCACAAAACATTATTGGTGCCATTAATTTAATGTGGTTACTTTGAATTTTATTGACCCTTGAGGTTTTACTTCCATTTAATTTGTAAACTCGTGTTGCTTTTCAAGTTGTGTCAAAGCTATAAACATGAAGAGTTTATATCTACATTTATGTGAGTATATTCTTTTACTTTTTATTTTTTTGTGAGGAAGATTAGCCCTGAGCTAACATCTGTTGTCAATCCTCCTCTTTTTGCTAAGAAAGATTGGCCCTTGGCTAACATGCGTGCCCATATTCCTCCATTTTATATGGGATGCTGCCACAGTATAGCTTGACAAGGGGTGCGTCGGTGCACGCCGGGATCCATACCCTGGGCCGCCGCAGCAGAGTGCACGCACTTAACCGCTACGCCACGGGCCGGCTCCTAGTATATTCTTAAATAGCAGTATAATAAAGTTAATTTATAATAAGGTTAATTTAACACTCAGAATCCAGGATGCCTTCTTATCTAGAAGCTTCTATAGCTCCCTGGGTGAGAAGCCCATTACATGGGAGGTCAACAGGCTCTATCTATATTTCTAGGCTCCATCTATATATCTAGAGGGAAGTCTTTAACTCAGGACATGAGGCTGATACAATGACTTATTGAGAATGGCTGAACTTACATTTAGGAGTTCTACCCACTATCTTCAATATAAATGCGTAAAAGTCCACATGTATAAATAATAGCTTCCCGTTCATGTCCATGAAGAAATTGGCACTCTGACTTCTTGGCCTCTTCTGTTGGGCTCTGTTGATCCTCCTCTATGTTTCAAACCCCTCTTGTCCTTTCTTATCAGTCCTGGGGTTAGCTGCTTCTTTTGTTCAAGATACTTGTTTTATGTACAGAAACTTCTAGACTTGACATCAGCTACTGCTCGGATTTCTCTTTAAACACAATTCTCATCAAGCAGTTTCTATGGAGTTTGGCTTCCCTAGAAAACATTCTGCAAACTGCTGCTCTCTTATTGTGCTTGTTACCCCAAGACTTGCTTTGCTTTTCCACTTGCTTCCGCAGCTCTCTTTGTTTGCATTTCCACTTGCTTCCCCAGCTCTCTTTGTCTCTCTCTAATCAGACACTCTGCCCTCCCTTTGTGCTCTCCCTTGAGATGCAGATCTTGCCCGATAGCAGGAAGGGCCCTTGGAGCTCTCTGGGCAGGTGGTCACTTCCTGAGCAGGAGCCAAATTGAAAATGGATTCCCACTTGGGGTAGAGACTTGAGCACCCAGACACTTTCTTTGAGAAATAATTAATGTTTCTGCTGTCAACAGGAGTTAGGGGCTATTTCTGGATAACTTTCCGTGATGGGCGTCATGGAGGCCTCATAGCTCCATGATTTCGTTCATTTGGCAAATATTTACTAGATACCTTCTATATGAGAGCCACTGTTCTAGGTTTTGTCAATACCAAGATGAATAAAATATAGTATTTGTCCCTCACGAGCTCGTGGTCTTGTTGGGGATGCCATGTGCATCTAAATAGGTTGCAGTGCATTGTGACAAATGCTCTGCCATATAATACAAATGCCATACTGTATAATAGCCCTCCAGAGGCGAAGAGGAGGAGCCCCCTAACTACCAGGGGAGGTCAGAAGAGACATCCTAAAGGGCGTGACACTTGAACCCCTCTTGAAGGATGAATGGGAGTTCTTTTGGTGGGAAACAGGGATAGGAGGCATTCAAGGTGGAGAGGAGTTTGTACAGAAGCTCAAGGGAATGGAACTGCATGGAGTTTGGATGGAAATGTAAATTGTTTGGCTTGGCTGGAGTGTAGGTTTTGGTGTGTGAATGTGAGTGTGTTGTGGGAGGGAGAAGGTAGTGGACACTCACACTAGAAGGAAGCAAGGATGCATAGACTCCAGGCCAAGCAGAGGCAACTGTATACCGCTCCTTATTCCACCACACAACTTACTCCACTCCACAGTGTATACCACTCCTGCCTTTGGGCTTCTGTATTGACTCTCCCTATCTTTTTCTTCTTTTCTTTTTTTTCCTTTTCTCTTCTCTTCTCTTCTCTTCTCTTCTCTTCTCTTCTCTTCTCTTCTCTTCTCTTCTCTTCTCTTCTCTCCTCTCCTCTTCTCTGCCCCCGCCTCTCTCTCTCCCTCTCCCTCCCTCCCTCTCTCTCTTCTCTCTCTCTCTCTCTTTCTCCCTTTCCTTTTAACAGCTTTATAATTCACATGCCATACAAATTACCTATTTAAAGCACACAATTCAGTGGTGTTTAGTATATTCACAGAGTTGTGTAACCATCACCACAACTAATTTTAGCACATTTTCATCACCTCAAAAAGAAAATCCATACCCTTTAGCTATCATACTCCTACCCCGCAACCCCTCCACCTCAGCTCTAATCAACCAAGAATCTACTTTCTGTCTCAGTGGATTTGCCTATTCTGGACATTTCATAGAGATGGAATCAAACAATATGTGGCCTTTTGTGACTGGCTTCTTTCCCTTATCATGATATATTTTCTTTAGCGGCTGCAGAATAGGGAGTAATTCCATTTCTCCTAAACTTACAAAGGGATAGTGAGTTCATAGGAGAGAAAAAGAAAAAAGAAAACAGTGATGGAGTATTTGGGGACTCTGAAAGGGCAAAGCCAAAAAGGCATAAAGTTTCATTTAAGACATTTTCTTTCTGGGACCATGGCTCCCCAGGTGTAACTATTTCTCTTACAAAAGACTTTCTCTTGTTTTGAGCAATGAGTAGTTTATCTGGAACCCCGTGGCCTGCAGTTTGTGTCTTTGCATACTGGTTGGTAGAGACAGTCCCTCTCTTTCCCATGTTGTGTTACCATTGCCTCCATGAAAACACCACTGAACTTGGCATCTGTGCTACTTGCTTGTTTATGAGCCTTCTGCCCGATATTGGGTAGACACAAAATTGCTTCTCCTCCAGAACAAACCTGATGCACTGGTAAGTGGCATAAGCTATACTGGAACTGTTTTCATAAGTGTGGTGAAATTCACATTTGCAAATTCAACAAGGCAGCCCTTGTCCATCTCATACGTCGCCGTGCAGAATTGCTGAGTTCTGGAAAGATCTGGTTTCTTTCTCTGTGAGCCTTGCTGGCACATTTTCAAAGACCACATCGGTCAGTGTGAGCGGCCCTGCGTCCTTTCCATGCAGCTGTCTCAGGGTTTTATGGACCCTGAGATGGAATCTCATAAAGACTGGCTGCCATTTTGGATTGCAGTCTGGGGGTTCGCTGTCTTTTCCTACATAAAGACTTGATTTTAAATCTATTTGAAAAATGACATGGTTAGCCTGAATCATCTTAGGCTTCAATGTTAAAATAGAACGGAATATGCAGTAGTTGACTCACACTATTGTAGTCAAACTATTTGTCACTTAATACTACGTGACTTTAAGGATTGTTTTAATCAGTAATTTTATAAGGTACATAGACGCCAGAGAGCTTCTTCCCTGTTCTCTTCCCTAGTGATGTGCGTCATTATCACGCCTCTGCCAAATAGTGTATTTTAAAAGCCTGTTGTGTATCTCTGCTTTCTCTTTCTGATTCTCTCTTTCTCTCTCTTTCTGCCTCTCTGTCTCTGTTTCTCTCTCTCTTTCATACTTGTATTTACCAAAATATGATTACTAATATTCCCCTAATGTTTTAATTAGGAAGATTTGGGCATGTGGCTTGAGGTTGTCCTTCAATGGTTTAAAAGCGTGCTAAATGACTGGGCAACAGGAGAGGCGGGTCTGGGACAGCAGGTGGAGGGAATGATCAGCGGCCACAGAAATCCCAGCTGAAGGAAGTGAACCTTCTACCTGAGGTTAAAGACCAACTTGCCTCGTCATGATAGCTGTGACCTAGAATCTGATGTGGGAGTCGACGTCTTCTAGGAGCTGGTTTGGTGGTGTGAGCCTGGAACGCTCAAGTCAGGAGCAGCCACAGCAGCAGCACACTTATCATCAGTTATTAATGAGCTTGCAACCTGTGATCGGCCTGGTGTGGTTAGATTAGAAAGCACAGGTTTTATAGTCAGTGGACCTGGGTTGGAGTTTGGGCCTCAGCCATTTTCTAGTTATGTGATGTTGGGCAAGTTATTCAATATCTCTGATCTTCAATTTACTTGTTTTGTAAAAGAAATATGATAACACCCACCTCATGGAGATTATTTGAAAATTAAATATGCATTGAACGTCGCAGGTATGGGGAGTTTCAGATTCAAGATTTGTCCCTGTCCCTTGATAGAACAGTGCATTATGTGGTTCATTTGAGAATATCTGACCAAAGATTTAGCTAGAAAGGTTGGTTTATCCACTTGTTCATTTCTTGTTTCATTGATTCATTTGCTCATTCACTCGATGCTGACCACTAAGTGTGGGACACTGGGCAGGTGCTGGGGATACAACCATGATGGACCAGACCCTGTCTTGCCCCTACCAGTCTAGTGGAGATGCCAACCACAAATGACAATCACAATCTGGTGTGGACAAGCACTATGCTGGGGGAGGTCTCTGGTAGCATCTGGAGAGTCAGCTAACCTAGCTTGGGAGAGATCCGGGAAAGGGGAGATCGGAAGGATGAAAAGGAGCTAGTCAGGTGAAGGAGAGGTGAAGAGTGTAGAATGACACACAGCGGGCAAAGAGATGGGGATGATGTGGCTCCTGTAGATATTCTGGTATGTGCGGAGTGTTGAGTGTGAGGGGAGACATAGGGATATGGAGAGAACACAAGCTCACTGTGCCCAGGAGTGTTCTCCTTGCCTCTCCAATGGAGTTCTGTACCTCAGAGGTTGGTACCTTGGATGCTGTCATCACCTATGATGGGATGCTGGGACATTCCTCACATTTCGAGTTAGAACTTGAAATATATTTTTCCACAGAAACATTTTAAATGGTAGTTCTATGTAGTTAAGATAGTTCCGTAAATAATACCGTCAAGTGGTTTTTTAATTTAAACAAGTAGAATATAGAAAAATAAGGAGGGACAGGTCCTGTTTCCTGGCTAGGGGTTCTTTGTAACCCAGAGCACTGGGCTTCTTGTTCTGGCCGTCTGAACCTGGATCAGATCCACAGGTGGCTCTGCTTGGCCCACGGTGTTTGGATTTGAATGTTTGGTCCAGTGAGGCTCTCTCCACAGTGCTCCCAGGGCTCCATCACTCCCCACTGTTGAACACCTGGCCCACTTCACATGGATGGTCCCTAGAGGCACCTAATGTGGTCCTTGGAGGCACTAGACTTGGGAACCCTTTCTCGAGGCAGCATATGTGAGAGATGGTATCATCATTTCTGTCTGATTCATCATCAGCTTGGTGTTAGTCCATATACAAAGTCAAGCATGAGAGTTGAGGTGGTGTTTGGGGGTGCCTTCTCACTTCCCACCAGATGCCTCTTTTTCTTTCCTCTTCCTCCAGTCTTCCTCCCTGTCTTTCATTTTGCCCTACCAGCGCTTTTCTCTTCTAGCCCAATTAAATTCTATTCAGCAAAGGCGGATGGGACACTGACTACATCACTGCCAGTTAGGATGCAGGGGTTAACAAAGCACAGTGGTTACCATCAAGGAGTTGGCAGTCTGGCACGAGGGGTGGAGGATGGACAAGTAAAGAGGCCAGTTCTACGTGGAGAGGTAGTAGCCCTGTGGGGCAGAATCTATAGGAGCATCAAGGAGGGGTACCTGAGCCATCCTGGGGATGAGGAAGAGGCCTGAAGGACTAGCAGGAATTAGACAAATGCAGGTGTGTTCCAGGCAAGGATCAGACACTTAGCATGGTGCACTCGGGGTATTGCAGGGTTGAGCCAAAGGCTGGGGGCAGAGAGGAGGAGGGAGTGGAGGGCCGTGAGAGCTGAGGACAGGGAGGCCAGCTCCTGCCTTTCCTGTCTCTCCCCAGAGGCATGTAGGGTGGTCCTTAGCACTCCCTGGCAGCCCTCTGAGCTGAGATGGACGCTGACTTCTGCCCTGTGGGAAGCCTGTATTTTTCAAAAGTTTCCTTAGAGGAAAGAGTCCCAGGAGAATAGAGGGGCTCAGCCCGCACTGGCAGGAAAAGTGGATTAAAAGCAGGACAAACCAAAAATAGCTCTGGGGGTTGACCAGATGGGAATGAGTCTGCGTGGGTGTAACCATGGGGAGGCCAGAAAAACGGTGAGAAAAAGGAAAGTGGGGGAGAAAATGTTGCTGTGGCGGTCCCAGCTCAGCAAACGTTACAAAAGAATATTACATCCCAAAAGCTACATCTTTAAAAGAAATCCAAAATGCAAAGGATTTTTGAGTGCCAAAGAAAAAAAAATACTTTATTAATAAATGAGCACCAGGAAGATTACTGGCCCTGCTGTCTGAAATAATATCTGGACCCGTTTGGGACACAGCAATCGGGAGGCAGCTGGCTAATCTTTCTTCCTGAGCTGGGAAGAATTCAGCCATTCTCCACAGGTTGTGTCACTAGGCGTGTGGTGTCCCATGAGGAAGATGCACCCAGCTTTAGAAAGTGGCTGGTCTGCAGTCTCGTCTTTTGCATCTGTCTCTGGTCTTTACGTGTCAAGGCACCCGCTTAAGAAGACCCAGGGGCAGGGTGCTGTGTAAACATGTAAGGTCTATGCTGTTTTGGTTTTCTCTTTCATCACCGTGTTGGTCTGGGAACTCGATTCAGGGAAATGATGGCCAGCCTTTCAGACTGCCCTGGGCTGCCCAGCATCCCCGTGGGCACCCCGGAGGCAGGCGTGTCTGATTTCCTCATCTTAAAGCTGCAGGAAGTAGCAGCCCCAGGATGAGCACACACCTCAGCCTCGTGAGAAGGACGGGCTTTGGGAAGGGGGATTTAGATTTAGAGTAAACAGGAGGGAGGTTTTCATAAGCTTCTCGGAAATGCCTGGATCTGACGCCTGTCATCTGCTACTAAATTTGGCCTTTTCATTTTCATTGCACAGGATATAATGGCAACCGTGGCACGAATTCCGGGATGGATTTAGATAAACAACTTGGCTGCTGAGGATTTTTACCTGTTACGGGTCCAAGAAACATCAAGGGATATAAGCATGACTCAGGACGATTTGAGTTAAAGTGTCAAGAGTAGAAAAAATCAGTAGTCTAGCTGATCACTCTTTTTTTCTTTTCTACCTTTATAATTTTCATTACTCTCGATAAACTACTGGAGGTATAACTATTTTTGTCCTTTCAGCTTTTATGCTGTGTGTCAGCTGATTCTCATCTTTGTTAATATTGTAGAAAGCTTCAGTAACACCTCCACCCTCTTCCCGGGCGGGGGTAGTGTGCCTCTCCTCCACCTTGAATATGCAGAGCACCGGCGCATGCCTGTTACAGCCCTAGTTGCTCGTAGTGCATTATTTGTTCTCCAGCCTGTCCCCCCGCTGGAGTTGGAACCCACTGTGGACCATCTCTCACTGACTTTTGTATTCTCAGTGTGAGCAGTGCCTGGCACATAGTAGGCACGTATTTGATGCTAAGGGCTTATCCTGATTCTAGAGGATGACGTTTTTGGCTGCCAGCTGACAAAGGGATAGAGCAAAGGCTCATGGAAAGACAGCTAGGAGGTAGGATAAAGAGCAAAGTGTGCGAAGACCAAAGACCCTTTTTTTTGTTTACTAGCTGTTTCTGTCACTTTAGGCAAATCACTAATTTGACTTTTTGTTACCCATGAAGTAGTAATACTGCTTTCCTTCTAGATTTTTGATAGGGGATTAAATGATGTAATAGATATGAAAATGCTTTTTCAACTGTGATGAGTTTTATACAGTAGAGGCATCGTCTTTAGTAGAAAGAAGCATCTGTTCCTGGGAATTGGGACAGCCACATTTCTATATGGTTCCCTCACATTGTCTCTGAATGACCTTGGGAGAGTAAATTAGCCTGTTGTGGATACCTCATCAGTAAGGAAACTGTCAGCTCTATTTCCTGGGGTCATTGTGAGGATCAAAAGAGATAACACACATGAGTGTGGTGTGAAGATTATTAGGGTCTGTGAACTGGAGCTATGATGCTATTAGGTAAAGCGGAATGAACGCCTCCAGGTCTCCCTTTGCTTCCCTTTGCTTGTGTCCCCTGTTGTCCTCCTCCCTGCCCCAGCCTCCCACCAACGATTCTGGACACACGTACGTGTATGTGTGTAGCATGGGGGACAGGAGGCAAGAGCCCCTCCGAATCTGAGTGCCAGCAGTGTGGCCCCCGTCCTTGCTGTGCAATGAGCCAGACGGGGTGGATTCTGGGCAGTCTGCTACGAGGATGGGATGAGGGCTGTCAGCAGAAGCTGCTGCTGCTGAAAGCCCACATTTTGGGGAGATGCATCCAGGTGTACCACAAGACATATACATTTCTTGTATATCTGCCCCCAAACTGGACATTGATAATGTTTGTCACTCTTTAATGAACAAGACCAGCTTTTTCTGCCAGTCAGACAATGTAAGCAGCTAGGATTCTTACCTGTGCACTGACAATAAAGCACTTCAAAGCATGAGTAGTAGAAGCTGAATAACCAGCACCCTCAATTCACCAGAATTATGTTGCTGCATTTAGTAGTCACAAGAAAGATCAGTGAGCAGCATACAAAGCTGGTATGTCAGGATAATACATTAAAATGTTAATTAGTGTTTTGTTAGTGCTGGGATAGAAGAATACAATTGAATGGGACATTGTTGTGCTTCATTTATTTTATCCCACCTTTCCCACTGTAAGAAAGTAGCTAGGTCTTTTAGCGTCACTTGATTATGAAACCCCCAGGGCAGAAGAGAGGGTAGAGAGTCTTTAGGGTCTGTGGGTGGATGCTGAGAGTGAAGGGGAGCCACTCTGAGACTGGGGAGCTGGTGGAGACTGGTGGGTCTGCTAGTCATGGCACTGTCACCCCTTCTCTGTCCACACCCCAGGTTAGCCATGAGACCTTGGACAGAAATGATTTCGTTGAGTTCCTGGGGGCTGAAACTCAGGAAATGGGGCTCCTAGCCCCAGCAGCCATGGGCTTCCTCTGCTTCTAGCGCAGGCTAGGAAATAGCAGGCACTCGGACTTCAAGAGACCATGTTGCCTCTTTGTATGACCCTGGTAGGTCAGGAAGCCCCAGTAGGTACTGAGATTGAATTTTGGAATCATTGCTCAGAGTTGGATTAAATGAAAATAAATAAATGTGTTATTCTTGAAAAGGTGAATATGAATTTGCAAGCCTACCCTCACTTGGTTGGCAGTATTTATTTTAGAAATGCAATTTCCAGGGGGCTCTATGAGGTCAATTGATATCCAGTCCAGTTTCTAGTATCTACATCTTCAGGCCCACAGGGGCTTGGAGAATTGGGGGTGGAGCATGAGGAAAGCTGACAGCCAAGTTTCAGAACACAGGATGGTGGGATGTGGAGAAAACTGTGATTCATCTGAGCCAGGAACTGGAAGCATCTCTCTTCCCGTAGGGAATCCCTGAAACCCCTAGAGGTTGTGATAAGGCAAACCAGGTAACCAGGTACTATGCTAAGCATGTTACATAGATTAACTAATTTAATCCCCATAACAGCCTTGGAAGGTGGGGATTGTTGCTAGTCTCCCATTTTACAGATAAAGAAACTGAGGTACAGAAATGCTCAAGATCACGTAGCTAGTAAGGAGCAAAGGCAGGAGTGAACCAGGTAGTCTGGCTTCAGAGGTCATCCTCTTAACAGCTACACTCTTCTGCCAGTTGAACTTGACTTATAACCAAGCAGCTGGGTCATTGTTACTGGACAGAGCTCATGGGTGTTCAGGACGCTAATCCAAGCAAGACTCTAAATCACCAAGGAAAGGTCAAAAATGCATAGTCTTTGTGGTTCTTAAGAGGTAAGTATTTTTATTTTTTAGGGTGGATTTTTACAGGTATTGGAAAAAAGGGGTTTCTGGGTAACCCTCTGTTGTTTCATTTCAGCAATACAAAACAATTCTCTTCCCAGCACATTTTTTTTTTTACCTGGATTTTACTTCAGCAAATAACTTTCAGTAACTGAGGCAATCTTGAAGTGGATGGGGGCAAATTCCCCCTGTGCTACTCTATAATTAAACCAAATATGGGGGAGCCGGCCCCGTGGCTTAGCAGTTAAGTGCATGGGCTCCGCTACTGGCTGCCCGGGTTCGGATCCCAGGTGTGCACGGATGCACCGCTTGTCCGGCCATGCTGAGGCGGCGTCTCACATACAGCAACTAGAGGGATGTGCAACTATGTTGTACAACTATCTACTGGGGCTTTGGGGAGAAAAGGGGGGAAACAAAGGAGGAGGATTGACATGGATGTTAGCTTAGGGCTGATCTTCCTCACAAAAGCAAACAAAAAAAAAACAAAAACAAACAAACAAACAAACAAAATGAAATATGGTCTAGCGTGTGGGCTCTTCTTTGGAAACACTGAAATATGAGGAGCACAGTGAGAATCTCAGGATGAAATCACAAAAACAGTGTATTTGCTTTCTGGCAAGAACACTGAATTCTGGCAGAGTGTATGGGGCAAACACAGAGTGGATGGTTTCATCTGGACCATCCTATTTAAATGAAATTTGCCTAGGGATTTGGAGAGCATTATTACTACCTTGGGGAACTCCCGTGTGGCTGTAACTAGAGCTCAGTACGTGTTTATAGGTAAATATCCCAGAGGTCATAGCAGGTGAGGGTTTAGAGGATACAGCAACAATAGCATTTTTTTTTTTTTAAACAAGGACTTTATGTTATGTTTGGGTACTTGCCACGTTACACTACTTTCTGGATTTGCAGATGACATTTCTCATGGTACTCTCAACCCATGGTTAGATGGCACAGGGGTCATATAAAAATAGATACATTTATACTCTCCGCGAGTTTTAATTTTATCCTCAATAAGAGAGAGTAACAGCCAAGTGACTAGAAGCTTCCTTTGTCAGAGGCCTTGAGACCACCTCATTCCTTCCCTCTCCCTCCCTCCCACGGGGGAGCTGCCACAGGGCTGTCTGCCTCAGTAACAATAGGTCACAGCAATGAGCAAACTGTGGAACGCAAGTCATCTGGGTGGCCTCTGACAACTCTTTTATCTCTAGTTTCTTGCTATTACCTTTCATTTCTGATCCAGATTTCCCTTTGGACTTGGGTTTCTGACTTTGCTGCAAAGCCATCCGTCTGTCTGTCTATCCATCTACCCATCCACCCATCCATTTGTCCATTCATTCTTCTATTCAAGTATCCATTACCTGTCTTCTCTCTGACAGGTCTCTCTCAGTGCCCCTGTCAACTCTGCTCTCCTCAGGGGGTCTGGGGGTCCCAGTGGCCCCTTCTCTCCCAACGCATGTAGGGGAATGCAGGGCGTTGCAAGGCCACCCTCAGGCTCATTTTCTCGGACCCTTCCCATGGCCAATACGAGTCCATTGAAGTGCCAGGCTGCCTGGTCTGCAGGTCTTGTCCAGCACTTCCCGACACAGTCCTGAGCCCACAGGGCTGGCGTGGGAGGAGGGGAGGTTCTGGGGAAGGGAGGCCACAGTCCCATCTTGGCTCCTTTTCTTCCTGTGGGTGGGAATCACCCTCATATGACACTCTACCTTCTTTCATGCCTTGCTATGTATGGCCAGCTGAAAAAGCTTTGGGTCTTTACATGTTAAAAAAACAAAAACAAACCGTTGAGAATCCTGATAAAAGCCTTTCCCTTAACAGTCTTACACAGTCCATTGCCTTTAGAGTGAAATACAGTTTGAAATCCACAGCAGAAGCAGTGGTGTCTTTTCTCCAGTCACCATATCCCCTTCCTGGGGCTGTACATTGCAATAGCATGGCCCAGTTTTAACAGCAGATGAGCTGTGGAGTGGGGCAACAGAGAGTCACTGAGGAAATACAGTGGGCGATAGTTCAAAGCATCCCTGGACCCACTTCTACTTACCTTGTCCTGAATGTGCTCTCTTTCCTGTAATATGGAGAAACTGCCTTTCTCCTTATATTGATTTCTGATTTTTGTGGCCATTTTGAAGATCAAATCTTGAGCTAAAGATCTGGAGCTGGGAACCCCTTCCTGTGTGCACAGGAGCCTCTGTGCTGGACTCAGCTGTCACACCGCATCATCTCTGTCCCACTGCCCCCGAGCAATTTGGCCCCATGTCCAGAAGCAGCAGCCCCAGCCTGTCACCATCTGTCAGACCAGCGAACTACGGAGGCTTCTCCCGCAGGCTTCCCTCCACTTTCACTCCCTGGATTGTGACTGGTGTCAAACGCAAGCACCCTCTCAAAACTTAGGCAGCTTGAAGGTTGCTTTTCAAGGACTTGGATGACAAGGCCTCCTCAGGGACAATTCTTGGCCCTGGATGGTGACTCTGACCTGCTCCTTCTGTCTGACGTTATGGCGTCTTCCCAGTCATCTTAGAGGGAAGGGTCTAACCATGCCCGTGCGTGCAGCACTTCCTAAGTTTCTCATCATTGTGGTTCGAGTATTCGAATATTCTGTGCCCTGTCATGCTTCTGTGCCTTTGTGGATTTTATTCCTTCTTAGAATCCTTTCTACTCAGAGTCGTTGATTCAATACACACACACTGAACTAGCTGGGTATTTCGCTGGGTACCAAACTGGTCTATGTTCCCCTTGTCCCTTGGGCCTTTGCCTGGCATTAATTCCCTCTCTTAGGGGACTGCCTTGATGCCTCCCTCTTCTTATCATCTCTTTCTTCCTTTCCTCTCAGCCCTGAATTATGGGTTCCTCATCCACTCCCTTAGAACCCGTTGCATACTCCTATCACAGCATTTATAATTGCTTTCTTGATCAGCACCTTTTCGGACCTAATTAATTCCCAAAAGGGCAAAGATGGCATCTTGTTCTCCTAGCACATGATCTGCACAGAGAAGGCCCTCAATAGAATTTGCTAAATGAGTGGATAAATAAATGATCATTTTAACGTATTTTCGAAATCCCATCCTGGTGAAGGATTGACTAAGAAGATATTCCTGGAACTGGGAAAACAAACCAGAGCAATTTAGTGTGATTTTAGTTTTAACCTGACCTTGAGGCTTTAGGCTGAGTAAACAGACGATGAAAGACAAAATATTGGATTTAAGAAATGGTAATTTTCCCAATGTTTAAAGTTTTAAAAATCCCATGCAGTTTTACCCACAGAGAGAAAAAAAAAAACGTTGCCGTGAGAGAGCTGTGAATTTTATCTTGTCTCTGGGGCAACGAAGTGAATAATTTTAGAGAGAGAAGGAGAGGAATTGAGACAGTTTCACAAAGAGAATTCACTGTTCCAACTAAAAGTCATTTTAAAAAAACCAAAGACTTTCCTAAAACATGAGGATAGGAGTCAAAACCAAAATAAAAGGAATTGAGGTAGATTCTCTACACACAATATTTGCTCGGTGGAGGCTGAGAAGGAGATGGGGAAACAATGGAAATTTTATGAGTGTTCAGCTCGATTGAGACACAGCAGTGCAGTCTCTCTGACGTTTACAGCAGGGAACAAACATCAAGTGGGAACTGCATGTATAAGCCATCTCCCGAGGCCAGCTGCGAAATTCGATCAGCCCCGCGAGGTGTGTGAGGGAATACGATGGCGGGATTTCCCTGAAAAGGGCTGGTGGGGGAGCAGAGCTGCGCTGAGGATTGCCCCTCGCCTCTTGCTTTGGTCTCCCACCTGGAGCGCTCTCATTTAGGCTCCATCGGGAGCAAATCTCAGGTCTGTTTCCGGCATGGTTTTTGCCTCCTGATTCTGGCATTCTGCAAATCTGTTCGTTGTCATGGAGATGACCATTTAGACAATTCATCTGAACAGGGCCTTGTTAAGTAGGCGAATAGGACCCAAAGAAGCATCCAATTCAGTGCAGGTTCCCAGTTGGAACGCTGTGTCACTGCCAGGGCAGCAGCCACAGCAGGTTGTCACCAGGCTTCCCAGAGTGTTCTTGGTCCCTCCTGCATCTCCTCACTTACTTGGGATACATTTGTTTATTGCTTCATAAGTGCCCTTGATGTGTGACTTCAACAGAGATGTTTCTGACTTCTCTGACTGTCAGGACCCTCCTGCAGCGTCTGGACTCCCACGTTTGGTCATCACACTCCCGACGGTCCACTGTGGTCGTCTCCATTTCCAGTGTTTCGTGTTTAGGATGTGGATGATGAGCTGCTTCTTACTCACTGTCTGTGGCATCGATTGTGAGATGTCTGAGAGCATCGGGACCTCTGAGCAGTTCCATCTGCAGTGGTGCCTACAGCCTGGCAGTTGGATGACCAGCACCCCAAGTTATGGCATGGAAGGGCACCCACGGGTGCAAGCCTAGAGCTGAGGACAGGTATAAGAGCCACTAGGGAAAAATAACTAGCCCCAAAGCGCCTGGGCATTTTATTCCATGTGAGTAAAGACATTCTCAAGACCTCTCCCTGAAAACTATGTGAAATCATGCACTATGCAGGGCTTCAGAGGCACTTATCTCATTCAACACAGAGAATAACATCTAATAGGACAGTAGTTTGGAGTCATTTTGCACCTCTGAATGACACTGGAGACAAAGAGTATTGCATATCTCAATACCTACTAAAAGTCTTGTTCTATTGGTGTCCAGAATGCCACCAACACGTCATCAAGAAAAGCTAAACGTATATGTATATATACATACACGTACACATATATATTTTTTAAGAAGGTGAAGTATGTAATATATTTCAGGAAAATTTCCTACCAAATTGATAAAACAAGAAAGGGAAAATATCAGTTTTACGGAAAATTAAGTTACATGAACTACTATAATGTGTATTCTGTGTGAATAGGATGACTTTCTATTACAATGCCGGTGGAATAAAGAGTTCTTATACATGGCTTCTGCAGAAGCACTGCTAGAGTGGGAGGGATCTTTGTGATCATACATTATGGTGGTTTTTAAATAATCAGCCTTGGAACCCTTTCTGCAATGGAATCTTACGCAGGAGCCCCACTTGTATGTGAAAACCCCTCTCTCTGCCAACACGTGGGGAAGGAGTTGTAAGAATGCTGGTTTCAGTTTCACATGGTGTCTTAGTCTGCTCAGCTGCCATAGCAAAATACCACAGACTGGGTGGCTTAAACAACAGAAATTTTCTTTCTCTCAGTTCTGTAGGCTAACTGTCCAAGATCAAGGTGCCAGCATGGTCGTCTTCCTGGCTTGTAGATGGCTGCCTTCTGGCTGTGACCTCATGGAAAGGAGAGAGACAGAGAGCTCTCTGGTGTCTCTTTTTACAAGGGCGCTAATGCCATCTGAGTGTCCCCCTCTCATGTCCTCATCCAACTCTAATTACCTCCCAGAGGCTCCATCTCCAAATGCTATCACATTGGGGGTTAGGGCTTCAACATATGAATTTTGGTGGGACATAATTCAGACCATAGCAGGTGGGAATGAGGAGATCTAGGGAGGTCTATGGTGTGTGTGAGGTCCTGGGGCTCCTGTAGGCAGAGGGTGACTTGGTCCCAGGTGATGATGTCTAATCCAGGGCTCCTTGCCTTCTACGGCGCAGCCTCACCTTCCAGAGCAACTGCCCTGGGGTCTTGGCTCCTCGGTCTCTGTCCTTTTGAGAGCTGGCTGGGTTTAAAGAGGGATGTCTGGAGGCTGCCTTTAGTAAGCTCAGCAGGAGCAAGACTAACAGTTATATTGGAGATAGCGATCCTACATAGAGCCTTGACTAAAGTCGGCACTGTTCTAAGAGACTCACCTATAGTCCTTATTTAACCTTCACGAGGTGCTTTATCTCTTCTCCATTTCATAGAGATAGCACAGAGACACTGTGTGATTGTGCAAGGTCACACAGCCGCTCAGCAGCATGGCTGGTGACAGGACCCAGGCTCTCAGGCTCCAGAGTCTGTGCTCTCAATCAGCATGACCCTTAGGGAGGGAATGGACAATACCATAATCAGAAGATGGGCAAGAATACCCCCTCCCCCAGGCTGAGTGTGCTGGAATACACCGTCTGTCTCCCGGTCAGGGCTGGGGCTGGCATGTGAGGCTGATTGGGTGAAAAGCTGTAAGTATAATTGACATATGGGTGTTTCCCAAGCTGAGAACACAGGCACAGGCTTGAATCCTCTGCTTCTTCCAATGCCAAATAATGAAGTAGACAGCCTTATTCTAGTCTTATTCCCAATTTCCTGTTTTCTAGTTGAATAGAGGTCAAGGGTCTCTTTATCTAGGATCACAGGACCAAGAGACTAGGCAAGGCCTATTAAGCTACCTGAGACCTTTTGGTGACATTGGACAGGACCACAAGGAGCAGGATGCCATTTTAGTGTTAAATAGTAACTGCTAGTGTATCCTTTACGGGTGATTATCTCCGTTTTTCTTCTTGGTGATATTCAACAGAGACCAAGGACATTCAGTGTGCTGGGTGTCCTGGAGCCTAGACATGCGGTCCTCTGCTATTGAAGTTTACATCTGGACGTTGATTGATGTCAGCCATCCTGGGGCTCTTATCACCAGCTGTTGCTTCTGGTTGGCTGGCCCACGTACTGTGCTCAGCACCACAGAAAGGGACTGGGGTGTGTGGAAGAGTGAAGATATGTAGGGGTAGCAGGAAATATGTTTTACTGCCCATATGTAAGCAGTATATCAGACTTGGGAGTTACATCGACAAGGGTTCACTCTTGGCTTGTCACTGGGTTAATTTGAGCGAATGACTTCACCTTCCCAAACCCCAGTTGCCTCACTTACAAGTAGAAAATCAGCATTGCAGGTTGTTGTCTGGATGGATTTGAGGTGTCTGTCATCTAGTTGAGGCTCAACAATGTGAGTTTTTTTCTTAGATGCTGCAGGTTGTGCACTTTTACTTAAAGAAATGCTTCTGCTAGAGTTTAATTGACGTTCTATTGCTTCAGTGGGTTGTTTGTTCGCCTTTGACCATGAATGTTTTTTTTTTTTTTTTTGGTGAGGAAGATTGGCGCTGAGCTAACATCTGTGCCAATGTTCCTCTATTTTGTATGTGGGATGCTGCCACAGCATGGCTTGATGAGCTGTGTGTAGGTCCACTCTTGGGATTCAAACCTGCAAACCCTGGGCTGCCGAAGCAAAGCATGCAAACTTAACCACTACGCCACTGGGCCAGCCCCTGACCATGAATCTTTTTACGCCCTAGATGCTTTTACGCTTCTGGGTAAAGAGCAGAAGTTAAGTCAAGGAAGAAGAAAAGCTGGGGTTTAAGGAAAGTCGTGGAACAGTGAGGACCACTCACTGGCAGAAAAGAATCACAATGATTTAAAAAGAAAAAAAGAATATCCTGGGAGAAAATTGCATTGAAGTTCACTCCATTGTCTCAGGTCTTGGGGGGCTTTGAAAATTATTATTTTATGTTATGTTCTCAAAGTGCAACCTCAAGAAAGAACCACTGTCTCCTAGAAAGATTCAAACAAGTGAAATTAGGGAATTAGGAGATCAAGACGATAGCAAATAATCTCCCACCAGAACGAGAACCAGGAGGAAGGAGCATCCTCACAAACTCAGAATAATATTTCAGACCAGATGCTACCTGAGCTCAACACTCCCTTAACAGACCTGCCCCAGGTGGCAGCTGGTTAGCAGGAGACGGATGGTTTGAAAGTTAAAAAATTATCTTTTACTCTTCTTCCCTGCAGATCTTAGTTTTCAAAGATGATTTTCTTGCTAACTCTTTAGTAACAGGGAGCAGCTGATGCTTTCTGCTGTTTCTCTCCTGTGGGAACATGCACTTTGCTGGCGGAGAAAAACAGCAAAAAAAAAAAAAAAAACTACGCAAGTGGATTGATGAGGGTGAAGGAATCGTGATTGGCTGAGAAAGAAGGTGAGGGAGTTATCCATAGAGATGAAGCTCACAGATTTAATTTAATATGGATTTCAGTTTCAGGAGGGAGAAATTGCCTTTGCAGCTGAGCACGCTGTCGTGCAGAAATCTGTTTTCTCATTCTGACCATGACTCTCCCAGCAGCCTCCCCACACGCACGTGTCTTACACTGAGGGCATTTTGAAGGGCTGTTCATTCATTCTAAGGCGATGGAGAGCGGCATATAAAGTGCGTTCAGTCAAAAGCACCTCTGTACTGTGACCGGGAAATCTCGGACAGACGAATGCCCCGAATAAGATGCTTTTCTTTCCTACATCGTCAGGATCTTCTCTAACAGACCTATAGTCTGTTCTTACAATTGACTTTTAAGAAACAAACAACCACGCTGGTTTTGCTTCCTCCACACAAAAGGATTTAAAAATAACCCATGTTAGGATCAAACACTAGGTTAACTATTTCTGGCACATGTTTTCCTTTCAAGTCAGGAAGAAAATGACATCATTCAGTGCCATGGTTGCCTTACGTGACATCTTCCTGCATCTCCGGCAGCACAAACACTCACCCATTCATCCCCTCACTGTCCAACCACCCCCAAAAATGTGACTGACACATTAAACTGTGCCAGGCAAGGGACAGGTGGGTTAGCTGAGCTTGGGGCCCTGCCAGACCTCCCATCATGTAATAAGAAAACTCTCAAATAAACACTGTATGATTTAATTGAATCTGAACTAGGAGATATGGTTTTTACAGAAACTAATTAGGGCAGGCAGCCTGGCATATTAGCTCAGTAAATCTCACCGATGTCAAGCCCTTGAGCTGCTGCTGTGTTGGTTTATTTTCTCTCTCCCTCTTCCTTTGCTTTTCAGTTTCTTTCATTCAGTCTCCTTCTACTTATTCTCATCTCTCCCTCTTCTACCTGGCCTGTTTAGACCTTGAATAGGAGTTCAGCACTTGCAGCACACTGATTCCTGCTTCAGATCCGTAAACATGTGTGGTTCTGTGTATGTATATGTGTGTGCACGCACATGTTCGCATGTTTGTGTGTTTTGGTCTTTCTGTCCGCAATGGACGTGACAGTGCAGGATAGAATGGTATAAGTCACTACGGCAGGCGGGGGTGGAGGTGAGGGACAGTGGAGAAAAAAATGATTCAAACTTCCTGCCTTCAAGTAACTTAGCCTGGGTGATACCGGGGGTGGTAGTGGTGGTTATGAAAAGGGGAAGAGGAAAGTTATGTAAACAACTAGCCTTGGAAACATCAGGCAGAATGAGGCACTGGTCACGTGTCATGAGACTGCAGATGGAGGAGTTTTAATTCCGACTAGACTAAGCTTTAGCTTCTTTCCTTCAAGGCTACCTTCTGTTCCAGTTAGGAACAGAATACTTGACTAAGTATTAGGAGTGAATGAACTCATAATTACGTTTATTATTTACTTGAAAAGAAGTCTGGAGCTAAGTGGTCTAAGTGGTCTCAGACTTTGTTTAGTCACTTGGTTATGGTTCCATGATTTTCCATTCTTCTTTGCCATCCTCAGTGTCAATGGCTTTTTGTTCTCATGCTTCGTGGTCTTAAGATGGCTGCTGCAGTTCTAAATATCACATGAGCATCCCAAGCCTAAAGGAAGGGGCAAGGGCAAAAGATCTTCTCTTTATTAGGCTCTAGATTTTTATTTCATTTTATTTATTTATTTATTTTAAATTTTTATTTTTATTTATTTTATTTTTTTCCCCCAAAGCCCCAGTAGATAGTTGTATGTCATAGCTGCACATCCTTCTAGTTGCTGTGTGTGGGACGTGGCCTCAGCATGGCTGGACAAGCGGTGCGTCAGTGCGCGCCCAGGATCCGAACCCCAGGCCACCAGCAGCAGAGCGCACACACTTAACTGCTAAGCCACGGGGCCGGCCCTAGATTTTTATTTTTTAAGAAACAAAAGTTTTCTCTACAGCCCCCAAGAAAATTTTCCTCGTATCCCCTTAATCTGAACTGGGTGGCTAGCTGTAAGGAAGGACAGGAACGTGAGTAGCTAGCAAAGGGGAATGGGAGGGCCACGATTCATTTCCTAGGGATGGATGCATTGTCACTCTATTAAAATCGAGTTTCTGTGAGAAAAGGGGAAGGAGACTGGGAATGGCAGCTGGGATGGGCAACCTATGGTATCTGTCACACTTTCCTCTAGTATATTTGAGAAAAAGGATATTCGTCGTACATCCGTTACTGAGCTGGCCCCCGGCCCCCTTCCCTCTCTAGGAGATGCTCCTCACATAACTATCCTTCACTGCCGTTTGCTTTGTGGCTGGTCACCACTGGAATTCTTCAACTATACTTCTCTTGAGACAATATTGCTTCTTCTACGCGTCTCCTAATAGGATTTCAGATCAGACAGACCTGGGTTCAAATCCTATCCTGATGCACCACTCACTAGCGT
The DNA here is from genome assembly GCF_020826845.1 of Diceros bicornis minor. Taxonomy (NCBI): domain Eukaryota; kingdom Metazoa; phylum Chordata; class Mammalia; order Perissodactyla; family Rhinocerotidae; genus Diceros; species Diceros bicornis. The sequence goes on from NC_080748.1 coordinate 32,355,448, forward strand.
TGTAGCCTGGGCAAGTTACTTAACCTCCTCACTCAGTAAAAACACACACAATCATTTGTATATCATTGCATTACTGTGAGGAATAAATAATGAATGTAAAGCAACTTACACTGTGCCTTCCCAAAAGGGTGCTCAGTAAATGGTCATTTTCTCTTTTCTCCACATTTTAAAAATAGTAATAGCTGCTATTTATTGAGAGCTTACTACCTGCTTGGCACAGCTCTAAGTGCTTCACATGAATTAACTCATTTAACCCTCGCAACAGCTCAAAGAGGTCTCTGCTAGCGTTGTGAGATTTCATAGGGAGGGAACAGAGAGAAGAGGGGATGTGTCTAAGACTCCATAGATAGTGAGAGGCAGAATTAAGACTGAATCCAGGCAGCTGGCCTAGAGCCTGGGTACTAACCACTTAGTTAGTTAATGCTTCCTCCCACGCACAGTGTCTCTCCTGGAAATGGGTTCATGCCCAGCCAGGACCAAAGTTTCCTATCAGGCAATAGACCTTGGACAACAGGTAGCCCAAGTACCCCTAGTTGCGTGGTCGTGGAGAATGGTGGGCTTCTCCAAGGGGTAGGGGCTGTGTCCTGCCTAAGAAGGCGGCACAGCGGGAGAGCAAGGTCCCACCAGGGGTGAGGGGAAACAATGCTCAGCACTGCACATCAGGCTGTGCCCCACTGAACGGTTTCCTTCCACCAGTTGTTTAGCCAATATCTTGTGCATTACAGCACCCAGCTCCCTACGGAAGGAGACTGCCCTCAGAGAAGCAGGAATTGAAGTCTGCTGCTTCCAACAGAGACCCTGAGCAGTTGCGATATTTTCCAGGAGGGGACCATTGAGAGAGTGAAAAGAATCAATATTAGAACCCAGCAGCATGAAATCATTTTAGTATTCTCCTTGGGTACAGCTTCTCTATCGGAAATAAGACAGAGCAGTGTTTTATGGAGGCAAATGGCCAGCTTTCCTTTGGCCTCTGAGAGGCCTACTCCGTTGCATTGAATGATTCTAACTGATGGATGTAGGCTGCAGCATCAAAACTGTAGGTGTCCCATGGGGCTCAGGGGCTAAAGCAGCTTCTGGTCTGAGATCCCAGAAAACCAAGGGGAAGAAAAGAGCAGAGCGGAAAACTGGATCCCTGCTCTGCTGGCTGTCCTAAGTTGAAGTAATTTGAATTTGATTTTTGGAAGGTGATATTTCTTTCCTAAGGGAATTACAGACCCAAATATCAGTACTGTATTAAAGTACATGCCATTAAAGAAACAGAATAACAAACCATGCTGGGAAGGTCTTTGATGAGGACATAACATTTTTCATTAAAAAAAATAATGGGATTACACCAGAGCCCATGAGGTTGGATGGAGGGTGGTGGGTGGGGAATGTGGAGGTGTTTAACAACTGTACTCTAAGGAGATAAATTCCTCTGCACGTTCCCTTATCCCTTTGTTGTTGTGTTGCTTTGGATTTTGTTTGTTTGTTTGAGTAAAGAATGAGCACCCGCAATAACGGGCCAGAAAGTTTAGATAGCTGAGTGGCGTAGGCCTGCTTTGAAACATGTCTCTGCGTTGCACATGATGAAGGACGTGTGGATTTCTTACATGCCAGGCACAGAATCAGTTGCTTACTTAGGCCTATCTGAGCATTGCTGAACCCAAGATGATGACAAGTTTTTACAAGTGATTTCCTGGTACCTTACCTCATGTGATTTCATGGTAACCTTGGCTGGAAATAGGATAAGGGAGATTTTAGTGTTATCCTGATTTTCAGAGGAAACCTGGGCTCAGAGCAGATAAATGACTCATGGCGAGGGAAGGACTCTGACTTCTCACCTTTGGAAACAAATCCCACCACGCCATCCGGTGCTTCCCCTAGTGTCGGGGTGTTCTCCTCGGGGCGTTCTCCCCAAGCCTCCCTAAGATGGGGGGACTCACATTAGCAGTATATCAGGAAGGTGCTGTCCAGCAGAAATGAGGATGGAGACATGGATGTTTTGGGTCACCAGCTTGCTGCCTTCCTAGGTTCAGAGTTACAGGTGGTTTTAGCAGGGCTTTGAGAATATAATGGCTTATCAAGAGGGCAGGAGTATGACCACCTTCTAGAATCATAACCACACTGAACACTGGAAGGGACATCAGAGGTTTCCCAGGCTAGTTCTCACAAATAGGAAAATGAGACTCTAATTCTGCAGCCACTTCCAATGTGTGGTTTTTTTCCCCCATGCCAAGCAGTTCTCAGACATTAGCTGGGTGTCCTATAATTCAACTCAATTCTGACATGATCTTCCTGGAGATAGCGTCAGGTCCCACAGGTTAGGGGCTCAGTCCTAAGACTGCCCCCAACCCCATTCAGTTGCCAATCACAAGTCCAGGTTGTCACTCGTGCTTCTGACCGACTGGCTACAGATCGGAGGTTCTGATGACTCCCTCCTTGGGTTCGATTAGTTTGCTAGAGCAGCTCATAGAACTCAGGAAAACATTTACTTACAAGATAACCAGTTTATTGTAAAAGAGTATAACTCAAGAACAGCCAGATGAAAGAGATGCATGGGGAAAGGTATGTGGGAAGGGGCACAGAGCTTCCACGCCCTCTCTGAGCACCCCACTCTCCCAGGATCTCCCTGTGGTCGCCAACCTGAAAGCTCTCTGAACCCTGGTTTTATGGAGGCCTCATTACATAGGCATATTTGAGTAAATCTTTGGCCATTGGTGATTAAACTCAATTTTCAGCCCCTCTCCCCTCCCCAGAGGTCAGGGACTGAAAGTTCCAATCCTCTAATTACAGGGTTCATTCCAATCCTTATGTTACCTAGGGGATTTCCAAAAGTCACCTCAATAACATTTCAAAAGACATCTTTATGGCTCTCTTCACTTAGGAAATTCCAAGGGTTTTTAGGAGCTCCATGCCAGGAATGGGACAAAGACCAACTAATATAGTTCATGTTATAAATCACAATCTCCCAGAGACTCAGAGAGGTGAACTGACGGAGCTGAAGCCACACAGCCAGTACAGAGCCAGCACCGGAGCTCAGATCTCTCTGCAGGTGCCTGGCCCACTGCACTTTTCTCTGTCCCTCACTGCCTAACATTTGGGTTTCCTTCTGCTGGCTGTAATTTGTGGGCCAAAGAAATGATTAAAAGGAGGCAGTAAGACATGGTGGCTAGGAGCACAGGTCTGGGGGTGGATGAGACCCGAGTTTGAATTCTGCCTTGGTTGTAAAGTAGCTGTGCACTTGCAAGTGGCATATTCAAGGACGGAAGAAAGGGGGATAGCAGGGCTGTGCTGGCCAAGACTGTCTCTTTTCCTCGGGAAAGGAAAATTTATTCTGGAAGCCACATCCAGGAGTCTTCTGCTTGCATTCTATGGGCCAGAATGGGGAGAGCTGGCTCTGTCCAGCCGCGAGGGAAAGAGCACACGAAGCTGTGGGCCCTGTAGTGGGAGGCAGCGAGGGAGAAGGGGATGGGGCACGGCTTACGGGGGTTAGTCAGCAGTGTCTGCCGCAGCTCGCACCCTGAATTTCAGGGAGGAGGGGGATGGGACGCAGTCTCTGGCTCAGCCTTACGTGGAACCCAGGGAAGCAGGCTTCCTTCTCCTTAGGGACCAGGTAAAATTGGTTCAAGTCTCCACTTCTTGGTACTCTCAAGGTTGTAGCCAGGATGTCTTCCTATAAGGAGGAGGTTTCGGGTCTCATAGTCACCTCTAGCATGAAGCTCCGTTTCAGCCGCCTCAGTGCACTTGAGGAGAACCTCACCGCCTGTGGGTGCTGTCCCTGTTTTCCCCCAGTTGACCCAGACCTGGATCACAGAGACTTTCTCTTCTTCTACCAACCTCCCCAAGCTCCAGGTACGTGCATTTTACAAAGAAGTGAGTTTAGGGCCAGGTCCACTGACATCAAAGCCAAGCAAAATTCAGTGGAAGAAAACAAACTGGTTGCACCATTGTTTCTGCAACAGCTTAGTCAGAATGAGTCCTTCTAATTGCAGCCTCCCCTTTTGGGCAGGCTGAGTCTATTTTCTAAAGACCTGTTTGTGCCATTGTTTGTCTGATGCTGGGTTCCCAGGGCAAGGTGGGTGTTTAAGAAATTAGTTAAATAAGAGCAGAGAGGGCAATCATGAGTCAGGAAGCAACCACTCATATATCTGAGAACTTTTGAGAAAGTTTGGGAAATAGGACGTAGATCAACCTCTTTTGGTTAACTAGGGTTTTAAAAGGCATTTTCTTCTTGAATCTTTCACTTTCTCCTGTGAAAATTTTTTCTTCTTGTTATCTTGGTGGATGGAATAGGTTTCAGTACGAAAAGGGGCCAGTGGGATTTTGCTGATATAAATAAATAAATAAACTTTTAAAATATTTGCCTGCGACTTATGTTATCTCTTCCTGCCACCTACCCACTTATCAGGGTTCTTTGCACACTACTTGTGCTGCATTCCTGAGGTTGCCTTGGAGAAAGAAGTTCCAGGATTTCCGGCCATAAATTAGGACACCAGAAGTTTTCTCTTTTTTGCTGGGGAATGACTTTGGGGCTGGAACATGCCCATGTGTTTGCTGTGGCTCAGTTTCCATAGGTGAAGAGTGGAATTGTCATTACTCAGATTCCTCAATGCCCTAAAGACTTTGATGAGCCATTTTCAGGCAGCGTGTGTAGGAAACACTGCCTGGCTACGGCTTCAGGAAGTCAAGCTGCAATTTCAGAAGAGGCAGCGATCAGATTGGGCACTGAGGGAATTTCACTGCTTACAGAATATGGAAAACGTGTTCGTAGGACCTGGATGGAAAAGAAACCACCTGTGTCAGTCCACTCTAGTTGATGGATCAGATGACTTAATAAATCTATCAACTCTTCACTTAAGGCCCTGATAGATTTCAGCTGCATTTTTCTTTGTTTTTTGGTTGGGTGGGAGAGATGGATGAGGGAGGATGGCTGGGAGGAAGTTAAGTACTTTCACCTGTGCTAATGTTTCCTCCCTCTGAGCTGTAAAGTGAGACCCCTTCTCAGAGGAATCAGAAGTGGAAGCAATAGTTTAAGTTTGATAGCTTGTCATCCTGCAGGTGGGAGCAGAGGGTGACAGAAAAATCCCATGGGGCTGTGAGGGAAGTGGGGCAAATTCATTCAAGATGTTCATTACCATGTGCGAAAAGTAGAATTGGTTTCTACAAAGTTGTTTTGTATATGATTTTCTTGAAGGGTTTGTTGAACAGCCGCTTTTATCAACTAATGCCCCCAAATATGTTCATCAGTGGGTGATGAGAAACTGAATTTTGCATGTTCTTCCTTTTAAAGAAAGAACAGTCAGCCAACCCCAATCCCACTTTATAGATGAAACTGAACTTTAAGAAGACATTTGTTTACATAACAGAACAATAGCTGAGAGAACCATTTAAAGGGAGTTAAGACTTGACTATTGTTCCCATTATTGTCTTCTGGCCTCTGTGGCTGGGTTGAGGGGGGCATGAGGGTGGTGAGTGAGGAGGCTGATCATCTCCTTGGTGTTTCATTGCGTGGCTCAGGCCAAACTGTTACAGCAGCAGAATGGACATCCCTACAGTCCAATCTTTCCACTTGAATTCCTCCCCGTTGTGTTCTAACCACAGAGAACCATTTACCATTCTCCAAACATGGCATTTTCTTTGCTGTTTTTGTGCCTTTGCATATTCACTCTGTCTAGAATTCCCTTCCTCATTTTCTCTTCTGGATAAGCCCCTACTCATCCTTCATGCCCCTTCTCCATGGTCACACTTTCTAGAAAAACCTTCGCTGATGCCTCAGCCAATTTATAGCATCTCTGTCATAGCCTAATCACCCTGAAGTTGTCAATATCTGAACAGGCATCTCCACGGCTCCCAGTCCTGTGTTTACAACCTCAGGACAGTGACCTGGACCTTTTCATTTCTGTAGACTTAGCCTCAACAGTGTCTGACTCTTTTTTTCTGTGTGTGTGTGAGGAAGGTCAGCCCTGAGCTAACATCCATGCCAATCCTCTTTTTGCTGATGAAGACCGGCCCTGAGCTAACATCCATGCCCATCTTCCTCTACTTTATATGGGACGCTGCCACAGCATGGCCTGACAAGCGGTGCCTCGGTGTGCGCCCAGGATCCGAACCCGGGCCGCCAGCAGTGGAGCATGTGCACTTAACTGCTACACCACGGGCCTGGCCCCAACAATGTATGACTCTTAAAATATGCATTTAGATTAATTACTTGATCAATCCTGCCATTCTAACAGCTGAGAAAGTACCAGCGCATAGCAACTCCCACAGAAACCCTTATTAATTCACCCTCGTTATGCCTAACCTCTCGAGGAAGTTGCTGGGAGCTCACTGAAACAAACTTCAAGCCATCAGGTGTATGGAAGGCACGCGGAGTCTGCCCACATTTTAGTCTTCTATCAATATGTGTCAGGCCGTTTCGATCTCATTTAATCTTCACAACGGTACTACAAAGGAGGTGTTATATCCTCATTTGAGGAAACTGAGGCAAAGAGAGATTGCATACTTGGCTCAAGGTCACAGAGCTCCCCAAAATGGCAAAGCCAGATTTGGACCTTGGTCAGCTGAAGGCTAAAGGTGGTGCTCCTGACCACTGAGTTGTATTGCCTTTCAACACATCCACCACAGCACGTGTTTAAGTGGAACAATGATGGCAGGAGGGGGAGGGGGCTTGGAAGGCGGGCTCGACCTGGGCTGAACGTTTTCTTCACCTCCAGGCTTAGAGTAAGCGTCCTAAATGGGGTCAGGCCTGGAGGCTTGGACTGCTGCTGACTGTGCAGGTAATCTGTTTGGAAAGGCACTCATGGCCTCCCAGAACCAGGGCAACCAGCAGTGTCATTGTTGAAGACCAAGTATGATGGGCTTCACACACACACACACGCACACACACACACTTTCACAGGCACATTCTCCTAAATAGCTGCCTGTTGGAGACCAGGCAACAGAGGCTCCCAAGACTTTCACAGTCAGTATCAAGGGGAAAGATCCTGTGTGGGGCCTGGTAAGAGGCAGTACAGCCCACTCCAAAACAACACCAGTAAGAATGAGCCCCAGGGGGCCAAATGCTTGGCTCCTGCCTTGCGTTTGCTCAGAGTTCTGGGCAGGAGTTTGGGGTGGGAGGAGAGAGGCTTCCAGCTGTTCTACGCCAGCCCTGGGCAATGGTCAGAGCCTGGGATTTATCTGGGCTTTGCAACCCTGGAAGGCTTTGCTGCTTGCTGCAGACCCGAGAGCTGCTAGGCGGCCTCAGAAAATGCTTAAGAACAAAGAGGCAATAAACACACTCTGAACCCTTTTACCAACTGGCTCCATCCCAAAACAAAATGAGAAATGAATTGCTGGGGTAAGCGTGTGTGTGTGTGTGTGTGTGTGTGTGTGTGTGTCTTAAGCTGGTGGGAAAGAAAAGCCCTGTTTTAGATGGGAATACTCAGACTATTTAAAGTTATGATCCAATGAATAAGGCAAATTTAATTTCCATAAATTGATCCCCCCAAAAGCTAATAGGCTGACAGGCTGTAAAATCTTAGCAGCTCAACTTTTCATAAGTAACAACAGTTCTGGAGGAAAGGTAAAGTGTTTGCTTAACTTGAGAATGTGTTTTCTGCATAGGGAAGATCATCATCATCATCGTCGTCATTATGGTCATCATCATCATCTCCGTGTCCTCGTCATCATCCTTTATTAAGCACAGTTTTTGAACTAGGCAATTTGCTGGAAGCCCATAGATATTATCTATCATTTTTATAATAACACTGCTTGGTTTTTATCCTTAACTCATTTTACAGAGCACAAAATTGATGTTCAGGTTGCATAAATAATTTGTTCAAGATCACAGTGCTGGTATTTGAATTCAAGTCTTTCAGACTCCAAAATCCATGCTGTTTCTGCTACACTTCTCTATGTGCAATTATTTATTATTACTAATACAATGTCCCACGCTAGATCAATATTGAGCAGTAGCATATGGAAATGACTGTTTTCTCAATGTATTGGCTTTTTACAGAGAACTTCAGGTGGGTATATTGTTATCCAAGCAGTGGATCCAGGAGCCAGGGGCTGGATTCCATTTTTGGTTCACAATTACTTTTCCTGTTCTTCTCTTAGATAAAATAAATATGATGCCATTTGCCTTTACCCGTATTTCCTGAGACTTGGTGAATACATGTCTGCAAGTTGCAACCAGTGTCTTAGCCACCAGGTATTCACACATTTTGCTAGTTGTTTTATTTGCTTTTTGATTAAAGTCAGACCATATCTACTTTGTTTTTAATTGAGCTAAAGTTTTTGGAGGGGTCTAGGTGAGAGACCTGATCTATGACCTGAGGAGATTGGCATGGCCAGCTCACCATCTTGAAAGCTCTTTGAGGCCTTCCTTCCATGAACGATTTGCTTCTAGGAAGTCATCAGCGTGTCTAGAAGGTTGCATGTCCCAGTTTTGTAAAAAGCGGATCAACCCAAGAAAAATGTACAATTGTAACTTGCTCTTCTGGTATCACAGGCAAGTCTGGATACACAAATCACATTTCCTATAAAATAATGGGAATAAAACCAAACACCTTGTGCTCATCTGACCTTTTAACAATACAAAGCAAACCAAACAAAAAGAAAACATCAACAACCAAAAATACTTTTAGGACTATTCTGATATAATCATTTGACTGAAATAGTTTTTAAATAGCTCTGTTAAATTGCTGAATATCTTCCAATCTTCTGTGAAGACATAGAAAACCACAATTGATGGGAAGACCTATGCTCAAGAATATTTAACATTTATTGGCATTATTTTAAAGAGATTTACACAGTTAAACCAATTATCTTCACAGCAATTCCACATCCTTTTCAAGAAGAGGAATCTGGGCACAGAGTAGGCAAGTAACCTGCCCAAACTCATGCACTAGATGGTTCTTTGATGTCATTGTTCATATTTAGTTCATTTATTAATTCATTTATTCATTCAATAAATATTTATTGGCTACAATGTCTGGCACTATTCTAGGCACTGGAGGTGCAGCAGTGGACAAATTCAACACAGATCGCTGAGCCCATGGAGCTTGTGTGTGAGAGAGGGGTGACCCCCAAACTGCAAATATCACGTTTACAGTGAGATCCATACCTTCTGAAGCTCTGGGCATGAAAATTCACACCTCTAAAGTGGTGGCCGGTGCTGGGTCTTTGCGGCCAGTGTTTGTTTTAGTAAACTGATTTTACACTGTGAGTTACAGAATAACAGACCTTGAAGTTTCTCTCTTGTTTTGCCTCCTGTGGATACAAGTGAGAGGGTGTTTGAGAAATATTGGCTCTTTTCTTAAGATTAGGAAACTATTGGACCCTTGCTAATTAAGACTTTTTGCCTAATGGAGCAAAAACTGTTCAGGTTTTAATCAGAGAGATAGAGGGGGACTCAGACAGGATGAAGGCCTGAAGCCTACCTCTCAGCGTGGTTGCCTTGGTTCAGTCCTCTGCACACTGCAGGCTGCTTCTCAGGATTTGTGCTGATTCGGCTTGAGCTGCATTCATTGGAGGATGGGAACTGTGGGGAGACAGTCTTTCTAAGCATCCAGAGGTCTCTCTCCCTTTGATGTTAGCGACCGATGCTTCTTGAAATCATAGCAACAAAGACCATGGGCTCCTGAGGGCAGAGACTCCTTTCCTCTCCGTATTCGCAATTCCTCAGAGAACTGTCTTATTTAAGTGCTTGCCAAAAGTTGAATGGACAAATGAAAAGATCTCAAGGCTAAGTTAGCAAGTTTCTGATTTTAAACAGCTAGTTTCTGGTCTTAGAAATGTAGGCCAGGTGCACAAGGGTCTCTGGGCCTCCATATCCTCATCTATAAAATGAGAAGGCAAGCTCTCAGGTCCCCTCAAACTCAGACAACTGCAGATGGTCTCTCGCTTCCAGGAATTCTTACTTGCAACAATAGATATTGATAGCCTGTAACTTACATTGTCCTTCTGCCTCATAGTGAACCCTGTGGAAAACCCCAAATGGAGTCAACTCTGACTTTCTATAGAGTGCTGAGGGGCAAAGGTTCTTTATCAGGAAAGAAGAGAATTTTATTATTATTATTACTATTATCTATCATATATTGGGCACTTAGAATATTCCAGGTGTTGTTTTAAGTGCTTTATATATGTTATTGCCATTAATCCTTGAACAACACTATGATTTGATCCTTTTATTTTCCTCATTTCATAAACAAGGAGACCAGGCTTAGGAAGGTTAATTAACTTAAGCAGGCTCACAAGCTAATAAATGATAAAGACAGGAATCAAAATCAGGTCTGTGTGGTTTCAAAATCAGTGTTTCCCAGAAGGTAAATATCAAGTAGTATTCACCCTGCACCCAAATGGCGTGCGTGTGTGTGCGTGTGCGTGTGTGCGTGTGCGTGCGTGCATATGTGTGTGTATGCATGCAGGTGTTGATATCTTGGGGTGATAGCATCTCTTTTTCCTTTTATTTGTCTCAATTCTGCAGTGGGAAGGTCTGTCATCCCCCAGAGGATACAGACTTTGGCAAAGATTCATAGCTGAAACAAAGCCCCTTCCTGTCAGACCTGCTGATTCAGTCTGTTTGGGCTGCTCTGACAAAATACCACAGGCTGGTGGCTTATAAACAACAAACATTTATTGCTCACAGTTCTGGAGGCTGGAAGCCCGAGATCAGGGTGCCAGCATGGTCAGGTTCTAGTGAGGGCCCTCTTCCCGGTCACAGACTTCTCATTGTATCCTTACATGGTGGAAGGAGCTAGGGAGTACTGTGGGGTCTCTTTTATAGGAACACTAATCCCGTTCAGGAGGGCTCCATCCTCATGACCTAAACACCTCCCAAAGGCCCTATCTTCTAATACTTTTATCTTTGGGGTTCAGAATTTCAGCATATGAATTTTGGGGAGAAAAATTCAGACCATAACACCTGCCACAGCCAAGCCAAGCCAAAGTGTGAGAGTAGCTAGATGCTTTACACAAAGGAAAGGAGAAATGAAGGCCAGGCAGAACTCTAACTGACTTCTCCAGCACTAAAAGCCTCAATGGTCAGGGGCATTGGTCATCTGTATATAACAACCTGAAATGATTCCCAGGGGGAACTCTGGGGTTGTTAAAACTTCTGTGACCATTAATTCCAGTTGCTAAAATACCTTTCCGTAAAAAAGACAATTACTCAACTCTTCAGTCTCAGGGTTGTAACCATTTTCAACTCAGAGGAGGGAACATATTCAGGCATCTACAAATCCTTGATTTCAAATGAATTTGTCTTGCTTTCTGTTAACACAACAAAGCTGCAATTGACAGAAACCGAGGGTATTAAAACCCAGAGCACATCCACCAGCATGGGGAAATTAATCAGATGATGATCGCTTTGAGAAATGGGCTCTGTGCTGGGACACACTGGCCAGGCTCCTTAGCGCACGCCCAGGATTTCATTACAAACTACCCACCCCATCCTGTGTAGAGACTCCCCTGTGCAACTCACACAAAATTGCACTCACACACACAAAATTGCCTCTGCTGGTGGGCCAGCCTTCCCCAGACAATGGATTTGCTATGCTGTTTTGGAAAAGAAACACCATAAACCAAAAAATTGATGTACATGTCATAGTCTGGCGGCTGGGACACCTTGGTGAAGAGCACCCAGTAAACTCAGGGGGGCTGATTGTGCTGTTTGTGTCAGGTGTGGGGCCAAGGCTGCATGCCAGCCCACTTGCTATTCACAATACCTATGTCTGGTGTCCTTGGAAAGGCCCGCCAGGCCTGCCAACTAATTGAAATCATCATACTTCTTTTACCTGGGTTTTCAACATGCTATTATTTATTCCTTCTGCTGGATGTGCAAAACTATTGCTAGTGATTCAGATTCACCTCACCTTTGTTCTGCTGAGTCGACTGCAAGCCCCGATCAGCTTCTGCAGGTCTGAGTTTGAGAGGACCTGAGAGCTTGCCTTCTCAGTTTACAGATGAGGATACAGAGGCCCAGAGACCTCAAGCACTTGGCCAAGGTCCCCTTACTTATTTCTAGAGTGAAGACCAGAAAGTAGCTATCATGACTGTTGGTCTTGGGATATTTTCACTTATCCATTCAACATTTGACAAGCACTTAAGCCAGTTCTTTGAAGAACTGAGAATAGAGAGACAAAAGGGGGGTTCTCTGTTCTGAGGAGCCCATGGTCTTTGTTGCTATGATTGCACGAAGCACTGGGAGCTAACATCAAAGGGAGAGAGGACTTGGGATGCTTAGAGAAAGAGAGTCTCCCCATGGTTGCCATCGTTCACCGAATGCAGCTCAAACCAAATCAGTACAAATCTGGTATTCACCAAATAAAACCACCAGAAAACAATGTCAAAGTGACAAAGGCCAAGAGAACCAATACAAGCGTCTTCTTTTCCCTCCTCAGAGGAGAGATGAAGAGCAGCCCCGAGGGACAACTGTGGGACTCACAGCTGGGCCTTGCCCCCTATCCCAGCACCGCCTGGGATGAATCACACACCAGAGAACAACGGAGCTATTTCTTGAGAGTCATTTGTCAAGTTGACGTCCCTGCCTAGAGTTATTTAGGGCTTTCTAAAGACACTTCTTTCCCTCCCTGCTGCAGGAAGCACCTGCACGGCTGTTGAGTTGTGGTTTTGCTCAATAGCACTTTGATATCCCTTAAGGCCGTTAATTACTCTTCTGTCCCTGCTGGCGCGGACCTTGGCTGATACAAAGATAGGGAAGCTTAGAGAGGGTGATGAAGAGGAAGGAGATGGTGTGTTCCTCTGGGAGCTGAGGCCAGACACTGTCTGGAAGTGGGCTTCTCACTGATTTCTGTGGAGGTTCCTCTCTGTAAGGACAGGCTGAGTCGTTGGCTGACTGGACTTAGAACATAACTGTGATGCTCCCGTGAGGCCAGGTCTCCCTCCTGGAGCAGAGCTATGTTCCTTGCCGGCTTCTTAGAGAAAAAGCAGGCCTGTCAGATGAGTGTGACTGGAGAAAACTGGTCTTCTTATTCAGGTAAATGACTTAAGGGAGAGGGAAATTGGAAAGGAAGTAGAGGAGAAAAATATAAATAATTAGAAGGCTTGGTGAATGGACCTCTGAAAGCAGTTAGGGGAATTAGGGTTGTTGAGTCTAGGGAAGGCAAGAGAGAACTAAGAACCAGCTTTGATTACAGGGAGAATAATTGTGCAGAGATTAGTGGTCATTTCCCCTGAAAATATGATGCGGGTTAGAGATGCTTAAATTGCTGCCTGAGGATTTTATTTAGTGCGTTCTGGCCTGTCTGGGCTATTGCATTGTTCTTATTCATGAGGTGGTGGGTCTCCTCCCTTGTAGATTTGCATGAATGAAAATGACATCCTCCCAGCTGGAATGGTTTAGGGAAAGTCTTAGTGGCACCTGAGTCTCTTCTCTCAGTTCACACTGCCTAACAACCCAGCTTGACTCTTATGTCTGAATCAGTTTGGCAGACTCTTGACTGGTATCGAGACATTCCACCTCTGCCTCCTCCAGCCCATTTTGCATATCGAGGTCCCACTTATCTTTCTTAAACTCATCTTGGGTTATGGCAATGTCCTGCTCAAAAAACATTGCTGCCTCATTCATTCATCGTTCAACAAATATTGAGCACCTCTTGTGTTGAGTTTGTATTATGTGCCTGCACTGTACTAAGCTTTGTGTATACAACATGGCACAAAATGCAGTAGGGCCTCAAGGAGGGGACTCAGTCTTCGTGTCCTTGTCCTGGAATTATTCAAGGCCCCCACCATCTGGTTTTAACATATCTTTCTGAGCTTATGTTCACTACAAAACCTTTTCTTCTGCTAGCCTAGTCTATTCACCATGCCCAACCCACTCTGGGCTTTGCCGCTCACCATTACTTATGGATAGAGTATCCTTATCTAAAGTCCATCTCTCATTTGAAGCTCATGGAAGCCTCTCCTCCTTTAGGAAGACTTCTATGGCCACTTGGGTTTTAAGAATTCTCTAGCACCTCAGCCCCTACAGTGCTTACTCGGCACTAGATGTTTTCTGCCTGAGTACAGATTGCAAACCAGGCAGCTGTTGGACCTACTCTGACAACTCCTGCCCTCACTCACTGTGGATAAGCCCTGAAAGAGCCATGACCAAGTTGACCTTCTCTCTCTATCCAGTGTTCTGCTCTGAGCAGTAACGGGGGTAACTCAGGAGTTGGCCAGTGCTTTCAGAGCATTTTGCACCATTAAGAAAAGGGCAAAGATATTGAATCTCTGAACTTTAAGGGATAAAGGCAATCTTTTTTAAAATCTAAAATTTTTGCAATCTTTTAATAAAACTACCCCATTTTACACATATGGAAACTGAGGACCAGAGAAACTGATTTACCCAAAATCACAAGGTGAAGTCATAGCAGAGTCAAATCTGTTTTCCTTGTCCACTATTTATCCTCTATATAGTTGGTCTCCAAATAGTCTCTTGTATCTATCTAGTCTAGCAATTGGAATCCTAATGAACCTAACATTTCAGGACAGATATGAAAGAAACAGGAAATGTATTAGTTTCTTATTATGGTTGTAACAACCATAAATTTAGTGGCTTAGACAACAAAATTTATTATCTTCCAGTTCTGTAGGTAAGAACTGTCTGACATGGGTCTGATGGGGCTAAAATCCAAGTGTTTACAGAGCTTTGTTCTTTTCTGGAAGCTCCAGAGGAGAATCTGTTTTGTTGTTTTTTCTAGTTTCTAGAGGCTGCCTAATTCCTTGGCCCATGGCCCCCTTCCTCCATCTTCCAAGCCAGCAATGGTGTGTCGAGTCTTTCTCACATTGCATTACTCTGACCTCCTCTCCTGCCTCCCTCTCCTACTTTTAAGGACCCTTGATTGTAAATGAGCACAAGTGAGGCCATCTTGTTACACTAAATGACCCCAGCCCCTCCTCCGTGTGACTACTCGCTGTCCTGCACGTACTACAAAAAATTCACATGCTCTCCTGATTTACGGCCTCTGCTTATGTCTGTACACCCCAATAGCTTGATAAATTAAAAACTTTGTTCTATGAGTTTCTCTCCAGGAACAGGCTGACCACAGGTGGGAAACACACCTACAAGGTACTCATCACAACTGACAGAGGAATGGAACAATGTAATGCCTGGAGCCCGTCATGCCTGGAGACCAACATCCCTGGACCCCATCCTTACTGCCCATTTTCCCTGTATAACTGCCTCAAGATTCTGTAGTCTTTGAAGATGGGTCTTTGAGACATTAGTTACCTGTCTTCCGATTTGCCGGCTAATCTAATTAAACTTCGGTTCTCCATCTCAACTCGTTGCGGTTAATTTGCTCAGATAGCGGCGAGAAGAACGAGCCCATTACTTGGTGTCATGATTACATTGGGTCCACTTGGATAATCTTTCTATCTTAACAGCAACGTTAATTCCTCTTTGCCATGTAACACAACATATTCATGGGATCCCAGGATTAGAAGGTAAACGTCTTTGGAGAGTCATTATTCTGCCTACCACAGGAAGAGAGCAGAAAAATGAGAACAAAGACCAACTTTCTCTCTTCCTTTCTTGATTTCTTTAATTCTTTGTGACCAGAAAATGTTAGTTTGGAGATGTTCTAGACCTCTGCATTCAACCTCAGCCTTCTCTTTTGAGCCATGATTTGGTTAATATGGTCAAGACATAAAGGAAAGGAACAAAAATGACAAACTTTATAGAAAATGAGGCTCAAAACTGTTGGCTAAAATGGGATGAGGACCAAGGGAAGACTTCTCTAGTTTCTAAGGGCCTGATAATTCCCAGGCTTCAAGGGTGCGGGCTTAATTTGCCAGAGGGGGAGTTTATATGAGACATCTAGATGGAATCCTCGACTTAAAGGCCTGTTGGTCATTAAAATCAGTTAATAATTAAAGGCCTGTTCGTCATTAAAATCAGTTAATAAAAGTGAAAGGAGGGAGGGAATGTCTTGAACAATTTAAAGAAGGAATCAACCAATTTCAGCTTGGGATAGCTTCACAGACTCACGGCATTTCAGAGTCTGAAGGATCTTAGGAGATTCATTGTCTGGCTTCACACCTAATGCAAGATCCTCTATAAGACCTTTGACCACCCATCATCACCCTTCTTTGTGAAGCTCTGGCCAGAGGTAGGAAGTCACCCAAGTTCCCTTAGATCTTCTCCAATTCTCTGAGTCTATGATTTTTTGTGAATCCCACATTTCATCTCTAATTAATTCTTGGTGCTAATAGGAAAATCAGGCTAACTATCACTCCTAATCTTTTCTCTGCCAAGATGGTAGGATGTTGTCTGTTGTTGTATCTTCATGCAGAGGGTCTGAGGCCCCCTAGACCACATGTAGTATTTACCCTTACTTATGGGACTGTGAGGATAGAGAGGAAGATTCAGGGGAGCAGTCATCTGCCAGTAGACTCAGTGGCCTTCACAGAGCTCTCTTTTCCGCAGATGCTGTAGTGGCTGTTGTTTAATCTATCTAGCACCCCTCTCACTTCTTCTGGTAACAGACCCTGTCCCCCAACCACATGAGACAGATGACCCAACAGAGCCAATCACATACCTCAGATGCTTAGTCATTGTGAATGGGCCAATCAGCATCATCCCTTGGGGATTTTCTTCCAATCCATTGGGGGAGAAGGAGGAAACTCCTATTTGCTCTGGTCAGGAGCTGTGAGGAGGTGAGCTTTGCCCATGGCCATGTCCCCATCTCATGGGGAGTTTTCAGGTCCCTCAATCCAACCATCCTTTTTATGGTTTGATAAATTTCCTTTTAAGGCCTAAGCTGTTTCAAGATGTGTTTCTTCCATTTGTAACCCATTGGTCCTAAATAATTCAGGATCTTTCTCAGTTTTTCTAGAGACGCTAAAAAGCAAACTAAAGATCAGAAACTTAATAGTTTCTTAATAGTTTCTCAGAGTCCAACTGGTCCATGATGGTTTGGAAAGAATCAGGAGAAAGGAAAGATGGGAAATCATGCAGGTGAGAAGTAAAGGCTCTTCTGTGTGAGGTTCAGTGAGCTGGGAGCCACAGGTGATTCATGGGTTCCTGCTACCTTTGTTCCTTTTGCACCTCAACTTAGTTAAAATAAATCATGGCCCCAAACGCACATAGATTCAGGCCAACCTTGGGGTCCCAAAGTGGGTGTTTTCCTATTTTGTAGACATAGTGCTACTTGTTTGGTGTAAACCAGAGATTTAGAGAGTACTCAGTAGAATCAATGGTATGCCCAATGTTTAGGCAGCAGAGGGGGAAGAAAGAGAAAAACAGAGGAATGGAGGGAACTGAGAAAGGTAGTAGGAGAGAGACATGACTCCATCAACAAAATGCTGATGGACTATATCCTCTGTGTCTAAGGCTGTGCTGGTTTCAACTTGTCATTCCAAAGCAACAAGCAGAAACTTTGTTTGTGATGACAGACGCTAAGAGTTAGGTGTGTCTGGGGTAAGAAAAATGCACACCCAGGTATGAATGGCAAGCAGCAAAGTAAGTGGACAATTACTCACAAAGGCTGCTAAGGAAGGAGCAAGGATGAATGGACCCACGTTAAAATGAGAAGTTAAGTTAAAACATATGGAAAATGTTTTTTTGATATTCATTTAAAGCCTGGAACATTCTACACAAAGAGGCTGTGGTGTCTCCCTCGGAGGGAGTCTGTTGAGGATAGTTTAGACTGCCTTATGGCTGCTTCACAAGCTTGATTACAGGTCTGTGGTTCTGCCCATCACATCTGCTTTTCAGTAACACCGTGGGGGAAGGCAAGTTGTCCCTTTGGACTCTTAAACATAATCTGTCTAAGGCTTTTGCATTTTTTTTCTAGCAGAGTTGGTTTTTCATGTTTGTTTTGTGAAGAAAGATCTCTCTCTCTCTCTCTCTCTATATATATATATATATTTTTTTTTTTTTTGCAGTAAATTGTTGAACAAAATGTACACCATTTTGTCCAAACTTTTTAAACGCTCCCAGATTTGGATCTAGCGTTTATTTATGCAGCCTTTAGAAAGTCAGAACGGATCTGAGAGGTCAGAAGATATTCAAACTTTTGACTCTGCCCTTCGGCTCACATGCTGCTGTGTGCATTGTTTTATCTTCAAAATGGGAAAACGAGGAGCCGTTCTTTAGCCATATCTTGCTCACAGAGCCTTTCCCCTCCTGCAGACTGTACCACCACTCACAATCTTGTAAACACCCCAGGAAACCATCGCACCATTGTGAAAGGACTAATCGCCACACACCACTTGGTTTTCCTTCCTGGACTGCGTCACAGGCTGTAGCCCTGTGGTTCCCACATTGTTTCTGTCATCATCCCAAGGAACATAACTCTTGATCCTGAGTCTGGGCAGGACAGCCTGTCTCAGCACGAGCTCTTATGTAAGTGGCTGTGGGGAGAGCTGGCAATAAACAAACATTTTTCTAGCCCTTGTTTTCACTGCAGCCTTGAAAAATTTTTCTCTGGGGCTGCTGCTGTGCTCCTGCAACAGGATGGCAAATTCCCAGCTTAAAAAGGTCTTGTACTGCATTTCTACATTCTAAAATCAGAACAAAGTGAACCAAAGTGTTCAAAGAAATTGAATTATTGAGAATAGGGACATTTAGATGGGTTTCTTTACAAGGGGATTTGAGGCAGCATTTCAGACATTTTGTCCACATGTCTGTGCTGCTGGTAACCATTGGTAAATTATATGGTCTTCAGGGCCATGGATGGGGGAACCAGAAGATGATAGGAACCAATCTGAGAATGGAGAAGTGATTTCATAGCTACTAAGTCCTGTCTTCCTATGCCAAAGTCAGACTCACTGTATGAACAAAGTACATACTACAAGAACAATGGGACCAAGCACTTGTAGAATCCATTTTTCCTTGGGCCACTCCATCTTATAAACCAAGCTGATTTCTCTGTATCTCTGAATAACTCAAATCATTTCACAATGAATTACCAAGTATGTTTGTTATTTGGGGGAGTGGTAGAGATGGGAAGCACATCCAGAGTTTCTTTTAGTTTTCCTTGAGTCTACTGAGACCCCTGAGAGAGAACTTATTGCCTGTAGCCCAGACACATTGCTACACGTTTGAAAAGCCTCCACTCTTCTCATTGGCAAGGCTGGGTCCGTGGCTGTATTAATCGCACCTCTTTTATCATTGTCTCCATAACATCCATGGAACTAGGATAGCCCCACCTGGAAAGGAAGTGGCTTACTCTAGGCTACTTGGCTAGTCCTTGGTCACATGGAGCTAGGATTGGCTACATAATTTTGGCAGCCCAGTACAAAATAAAAGTGTGGGGCCCCTTTTTGAAAAATTATTAAGAATTTCAAGATGGCAACAGCTGAGCATTAAACTAAGCACAGGCAAATGCACAGGTCGCACGCCATGAAGCTGCTCTGAGTGTAGATTTTATCTGAAGTCTCCAGTTGTCAGAGTGGAGTGGCTGGAAGAGGTAAGTACTTTGAGGGCCATGTAAGAAAGTCTATGCAAGGAGACATCAGCTGGCTGCTTCCAGCAGGATACACTAAGTAGGTAGTGCCTTGTGGGGTCACTATGAATAACAGGCACCATTCTAAGTACTTCCATATGTTAAATCATTTTATGTACGTACATACATATAAATAATTTGCGTCTATTAACTCGCAAATCCTCACAACAACCATACAAACCAGGCACTATTATTTCCCCTTGCTTTACAGAAGAGGAAACTGAGGCACAACAGAATTTAAGACAACACTGATTTAGAGTTTGGTTCTCAGCTTTCTGATATAGAACCTCTATTTTACAAGTCTACCTGGAGCTTACCAGACCTGGAGGGACTGAATCATGCTAAACTCACAGATAACTGATTTCTATGCCACAAAACAAATTTATTCCTATACAATGGTAGGCACTACCATTCCGGTAACTGAAATATTTATTTCCATGATCCAGGACACCCCTTTGGGTATTAAGGTGCCTGAGGTGACTGAAGTAAGAATTAGAAGGTTTCTCAGCAAGCAAAGAATGAAAACAAAGCTAATTGCATAATCAGGGGAGATGGCGACTAGACTAACGCAGAATCTGGGAAATCATCCTCCTTGTGCTTAACGCACTGCTCCTTGGTGGATGGAACGCTCCTGTCTGCTGAGCACAGGGGTTCTCTCCTGTGCATGGTATCATCCCCACCACCTCGTGCCAGGCAAGTTACATTACAACTGAGTGGGTTGTCCCTTTCTTTATGTTGTTGCACTCTGGTCTGGGATTTGATCCCAAATATCACGATCCCAGCAGCAGCTTATTTACAAACCAACTCCAAGAATGCTTGATCCACAGAAGGCATGTAGAGTTCTATCAGTTCTGAGGACAAACTGAATCTGGGCCTCTATGTGCTGCCCAAACTTAGCAGTGAAGTAGCTCTAGAGAAGTAGAATGTTAACGTGTTAAGATGAGGTTATGTTGGTTCTGTCATGAATGTAGGATACAGATGCCAGGCTGGGCCCTTGGAAGTAAATTAATTCCCTAAAAGTTCCTACCTCAGTGGCATTAAATAATTAAACAATGAAACTACACTTGGAGGGGTTTCAAGTGGGACAGAGGAAGTAGTCGTAAAGTAAATGACTTTGCATCATCAGGGAATTAGTTCTTTGTTTTGTTTTGTTTTGTTTGTAACTCTCCAAGTGAAAGTTGTTTTCTCCCTGCCAAAGTCAGGGTGATTCATAAAACCATCTTCTGATGTAAAGAGAAATTGCTAGAGGTGATTTTGAAGGGCATCTTCTGGGAACCAACTTAAAGAGTAACACGATTGGATTAAAAATATGATGAGGATGATGATGAGGATGGTGATAACAGCTAAAATAAAAAATATTTTCACTATACAGGTGGCAAGCATTGTGCTAACTGAATAAAAATATTAATTTTTTAAAACCCTACAAGATTATTCTCATTTTGCTGAGACGAAATGAATTTTGGACCAGCAATGCTTATAGAGATAAGAAAGATGGTTCTTAAACTCTGAACTTGAAGCATTAAGAATTGGCCACAACTGGAAACTTGTCTTAGATGGAAGGGGTGGTCCAGGCAGACCAGCATGGGCTGAATAATGGTGGGCACATGGAGGAGGACCAGAGACCAGAGCAAGCCAAGCGATGAAGAAAGAAGAGGGTCCTAAAAGCACGAGAGCAAGCATTCCTTTAGGTTAGGCACGCATGGATAAAGTTCTCCTGAGATCCCCTACTGAGAAGGGATCAAAAAGACCACCAGAATCATCTACTGTCTAGCTGAGTGTGAATATTAATTGTAAGTGATCATATGTGTTCACTTAATGCTCACGTTAACTGTGAGTAGATTGATTAGGTGTCATACCACGGTGTGGATTTTGCCTTTTTTTCCCAATCTCTTTTCCTTCATTATAAACTCTAGTTAATAGAACCCTTCTGATACTGTGAGAGGCAGGGCGAGCTGATCAGCACTTAGTCACTTAGTCTTCTCCTCCTCCCTGGGAGGTGGCTTAATCACATCCATTTGTAAGAGAGGAAATGGCAGCTCAGAGGTACTCAGTAATTTTCACAGCTAGGTAATTCACAAGTGAGGTGTTCAGATCTCTCCAGCTCTTTCCCCTAAAACGTTCCACGGTAGGGAATCAGGTAAATAGCCACCTTCATACACAAGCAGTCAACCAGGATTACTCCTGTCTCCAGGGAGTCTCCCACTGCCCTGTCTGCACAGAGCTGCCCCAGGGTCTAACCTCAAGTACACGGTCTCCTCTAGCTCATTGCTCTGCCTTCTCACGTGTGGCAACTGAGAAATGCAAGAATGTGGCTTGTGATTTCCTTACCTGGTTTTTAATGCTCAAATCAGCTCTTTGAAAGCAAAGTCAAGATACCATAATGGTGATAATAAAATCATTTATAGTTAAAGCAGGGAATCAAATAGCACTTCTATAGCATCTACTATGTGTCAGGTACTGTTTTAAGTGTGTTATATTAATTCAGTTTGCCCCATATCTTCATAAAACTGTTTCTTTGTGTGTGTGTGTGTGGCAAAGGATGTTAGAATTTCAGTTTTCTCCTGTTCTAGGTTTTGAACTTCTCAAAATGAATTTTAGCAGGGCCTGACCTAAGAAGAATCTGATTCTTACTTGTGACTCCAAAAATGGTCCTGCTCTAAAGCCTGCCTCTTTGACAAAGGGAGGGGCCAGACAAGATGCAAGGGTGTGAGGCCCACCCCGGATTCCCCCAGGCCTGATCTCCCTGGGAGTGTTCCTCAGAATTTGTGGTTCCTTCTCTCCTTCCTTTTGCTTCCTCCCCTGCCACCACAAAGTCTTTCTTTTCATCTTGAAAAGCCACATACTAATTACTGTGTACACCAGCAACCCCCCTCCTCTGGCTCTCAGGGCCAAGGCCCCAGTCTCTTGGGACCCCCAGACATTTTCCACACCCTGGGAGGGTGGTGCTCACAGAGCCAGGAGAGACACATGTGCAGTCGGGGGAGAATTTGGCTTCCAGAACCCAAAGGCACTCAAAACATAGCCTTTTGCAGTAATTCCCCTCATAAATCTCTGCTTTAACTACAAATTATTTAGACTGTCCAGTTTCACTTCCTTCTTCTCTCCCGTCAGATTCAAAGGATTTGAGACTTAAGGGAAACATCGAGTATGAATTAAGCAACATCATTAACTTGATCATCCCTAAGTCTTTCGTTTCATAGGGGAATCCCAGGAGTGGGGAGGTGTAGGGGCAGGGGGTCCCCAAGGCAGGGATCAGAAGATGTCTACAGATAAAGAGGCATTTGCAGGGCCAAACTTGCTGTGGATTTCATAATATGAAAGATGGTACAGCCCAGAGGAAACACAAAACAAAGCCCAGCCCACCTCACTGTGATGTTGTTGCCCTTAATAATTGTCCTGGGTGGTACACCTCCAGAAGTCTGAAACAGGAAATAAACAGAATTTCAGGGGCTCCAGGGAGAAAATAATGACAGCTTTGTAGCGCAGCTGCAGACGCTTTCTGCAATTAGGCCTCCTTCCCTCCCCTTGGCCTTGGCAATGGGTCTAGGGTGCTATTTGATCCCTAAGGCTTTCTTTCCACCCAGTTCAGGTACCTGCTTGCAAGCTTCCCCTTGCCCAGCACACAAGCAAACTTTATATGACAAAGGAAAACACTGGCAGCGTGTTCCAAGGCAGGCCTGAGGCTGGGATTTCCCAGAGTTTGTTATGAAAGACAACCTGTTCTCCCCACCAGGTCAGGAGGAGCCAGGAACCAGGTGGAAAAGCCGAGTCAGGCCTAGAGAATTTCAGTTTCAACATCCACACTGCAAGAGGCTGTTTAATTATATCTGTTACCTTCAATGAAAAGGTCACCCACTCTATAGTAAATGATCAATTGCTAGCTGCTTCACATACTGTTCTGATTCTAATCCCTTTACATTTCTGGTTAATTTTTGTAGGAAAACCATGATGTGCTCTGTTTTGTTTTATAGGATGGTAACCACAGTCAATGGTCGATTGGTAAGCTGGCTCTATTTGATGGATCTTTTGCAAACAACTCTGTGTAAGATTGAAGAAGGTAGGAGTGGGCAGCATGGTACTCAATTTGTAGTTCAAATTCTGGTGTAAGTTGTCTCACCCAAGTCAAAGCTTCACTGAATGATCAGAAATCAGTTGAATAAACACTGGTCTAAACAGGAAGGGAAGAAAGGATGCAGGTTTCTAGAGAGAACATTCATTCACGCCAGCCATGCCATGACTGCACTCAGGGTCTTCCAGCTCCCAACTTGCTGTCCTCAGCCCTTGGAGTGACTGACCCAGGAAGATTAGTATGTCCCCTCTTAGTACCTGTCAGGTCTCTTCCTGAGAAGATGCCTTAGTCAACAGTCACGCTTAGCTCCATCAGACAAGCTGGCTTTCCTTGTGATGGTAATGGCAAAGGGGAAAGAGAAGAGTTGCTGAATTTGATCTATAACTCACCATCACAATTTAGCCCCTTCATTTCCCTCAAACGCATAATTGTTGAGTCTAATTTGTTGGAGATTATTTTTAGGAGAAATGAGAGGAATGGAGGATTAATCGATGGAGGGAGTGTCAAATGTGTTCTCATCATTTCTTTACCTTTTTTCCTGCATGGAACTCATTTAATGTCTATCGTAAGCTCCTTAGTAACCAGAAGCACATCATCTGTACCCACGTTTAGGAGATGACCCAGTCTCCTGGGCCATGAAGCTTAACAACTGTGGGGACCTCATTTAAGAAATTAAATATTTATTCAGAATAAGGATAGAAATCAAAATAAATCTAAAAATTTAAAGTGGTGACAAACACTACAAACATCACAAAAATCTTGAAAAACAACCTACTGGTTTCATCTATTATACTAATAATTAATAATATATAATGTTTTCCCCATACCTTTTTGGCTACACACTCTTTGATCATCTCTTCATATGATAACAATTCTATAGAAAAAAACAATAGAAGGATAGTACAGACTTTTCTCCAACATGATTGATCAAAAACAATTTTTTTTAGAAATTAAGTTAAATAGTTGGATGCATAAACATGTGACTCACACAGACATATTTGCTATTTATAGTACTACCATAAGTTTGTGCCCTACAGACACAGAGAGAAATTCCATCTTGATTAGATGTCCATGAGAACTGAAATCTCTGTTTACAATATTACATGTTTGATGATTGGAGGAATTCTCATAGACCAGCTTCTGCCTCCATAACCTCAAACCTTGGTGATCCTCAATTTTCCGTATACAGTAATGGGTCATTTAATGAAGGGGATACATTCTGAGAAATGCATTGTAAGGAGATGTCATCGTTGTGAAAATATCATAGAGTGTACTTCCACAAACATAGATGGTATAGCCCACTACATACCTAGGCTATATTGTACTAATCTTATGGGACCACCCTCATATATGTGGTCTGTCATTGACTGAAACATATTTATGTGGTACATGATTGTATTTTCACTACCAGATTCTGCACACACATTTATATCATGATATGACATCTGGCTGTGTGTTTGCATATCATGATGCTGGATGAGTTGGCACAGTGGGTGCTAGGAGTATTTCTAGAAGCAATCCTACACCGCGATGAATAGCAACAGCTTAACTATTATATACAGAGGTGACTGTGAACTGTATATATATACCCCCATTAAACCCAAACTACATGTATCTTCAACTCACCTTCATCTCAGCAGAATCCCAAAAATGCTATGGCCACTCCAAGGCAATCCTGCACAAGGGTTAATGTGGTGAAGGGGAAGTCAGAGCAGAAGACAGAATCTTAAGTGATTTCAGTTAAAATATTTCATTTTTGCAGATTTTGCAACACATGTGACCACAGGCTCTGCAGCTTAAGCTTCGTTAACATCACAGTCAATCTTCCTCTGCTTGCATCCATTTTAAAGCCCAGTTCAGCACTCAATAAATAGCTGTTAATTGAAGGAATTGAGAAATTAGTCTGTAAGAGACAATGAAGAGTGATGAAAGAGGGCATCTAAGGCAACGCTGCTGCCAGCATGCGTGCACGCCAAGCAGCATCTCAGCCTGACCTGGCACCGGGAAAGCAGCCAGGTGGCTGGCCACGGGAGCCTTCCAGGGATGCTTCAGGCTGGGGACCTGATTTTTAGATCATGACGTTTTTTAAAATCACAGAGTAGTCTTAGCTGTTAGTGAAGGTGAGAGGACAGCCTGAATATGCCAGAGAAAAAGATAACAGAGGTTGGGTAGGGAGTCGAGACTGAAGGACAGGGGAAAAAAAACAATTTTGCTCATTAGGCCTCCAACTTTCCCCCTAGCAATGGCAATTCTGTGTGCAGCCTGGAAGGAAAACGTGTCAGAGGTCACTTGTGAGTGTATAAAGGTCTTTGAAGTGACACATCAAAGACAGTGGTCTGCTGGCCCTGGAAAGAATCCTTTGCTAAGTGTGAGGATTTTCCTGTGTGTTTCTAGGAGGCCTCAGTGGATAGCTCTTTTTCTATGTAAGAATACAGATTTATGAGGGAGGGAGTGTGATCTGTGAGACTTACTTGTAACCTAATGAGATCCATTGCAGAGCTGGAGCAAGACCTCACAGTCTCCGTTTCCTAGTCTTCTAGGGCTCCAATATTCTTCTGTTCATTCATTGATTTGACTATTGTGTATTGACACAATATATATATACATATATTGTGATATATATATATATTGATATGTTGATAACTCCTACATGCCAGATACTCTTCTAGAACTGGGGATACAGTGGTGAACAAGACTGGCAAAGCCCCTGCCCTCATGAAGCTTCCATTCTAGTTGGGGGACAAATAGTATATAAGCAAATGAATGATACATATCAGTTCCAGATACTGATAAGAGAAAATGAAAGAGGGGGATGGGATGTGGGTTTGGAGAGGTGGAGGGGATGGTAATAGCAATCTCAAGAGTGTGCTCACTTTTGAGGAGATGACACCTGGGACTGTAATGGTGAGAGGGAGGCAGGTGTGCAAGCACCTGTGCGAGAGTGTTCCAAAGAGAAAGGGAGTAACAAACGTGAAGGCCTTGAGATAAACAGGCGCTGACACATTACAGGGGCAGAGAGCACGCCAGTGTGTCTGAGGTGAAGTGAAGAGGCGGAGAAAAGGCAGAAGATGAGCTTAGAGGGACATGGGCCAGATGGTGATGGGCTTTGTAGACTATGGTGAGGATCATGTATTTGGACAAATTAACTTCCCCATTTAGACAAATTAACTCTCCATTTTATAATTTTATCCCAGGTACCTAGAAGGGTACGTAGAAAGTGACCATGGTGAATGGAAAGACCACCAAAGCAGTGCCAGTAGCAGGTTCAGGGAACTGTGAGAGTGACGGAGGAGTCTGCAGACCCCAGAGGAACAATGGAGTGAGATAAATGGGTCTCACATGGGGGCATGCTCCAAGGTATCCAAGAGAGTGAGCTGGTACCAGATGTGCAGAAATAATCTTCTATACAGTTTAAAAAAAGTGAGCTGGTACCAGATGTTTAGAAATAATCTTCTATACAGTTTAAACTTTGGTTACCATGAGTGAGCAGGCTGTAGTGGGATAAGACAGGTAGCAGAGAGACTAGTTAGGAGGTTATTGTGGTAGTTCAGGCTAGAGATGGCGATCCATGGTGATACCTGCAGGCACATATTTTGGAGGTAGAGCTGAGAAGATTTGCTGAACAATTGAATGAGGACACAGGAAAGTGAGGAGGAGGATGGTGTCATCATTTGTTGAGATAAGAAATGTGAGAGAAATAAAATTTCAGTGAGAAGATCAACAGTTGTGTTTGGCTGTGTTGTCTGTGATACGTAATGATATATTAAGCAGGATGCCGGACAGAAGATCTGGAGCCCAAGGAGGAGGTTGGGGCTACGTTTATGTATTATTGGTTTTATCAGCTCATATTGATGCTTCAACAGTATTGTGAGCACCAGGCAAATCTTAACGACGGAGATATATTCTGAGAAATGGGTCGTTAGGCGATTTCATCATTGTACGAATGTCGTAGAGTGTACTTACAGAAACCAAGGTGGTATAGCCTACTACACACCTAGGCTGTATGGTATAGCCTATTGCTCCTAGGCTACAAACCTGTACAGCATGTTACTGTACTGAATACTGTAGGCACTATAACACAATGGTATTTGTGTATCTAAACATAGAAAAGATACAGTAAAAATATAGTATAACAGATAAAAAATTGTATACCGGTATAGGGATTTACCATGAATGAAGCTTGCAGGATGGAAGTTGCTCTGGGTGAGTCAGTGAGTGAGTGGTGAGCGAATGTGAAGGCCTAGGACACTACTGTGCACTACTGTAGACTTTATAAACACTGTACACTTAAATTTACATTATATTACATTAAATTTATAAAAAGATACTTTTCTCTCTTCGATAATAAATTAGCCTTAGCTTACTGTAACTTTTTTACTTTATAAACTTTTAATATTTTTTAACTTTTTGATTCTTTTGTGATAAAGCTTAGCTTAAAACGCAAACACATTGTATAGCTGTATAACAATATTTTCTTTCTTTGTATCCTTATTCTATAAGCTTTCTCTATTTGTAATTTAAATTTATTTTATTTTATTTTTTTTACTTTTTAAACTTTTTTGTTAGAAACTAAGACACAAACACACTCATTAGCCTAGGCCTACAGAGGGTCAGGATCATCAATATCACTGTCTTCTGCCTCCACGTCTGGTCTTCAGGGGCAATAGCACGCATGAAGCTGTCATCTCCTATGATAACAATGCCTTCTTCTGGAGTGCTTCCTGAAGAACCTGAAGGTTTGTTTACACTAGCATCATCACAAACACATGAGTAAAGCATTGCACTACGAGATTACAGTGGCTACAGCATCACTAAGCCATAGGAGTTTTTCAGCTCCATTATAATCTTATGGGACCACTGTTGTTGACGGAAATTTTGTTATGCAGCACATGACTGTACATAAAGAACTCATAAACTCAATAGCAAAAAAAATAAACAATCTGATTTAAAAATGGGCAGAAGATCTGAATAGATATTTTTCCAAAAAAGATATACAGATGACCAACAGGCACATGGAAAGATGCTCAACATCACTAGTCATCAAGGAAATGCAAATCAAAACAACAGTGAGATATCACATCACATCTGTTAGAACGGCTATCACCAAAACAATAAGAAATAACAGGTGTTGGCGAGGAGGTGGGGAAAAGGGAACCCTTGTGCACTGTTGGCGGCAATGTAAATTAGTGCAGCCACTATGGAAACCAGTATGAAGGGTCCTCAAAAAAACTAAAAATAGAGGGGTGGTCTGGTGGCACAGCAGTTAAGTATGCGTGTTCTGGTGCAGTGGCCTGGGGTTCTCAGGTTCGGATCCCGGGCATGCACCAATGCACCACTTGTCAAGCCATGCTGTGGTGGCATCCCATATAAAGTGGAGGAAGATGGGCATGGATGGTAGACCAGGGCCAATCTTCCTCAGCAAAAAGGAGGAGGATTGGCATCAGATGTTAGCTCAGGGATGATCTTCCTCACCAAAAAAAAAAAAAAACTAAACTAAAAATAGAACTACCATATGACCCAGCAATTCCACTTCTGGGTATATATCCAAAGAAAATAAAAATGCTAACTTGAAAAGATATGTGCACTGCCATGTTCATTGCAGCATGATTTATAATAGCCAAGACATGGAAACAACAGAGTGTCCATTGATGGATGAATGAGTAAAGAAAATGTGGGATATATACACAATGGAATATTATTCACTCATAAAAAAGAATGAGATCTAGGGGCCAGCCCCACGACATAGTAGTTAAGTCCCATGTGCTCCGCTTGGGTTGCCTGGGTTAGCAGGTTAGATCTTAGGCATGGATCTACAACACTCATCAAGCCACACTGTGGAGGCAACCCACATACAAAATAGAGGAGGACGGGGACAGATGTTAGCTCGGGGCTAACCTTCCTCAAGCATAAAAAAGAAGATTGGCAACAGATGTTGCCAGAGTGAAGTAGCTCAGAGTGAATCTTCCTGACCAAAAAAAAAGTATGAAATCTTGCTATTTGCAACAACACAGTTGGACTCAAGGGCATTATGCTAAGTGAAATAAGTCAGACAGAGAAAGACAAACACTGGATAATCTCACTTATATGTGGAATCTAAAACAAAAACAAAAATAAAATAAAAAACCAAGCTCATAGATGCAGAGAACAGATTGGTGGTTGCCAGAGGCAGTGGGTAGCGGGTAGGAGAAATGAGTAAAGGGGGTCAAAAGGTATAAACTTCCAGTTATAAAACAATTAAGCCATGGGGATGTAATGTATAGCATTGTGACTATAGTTAATAATACTGTATTGCATATTTGAAAGTTGCTAAGAAAGTAGATCTTAAAAGTTCTCATCAAAAGAAAAAAAAAATTGTAACTATGTAAGGTGATGGATGTTAACTAGACTTATTGTGGTGATCATTTCCCAATGTATACAAATATCAAATCATCGTGTTGTACACCTGAAACTAAATATGCGGTAATATATGTCAATTATACCTCAATGAAAAAAATTTTTTTAAAAAAGACCACAACTCAGGAAGAAATATATTGCAACCCAAAACACACGTGAGTTTCACGGAACAATACTTATCATTACTATGAGCAAATAACTTTGATATAGGTAGGATGCTACGCCACCATTAAAGTTATAGCTATAAAACATTTGTAAGTAAATGGGAAAATGATGATTTTAATGTGCTGAAAAGCAAGAAGGTTTAACTGAGCTCTTTCCCATGGCAATTACTTTGAGCACTATGCATAAAAGCCCATTTTTGCATAGAAATGTTTTTCTAATAGAAAGGAAACCTAATACTGCATTTCAAATCCAAAGAAAACCCAAGTTCTGGCCTCCACAATGCTTCTGACAGACTATATAGTCTATAAAAGTGGTGTGAGGAAAATACGTTGCTTCCACCAGGAATTTTGGTGGGAGAGAGAATGACATTATTTGTAGCACTTTCCAAGGACCAGTTCTATATAAATATAAGGTGTTATTCTATCCTTTCATAATTAGGAAGAAAAAAATATTATGAAATGTTTTCTTTAAAAAAAATAAGAATTTGAATCCTGAGTAATTGCTACCATAAACATTCAACAGAGCATGGAAGTCAAACTCAACTGGTAACCTGTTTTCCTGTCTCAAA
Source organism: Diceros bicornis minor (assembly GCF_020826845.1). NCBI lineage: Eukaryota > Metazoa > Chordata > Mammalia > Perissodactyla > Rhinocerotidae > Diceros > Diceros bicornis. Next base: position 32,386,058 of record NC_080748.1, read on the forward strand.
CTCTTTCCCTTGGTTGAAAAAATTCTAAGTCCTAAATCTGCGGTTATAGGATCCCTGACAGCTGCAGTGGAAATGAAGGAATGAGTCTCTGTTGAGACATCTGCCTTTCTGGAGCCTTCAATGGAAAGTTTTATGAAAAGTAAAATACAATAGAGTTAATGAGAAGGTAGAAATACAGTCTTGAAAACTCCAATTTTTCCTAGAGGACCTCACAGTTTCTTCCTTTGCAGTGTAGTCTAGTGGGGTTATGTGTTACTTTGCCAATTGGTTCCAGAAGTTGGTCAACTGTTTTGATACCTCTCTGAGGAGTTACCTTCTCTTCCTCACAGCACAGACACTTCCTAAGACTGCAATTTCTTGGACTTCAATTAACTGTGAAGTCTCCTTTGGAAAGGTCAGAACAAGTATCAAGGGCACCATTATCTTGCTTTTTCTACCCAGATACGTTAGTGTTTCATGCCTCAGTGAATGAGAAGAGAAATTATGGTAGGTGGAAGAGGAAGATTTTAGACCGATCTAATGCAAAGGATGGGGTTGAATATCAATGGAGAGGATGTATAGTGAGACGTTTCTTATTCCAGAAAGATAAGAGAAAGGAACATCGTCACTATCACCCATCCTAGAACTCTTTAGACTTGAAATTCCTGGGCACTCTTGTTAATAATAATTAAGATACTTGTAATGAAAATAATGCTAGCTGGAGTAAACATTTTAGTGATCTCTAGGTTCCAGAAACTGTATCAAGCATTTCATGCGTATTATTTCATTTAATCCTCACAATAACCCAAGAGGTAAATTTTATTATTATACCAATTTTGCTTAAGGAGGGTTAGTAACTTGCCCAAATACCAAAGCTAACAATTGGCACTGTGAGGATATGAATTGGAGTCAGTTAGAATCCAAAGTTCATGCTCTTAGCCATTACGTTGTACTGCCTTCTTGATGCCCATAAGATGTCTACTGTGAAAGTAGCTATGCATCCTAGAACAGGTCTCATGGGTAACCAGTGCTAATGCATCACTAATGGTGATGGCATCCTCTTTTGCTGACACCTTTGTCTTTCTTTAAAAAATAATGCTTTCTCCAAAATCTTGATGTACTAGATCCTAGGCACTGTGAAAACATTTCTTTTTGCTTCTTTCAAATTTGCCAGTTTATAATGTTCCCAAAGTGACCATCTACAGTTCTTCTTTCTTCTGGAAATAAATCCACTTTCCATGGGCATGTGACCCAGGTCCAGTCACAGTGATTGGTCCAGACTTGGGAGTGTGATTCAGCTGGGCCAATCAGAGCCCTTCTCTGAGACCTTTCCAACTCTTTAGTTACATGAGCCAATAAATCACCATTTTTTTTGTCTTATTTCATGTTGAGTTTCTGAAACAGTCCTGATTAATATAATTTTATCCCCAACTCTTCTCAATTTTTGTTTTATTGTAGGCCCCAGTACACGTTAGCTATAGGAGAATTTAGTTTTGTACCAATAAAAAACAAAAAATTCATTGAGAGTAAACGAAAAATGAGATAAAGATGGGGAATGGGTACTGGTAGGGAAACGTCCTCATGTTTAAGGGCATAGTGTTAGAGTGTTGGAGGACACAGTTCCAAGGAAAGTTATAACATTTTTTCTCAAAATATTTGTTTAAATATGGTAAGAAATTTTCACAAGGAGGAGATGATGGAGAAGATGCTGTCCTGCCTAAATGTAGGAGAATCATGAGGATTTTCTGGATCTAATATCTACTGTTTTATGCCAAGTTTGAGGACTCATCATACTTCATGCTTTATAAAATATTTTTCCTCTGGGTGCTTCTGTTTGCATAAATTTTCTATATTGGGTATGCATATTTTTCTAGTGGGACCTTGCTCCATTGTATACATCTTTTTTTCCCCTAGAGACATATAAGAAAAAAATATATCAGCTTGTTTTTCTATCTAAATGGAGGTTTGTGCTAAACACAAAAATCGAGCTGCAAGTAAATTATTCTCTGATCTTGAAGGATAAAATAAACACAAAGCAATGCAGAGCTGTGTTTTGCCAGAGCCAAATGGAACATGACGTTCAGAAGTTTCCAGTTGAGTTCCAAAATTAGAATAAATCTTGGCAAAATGCACACTCATGTCCCATTAGGAATCTTATCATTTGAACTCAGTGCTGGCTACCCCATGCCTTACTCATTCCAGTAGCTCCCAGGAGGCCTGATGACATGACTTCCTATGTTCTGGAGCTGCTCTAGGCCTGCTGGTTTTAACTTTGCCTCAGTTAGGGTGGAAATAGGGTATCAAAAACGCAACCAGTGGTCTAAGACTCGAACATCCACTTCCAGCCCCGTTTCTTCTAGGAAGTCTAGTGTCACTACTCGGTTTTACAGCCGTGGCTCTCTAAGACGTACTTGGCGGTAGATGCTGGATCTAAGCCTTTTGGCTGGGCGTTGAGCTCTGGGTTACTATGAAAGTCTCTCTGGATTATATATTCTATAAGAGGTAGTTCATTCCTAGATTAGAGGTCTTCTTGGATTGGTAGTCTGGTTCAACTGTGAGAGTGTAGGAGTTCATATCAGGAAGTTCTTAAAGACAGCCATATGGTTGCCAATCAGTGTCAAGCAAGGGTAAATACTTCCGGGGGCCAAGATGCCAAACTTCATCACCAGAATGGTCTTGAAACTCTTCCTTCTTTTGTTCATGGGGCCTCTAGCACAAGACTTCATCTTATGTCCTACTACTCATTAATCAGTGTAGATGCTTTTATCAACCAGTGTCCTCTTAGCCCTTTAACATGCTGTGTTCATTCTAATCTCAAGACTTCTGCTCATTCCAGCTTCCCTCTTGGAATGCTTCTTTCCATTCCACTCTACAAATGCCATTCATCCCTCAAGCCCATCTCAAATCTTACATCCTGTGTGAGGCACCCTTGTCAACAATTTCAGCCCACTTTGGTTGCTTGCCTTTCTCTTTTTTCATTGTTTACATCGTATAATTACTATTTCATTAATGTTCTGTCTTTTACTTTTCTGCAATCGTGTCCCACAATTGTACTAAAGCATTTTGAAGGCAGGGCACACATTTCAGACTTCTTTTTTATATCTCTTGCAACTTGAAAGACAGGTACTTGGAACGTGCTCAAAGTTGAATGTAAATCTAACAAAACATGAACAAAATCTTTAGACTAAAAACTACAGAATATTACTGGAATAAATTAAAGAAGACCTAAGTAAATGAAAGTGTAGATCATGCTAATGGATTGGAAGACCCAATATTATAATACAGAAGAATATTTTCATGAGCATGGGAAGGCAAAGATTTCATAAATAGCATTTACGAATTTTATAATGTACTAAACATAAAATTGATAAATTAGATAACATTAAAAATGAGAACTTCTGTTTATCAAAAGACACTATTAAAAGACAACTCTGACAAAGGACTTGTATCTAAATTATATAAAGATCTTCTACAAATTAATAAGAAAAAGATAGACATCTCAACAGAAAAATGTGCAAAAGACTTGAAGAAATAGTTTACAAAAGAGAAATCTGAGTGGCCAATAAACGTATGAAAAGATGTCTAATTTCATTAGTCATAAAGAAAATGAAAATTAAAATCACGAGTTTCAAAAACACAGCCACCAGAATGGCTAAAATGAAAAGGACATTCAATACCAAGTGTTGGCAAGGATTTGGAATATTTGGAGCTCTTGCACATTATTATTATATAGAGTTAGCATACAGTTGGTATAACCACTTTCAAATCTATTTAACAAGATCTACTAAATCTGAACATATGTATTTATGAGCTAGCACTCCCACTCCTAGGTATATTTGAGCACATATGCTCATCAAATGACATGTAGGAAGAATATTCATAGCAGCACTATGAATAATGACCAAAAAAGGAAAACAACCCAAATGTTCATCAGCAGTAGAATGGGTAAATAAATGTGGTATATCCATACAATGAAATCCTTTCAGCAACAAGAATGAATGAGCTATTACCACACGTAACAATCGAGATGAATCTCACAAACATATCATTGACCAAAAGATGTTGGACGCAAAGAGTACATATTGTATAATTCCATTTCTTTAAAGTTCAAAAAGGGGCAAAACTAATCCGTGGTAACCAAGAGGGCTTTCAGGATGCAATAATGTTCTATTTCTTCATCTGAGTGGTGGTTACAATGGTTTTTTTTGTGCGCTTGCGAATTCATTGAACTGTATGGTTATGAGTAGTGCATTTTTTCTGTATGTATGAAGTGTTTATGCTTAAAAGCAAAAGGTGACATCATCTTAGGAGGATGAACTGTCACTCAGCAGGGATTTTTACCCACTGGTTCCCTTCTGTTCATAAGCTTAGGAGTGGAAAATAAAGAAAACTTGATTGAACAAACAGACCCATAAATCGGATTTCAAAGCTCATCTTGACCTTGGAAAGGATAAAACACTGGTTTGAGCTACTTAGCTCCTCCTGCTTCAATAAATTTACTCATAAAACCATTTTATAGATATCGCTTTGCTTTGCTTTCAACAAGGAAAACATCCTTATTAATAGCATTGCTGTCCACATTATCTCTCCATTGTAGCTCATCTCTCGGCTTGGAATTTTCTAAGTCTCTCTCATAACTGTGATTGTGGGGAATAGTCCATCATAATTGTGTGTATTCTTTTCTTATTCCACCACCCCCACCTCCTGAGGGAAGAGTAGCCCTGTGCTGCTCAGTTCAACACATAGGTGAGGCTCAAGGATGAACTTAAAAAGCTTTTTAATTGAATTGAATTAACTTCAAGGCTCAGGATTACAAGCTACATGGGTGGTTTTGGCTATACCTGGGTATGACTCCAATTCTCCTCGCTGTGAGTGGGGTAGAAGGCCACCATTCCCAACAAAACCCAGCTGGATGCCGAGGTATCTCTGCTCAAGTCTGCAAGACCACAGGCTTGATTTTCCAAGGTTGTTCTTGGGCACTCAAATTGGCTTGGGATATTCCAACCAGAACATTCTTGAATGTTGGAGGCAAGTTGGAAAACATAGTCTCCTGTTTTTGTATAAATTCTCTTAATTATACCAAAGTGAAGTGAGAGAACATTGGATTTGGGATCTAGAAGTCCTGAATTTAAAATGTTTGTCGGTGAGCACTTACTAACTCTGAAACTTTGGTGGTGGTGGTTGGGAGAGGCACTTAGTGCTGTTTCCTTATCTTCCCCCAATATAATGCCACCCCCCAGGATAACTGGGAGGATTCACTCTTGCAGGCATGCATTCAGCTTTCAACATTCAACATTTATTCAAAACACTTTATGAGTCAGCCACTCCACTTGCTCTGGGGACTCCCAGTTCAGTTGATGGGAAAGATGTATGAACAAATCAGTTCAGTATTTCTCAACCTATTTTTTTATTATTGGCCTCTAAGGAGCCTTCTTAGACATATTTCCCTTGTCTCCCTCCCCCCTCCTTAAAATTTTAATGCCACAGATATACTATAGGTATATTTATGAATTGTACGCATATCTGTGCTTTATAATAAAAAGAGTAAGACTTTTTCAACCCTCTCCCCCAAGAACAACTCCTCACTCCCTTGGGGGAGATACCCCTCTCCATTGAGGGGAACAAGTGATGATAGGGGAGTTTAGTGAGTGCAGTAGGAGAAAGAGGTACAAGCTGCAGAGTCATTGCCCTGCCCGTGGGTGGGGGAGACCAACTGTGATGGGTGTTGTCCGGGAAGACTTCAGGGAGAAAAGCAAGGCACTGGAGGTCACAAAAGGCCAATCGGGACTGCCTGGCAGCCACAAGGAGGCGGAGTTCCAGTGGAAAGGCACTATGGGGTGTGAGGCAGTGAGCCCACTCCAGGACCGTGCAGATGGCGAGGCCCAAGGGCAAGAGGCAGGCAGGGGCAGCGACAGAAGGCCCTGAATGCCAAGCCCAAGAGCAGACCTTACCCAAGGACATGGGGATACAAAAAGTCTTTAAGAAAGGTAATGACTTGATCAGATTTATATATTTGCAAGTTCATTCAGGCTTTAGTGTGGATGGGGCAGAGAAATCAGGTCAGAAACTATTATAGAAGTTAAAGGCAGAAATCGTGAGGACTTGAATGAGAGCAGTTGCCTGGGAAGATGACAGAGGAGGGGGAGAGATTTTGGAGACAGGATTAAGGTAAACAGTTTATGTGATAGCACTTGGCATGCCGTAGGTAATTGACAAAAAGGCTTATTACTAAAACTCAGCATTTGGGACCATTTGACAGCTTGGCACTGCAGACACTTCCCAGAGGACTGAGAATTTGATTGTTTAAATCTCTCAGTGGCCCGAGGTTTGATATCCGTTAAATCAATGATTTTCTTTGAGGTGAAACTGGGCAGAGTAAACTTAGCCAGCGGGCTGTGAGGGGCCAGCACAGGCTGTTCCTTGGCCAACCCCTGACCACTGAACTGACGGCTCCATGAATTACGCATAATGACAGGACAGTATAGGGCGCGGGCTTTCTTAGGCCCGTACAGAGTTCTGTGCGCTGACTTCAAATGCTCCCCTGCCTCTCAGCTCCAGCTGATCTGAGTCTGCTGCTAGATCAGGTGCTGCACTTGCGGTCCCCTCTGCCTGGCTTTGCTCTCTTCTGAGAGTCACCTGATCTGCCCCCCAAGACCCTGGAGAGATGACCACATGCTCTTGTTTGTCTCTAGTTCACAGTAAATTAGACTGCTTACGAATTATCCTACATAAAGCTGTTCATTTTGCATCTGTTAGTAGCTTCTAGGATTATGAAGAAATGAAGATGGCAGCAGTGATGTAACCTGCAGGGAAAACGAGGAATGTTAATGTGTGAAAGGCTTCTCTATGAAGTGGAGGAGCAGAGATCGGTGACATTTTGGCAATGGAAGGACTGTTTGCCATTCCTGGAAGCCAGGAAAGCATTCAGGGGGGTGGACCACGGAGGGCGGTTCTATGCTGGAGAGCTGGCTGCAGCTGCCCCAGAGAGCTGCCTGACAGGGCCTTGGGGTGTCCAGGGAGGTGTCCATCCACCGCCTAGAACCCTGTGATACGTGCTAAAGCCCATTCCCTTTAGCTTTATGCAGAGCATACTCACTGTGTTTGATAAGATGGCTTTGAAATAAAGATTAATGCCCTTTTCCCTATTCTGAATCAGATCCATCCACTGGGGGCCACCTCCTCAGCACTCATGTTTATCATAGTACATCCCTTGCAGTCCCTTTCAAGGTTTCCAGAAGCCTGCCACAATGGCAGCAGGAATCAAGAATTGCCAACATTTCCCTCCCAACCATTCCATTTAATGTCCCCTCTCTTTGGCTTCCCTAGTCCCAGCCTCATTTGGCTTCCCACACTGGCTCTCTGCTCTGCCTAAACCCAGTTGGACTGACAACTGGGTCTCAGACTGTTTACCTTGGCTCTGACATAGAGTGCTGTTAGAGTTACTGCTCTTTGAAACTGCCCTTCATGGATTTGCAATGAAACTTGGGCAAAGGGCCCTGGCCCTATGCCTGCCCAGGGTGTAGGAATTGGATTCAGCTGGGCCTGCAGAACCTTCCAGATTCCACTTATTTGTTAGGAGAAGGTGGAAGCAAGAGGGCTGAGAAGGAGCCAGAGCTGAAGATGACTAAGGAGCTTGGTAGGGAGCCCCTAAATGCTCCAATGAGGTCAGAGCTTCTGACCTGGCTCAAGTTCCATCCCAGGCAGTGGCTACCTAGCTCTAGAAAGGATACATCCAAAGAGTGTTGACTGGTGCATTTTGGTATCAGGAAGGAGGTCTTCAATGGTGTGTCACAGTCCCTGACATAGTCACCATTTAAAAATTAACTGGATTAGGAGCTTTGGGAAAATGTTAAATAAACATTGAGAGAATGCAAAGCTAGAAGTGGAGGCCAGTACACTGCGACAAACTCAGGATTTAGAGCAACTTTGAGGGACTGAGCAATGATGTAACATTCAGGGAAGAATGAGAAGTGTTAATGAGAAATGTGAAAGGTTCTCCTATTAACTGCATAGCGAAAGACAGAGGCGATGTGGCAAACCATCGTGAATCGTAGAGCCTTCAGGATTTTAGAGGACAATGAGATCAAAGAAATATAAACACAAGATCCAGCACCTCAGATTTCACATTTGACATGAAGATGTCAGAATTGTACCTCCCTTGATGGTCCCAATTTCTGTTGATCAGAGTTATTAGCTTCCTAGAATTATCTATTGTATTATCTATTACATATCTATCACATAATTATCTATTGTATGATTATAATCTGTAGCCAGTTGTTTAATATACATATACTTGGTACATAATCCCATAATATATTTTAGTGAATCATTTGATCATTCATTCTTTTCATAAATATTTACTGAACAAAGTAATTACTGTACACTCTGCTCAGTGCTGGAAGTACAGTAGTAAATGAGGTAGACATTGCCCCTGCCCTCCTATAGCTTGTTCTCTCAGGGGAGACACACATTAAACTAGTAAATACACACAAAAATCATTCAAAGTTATAATCCTCACTAGCTTTATGAAAGTACAAGGTGCTAAACAGCATATAGTGTGGAGATAGGTCTAGCCCTGGGAGGGGCATTCAGGGAATGTTTCTTGAGGAAGCAAATGTTGAGTTCACTAAAGGTTATGTAGTTATTCTGTCCAATATGGTAGCAGCTAGCTACATGTGGGTGTCTAAATTTAAACAGATTAAAATGAAATAAAATTAGAAATTCAGTTCTTCAGTTGCACTAGCCATATTCCAGTGCTCATACCCACCTTTAGCAAGTGGCTACCATATTATGTAACATGGATATAGAATGTTTCCATTGTTGCAGAAAGTTCTATTGGCGGTGCTTTTATATAGGATTTAACTAGCTGGAAAGGAGCCCCAGGGAGGGGAAAGGAAATACTTTGAGCCAAAAAAAGATACCCTTTAATTTAGAAAAATTGAATTATAATCTAAGAGAAATAAGGTTTTTAGATTGTTCAGTTGATGGTGATGTTGGGTGATGAGTTTGGGTGAAAGATCAGAGGAGATGGGAAATGTCTCCTCCCGTTTTCTGACTCAGGCTGGGACAGATAATACCAAGCCAATTGTTCAGTGCTTCTTCCCACATGGGCCCCTGTTCTGAACCCTTGCCTTGGTTCCTGGGTATATGAAATAGTTAGTGACCAAGAGAACGTAACAGAGAACAATATTCTGCTTGAATCGTTCAGGAAAATATAAAATGAGTGACATAGAATAGAAGAATTAACAATAAACTTCAAACTGTATGGTAAAAACCGCATATAACTAAATATAGGCAATTGTCACCTTCTGAGTCATCTGCCATTTGCAATAGCCCCTTGTCTTCTGCCCACGGAGTAAGTGTGCTCCTGAGAGTTCTTTCTTGGACTCTATGTTCTTTTCACTCTGTACAGTCCCCTGAGTCCGACCATTCACTCCCTGACTTAACATATGATCTGTACGCTGACAGTTCCCAAGTCGGTATTTCTAGCCCCAGACCTCTCTTCTGTGCTTCAGACCTCTAAATTCAAATGCCCACTCATAATCTCCAATTGGCTGTCCCATACTCACTTCAAACTCATCCCTACGGTGCCCACCCAAACTGCACCTCCTTTACAGTTCGCAACGTCAGCAATGGCAACACTCTCCAAACCAGAAACCAGAAGCCTGGGCATCAACATTACCTTCCACCCTGAAATCCCGTCGGTCACCAAGTCCTGTTGATTCTGCCTTCCAAAGAACCTCTTGAGTTTATTGACTTGTCTCCCTTCCCTTCTGCACTATCCTAGTTTATCATTGACTGCCTGAACTATGCAACCATTTCCTAACCAGTCTCCTTGGTCCAGTATTGACCCCTCCAAACCATGCTCCATACTACAGCCATAGCAATCTTTCAAAATCTAATAATGTCCTTCAATGGCTTAAAACACTTCAGTGCCTCCCTATCGCATTGGTCCAAGTGACCTCCTATAGTTACATGACTCATCTTGATTGGCCCTGATTACTTCTCCAGCTGCTTCTCTTACACTTTCTCCCTTGTATGTTGTTCTGCAAATACACTTAGCTTCATTTAGTTCCAGGAATCCAGCATGCTTGACTTTGTGGGGATCTTTGCACATGCTACTTCCAGAAACACTTTCACACCCCACCCCTTTTTAGCCCTCTTTTCCTAGCTTATTCAGTTTAAATATTCAGGTTTTTTTTTCAAGGAGATTTCCTTCAATTCTCCAGTGTGGGGTTAGCTGCCCCTGTCATATACCCTCTGAAGTGGGTTGAATGACTCTCCTCCCACAAAAGATAAGTCCACATTCTAATTCCCAGATCCTGTGAATGTTACCTTAATTGAAAAAAGGGTCTTTGCAGATGTAATTAAGTTAAGGATCTTGAGATGAGATCATCCTGGCTTATTAGGTAGACCCTAAATACCAAGACAAATGCCTTTTCAAGAGACATACAGAAAGAGGAGAAGGACATGTGAAGAAGGAGATGCAGATTGGGGTGATGCAGCCACAAGCCAAGGAACACCTGGAGCCACCAGAAGCTGGGGAGACAAGGAAGGATTCTTCCCTAGAGCCTCCTGAAGAAGCATGGCCCTGCTGACGCCTTGATTTCAGACTTCCAGCCTCCAGAACTGTGAGAGAACAAATTTCTATTGTTCTAAGCCACCAAGTCTGTGGTAATTTGTTACAGCAGCCCTAGGAAATGAACACATCTCCCCTTACTTCTCTTATGGTACCTCTTATCGCAGTGCTTCCAAGTGGCCTCTTTCCTTGTTTGAGGGCAGGAGTGTGGGTTTGTTTACAATTGTATCCCCAACACTGGGTTGGTATCTGGTACAGATTAAGCAATCAGTAATCATTTGATGTATGAATGAAGCACTGTTGGCTGGTAGACACAGGATAAACTTTGTGGAGGAGATGGACTTGAGCTGGTCTGATAAAAATGGCTGGATGTGGGTAACACTGAGAAGGGGAGTGATTATTCCCAGCAACAGGAACCACATTATGAGGGCCTAGAGATGAGAATGTGAGTAATACGTGGACTCACAGAGATCAACCTGACTGCAGGATGGGGTTCCTCAAGCAAAGCTGGGAAAGCACGAAGGTGAACTAACAGGACCTTCTGCAGGCCAGAACCTCCCTAACAGGTGTACCCAGCATCTTTGCGTGCTGTGAAAGGGTTACAGTTTGCCATGACGTCTGTTCTCCCCAGCATGGCTGGCCAGGATCTGGGGCTTAAGAGCAGCCCACTATAGCATACATCTATTATCATGTGTGCCATGGCTCAAAAAAAAAAAAAACTGGGAAATATTGCTAAGATTAGGAGTCATTAAAGCTTCTTGAATTAAAACTTGAATAGGACCAGCTACTTAATTTGTGGGCCCCAGTGCAAAATAAAAATGTGCTTTTCTGGTTCAAAAATCATTAAGAATTTCAAAATGGCAATAGCAGAGCATTAAACCAAATGTGGGGTCCTTCTAAATGTGGGGTCCTTCTAAATGTAGGGTCCTGTGTAAGGCACAGATCTCACACCCTTGAAGCTGGCTCTGACCATGAAAGAAAGATTTGCTGAAAATGGATACGCAGTTGTTGTGTGGAATGGGTTGAATGGGTAGCGGGTATGTCAAGGGACTAGGCAAGGGGCTACCTCAATGATCCAGGAAGGTGGGGTGAGGATACCTTGGGCTAAGGTGTTTTCACGGGAGTGCAAAGGGAGGGAAAAGGCCACTCTAAGAGATGAGATGTGCTTAGAGTCCGGGATGCTCCAGGGCTTTTCAGACTTCTCCGAGCAGGGGAAGGCAGCAGGGAAGCCCTCGAGGAATCAGGAGCATCAGTGTATCATTGACGTTGTACTGGATGCTGCATCAGGCAGGAACGAGTAGAGTTCAACTGAGACAAGAGTGAACATGGGCATTTTACTCCACGAAGGAACCACACATGGATACCAGGCTGCTGCCTAACAACGTCACTGCTGTAGTGAGGGAGATGAATGGAAAGGGCGTTGGGAGAGAGGGCAAACCCTCCAACACTTCCAGGGGCCTGAATGAGTGAGGATGAGGAGTGGTGGGGACTGTTGTGAGCTCATGAGTGTCCAAAGGTGACAGCCGCTGTATAGCTTCAGCTGTACGTGGTTATGTGGGAACACAGGGCCACAGTGGCCAGAGCTTCAGATTTTTAAAGGGAAGCCCAAGATCCAGAATTGTGAAATCCTTCTTAATTTTTAAGTATTGACAACTAAGTTAAATATTTTTTTATAAGTACTGTAAGCCAGACCAAACACACTCATAGGCCAGATCTGGCTTGTGGGACTCAGCTTGCAGCCTCTGTAGAGACACAGTGGGTAAGAGCTAGGCAGGGTTCAAATCCTGCCTCTGCCACTGGACCAGCTGTGGTCGTCAGGCAGTGCCTTTCTAAGCCTCACTTTCTTATATAATGGGGACAATTTTAGTAACTACCTCTCAGAGTAGTGGTGAGGATTGAATGACATCTTTAAGTAAAGCACAGGTGACAGTAATAGGTATGTAAAAGCTAAATAAATGTTAGCTGTTACTGTTCTTAAGCATCGACTATGTGCCAGGTTCTGTGCTATGTACTTGTTTATTTTATTTTACACTTGCAACCACACTGTCAAGTAGGCTTTATTATAGTATACCCATTTCCCAGAGGTGGGGTGGAAAGAAAAACTCGGAGATATGAAATCACCTGCCTGAAATGACAGACTCCAAGTCTGAGCAAGAATTCAAATCTCATTATTTCTGCCTCCAAAGGTGTTGCGTTCTAAACAGTCTTTCTTACCCTGTACTACTCCTTTATTTTGGAGGTTTCTAGAAAGAATGTTCTAGCCCATGGTACATTTTAAGCAGAATTTTAATAAAAAACTCCAAAAGGAAAAAAAAGGCTATCCCCTACACACATTCAAACACACACACACACACACACACACATGCATGCGTGCACGATCAAAACAAAAGTAATGAAAGCTGCTAGTGCTCTCCCCCCTCAAATCCGATGGACTCTTAAATAACATTGTTTGGGGGAACACATTATTCTTTGTATTTTCCCAATTCCACAGGGCAACCACTGCATTCCTATTCTGCCTGAGAGGTGAAGGAGTCAATGGTATAATGGATAATGGACCTATGCACAGACCCTAAGGCAAGAGATTAACAGGTAGGACCCTAATGTTTTTATTGAGTAGACAAACTCTCTTGGGTCCTCTCAGCAATGGTGACAGGTGTCAGAGCCGCACATGGGGCCCTAGGGCCTCTGTGCCCTGGAAGGCAATTAGTTATTTGCTCAGTGGCCTACATTTCATGTATACCCTCCAGTCCTGCAAACTGATCATTCCATCTCCTGCTTCTCCTCGGGGGCTTTACACTCTGGAGCTATCTACCCAGGATCTTCTGGCAATCAGAATTTCTTGTCTTTAAAAAAAAAAAAAGGAAAGAAAAGAAAAGATTTGCATTGTTTGTGGGTCTGAAAGTAGCAGGATTTTAACTTGTTCCTGGAACAAATTCTGGGGCATTTGAATTGGGAGTGGAATTGGGAGTGGAAGTGTGTGGGGGTTGGGAGATGTCCCAGCTGAGCAAGTCCGAGTGATGAAATTCATGGCGAACAGCTCTGTTTGAATCTTTTGATTATGGCCAAGCCAGTAGGGCTGAGAGCACGATGTTCTCAGTAACAGCCTTGACAATAACATGATTTGTTTCCCTTCCAAAGCTGAAAATGGCATCTCAGGCTGCAAAGGGGAGCTTTCTTCTGAACCTGTGGGACGGAAGAGCTGATTTCGTCCTCCACAGTAGGAAATAAAGGCATTAAGCAGAGTGGACTTGAAATGTCATCTGGCCGTAACGCTTGCCTAAACAATACATATTTTATTTTATTTTGGAGGAACTTCTCTTCAGTCTTTTCATGGGTAGCATTTCAGACTAAGATGTTCCTCTTTCCTAACCACTAGATTGAAACTGAATATTGCCTCTGTCCAAGAGGCACAATACCTGCATCCTTTCTGTAATTCACAGCAGAAACTAAGTCCTGAAGTTTGACTCAAGCCAGCTGATAGGCCCTGGGCTGATACCTACCTAAATGGTTTTCTTTTCTGTGAGCTTTTCTGGATTCTCTCAGGGAATTGGGAGGATGTAAAGTAAGCCTCAGTGCTTTCCCAACAAGGAAGACTGAAAGCTAATAGGCATTTATGCCATTAAGAAAAATAACGGCTGCAGTCAGCTAGCAGTTAATAATGATTATAAGTGATTGCACATCTCTTGAGCTGCAGAAACGCTACAGACAGAAGTAAGCGAGGGTTCCCACGTTTTCTCCATCAGTGAAGAGCATGGATGAAGCACAGCTCTGGCCAAAGCAGTGCTGTAGAGCTGCAGGGAAACAATGAGTCAATACACCTTCCCTGCCGTCACTGATCTTACAGTAGAAGGCAAGAGAGGGTGCTCACAGTCACACCCACCCACCCACACACACACCCACATACACCCGTGAAAGATAGGCACAGTCTACAAAGCATGCATTGCACGCATTTATTTCTAAATCAATGGCTCAAACTTTGATTGCATTTGCCCATATAAATTATACTCTCAAGGCTAAGTTCCCAGGCTGGCAAAATATAGCCCCTTTGCTTCTTCAGACAACTGTGGGATTTGTTCACCTTTTATAACTTTGTTTCTATGGATTAATGTATTGATTCCTATGAATCATTTCCTATTCCAGTGAACACATGAATGATTAGAAAGTGAAACAGCCTTATTGCTCATGTGGAGAAAGTTTTAGTGGTCTGGATAGAAGAAGATCAAATCAGCCACAATATTCTCTTAAGCCAAAGCCTGGTCTAGAGCAAGGCCCTAACTCTCTTTAATTCTGTGAAGGCTGAGAGAGGTGAGGAAGCTGCAGAAGAAAAGTTTGAAACTAGCAGAGGTTGGTTCATGACGTTTAAGGAAAGAAGTCATTTCTGCTGCCTTTAAGATTCTCTCTTTATCTTTAACTTTTGCCATTTTAATTATGAACATGTCTTGGTGTGGATCTCTTCGGGTTCATCTTATTTGGAACTCTCTGAGCTTCCTGGACCCGGATGTCTGCTTACTTCCCCAGGTTAGGGAAGTTTTTAGCCATTATTTCCTCAAATAAATTTTCTGTCCCTTTCTCTCTCTCTTCTCCTTCTGGGACACCTATAATGCTAATGTTAGTACACTTAATGTTGTCCCGGAGGTCTCCTAAGCTATTTTCATTTTTTAAAATTCTCTTTTCTTTTTTCTGTTCTGATTGAGTGATTTCCACTATTTTGTCTTTCAGATTGCTGATCTGTTCTTCTGTATCATCTAATCTGCTGTTGATTCCTCTAGTGTACTTTTCATTTCAGTGATTATATCCTTCAGGTCTGATTGGTTCTTTCTTATATTTTCTAACACTTTGTTGGAGTTCTCACTGTATCCCTCCATTCTTCTCTTGAGTTTGGTGAGCACCTTTATAACCATTACTTCAAATTCTTTATCAGATAAAGTACTTATCTCCATTTCATTAGGGTTTTTTTCTGGGGTTTTACCTTGTTCTTTTGGTTGGAACATATTCCTTTGTTTCTTCATTTTGTTTGACTTTCTGTGTTTGTTTCTATGAATTAGACAAAATAACTACCTCTCTTGGTCTTGAAGGAGTGGCCTTGTGTTGGAGTGTCCCCTGTGTAGACTGTGTGTGCTGGGTGGCTTTGGCAGGCTGGCTGGAGCTGGATTGGGTGCAGGTTGGGGGGTTCCTGGGGCACATGACAGCAGGGCTGCATTGGGGGGATGGCTGGAGCTGGTGTGGGCCAGGGGCGTCTGTACTGTGCTCCCACCCCTGTTATCAATGTGGATGCAAAAAATGGCACTCACTGGTACCTCTGACCCTGGAGAGAGTTCAGCAGTTCCCTGCCCATTTGGCAGATGCTCTAGGTTTAGTTAATGGATTTCCTTTCCATATAGTCTAGGTACCCTTTACATCACTGTTTTTTTGCTGTGCCCCATGGTGGGCAAGACTACTCATGGGCCTCTCTGTGATATCCCTTCTTGCTGTAGGTCTCCATGTGGGGGGTGGGGTTCCTACTGATACCCTGTCTCCATCTCTCGTACCCATCTCTGTGTGGTCCCTCTATGGTTTGTTGTGCAGAAGTTGTTCATTCAGCCCTCAGTGCTGCTGCTTTTTTTTTTTCAGTTATTCTTTAGGAGGAAGTGCTCTATATGTAGGGGTAGATTCAGTATATCCGTGGGACGAGGTGAATTCAAGGTCTTCCTATGCCGCCATCTTGGAGCCTGTCAGGGATTCTACTTTCTTAAGGGTTCTAGTGAGGGCAGAGAGGGGTACTGGCCATTGGTGGGAGTAGAGAGTGGTAGGTGGCTTGGGTGGAGATAGAAAAGCAGGGAGGCCTCATTCAGGGAGTGGTTTGTCTTTAAGAAGGAGTTTAAATCTTAGCTGTGGCCCTTATGAGTCATAGGGCCTTAGGCAACAACTTCTTGATGAGTCCCTCAGCCTCAGGGACACATTGAAGCTGTTTCCTCACCTGGAAAATGGAAAAACAACAATAATAGATGATGCTTTCCTCATGAGGTTGTTGTAAAGATAAGGAGATGGGGTATGAGGAAGCACCTAATATGATTCACTAGTGTATAGTTGGCATTCAGTAAATATTGACTCTGGATCAGTTAGAGAAAAAGACATCATGTACAAAAGTATAAACAAGTACAAATACATTGAATGCAAACTGTTTATGTACAGGCTGAGAACTAGGTGTGGAATTATTTGGACATGAGGTAATTTTGGGGCTAGCAGATAAAGCTATCCTGGGAAACTTCCATGATCATGTGGGGGATGAGGGATATGCCCCTCTCTATGGGGCATATCTCAGTATAGCCAGGCTTTTTGTGTTCTTCGTGATGGTCCGGGGTTGGTCAGGGCTTCTGTGTGAGGCTCTTGGCTCTGTTTCTATTCCTGCTGATAAGAGGGAGCTTAGCCTCGCCCATGTAGAGCTGCAAGATTTAGCAAGTAAAAATACAGAACGCTCAGTTAAATTTGAATTTCAAAAAAACAACAAGTAATTGTTTAGTATAAGTATGTCCCATGCAATATTTGGGATGTACTTATACCAAAAAAAAAAATCCACTGTTTACCTGAGATTGAAACTGAACTGAATGTCCTGTATTGTATTTGGAGACCCTACCCCATCACCCCAACTTGTCAGGGACCAAGGGCAGAACTCAGTAGGATATTCTATATCTTGGGAAAGAGGAATTCACTATTCCTGGGGTGGTTGGATCAATTCAGAGAAAATAACAAGGGCAATGCTGAGTGACACAAAGGATTTCTATTGGCAGAAAAGCTCCATCAGCTCCCCTCTCCTCAGCTATCCTCTTTGGATCAGGGACTCTCCTTGCATAGACACCAAGATTGATGCCCCTGGACTGTGGTAGCTTTGGGAATTTGACCCCGGAGAGAGAATGCACCCTGCTCTGGATGACGATTTGAAGGAAATTTCATGTGACCGCAAGTTAGGAGTTTTTCTAGATTCCAGTCAGTCTTTCACCTCAGAGTCAAGCGTTAGAGCATCAAATCCACTGCTCTCTTCAGTGCCCACCATTTTTTTGTTTCCTCGTTGGATACAGGGAAGCTTTCATTGGTCTTAGGCTCTGTGGAGCTGGAGCTTAGTAAGTTCTTAGGACAACAACATGGCTTAAAGAGAAAGATATGAGGAAGCAAAAAGAGTCTTGAAAACATAAAAAACTCATTATGAGACCCAGGTAGAAGAAGCAGCCCCTGGGACATCTGTTCTCACGGCAGAGAAGGAGAGCCAGAGGGGAGTGCAAACTCACCAGGGTTTTAAACCTTCTGCTTAGAACTGGCATACAGGACTGCTGCTCACATTTCATTGGTCAGAGCAAGTAAATGGTGGAGTCTGTCTATGGGATAGGTAAGTATACTCCTTCTGCAAGAAGGCACTGAAATAGGCAGGGATGGATAATTCTCTTACTGGGAAAGAAGGCATCAATAATTGGGAATTATAATACATTTGATCCCAAGAGGCATAATGTATCTGCTAATACATGACTAAAATATCTCTGGAAGGATATTCAAGAAAATGATAACATTGGTTGCCTCTGGGGGAAGAGACCTGGGTGTCTGAGGAATAAGGATGGGAGGGAGATTTTTCACTATATGCCTTTTTGAATCTTATAAATGAGATCTAAGTAAATATAGTACCTATTAAACACACTTACCTTAAGTTAAAATTTAAAGTGGAAGGCATGAGCCTTTTATTTGGAATTATGTTACCAGTAGAGAGACACTTGGAGCACCAGTAGTAACTTATGGAGAGTGGAGTGAGGGTAAAGCAGGAAGAGTGGGAAGCTTTGATGTTTTTAGGTCCTGTTAGTTAGTTATTTTTTAAAAAATAAAACAGACTTCTGCTTCCAGGAAGATGGAGTAGATGTATCTTTCCTTATTTCTCACTAAGGACAACTAAAATCCCTGGACGTTACATCAAAAACAAACAGTAGATGATTCTGAAAGGTGGAGAGAAGAAGGCAGACCTGCTAGGCAACTTGGGAGTTGAGAAATGACGTAGTCAAGAGTTCCCTGAGTTTTCTTTCTGCCTTATATATCCCAGACTCGGAGCTAAAGAAGCCAGCAACCCAGAAAGGTGAACAGCAGCAGATGGGAAAAAAGCCCCGAGAAAAACCTGCTTTCTCTAGCCAAAGGAAGAGGTAAGGAGCAGTCTAGAATGACATAAAACTTTTAGACAGTAACCACTCTCTTTCGGAAAAAACTGGGCCCACTCCCACCCATACCAGCGAAGACCAAGTGGAGAACCTATACTTCTACCCTTGTGAGGCTGTATTGAGACGCCTCCAAATCCCACACTGGGGTACTGTCAGAGAAGGATAAGGGGGGGCCAGGACTCTCATCTTCACTGGCCTGTAAAAACTCCTATCCTGACCCTGCGGGGTCAGTGGGGATTACATGGGGAGCTGGAATGCCCATTCTCACCCAGCAGTAACAAGGAGCCCCCCTCCCTCAGGTGTCGATAGAGGCTGAGTGGGGAACCTGGATTCTTACCTCCACCTGGTAGTAACAAGGTGCCCCCCCGTGCCAGCCACCTCGTGCCAGACCAGTCAGAAAAAGCCAGTTAAAAACAGAAGGTTTAAAAAAAATCCAGAGTCTCATAGTGTATTTTGATATACAGCTCTCTATTCATTTCCTGTGGCTGCTGCAAAAAATTACCACAAACTGGGTGGCTTAAAGGAACAGAAATTTATTCTCTTGCAATTCTGAAGGCCAGAAGTCAAAAATAGCCGTGCTGGCCCAGTAGCTCTCCCTCTGGATGCGTTAGGGGGTAATCTGTTCTTTGCCTCTTCCAGTGTCTGGTGGCAGGCGGTGTTCTTTGACTTGCGGCCACATCACTCCAATCTCTGCCTCCGTGGTCACATTGCCTGTTCCTTTTCTGTCTGTTTCCTCTGTGTGTCTCTCAGAAGGACACTTGTCATTGAATTTAGGTCCCACCTGGATAATCCAGGCTGATCTCCTCATCTCAGGATCCTTAATTACATCTGCAAAGACCCTTTGTCCAAATATAGTCACATTCACCTATTCCAGGGATCATGACATGGACATATCTTTTGGGGTACTGCCAATGAACCTATTATAAAGTTTAGCTCAATTCTACCAAAATTCCACAAGACTTTTTATAGACATAGACAAGATTATTCTAAAATTTATATGGAAAAGCAAAGAATTTAGAATAGCTAAAAAATGTTTAAAAAGAAGAATAAAATGAAAGGAATCAGTCTACTGGATTTCAAGACATTATATAGGTACAATAATCAAGATTGTGTGATATTGGTGGAGGGATAGACACATGGATCAATGGAACACAACAGAGAACCTAGAAATAGACCCACACAAATATGACATACTGGTTTTTGATGAAAGGTGAAAAATTAAAGAAAGAAAAGAAAAGAGAAAAAAAGGAAGAAATGGTTCTGGAACGATTGGACATCCATAGGCAAATATGTGAAACTCAACCTAAGTTTCACAATTTACATAAAGTTAACTGAAAATGGATCATGAACTTCAATGTAAAATGCATAACTATAAAGCTACTGGTAAAAAACATAGGAGATCATCTTCAGGATCCAGGGCAAAGAGTTATTAAACTTGACACCAAAAGTATAATCTATAAATGGAAAAATTGATAAATTAGAAATGTAAAGACTTTGCTCCCTAAAAGATCCTGTTAAGAGGAAGAAAAGACAAGCTACATAGTGGGAGAAAATATTTGCAAACCACATATCTGACCAAAAGACTAGTATCTAGTATATACAAAGAACACTCAAAACTGAACAATGAAAAAAACAAACAATCCAGTTAGAAAATGGGCAAAAGATATGAAAAGAGATTTCATCAAGAAAAATATACAAATAGCAATAAGCACTTGAAAAGATGTTCAACATCATTAGCCATCAGGGAAATGAAAATTATAACCACAAGGAGAAATTACTACCCACCTATCAGAATGGCTAAAATGAAAAATAGTGACAAACACCAACTGATGGTGAGGATGCAGAGAAAATGGATGACTCATAAATTGCTAGTGGGAATGTGAAATGGTACAGCCACTCTGGAAAACAGTTTGGGAATTTCTTAAAAAATTAAACATGCAACTAGGATATAATGCAGCAATTGCACTCCTAGGCATTTATCCTACAGAAATGAAGACTTAGGTTCACACAAAAACCTGTACATGAATGTTTATAGCAGCTTTATTTGTAGTAGTCAAAAATAGAAACAACCCAGAGGTCCTTCAGTGCATGAATGGTTAAACACACTGGGATACATCCATATCAGGGAATACTACTCAGCAATAAAAAGGAACAAACTATCGATACACACAACAACCTAGGATGAATGGTCTGGAGAATTATGCTGAATGAAAAAAGCCACTCCTGAAAGGTTAGGTACTCTATGACTTCATTTATATAACATTCTTGAAATGACAAAGTTATAGAAATGGAGAACAGATTAGTGGTTGCCAAGGGTTAAGGGGAGGGTGGGAGGGAAGTGGTTATGGCTATAAAAAGGCAACATGAAGGACCTTTGTGATGATGGAAATGTTCTGTATCTTGACTGTATTGATGCCAATAGCTTGGTTGTGATATTGTACTATAGTTTTGCAAGATGTTACCATTGGAGGAAACTGAGTAAAGGGTAAAGGGGATGTCTTTATATTATTTCTTAGAATTGCATGTGAATCTATGATTGTTTCAAAAAGTTTAATTAAAAAATCTGAAACAAACTAAAAAAACTGTGTTTTTGTATTACCTTTATAATTAAAATAAAAAAATATTTATTTAACATAAATTACAAAAGGTTAATATTATTATTGTAACATGATCTTTGTGTAATCAGTAAGAACAGACAACTTGATAGAAAAATAAAAGCCATACATCAAGTAATTTTCAAACTAAGAAATGCAAATGGCCAGTAAGTAGTGTGACCACGAGTTCCATTTGCTTCCCTTCTGGTTAGTGCCCCTTTCACTGTTAAAACACTCCAGATTGGACAAAAAGTTATATGATCATCTTACTAATAAACTGATAAAAAGATGTTCATCTTCATAAGTAGTGAGAAAAATGTGAAAAAACAAATTATTGTTTTCTCCTATCACCTATAAAAGTTTGCTAATTCTCACTGTTGGCAAAGCTATGGGAAAGATGTATCTTGCGTTCTGCTGGTGAGAATGTAAATTGATTCAGGTTTTCTGGAAGGTGATTTATCAACATACATTAAAAACCTTTACAAGTATATTCTCATGAACAGCAATTCCATTTCTAGAAAATTAAGTATACAAAGACATATATTGAAGGATTTTCATTGAAATGTTGTATATACATTGAAAACAATCCAAATAGCAAATGTTCACTAATACATAAATAATGGTACATACATACATGTATGTGTGATGGGATATTATGGAGCCATTTAGATATGTATATATAACAAGATATTAATTGGTAAATGAGTTACTTGTTATTGTGCTTACTTTCTTATGTATCCTATTCTGTGCTTTCTAAATTATTTTCAAAAGTCATACACTATTTTTATAATCATAATACAGCAAATCTATTTTAAAAGGATCCTGAGAAAATTACACCTAGAAGATAAAGGTGGCCTCAAAGAGATTAAGCGAAGCAAGAAAAATACAGTGTCACTTAGGAAAGCGGTCTCCACAGGATGTGGGAATTGATTCCAGCATCTAAGAATATGGTTGACTGAGCCTAGTCAGCCTGAAAAATATGGTCACCTTGCTGTTCTGTTTTTGACTACAGTGTTGAATGCAGTGGCTGCAGTCAAAATTGGAACATATAAGCTAGGTACTTTATAAACTATAAAATGCTATGAAAATGTTGGTTACCACTCTCATCACAAGTGGCTTCTCCATGCTGCTGAGATGGGATTTAAGGGCAGTTCTGGAACACCAGTGAGCCAACTGGATCCCCATCCCTCATGAATGGGGCACTCTGGTACACAGTTCACATTCAGCCCTTTGGCCATCCTTGGGCTCTGTGCTGTGCCATCACATGGCGTGGTGCCCAGAGCAAAGGTTTGGACATCATAAGATATGGGTTCAAATTCTGACAGACCCATTCACCACCTTAGAAAACCTGGGCAAATGGCTTTAATTCCTCTAGCTGCTTCCTCCACTTGGAAATGAGGAAAATAGTAATCTTCACGCCCCGGGAGTATTCTGAGGATCTGATGAAATGGGGTATGTGAAAGTGCTTTGGCAATGCAATATTCTGCAAAGCTCAGTTATGTGTATTAGAGAGGCAGTATTGCTACTAGAAAGGCATGGGTGTTCCAGTTTGCACCCAGAGTGGCCTCCTGTAGTCTCATGAACTCAACAAGTTACTTAACCTCTTTAAACTTTTGTTTCCTCATCTATAAAACAAAAGGAGAATTAAATGAGATAGTGAGGTAGGGGAGGAAAGTCAAATTTATGGAGCATCTGCCATGTGTCAGACACAAACTAGGTCCTTGTATATAATAGTAAATAAACAAATATAAGGCGTATTTCCCTCCAAATTACCCTCTGATGTAGAGAGCTTTGTCTTACATTCAGATCCTTACAATGTTTCTTACATTACGGGATGTTCTCTCAGTTATTTTATTCATGATAAACAAAGTACCATTTGAGAAACACACGCTAGACCAAAATGACTCAATGGATGCTGGGTTTGGACGCAGAAGAGTCATCTGACAGAATCCATGAAACAGGAGGCATGAGCACTGAATTAGGACGCAACATTCCAGGGTGGTTAACCAGCAGAAGAAGCGCCCCATCGTGAATCAGCATCCGCAGAGGGGGTTATCCAGCACTCCCCACATCTTTAGTGAAATCATTTCTTTGGTACAATGAATAGTGTCAAGACTGGATCAGAATATTGTAGGCTCCATCCCCTTCATGAATAAGACATAAGAAGGTGGCAGATCTATGTCTGCCACCAGCCCCTTGGTCTTCTGTCCTTCCCTTCACAGAAGACCCTGTTGCCCAACCCACCCCAGAACTGCCCAGTGCTCTTTTAAGAATAACACCGTGTCTACCCCAGTGCCAGCCTTTCATGCACCATGCTCGCTGGACTACTGGGGCCAGAGTGGGTCTTCCCCAAACTACTGAGTGACTTGAATGGCTGTTTTTGTGCTTGCTTGCCAATACAGGTCTGTACGTCTGGCAGAGTTCAGTTCAACATTTTTGAGGTGGTAAGAGAGGGGATTTAAAGTTCCCCATGTGCATCTCACCTCAAGAGGCTA
The DNA here is from genome assembly GCF_020826845.1 of Diceros bicornis minor. Classification (NCBI taxonomy): domain Eukaryota; kingdom Metazoa; phylum Chordata; class Mammalia; order Perissodactyla; family Rhinocerotidae; genus Diceros; species Diceros bicornis. The sequence continues at coordinate 32,409,873 of NC_080748.1, forward strand.
CCAATAGTTACCAAAAGAACCTGAGGTTTCCTGAATGGCCAAATTTGCTCAAGTCAGAAGGCAATGTTGTCTGTCTCTCCCCAAGACCATAAACTCCTTTAAGGTAGTGACCATGCCATTGTTGTTAGCCTCTTTCAAATGCCTAGTATAATGCTTCGTACATGAGTAAACATAGGAAGCAGATATGTTTAGTGACTAAAAGGATTGAATTTAGAATAAAACTTTCAGCATTCAAATCCTGGCTCTTGCATACAGTGAGAAACTTTGGGGAAGTTACTTAAGCTCACTGTGCCTCAGTTTCCTCTTCTGTAAAGTGGAAATGGTGACAATAGTACCCACTTCATAGAGCTCTTGTGCAGATTAAATTAATAGAGATGATGAGCTCAGAACAGTACTTGACTTTCAATAAACGTTAGCTATTCTCATTAAGTAGGTGTAAAATGTTTGTTATGTAAATTAGAAGTAGTAGTACAAGGTTCTGGTAATTGCACGAGAGCTCTGTCCAGGCCAGCTATTATTGTGCAATCACTTACCATAAATCTACTACTGGTTCTGAGAAATGTATCCCTGTCAACAAATCCACCTGCACTGCACACTGAGCCACCCCTGGCAGGGTTGGAGGCAGCACAAGCCAGCAGGACGCTTTCTGAGAAGGCTGCCTGGGATCTAGTCCCAACCAATTCCTAAGGGGTCCTATTTTTTCCACACTAAGTGACCTCCCCATCAGGATGTTGATTATGACAATTGGTAGACATTCTCCTTTGTTCCATTCCGTCTCATTACTTAATGCTCCTCCTTTCTCCCAACTATGCTAAGTGGTTCCCAGAGGGTGAACTGGAATGAGAACAGGGTACTTGTCGACTCTTGGAAAATAATAGCTTTTCCCATCAGAGTTGGGTTTGGCAATTTTTCTGTGGTTAGGCTAAAATGTGTAGTGCTTGTACTGTTTGCAGCATCACATAAGTTTCCTCACGCACACCCAGAGGCACCAGCACACCCATACGGATCTACATGGGCTGGCACACGAACCCTGTGTTCACGTACACATGTTCACAGGCCACCCCCCCCCACCCCCGGTTCTTCCCACATCCTGAAAAGACCTGGCATAGGGAGACAAGGGGAAAACGCAATCCACTTGCATCCACTCATCATCTTTGCTTCCTGCTTGTTTTGAAGAATTGGGGCCCCTATACTCACGTTTATTCTCTTTGTCTCTCCACATTTGGCTCCCATTCTTTCCTCCTCCACCCTGGGAAGGCGCCAACTGTGTGTACGAGGCCAGGTGTGTCAACGTGTGCTTCGCTCAAGGTGATGACTCTCTCTAAACACAACCTCACAGGCCCTTTGTGTCCAATCAGAAGGAAGTCAGGACATTGTCCTCCCCCATGACCATCCTCCTCGCTGGCCCTTGGGCTGTGGGGGTGAGGACAGTCACAAGGAAAGGGGCATTCCAGACTTGAGGGCTAAGATCCTACCTTCCCAGGTCTGACTTCTGTACCTTTTGGTTGATACTTATCCTAGGAGACTGTGTCCCTGGGATCCCTAAGTATTTAAAGCCTGGTGCCTCCCATATCCTAGAGATAGTCCCACTTACTAGGCAAATCTCTGGGTTCAACTCACACCAAACATCCTGTAACTAATGTGGCTTGTCTCATATGCCAAGAGAGAAAATATGAATGGGGGGTCTACCAGGAGGAGGAAAGATATCTCTTTCCTGTCCAAGATGATGACAACACGGCCCTACCACTCCCTATTTATAGTTAGTATCTATGGCCACCTACGTGTGTCTCCATAAATAGAACTTTCCAGAAAAATCTTCTGAGCAAATTTTCTTATCAGTCCCCTAAATAGTGTTGACTGACAGGGAGAGGCAAAGCTATATTAGCTTTCCACCAGCAGGCAAAAGGCATGGCTGATAAATTTGACAAGTGAGATGTTAACGAGGTTGAGTAGGTAAACTCCTGGCCAGAGAGGGATGAAAGAGAAACGTTGTTTAAGAAAGAGTTCACCCGGCACCTATGTTTTTTTCTCCGCTAATTATGCCCTGGCTTCGGCAAAGAGAGCAGATAATGCAGGTAAAACATGCTTGTATTCTGGTTGTCAAGGAGACGGGGGATGTGTTTGTTAGCTTTATGTACAGGCCAACTTAATAAGCACAGCCCAGTGTTTAGATTTCTGGACCTTTACCAAATCTCTGCATCTCTGCCCCAAAGCTGTGTTGAGTTTAGTGATTTGTGGCATCTTCTTTTCACGTTTCTCTTCTCCCTACCACCCCCCCAGCCTGGGAAACTGCTGACATAAAATGAAAACCTTTGTGGCAAGAGAGTTTCAGCCAGTGGGATACTCTGCCTGATGTCGGCAAAGCCCTAGAACGACAGCACTAGGCAAAGAAGACATCCACAGCCCAACTCCCAGCACCCGCTCCTCCGAACCATGAGGAAAGCAGAGGCCTCTGCAGCCCTCTGACTGGATGGTTCAAAGGACAGGTGACTGAAGTGGAGAAATGTGATTTTGGAAGGCTGGGGTGAAAGGAGCTTGGGGCTAGAAAGGAACATGATGGACCCGGGAGCAAGGAAGCTGAACCATAGACGTTGACATGTTTCCATGTCAACCAAGTGTCTCCGACCCACGTGCGGGAGTGACAGGATTTTTCTGGCAGAATGATGGGGAAGCTTGTGGGACCAGCTAGGCCAGGGTGAGCCTTGCTGGATGTTCTGTTTTTCCTGGGATCATCTCTTGTGAGCCTGTTTCCCCTTAGCTGCTTGGTAAATCATTACAGAGCCACGACTGGACTGTGTGCAAATATTCCGCAGACTTCTTTAGCCTTGGACACAATTGAGACTGTCAACACTTAGGATCAATTTTTTTTGCTCCTCTGTGTCCCCCATAGAACCTCAGTCCTTCTTTCATAGTCCCTCTATTAACTCTGAGAGTCCAAGGCCATGTCTTATATGCTCCATGGTCAGTACAGCTGTATGGAAACAGCATCCTGTCTTCTGTAAGCTGCTCTTTTAGGAGGTCCCCCACAAAGTTGTTGGACTAGAGAAGTTTCGTAGATGAGGTTTGAGTCACATATGATGCTTTCTTTTCAGGGAAGGCCCCCCACCACCAAAGGGGATAGTTAGGGTGGAGTCCAACAAAAGCCATGCATGCCTTTTGTAAGCAGGCTTTTCTTCTCTGGGATATATTTTCTGAGAGTAGGCACACCATCCTTTCTTTAAGTTTGCCTTCTTTTATCCTCTCTTCCTCCAATACAGTTTACCAGTTGAAGAGGCACAGTTCAAAGAAATATTTTTTGCAGATGAATGGATCAAAAAGTACAGATAGTGGGCCGGTCTGGTGGCATAGTGGTTAAGTTTGCACACTCTGCTTCGGTGGCCTGGGGTTCGCAGATTCGGATCCCAGGTGCGGACCTACACGTGGCTCATCAAGCCATGCTGTGGCGGTGTCCCATACACAGAGTAAAGGAAGATGGGCACAAATGTTAGCTCAGGGCTAATCGTCCTCAGAAAAAGAGGAAGATTGGCAACAGATGTTAGCTCATAGCCAATCTTCCTCACACACACAAAAAAAAAGTACAGATAAATGTAGAACAATTTGATTACATATGTGAGGAGGAGAGCCTGAGGGGAGCAAATGAAGGGGCAGGCATAGAAAGCGCCCTGGGAGAGGTGAGTGGAGCCAGTGAGAGAGCTGACAGATGAGATTACTGGAGACCTGGGAGGAGGACATCCTATGTGCTTCCATAGCAACCCGACTTCCCTCTGAATTGCCTACCACAATTACAGTGCCTTGTAATTGCTCTTTCAGCCCTCTCTCCACTAATCTATGAGCTTCAGAGACTGAAGCTTTAATCTCTGTATTCCCAGAACCCAGCTCAGTTCCTGACACATAACAAGTGTTCAAAACACAGAAGAATGGCTTGGGCAAAGATCTGGAGGCAAAACAGGCAAATTGTGGGCCAGGGGCAGTCAACAAAATTGCTTGGTTTAAAATGATAGATATGGGTAGTGAAACGACTCTTGTAAGGGAGGGTGATACCTTAATGGTTAGCCTTGAGTACTTAGACTTTAGTTAACGGTGAGTCAAAAGACAAAATCACTCCTTGAGTGTGGATCCAACACAGGGCTTGAGAATTAATTTTCAGAAGTTGTGTTTAGAATGACTGGTGTGGGGGAGAGGAGGAAAGAGGCAGTGGGCTGAGGGACTCACCAAGAAGCTGTAGCAGGTAGTCAGCACAAGACCAGGAAGGTAGGGTCTCAAGGAACATTTACAGGAATAAAAGTGCAGAGCAGAGGGGGAGGTTGAATGAGCAGGAATTAGGCTGGACGGCATGAAAGATTTGTAAATGTGGACTCACTCGTTTGCTTCATAAATTCATGCGTGCTTTATTCAGCACTGATTGTGCCAATGTCCTTGCTAAGTGTTCCTCTCTGTTGGCTGTCAGGCAGCAGCTGCAGCCAGAGGGTGACCATGCAGCAGAGCACAGACTCTGGCTTCAGTCTTCACTGGTTCGTGTCCCGATTCTGCCTGCGTGGTTCTTGGCAATTTATTTAACTTCTCTAAATTTCACTCTCCTCAACCATGACCTGGGGATAATGACCTACCTCACGGAGTTACTGTGACGATTGTCTGGGATAATGCAAGGAGCTTACAAAGGCTATCAATCATATGATACACGAACATTTCTTAAGCACCTGCCTATGTGTTAGGCACTTTGATATGAGGATACCAAGAGAGATAAGACCCCATTTTGTCCTCTAGCACCCCAAAGACAACTTTGGGGAGTAGGGAAATTTGTAAACTGTGCTGCATAATATAATGTGGTCAATGATCTAACAGAAGGGTGATGCTAGTACCGTGGGACTTAGACAAAGAGATTAACGGGGCCTGGGGAGCTAAGAGAGATGCCACAAAGGAAATGGTAATTGAACTGGGTTTTGAAAAGGAGCAGAAATCTGGAAGATAAGAGGAGGGGCGAAGAAAAAGAATTTCAGACAAAAGGAACAAACATACAAAAGGACAGAGGATAATGACACACCTCCCTCACAGGGTTACTGTGGGATGGACTGAGGCACCACGTATGCGTGGACAAGGGCCTGCGAGGTGCGTGTAGGCACTCAACAACTCAACAAACATTGATATTCTCCCTGCCTTTGCTGAATCCCAGCTCTGTCTTTTCTAGATAACTTGTAGCCAAAACCCAGAAAATGGAGGAACATCTCAGAAAAGAGAGGAGAAAGAAGGCAGGGGTTCTAAGACCAAGGCTTTTATGACTATGATTAATGAGTGAATGAAGAGGGAGTAAAGCGAGTAAAGCAAGCAAGGGAGGCCAGCAAAGGTCACTCTGGGTAAAAGAAGCGGAGACAGGAGGATTCACGTCACTTAAACTTAGGAAGGAAGTCTTAAGAATGACTTTGGTCAGTTATGTCAAATGTAATGAGAGGTCTAAAATGAAAGAACATTGCCAGGGCTGCTTCTAGTGGCCCTCGGCCTCCTCCTCAGAGGTTTCCATGGTAACAGTGGCGGCCATTGTGAGGGGCTGGCTCTCCAGTGTTTGGCCACAGTTCTGGTAACATTTCTTCTTCCTTCAGCATCTGTATTGCCCTCTGCACCCCCATCCCACCAGGTCCATGGTGTCGGCAGATCCCAGAGAGGTGGGAGCAAGAGGGCACACAGCTCTACCCCGGAGCCACCTCACAGACCAAGCCATTCTGCCTAGATAGCTCCACCCACTTGAACCCCAGTGTCATGAGGGACAGCTGCCTGCCAACCCAGAGTAAGTCTCAGGGAGGAATTTGGTAAAACTGAAATAAAGCAAAACGGTCTCCCCATGTTATAGTTGCAGCTGGGATTGGTCTTCAAATTCCCTGTTGGTGCAATTCTCCCAGGCGATGACCTTAAAAGACTCAGACCTCAAGTATTTAATGACAAATAAATATGGTTGTCAAGATAAGGTCCTACGAGACTGGGTCATTCACAAATGCTATGGTGAGTAATGAGACCACATTAAACTCCTACAACGTCCATCTATTCGAGCACCTATAACAAAACTCAGGGAGCTTACAGTTTCTAAAAACTACAGATTAGTAGGTCTGCCTTTCCTTGAATCATATGCCAATGCCTCAGGACAAGATATGGGCTCCCTTTGCTTTATTTATAGCTGAAACTCTGTACAGTGAAATAAAATAGACAGGACTCCGGAAGTATAGTAACACGATAGAGAAGACAAATAAAATGGTAGGAGGTTTCCTGTTTTATTGCCTCCTCTTCTTTGCTCCCCAAATTGCCTCATATTTTCTAAAACTTCGTGAACCTAATCTGAAGAACTACTCTAAGACAGCAGTGTAAACTCATATGTTAACGTTTAATTCACTTTTGGTTGATTAGTTCTTTAAAACTTTGAACAAAATGGACTTAAATAAAGATAAAAATGGAAGGAGATCTTAGTATAATTTTGGTGGAGAAATAACGGCAAAAGCACACGGTTAGGAGGAAGGTTGTAAGGGAAACAAGCCATAGCTAAGGGAATCACAAACAGAGCAGGGAATGCTGAAGTCTATGCTTGTAAGAGGAGCTCTTGCCTTTTTATCAGGGACTGGGCTGTTCTTACTGTGGTTCTCATTCTGCTAGATCTTCCTCACTCCATGCCCAACAAAAACTCATTAAGTTGGTTACCAAATACTAATCTAGCATCTGCTAACTGCAAAGCAGAATACTTAGCACATGGGAGTATAGAAAGAAGAAAGACACTCCAAAAGCTCGTTCATCTTTGCATACCTCAGAGACCCTCCTCTGACCCCCAGACCAGGTGAGGGCACCCATCATGTGCCTGCACAACAGCCCGAGTGTCTCTTTCACAAAAGCCATTGCTTTTGTGTTTACTTGATTAATATCTGTCTCCCCACAAGTTGTAAGCTCCAAGAGGACAGTGACCCTTGGTAAGTTGATCCCACCTGTATCTGGAGCTTCTAGTAGGTCTTCAACACATAATGAATGAATGAATGAGAAAGCAGTGGAAGAAAAAATACCATTTCTAGGCCATTGAGATTATTAACTCATCCCTCCTCTGGAACAGAAATGGAAGGCTGCCATTCAAATATCAGCTAACTCTCCCCTCCTCTCTCCTCTCTTTGTCTTTGCTTCTTTCTGTGTCTCCTCTTACTGCCACATGCCTCACTCCTCACCCCTCCCAGCAGCCCCTCAAATACTAAAATGACAACACCATCAACGACTACAAAATGCACTCTGAGTGTCTGCATCCTAGAGGAGATGATGGTGCCAACACAGGCTGAACTAGCACAGCCCACATCCTCTGCTATGCTGCATGGTATTTTTATGTAACAGGAACATGTCCATTGGCATGTTCTCAATTTGGGAAGACAAGCCATGCTTTGCTGTGGCTTTGAGTTCAGACCAATTCTTCTTAATCTTTGAAGATGATGAGCCCTATAAGCAAAGCAAGTCAAAATGAGCCTGAATGCTTCAAGCTCTATGTAAGGCAGGAAGAATGCTGTGCGGTGATATTGTTTAGAGAGACTTGGTAATTGCTGTACTGGAGAGCCGACATTTGCAGAACTCAATTGTGTGGCGTCCGACCGAGTAAGTTAGCAAAATAAAGACAGATGGCAATGGATTAACTCCAACACGCCCACCAGACAACTGCAGCCAACATGGAGAACTGCGGAATGCTCTAAAAAACGCTTTCTGGGACAGTTCGCAAGTGTCTCCATTAGATGCCACCTAGTGACTCACCAAAACATTACATCTTGCACAACCATGTACATTGAGGACACAGCTTAAGGGCACTGTGCCATACGTTGGCTTTGTTTAATAGGAGATGAGAGGGCGAGAGATATCAGATCATGGGGGACTTGAAAATTTATAGTTTAATGTACAGTTTACTGGGAAATAATGGTTGAATTCTGTATTCTGCCCTGCATGCTTAGAGGGAAAAAACGAAAAGAAAGAAAAAGAGAGAGAAGGAGGGAAAGAGGGAGAGAGAGAGAGAGAGAGAAAGAAAGAAGGGAAAGAAGGACAGGAAGGAAGGAAGGAAGGAAGGAAGGAAGGAAGGAAGGAAGGAAGGAAGGAAGGAAGGAAGGAAGGAAAGAAAGAAAAAAATCTTGCAAGATTTGCAAGACAGGCAACTGTGTTTCATTCAGAAATACATGACCCAGAGATAGATACAAGATTTAGTACAGTTTATGCATTTGGGTCCTGGGTTTATATGACTAAAACCTAGGATGACAAATCACTTCATTTCAAGCGCCAGCCCCAGTTGACTGTCAGAGGCTCTCTGGAGGGTGTGGGATTGTGAGGTGGGCTCTGGGCTCAGGGTTAGGACCCTGTGGTCACTGAGGTTGTCTGCCGTGGCTGCAGGCAAGGGCAGTGGTGGTACCTGAGTCTGTATTGGACAGCCGTACATCAGGCTATGAAATCTCCTAATTTGTTTAATAGTGGGTGTTTAGCCAAAAAGCACTTTGTAATCCTGACAGTCTGAGGGCAGAAGCTGAAACGCGCATAGAACATATAGAAAAGGTAATGTTTTTCCATCTAAAGGAGAAATGAAGAAGTAATATGAGCAGTTTTGCCAGCCTCTGCCAAACTAGGGTAGTAACAAGGGTTTTATTATGTTTGTCCCTCCATTGTGGAAGGCACTGTTTGACTGGCAATTTGCAGTGATAGCCTATATAATTTAGGGCTTATAGTCCTCAAATATGTGTCAAGAACTTGATGGTGAGTCACTGATTATTACTAACTACAGGATTTATTTTACAAGTGAAGGTCTAGACAACTTCAAAGTTGACCCAGAGTGCAAAGTAGTTGAGGAGGGCATGAGCTTTAGTTCCTGGGCCTCTCCATCACTACCTGCCACACTGAGCTGACATTGTATTTCTTGTTTTTTCCTGGCAGTTGCCTGGTATGTGTTTGGGCCAACAGAGAAGTTCTTTTCTCTTTTGACACTTAACATCCTTTGGTGACCAGCAAACAGTGAGAACTGTCTTTGCAGATTTGGAGGGCTTCCAGTCTGGAGGGTCAGGTAGTTGTGTGGTTAACTGGTTTGACTCTACCCAACAAGGTCCACGTGTCCAGGGTGAGATTCTGGGTCACCAACTGCTACTCTTCTGCCTTCTCAAGTAACAAAGAGTTCCACGTGTTCTGAGCTCAGTATATTTGAGGGAAGAAAGCTGTACATACAAACACCAAATTCTGATCAGCCTTTTCTAGTTTTAATTCGATTTGACACTCATTGATTAACTGAATGGTCACCATATGCAAAGCACTGTGCTCAGAGTCAAAACCCGGAAGTCAGACAAGGGGTCTAGCTTCAGCTCTGCACAGGATGAGTCATTTCACTATGTGAGAGCTGTGTCCATTTTGGTTGAATGAGAATACTGGGCTAAAGTAAACCCTGTAAATTATTTTCTCACTCTAAAGTTTTATAGCTTTAAGAAGAGAGCACTTGAGAATATGAGGCTGGGTTTCAGATGTGATTTTTTAAAGTATGATACTTTTATTATTCCTTCACTCAAAAATAGTTTTTGAGCGCCCACTATGTGTCAGGAACTGATCTTGTTCAGTGAAAAGACAAAGTCCCTCATTCAGTGAACAAGACAAAGTCCTGACCTCACAGAGCTTACAGTCTCCTGGAGGAGAAAAACAATAAACAAAATAAACAATAAGCGCAAAATATAACGTGCCAGAAGATGAATGCTCTGAGTAAATAAAGCAGAGTAAGGAGAGAGAGGCGGAGAGTGACCAGGGGGAGCCTCTCTCTGAGAAAGATAGATCTATCCTGACTGACATGAGGGAGAGAGCTACGTGAGATCTGAGGGAAGAGAGTTCCAGAGAGAACTATGTGCAAATGTGAGGGCTCTGAGGGCACAGCAGGCTTGGCATGCTTGAGGAACAGCAAGGGGACCACTTAGATAAATAGTTTATCCATTGTTACATGAAGCCAACCCACCTGAGGTACTTAGAAGGGCACCCAAAACAGCTAGTGAACATCTCCTGCATGCCAGGAACTATCCTAGGGTCCAGGGGACAGAGAGAGGAAAAGGAAACATTACCTGCACAAGAGAAGTTCCTGTGTCAGTGCAGAGTCAGACATGCATAGATAAAACCCCAATACTATGAAAGAGGCGCTATAACTGAGATCATAGCTGAGGGAGACGGGATCTCAGCAGAGAAAGTGACATTCCAGCTGGGCCTTGAAGGATGAGGAGGGGTTGGATAGGCTGAGGATGAGGGACTAGTGTTTGCAAGGGCAAGGTCCCACGGAAAGGCTTCATGTGGTTAGGGAATAGCAAATCAAAGTCCAGGTTGACCAAGCACAGGGCAACAAGAAGCCATTGCCAACAAAACAGAAAACTTTTTGTGTCTCCTCTGCTTTGACATGAGTTTCATGTTTGAATTTTATCCTGTAAGCCAGTGGTCCCCAAAATTCACTCTTAACGACTCCCTTTTTATACTTTCTTTCCAATGGATCAGGTCTTCACAGACTTTTTTTCAACTTCCCCAAATACTGCAATTATTAAGAAGTAACTAATTTCCTATTTCAAAGAAATCATCCAACCTCCATAGCTTCCAATCAGAGCCACAGATAAGCATGAGATACAGTTTGTTACCAAAGTGAGTTGATAAAATAATCATTCAGAAGGAAGGGAGCTCTGCTATTCAATGAGCCATATCATGGGGTGTATTGGTTGATTAGCTCCTACATCAGACAAACCCCCAAATCTCAGTGCTTTAACATATCAAAGTGGTATTCTTGCTCAAGTGAGGTTCACTGCGGGTTGATAAACCCCCTTTCATGGTGCAGCAAACCACTGAGAACATTTCTTCCAAGGTCCCCCCCGTCAGGGGAAGAGAGCATGGAGGAAGCACCCTATTTCAGCCTGGAAGTGGCAGTGTCACTTTTGCTCACAGTCCATTGGATAAAACTAGTCACATGCCCAACCTAACCACAAGGGAGGGTACAACACATGGGGACGCCTGTGGAATATTCATTCATCACTAGCTGATTCCGCTACATGGCATAAATGTGCAATTTTGCTCCTGGGTTCTTGCTGTTCAGGGGAGCCTCCAGTTGAGAACCACAACTCTGGCAATAGGAAGCAGGGGAGTGACAGGACTGGTTTCCTTCTCAGAAAGATCACACAGGTGGTAGTCTAGAGAATGGACTGTAGTGGGTAGACTAGAGGCAGGAAGACCAGTTAGAAGGCACTAGGTCCAAATGAGAGAGGATGAGGGCCTGGCCCAAAGTACTGGCAGTGCGATGGCAGTGCAATGGAGCAGGGGAATGGGTTCTAAAAATAGCCTGAGGGTAAAATCCCTCCATGTTGGAGACCAGATGTGATGGCCAAGGGAGCCGGAGGTGTCAGAGTTGATTCTTGGGTTTCTAGGCTGGGTGAGTCAGAGGTAATATGAGAGCAACAGCATGAGTCAGAGCGGAAGGCAGGGCCAGGCAGGCTGGATCCCCTTCTCCCGGGTGGCAGGTATAATGCTTGCCAGTCACCCTTCTTTTTCCTTCTGACCTAGTCATTTGCCCCATCCCCTCTCCACCCAAGAACACACCAGGTCTGAGTCACAGCCTGTGGGGACTCAAAAGCCAAGGCACTAGAGTAAAGGCAAGACTGGCTGGAGGTTTCAGACTCCAACCCAGGGAGCAAAAGCCTTCTTAGCTCTACCTGTCCACACTTAGCTGCTTTGTAAGTGTCTGGGCCAAATGGCACTTAAAACTGCCACTACTGCCATCACTCAGTGTGCCTTCTCTTCTACTCACCATCAGGTTTTTTTCCTTCTGGATTCTTCTCAGTTGTCCCTACTGACTTTGTGAATTTGCAGCAAGCACTACAGCAACCCCCTACTCCTTCTGGAGATATTATAATTAAATATAACCACGCACTGCACTTCTTGTTCAGAAACCCGGTCTGTCCTGTCTCCCATTAGACAGCAATCTTGTCAGTGGAGAGACCACACCTTCCCAACTGCTGTGAATTGAGCAGAAAGGAGCAAACCCTACCCCTTTCAATGCAGGGCTACACTGTTGAATAAAGTTGGCCCACTCTGGGCATCAGAGCCTTGAATGCAAAAATCAATTGCATCCCCCGGTTTGAAGTATCAACCTCTTAGCAAAATCTGCTGTGATGTGATTTCTTTGAACTTTATAAAGACAATTGAAAAAATAATTTGAGAAGAATTGAAACCACACATAGGAACAAACTGTGTTCAGTTTACTCAAAGTCTATTCTGCTTACTCGATACGATGAACTACGAATGAATAAATGGCTGCTATAATGGATAGCAGAAGAGAGCGGGCTTGGGCATCAGGGGAAACTCGGTACTTGGGTTCTAACTCTGCCGTTTACTGCATGTTACAGAGCTTCACTCTCCTCAGGTGCAAACTAGGGATCGTAAGAGGCAAATGGTAGTGCTGTCCTAGGACTGGGACCATGATATGTATGGAACCTAGTCCAGGCCTCGCACAATAAGAGACACTCAATAAAGGGCAGCCATTTTTGTGATTATTACTCAGTTTCCTTCCTCATGACATATGATGCTGCAACCTGAACTCTTTTTGCTTTCCTTCTTATCTAGGTCCCCTTTGGTTTTGATCATCCTGATCTTGTGTCATTCACTGAGCCTCATCCATGCCTCACATGGAACCTTGTTGGGCTCACCACTTCTTAGTCCTAGTACTAACTGCAAAGAGTTCGCAGTATTTTGTTTTCTCAAAAGTTGAACCTCAAAGTACAAAGTCTACATCAATTGCTTTTATATCACAGTCTGATCTATTTACGCTTCCATTTGCTGCTCTATGAGACCATGCAGATACTGGAAGAAAGACTTGCTTCCAATGCTCCAAGAGCTGCGTGGGAATATTGCCTTGTGGTAGAGGAAGCAGAGCCAGCAGCTGACGTTCCCTCCACCAGAAGTTCAAGAAGTCTCCCTGCCTTTCAGTGGGAAGAGAAATATTTTCAGCTTGAAATGTTACACTGCTCAGGCATAAATTACTTCAGGATCTGACTTTCGTCTCATCGTTAATTATCCGTGCCAGCTGCAGAAGCTGGGGTTAAAAACTAGACTATTGTTGCTTTGCTACAGATTTGCTATGCAACCATTTCTCACCTATTTACATGTGTGGTAGCAGTGAGTACAGGCTATGTGCACTGTGGGCAACAGTTAGGTTTCCGGTCAACATGTTTGATAGATTCCTGGAGTAGTTTGAGAGTTCAAAGCCGCTCCACATAATCTTTTGAGGACAGGATTTGTAGAAATAAGCCAAACAAACAAAAACATTAAATGACACACTTTTCCATCTGGGCCTGCATACAGTGTCGTGACATCCTTAGGGTAGCTTAGTGCTTGCGTTTCCTTCCACTTCTTGCAAATGTTTGATCAGCGCATGAAGGTAACCGAGGGGGAAAAAGAGGGAGGAAGTTATATCTCGGGAGAGGCAGCATAGCTGGAGGGATGGCTAGAATAGTAAAAGAATGTGCGATGGCGGAGGGAAGGAGAGGGAAGCATGCTGTTATGGGCTGAATTGTGTCCTCCCGAAATTCATATAGTAAAGTCCTAACCCCTGAGAAGGTGACTGTATTTGGACATAGGGTCTTTAAAGAGGTACTTAAGTTAAAGTGAGATCTTTGAGATGGGCATTAATCCAATATGACTGGTGTCCTTATATGAAGAGATTAGGACACAGATTGAAGACACAAAGAGGAGACGATGACCATCTACAAGCCAAGCTGAGAAAAAGAAACCAAAAAAGAAACTGCTGACACCTTGATCTTGGACTTCTAGCTTCCAGAACTGTGAGAAAATAAATTTCTATTGTTTTAGCCACCCAGGCTGTGGTACTTGGTACCACAGGAAACTGATACACATGCCTTACTGGTATATTGCAGCAAGTGAACATTTCACAAGTAAAGAAGTTTGGGAAAGCTGGGATAAATTATTATGTATCCCTAAAATATCGTGTGTAGGTACGATGGTATGTTATATACATTTGAAAGTGCCCCATACCTCCTACTCCTGAAATGCTTGTTTAAATTTAAATCATTCAAGATCTTGGAGTCCATCTCACTCAGAATCACACTCAAAAGCCTCTCTTTTAGAGAGAAGAGATGTTGGATGGGTAATTCTCAAACTCTTCTTTCTAGGTATTGCTAAAAACAGATAAGAAAGAATGATGTAGCAGTGAATTAGCCTAGAAGGGGAGCCTGAAGTAACCCAACTTCTAGTTTTTCTGAGATATAATTTACATAAAGTGAAATTCACCTTTTCAATTGTATGGTTGAATTTTTTCAAGTATATTCAGTAATGTAACCACCATCCCAATCAAGATACAGAATATTTTCCTCATCCCAAAATTTCCTTGTGTTCTTCTGCAGTCAATTTACTTCCTCCACCCTGACAACCACTGATATCAATTTTATCCTTATAATTTTGCCTTTTTCAGAATATCATATAAATGGATTCACATGGTATGTAGCCTTTCGTGTCTGGCTTCTTTCATATTTTTTGAAGTCTATTGTTTTGATTCTAAAATTTATTTGAATTTTATATTCCATGCTGATATATATGTCCATATTTGTTTTAATATTGGGATACACTTAAACCTACATACCCAGTTAAGTTATTTAAAAGTGACCTAATCATAATTAGATAAAATTGATACTTCATGAAGATGCCCTATTTGCAAATTTAAGAATATGATGAAGATGTTGGGTTGTAAGACACCTCCAAGAAAGTTCAAAGAGGCATTCATTAAATACTGAAAAAATATGGAAGAGGGAGTAATGAGCAATAATCTCCTTACATTTTACTAGAGATTGAGATCACAAATGCCTTCTTGGGGTTTGGGGGACGTTAACGTTATATGTAAAATAAGTGGAAAACATTTTTAATAAGAAAAATATCCAAATAGGCCACATGATAATCTCAGTGGTGATACATCATTGAAACACACTGATACCCTAAGGTTTACTAGTAGGAATAGTAGTGGTAGTGACAGTGGGGCCTCAACTATTCAGCCAATACCCACCAAACCAGTTCCTCACAATAGAGGCCTTTCCAGTTGGTTGTTTCCCTGGGCCATGGCCCATTTGTAGGACATGCTTAATATCTGTCTCTACAGTACTGATCAAAAAATAGTTCTTGTATGAAGGTAGTTCTTTTTACACAAGGTTGAGGCTTTGGATGAGAGCAACACAAAGAAGGAGAGGGAGAAGAGGCACCCACTTGGTCGGCTGGACAGAACACTTCCTGGACTGCTCTTCTCACACTTTCTTTACTGAATTCTTTAAGATCCAGCTCAAATGTTACCTCCTCTGTGCCCCCACCATGACCCATCCCCTAACCCAAGGCAGAATGAGTTATTATGTGCATGAAGTTATCACACCTTATGACAATTAGTTCTTTATGTGTACGTGTCCCTGCTGTACTTTAACCTACTTGAAGACAAAGATTGTGCTTTATCTCTGCATCCCTAGATCCTGGCATATAACAAATGCTCAATGAATATACGCTAAATTTAGTTAGTCCTTACAATACATAGTGTGCCACATGTCACAGACCCACCTCAATCAGACTTTGGAGAACTAAGAACTGGCCTGTGTGGATGGAAAGCTAGTCTCCATTTTAATTTGTGTATCAGGCCTTGTGTTTCCTGCCAGTCTGCCAAGCTTGTGACCCAGATTCCTTCTCTGAGCCTATTTGCCTGGTCCAAGTGCAAACATAATTCCTGCTCTGACCCAGATCCACTGCCTCTATTTCTTCCAGCTCACCGGGGTCTCCCGCTTTGGCTCATCTATGAAACCTGATGTGTGACCCAGGCAACCCTGGTGAAGAGCCAGGTGGGGCAAGCTGGCACTGTGAGGTCCCAGGGTGACATTCGACACTCTTGGCTATCTACAAGACAACTGGGTGGGCCAAGCAGAATAAGCTTTCATAGGCTCAAGTATCCAACGTGCTGCCCACAGCAAATCCTGAGGCAGGAAGCAGGTGCAGATATGGGCCAGAGTGGAGCCCCAGGAGGAACAGATTTGTCGGTCAGGATGTCTTGCTTGCCCCTCTGGCTGTGACCAGCCCATCAAAGAGATATGGATGAGACTGGAACAAGCGTGCAGGGAAAAGGAAAGGGGCAAAGGAGAGGTACACAGGTTCAAACAAGGTAAAGGGATAGATTCTATTTAGATCCAATTAGGGCCCTGTTACTCATTATAGTGGGTTGAATAATTAGCCCCAAAAGATATGTCCACATCCTAAGCCCTGGTACCTGATGTGAACCTATTTGGAAAAAGAGTCTTAGCAGAAATAATTAAATTAAAGAGCTCAAAATGAGATTTTCCAGAATTTAAGGTAGACCCTAAATCCAATGACTGGTGTCTTTAATAGAGAAAAGCAGAGTGAGATTTAGCACAGAAACACACAGAGGGAGAAGGCCACGTGAAGACAAAAACAGAGATTGTAATGATGTAGCCACAAGCCAAAGGGCACTTGGAGCCACCAGAAGCTGGAAGAGTGAAGGAAGGATTCTCCAACAGAGCCTTCAGAGGGAGTGTGGCTCTGCCAACACCTTGGTTTCAGACTTCTGATTCCAGAGTCGTGAGAGAACAAATATCTGTTGTTTTAGGCCACCAAGTTTGTGGGACTTTGTTATGGCAGCTTAAGGAAATTAATATACCCCTCCTTTGCTCATTTGTCAAAGAAATGGGTATGCATTGGAGTGTTTGTTTGGGTCCATGAAGAAGGTTCTCTGAACATTAGGGAAGAAAGGCAAGGCACAAGGGAAGTGGCTGGCTCAGAAACAAACAGATACAGCTCCTTTTCTTCCAAAATCTTCAGTAAAGACCAAAAGTATCCACAGGAACAAAGTTTCTGTTATCCAATGGTTCACTCTAAGAAAGTATCTTCCATTTCATAAGAGAAGTAATAGTAATGAAAATAATGATAATAATAATAATTACTGAGAGTCTGCCATATGTCAGACACTGTATCAAGTGTTCTACATATATCCATTTTTCTGATGAGAAAATTGAGGCTCAGGATGATTAGGTAAACCTTTATATAGGACTGATTATATGCCAAGCGCTGTTCTAAGAACTTTAGTTACGAACCGATTTAATCTTCGTAATAACCCTGTGAAGGAGGAATTCTTATCTCTATTTTACAGATGAGAAAACCAAGGCACAGAGAGGTCACATAACATGTCTAATGTCACACAGTGAGGAAGTGGAGGAGCTGGTATCCAAATCCAGGAAGTCTTTCTCCAAAGATTCTGTCCTTAACCTCCATCCTATAGCTTTAAGTAAAACAATAGGGATTTGGATGTGAGTATGTCTGACCCCCAAATCCCGTGTTTGTTGCATAAGCTGTACTGCATCCTAGAAAAACAAGTGGTGGAATCACATTGTGAACAGCAGTCCTGCCCACAAGACGGTCCCTGTCTGCTCTGGTCCCTCTAAAGGTCTTCAGCCAGGAGGCCTGATTCCTTCCATGGCTTACGCAATCCTGAGCACAAGAGCCAATGTAGACGGAGGCTCAGATGGACCCACCCCCTGGCAGAGACTGGCACTTGTTTTTGAGCCAGTCTCTGGGAGGTTGCAGGCGAGCCCTAGCCATCCCCTTCCTCTTCCACTTCCCCATGCTGTCTTGTCCATGTTTACTCAGTTGTGTAACTAAGCTTTTTATTATTTCAACAAATATTTATCAGGCACCTATTTTATGCTCTGCAATGTGGCAGATGCTGGAGATAGAGTAAGGCCGAGGTCCAGGCAAAGCATGCATGGTGCCCAACTCAGAATGACAGGTGCTATCAAGGAAGAATAAGATTAATAACAGCCACTGGTTTTAGAGTGCTTATTATGGCCAGTCATTATATAATCTTCCCAACATGTGCTGCTCTGGGAGAACACAGGAGGGTCACCTAACGCACCTAACCTCTTGGGAGGTCAAAGAAGGCTTCCTGGAAGAGTCCTAGTAGACACTTGAGGGATGAGTAGGAGTTAACCAGGCAAAGAAAGGGAGAAAGGGAGAATGGTCTTCCAGGTAGAAGCCTGAAGTTGAGATGACATACGTTACACATATATATGTTGTAGAAAAGGAAAGTAGCTCAGTGTAGCCAGTGGCAGTGCAGGAGGTGGGAGTAGCAATGGATGTGGTAGGAGAAGTATGTCTGCAGGTAAAGAACATCATGGCCCTATAAGCCATGATAAAAGTTTACTAGTCCAGCTGGATTAGACTCCTCCCTACCAGAGCCTGTCAGCTGGGACCCTTAACATCTTCCCACTCTTGCTGAATTCCCTATCTTCTGTCCACTGCCTGGAGGCCTGCTTCCAGGTAGATAGACAACCCAGAACTATAACCTTCCCTCTCATCTGACTGTAGGCAGCACCACTGCCCAAAAGCTTCTTGGATATTGACACTGGTCTGAATGGTGCTCAAGTTCACTGCCCCCTGTAGACACCTCCAAACTGACGGTTGGACACCACTAGCCCTGGAGAGCAGATCCATAGGAGAGTTATTCCTCTACCCTGGCCCAGCCGCCCCTTCCTCCCACTTTCCAGTGCCTTAGGGAGTCCCTGAATGCTTCAGGAAAATGTCTACCCTCTGCAGATTAAGAGATTCAGAGCTGTGTCTTGGTGAAGGCTACACAGCTTGTCAGTGGGAGGGGACTCTGGCCTCGTGACTCTACATCCAGGGTTTTGCTCACATGCAAGGCTTTGGAGACATGTAGCCTGTGTCTGAACACAGGTTGTACTGCTAAGTAGTAGCTGAGTGATCTTGGGGCAAGTTACTTAGCTTTCCTAAGCTTCAGTTTCCCCAAATGTACAAAGGGGTAAAACTTTATCTCCCTCATAGGACTATAGGGAGAATTAGAAAATGTGTGTAAACAACTTAGCACATGTCTGGGCATTTAATACCTACTCATATTATGAAGATTGTAGTGGATGTTGTGGTGCAACACCAGATTCCCCTTCAAGTTGGAGGCCTTCATTCTCCTGGCTGCTGATGGCTCCCTATGCCAAAGGAAGCTTTCTTGCTCAAGGTCATATCTCTTCTCTGGGGCACCCATATTCAACGACAGGTTGATGTGGGGATACAAATTCTGGCCCCCTTTGCCCCATAAGCATCATCAGTAGAGTCTCCTTCCATCTTCAGAGTTCCTCCTGGAATTGGCTTAGATCTTTGTTGCCACCACAGAGGGGCTCAACTTCTCCTTCCAATCCTGTTTCCTCTGGTCTCCCACAGGTGCTGTTCCCTAGAGCAGTCCTGGATAAACTTCTTGCATGCAAATCTCAGAGTCTCAGACAACCCAAGGCGCAAGGATGATGAGGAAGATGGTGTGATGATTACACCTCACTGCCTTGGAAGATCCAGCCTGAGCTGATATTGACAAGAATATTCAAATGGTGGCAAATTAATTAATTGAGTTATATTTTCTGCCTATTCTCAAATAAGTTATTTCTTTGTCTATTTGAAGCTCCTATCAGAAAGAGAATACACAAACTTGAATTTCACAACTATGTGTGATTTACAAAAGTATGATACTTCTTTAGCAAGGACCCAGATTCAGGCTCGTTTCAGACATTGATTGTTCTCAGTAAGCCACAGAGTCTGGGTCAAGAAATATTTATCTTTTATGTTAGAACCGAACAATTAATTCATGAATTCAGTAATAATTGTTGTTATCTATTTCTTCCCAAAGTTTAAATCATATATATTGTAAATTCTATTGAGCTTAGTAAGAGCATAGGATCACTGGGGCAAATCAATATTCTGATAAATAGAGTTGTCATGTTTCCATACATGCTTTGCCAACTTTTAATGAATTAGAAAATAATAAACCGTATTTAACGCTGAAAGTCTGCTGCACATAATTTAATATTCTTCTTGGTAATTCCTACGGCATTTGGCATTTGAATGATTAGCCGTGCACTATAAATGTGCAGAGCTAACAGTTACTAGAGAATGACAAAGCCAGTTTTAATCTGACTATTTCTATGATTACAATGTACATGAATATCCATATTTGCATCCATTAATCTTGTTGAATATAAATATGAGGACTGTCATTATAAAAATTGGTAATTGGAGTATTGCTGCTCACGGGCACAGCAGAGAACTCATTGATTTAAATGGGGTTAGATAGAAAGATTTAAAAATTAAGGTAAAATTTACATATACTGTACATTAGGTGTACTCATGTAACCAACATACTGATCAAGATATAGAACACGTCCAAAGCAGGGATTATGTGGGAAAGGTCTGCTGGGTTTCTGACTGTCACCAGTGGTGTGCTCAGCTTCCCAAGAGAGCTTCTCAGCTGCTGGATCCTGATGCCTGCTTTAATCCTCTGCTCATGTCCATTGCTTCTAGCAACTTCCATCACCATTCATTGCCACACTTCCTCTGCAGATCCTCACTGCACACAGTTTTCACCAGAATGGAGGTGACTTCTTTCATTTTCCCAGGCAGGGGCTGTTTCCATCTTTTCCTTCCCAGTAGTCTGTTGTTGACTTACTCTTTTCAAATGAGCTTTCCTCACAATGAACACACACAATGATCAGATTTCTCCACTCCTTCCAGGAGCTCTCGAAACCTTTGTTCACAAATCTTCCCAGCACAGTCCTGGATAATCAGTAGGGAGCAAGTCCTAAGCTTTGCTTTTATAGATGGAAACCTTGAAGCAAAGTGAAGTTTAATGGCTTCCTGGCCAATGAGTCTGACACTAACCTAAAATTATATGACCCAGTTTGTGCCATGGGTTTGGTTTTTTTTCCTCCAGCAGGATGGAGACTATGATGGAGTTCAGAGGCAGTTATCTTATCTCCTTAAACTCCTCAATTTTTCTCACCTCTACTGAGATGCTATTCCATAGGCCAGGCAAGAGGAAACACTGGCCTGGAGGGAGACATGGAGTAGGAAGAGACACCGGAGATTTGGTGTGAGAAGCCTTGGGTCTTTGTGAAGCTCTTAAAAATTAGGAACAAGGAAGAGAGAACAAAGGGTCAACGACAGCCAAAAAATAGTCAAAACAGCAGTTCTTCACACTTCTTGCAGTTTTATTTTAAGCAGCTTAATAATTTAATTTAAATATAGGCAAACAGTTTTAATTAGACCCTTCGCTGTATCAAAATAATGGCAATGAAGAAGTTATAAAGAAGAAATTGAATTTTCTGGGAAATCGCCCTTTTCCACTCCAAACATTCTTCCCTCCAAATGTTGTTCTTTATGTTAACTGATTGGCTTTGTTCAAATAGCCACATTTAGTTATTAGGGGAAATATATATTTAGAGACTCAGGAAATTACGCCAAAGGATTTTCCATGCTTTCAGCAACGGGAGGCGTAGCCACTCAGTGTGTTAAATTTTGTAAAAGGATCTGTGGGGCTGGTTTCACCCCTGCCCTACTTCTCCAAACAGAGCCAGGAGACTGGAGCAATTGGAAATGGTACCACTCTCCAGCTGTTCTTATTGGCTGGCTTACTGTTCACCTCATCTCCTTAGCATAATGACTATGCTGTGGGATTTGACAGTTGCAACATCGAATCTGTTTCAAAGGCTCTTTCTCGCTTCCAGGGAGTTCCACTGGACCTCCCTTAGTTTGATGTAAGATCTAACCACAACTTTAATTATTAGTCTTCCTGAGAGAACCAGCGAGACTGTCTCCCACACCATGACTCCATCCATTCAGCTATGAATGAACAATACAGCTCTCTACGGCTAACTCCCCAAACAAGTGTCAAACCCCAAAATAACTATACTTATACAACCCGAGCATGCCACTTCTATTTTGCTTCTTATGCAATATTTTACACTCAGCCACAGCATGAGTAAAACTTTCTCTGGTACCTTCTTCTGACTCATGAGAGCATCAACTTAATCCACTGCAGACAATCAAGGGTTCTTTTTACCTGTACCTGTGGAAGAGGCATCACCAAGATTGCTTAGCAACAGAAATTGGTTTATTAAAAACAACTTTGTGTGAGCAAAGCATCCCCTTGTTTTCCCATGGATTTGTGTCTTCTGGTTGATTCACTTGCTAACTGAATTACTCAAAAGATTTTCTCCTTATGTGTGCTGGGGTGACTGGAAGACAAAACAACTGGGAGAGACTCGATATTACTAAGTGGATGAGACACCTTGAAGCAACTAGGGGGACCATGTTTCTTCTGTCCAGAAAATCCTAAGTAGAAAGTCTGAGGACTCGACGTGGCTGTGTGTCCCTTGCTCTGCTGTCAGGTTTCATTATGAGCTCCAGCAGGATGAGGGAGAAGCTCAGAGAGGGAGAAGGGACATGTGTGATGCTGGGGACGGGGCCAGTCCACCCAGGAAAGCATGTAGACTTGAGTTATTACCCAATGACTCAAGGCACCATGGTTGCCAAACTCATTTTGTTGAACTATCTAGACTAACAGTTCTGCTCATGGGGCCAGAAAGGTAAGAAAAATAGCAAGGCTACCTGCGTGGGGGGGAGCAATTGACATTTATTGAATAATTATTACATGCTAGTTAGTATTTTAAGCATCTTCGGTACACAAAAAATACTGTTAGTTTAACATTTTCTTTAAAGATGAGAAACCAATGC
This sequence comes from Diceros bicornis minor, assembly GCF_020826845.1. Classification (NCBI taxonomy): domain Eukaryota; kingdom Metazoa; phylum Chordata; class Mammalia; order Perissodactyla; family Rhinocerotidae; genus Diceros; species Diceros bicornis. The sequence goes on from NC_080748.1 coordinate 32,432,469, forward strand.
TCTGAGAGGTTAAGTTCATGCTTACGGTAACCTATAAGTACCAAGGATGGATTTGAATCCTGGTGGCAAACACTCCTATCTCCTGCACTATCTAGGCCCTCAGTCTCAGATCACTGCGACCAGGGTAGGGATTGTGGCCCTGAGTTGTCAGATCCTCCCATTTTTCAAGAGAAGCCAGTTTACCTGAGTTTATTAATGAGAAATTTCTGAATTTTTAAGTTGTTGGCAGTATCCTTTTTTGTGGTTGCTAATGGTTTTAAAAAACTCATTTCAGGTCAGCATTGAATGCAGGCTGAATGTGATCTAGGATTACTTTCTTCTTGCCCAAAGTCTTTAGGTCATTGCTCAACCTGCAACCCTGTGTACATATGGGGTAAACTGGGACCAAGGAAGTGAAAATGTAAACAGGAACCCACACCGGTCCCATTGCAGGAAACGCCCTTTGAGGAAGCTTTGAAATGTTGGGTCATCAGAAGGAGTTTGACTGCCTAGGCTTTGCTAGTTTCGCCAGAAACCTAGGGAAAATGTAGATTTCAGATTTGTGGTGGAGTAGAATCTAGAACTATGTATTTAGGCCAAGATGCTGTAATCCTGTGGTTCAAAGAGGTCAGTGGGTTACAAGTGAGCTGAGATACTGACCCTCTCAGCTCTCAGGGACTGGGGAGTTTCTATGGTCCAGAGATTCCTCAGAGGGAGGTTTCTTGTATAATATGGATCGCCCTAACTTTCCATCAAGATTTTTTCTTTTTGATGAATGGGGTCTACATCTTTACATAAATCCTTTAATGGAACTTTCTTTTCTTCTGCTCACCTGGATAGTAGGATATCCTCCTCCTGGTTCTGCCTCTCCCCATTATTCACGGATCATTTCATTAAAAATAAATCATTACATTCATTCATTCATTCATTCATCCCACTTTTATTCCTGACCTCCAATCTCACAGAGCAATTTGGTAACAATTTATTCAAACTGATTTGTTATCTGTTTGGAAAGGTCCCTGGGGAGAGGGCATAGGGCCTACTTAGGCAATCAACTTTTCTCAGTCTGCCTGGGACATTCCCAGTTTTAGCACTGAAAGTCCTGTGTCCCAGGGACACCCCTCAGTACTGGGCAAATTGGGACAGTTGGTCCCCTAGGCCTAGCTGACAGGTAGAGTTTTAGTCACAGAAGAACGAAGAACCTTCTTCATATGAGTAGGTAAGTGTGGTGAGGACAGGGGGAGGGCTTCACACAAAATAACCTCATTTTTTTTTGCTGGATAGATGTAAGGTCATCTGCTGAGAGGAAAGTGAGCAGATGGTAGAGGAACTGTCACTCTACAAACCCTAGTTCCCTACACACCATGTTCTTCTAAAACAACTCACAGCAACTGATGTTAGGAGCATCTATGCTTTGCATGGATGTAATCTGTCCTTTCTTGGAGAATGCAAATCAATATGAATAACTCAAAAAAGTGAAAATGATTTCTATTTATTTTTCAAAAATAAAAGGCAAATTCAAATATCATCTAGATCCCTAGAGGCACCTGTCCACTCTCTAATAACCACTTGTCCTCAGCTGGCTACCATGCTCCTGCTCCTCCCCCCCATATCCTAAATAACACACCTAGCTTAAGTAATAGTTACTCACGCAAAAGTGAGGGAAATGTGGCTATTATGGAGGGAGGGAAGTACCTAATTTGAACTATGGCCCTCAAAGATCAACTGGAGGGCAGACACTCCAGGCTGTAAGAGGTGCCAAGGACAGGGCGAATGAAACTCAACGTGTGACCCCGGATGAGTGCTTGACCGTCTGTGACCCCATGCCTCCCTCTGCAAAGCAAAGGGGTGGATTATGTGAGCCCCTAAGGTCCCACAGGCATTCTAGAATTCTAGCACTTTTTGAGGGATCATAAGGGGAGAGAAGCAGTTACAAACACACACACACACACACACACACACACACATACAAATGTTAGAAGTCCTTGGTATGTGAAGCCAAGGGAATAGGCCAGGGGTCCCTGCAAAAAATTAGGATTGTGACTAGGTTGGAGGAAGCCTAGAACACTCAGAACCAGGCAGCACCCTGGAAGTTTGTGACAATGGAGGTCTCATTCCCCATATTAGAAGGAAACTTCTCATTGTATACCTCTACAATTTAGAAAATATTCACACAGAACAATAGCTTGCAGATTGAGAAGCATTTGACCATAATAGAGTTTCATTTGATCCTCATACAATCTTGGGAGGCAGATAGCAGAGTTTCTATTCTCCCCATTTTATAGATGAGGAAACTGACTTTCCAAGTAGTTAAGGTCACAGAGCTGAGTCTTGGGCTCTGTTCTCATGAATCTCTGTTACCTCTAAACAGAACGAAGGTCAGTGGGGTCTTATCACTGAGCAGCCATTTCAGAAGTGGGAGCCCTGAGCATGGAGAGTTAGGGACCCATGGAACATGCTGTGCGCTCACCAGGCTGGAGCAGAGGCCTGCAGCTATGAATGCCATGGTTGGCCTGCTCTGGACAGGGCTTTTCTTAGGATCATCAAAGAGATGTCACTGTAGACTTGAGGGTATTCTGACCAGTCTGTGTGCTTACCCTCTGCTGGGGCTGTGTCCTTGTGGTCGCATCTTCAAGCAAGTCACTGCTGGAGTCTCTTTTCCTAAAAGTCCCAGTACCACGGCTCTGGTGCTCTGGGAAGCTGTGGAATTGAAACGATCCAGGAGTCTGTGAGGACTCATGTTTTGCTGTTATGTGCTGTTATGTGCTGCTGGGTGCTGTTGTACCACTTCTGCTGCTGTTTAGATTTTTTTTGTCCATTATAGATTATTATTCCAAAAATAGACCTGTAATGTATTCTTGTACATCTGAATTTAATTAAGAACCTTCTTCTCGCTGACATAGATGTGGCTTTACTGCTTCTGGCCAGGCCAGACAAGGATGTCTGAAGACAGATTTATGAACTGTGGGCCAATTTCTCTGATCTTTTTAACCCAGGGCCCCTACTCTGAAATGGTGATTTATAACTTTGACATGCTGTCGTCAACCACCCTCTGGTGACTAGGGAATATGTGGAATCTCAGAAGCAACTGCTCCCAGGAGTCAAGGTTGTCCCCTCCAACTTCACCAGGATGCTCATGGGATTCAGAGGATTACTTAATTTTCAGTGTTCTGAGGACTGTGTAAGGATCACCCCAGCCTTACTTAACCAACATGACTTGGAAGGGTTGGTGACGGGATTAAATCTTCTGTACTGTGGTCCATTTCTGATGTATTTTGCCTGTTGAGGCCCCAAGGGCATTGTGGGCTCTACTTTTTGTTTCCCAATAGGATTAAGACCAGAAACTCATGTACTATTTTGTCCTGTAGCTTCCCTGTTTATCAACATCTCACTCTTGGAAGTGATACTGCCTAAAGAATGAGAGAAGATTCAGGAACGCTGACAATTGTTACCAAGTGCTCATCCCACTCTGCCCCTCCCATGTATGCTGGCCTCACCACCAGCACCTGGGGCAGTAAAAGCCTGCATCTTCTAATCACCTCCCAGGTGCTCACCCCAGCTGTAGGCTCAACTTTAAATATCCAGCCCGGGGAACATTGCCTCTTTGGTGCATGTCATAATCAGAAGATTATGCCTCTTTTCAGATTCTGGAGTTCACTCCAGTTAGGGTGGAGAGTTTGGGGAGCAGCAATGACGGGATGGCAACATCCACCCATTCATTCATTCACACTTCCATCAAGCCTTCCCTCACACGGTTACTGTGTGCCATGTGCGAAGCTGGGTACTGGGCATTCAGGGGTGAACATAGAAGACATGGTCTCAAGAAGGGGCTTCTGTTTCAATAGAGCAGCCCAATGAACTTCATCTGCTTTTGTTTCAGGTGTGGTACTGCCAAGAGTCTGTAGGTGTTTATGGGTCTCACTAAGTTTGGGAAGCTCTGGCTCCTCTCTGCCTCTTGGGAGCCTGGCTCTTGGTTGGCCTTGCATGATGAACCGGGCCCTCGTAGTGCCACCGTCAGCACACTCCAGATGAGTACTACGCACAGGGAGGCGCCAGGGCATGGGGCCCTCTGAAGCCTGTGTCATCCCCGGCTCCAGCCACAGAGGTTACATCACGGAGGGGAGCTGAGCCGTGAGCACGTTGCTAGGCTGTGGCTATTTATTTTTATAAACGAGCCTTGTGCTTAATTTAGAAATCTGCTTTTGCTTTTTCTTTCTTTTTTCTAGCATCATCTGGCTGTCTGGCACCATCAAAGAACTGCATTTCTGACCCAACAAGAGCTTGTGGGTGGATTGGGGTGGGAAGAAGCTTGGGGAGAGGACTGATGCCAGCCCGGCTTCTCACAGGGAGGTGGAAACACATGGCCATGCCATTAGCATCCTGTTCCGCTTCTGGACCAGTTACATCTGTGACACCTACATAGTCCTCACTTGGAACAACAGGACAAAAAGTGGCCCTGGTGCTAGCTCCTCTTCTAATGAACCACAAGCTGGAATACAGCAGAACAGAAGGCAAGGCCGTACAAAAGAGGACCAGAGTCAGGTGCCAGAAGCAGGTGACATCTAGACTCTCAGTTCTTTGGATGCAACTATTTTAATAGGACCACTTTATTGCAGCTGTTTTGACATGAAGATATTTTGATTTGGCCTAAAAATTCAGCTGATAAATGTTCAGCTTTTTAAAAATAAATGATGAATAAAATGGACATATTATATTCCGTCTGTGAGTTTCACCCAGCCCCGATCTTCCCCTATTGCCAGTCTTACCTCTGAACAGCAGGTGTGTGGATCAGGGACAGGTAAGGGAAAGAAGTAGTAGAGCTTTGATATGGGAGAAATACCGGGGGTCAGGAAATGGTCAAGAATGGAGTAAATGTCAGCCATGAGGTGACTGTCAGGACTAGGGGAGGGAAGAGAGGCCTCTAAAATCAATAAAAAGGGCAATCAAATTGCAATGGAACAAGAGTCAGAGATAGGATGAGGGGAGGGAAACTGGTGATAAACATAAAATATAGTGAGTTTGCATTTTGGTTCTCCTGCTTTGAGGCTGTCAGAACAGCTGCATGAAATCGTTGACCAAGAAAACAGTCCACTTAGGACTCAGAATAGCTCTTTTTGGCTCTTCCACAGGCAGCGTCTGAGTCATAAATGTCTGCACATTTCACTTTAGGGCTTGTTTGAGCCTCAGTTTCCCCATATAAACATGCAGACAATTATGTCTACCCTCCCTCTTTCCCCACCTTTCGCTCTCCCTCCAAGCGACATGATGAGGAATGAGCCAGCAGCTCATAAACTGCTCCAAGCCACTTGGAGAAAGGTGCTTGCATAAATAGTGGGTATTAGTATATCTGAGTCCTCTATGAGTCAAGGATTTCAGAGTCGGGCAAGTGTAGCTGTCTCTGCCTGGTGATTCACATGGACAAAGTGATGCCTTTAGCTGGAATGTACAGCGTTTGTGATGAATTTGTTCTTGCCACGGCACAGAACTTCGTCTTTACCCAAATGCTATAGAGTTGAGTCTGCACGTGGCACTAGAGGATTAGACGTGAAGAGTTGAAAGGAATCTGGCATTTCTGTCTGCCATCTAGAGTGTTAGTACAAAGAACTATGGCAGCATGTTTGTGCCCAATCATCGACTTCTCTTTGCCAGTGAAGAAATTCTTCTAAATTCTTCTGCCATTTGTCAAACTTGCCAGAGTCCCCCAAGGCAGTTCTGGTGTAATTGAAGGTGGGGGAAGAGAATACTCTCTCTGCCAAGTTTCACTACTTTCTGTGTCGACTGTTCACAAGCGGAGAACTTTTGCATCACAAGTTGAAGCCTCACTGATTAGGACACGGAGTGTCCTTCCAGAATTAGTACAAGGAGGCAGCAGGGGCTGGGGCCTCAGCTCCCAGAAGCCTGATCTGGGGCTGCCATATGGCTGGGCAGGGACTTTCCTTTGAGTCCACAGACCAGAGGTGAAGGGCATGTGTGTCTGCAGCGTGGCTGACGGAGCCACACTTCCGAGCAATTAACATTCGCTCATCCCTATTCTAAGAGCCAAAGCACCACCTCCTCCAGCACAGTTAATCTTTGTTCCTGCCACCAACTCATCTTTCTTTGTTATTTTTCATCATGTCCCTGCCTTCAGATTTCTACGGATTCCTTTCTCAGGCGTCGTGTTTTGATTCCCTCCTCACATTTACCTCCAAGTGCCAAGAACAACTCTGTTCCGGCAGGAGGATATTATTTGGCTTAGAAGAGAACGAGCAGTGGCTTCTCTCCACTGGCATTCTTTGGATTTATGTGGGAATTTATTCTGGGAACTGTTTAGAGTCTCCTTCAAGTCTCTCCCCCACCAACAACATGTTTCTGTCCCAGAATGTCACTTTGCTTTCATAGAGTTTTTCATTCAGATCCTTGGTATAAGGGCTCAGGACTCCCTTGCCCCAATCATTACTCCCCAAGGACCTTGGCTGGGCCTACACTGAATATTACAATGGGCATTGTTACCACTGTTACAGACTTGAGCATTGTCCCCAGTATTTGATTGTGCGATAAACCTTGAGTCCTCTTCTAGAACTGTTAGTTTTTCCAAACCCAGGGAATGGAGCTCACCCTTTAGGGCAGCCCTCCCCAAGTAACTGACAAGCCCTCCTGGGTTTAGCTGGAGGGTCAGGTCCAATGACACTTGCTCCTCTGTTGACATGATGGGGGCCTTAGTGACACATGCTAAGCACAGAAGCTGGTGTTCTCACTGGTCTCTACTCATGTTTTGGGGGAGTTGCGTTGCTCCATCCACCACTTTGTATAGTGATTCAGGAATTTTCTATTTGACACAGAGCTAAACAAAGAGACAGGAAGAGCCAGGCACCACCAGGCAGCAAGCAAGCCTGCCTGACCCATCCCAAGAGGACCTTCTGTGCGCCCCCGGGGAGTGGCCTGGTCCTGGACTTGGTCTGCCTGGACCTATTGCAAACAACGGCCTAATTTCCTCAAGACCAGAGGACATTCTGCCCTCCCAGAACGGAATGCCGCACTTGGGGGTGAGGGGAAAGGTGGCTTTGAGAGGTCAGCCAGCAAGACCCCTACCTCAGGGCCTAAAACCAATGTGAGAAGCGAAGGCTGAGCAATGAGCATCCCTTACGTTTGAAGGTGCTTCCAGGTACATGAATTGGCTCCTTTGAGTCTCATCACAACTCTTGGAGGTAAATCGGGCAAGTGTTATTACTCCGATTTTACCAATGGGGAAACTAAGTTCCAGAAAGTTTAGTTAACTTCCTTAGAGTCAACTAAGTAAATTACTGGTGCACTTGAGACAAGAAAAATCAAATTCCTGACAATTGCTCCAGTTTTTTCCATTACTCCACGCTGCACTTCAGCAGGGCTTAAGCAAAACAGCAAAAGTGAGTCCCAGCCCTTCTAGCTGGGCAGGAATCGGAAGCTGGCATGGAGTTGCATGGGAGTGGCTGGGGGCGGGGAGGCTGTAAGCGCTGTTTCCACTTGCTTGTAGGGCGAGGTAAGGCTGTGTGGCTCAGCAGGGCTGAGACCATTTGGGGGCTTGCTGTTTATGAGGCTATGGTGAGAGGCGTGCACATGAGAGGGACAGAGGTGGAGCAACTACGTGAGTGCACTTGTGCACGCACACACACACACATGCCTGCGCACACAGGTGGGGAGGAGCCGTTATTGTCACTTGCTATGAAGGCTGTTGAAGATGGATGGAGCAGATTCCCTTGGAGGACATCTGCAGCTTCTGGACACACGGTGGCTTTTTACCTCAAGCTTGTGCATCTCTGCCTGAAGGCTTTCTCTGGCCGCAGGGATCCGCTGAGCCCCTTCAGGGGGCAGCCCAGAAGAGCCTGGAATAAATGGTGACTGGAGCAACCCTTAACCAGCCGGGGGATGGAGCTGGGGAAAAACGTCTCAGGTTCCCTGCCCACGGATTGGACAACTGTGGTGTGTTCTACAGAGTCGTTGAGAGGGACCCCAGTGAGTGTGAATCCCAATGCTCTCAGAGCAGCCTACTCATTAACATCCCCTTTATTAGCTTTCTTCTCTTCCGTCTTGCTTCTCCAATCCCTCACTGTGTTTCCTGGGATCATGTCCGCTACAAACTATGTGCAACCAGATTCCTGTTTCAGGAATCAAAACTAAAAGACAGTGGCCCAACTCCTTACTCCCAAGAGCACCTCGTACGTGCTGGGCTTTCAACACAGCCAGGTTCCTGCCGAGAGTGGCAAGTGTACATTTCCTGTTGGCATTGCTCCTTTTCAGTCATTGGACAGCAAGACTGTGACTCTAGAAGAAATAATTATAGAGTTCTTCAGGTTGGAAGAATCTCATCTCCTATAAATCTAGGAGGGCCCCCGCATCAGGGCTACAAGTGTAAGAAACAGAGAACTGAACTGTGTCTCTAAAAATAACGCCAAGTTGAAATAAGCCTGGAGTTTTCTTGTTGTTTTATCTTGTTTTGCTGACCCCGTGGACTCTGAGCCGATGCAGCCTCAGCTACTCCTCACCACCTTTCAGGCCTGGTGAGCGGTGCGGGAAATGCTCACTTTCACTGGGCATGCCTGGATTGACTCACTCCCTAAATTCCTCTTAATGCAGCAGCAGGAGACTCTCTGGAGCATGGGAAGGTAGAGCCAGAACTCGCCGGGGTGGGAACAGGTTCCTGGATGTCATTTTCTATCCATTCTCCTGGGTTCCAGCAGACAGCAGACACGTGAAAGCAAACGTGTGCTTCTAACATTTCATAACCCGCCTCCCACGAAACAGACGGCTGTCTTCCCCTCGCGTTGTTCCCTGCCTTGTTCTTGACATTTTTAATGTGCTGAGTAGACAGCCAACTTTGCATTCTTGACACTTCCCACTTGAATTGGCTCCAGGACCTCCAGGCCTGAGGATCGCAGTCACATGCTCCACCCCAGAGAACGCTCTCGGCTCCCTTTCTGGCCAGGCCACACTCCTCCTCACCTTGACATTTAGGGCCTGCTGAAATCTCCTGCTCTGTCAAGATTCACTGTCCTCCCAGGCAGGGTTTGGGGAAGCTGATGCTGGGATAAGGAGGCTTCTCTGCACGCATCGGGTGAAAAGCAAGCGTGGCCTTTCTGCTCCTGTTTCCTGGCTTTGCAATGGTGTGAAACCCTAAGCAGAAAGCCCAGCCTCCATTTCCAGACCCTTGTCTGACCTGCACAAGCTGAGTGTGCCTTCGAAGTTCTTCTGCTTAAACCAGACAAAGCAATACTGTCCCTTTCCTGAGTCCTTCCTAATTTTTGGCCAGGCTGAGCTGCTGGTTCAGCTCATTCACCTCCAGCGCTCTGGTGTGGAATGGAGTCATCAACAGCGTGAGGACCACAGAGGCTGGACCAGTCCCTCCCCTCCCCCCATGCCACATTCTAGAGTTTGACTTTAATCCCGCCTAGGAGTCAAGGGGAAGCAAACCTTTTTAGGTCAAGTGTCAGATGCTAAGCAATGCCTAAGGGTATGTATGTATGGGACAATAAAGTCATCAGAAAGTGGAAAAGGAAGAGAAACATAGCGAATGGGAGAGAGAAAGAAGGGAAAGGAGGAAAATGAGTCCACAAAATGATAGTAATGCAGAGGAGTGGCTGAGTGCCACCTACAATCCTTTGGGTGGCACGGATGCCATCTGTCACCCATCCCTGTTTCAAAGTGGCATCAGGAGCTGGTGAACACATGTGCTTGCTCCAGAGAACACACACTTCAGATTTTAGAACCATAGTCCCCTGGAGTGGGAATAAGCATGACCCTGCTTCCTCAACAGGAGAGGTCTTGACCAAAGGATTTTAAAATGCTTTGTAAAAAATAAATCTTTTGTGTAAATATGAGATATTTTCCCCCCCATTTACCCCAAGACTTGAACACACTATTAGCACAACCCCCGATGTTAATTTTAAGATGCTGGTTTAGAAGATTCTTAAGGGAAGAGCCCATGACAGTTGAGTTGAGCATAATGCCTGGCACATAGTGGATGCACAATAGATGTGTGAAATTGAATTAGGGAATGAATGAATATGACAGCAATACAAAGAACATTCTAACAAGAAGATAACTGAATATTCAACACTGATTGCTTTTCAAACATTTTATGGCTTTTGTTCTGGGCCCTGAGGATACAAGGATGAGTGAACTCTCCACATGCACATTCACTAGTTGACCTGTGATCACACGCACACATCAAAGTGCTTGTGCAAGGAAGATGTGGACAGGGCACAGTGATGGAAGTAGTTGACTCTTCTCAGGAGATTCTGGAGAGGTCTCTAGATATGCAGGTTCTGAAGCTACTGAGGAGGTCTCACCAAGCAGACCAGGCCCTGGAAAACAGAGCGTAAGGACAACAAAGGTATAAAACAGCCTGTTGTGTCAGAGAACTGCAACACCTGGGTATGGCTGGGACAAATGGAAGGTGTGTGTGTGTGTGTGTGTGTGTGTGTAGGAGGGTGGGGCTGTAAGGAAGGCAGGGGATTTGGTGAAAGAAAACAGGCAAGATATTCTTGACTGCCTCTGATCACCAACAGCTTTTCGTGGTCACCATGGGTTTTAGAGTGTCTTCTACATGACCAACCACTGGCAACAGTAGGTTTCACTTATTTAAATCTCACCAGGAAGCTGAAATCCCATGTATAAGCTGTTGCTTGGTCACTGGGGAGTGTGTGGCTATTTCCATGTCTCCTTAGGGCCTCCTAGCTGATGGTAGAGGGGAATAATCTCTGATCTTCTAAGCACCATGTAGTTTCTAATCTATATTCTTCTCTGCTGCGAGCTACCTCAGGGCAAAATCTCCCTGTTCTCTGAGCAGACTGAGCACAACAGAGCTTTACTGAATGGATAGATAGATAGGTGGACAGGTGGATGGATGGATGGATGGATTGATAGATAGATGAGTGGACGGGCAGATGTTCAGAGTCCTACAAAAGGCTTTAAGCCCCACTACTCTCTCCTAAGGGGACAAAATTCATCTTTACCATGAGTACGTGTTTATCATTAGCTTTGCAAGTCTCCCACAGGCACTGAGCCCAGAAATCAGTCTGGAATGAAAAGAGACAAGGCCGGAGCCCCGACAGAACTTAGTGAGAAGCCAGGTTAAGGCTTTTCAGAAGTACGGCTCTGAGGCCTGGTACGAAGAGGAAGGGCTAGGAGGTTTTGCAGACCCTCAGGCTCTCGGACCCCCAGCAGTGCTGGCAGAAAGGGGCCCAGTGCTGGAACATCATGCATACTTCAGCCACAGAATGCCTTGGGAGCCAAAAGATTTGATAAAGCCCAAATCAGAGCAGATAAAAGGCAATTATGTTCCCATATCCTGGGCTCCTGCCACCCTGCGGCTCCCTGGAGATGTACTTGTGGCATTCAGTTGTTTCTCTCACAAAGGCCTGGAGAGAGAAAAACAGCCACTCAACGTCTAATAAATTATCCACCATGTCACCACTTCTGCTGGCCTCCTTCTGATACTTCTCCCTTCTGACTGTAGACAATAATTATCCTCTTAATGATTAGATAATCTTGCTCATGGAGCTACAGCAATGACAGAAAGCTCTCGTTTGTTCTGAACATTGATTTAAGCCAAATTATGGCTCAGTTGCACACATGATTCTATTCTGAAGAGTCGACACCCCCCACCTCTCGTAGGCAGGGTCTTTGGAGGCTGGGAGGGGGTGTCACAGCATATTTCTTGCTTATCTCTTGGCCCAAGGGCCGCACCTGACTTCCGGGAGGTCACTAATCAGCCCCTCCCCAAATAGGGCACGGAAGTGGGGTCCTTGTGTATCTGAGGGCCACCAGCCAGCAGTGGATGAGAATAGTTGTAGAGAGGCAGTGAGTGGATCCAAGTCCCCACCTCTCTAACAAGGGGATACCCTGGAATTCAGAACCAGCTTTTGACCCTGTGTGCCATGATGTCTTTTTTCAAAGCACAGAACTGAATGGCAGAAAAACATCACTATGTATTACATCAGTATGTAAATACATATGTAATACATATGTATTACATCACATATGTAACTATGATTAAATAGTATTTGTTAGATATCCCATATTTACTGCTTGGTGCTGGATGCTATACAGCATTTGAGAGGCTTTTTTCATGCAGTGTGAGTACAGATTATGCATGGAAGGCACCGTGAATATATGGAACATATGGAAATGTGAGGCAGTGGTGTGAGTTGGACATACCAATGAGCATCGATTTTCAGAGCAGCAGTCAAATGCTGAATCCTGGAGAGAAATACTTGCATGTAAGTTGGAGGTCAGGCTTGGAGACCTAAGTTGCTTGACTGATTACTTGGTTCACTTGTCCAACTCTATTTATTGAGGATCTATTAAGTGACAAGTGCCAAATGAGGCACCGAGAGTTTTAAAAAGAATAAACCACTGCCCGTGGCTTTAAGGAGCTCACACTTTAGTGTGAATTAAATTAAAATGTGAATTCTCACACTCTGGTGAGAATTAAAGTATGAACATACTATATAAATAATTACCAGAGTAAAACAGTACATAGAGAGTAGAGAGTACTAGAAAAGCATCGAGGAAAGACTGGTGGATTCAGCCTAAGGAGATAGGACCCAGATTTGAATTGACCCTGGAAGTGTTGGTTCAGCAAACCTTCTGAAAGGTTTGCTGAGGGCATTTCAGACTTGGAAGCTAAAAGAGCATGGAGTAGCGACAAGAATGTGAAACAATTCTGTGTGACCAAAGAATATGGGGAGGGAGGCGTGGTGAGGTGATGCGGCTGGAGAGAGGCTGGGGCTAGTTCTGGAGGGCTCTGAGTGTCTTGCGGAGGATGTGGGCTTTTACATCAAAGCCTTTAAGTGGGGAGAAAGCATGAAGAGATTCACTCTGGCCAGTGTGGAGGGGAATGGATGGAAGGAGGGAAGGCAGGAAGCAGCAAGACCAGTGCGAAAGTGGCAGAATTAGTGGGGCTGGAGGAAAAGCTCCAGAGACACATTGGAGATGGAGCCTATCCACCCTCACATTTCTTTCTTTTCTATTTTCAGTGCATTTTGGGCACTACTGCACACAGTCGTTTTATAATTTGATTCTCTTAATCTGTTTATTCTGGAAGCCTTTCCCCACATTTCTCATGGGCCCCAAGCTCTAGTCTCTATTTCTGCAACGTCAGGTTGCACAATATTTTTTATCCTTGGTTGAGGATGAGAGACCCCGGGCTGCACACTCAGGTTAATGGAAGTTTCACATCACAAGTTGGACTCAATTTGAAGTCCCTCCTTTATGATCTACACAATTAATTCATGTTTTCTTTTTTGAAATTGATAAATTCTCACCTGAACCTGGAGTTATTTGTGTAAGGACCTGGACCTCTCCCTACTTTCTCTATCAAGGGTGTTAATAATCCAGGGGTCAAGTCTCAGCTGGCCTATGAACACAAATTTATGGGACACCTGCTGTTTACACTTCACATTACTATTCCAGGCTGTGTTCAAAAAAGAGTCTGAATATTGTTGAATGGCCAGCCAAAGCCATTGAGGAGGGCTCAGGCCAGGTGTTCATACCAATAAGCAGCCTTTACCTGGTGCTGAACCCGGCCAACCTTGGGCTAATGGTGAATGCCTGTCCCTCTCTGGAGTATCGCCCATTTGCTTGGAGTAACTCTGATGACTCAACATCCTTAGCCTTCACACACACAAACATCAGCCTCCGGGATAATTGTCATGGTTGTTTCCAAATCATTTCTGTGAAAGGTGATAAATGAAAGTGCTCTCTAGGCGGCCTCAAAAAGAGCTCTGCTCTGGACCTGGACCTCTCCCTACTTTCTCCACCAAGGGTGTTAATAACCCATAGGTCAGCCGACCTATGATCACAGATTTATTGGACACCTGCTGTTTTCACATCACACCACTATTCCAGGTTGTGTTCAAGAAAGAGTCTAGACTCTGAGTCTCAGCAAAAGTCCCTTTTAATCCCTCCCACCACCAACAATGCTTGTTGCTGGCTTGGGACAGCATGCCTATGTGCTGTTGTGAAAACTAATCTCTCTTAAAATGCTTGCAAAGCCTGATGCATATCAGTCATCTGGACCCCCAGCTCCCTACCAATGGACACAGAAACAAGAGAAGGGCTAGTCTCTGGAATGCTTTTTAGATCATAAATCTCCAACCATACTGAGGAAGCAGCCTCTCCCTTGGAGATGGTAAATTGATTTGCCTAAAACCAACAAACAAACCTAATTTCTCTGAGCCCATTTCCCATTTCCCAAAGGCAACATATCCTGGAAAATAAAACAAAGGGAAAAAAAATACATTGATTCAGCACCTCCTGTATATGTGACTCTCTGTTAAGCACCATACAGGTACTACAGGGTCTCAAAGAAACCAAGACTTGGCCTCTGACTTCATGGAGCTTACATTCTACTTGGGGACATACAGAGCTGGATGAATACCTTTAGAGGCCCTAATGTGAAAAGATATGGTCCCTCCCATCCATTCACAGAACACAGAACAACAAAACAAGCTTATAGTGTAAAATACAAAACTTACGTGTTTGTAAAAATTCTAGATTTTCTGATTGTAAAATTCTGGACAACTTAATTGAACTGAAGATGACATTTTCTCATGTTTTTGTGCCCTTTTTTTATTGGTTCTTTAAGCATGAGCTTCACCTGCCTTCTAGTAATCCAGATGGGGGCCACAGCTATACACGCCACAAGATACAAGACTATGCCCACCAGACAATATTACAAGAAAAAAAAGGACACGGTGGGCTCCTGTGTAAATTTAGGGTTGTCAAGAGAAACAGAACCAGTAGGATGTATATGACATGAAAAGATATGGGCCCTGCCCCCTCATTTACAGATGAAAATTTTAAAAAATTACATATATATATATAGAGAGAGAGACAGAGAGAGAGAGATTCATCTCAAGGAATTGGCTTAAGTGGTTATGGGGGCAGCTGGGAAGTGTGAAATCTGTAAGGCAGGCCAGTGGCAGGCTAGAAACTGTCAGGCAGGAGCTGATGCTGCAGCCCACAGGTGGAATTTCTTCTTCCTCAGGGAAACCTCAGTTTTGCTCTAAAAGCCTTTCAGCTGATTGGATGAAGCCCACCCAGATTATCAAAGATAATCTTTACTTAAAATCAATTTAAGTAGATGCTAATCACATCTACAAAATACCTCCACAGCAACACCTAGATTAGTGTTTGATTGGATAACTGGTTGACACATAAAACTGACTATCACAGTCCCCTACAAAGGATGTAGTCATAAGCAGAGTGGATGATCAGACGAAAGAATCCTAGGATGTGAGAGCTGGAAGGGGAGTTAGGGATCACCAAGTTCAATCCTACCATGCACAGGGAAAGGGCCTACAGTGCTCGATTTGTACCAAATCTTGAAAACTAATTTTTCCAACCCAGTGCGTGTTTTACGTGAGGAATTCAAGGATTGTTACAGAGGCCTGGGGTCTAGATTCTTGATTAAGGCCTGAGAGAGCGGAATGTACACAAGTGTCCAAACAATATTTTTCAATTGGGTCACATGGGTATTGGAACTGGGCCTGAGGCTTAGTCCTACCCTTTGAGGCCAGGGTTCAAGACTAGCAGTTCACTGATATATCCCTGGGGCCTAGCCTAGTTGTGGCACGCAACAGGTTCTCAAAAGCGTCGGTGGAATTCACGTTTTGAATGAATGAATGGAATTCAAGTCAGTTGGACATGCAATATCCTGATTTTATCCATAAGAATGCAGACACAGAAAAGAAATATTCCAAGGGTGAAATATGGTGTCTTCTGAATTTCCTCATCAGTCCAATGGAAATGGTAGTATATTACCTATTTAATAGCTGTATTCTAAGGACTATATAGTAGTCTAAGGACTACTACTCTATGGACTATATTTATATTAGATAGATAGATAGATGATAAAGCATTTAATGCAGCACTTGGCATACAGTAGGTGCTCAATAAATGGTAGCAATTACTATAATCGACACTATTTCATACTATCCAACCCTACTAAATGCTGTTGGTGCCATGCCCAGATCAGTTTTACCAGCCACTGCACCCATCCCCCAACTCTGGGTGTCCATTGGTAACAGCACATCGCTGACCCCTTCTCCGGAGACTGCCTTCCACTGAAACAAGAGCTGTTTTCAGTAGGTGATTATGGTTCCCTGCCCCCAAAGGATAGCCCACAGCCAATGACTGACACATATGGATAAAGAGTTAGCCTCCATGCCTCAAGGTGGGACCAAGCTCAAAGCTCACAGTGATCAAATTGTCTCCAGCTGAGCTCACTTCCTGGCATCTCCCCTGCCCTATTCTGCCCCCCCCACTTCCTTTCTCCTGAGAGCATGCCCTCAATAAATCACTTGGATAAGAGTCCTTGTCTCAGGCTCTGCTTCTAGGGAACCCGACTTAAGACACAGTTACTTAGAGAGAGCTCTCTTTCTTTGCCTGTGCAATAATGAGCCATTTTGCTCATTGTGATTCTGATATTCAGATCCCTGGGTGAATCTCTGCCATATGATGTTCCTAGCCAGAAGAGGAAAATGCCCTTGCATTCGCACCTGGCACCTGGCTCATCCGCATCAGACCTCCCGAATCAGAGAGGATGGTGCACTGAGTCCTCTTTATCTCACGATTTGCCTAATTCTTCCCGGCCAAGTCTATCCAATTAGCCTAGCCCATTCTTTAAACCAAATAATCATACTATCAACAACCAAAGCTTGAATTCAGGGAAAACATTCACTCATTCATCCATCCATCCACAGTTATGCAGTACCGTCCATGTAGCCAGGTACTGTGCTAGGTGCTGGGGATGAAGCTACAAACATAGATAAGACATAGCACCTGCTCTCCAGGAGCTCACATTCTGGAGGGAGAAATGGACAAGTAAATAGGCAACTGCAATGACATTTGTTCCACGCTATCATATGATGCTGTGAGAATACACAGGAGAGGCTCCTAATCAGGCTGGAGGTGCAAAACAACTTGGTCTTCATTGTGGTTGACCTAAACAGAAATAAATAGAATGGATATTCCCTAGCACACGGCCAATCAGAGCCGTTTCTTCAAAGAACAAGGTTTTAAGATTTAAGTTTTAAGCACAAAGAATGGTTGCCTAGCGATGGACAGAACAACGAGACATAAATGCAAAGGACTCTGCTTGCTGTGTTATTACTGCTGTAGCTTTTTTCCCCGCTCAAATATTCACTTCCTGGGGTCCCAAAGAAAGGGCAGCTGAATTAGATGGTTTCTGTCTGGGGACTGGCTAGATCAGCGGCAATCAAAACCCAGTTCTCCCACCCAACAGCATGGTCAGGATGCAAGGGTCTCACTGCAGGCCTGCCTTATTGTTGCTTGTTCCTCCCATGCCACTCATCAATCTACTCCTGCAAGACATGCGGAGGTTATAGCATAACTATGAGGTTAGAAATGTTAATTGTTCTATGTTGATATTAGTGTGGCTGACAGTAATGGGAAATTAATTACTACTCTGTGCCTTCATGGTCATTTTCATTGCCCTATGGTGGCTATGTAGCTATTTGGCTATAGATGGTAATGACATAACACACAGCGGCTATTATTGCTTTGGCCATACAACTGCGGGGAGTCAGAAAGGAGGACGTGTTTGGGAGAAGCTGAGTCTTGATAAGCACTTTATTTTTTTTGACAATTTTCTTTTCTTTGCAGAGAGTTCTCTTTGGCTGCAAGAATGTAAAATCCTAAAAATAACCAGTGATTTGGTGATTCAAGAACTCCAAGATCTTATTCATAAGTCAGCTCTTTTGGTGATTATGTGCTGGGGCCTGAAAGATAAGGAGTGCTCCTAAATGCTTCCTACCACCCAGTTTCTCTAAATGCCTCCTACCACCCAGTTTCCTGAATTGTAAGCCTTGGGGTTGATCTAGATTCCACCATCTTTCTTATTCTCCTATGCCACACCTCCAGGCATTCTCAAAGCCCATCACTCTATCTCCTGAGCATCCCACTTTGTTGCCTCCTCTCTGTTCCTGATCATGGCTCTGGTAGGGGGTCAGTGCAATTGTCTCTTCCTGGGCTATTGATTTGCAACAGCCGCCTGATCTCCCACCTCTATTCTCAACTATTCCAATCCACCAATCATGTCATTCCTTATTCAAAATTCTCACGGACTACAGAATAAAATAAAAGCTTCTTTCCAAGGTGCTTCAAGATCTAATTCCTGCCCATCTTTCTAACTTCACCTCCTTTCACATTTCCTTCTAATTACCGATAGCCCTGCGTATGACACATTACTTCTTCTTCCCCAAGTACATCACTCCTTCTCATGCCTCCACGCCTTTGCATGTTCCGCTCTTACTCCCTGGAATGCCCTCATCCATCAGAGGCTGCCTCATCTGAGGGCCTTCCCTGACTCGTCAGGCAAACACGACCATATCTCTCTGGTGCCCTGGTGTTCTACCTCCAGCACAGAAACGACCACACTGTATTGTAATGGTGTGTTGGCTCATCTGTTTCCTCACAAGACTGTGACCTTCCAGAGGTTCATGAGGTTTTTTCTCCCTTTATTTTCCAGTACCTGGCATAGTGTCAGGCACAGGGCAATTATTTAGTATGTGCTGAATAAATGAATGAAGTGGTTTTCCTTTTCATGTGCTAGGATCTTCTGGATTAAAATCACAGATAAATCAATTACACTTTATAAGGATCATATGAGATGTTTTTATCAACTTATGGTCACAGTCACATAGTCACACCTGTTAGAAAGCCAGCCTCCCTTTCTTCATGGCCCTCACATGTGCTGTTCCCTCTGTTTGGAACACTCTTCCTTCCTCTTCATATGATTTCACCTTAACTGTGTATTCCTTAAATAAGCTCTTATTGAGCACCCTTCCAACCCCCATCAGACTAGGCTAGGCTCCCTATATATATTCCCATGGCATCTGCATGTTGTTTTCCCATTTTATTTATCCAAATTATAATTAGAAAATATTTGTCTAATTATCTGTTTACTAACTGTTTAATC
Source organism: Diceros bicornis minor (assembly GCF_020826845.1). NCBI lineage: Eukaryota > Metazoa > Chordata > Mammalia > Perissodactyla > Rhinocerotidae > Diceros > Diceros bicornis. The sequence goes on from NC_080748.1 coordinate 32,451,409, forward strand.
TACTAAATATTAAGCTCCCTGAAGGCAGGGGCTATATTTGCCTTATTCACCACTGTGTTCCCAGGCCTGGTATATTGCCTTGCTTATAGAGGGTATATGAGAAATATTCAAAAGAAGGAACTGAAAAAGTCCCCAGGGCAAGACATACTTTCGACATCTACTTTTACGCACAGATTAAAAGGTTACATTACTACACCTCTTTCCAGAGATAGGCTGAAGCGCACATTTTCTTGCATAAGATTTCAAGCAACACATCGAAACCTCATCAATTCGAACCAAGAGGAAAAGAGAAGAAAGATTCTTTAAATATGTGGTAAATTTCAACTTCAGGCATTTTTTTCAGGTCCGTTTTGTTCAACATCTACTCATCACCTACTATGTGCTAGGCATTGTCCTAGACACAGCTCTGGGTATATGAACATGAGTATGACATGGCTCCTGACTTTGAGACACTTAAAGCCCTTTGAGAAATGCCTGTCTGAAGATTTAATAAAGTTTTATTCACTTTAAACGCAATTTATTTCTTTAAATCATGTGGTCATCACCCCCAAGTTCTGTCTGGAATGTTCTTTCCTGCCTTGACCATTTGCTTAATTATTATTTCTCTCTCCCACATCAGAACCTTTGACTAAGATCACACCCCTCCTTTCCTCCTCTGTTCCCTCCCTTCCCTCCCCAGAAGCCTACCCTCATAACTCATTCTCTGTGCCGCTCTTCAGTTCCCCCAGGCCCCTCCCCATAACAATGTCCACTGCATCATCCTCTCTCTTGACTCCTATTCTGTGTGCGTCTTCAGGGCAGGGACCATCATTTTATTCTGTCTCTAGCGCAGTGACTAAGACATAGAAGACGCTCAACGATTTTTGTTGTTGTTACAATAAATGAACAAAACTAGTGTTTTTAACTAGACCTCCTGCAACACTATTTTTAATGGATTGTTTATAATTAGGAATACTCACTCCTACAGAGACCTAGACCCCCAAACTTCTTCAGTTTTTTTCCTGCAATCAACTAAGTTAAACATCCCCTAGTATATCCTATTTATCTCAGGGTTCTATAAGATTCAGCCATATGAAGTTACCATTTTTGTGCATCAAGAACAATTGAATATCAGCACTGCACAAGTCAACCTAACACTTAGCAAATCCACTCATTAATGACGGTGCCAAGGTGAACATCAAAGTGTCTATATTTAAATGTTCCAGATTCCAAATGAGAGGACTGTTTTCCTTATCTCAGTCTGGGTCTCCCTGGCTTATGTCTCCAAAGCTATTCAGAAGGTCTGCTAAGCCCACTGCTTCTTTCTTCTTCCTGACTGAGATCATAAATGCTTGGAGCACTCTGCAGAAATCATCTTTTTTACGATCATTTATGAAAGGTTAGCATTTCTAGCCAATTAGCAAAAGCCCAGCACAAAGTAGATGTACAGTAAATGTCTTTGAATGAGTACGAAGCAGCACAGTAGATATTACTCATATCATGGGGAGAGTCTCCAGTTGGTTGGGCTGGAGGGGCTTGTGGGATGGTGGTTTGGTGAAGCCCCTTCCTTTCTGGAATGAGAGTCACACTTTTGGCTATTTGCCTCTGGGCCTTTAATTCCATTGTCCTGCTCCTGTCCCATGTGGCCAACACCCCCAGGACCAAGCTGTCCTCTGAACTGTCTAATCCACAGCCGCTGCCTGAGGCTTCATTGCTCATGCTATCCTTTACTCCATTTCCCAAGCAAACAGTGTCATTGGCTCCCAGCCTCTTGCCTCATCTCCTGTCTATGTCTGTACTTTCACACTAAAATCTCACAACCAATATTTCTCTACCAGAATTGCCCTAGACTTCCCTCCTTAACGGAGACTGCATTTTCTCTGGGCATCTGCATCATCTTGGGATGTTAGGACCAGACTCCCAGCACAACCCTTACTAGTCCAGTGTACCTCTCTGCTATCTCCCAGCCCCAGAGACAGGGATGATTTTTCCCCCTACCAAAGTTCTGGGCAGAAAAGGGGATGGGAACACAGGCCTGCCCCCCTAAGGATCTTCCTTTTGCTACTAGTCAGGTTCAAACGTCATCTAACATTGGTCAAGACTCAGGCTCCACTCAGCTCCCTCCTCACACTCCATATTTCCCAAGCTTACCTGGAAACATGGAGGATGAGAAGGCAGAAGAGAGAGGTGAAGCCCAAGAGCCTGGGTGTTTTTCTTGGGTAAAAGACTGCTCTGGACAAACAGAAGCTGTGTATGGATGTGTGCTGTGCAGTTCAAGGCCACCACGGCTATGGAGACCAATGTCACTTTAGCAGGAGCTCTGACCTGGCTCCCGGGGAGAACTGGTTCCAGCTTTCCTCTGTAGGTATTATTATCCCTTATTGCCCGCCAGACAAATAAATCTCTGCTCCCATATCACAGGGTTTAACCTTCAGTTTGAGTCCTTGGTCTCTTCCCGTCTACCAGCTCCCACCTCCCTCCCAATCTTTCTTTTTCCTTGTTCTGTGACACCTGTTGAAATGCAGCACATAGAGTTTGCAGTCACCGGAGTACACCTTGTGATGGTGAGGTAATTGGATAATATTACCACCGTCTCAGAAAGTCTTCAAAACCATCACGAGGACGTGAGGCATTCCTCTCCTGGCAGATATCTCTGTGGTCAGATAAGACGATTGCTACATTCCATTCCAATCGTGTCATTCAGCCATTCTTCCATAGTGGGCACTTCCGTGGAGACACTGAGGGATGTGACAGTCCAAAGCACTCAGCTAAAAAGGAATTCCAAACATCGCACCCACACATCGGATTCTAATAATCAATCTGTTTGTATTCTGTCCATAATTCAGGGCTTAGGTTCCTCTCTCCATTTTTGTTTTTTTTCTCCTACCTTTTGGGAGTTTCAAAAAAGTCAAAGGCATCCTGTAGATGGTAACGAAAGTATTCATCACCAAAGAGAGCTCTTGTATATATAGCACAACTACTAATGTGTGTGGGTTTATGAGCTAGATTGCCTGGGTATAAATCTCAGCTCTGACAACTTTTAGCTTTTCAAACATGGAAAGGTTATTTAACGTCTCTGTGCCTCAGTTTCCTCATCTATAAATTGGGAAATACAGTAGGATGTACCTCACAGGTCATTGTGAAGATTAAATAACAATGTATATGAAGCACTTAGAACAGCGCCTGGCAAAGAGCTGACAAAAAATCTATTATGATATCATTGGTAGTAGTACTAGAAATAATGTTTAGTATTTGCCTTAGAGAAGGAGGCTTTCCTGTAGTGTTTCTCCTGTGTGAGAACTCACTGAACTCCTTGAATACGTCCCCGGACCCTCTTGAGCTCTCTGGACCTCTGAGAATCACTTGTTTAGCAGAGAGAGCCCCAGATCAGAATTCAGAAGACCTGGGACTTTTTGCGGCTACACATGTTATTCATTAACAGCTTCCCATGGGCCAGTCCTTGTACTAGGTTTTTCTCCTGTTACTTTATGTATTCCTCACACCAGTTCCCCAAATTGGCTATTATTTTCCGCATTTCACACAGGAGGAAACACGTTCAGAGAAGGTGAACGACTGAGCCAGTGCTATAGAGCAGAAAACACGGGTCTGTCTGGAGCCACTGTTAAAGCCCCGCCACGTGGTTCTATGGCAGGTCACTCAACCTCTGTGACTTATTTCTCCTGCCTGTTAAACTGGAATATTCCTGCCCTGTCCATCCTACAGGGGGAGAATCCAAAGAGAAAGTGTTTATGCAAGTCCTCTGTAAGACGCGAAAACGCAGCTGGCATTGGGACCATTACTCCAAGCGGACGGAAGCACCTGGACGAACAAGCCAAGGAGCTGCTAACGCTGCTAAGACACTAGACATTCCGCCTGCGGGCCTGACGCTGGGGGCGGGCACTCGGCTGAGTGGCAGGCGCCTAGGCCAATAGGGCTGCGGGAGGAGGCGGGGGCGGGGTTGTGAGAGAGTGAGAGGCGGGGCCAGGCCGGCCGCCCCGCGGAGGGGCTGCCAAGCACCGCGGCTTCTGCGGCTTTGTCAAATCCCAGAGTGGTCGCCGCGGGCGCCGGGAGGCCTGGCCTTAGGGTCAGGAGCCCGGCGAAACCTCGTTAGCGAGAGCAGCAGGCTGCTGGCGAAGTCACGACGCGGTGCAGACGGCCTCAGTGGACCGCAGGCTCGGGAATGCAGGTGTCAGGACAGTTGATCACTGTGATAAAGACCCCGGGGACCGGCCTTCTGCTCCCTCTCCCATTCCTGAATGTTCCAGGGGCAGGGATCGACCGGGAACAGGGAAGGCTAGAGAAGGAGCAGGGATGATTTTCCTACCGGAAACACATTTGCAGTCATCCAGAAGGAGAAATCCAGAAACAATGGGATACGGGGAAAGAACGACACCTTGATTCTCACATTTTGATACGATCCTTTCACTTCTTAGGGCTGCTACCACCATCTCTCACGTGTCTTATCGCCATAATTCCGACTGGATTTCCTGCTCCAAGACTTGTCCATTCCTGTCAGGCCCACTGCAGCCCAGAGTGATTGCTGCTAAGTGCTCAGGACATTCCCCTACACAAAACTCTTGTGGGATTTCCCATTGCCCTCAGGATAAAGGCCTAACACTGAACTTGGCTTTCAAGGCAGTGGAGGTTTGGGCCTCCTGATTACTGCTCCAGCCCCATTTGTAGACACCTTCCTCTCCCTTTCCCCAGTTAAGTGTTTGTGAGGTTAATAAATGGATGAATGAGTTATCTCTAGAATTATCATCAATATTATCAAAAGAGAAGAAGCCCTCCATGATCTGACAATGGACACCTATTGTGCTCAGTAACCACCTCAGATGGGGAAGTCAATTCTGCCCTGGAATTAGGGAAACCTGAAATCTAATTCTTGCTCAGCTGCTGATTTTACTGTGTAATCGACCACATGGTGCTTCCAATCTGTTCTTTCATTTATAAGTGAAGTCATGTTTCCTATTCTCTTATATTTTCACCTTTTCAAGATACTTCAAAGATAAATCTAACAGGACATGGCACTTTACCAATTCAAAGTATTATTAATATGTCCCATATTCCAACGTGCATACCATTAATTTGCTTTAAAATCTTTTTTGGGGCCATATAGAACCTGCACTTTAAATATAATACATAATACCTAAGGTTTATATTTATATCAGTCATGGATTTAAAGCACTCCACCGATTCTTTTTCCTATGGCTGGATCAAAGAAGCTGGCCTGACCTGTAAGCCTTGCCCACTTCTGCTCACCAATTATTGTACTTAACCGACGGGCCTAGAGAGAAGGTAACATAGAAGATGTCAACTAAAGAGTCCTGCCTGGATGAAGTAAAGATGGCTCTATCTCAAGGAAACTTCAAAAATTAATTCCTTGTGGGCCACATATAATGATTGCTTTCAGAGGAATTGGAATAGCATGTAAAATATTAGAATGTGGAGTCATGGGCTGCTGTAAGTCCCTGCTTGCATCATGCTCTTAATCACCGCATTTTCTCTGCCTTCAATGCCCTTTCTCAATCTGGAGTGCCTCTCTCTTTTTCTTCTCACAACCTTTCAATGTATATATACTTTTCACTTAGCTAGCTCTTGGAAAATACAATACATATTGAATGAGTGAAGGAAGGAAGAAAAGAAAGGATGGTGGCTGGAGGGTTGGATGGATGGATGGATGGATAGCATGAACATGAAGCCAGAAGATCTGGGTTCTTATTTGGATCAGCACAACCACCTTGTGATGTAAGTAGAGCAGCAATGATTGGTCCCATTTTACAAGTGAGGAAGCCGAGGTTCAGAAAGTTAAGTGACTTGGTTGAAGGCACATTGTGAACAAGTGACAGAACTGGCCCTTAACTCTTAGGACTTTTTTTTCCCCACAACGTCATAATTGTTGAAGGCAAGAAAGACTTAATTTCCACGTTTTGGGAAGGCTGAGAACAAGCCTTCTCTAGAGAAAAGAACATTTATACACCTGTCTACTTTGCCACCTCCTCCTCCTCTAAGCAAGTGATTTCAGAGGCAAGCCAGTACTCACAGGCTGACTTTAAAGACAGGTCTGAAAAGTGACAGTTGTTAGGAACATAGTAAGGAAGAACTAGACATCATGAGTGTCAGCCCATTTTTGCACAGACTTCTAATGGAAGACTCAGTACAGTTCTCTACTTATGAAAGGAGCCTGTTTCCATGGCAGGGGTGGAGCTGAGGGAGGAGAGTGTAAAATAGTAGAGTGTATTTTCTCAGAATCATTTCTCCAGGTACACTGAACAATTCAAAGGCAAGGGCAATTCAGTGATGAGGAGTGTGGCAGTGGGCGAGCTCTAAGAAATAGAACAACTCTTTAGGTCTCATCCAAGGGACAAGATAGATGAGAAACTTGGGCCTGAAAATGTTTCGTTGAGCTCATGAGCCTGCCCTATTTCGCTTGCTCTGGCTCACATCTCTCCATATAGACTCTGAAGCTAGACTTCCTGGTTTTAAACCCCGGCTCTACCACTAACTAGCTCTGTAATCGTGGGCATGATGTTTAACCTCTCTGTGTATTCTCACCTGTAAAATGGGTATAATAATAATTAATACTTGCCTTGTATGTCGTTGTAAGAATGAAGTGAATTAGTTTATGCTAATACCCTTAGATCAGTGTCTGGCACATCGTAAATGCTGTTGTCACTATCATCGTTACAGCTGCCTTTTGATAATTGAAACAGGGCATATACTTTTAAGACAGTTATTTTCAACTGGGTCAAGAAAAGGAGGAAAGAGTGGCTAGATCCACGGGGGTGCTTTTATACATTCTGCCCTTCCTCCCCATCTCCCATCCTCAACCTTTTGGAAAGTCAGACTCAGTAGGTCTGGGGTGATACATAGGCATGTGTATTTTGAAAAGGCAAATCTAAAATGCTTTCTTTTCCTACCCTCAACCTAACATCCCACCAGAACCCTAACTTTAAGGGGTTTCCCTGGAGAGTAAAAGATATTTTTACTTCATGAGGATTACCAGGGTTGTATAAGCTTGAGCAGGACATACACATATTATCAAGTCCATCCCCATAGCTAGATTGAAACTTACCCCATTTAGGATTCAAACTTCTTTTGCATTATGGGTGTGCAGATGAGCCCGCCTCATACTTACAGATGATATTATCACAATGATCTTCTTTCTGGGGACACCATGCCCTAGTAATTTAAAGTTTGACCATATAGTATTGTGTGCATTACTCTGCCACTGGCTTTTTTTACTTAATCTATATGGATATCCTTCCAGATTTATGCATGTTGATCTAACTCATTCTTTTTAATAGCTGCATAATATTCCATAATATGTATTTTCCAGGTTTTCTTCAGCCATCGCCTATTGCAGGAAATGCAAATTGTTTACTAGCAGATTTTTACCACTGGGCACTATGCTGCAATAAACACCCTTGCACATATATCCTTATATGCCAGGGCATTTTTTTTCTTTCCTCTTAGGATAGATTCATGAAAGTGTAATGATTGGATCACAAAGTATGTCCATTGGTAATTTTAGATGATATTACCAACAAAGTTGAAACACTTCACCAGTGCCCCTCCCACGAGCTTCTCCTGAGCCTGTGATGTGTCCTGTGAGAAGGGGGCAGACTGACCTAGAATACCTTCAAGTAGTTGCAGCTGTGAGTATGACAAGACTATGATTCATTGTTTGTGAAGTATTTTGGATTTTATGGGTCAGCTAAAACCTCATCAGATAACATGTGCCTGCCGTTTTCTGAACATAACTGTCTCCATGATGTGGCTGAATTTACCACCCACCATTGCATAGCCACAAGTATCAATCCACCTTCCACCCCTGCTCCTAGTTTTATATGATACCTGCTTGAGGGAGAGAGGGAGTGGGCAAAAATAAATGCAAAAAAAGGAATTGTGGGAGTGGGAACTCATAAACTCAACCCAGAGACCACAGGAGAGATGTCAGGCAACAGGATAGAATCTTTTTCCTTATTTTCATGCTATCTCTCTGCTCGGAAACATTTTTAGCGTAATTGCTGCTGACTTCTGTAACACCCTCCTGTAATCTCCTGCAAATCCAGTGGACTCTATGTTGTCATACTTCATCAGCTGTGTTATAATTCCCAATAACTGGCACACAATTGATGCCGTATCCCTGAAAAGCTGGCCCAAATAAATGGCTTTGGAGGGCTTAATGACAAATCAGGCGCATTCTGAATGGATTCTGAAAGTATTCTAAGTCAGGACAAATCCTCCCTGGAATCCAATTTGGCTGCTTCATTACCAGTTCTGTCTCCCACATGCAGAAAGATGATAAACAACATTGTGAAGATGGAGATGAGATTGGCTTTTGTGACCTAATGTTTCTGATGAAGAGGGAAGTACATGTTGTTAAAACGGGAAAAACGCACGCAACCCACTGGCAACAGATTATAACAGGCTTCATTTTGAACAGGAATCATTTGTGATTTTATTACTTCGGAGACAAAGACCTGACTGCTTCTGCATTTTATGGTGGTTTAATTAACCTTTGTGCACAGAGAACTGGTACACGTACTCCACGAACTAAAAGCCACTTAAAAAAATTGCAAGTTGCCAGCTATTTCTTGCAGACCCAGACCAAGACTCTGCAGGGGTGTGTAGAAGAGTGGTGAGAGCAAAAGTTCCCAGGCCAGTCTCTGGGGGATGAGCTCCAGCAAATGATTTAACTTCTCTGTGTCTCAGTTTCTTCCATTTGGAAAATGGGCTCATAGTAGTTTGTACCTAATTTTTTTAAGTGGCACTAAGAAAAACCAACAGATGACCAAAGGTGAGAGGGTGTATGGGCAAAGAGGGAAAGTGTAATTAATAAATCTAGCTCCAGAGAAATCACTAAGAACTGTTGGAGTTTGGCTATCATTTGAGGTTAATAAATGTCCATGGAAGGTGTTGGAATTGACAGAATAGTGTTTCTGTTCATGGCCTTTGGAGTTAGACAGACCTGGGTTTAGATCCTTGCCCTGCCACTTAGCAGCTGTGTGACTTCAGTTTCTTCATTTACCTTATGAGGATTCAGTGGAGGACTGTGTGTCACACAGTGCATACCAATACAATGGAAGGGTGCCATGCATGGCAGCTACGATTATTATTATGCTTAAACTATTGGCCACCATGTATCGAGTCCTGTATTAGTTTCCTATTGCTCCTATAACAAACTATCACAACTCTGATGGCTTAAAACAACAAAAATTTATTGTTTCACAGTTCTGGAGGCCAAAAATCTGAAATCAAGGTGTCAGCAGGACTGTGCTCCCTGCAGGGGCTCTGGAAAAGGATGAGTTCCTTGTCTCTTCTAGCTTCTGGTGGCTGCCAGCATTCCTTGGCATTCTTTGGCTTGTGGCTGCATCACTCCAATCTCTGCCTGTCTTCGCACTGCCTTCTCGGTGTGTGTCTAATATCCCTCTGCTGTTCTCTTGTAAGGATACTTTTGATGGTATTTAGAGACCACCCAGGTAATTCAGGATAATCTACTCATCTCAAAATCCTTAGTTTAGTCACACTGCTAAAACTTTACCATATAAAATAACCTTCACGGCCTCTAGGGATTAGGACTGCTATCTTTGGGGGCACCACTCAGTCCACTGCAACCTCTTACCATGTGTCAAACTACCCTGTGTTTCTAGATAGGTTTCTCATTTCTAGTTGAGGGAGGGAGGAAATTTGAAGTGAAGCAACCACAACTTCATTTAACCAGAATTCTGAGAGGAACAGGGAGTATCTGTCAATCAAAAACAAAGTAAAGATTTTGTTTTTGTGGTACTGGGTCATAATTTCTAACATAAACAATGATCCTACACAGGTAACATAACTGAGAGGCCTAGACCCTGGATCCTGGACCTGAATGGCCTGGTCAGCTCCCACCTGTACCTTGTATATTAGGTGTAACCTTGGGAAATTTGCTTAACTTCTCTGTGCCTCAGTTTCTTATCTGTAAAATGAGTACAGTTAGAGTACCCACCTCCAGGGGTGACTGTGAGGACTAAAAGGAGCCCAGCTCCTGGGAAACTCTATGTGAGTGTTAGCTGTTCTCATGCATTTCTGTGCATGTAGAGGGAAAAAAGATTGGGGATCTGGTAGAACACTTGCTACACTTCTAAAATTAGAAATCTCCACTATCTTCTTTTTTTCTTCTAATTTCATTACTTGCTTCTAAGAGCATTATGCAGAGAACATTCTGGTTAACTAAGAATCCTGGTTATCAGGACACTCAGGAATTGAGATTTCCTGTGTAATTATGCACACTAAGAATGTGCACTACCTAAGTAGATGTATGAAAGGGCAGAGCCAACTTTGTGGGGATTGAAGCTTATATAATATGGGGGCCTTCTTGATGAAAAGGAACACAAAATCACAAATGTAAAATTAGGTACCAAAGTGAATATTACTTACAATGAGAAGAGAAAGGACAACAAATCACTGGTTCAATCACTGGTCATGGAAGGCAAATGAAATGCAGATTCCAGGGGCTGGCCTGTATATGGTGATGGTCTAGGTGGTTAAGAGCAGTGACTCCGAAAGTGGTCTTAGCAGAGTAGATAACCCAATTGACAGTCCTCTCCTGGACCAGGGGTTAATGAAATGAAGTCCAGAAATCAATAACGGAGAATTATTACATGTAAACTAAAGACAATTTATTTTCCTTTTTTAAGACTACACAGATAAAGAAATTTACAGATATGTCTGAACCAACGTTCTGATTTGGGATCAGGAAAGTACAGTCCTGTGTATCCTTTTAAATTCTTATCCTTCATCTAGAAAAGGATTCTTCTTCAGATCCTAGGTCTTATCTGGATGGAGAAGGGAGCCTGGAAGTGTGGGCCTGGGCATGCCAAGATTACAGTGCCTTCTCCTTCTCCCATATTTCTCTCGTGCTTGAGTTTTCAGGTGCTCTGTGGCTGGGAGAGAAAGTATGTGTTTAAGAATTTGTGTTGTGGGTCCTGACCCCCTGGGCTTCTCAATATTGGCTGGACAGCTTTGGAAGAGCTAAGGGTATTCTATAAACTATTATCCTGCACTAGGAACCGCTGGAACAGAGGCAAAGTCTGTTTATATCTCCATCTCATTTATTTTTCTATCTATCCTCCTCACCTATCCCCACCTCCCCCCCAATATTCCAGAATCCTACACAGATACCAAGTTAAGAAATCACTCACTAATTAGGATCTCTGAAATACCCCAAAAGCATGAATAGCTAATGATAATGAAATTTTGGATACTGTGACAGGAAAGAAGCAGCTCAATATGGGGGGCTGCGGGGACAATAAGCTTCCAGGCACTTGCCAAATGACTCAAAAGCCATGCCTGCCCACTCCTCTTACTCACTAGGCCATAGCTGCTCTTGGAGATAAGCTGACCCCTATATTGAGCGGAGCTGCTGGGCCAGCTTTGCCAGGCGCCGTGAGGGCGACATGCCCACACCAGCCTGTCCACACCTCCTCCTCAGCCAGAAGCTACAGAACATGGAGGAGTATTGTGGATTCTGCTATGGGTGAACACAGATCTAATGCTTCCTGAAGTCCGGGGTTCATCTAATTGGTTTAGGGACAAGCAGAAAGGTAGGAACAAAACTGGCATCTGCTCCTTGGTGATAAATGAAACTTGATTCTGCTGAGTGAGTCAGAGTTCTATCTTGTTAACCAATATATGTAGCAGCCATTTATTCAAATATTCATTTAATAAACAGTTCTTAACAAACAATGCCAGGCACTTTACTGGTAAAAGATACAAAGAAAAAGTTCACAAGTATAATTATAAAAACATATGAGTACACAGGAAATAATACAGTATAATGTGATAAGTGCTGTATTGGAAGATAAATAGAACTTTAGGGAAGCCAAGAAATAGGAATGATTAATTGTGTGTGTGTGTGTGTGTGCAGGCACATGCACACGTGCACACGTGTGTGTAGGGGGTTTTCATCCAAACCAGAGAACTTTGATTTTTTTTCACATGTAACCTCAAGATCCAAGTGTCTCTTGCCAGTAACAGCCCTTTTCCCAGTAAGAACTAGCTTCCCCCTCCCGCCTTCCCATCAGGGTTACTTTCTTCTAATGTATTTTGAGTGAAAGGGGGTCATCTCACATCCCTTCCCGAGGTGAGGCTGCCCACGATCCAGCCTTCTCCCCACTGTAGCCTATTCATAATGGCCGCTCACAGCTCCTATGATTGCTGACCTATCCCTCCTTCCCCTCTCACTGGACAGTGTCTCCATTCTTTCCCAAAGCTCCGCTCAATCAAAGCTGCCATATGGAACAGACCGATGGAAAGGTTAGAGGTTATGGAAGTGGTCACATGATAGTGAAGAAGAGAAACTATTTAAAATAGAAAATCAAATAGAAAAGAAACAAATAAATAAATAAATCGAATCAGACTAGGTCACTCTCTAGGTCATTCTCATAAATCAAGACCACACCCTGATGCCTTTTCCTTTGGGAAGCTTCTCCTCTAGACAAGGAACAGCAGCAGTCACTTTGGTGGTGTTGTTAAAGCCTTTAGTTTTCACCCCCTTAAAGGTGAGAGGTGCAATGAAATTAAGTCTTGTAGACCTGAGTCTCCTAGGGAGCCCCCTCATCCAAGAAGGTCTGAGGAGCCATTTGGAGGCCAGGGGAGGCAGGTCCCAGAGAAGGATAGCCAACTGGGTTGACGTCTTGCATATCTGTCAGTCAGGGAGTGTGTCCTGGACAGATTCCTTGAAGTACCGTGGATTTGGTGTTTTCTCTTTCACTTCAAACTTGTGATTCTAAGCCGTGAAAGAAGCCCTGAAAGGATCAAAAGGCTACTGCAATTACAGCCGTCTCCAGCTTTTGTGCGAGTGGCAGCATTGGTATATGCACATCCCACCTTCTCTCCCAGCACTGGCTTCATCTATTTGCCAACTCAGCCTGGCCAAGTAGCCTGGTCCCGGTGCCTCAGATAATTCAGAATGAGAACAAAGGATGATAAAAGAAGAAAAGAAAAAGAAAAACTTGCTTTGGTTTAAATGACCTAAGCAATGTGAAGAAAAATTTTTTCTTTAACTTAGATCATCCAGGATTTAGGTCATCTTGAATGCCTTCTAGGGATTTTTTTTCCCTCCTGAAATGCTCTTATAGATCATTCTAGCCTATTCCGGGTCAATGATTTTGGCCCCAGCAGCTGTTGCCACTTGGGCTCCACAGTCGTGCTTAGGCATCTACCCCTTTCTTTGCTTTCCTTGTCCCCTCGTGGCAGATCTTTGCGAAGCTGTATTGCTGGCTAGAGTCCCCTTCCCCAGCACTTGGCAGGAAGGGGCTCTCCTCTAAGGCAACCCTTGGGTTCGGGCACAGTAGTCCCCTGGCTGCCTGCCTGGCAAGCATTACTGCCAGTACACGAGGCCAGGGACCACACTGGGTTGAGTGAGTAAGAATGTTCATGGTAGTACTCAGCATCTGGGCTGCAGTTCACCATCTGGGATAGAAAGATAAAATAGAGCAGCCTTGAGCAGAATGAGGGTGCACTATCCGTGGAGACTCAGGATGTGTCAAACAGCCTCCTAGGGAAAGGGGATAGGGAGATATCGGGAGCAAGAATGTTGTTGCTTACGAGCTGTAAGAATCCACAGGAATTCCACTGTGGAGAAATGAGCGCACAGAAAGAAACCTAAACCAGCAAGAGATAATGAACCCAAAGTTCACAGACCAATAGGCAGCAACTTCCAACTCAAAGCCACCAGCCCTGCTTCTGGTCTTCACTGATCTCCCCCTTTCCTGAACTCCTATCACATTTTCCATCTTTATTACAAGTTTTGGCATTTATACCATACTCTGTCTTATGCTGTTTCCCAACTGTGGTTTCATGTACATACATTGTCTCTTCCCAACTTGAATATAAACACCTGGAGGGCAAGACCATGCCCGAAAACTGGCAAAAACTATGAGGGAAACCAATTTTTAAAACTTGTATATTTACTATAAGAGAGACAATACAATCGAGTCATTGTATTGTGCATGGAAGTAAATTAAATAATAGTTATTCTAAAGAAGTAAACTGGCACTATGAAAAAGCAATCTCTACCTAATTTCCTGGTCCAAAAATTATTTTAAGGTTTTTAATAATAGAAAATTTTAAATGTATGCTAAGTAGAGAAAATAGTTTAGCTAAACCCCATACAACCATCAGCCAGAGTCCAGAATTTTCAAGTTTTCACTACTCTTGTTTCATTCATTCCATTTTTACCCAGAGTAATTAAAAAATTGTAATCACAAATGCAAGATATGTTACTTACCCCTATATACTTCAGTATGCAGCTCTAAAAAATATGGACGTTTTCTTTCATAACCACAACGCTTTCATCAACCTGATTAGCATCAACTTAAAATGAACAATATTTCCTGGATATCACCTAAACTTCCCTGACTGTTTCCAAAGAGCAAGAACATCATTTAAAAGAAGGTCTATTTCTCAACCTGTCACAGGGAGTCATGCTGGGAACTGACAAGGGAAGGCAGTGATTAAATTCAAAGTCAATTCTTGCCTGGCCATACTAGCAAATTCTGAGAATCATAGTCACAAGCTCAAAGCTGGTTACTCTCTGGCGTGACTGTAGGACTAGCCCAGAATCCAGCTTTCTGGAGAGAGACTGTTGGGTTCCAGACGGCTAATGCTGTTTAGAGGTGTATGTGTGTGTCTAGCATAGGGGCCATCTTTGGGGCACTGAAGTGGAAATAGATTTTGGGGGCTTGTGATGGAATTCAGGGGAGCTATGAATTTAGATGGAAAAAAGGGATACATCTTAAGTTTTTATTAACCTACAATGGAAATGTTAAATTTCTTTCAACTATAAATATAGGCAGCAAACCACAGAAGTATTAGTATCTGTGACATTGTCACCAGTAGAAATGAAAATATTTTAATATCACATTACAGCTGTTGCAGATATCTTCAAATATTGTGAATACTCATTATTACTTTGAAATTATGTTAATTATTTTCCTAACTCTAGATCTTGTTGTATGTCAATAAGGAAGCACGTATATTACTATATCACAAATTTGTTTTATTTTTTTACTATTTGGATAACTGAGTTTTGATATACTTGATTTCCTTTGTAGTCCTGTGTATTTTGTTTTACACATTTTAAACCAGTGTTCTGAGAAAGAGGCCAGAGGCTTCACCAGACAGCCATAGGAATCCATGGCACAGAGATAAAGAACCCCTGGGCTCAGGGCAGCTTGTTTGAAGACACCCAGAAAGCCTAAGAGCTGGGATGCTGTGAGTGATGTTTTGGGGAGAAAAGAGAACTACCCCTTGACTAGTTCACCAGTTTCTTGAACCCTGAACATAATAACCAGAGATGGGGAATCAGCCCCTACAAAACCCCAGAAGTCGCCGCAAGAGCCATATGAAGGCCCATCTCCAAAATGACATTTCTCCTAATGCTGGCATATGAGTCACAAACTTTGGCCAGCTCTTCTGAAAGGAAGCTTAAAGTCCTCTAGAGGCAGAGCACTATAAAAATCTAAGGTATTAATAGAATTCCTCCCACCTCAAGGCTGCGGATCCTCCCACAGCCTCCCTGACAACACATTGGGCATCCTCCCAGGCTGACTGTGTGGGGAGGACGGCTGGAGACAGAGCTCAGCTCACAGCTTGAAGCCGATACTCACTTGCTGTCATGAACAGGGCGAGACGGAGGTAAAGTGATGTGCCTAGACTCCCTTTTCTGGAAAATGGGAGCAATGCCACTTGCCACCTACCTCACAGAGTTTTAAGTCAATCATCTCAGCGTATATGTTAACTCCTAGGAGTGTCACATCATATCATGAAAAAGTTACCAAGCTTTGCTAAAGGCAGAGGATAAAAATAACCAGCTATTGCTGGGATCACGTAGACTAATACTCCTTACCTGCAAATTCATTGATCTTGTTTCCTTCTCACTGCCTACTGTCTATCGGCATTATGCAGTGAATTGCATATAACTGCCTTATATAGTAACCATATCTTTAAATTTTCCCAGCAAGGAAAAAGATCTTTTGCAGTTGTTTTTGCTTCCTACTGCCACAGCAATTTATCAGCTCTTGAATTTCGCATTCACCTTTGGTGTAGCTTTTGGCAGGAGTATGTCAACAATGATCAAACATTAAAAATGGCTGGCCACCATTCACATTAGCTCCAAACAGGAAAGGACCCACATGTTCATCAACAGTAGAGTGAATTAAATAATGTGAGAATGAATGAACTATTGCTACTGGCAATAACATGTATCTATCTCACAAATGCAAGGTTGAGGGAAAGAAGCTAGACAGAAGACAGTACACATTGAATGATTCCATCTACAGAGTTCACGTACAGCCAAATTGAGCCTGGGGCATCAAAAGTCAGAGCAGTGGTTGTCTGTGGATGCCCAGCAGGGACTAGAAGACATAAAGGGGTTCCTGGGGTGCTAGTACGAATTCTGTTTCTTGACTTGGGTGCTGGCTACTTGGATGTATTCATTTTGTGAAAATTTATTGAGCTGTACACTTATAATTTGTGCACTTTTCTGTGTATATGCTAAACTTCAACAAAAATTCAGAATTAAAAAAAAAGACATGAACAGGGTCCCAAAATATTTTTTTTAATACACCCTCCTCCAGAATACATACCTTCTTAGAGAACTGAGGCTATCTGAAAATATTGTGAAGAAATCTGAAATTCTTAATTGGGGTTTCTGGTAACATGCAAGTCACCAGAAAATAAGCTATCCCACCCACCACCCCACCCCCCAATTGGATTATAATTCTTTTTTTTTTTTTTAAGATTTTATTTATTCATTTTTTCCCCCCAAAGCCCCAGTAGATAGCTGTATGTCATAGGTTCACATCCTTCTAGTTGCTGTACGTGGGACTCGGCCTTGGGTTGGACGGAGAAGTGGTGCCTTGGGGCGTGCCGGGGATCCGAACCCGGGCCGCCAGCATCAGAGCGCGCACACTTAACCGCTAAGCCACGGAGCCGGCCTTATAATTCTTTTTATTGACATATTTGTTCATCTTAAATGACAGATATCATAAAGCCAACTGTGATGTGTTCTAATGACTTGTTAAAGTGACCTTAAATAAAGTGAGCAATGAGGAAGACGGCCTTACCAGGAGCTTCTCGCCAGGAAGCAGGTGGCCGTGTGGTTTTGCCCTGATGAGGGCACCCAGTCAAGCTGATGCAATAGGGGCTGAAATCTGCTCTTGCTCAGCTCCCAGTGTAGTGCATGCAGCAGGAAGAAGGGGAAACTTCTCATTGGCCAGCCCAGAGAGGGCATTTTTTCCTAATTGGTAGACCCACACGGGTACCATTTTATAAGGAGGACTAAGTAGGGGTGCAGCCCTGCTACTGTCCCCCACAGGGCCCTTTCTTCTGCTCCTCACTGTTGATGTGGAGCCCTGTCCCTCCCTCCTCCAGTCACCTATGTTCTTCATTCCCTGTCTTTACGTAGGAAGCCGTTGGGAACCATCTTCTTTCTTGTGTGTACCCCTTTCATCCCACCCCACACTCCAGAGCAGAGCCCAACCCTAAGGCCACATGTTTCACTGTTTGCTTAGTAGGGGTAAAAGGTGGGAGCCCTGTCTTTGTGTCACTAAAACTCAGTCCTATCCCAATGCTGGATATCTAGGGGGAACTTAATAAACACTCTTCAAGGAAGAAACTGCAGATTCTCGGTATTTATTTCGCCCTTTTGCGTTTTTGTCTTTCCCTTATTCTGAGATGTTTATCCTGATTATCAGTGTGGTACAGTGGAAAGAGAGCGGGTATCAGAGTTGGATCTGGTGCCGCCAGTCGCCGGTCCCTTGTTAAACCCTGGGCAAGTTACTTACCTCCAGTTTCAGTTTCCTCCACTGTAAAATGGGGATGATCTTGTCTTCCTTGCAAGGGTCTGGGGAGGATTATATAAACCAAATGTATGTAGCTCCTAGAACAATGTTTGCACATGGCGTTGCACGTTCATTCATTTCCTCACTCACGTATCTGATAAACATATGATAAGCTTAGAATAGATGCCAGGAACCAGGCTAGCTCCAGTCATGCAAAAAACAGGGTTCCCACCCTCATTGTGCTCAGAATCCTGTGGGGGATGTATTTGTAATCAATAAACACACAAAAAAAATTGTTATGGATACTGTAATAAAATATATACAGGGTTATCTATTTATCTACCCAGGCGTCCATTCTTCTATCTGTATCTGTATGTAATAGTAAGTACTCTATGTGTTTGCTATTATTACCAATAATAATATTTTAACCCTATACATACAGAGAAATGTATGCTATAAAAATTATAACTATGTCTTTCCTGTCGCAGGGTGCAGGGACTTGGCTCGTGGGTCTCAGAGATCCGAAAATTGACAGCTTCTCCGCGCCGCAGCGGCTGCACGGGGCGGCTGGGCGGCCAGCACGATGCCACAAAATGAATTTACTGAGTTACACTGTGAGTGCTATGGATACCATTTGGATTACCAAGAGTAAAAGAGAAAGAAGGAAGGTTGAGAAGCTCATGAACGTTCAAAGAAGGCAAAAAAGATGATGAGTCTGAAAGCTGAGCTCTACCATGAGCAGCGCCATGCTGAGAAAATCCAAATGAAAAAGACTATCAAGATGCATGAAGAGAGAAACACCAAACAAAAGAATGATGAAAAAACTCCACAAGGAGCAGCAGTCCCTGCATATCTACTGGACAGGGAGGGACAGTCCCGAGCTGAAGTACTTTCCAATATGATTAAACAAAAACGAAAAGAGAAAGCTGGGAAATGGCAAGTCCCTCTGCCCAAAGTTCCTGCTGAGGGAGACACAGAAGTATTAAAAGTTATTCGAACAGGAAAGACACAGAAGAAAGTGTGGAAGAGGATAGTTACTAAAGTCTGCTTTGTGGGAGATGACTTTACTCGAAAACCACTTAAATATGAAAGATTCATTAGGCCAATGGGCTTATGTTTCCAGAAGGCCCATGTAACGCATCCTGAACTGAAAGCCACCTTTTGCCTGCCAATACTTGGTGTAAAGAAGAATCCCTCATCCCTACTATATATAACTTTGGGTGTTATTACCAAAGGTATTGTCATTGAGGTGAATGGGAGCGAGTTGGGCCTCTTGACACAGGAGGCAAGGTTATTTGGGAAAATATGCCGGGTTATCAACAATCCTGAAAATGATGGATGCATAAATGCAGTCTTACTGGTTTGACAGCAGTTTCCTACAAGTAACTCCTTATAATTATTGAAGACTACACGCCAGTCAGGAAAACCACCATTTCTGTGATGTTTCCGAATGCCACCAAACAGCCTTACATGTCTGCAGTCATCAAGAGAACTATTTAGTCTATTGTAAAAAACGTTAAAATGACCCAGTTTTACCAAAAAAAAAAAATTCACTATATACATATATAGAGATGTTTACATTAAGATTATTTCTGGGGCATAGGATTTGGAGTTTTTCAACTTCTTCCTTGAACTTTTCTATATTGTTTGAAATCTCTACCAGCAGCTATCATTTTTAAAAAACATTAAAATACTGAAAGTTTTATGAACTAAAAAATTTGAAAACCTAGACAAAATGAAAAAATATTAAATGCCAAAATTGGCATAAGAAATAAGGAACTTGAATGGACCAATAAGTTTTAAAGAGATTGAATTGCAATTGACAACATCCCCTCTCAAAAAACTCTAGGCACAAATGGTTTTTTAGGTGAAACTCCTGAGGAACAGTAAATTTCCATCTGCATTGTAAGTTATTCCAGAAGAGACAAACCAAAAGCTGCCAAGCTCATTTAATAATATTGGTATAATCAAATGAACACAGCATAAAAAGAAAGAAAGAAAACCATACCCTCTTTCTCTTATTGAAGTAGATGAAAAATCTTTTAAAATATTAGCTAATTAACTCCAATAATATGTTTTAAAATAACACAGCTTGATTAATGAATTGTTCATCATTAAGATTTCTGCCAACATAATTCAGAACATTAATAGATTACATTTTTAAAAATCTCGTGATAATTTCAATTGATGAAGAAAAAGCACTTGACAAACTCTTTACTTATTTATGACAAAAACTTTTAGCAAACTAAGAGTAGAAAAGGACTTCTTTAATTCTCTTAAATGGATGATGGTTATATTCCAAAACCCTCAGCAAATATTATACTTAATGGAGAAACTTGAAGTGCATTCCTGTTAAGACTGGAAATAAGACAAATATTCTCATAGTCAGAAACCACTGTAAATTACAACCAATGCTATAATATTGGAAGTCCTGGCCAACGCTGAAAGAAAGAAAGAGAAATAAAAGGATTGGAAAGAAACAAATTATTGGTTTTTGCAGGTGATATACTTATCTACTCAGAATAACCAATATAGAATCAACAGGTAAACTATAAGAACCTGGTGGATATATGATCGAATTATAAGACCATTTCCAACAGCAAACAATTAGAAAATGTTATTAAAAAACAAGATACCATTTACATAGCAACAACAACTGAAAAAAATGTCTGGTACTTAACATAACCAAGAATACATAAAGCCTCCTTGAGAAAACTTAAACATTCTAATAAAGAACATAGAAAAAAACCTGAGTGAAGAGAGACATTCCTTGTTCTTGGATGAGAAGACTTAATATTGTAATGAAATCTTTTCCCCACATTTATCTAGTAAACAGAATGTAATCCCAACAAAATTCCAGTTAGATGTTTGATAAATTTATTCTAAAAATGTGTCTGATGTTGAGGCAGTAAAGAACTTCTTAAGCAAAAACGTCAAAAAACCATATGGTATAAAATTGATTTTTGAGTACCCCAGAGTTAAGGATTTCTGTTATACAAAGGGCACATGGATAAAGTTAGAAATGTATTTCAAGGTGGGAGAAGAGCCTTTAGAATGTTTCAATTGGACAAGAGATTCCTATTTAGAATATAGAAGAGGAACACAAATCAAACAAGAAATCAAATCAACAA
The DNA here is from genome assembly GCF_020826845.1 of Diceros bicornis minor. NCBI lineage: Eukaryota > Metazoa > Chordata > Mammalia > Perissodactyla > Rhinocerotidae > Diceros > Diceros bicornis. The sequence continues at coordinate 32,472,350 of NC_080748.1, forward strand.
GAAAAAGAGAGTAACCTCAATACAAAAATGGGCAAAGTATACCAACAGGTACTTTACTGAGCAATAAATTCAAAAAGCTAACGAGTCGTGTAACTCAGCAAATTAACATAACAACGAGTTATAATTTTATACCTGTTTGACTGGAAAAAATTAGAAAGCTGAGTTCTACCCCATGTTGGCTGATATGGGGATATATCCTGCTGCTGAGAGTAAGGATTGGCGCACCCATTGGGAACCACAATCTGTACATTCAGGCAAAGTAAGTAAACCTGTGTCCTATAAGCTGATGAAATTGAAAAGAGGATAAAGAAATAATAGGAGTAGAGAAAATAACTGGCTTAATCAACTGGGTAGATTCAGGTGACAGTGCCCAAGATGGAGGATGGAGAATGAAGAAGGAGAAGGAGCTGGTTTGGGGATAAAGATGATGTTTTCCATTTTGGACCTGTTAAGAATTTGTAATTCTTATTATGGGATACCCTGATGGAAATAAAGGTACTCAATAAATTTTAACTTCTCTGTCATCGAATAAGTTCCCTTTTTCTTCTGTGTTTAGGAAAAATTGAAACTTAATTTGTAATTTTCTCCAACTTAAATTCTGTTAGTTTTTATAGTTTAAGGACCAATGTTTCTATTAACCTCTTCTCGATAATAAAAGAATGAATAGATAACACTGATTTTTCAGATAATCAAAACTTTTAAGCTATACTTAGGAACTGAATGGGAAGATAGCCCTACTTTTTCCAAGTCACTGAATGTCAACAATCTGGGGTATGTTTTTTAAAGCGAGGTAAAGAATGCTTAGGAGACATCATTTCAGACTGGAAAGCTCATGTATTTTAGTGCCCGAAGACCTGAATTTAAATACCAGCTCTATCGCCAGCGAGCTATACAGTTTTGGGCAAGACACTTAGCCTTTCGATAAATGGGACTAATAATAATTACCTTTCAGGAATGATATTAGGATTGAATAAAATCAAATAGATTAAGTGTTGGATATAGAGTAGATGTGTCATAAAGATTATCTACCTATTATTATTACTATTATTACTATTTTATCATACCTTTGTAGATCTTTACCTTCAATTCTTATTTTATTAATTCTAAATTTCACAGAACAGTCTACTTCAGCACTGTCTGATAGGAATATAATGCAAGCCACATATGTCACTTAAAATTTTTTAGTAGTCATGTTAAGAAAGTAAATAGAAACAGATCAAATTGATTATAATAATATATTTTATTTAATCCAACATATACAAAATATAATTTTAACATGTGACCAATATAAAAGTTATTAAGATATTTTACATTCATTTTTTTTGTATTGTTTTCAAAATCGGGTGTCTATTTTATACTTAGAACACATCTCAATTCGGATGAGCCACATTTGAAGTGCTTAATAACCACGTGTGACTCGTGGCTACTGCATTGAACAACACAGGTCTAGATACATTGTTTTAAATCCTGCATTATTTAAACATTCTCTTTAAAATCAACAATTTCCTTTGTATCATTCTCAGATAATGAGTGTTTGACTAAGGAACAACATGGCATTTTTTTTCCCACTTCAGTCATTGGGAATGGAGGTTTCTTTGGAATAGCCATAGGCCTTTAGTGCTTCTGGCAAGACGTCTTTGCAAATGCTCCCTCCTTTCCCTCCAATCTCTGGAGCCAGGCTGAATGGGGCCTTGGAAGGATCCCTTGAACCCAGAAGTCCATGGAATAATTTTGGCTGTACCTTGAGGGGACTGCAGGTTTTCCGACTCTTCTCAGGTTTCAGAGTATTAATTTGAAAACAAATCTTTTTCCCTCTCGGACCTGGGAAGATCCAAACTGCACCAGCCATTAAAGAAATGGGAAGGAGGGAAGCAACTTTTTCCATTTGGGGCTCACTCACGTTCCAATGCAATCAAGCAGAACATTTGTTCTGTTTGGAACTGCTTTGGAATGAGACAGAAAAGAAAAATACATATTGCATAAGCTTATGGTAACCACAAATTAACACTACTTGAAACAAATGAATATGTACAAAATTATTACCTTTCTCTATAATATCTAATGGAATATCCTGCTTTGGGTGGGAGAGTGACCTGGTGACTTCTTTCAGATCCATTTTAAGTGTATTATTCTCTAGTTTTGTAAGTGTATTATTCTCTAATTATGTAAAGTACCTTTTTTTTATTGTGGTAAAAACACATAACATGAAATTTACCATCTTAACCATTTTTAAGTATACAGTTCAGTAGTAAGTATATTCACTTTGTTATGAAACAGATCTCCAGAACTTTTTCATCTTGTAAATTTGAAACTCTGCATATATTAAACAACTCCCTTTTTCTGCCTCCCCCCAGCCCCTGGTAACCACCATTCTACTTTCTGTTTCTAATAGTTTGACTATTTTGGACACCTCACATAAATGGAATCAAACAGTATTTGTCTTCTTGTGACTGGCTTATTTCACTTAGCATAATGTCCTCAAGGTTTATCCATGTTGTGGGAACATTTTTTATAATAAGATTTTTTTTTTAAGTTTATTCTTCCAGATTTATCATTTTTTAAAACACATTTGAGTTTTTTCACCAGACTTTGACTGAGCAATAACTATATGCTACATGCTATACATGTGAAGCCTATTTTCATGTTGAGAAGCTAGAAAGCTGGAATCTTCAGTCTCAAGTTGATGTAGCCGTGGTTGGGACTTCTTAGAGACTTACTAAGCTCTAAAGAACATGCCAGGGAATATACAGCATTGTTTCTAATTTAAATTCTGTCCATGCTCCTCAGCCAGGCACTTCATTACTTCCATGCCTCCTCACTCTCCTAGGGATGATTTGGGTCTACAAATTACAGGGAATACAGGTAAAAGAAAGCATAGAATATGTGTGTGGCCTTAAATGGAGATCAATTCATAAGCTCAATATTTCATGCTCAGTGATTTGGGTGGGACATACGCTGGCGATAGGGAGGCCGGCCAATGGCAAAGAATCCCACATCACCAGACTCTGTCCCTATCCTTTGTCTTTCCCATTCCCAACACTTTTGACATCTCCAGAGCAGCGGGGAATTCAGCCCTGCCATGTGTATCTTGGGTCAAAGAGAAAAAGCACAGAGCCCCAATGTGTGATTCCCAGCCTAAAAGGAACCAAGTGTCTTCTGATAAACAGCACTTGAGATTTTTTTTTTTTTAGTGAAGGCATTAAACTGACCTTCTTTTGAAATGGGCTAGATGGAGTAAACAAGGAGAGATCTTGTTTTCCTTTCACCCTGGAAAAATAACATTTCTCCCTTTCCAGCTCAGTACAGTTGACTGAATTGGAAAGGAATCTATTTTCTCTGGAAAGATTTATTTTCCCAACAGTCGTGTTTTTGTATATGTGTGTGTGTTGGCAAGAGGGGTTAGATTTTCCAGAACAAGGGTCGTCTTGTTCACAGTTTAAAGGGGCCCAGAAGTTGACTAAGGAATTTAACGTTCAGGAAAGCTTTTGCAGCCTTCATTAATGCCCTGTACAGACTCAAAAGCATCTCAAATTGGCCTGGATGTTAGGACAGGGAGGTGAGTGTGCTGGGGCAACGACTCTGTGGTACCATCCCACTCATCCAGAACAGATAGAAACATCTCTACTTTCTTCACCTCAGTCCTCAAGACATGTGACAATCAGCATCTGTTAGGAAGCATCTGTTTTACTATTTTTCAAGTAAAGACATTGTTTCCAAAAAAGTTAAACAATTTTTGAATAAAGCCATGTGGAAAAACTAAGAGTAGAATTATCTCCTCTCCCCACAACCGGACTTCTTTTCCCACCTGAGGATACATGTTTCAGGATCAAGCAAAGAAGATATAAATTCCTTTCTAGCCAAATTAGAGAGAAGACTCATAGGAATTATTAGGTGCCCCTATCGCCTGTCTCCTCTTTACTCAGCTTTACAAAGGACTGGCAGCACAATGGAAATTGTAGAGCAAATATCTCCTACTTTATGGAGAATTGTTTTCACTACTTTTAATTTTCTTGTACTGTATGCCAGGCATTAAAATAATATAAAATAAAATTGTATACTTTGGGATATTTTCTTGAGAACATTTCTTTGAGGGTGAGTGACCTACTTCTCATCAATTCAAAAAAAGTTGAAAATTTACGTGTACATATATTCTAACACCAGAAATGCAATGTATCTTAAGCCTCAGGTACTTTCCTCCAATTTTTTTGTTTCCAAGTCACTGCTTGCTGAGCTCAACTGACAACTTAGCTGAATTTTGCACAAGTGACTTTTCACTCAGCTGGTCTTTGCCTTGCCAGGTGTGGCTGGCCAACGTAAAAGAAAGGAAAGGTGTTTTTCCTTTTAGCACGAACGTTAAAACTTTTACCACATTTTCCATTGCCCAGTGCCTGTTTTTAAGGAAGCACAGAGCCACAAAAAACAGAGGAATCTGAGATTTCTCCTTTGTAGATGTTGGCTCCCAGCCTCTTAGTGCATTTAATTTAGCAAAAGTCCATGTAATTAAATGAGAGGAAACTATAATATTTCTTTGATGGCAAAATGGTTTCCATGAGGAGAAACTGGCTGACGGCGTCGACTCTGAAGTGTTGTTGGAAGGCTTCACAGCAGCTAGACGCCCTCCTTCAGTGCCCAGACCGTCCACATTCCCAGGGGCTGGCAGTACTCATAGGGCTGAACGGCTTTGCACTCAGTAAGTGTACGCTTTCCTGAGGCATTTTTAGCTTTTACAAATACGTCTCTATTGTGTACCAAAGTCCATGTATTTGGGATAATTGGAAGTTTCACTAATTCCTATTATGTTCTTTAATACCCATTTGAACATGGTTGGGACCAAATCTGGGCTAAATGGGTTTCACACTTATTTTAAGTTACCCAGCGCAGCAGCTCTAGAAGAATCAGCAGGTGTCTCTGGGAAAGACCCCAAAAGTTTTCCAGGGCAGTGTCCAGGCTTTTCTTCTCAGTCTGTTTTCCAAATATCTACCCCATGCTTGGTGTTAAATAAATATTAATTGGAAATGCTGACCATAAGGTAAAAGAAATAGAGGAGAGGAGAGAAAAAGGGCAGCTTGCTCACATTAGCAGAGGATAAAACAGGGTGATCGTCCAGTAGACCTGGACCTGATTCTCAATCTTCAAGTTATTCTTGTAGGGTCCCCACCAAGGGAAGCTTCTGGGCATTTCTCTGCCTTGTTCCCTTTTCTGATGCACCTCCAGTGGTGCCCCCTAAACTCTGCCCATTCATCCTTCCATCACTGCCCTTCCTTTCCCACCCCATAGCGCTGAGGGCCCTCTCAGGTAACTGCTTTTCTTGCCTCACTTCCTATCTCTTCCCCTCCAGCCAATGCCTCAGGAATTGGGGGAAATTAAAAACAGCTTCTTCACCAAGAAGCAGGCAATCTCTGGGGTGGAATATTACGTAAGGCTGGATGCATCTCACACTCTGGGTTTCTGCATGTAAGACAAGAGGCAGCTGCCTCAAGTTGTGAGAAGAAAGTTTAAGGTGGGATGTTAGAACTTACCACCTAATTGTCAAGGTGGATTGGTCACAGAAATGCAGTCCTCACTTGGCTTGTGGACAAGTTTAATGTAACAGAATGGGGTAAAAAGTGACTATCTTAGTAGCTGGCTTCAGAATTTCTCCTACTTTGATGAGCTGGCCTGATGTGAGGAGTTGATCAGGAAGCTTAGGCCCCAGGAAAGTTATGGAAGGAAAAGATAGAACAAAGAGAGGTTGAACTGCTCTGTGTAAGAAGATGAAAGTATAATACTTTTTGCTAGTGAGGGTTGGAGTAGAAGGGAGGGGAGAGTGTTGAACTACCTGGTACTAGGCCTCAGTTGATAGAAAAAAAATTTATACCATGTCAATTTTAATTGTTTTATTTGTTTGCATTGGTATGATATAAACTCCTCTAAGTCTTCAGTAAAGGACATAAAGTACTTATAAATGACAATAAAGTGCATATAAAGTCTCGTGTGTGTGTGTGTATGTGTGAAAATCAAGGGACCCTTCTGGATTTTCCACATCCAGATCCACATGTTAGAGACAGCCCACAGTGATATAGTTAATGATGCACAGAGTCGGTATTTCGTTGGGAAGAGCTGGAACTTGACCAGCAATATGAAAAGGCACACCTTTCTTGTGCATACGGAATCCTGGAGGCAAAAGGGATGCAAGGAATGTGAGGTAATTCATTTGAGACCCAAAGGACAGATTTTGTTTTTCTCTGATACCTTGGTTAACTTAAGAGCACGTTTCGCAAAGTAAGGGGAGTGGCTGGGCAGCCATTTACTGACTTGATTTGGGTCTAGTACTACTACCTTGGAAAAGAGACAAAACCAAAAGACATTTTAAACTTCTATACAGCACTTTGATTCTATTGTAGGAGATCCTGGCCTTCTTTCACAAAAATTAACAGATCACAGACATATGGAATCATCCAACTATGTTAACGTCGAGAACCCAGATTTGACAACGGCCATAGAGAATATGAATCCAACCTCTGGAACCAACTGCGTGGACTTGACCCCACTTACTTATGAGTGACCTTATGCAAGTTCCTTAACCTCCCTGTGCGTCAGTTTCCTCTTCTGTAAAATGGGGATAATCATAGTTCCTTGCTCGTAAGGTCCTTGAGAAGATTGAGTTAGTGTGCAGAAAGCACTTAGAATAGTTCTGGCACATTCAGAATCTGAATTATTATTATCTTGCTTTATCAAAGGAAGCTGAGAAGGGGATTATGTTAGGAAATTTATGTATATATCTCAATCCTCCCCAAAATAAATTTTCATAACAATGGGACATTAGTAAACCCATTTTCTCAGCTGAAGACCTCAGACCAAGGAAGATAAGTAAATTTTCCAAGGTCACACAACTGGTTAGAAGCAGGCGCCTTTATGGGTCATTTGTTATGTAACTTTACGCAGCAAAATTATAATTACTGATTATAGCTCACACAGGAAATAGTGCAGTATCTTACATAGTATTTAATAGAAATGGAAAAACCAAATAGAAAATAGCTATGTTAAGTGCCTTAGCTTAGCCACACACCATTTTAAACGGGGAAGTGTGGAATGAAATGAAACCATTACAGTTAATCCCTGAGCAGAAAGTACATGGAATAAGTCGTGTGGCTGAGCTGGCGTGTCTGCAGAAGTCTTCATTTCTCAATTTCTGGTCTGCTATTGCTTGAATTTTTAAAAACAATATTAAGAGTAGATGTAGCCAACATCTCAAATGTTAAATATATTCGTATTAGTTGAAAGAGAAACAATTTTTCTCCTTAAAGCTATGTCTAAAGCAAAAGTCACTTTCTCTCTTATGAAGCAGTTTGGGCAAGTCTGATTTATTGGAGGTTAGGGCTTTCACATCCCCCTTTGTGGCTTATAGCCTGCTGTTGATCACAGTTCTGGGGGGGGCTGGAAGGTTGGAGAGAGTCATTCTTTGTCAAGCACCTCCTAATGTCAGTGCCACGCTAGACACTTGGCATTCATCATCATTTCCAATCCCCATCACTATCTTCTGAGAGTGGTGCTCTTATCCTCTTTTTAGAGATCGGGAAACTGAGGCACACAGAGGTTAGTTAGCTTACTCATGTTTTCACAGCTGCTAAACGGGGCACCAGGCTTCAAACCTAGGACTGTTTGACTCCAAAGCCAACGCTCCTGTTATTCATAATTTGCCCCCGATTGGTTGAAGATAGCTCTAGATTAAATCAAATTCCAGGCCAGAGTGAGTTGTCATAAGACTTGAATCATTCCTTTACACGTGTATAAGAAAGAGGTAAGAGTTCAGCTACTTCCAAGTAATTGCCACGGGGACAAACAGAACACCAAGTGCCCTTAGGCCTGAACAGCTGACTAGGGCCTACAATAAGGTCAGATCATTTTTCACTTGTCCTCTCAACACTCTTTGACACTATTCAAAGAGATTCACAGGCCCTAATCTCTTAAACCAGTGGTTCTCTTACTTTTCACATGTGAAATAAATGGCATGTTTTGTTCTAATGAATGTTATGCTCCCACGGGTGTACTCAGGGCTATGATAAATTTGCTACATCTACACTCCTTTCTTTTCCACTTAAGAAGCCCTGTCAGAATGCAAGTGAATACTGTGTGGTCATTAGAGCCATAACTTTGAAATCCCTACTCATTTACATAAAATAGTACATGATTTGCTGACTTCAGCACTTCCACCATTATTTGTAATAAACTATTATATGCAGCATACCAAAGGGCTTCTACTCAGATGTGTTTAAAATCCAAATGAAGCAGCCATGGTGGGTATATATTTTAATGCGTTCCCAAAGGAGCAATTCTTCTGTATTTTCCTCTCTTTTTATCTTTTCTTTTTTTTTTTGGTGAGCCTTTCTGTGTTCTATTTCCATTAGTGGAACTAACTTACCCAGAATTATCCAGACTCAGCATTGCAGGCCCATTTTAGTGCCTCCCTCACACTTCACCGTTTCTCTCACGTCTGGTTCCTTTTCTCTATCCTTAGTTGAGGTTGTCATTATCTTATTTCTGGACTATTGTCTGTTCACTTGTTTCCCTGCTTCTTTTCTCTTTCCCCCATAATCTTTTCATTTCATTGCTGCCAGATGAGTCTCCCCAAAATGCAGTTTAAATCCTATCATTTTATTGTAACAAAACCCTAAGTAGCTACCCAGATCCAGTGCAAACTCCTCAGCTTAACCCCCAATAAACTTTACCGTATGATCCCAACAAGCTCTCCAATCCTGTCTTCTACTATGTGGACCCTATGTCCCAGCCAAAATATAATAGATAACTGGCACCTATGTTGCTCATCCATTTCTCATTTTATTAAAAGGAAATCCTTCAACGTCTTATTTATCCTTCTTCAAAAAACTTCTCTCCTGATTCTCTCAATCATTCTTCCTTTGAACCCTTCTGTCATAAAATGACCAGAAAGTGCTGTATCTCACTCTAATTTCCATTATTGTCTCTAGTTCTCTGTCTCTTCTCCTCCCCTCCCCAACTACATACACACACACAAACACACCACATACACATGCAGACATATGCTAAATTGTCATTTCCTTGGCAGTTGGGACTTTACATCCCCTGTAATTCCAGTATGGTCTTTCTCATGAAGTGATAATTGCAATCACAATGTTTTTGTTAATGAAGAAGGAGGAGGCGGAGGAGGGGAGGAAGAAGAAGAAAGAGAAGGAGAAAAAGACAGTTGGAGAGCTCTTTTTCTTCTCCAGCCATCATGGTTGAACAGCTCTAACTGTTGGAAAGTGTTTCTCTGTATTCATCTGAAATCTGCTCCCTTGAAATTCAGTTCCATAAATATTTATTGAGTGACTACTATGTGAAAATTGCACCATTTTAGGCACAAATCACATTCACTGATCCAAGTATAGGCTATATGCCCCCCTTTCTACCACCTGTCGTCAGGGACCTTCTTCACATACATAGAGGAGGAAAAAGGCTGCTCCTGAGTCCACCCGCTCTTAGCTTCTCCAAGCTTCTCTCACCTCTACCTCGAGTCCTTGCTCTCCAGGTTAATTTATTGAAAGTATCTTTCTCCACTCATCTCTGAGCTATAATATGTACGGGAGGTGCACAGAGGGTTGCTGAGAGATTTATTGGATTTATTATCATTATATATAGCAAACCCTTAGGGTCAGAGGCAGAAAGTTTTGCTCTTCCATTTACACAAAAAATGTATTTAAGCTTCATGATTAAATCTTCAAATATTTGAAGATTATTACCCTATTTTCCATAAATCTTCTTTGGAAAGATTTATTTACTTTGGAAACAAAGAGTGGAGGGATAGGTAAAAGTTCTTAGCTAAAATACCATGACACGGGTTTAAAAGGGGTGTATTTAGAAAGAGGAGTCATTTATTTAAGACTGAGTGGATAAATGACAGTTCACAATTACAAGAATGGGGAAACTTCTGTGAGTCGGAGTGTCTGGATTATATCAGTCTTTGGTGGTACTCCTGTATGCCTGGTAGAGAAACAGACCTAACTTGGGTTTCACAGGTTATTTATGTGAATTAGACTTTGTTGTAGGTGGTTGCTATGCAATACATTATCTGATCTGACACTTGTACTAGCCAAATCGCTGATATTGTCCTTTTCATCACCGCTGCCTCACTGCTGCCGTCACCCTCATTGTCTCTCTCCTGGACCACACAATGACCTCCCAAACAGGATCCTTGTCTCTAATTGCTCCTCTCGCCAAACCATGTCACACAATACAGTGAGGGTAATCTCGGTAAAATGCATCTCTAATCATGTTCCCGGCCCAGCAGGCCTATTTGCTTGAACCTCCAATGCCTCTTCCCACCTCGTCCCTGGGGGCGTTCCTAAACTCCAATAGAGTTGACGACCCCCACTGTTTACCTATTATTCCTAATACAGATTTCAATAATAGTACTTACGATACTTTATTTCTTTACATCTCTCCTCTACTTCCAAGACTGTAGTTTTACATTTGCACCCCCAATACCTATCGTAGGGCCTAGCACCCAATGAGTGTCTAATACCTTGTCTTAGGAATAAATATAGGATAAGTCAAGTCCCCTTGGTATAGCACCCTAAGCCTTCCCTAATCTTGGCCCACCTCATCTCTCCATTATGCCTCTTCATGGCTGCTATTCCTTTGCAAACCACAAAGCAAATCTTGCCCTTAACAATTCTTGAATTTTCCCACTTTGATGGGAAAATTTTCCCGGTGGTCCAGTCTGTTGCTCACCTGGATGCCCTTTTCCCTTTCTCTGCTTGTTGAAACTCTGCTCATTTTTCAAGAGACAGTCCAGATATTCCTTCTTCATGGAGCCTCCCCATACTCTGGTAACACTTGGTTGACTATCTTTGACAGCATTGATCAGATACTTATTTCATGCCCTCACTCAATTTCATTTTCACCATGGCGTTTAGAATGGGGACTTGGGCAAATAGGTGGTAAGAAAATTGTCTGGAGTGGAAATGATATGGCCATGTGCCTTACTATAGGAAGGCTCTGCTGACTTTGCTGAGCACACAGCCCTGCCACAGGTGCATAGACCCTGCTAGTGAACAAGTGCTAGGAAATGGAGTAGCATAGGTACTGAGGGCATCATTAGAACATGATCAGGCCAAAGTTTTTTCCTCTCTTAATTTTCTCTGGAGGAGTAGCGAGCCTGGCTACAGAGCCTAGAGCTTCCCAGCCTGTGTTCCCCACAGGGATGGGTTACAGGTGTAGAGAGAGAGAGATTCCTCTCACCCCTAAGGGCGGCTGGGCCAGGCTCAGAACTACCGGAAACCATCCAGAGATTGGGGAGCTCTGACCTTTGTCAAATTAGGGCAAAACCATGAACATGTGGTCACACACACAATCTAATGGGAAATGACTCCCTTTAGGTTTGGCCTCATATCTGTGGGCATAGCTGGAACAGCTGGGAACCCATAGTTAGAAGCTCTATCCCAAACCCATCCTTTATGTCTGAGTGACTTCGGGCAAATCATTTAAACTTTCTGGACTTCTGTTTCCTCAAGGATTTTTTTCTTCATCAATTTTTTTTTTAAGCTGGCTTCCTTTCAGGGTAGGGGAAAGCCATGATTTGAGGCTTCCAGCCACTTCTCCTACTTTGGTCAGAGAGCTCCCTTTGGTCTGGTTTATAAACTGGAGGAACAGATAGCAGTCCCTCCCCACCCCACCCCACCCACCCCCCGCCAGATAAAGAATTCCACCGCTGTAAAGCATCCCGAAGCCACTGGACTGCGCGATGTCCATATTCCCTTTCAATGCTCACATCCTCTGCATCTGTGAAAACCCGTTTCCTATCACTCCGTTGAAAGTAAGTAAACTAACACACTTTAGGCCACAACATTTTCATTCTTAAAATAGCTTGTTTTTCTGGTCTGGTCACTTGATCATTTGGTTTTCTGAGAAAGTAGAGCCTCTGGGCGAGTGAAAGCTTTAATGATGTGGGTGTTAAATCCATCTAGTTGAAGGCAAAACTATGGCTCCTCCTAGAAGAGGAAGTGAACGTCTTTGGGGGCATCAAATGCCAGAGATTTTGTCTTCAGGTGGTTTAATTCTCCCTCTCCCAATTAAATGTTTATGACTGCGAGCTAATGTTAGAAAAATACAATTTGTAGGTTTTGTGCTATTCATTTGTTAATTGGACAAACAATTGCTTATAGTAACTATACCACTGTTTGCCCCAAAACAGTCCAGGTTAGACTTTCTGTGCATTAGATGATCTCAAATAATTATTTTTAACACTCCCTTTCACTCCGCATGTGGAGTGCCTTCTCTCTGCCAGCAATCTGCCCCTCTGGGCTGGAGTGGTATGGATCCACATATGACAGCTCATTCACAACAGAGAACTGGGTCACAACAACTTCCTGAAATCTCTGTTTCTGAACCCAATCAATTGAAGGCAGTTAGTAGTAAATAAAAGATGGTGGACCCTGAATGAAATATAGGATTCAGAATCAAACTCTCTAGCTAAGCCCTGATTCCACCCCAGATGTTAATTTTTAGGCGATCTTGAATTCATGCTTTCTCCTCTGTGTTTGTGTAATTGTGGTTTACAACAGTTTGGTTTTCTGCATCAGGATTTGTGCTGTTAGCATAGCCATTCACCTGGATCTTGACCACAACAGAATCCTGCTTGCTGAGTCAAAAACCAGTCCTTGAGGTGAGAATTCGCTTGGTGAATGAAGATACTTTTAGGTATAAGGTGTCTCCTTCACCACTCACAGGCATGATTTATTCACTCGTTTCCACAAACTGGCTTCTGTCTTCCTCCACAGAACTGGAAAAAAGCGTCTTGTTTATATAAAGATGTTGTAAAATGAATCCGTCCCTGCAGGGCCTCCTCCTTTGCTGCCGGAAGGACTTCCAGACATGCTCTGCTCTGTATAAACACACAATTTGATCAGCACCTGGCACACCTCCTCCATTTGTAGCCTGTGAATTCCTTTCCCTTACTCTGACCTAGTAATGCTTCTTTCTTCACTTAAAAGCATAATTGGGTTTCTGGGATCTTCCCTCTGTTAATGCTCTCCCATGCTGGAGCGTGTTAAGGTCCTGTTTAAACACAACCTTGTTCTCTGATCTCCACTTCAGAAATAAGCTCACCTTCCTCTTTGCTCCTGTGACATTTCCCCATAAACTTTCTCCTTGTGTTTATCACTTTTTAAAGTGATAAAGGATCTTCATATCCCCAGTAGGGCTGGGACTATGTGAGATGATTGAGGCACTTTCCTCAGATGTAAAATTTAAGGGGGCACCAAAAACCCAGTGAAAATAAATAGCATTGTAATGTGACATTTTAAAAAATAAAAATGAGTGCAAAAATCCACGATGAACAAAATATCAAAATTTCCAATGAAGAAAGGATCAACATTTTCCTTTTATTTTCCCTTTTCCTTTCAGATTTTTCCTTTTGCCTCAGGCTGTAATATGGCCCAGCACAGTTACTGATTTTGTCTTTATTGGAAATTTTGATATTTTGTTCATCATAGCTTTTTACATTAATTTTGACTTTAAAAAAATATTGTATTAATGTTTTATTTATCTTGATTCCTGAGTTTTCTGGTGTCCCCATAAATGTTGTGCTTGAGGCCAGTGCCTCTCACTTGCCTCACCCTGGTCCTGGCTCTGATCGCCATAGAAACTAGCAAAGGCCTTTGCCCATTGACATGCACTCAATTAATATTTCATGAATGAGTTCCAGCAGAGTTATTTTAGGTGCTTTTTTTCTTTTCTTTTTTTCTAAAGGCAAAAATGACGCCTAAGCCACAATCCATCATCTATGATGACCTTTAGACAGGCAACACAGGGAAGTTGTAGCCTATAGTACGAGGCTGTCATGTGGCCACCTATAGTACCAGTCAGCATTGCTCCTGCCAATTAAAATAATTGATCCTGGGCCTCTTTCCCTATCACAGGGCACCTCCTCCAGTCTTGCCTTATTTCATAAACAATGCTCAAGAAGCTAAATAGCCAATGAAGCACAGAATCATCTTTCACCTCCTTCTAGTGGATTTTAAGCCACTAACAACAAAAATAGCTTCTTTGGAAGTCCAGAATACTGGGAGCAGGGATTCCGTGGATGGGTTTCTGTAGGGAGCCTCAGCGTTTTCCTTAGTGTGAAGGGCTGGAAGACCAAACGTGATGGGGTCTGCCCCTCCAGCTATACCACCCAGCTTGACAGAAAGTCAAATTTTGTTCCATTGCAATAGCACAGACACATAATAGAGGTTCCCATTTCTCAGGGGAAAAAGACACAGATCACGTAGGCGTTGAGTCTGAGTCTCACACATGCCCTGAAGATTACAGCTGATTCCTCAGTGTATTCATCAACTTTTATATTTAAAAGACAAAAATGACTGTTCACAAAATCATCTCTAGAAAGTTGAGCCTATAATAACAAAATTATTTCTATGCCCTGGTAGATGGCCCATTAAAATAATGTTTTTGATTTAGGTATAGGAATTCTATTCAGCGAACGATGTGGTAAAAGTGTTTTCTCTGGGTTCTGTCCACATAATAGTCACTGTTCCTGTGGCAGAACAATGGATTTTATTCTGTAATAGTTACTAGGATTTGCACTTTTTGTCCTGTCATCGAATGATTAGCCTTTATCTATCCTCACTCCCTCTGAACTGAAGAAGTCCAACTGCAAAAAAGTTAACTAAATTAACTTAAAAAAAAAAAAAAGAATAATCTATCCCCCAAATCCAGGATCCAGAAGAAAGAAAATGATTCTTAGAGACTACCTCTTTGTTTCTCTACCAGTCTTCAAATCACTTATTTTTCCATTTTGTTTCTGTGCTGTTTCGTTGTAAAGTGACTGAAATATCAGTTCCACTATATCTCTGGAAACTTGGGAATCTGAGACCCAGCAATGTGCTCATTTTAACACATTATCTTATAGAAAAAACGTTTAGACACTTCCTGGAGTATTAAGTGAACCTCACTGACATGTTAGGTTTAGATCCCAGATTTGGTGAGGGCCTGCTGTTACTAGCCACCATGCCAGGCAGCTTTCCCACGTTATTTCACTTAACCCTTTGAAGAGTCTAGGGGGAGAACAGGTATGGTCAGGATCATGTTGAAGAAATAGAAACCAAGACTGCAAGAGGTCATAATGTGCCCAGGGTCACAAGAACTAGTATGGGGCGAGGCTGAGGCTTGGCCCAGGTCTCTTGTTTGTCATACTGCATACAACTGCCTGATTATTGTCACAGAAGAGAAATTCTGCACTCCTTCTGCTCCAAGAGATGCAGAGAATGTTTATCCAACCCAATTTGTCATGTGGCTAGTTTCCAAGGTAAAATGAAATCAATCCTAAGAGGTTTCAGACATTATTTCAACCTATTTGGAGAGTCAAGCACCATCTGTCCAGCTCTCTAGACCTCGTACATACTTTCCCTGGAATCCCATATTTTATGGGAGAGATTTCTCTCTTTTCAAAAAGGTCACCCTAACTTCCAAAGAGGCTTACAAGTAATAGGTTCTAGATCACATTGGAAGAATTGGTAAGGTGATTATGAGAAAGAGAACAATTTGATCCTATGAAAAAGGAAAATGAATCAAAGTTTATATGCCTGAATTTTGGGGATATACGTGGGCATAGTTGTGTGTGTGCTAGGGGTGGGGGTAGAATGTGTGTAACGGAAATTGAATGATGCTGAAAAATGCATCCTAATCATTCATGTCCATATTTTTGATAAACAAGCAATCAATTATTCACGGCTACAACTATAATGGGTAAAACAACTCACTAAAAACAGTACAGGGAAGTAAGACAGGATTGCACAGCACAGTGGTTAGGCGTGTGGGCTCTTAAAGTCAGTCCCATGAGTTTATATCCCAGTTCTGCTACTTCCTCATTGTGTGACATTTGATAGGTCACTTAAAAACAAATAAGCAAATATTCAATATTCCCATCTATACCATGGACACAATAACAGTAAGTACGCGTAAGGATGTTATAAAGATTAAATGAGAAAGTGCATATAAAGTATCTGACACTTCATAAAAACGTGCTGTTACCAAAAGGCAGATATATCTGTAGCATTTTTGAGCTCCTTGTAGTAGAATAATCTATTTCTCAGGTTCAAGAAATTGGGAAAGAGTTAATCATGACAGGAATTGTCACCAGGCATAGAGATAGAACAAGTGATTTTATTAGTGGAAATCAATATGACCCCAATAACTCAGGAGCACAAAGCATACAAAGCACGAGGAAGAGGACATCTAACCAATGAATAGTAATAATTGCAATATTGTTGGCAGCTGAACCCTTGGAGCATCTACATGCCTTTAACAATTAGTAGGCGAATAACCCTGTTCAGTGACAATGGATCCTTACTAACCATACAGGAGGCACCAGTAAAACTGGAAAAAACCCCAGCAGATTCCCCTGGTAGGAAATTTAATTAAAGTGGAAAGGTCTGTAATCACTTTCCCATTGTGCTCTTTACTTAAATTGGAGAGGCAGAGCATCGTGTGAATTCTCCAGACCAGGATGCCAGCGTGGAAACAGCCAGACACTGTGGGCCTCCTTGATCCATTTGCCGAGAGGACTTGCGGCCTCGTCAGTCGATAATAACCTCCCCAAATTCACAGAACTCTTTCCAGTCAGCACAATTCTGGGTCACGAAATGGGTGGGAAGCCACAGAGCGCCAGGTCGTTTCAATGAAGTTAAAGATTACACTGTAATAAAACACCTTTATATCGCCTCATGGCGACAATTGCTTAGTCACTGATAGTACAATGAATTCTTCAGAAATAATTCACGGAGGTGAGAAATCAAGCCCCACCCTTTTATGATCCTAGATGTTAGCAACAGCTCCACCGCTTGAAAGGGGGAGATAAAACCTGTTGCATGTCCTCAGCCCCTGACATTTTCTTGCAAATGTGGGAGACCCTAAATTTTGGAAGGCGGTAGACAGTTCCACAGGGAGACAGAATAATGGGTGCCTGCCCTGGAATAGCAGTGTCTGGTTTCAAATATGGTCTCAACGTACCAGCCCTATAGCACTGAGCAGATTATTTCATTCCTTGTGCCTCTCAGTTTCTTCATTCACAAGGTGGGAGTAATAATAATGCCTATCTCATAGTGTTGTTGTGCCTGGTACACTGAGGTACTAAATAATTGTCAGCTATTAGGCCCTGTTTCCTGAACTGTTAACAATAGCCTCACCTCTTGGATATTCTAGCAAAGAATTCTTTGAAAAAAATTACAGTTACCAATAAAATACATATTTCATATGGATAAAATGTCTAACATTCTTTTGCATATATACCCAGAAGTGGGATTGCTGGATTATACGGTAGTTGTACATTTAATTTTTTGAGGAACCTCCATACTGTTTTCCATAGTGACTGCACCATTTTACATTCCCACCAACAGTGAACAAGGGTCCCAATTTCTCCACATCCCACATCCTTGCCAACACTTGTCTTTTGTTTTTTTTTTGATAATAGCTATCCTAACTGGTATAAAATGATATATATCATTGTGTCTTTGGGTTTTTTTTTAATATATCAATTATATCTCAATAAAGTTGTTAAAAAATATCTAAAATTGTACCTTACACATTATAGGAACCTTACACAATACAGCTATTGGCTCTTTGATTGCTATGTGAAGAGGTAACATGTCCTGTTTCTTCTCTGAACAATATTCTCCTCCTTTGGTAACTCCACTGCTTTGACCTTTCCCTGTTGAAGAGATCATAGATATCTGCCGTTGGCAAGTACATACAGGGTTCATTTGAAATGCATTCACCTGCCAGGTGCTAAGAATAGAGGGGGGCGGGCACAGAGGAGTGTAGATGGGGTTTCTCCTCCATGGAACTTAAATTTTGGTTAGACAGTGGTAACAACAAAGTCTGAGAAGTGTTAGGATCAGAAACTCAGAGTATGAGGGAGCCATGTGTTCAGGAACTTGCAGGAGGAGGTAGGAAAGGCTTCCCTAAGGAACTGAAGTTTGAGCTGAAAACTGAAGGATTCTAGGCAATAGCTACCCTTGAGAAAGTGTTCCAGGTGGGTGGAAGAATGTGGTTCCAAGACCTGGGAGAAAAAGAAGCCTGCAGCTGAGAGGAGCTGAGGCATCTCCACCTTTCTATAGCAAGATGAGGTGGAAAGGTGGATGATGACCAGAGTCTCATGTAGGCTTGGAGGCGGTGTCAAAGGGTGAGGCTTGATCCTGACAATGATGGGGAAATCACTGAAGGGTTTGAAGTAGGAGAGTGAAATGATCCCATCTGAGATAAGGAAGTATCATTCTGCCCGTTCTGTGAGGCAAGAGGGAATGTGGAGATCTTGGCAGGGGGCATTAATACATCATCTCTTGATGACTCTGGCCTGGACTTGGGTGGTTTGGTGACAGAGAAGTGGATAGATTTGAGAAAAATTTAAATATTTGGCTTAAGACAAAAGCTAGCTTCCCCCAACCCCAGATAGGGATGGGACAGGTATTAAAGGTAATAAAGGACATTAACCTCTACCCTGCTCTTCTGCTTACAACACCCAGAAGATATTTCGTTTGGAAAAAGAAGGGAACTGACATCTAAAGTGGAGCTTGGGGGTTGGGTACCCATGTCAGGTATCTATACTAATCTACTTGAGCCATTGCTTCAGCTACTGAAGGGCTTGTCCTCCTTTCACCCCAATTATGCTTCCCATTGCAGGGCCCCAAAGAAGCCAGGAATAACTCAGCACCAGGCCCTCTAGCCAAACAATCAGCAAATAAAGATAACCTTAAAGAGTTCAAGCCCAACTTTATGACTCCCTCATAGGCACCAAGGGTATTGTCTCAACAGCCTAAATTATCAGACAGGATGGGCCAGGGCTGCTTGTCAGTTGACCTGCTGGGACCAACCATGACTCATCAGTTTACTGTAGAGCAAAGGTAACTTGGGATGAAAGAGTTGACAGCTGCCTCCCAGGAGACTATCAGTACCTGGAAATGAAGGCACTGGACTTCAACCGGGAAATGTTTCCATTGGCACGGACCCAGGCTGGATGAAGCGTGCCTGGTGAAAGGTCACACCGTGGAGACATGAGTGAGTGCGTGCACATATTTTAAGAAGTCTTCACAGCTGGCTGGCTGTTTCAAGTACCTCTTATTGTCTCACTGAGCAGCTTAGAGGCTAGTGATCATCACTTGCATGTGCTCTGTTAGTTACAATCTGAATATAACCAGACTTTCCCATAACCAGGATTCCTTTCTTGGCAAGAGTAAGGTTAAGGGCAGCGACAATAGAAGAGTAATAATAGTAATATTGGTATCATTTAATAATGGCATATTGTATTCTGAAGGCACTATGTCATTCTGGTTATGTACATTACCTCTAATCCAGTGATCCCACCAGGGGGGCACATGTGAATCACCTGAGGAGCTTTTAAATACCCATGCCTGGGTCCACCCTCCAAAAACTCTGATTTAATTGATCTGGGTGGAGCCCAGGCATTAGCATTTTAAGGCTTCCCAGGGAATTCTAAGGAGTTGAGAACTACAACTTTAATCATCATGACAACTCGCAACCTAGGGATTTTTAGCTTCATTTTATGGATGAGGAAAATAGAGCCCAGAGAGAATGAGGAACTTGCAGAAACTGCAGGATCAGGGACTGCAACCTTAAGTCTGTCTGGCCACCAACCTCCCTCCCAATTGCTTCACATCCTGTTTAGTGAATCCTTCGGTAAAGAGTAAGCAGGAAGAGCACACAGAGGAAGAAAAGGGAGCCCAGGGCAGCAGCACCCCATGGCTACCTGGGAATTGGTGAGCAGGGGGCTCCACCCCATCCTGAGCCAGCTGTGCAGCCCTGGGGGTGAGGATTCATAAAAGAGAGGAGCCAAGTGGGCAAATAACCCGCCTTCGTGGTTGCAGCAGCTCCTGGCCTCTGTCCAAGCCCCAGGGGGTGGCCCAGAAGAGACACTTAGCAGAAAGTTGAACAGGTCTTGGCTGGCTGGGACAGGCACCCCCATGCACTCTCATTTACACTTTGCCTTGTCATATTGCTTCAGGGAGACGAACTTCCTTCCCCAGCTTCTGCCCTCTCACCCTGAGCTGTGTCAGCCCAGGGCTGGCGCCAGGCTCCCAGGCTACCTCTAACCTGTACTTCTGAAACACTGGAATTAACTCAAGGAGGTCACACTGATGATACACTACTGAATGGAAAGGAAACATCCTCTGATTCTTGTTTCCCCAACCACGAGCACCCTTAGCCATAGCTGCCTGAAAAAAATATAATTAAGTAGGATTCTGAAGCTGCAATTTTCTTCCTCCACGCTGGGAAGACCCCAGGACCGGGCCCTCAGCTCTGCACCTCCTAAAATGAAGCATGGACACACAGCAAGGAGCCAAGCTCCTTGGAAGCCTCTCACTACACAGATGAAGGTGAATCTCCCAAGGTATTTCTAATATCATCACTGGGAGTGGCTGAGAAAGGATCAAACTCTGAGGGTTATGAAGGAAGGAGGGGAGAAGTTTCTGGAATCTGAGGTGGGAGATGTCTGACCCTCTCTGTACTTCAGATCTGAACCCTACTCTTATACTCACCATGAAGGCTTGGACTAGCCATCCTCATTCATTTATTTACTCAACAGTTATTAAGGGTTTATGGCCCTGGAGATTCTTAGAGGAATAAGACCCAACCCTGAACTTAGTAGATCACAGTTAGCAGGGGAGAAGTCACATGAAGAGCATGTATAATGGCAGGGGAAAGCACTGGTGTGGTGGGGACACAGGGAGAGGCCCTGGGCCCAGTCAGAAGGAGGGGAGCAGAGGTTGCCCTGGAGGGACAATGTCTTGCTTGAGATTTACTGAATGCCTAGCAGGAGTTAGCCAGGTGGAGAGTGGGGAAATAGTTTTCCAAGTGAAGTAGGCACTTCAGCAGAGGAGCAGAGATTCCATCCCTTGCCTCAATAAAAGACATTCCTTGTTGAAAGTCACATTGGCTTAGCTGCAGAAACTCTTCCCTCTCTAGGTTTCAGACTTGGACTTCCTTCTCTATGTTCAGGCCAAATGGTTGAGTCCAAGTGCGAATGAATTTCTCACTCAGATTTTTTTTCAACAGAAACACGCAGTTCCGAAGGCCTGCCAGCCACACCAAAGAGCTTTTCCCAAGAAGGCATGGGCCAGGTAGAGGCAGCTGTGCAGGGGGAGGAGTGTTATGTTTTGGACCAAAAAACACGACTCAAGAAAGGCCAACAAGGCACAAAGCACAGGCACTGCATAAAGGAGTCATTTTTCCCCTTGGTAAGTATTATGTTTCATAATATTAAATGTCATAACAGGGTAGACAAAGAGATGCTTGGAAGGAGGCTTCTTGGATTTCAGTCCTGGCTCAACCACTAGGATCTTGGATGACGTACTGCAGGTCTCTGAGCTTCATGGTTCCTATATATAAAATAGGGCTGAAGGTGTCTCCAAATCCACTCAGGTGGTGAGAATTAGGCAAGATGACAGTGGAAGAGCCGTTGAGCTTGGAATAGAAAGGGTCTCAGCAAATGGTAGCTGTGATTTGTGGTTCTCTTGAGAACTGGTATCTGGGCCTAGAGAGAGTAAAGTCAGGGGCTGAGTCCCCAAGTGGACCAGTTTATTAGTGATACCTCCCTTACCCTTTTCAGAAATGTCTGTGATAGCCTCAATGTTGTTAAGAGATAGTGGTTGAGTCAATGAGAAGCCATTGGCGCTACTCAAAATGGAGCCCAATCTCACACTGTACTGAAAGCTGCTTGGCAACTAATTAGTTCCAGAACGTGACATCAGTTTGGGATTGGAGTTGCGTCGTCTCTTCCTTTTTCTGTTTCTGGCTATTTCTGTGAAGTACAGGAACCTCAAGAATAAGGGAAACCTCAGATATATATCAACCTAGGCCACTCTGCAGCTTCCCTACTTTTTCTGAGATTTTCTTGACCTTCGGGACTTCCATCATCTTTAAATGCGTGTCTGGAACTGCAAAAGCCCAGTTTCTAGTCACCTAATGCTTAGCAGTTTTTCTACTCCTTCCCTTCAATTCCATTACCATCTGGGGCCAAATTTTTGAGGAGCTTTTGAAACAGTCCTGGAGACAGGGGTTCAAGGATCACTATCTTCCTATCAGTAAAAAATGCTGATTTCCTGGGATAGTAAATTGATGCATTAAATGTTCATTGAGAACTCAAAGGGAAACCATTGCCACCTAGGATACAGAAGATACTTCAATTGCTTCTTTAGAGTCTCATTGGGTTGAAAAGTATGAATCATAATCTGGCTCAGGGTCTTCCCGGGGGCCTCCTTGACTTCATGCCCCCCTCACTGTAGAATGGAGGTTAAGTGTCAGTATATTAGTTTCCTATGTCTGCTGTAACCACAAACTGGGTGGCTTAAAACAACAGAAATGTATTATTTCACAGTTCTGGAGGCTGGAGGTCCAAAACCAATCAGTACCATGCTTTCTCTGAAGGCTCTAAGGAAGGATCTTTCTTTGCTTCTTTCTAGCTTCTGGTGGTTGCCAGCAATCCTTGGTGTTCCTTGGCTTGTAGATGTGTCATTCTTATCTCTGCTTCCGTCTTCACATGGCCTTCTCCCTTGTGTGTCTGTCTGTCTGTCTGAATTTCCCTCTTCTTATAAGGACACCAGTGATTGTATTAGGGCCCACTCTAATTCGTTAAGACCTCATCTTAATGAGATTACATCTGTAAAGACCCTATTTCCAAATTAGGTCCATTTACACACACCTGGGATTAGGACTTAAGCATATCTTTTTGGGGAACACAATTCAACCCCCAATTCAACTGTTGGGGAACCCCTAACATTTCCTCCTGATGACTTTTCTCCAATGCTCTGCTTCTAGACTTAAAGACATGGTTGGAGAGAATGAGATCCAATTTTCCATGACCCTCTTGATCATCTCCGGTAGATAAAGGGAAAGGCTAGCTATTTGAGCTGTTACTGTGAAAGCACAAGGAAAGGAACTTTCTAGAAATAGACTTTTCAGGAAAGGATCCCTCATGGAAACTTCCTGCACTTCTGATGTGACCCTCTTGTTTCTAATCCCCTCACCATAGAGCCCCCTTCCAAGTCTCAAAGTTCAGTAACCCAAGCCTTGCCCTCAGAAATTTCTACCTTTCCCCCAAAGTGGATGATTCACTTTTTGATCCTTTACTGCCTCTTGAAACACCTCAACATATTCCTCCTCAAGCTCTTCAGTTGGATGCTCATGGACATGCCTCTGTTCATTCAATTTATCCTGAGGGCAGGGGAGGGAAGGTTGGGCTATAGTTTCCTGAGCAAGGGCGAAGGGTGTAGTTCTCCTGGTTCCATTTCTGTCTCCTCCTCACCTGAGAGAGCCATGGCCAATTCTCTTACCAGGTCATTTTATTTCTCTATTACCGTGACTTTCACTTTGCCCATTTTGGAGCCATACACTCACTAATGTTAATTGAGTTTCTTTCTGCCTGTGATGAGCCTGTCTACTTTATAAGAGAAATCACAATGGTTATCATGGTTATGCTCTTTGCTTCCTGAGTAGAATAGCACCAGTTTTGATATTATATTATATTATTTATGATTAATTATATTATATTCTGGATCTCTCTCTGATGGTAGGTGGAAGGGGAGGGTTTGCCAATTCAGTCCCTTAAGATTTTTTAAATAAGCCCTCAGCATTAAGTCCATTTTATTACCTTCTTCTATTTTTAAATAAACTTCTTAATGCTCATCAAGTTAAAAAGCATATTTAAACACTGTAGCCTGTCACATAATGATGAGGGGAAAAAATCCAAAAGAAGTGGAGGCCACAGAAATACTTTAGAAGACAGTACTTGAACACAAATCCCTTCCTTTCCATTTTCACTGTTGCCACTTGTGGTGGGCCTGTATCAGCTCGCACCAGGACTGCTGTAAGGACTCCGTGCTTGTTCCCCAGCCTTCAGCCTCTTTCCCCTGCAGTCTGTGTTGCCCAAGTGTCTCAGTCACCATGTTACATGCAAACTCAAAGTTTCCTTATAGCTCCTCAGTGATTGCAAGATAAATTCCATCCTCCTCAACCAGAAATTCACGCGCTTTACCATCAGGCTCCTCCTGACTTTCCGGGACTCCCCTGCTGTCAAATGGGTCTACTCATCATCCTATGGTAGCCCTGGAATAACTTCTCCTTGTGCCTAGGGTTATGGATCCCTCTACATCCTCCTCCCAGAAATCCTTCTCCTCCTTGATGTGTGTCCAAATCCTACCCATGTCCTCTGACCACTGAGTTAGAAGCAGAGTCACACTTAGATATGCATGTGGCTCTCTATTTTGGTGAGCAATCGTTTTGGGCTCTATTTCCCTTTGCCCACATATGGATGGAGATTAATATGACATCCCTGGACAAAATGGTGCCTCTTGCCCCCACTTTTCCTTTTCCTTTTCCCTGACAGCTCTGCTACCCTCCAGCTTCTCTGCTCCAGCTACTTCATAGTCCCCTTTCTTTACAAACCTATCAAGGACTAGATATCACTGACGTATTGTTCTCTGCTATAAAATATGTCCACACACAATTTTATATAGTTTTATAGTTTTGTCTCTCGCACTGTTCACCTATCCTCCAGACACACCTGAGCAGGTAAGGAAAGAGGGAGTTCTGTTTACTGCGTAGCCTCTATGTGTCGGTCATGAACATATCTGGACAAATTTAAATTTACCTACAGACTTGTCTGGAAGTATTTTGATCCATACTTTCAAATGAGGGAACTAAAGCTCAGAGAGGGTTAATGACTTTCTCAAGGACAGTTTGATGCCAGATATGGTGCCAAAGAGTAAAAAAAAATTGTTGTGGGGTGGAGCTTGTTAGGTTAGGCTTCACAGATACAGCGGGATCCAAGCCAGACCTTGGTCTGTGGGCAGGAGGAGAGAGCACTGTGAGTGTGAGCAGCATCACGAAGATTTCAGACTCAGCGTGACAATGTGATCATTTACGGCTTTTAGAGATTATACCTGATTTCCTTTAAGAATGCAATTTAAAGTTAATTGCCTGGTATTGAACATGCAAACACTGAAATGTGCTAGAAGAGCCAAAGTTCAGGGGTAAGTGAACTTCACTACAGCATGTTAACAATAGAATAAATGCTGACAAAGAAGCAGAGATTTTTAAATTTTAACTGCAGGTCAAAAGAGGACCCAACACAAAATGGCTGAAATCAGGCAAACACGCAATCCCAGATGATTTCATACAGCAGGATAAAAATGAATGAGCCAATGTGCGTTCATTGATGATAACAAATGGATCACTCTGTGCGAGTGTGTGTGTGTGTGTGTGTGTGTCTGCATGTGGAGGGGGGTTTGTGGGAACTCCGTATATTCTGCTCAATTTTGCTGTAAACCTAAAACTACTCTAAAAAATAAAATCTATTTAAAAAAAATAAAATAACTTCAAAAAAATTTTTTTTTAATGAATGAGCCCAGGTCCCAAAGTTGTCCACTGTGGCATGAGGGGAGGGGAGCATGTGGCCTCCTTTGGGTATGCTGGAGCATAGACACCTTGCTCAGTTATTGTGAGTTTCATCGTCTTTTATTTCTCCATTTCACTCGCTAATGAAATGCTTATGAGCATTGAAGGCCTCAAAAAGCAAGACATGGAATATGAAAAAGGAAGAGGAAAATGAAAAGAAGGAATTAAGGATGCTTTAATAGTCTGCATATTGAAAAATAAAAAGCTGGCTGTACAGGTTGCAAAAGCATAATGATTAAGTGTATAAGAAGAGGAGACTTCCAGAACATTTAATATATGGTGACCTTGGGAAATCCTTCACTTCTCTAATTTTTCGTTATTTCTTCTCTAAAATGGGGATAACAATACCTGCCTCGTATAGTTATGGTGAGGATTAATAACATAATGTATATAAAATTCTTAGCCCAAAAGCCTGCATTCATTCATTAAAAATAGTTAGCCAGTGCCTAATATGAGCTAGACGCCAAGGATTCAGTGGTGAACGGATGTGATTCCTCCTGGCTCATCAAGTTTACAATCTAGAAGGAAAGACAGATGTAAACAAAGAAACATAAAAATAATTAATTACAAATTATGGAGAGTTCTATAAAGGAAAAACTCAGAGTGCTGTGAGAAAATAACAGGGTCTCTGAGTAAGTGATCAATAAATAGTAGTTATTTAAAGACGAACATTTCTTTGAAACTATGACAGATTAGTTTCTATCAGACAAACACTTCCACAAAGTATCATTGGGACAAACTGGATAAAATATTTAAAAAAGAAATCTGTTTGAAGGAATATGAGAGCTACCGAGACAGCAAGGGCATTCCTAGACAAGATTCCCAAGAGAAGGTGAATACAAAGAGGTAAGATCAAAATGCAATTCTACTTTCTCCTGGAAGCATTTGCAAGATCCTTAGTGGATGAAGATCGTTTTCAGCAAACTTGTGGGACAAAATTGGAGTTCATGGCCTGCTAAGGAGCAGGGGCACTGAGAAACACTCTCAGCTTTCAGTTGGGAGCTCTAAAGGGCAACACTAAGAGTAAAGGCAAACTAGGTACAGACCAGCTCTCACAAAAACTAAAAGCAGCTTCAACCCAGGCTAGATTAAGGTGATTTGCCTAGCTTACCTGCCTGGAAGTTATCCCCTATGGAGAAAGATAATGGCACCCAGAGCCTCAAATAATCTCTGTAATTTTTCATAGAATAATGTTCAGTATTCAATTTAAAAGTTCTAGCATACCAGGAGATAAGAAAATGATCAAAAACCACTTGAAGACAATATAAACAAGTCCAAAGAAGATACGGATATTACATAGATACTGGGGTTATCAGGCACACACTTTAAACACTGCGTTAAATATATTAAAGATAATTGATGACAAGATGGAGAATTTCAATAGATAACCAGAATCTATAAAAGAGAATAAGAAGGAAATTCTAGAACTGAAAAATACAATAAATGAAATTTAAAATTCAACAAATAAATTAGGAGCACATTGGACATAGAAGAAGGGAGAAATAATGAATCAGAATGTAGGTCAGTAGAAAATATCCAGACTGAACCACAAAGAGATAAAGGGATGCAAAATAGAGAAAAAGAAGGTAAAAGATGTATGAGACATTGTAAATTATTATATACAAATATATAATTGTTGTGCCAGAAAGAGGAGAAAGAGAATGGGCAGTGGCAATATTTGAAGAGATTTTTCCAAAACTGATGAAAGGCATCAAGCCACAGACACAAGAAACCCTATGAATCCCATGATAGACAAATACAAGTAAACTATAGCAAGGCACACCATCATAAAACTGTTGAAAATCGAAGACAAAGATAAAAATGTTAAAATTGTAACCACTGTAAAGAAACAGAATTTTCTAGCCACTCAGAAACCTCTCCTTGTGTGCTCTCCTGATCATAATGCACTGCCTTCCCTAAGAACAACTCTTACCCTTTTCTCATACCTTTATTGTAATCTGTTTCTTGTGTTTATAGTTTTATTATCCAAATATGCATCCCTAGACACTGTGGTCTAGTCTTGCCCAATAAAAAATGTTTGATATGGCATATAAGTCTCTTTTAATCTACTGGAGCCCCTCCATTATTTCTTCTCCATAGACTTTATCTGTTGAAGATCCTGGGCTGTTTGACCTGTAGAATTTCCCGAAGTCTGGATTTTGTTATTCTCATAAACATGGTACAGTTCAACAAGTCCCTCTCTTGTCTATGTTTCTTGAAAATTTTTAGCTGGACCCAGAGCCTTAAATATTATACTTTCTGGAAGAATTGGTCATCAGTACCTGCACTATAGGAAATACACAAGGGAGGTCACCCAGCAGAACAAAAGTGATGCTAAGAGACAGCAAAAAATTATAGGAAAGAATAAATAATAAGAAAAAGATATGTATGTAAGTAAATCTAAATAAATATTGACTCTATAAAATAATACTAATAAGGACCTATGGAGTTTTAAATATATGTAGATTAAAATATGTGACAATGATAGCATAAAAGTCAGAAAGAAGATAAAGTCAAAGTGTTCAAAGGTCCTTTCATTGCACAGGAATTGATTAAAAAGTACTAATTTATATTATAATTTAATAAACCCAGGATTCATGTTGACTTGCTAAAGTAACCTCTGAAAGAATGCCAAAAGATTATATAACTGCCAACGTGTGAAAAAACTGAGGTATTTCGTTTTTATGGAATAAACAGAAAAAACATGTAAAACATACTTGATTAAATCCAAAAGAAGGTAAGAAAAAAAAAGGACATAGAATGAATGGGATAAATTTGAAAAAAAATAGTAAGATGGTAAATTTAAACCCAAGTATTTCAGCAATTATATTAAATGTAAACTATTTTTTAAATTTATATTGTCAGACTGTATTAAAAAATAACAAGACCTGATAGTATAATGCTTATAAGAGAAGCATCTTAAATACAAGGACACAGGAAGAATAAATGTAAAAGAAGGGAGAAAGGTATACTATATAAGCCCTAACCAAAAGAAACTGGCATAGTTATACTCATATCAAACAAAGTAAATGGAAGGCAAAAAGGAACCTTTTAAAAATGATAAAAGGGTGAATTCACTAGGAGATAAAATAGTCTTAATCTGCAGTGTTTAATAATGTAGCTTCAGAACATATAAAGAAAAATGTTAGAATTAAGGAGAAATAGGCAAATCAACAATCACAGTGGAAGCTTTTTTTTTTTTTTTTTTTGATGAGGAAGATTGTCCCTGAGCTAATATCTGTTGCCAATCTTCTTCTTTTTGCTGAGGAAGATCATCCCTGGGCTAACATCTGTGCCTATCTTCCTCTGTTCTGTATGTGGGACATCACCACAGCATGGCTTGATGAATGGTGCATAGGCCTGCTCCTGGGATCCAAACCTGCAAACCCTGGGCCACCAAAGTGGAGTGGGTGAACTTAACCACTACGCCACCAGGCTAGCCCCACAATGGAAGCTGTTAAACATATTTCTCACTGAAACTTATAGAACAAAGAAATACAATAGTGAGAAAAATCAGACACGGTCCCTGCCTGTATTGAACTTGCACTGGGATAAGGGAGACAGATAGTAACGTAAAATTGCACTTGAGTGAATGTAAAATTGCAAGTTAGCTGAGTGCTCTGAAGGGAAGGAAGACAGTGTTATGACAATGAACATGACATGGGCTGAGAAAATCAAGAAAGACTTTTCTGCGAAAGTGACACTTGATCTCAGATCTGAAAGAATAATAGCAGTTAATTAGGAGAGTGGAAGTGGAAGGTGAAGCAAAGAGCTTTAGACATCGGGCATCATGGCATCTGCAAAGATCCTGTGGTAAGAAGGAGCACATGAGTTTGAGGAACTGGAAGGAGGCTTGAGTGACTGAAGCATAGGGCGTGAAGGAAAGTAGCTCGAAATCAAGCTGGAGAGGGGGGCAAAGCTAGACCATTGAAAACTTTGTAGGCCGTGTTACAGATCTTTGACCTTATCCAGAGAGCAAGGGGAAGGCAATTGAGAGCGTTAAAGCAGGTTTATATTACTTTTGGACTTATGTTTGGAAAAGATTATTCTAGCTGTGACGTGAGAACAGATTTTAGAAGGTCAGAGTCAACAGAGGAGGCTAACCAACTCAGTAATTTTTTCCAGATGAGGGATGATGGTGGAGGCAGTGGAGATGGAGAGGAGTCAGATTCAAGAGGCATTGAAGAGGTAAGATCAATAGGACTTGGTGAAGGATTCTACCTGGTGACTGAGGGCAAGGGAGGCATCAAGGATGCCTTTTCAGGTTTTTGTTTGTGCAAATGGGTCTGAGAGTGATTCCATTCTCTGAGATAAGAAATACAGGAAGAGGGTCAGGTCTTGGAGGGAAGATCATAAATTCAGTTTTGAACGTGTTGAGATTGAGGTTTTTTCTGTTAGAGATTATTGTATAGAGTGTCTTCTCAAGGCTCTTAATTGATTTTTCTTTGTGGTTTGGTTTATTTTATTTGCTTGTCTTACCCCCTCCAGTCTACCATTTCAAAAATGCAATTGCAAGCCCTGACTCTGGATATTTATCATGTCACTGCATCAAAATATTGACACTTGCCTAATTTGAACTTTCCCAGGGAGTAATGCAAACAAGAGAGAAGATGGAAAATTTGTTGTGATCTCCAGGAGTGCTGGCAGAATGTTGGACACTGACCCCAGTTAGAGTCCAAATGTGTCAGGGAACTTTCCTGGCTCTGGTTGTCAGAGGCCATCAAACACGGCAGGACCGCTTTTCTGGAAGACGCTGCACAAGGATAAGCAAGCCAAGTTTAGGAGAATTGGCTCTCAATACACAGGGCCATTTCAGAGAAATGCTAATGAGCTCTCCCTTCATTGAAAATTAAATCTGTGAAGGATATGAATCAGGCGTCATGTAAAGGAGAGGCCAATCAACTCTTCCAAAGCAATTTCCTGTAAGAGCTCCAGGATGGGAGATGCCATTTCCCTTGCTCCATGGTAGTTGAGATCCTGTTGGCAAATTGTTTTGAAATCCTTTCCATGAGAAAGAACACAGTGAAGATGACAGCCTGTGCAAAGTCAACTCACACCCAAAAAAAAAGGAAACATATTCATGGCTATTTCCCCATTTATTTTGGCTTTGACCAGTAACTTTATGAGGATGTATCAGGTCCTTTTTCTCAACACATTTTTTCCTCCTTCTGCCCCCCATACGTCCTTTAATTCTTTTCAGGTTTAACTTACAAGAAAAAATTTCTACATATTAATATCTGATAAGAAATTTGGTTATGGTATCTGATTGAAATGAGGTTTGTAGATTATAGGAGGTTTAAATTATGTGTTCTTCTTTTAAAAAACTTAAATTTTAAGATTTTTGCTCCAAATTGTTACTATTGAGTCTGCCTGCAGTTTCCACAACTGGTGAACTGGAGGCAAGATCCGCTTCCTTACTCGAAATGGAATCTTGAGTTTTGTACAAGAAGGATAGGAGAAAGATGATTTACAGCTATTTCACAAACTATGGACCATAATTCAATTGTCAAAGAAGGAAAGGTGATAGATGTTCAGGAATTTGTTATTTTATGTGATTTTTTTGTATTGGTGATTTGTTTGAGGATCATCATTTCAGGAATTTATACAATAAAAGGCTATATACATGTATCCTGGAACTGGGTTAAAGAGCCACGACATTGCTTAATACCAAGGCTGCTCAACACAAAAGCTCTGTAGAATTTTGAAGCAGGGAGGCACTTAAGCCATCAAGTAGTCCAGGGCTCTCTGGAGGGCCTGTGATTTGGGATCCTGTTTTTAATCCTCCTCACCTCCCATTACCCATAAGGAAGCAAAGCCCCAGAGAGGAAATGTCCTGGTAAAAGTCACACGATTTATATTTCAGAATTCATCTTCTTCTGAATTGTCCTCAGAGAAAAGAGACAAGAGCTTGAGCCAGTCTTTATTCTACCAGACTGATTGGCATATTATAAAGAGAAAGTCTCAACGATAGCACTGGGAAGAACTATCGTATATGAAGTCTCATTCCATGAGTTCTGAGCTTTGGATGTGCTTAAGTCATTTTTATTTCCATTTTGGATTCCTGCAGACTCTGTAATTAGGAGGAAGCCATCAAGTTCTTGGAACCTGAGTGGAATTGAGGGAAATAGGAGGGAAGTGACTCAGAGCATGTCCGAACTTGCTCTTGCCTTGGACCCCTCCTACACACTGATAATTGAGTATGGAGCTCTTGAGCTGATAAACAAGGGTCTTCGACTTAGTGTTTTGCTTTCATGTTTTTGCAGGTTTTTTGTTTGTTTCCATTCCCCTAAGAGAACACTTGCTTACTCCCCATGTGGCCCCCAACCATATATTGAGAAAAATGGGACAAGTCTAGCCTTTAATAATTTGTTATGTTGTTGCTTGTTCTTGAACTTGATAGATGAAACAAATGACCTAGAGTTTGTGATTAATGGACACTCATCACTACTCCAACCCCAACTCATTAACCAATGATTTCTACTTGTGCCTGTCACATTAACAAATATGCCAGTGGCCTTAATTTAAATCTGGAGCTAAATTGCTCATCTCAATTGCAATACTCTGCTTCACTCTGATCAGTCATTTGGTAGAATAGCCTCAGTTTTCCCATCTGTGAAATGAATTCCATGTTGGTGACACAATGTTAAAGTAAAATAACTTTAAGAAAATTGCCGAAAGCTGTGACATATGACATATGACAATTTATCATGGAGAGTTTTACCCACCAAAGAGAAGAGCCATCAGCTGCTCTGGCATTGCTGGTAATTTTTTATTAAGGATTTCTAGAAATTCCGGCACTGCAGGAAGCTTCAAGCATCATTACTGCATTACGTTTTGCTTTCGTGTTAATGGACAGCTATTTTTCACTGTCACTTTCACAGGGAGCAAGAGAGCACAGATGAACAATTTTTACCAATATAGGACAGTAGAAGATATATTCCAGGCTCTGTTACTTGTTATTAATTGAATGATCAAATTCAGCTTTATCAGAAGTGAGAATTTCCTGGACACAGACAGTAACCCATAAACCTCATTCTCACCAGTGCCGTCTCTACATCACACCCATCCGAAGGCAGGGGTCAGGAAACATTGAATTTAGTTAGCACTTTCATGCTTAAAGAATTAAAGAATCCACATCATCACTTTTTTGCTTTCTACATAATTGAGAAGAAAAAAGTCTTGGTATAATTTCAGACAGTGGAGAAACACCTATTCAATTCAACTTTATGGATTAGAGTGAGAAAGCCCTTTTGATGTCACCAAAGAGATCTTCTCCTTCTAGAAAGCTTTTTAAAAAATCATGTTTCTCAGAGGATTCTCTGCTTTGCAGACAACTCTTGGAGGTAAGGACTCCCTGCTTCTCCACAATCTGGAATAATCTAAGTCGAGCCCAGTTAACATACTGTAGAAGCAAAACTATGCTAACCCCCAACGTTACAAATGGAAGCAATTCCTTTCTGTCTAAATCACGAGTCCCCATTCTACATTTCCAGCTTATGACTTGTCTCTCTTCAAAATGTTTGTGCGCTGGGGATGGCTGTGTCTACAGGTGCCAACAGTCAGCAGGCACAAGGACATCAGGGGTCTTGTTTTGTGTCCTCTTCTTTTCCATGTCTGCCCTTTGGTTAGTTGGTACTATGAGAACAAACTTACAAGTTTAAATGGCATATTTTCAAAGGGATAAATAATGCCAAAACAATAGCTCTCTGCCAACATGGTGAAATTGGCAGATGTAAAGAGTGGAGGAAGGTGATACTTAGCATGTATACACTCATTATTAATAGCTTACAGATAAGCAATTGCATATTTTGTTTTGATATCTTCTGATCTCACAGAGTTCTCTTTTACACAGGCCAAGCACGTACAACAAATACTTTTTCATCCAATGAAATACAGATGGCAGTGTATTTTTTCCCAGTCGGTAGGGTCCTTGGTTGTGTGGTAACAGTCAGCAGGAACAAGGACATCAGGGGACTTGTTCTTCTTTCCTCTTAGTTTCCATGCCCACCCTTTGCTGTTTGGCTTTAGTTTATTTGATGCCAAGAAATGGCTGTAGATGCATCATATTTTCCCCCCACTAATCAATGCTAATCCAAAGAAGCATGAGGCATAGACAGGGAAGTTCTCTTGCCTTCACTTACAAAACAAGCTAGTGTTTGTACTTGGAATCTGTTCTAGACAAATTAAAGGACAAAAGAGAATGCACTCTCCATTAAGCATCATGTCAACCTGGCTGTGAAAACTCACAACTCATTCAGAGTCAATGAATGGATATTGTAATATCTGTATCTCTATTATGGTCTAGTGAAGTATTTCGTAAAAGGCATTTCATGGAAGAGAAGTCCCTGGAGACGCTTGAGAGAGATCCTGGGGTTCAGTAAGTTTGGAGAATGTTTCATACAAGATTTCTGTCTTTGAGACTCACAATGCGTAATAGAATTTTACAGCTCTAACAACGCCTCCCATTAAAAACAAAGCAAATAAGTAAAATCACTATACTTTGTATAACCCAGCATTTTTAAAACTCATTTGATCTCAGATCATACTTTTACATCATTTTTTTGGAATAATACCTATTAATTTCTGAAAGTAGCAAGTGAAACAAGTGATCTATAAATTATAGTTTGGGAACAGATCAGTATTTTAAATCAAAAGACAAAGTTCCCAACCCAAGGTCTGCCACTGATTTGTAGTACAAACGACCATCATATTCTGCTATACCCCATCATGAAATTTTACTTTTAAATGAAAATAATAATATAAGTGAAAATTTATTAAGTTCTTATGATGTACCAGGCACTGTACTAAGTGCTTTATATGCATCTCATTTATTCCTTAAACTTGTGTTTATTTTTAAATAAACACAAACAGTGCAAAAATATATTCTCTTTCTTAAAATGAAGAAAATTCCTTTAATTTTAGTATGTAAACATCTAGATTTTTTCTGTGTATTTAAATAAAAATAGGTGTCCTTGCAAAAGCATATACATTTCTTGTTTTTTTACATAAACAGAATCATATTATGCATACTATTGTGCAACTAGCTTTTTTTATTTAAAAGTATGTGTTACAGATATTTCTGTGTCAGTACAAGTACATCGACCACATTCCTTTTAAAGGCTTCATGACATTGATGGTGAATATGTACCCCCAATTTTTTATTATTAGATATTCAGCATATTTTCAAATTGTTCACTAATGTAAACAATTATTTTTATTTATTTTTTTGTGAGGAAGATCAGCCCTGTGCTAACATCTGCCAATCCTCCTCTTTTTTTGTGTGTGAGGGAGATCAGCCCTGAGCTAACATCCATACCAATCCTCCTCTTTTTGCTGAGGAAGACTGGCCCTGAGCTAACATCCGTGCTGATCTTCCTCCACTTTATGTGGGACACAGCCACAGCATGGCCTGACAAGCAGTGTGTCAGTGTGTGCCTGGGATGCGAACCCGGGCTGCTAGCAGCAGAGCGTGTGCACTTAACCACTAGGCCATGGGGCCGGCCCAATCCTCCTCTATTTTAGCTAAGGAAGACTGGCCCTCAGCTAACATCCATGCCCATCTTCCTCCACTTTATATGGGATTCTGCCACAGCATGGCTTGCCAAGCGGTGCATTGGTGCGCGCCCGGGATCTGAACCGGCGAACCCCAGGCCGCCGCAGCGGAACGCGCACACATAACTGCTTGTGCCACCGAGCCGGCCCCTGTAAACAATTATTTTTATTTCTGTTTCTGGTAGTATGGCAGATAGACGAACTCCAATGATGCCCTAATTGAAACAACCAGAATGCTAGAGAAAACACAGACTATGTCAATTGGTGCATGAGGAGGGAATCCTCAGAAGTCAAAAACAAAACGAAAGCAGGGACTTTGTGGCAAGAGATTGCCAAAGTTGTCTTTTTTTCTGAGGTTTTCTACTGAACCCTGGAAAATTTGAGCTACTGCTTGGTGAGATGCAGAAGCCAGGAAGTAAAACTCAACGTCCATACAAGGAGCTGAAGCCAATAGAAAACACCCAACACAAAGCTGGCATCCAAATGGCTGCACCTTTAGTATAACGGTAAACAAGAGGTAAAACCACCACCCAGAAGGGACAATAAATAAATTTACCTGGCTCAACCTGGGTGCCGGGCAGGGGATGAAGGTAATCTCTCCTGAGAATTCAGAACCACAATCCTGACTTCATGTGGGTTTGCAATCTAGTTCATGATGCCTTTGTGTCTCAAAAAACATCAAGTAAAGATTATAAAGTGGACCCATGTTATTGACATCCCTAGGCATATTATGTAAGCAGAACAAATACAAATCCTCTTAGAGGAATTTCAACTCAGGCCTCAAATAATTCCCACTAGTAATGTTGTAAAAAAAGTGATTAGCCTACAGTCAAAGTTCACAAAACACATAAGGAACCAAGACACCATGAGTGAAAACCAGCAGAAATAATAGACAGGAGAATCAGACTTGAAGAGACTCCATATATTGGAATTATCAGACAGTAAAGATACCAAAAAAACTATATTTAATATTTTGAGAAATAAATGAAAAGCTTGAGGATATGAACAAGAATAAGAAATTTTAAAAGAAGAATCGAACAAATTTGTTAAAGAATCACTAGAGAACTTCTAGAATTCTAGAAGTAATAAATATACAAATTTAAGTTAATAAGGCAATGTAAACAGCAGATAAGACAGACACACTTAAAGAGAGAATTAGTCAATTGGAAGATAGAGCTAAAGAAGCTATACAGAATACAGTCCAGAGAGACCCAGAGATACATAATACGAAAGGGAGGTTAAAGACATGGTGGATAGAGTAGGAATATTTGACACACATTAATGAACATTTCAGAGGGCAATAATTGAGATAATGGGAAAAAGACAATATTTAAAGAGATAATGGCTGAGAATTTTCTCTAATTGTTGAAAGAGTCTAATAACTCATTTTCAAGAAGTCAAAGAGAAACAAGTATGATAAACAAGAGAAACTGGTGTCTAAACATATCACAGTGAAGCAAAACAAAAGAAAGATTTTTAAAAAACAGCCCCCAAGAAGACACAGCTGCCTACAAAGAAAAGTCTATTCAAGTGGTGGCTAACTTCTCAAAAGCAACAATAATTTCTTCTTGCTGAGAGAATGTAAATGTCAACTTAGAATCTTATACTAAGAAAAAGTCTTTCAAGACTGAGGTGAAATAAAGATATTTTCTATCATTTTACTTAGCCATCCTTACTATGTGCTATTTACCTTGTCACAGAATAGTTGCTTCATCTCTGAGCATTGCCTCCGCATTATGGGTAGGAAAAAGGGAAATGGCAAATGGCAAAAAACATGCCAGCTGAGTCTGCTCAGTTGTTTATTACAACATAAATAGGGGAAAAGGAATAAAAGAGGGTGTTATAGGTTGAATTGTATCCCCCAAAATTCATATGTTGAAGTCTTAACCCCAAGTACCTCAGAATATGATCTTATTTGGAGATAGGGTCTTTACAGAGGTAATCAAGTTAAAATGAGGTCATTAGGGAGGGACCTAATCCAATATGACTGGTGTCCTTATAAGAAGGGGAAACTTGGACACAGACATGCATAGAGGGAAGGTGGTGTGAAGAGACAGGAAAAAGACGGCCATTTATAAACCAAGGAGAGATGCCTGGGACAGATCCATCCCTCACAGCCCTCAGAGGGAACCAACCCTGCAAACACCTTGATTTTGGACTTCTAGCCTCTAGAACTGAGGGAGAATCAATTTCTGTTATTTAAGCCATCCAGTCTGTGGTACTTTGTCATGGCAGCCCTAGCAAACTAATACCGAGGGGGTGGTAAATTCTCCTTGAGGCATGGAGAAGTGAAAATGTTTT
This sequence comes from Diceros bicornis minor, assembly GCF_020826845.1. Taxonomy (NCBI): domain Eukaryota; kingdom Metazoa; phylum Chordata; class Mammalia; order Perissodactyla; family Rhinocerotidae; genus Diceros; species Diceros bicornis. Next base: position 32,509,664 of record NC_080748.1, read on the forward strand.
AGAAAAGCCTTCATGGATTATCTGAAGGTTGAGTTGTAGGATGAGTAGACATTCACTAGGTAGAGTTAGAGAAGGAGGAACAATAGGAATTCCAGTCCAAAAGGATGTTATAGGTAGAGATTCAGAAGTGTGGAATGACTAAGAAAGCACTATAGCAAGAATATAGGTTTTGAGGTAAGACGCCGTGAGAGAGGAGACCGGAGCAGTAGGATGCTCAGATTGAGAAGGACCTTTGATTTCACAAAAAAAGTATCCCTTTGAAAAATAAATATGAAGTAAAGAAGTCTTCGTAGCTAGTCTTGTATTGGATTGTCTGTTTCTGATTTCTTTGATGGCATTTAAATGATCCTTCTTTATCAGTTAAAACTAAGGTTTAGATGAAATTTGCTCTCCCTAATTTCCAGTGCATTCTGCACAGTACCCAGTACACTTCCAGGCACACTGTGTTGAACAAATCATTCCTGATGGAAATATGGAGCTGTATACTCAGTGTGCCATGAAGCTATATGGCTTGACACATTTTCATGAAGTCAAGATCTTAGTCCTTCTAATACAAATGTGTTATTTTGATTCCTTTGAGACAGTTTAAGAGTTGGGCCCTTGGTTAAAGACATGAGATCACTTAATGTAGAAGATTATATTGTCGAGGATAGGCTGATATATGACTGCTACGGTTATGTCTCTTCAAATAATTGTGACGTTCTTGTACCCTTATAAGTTGAAATTTCTGCTCTGATTACGTGTTTCATTACTCAATTTAATTAAATCAAGTACATGCAGGAAATATTGGTGGAACAGCAAGTACAGGCCTTGCACGTTCAAAACCAGAGAATAGAAAACTCGCCCCTGCTCGGTAAAATCCATCTAAATCAAATGTGATGACAGTGCTTCCTAACTGCAATAAATGACTGTAAATAAACCATCTAATCTGCAATGCCTACAACATGAAATATAATTAACCTAGCATAACCTTCATTATAATATTTGTCATACCTTGAATCAAGGTTATCAAAATGGCCATTATTTATAAAAGACAGCAGCCATTCATTGGGTTCAAAAATCCACCAACAGTCTCCGTCTGGAAGACTTTTAACAGATTAGAAAATTGTCTCCAATTTTTATAATGGTGCAGGTAGATTTTTTTAAATAGGTTGTCTATATTGTTTTTGGCACCAAGATCATACAACTAGGGAGCATTTTCAAACATCTTTTTTCAAATTCTCTCTCTTTAGCACATACTTGTTTCAAAAGCAATTAATTTCTCACTCCTCATTAAAATAAGCGTGTTCGTGTTTCTAAAACACCAGTTAGCTTACTATCAGGCACGTGTCATGGTAGAAATGGTAAGCAATCTGGGTCATTCATCTTTTTATGGAAGAGAGTAACTCATCTTAAAATTTAACAGCTCTTTTAAGTACCTTGCCATAAGATAATCAGGGAACCTCTGCATAGGACAAAAGAATTTTATGGTCACAGGCACAGGCAAATGTCAGAAAATGCTGAAAATGAATGAACACAGAAGATGCTACCCTTAACAACTCTGTCTTGTAAAACCTCTGTCAACTGTGGGTTACGTGAACCTTTCACACTTGGACCAAGTGAGGAAGCCAGGAGCAATTCATATGTTAATGGTGAATTTTAATTTCTTTTTTAAGATAAATAAATAGAAGTTTGTTATGTTCACCCCCTGGGATGCCTGTACTCTACTTTGGAGACCATTGCACCAAACAGCCATTGACTTCAAAGTGTGTGGGAAATGGATCTTTGAAGGGAGACTGTGTTTATGAGTTCCCAGTGGTTTCTTCAGCTTCAGGGTATGCAGTTGTCAGGTTACTGCAGTACTCAAGATATACAGTACTCAGGATATGCAATTCTCAGGATATGCAATAATCAGGATATGCAGTACTTGGGATATGCAGTACTCAGAATATGCAGTACTCAGGATATGCAGGGCCATTTTTGACTTGGAATACATTTCTCCATGGCAGCCATGTTGTGATTCTTAGCATTTTGAGTCATTTCTTAGGTTTTTTTTAACCTAAACCATAGCGATTTAATCCATAATCTAAACTAATTGTTATCATATCTTGGCCACATAATAAATTAAGTAGATTTTGTGACTTAGAAACTAACCAATACTAGAATTATCTGATTATCATGAAAATGTAACTTTACTTCTTTGTACTCTGGTGAGTGTATCCACCTACTTACCCACCTAGGTCCTGAATGGAGGGGTGGGCACAGAGTGAGGTAGTCAGGAGAATAGAATTATCTTCCAATTGGGCTGTACCAGTAACTGCACCCTCCCTTTCCTGAGCACCATTTCATCTGCCTTCCCCTGAAATGATAATAAATACGCTAGAAACTGAAGATAACAAAATCCATTCTTTACTCAAGGGTTCAGTTCATAGGTATAAAACGGGGTCTGTCAACCATAATACTATTGACATTTTGGGCCAGATGATTCTTTGTTGTGGAGGACTGTCTTGTGCGTTGTAGGATGTTTAGTGGTGTGCCAGCGGCTACTACCTGCTAGTACTCCTCCCCCCAGTTATGACAATCAAACATGTTCCCAAACATTTCCAAATGTCCCCTGAGGGGCAAAATCACCCTGGTTAAGAACCACTAGTTTAAAGCTAAAAGAAGCAAGGGAGCAGTTGGGTGTTTTGGTACCTCTTTCCTTTGCACAACACAATGTTATTGTTAGTGCCATGGAGTCCATTCCGACTCCTAGCAACCCCGTGTACAGCAGAGCCAAACCCTGCCCAGTCTTCTTTGCACCTCTCACCCTCTGGTGCTATATCAGGCAATGTTCTGCTGCCATTCATAGGGTTTTCAGGGCTAATGTTTTTCGAAGTGAATGGCCAGTTCCTTTTTCCTAGTCTGTTCTAGTCTGAAAGCTCCGCTGAAATCTGTCCACCATGGGTGACCCTGCTGGTGTTTGAAATACCAGTGGCATAGCTTTCAGCATCACAGCAACACACAGCCCATACAGTGTGACAACCACCAGATGAGTGGTGTGGTTCCCTGACCAGAAACTAACTAGAGCCAAGGTGGTGAGAGAGCCAGATCTTAACCTTATAATGAGGCCTAGATTTTTAGAGATTTCCCACATGGATTCTTCCTCTTTCCCTTCCTAGACCCCTAAAAGGAAGAGAATCCTCTCTTCCTTTTCTCCTTTTTCTTTCTCAGTATCCTTGCTTTCTCTGTTTCCCTGGACATGCTACTCAACCCTACAAAGATGATCAACCTTCAAGTCAATTCATATTTTGCCAGTTTCACAGCCTCCATTGCACAAGGGCTATCAAGGCTTTTCTCCTTTCTCCTCTTTCTACTGACTCTGCTGAGTGGAGGAGTGAGCTCATTTCTCAGTGTTTATGAACTTGAGGGTGGATGGGGCAGAGGAAGGGATCCGACTACCTCTCACAACTGCACTGCTACCAAAACAAGTCACCTTTATCTCTTGCCTAGATCTCTGCAGTAAACTCCTTATTGGTCTCCCTGCTTCTGCCCTTGCAGCCCACTGTCTGTTATCAGCCCAGAAGCTAGACTGACCCTTATTAAATGTGAGTGAGATCCTGCCACGCCTCTGCTCAAAACCCTGCAAAGACTCTTCATTTTACTCAGAATAAAGTCCCACGTTCTTACAATGGCCTGAAGGCCCTATACGATCTGGCCCATATAACAGGTTCTGACCTCGGCTCCTACTGCTTTTCCCTCCTTGGTCTCCCATCTTCAGTTACACAGACCTCCCTGTAGTTCCTTGACCCAGCAGGCACACTGCTGCCTTACCTCCTTTGCACTGGCTCCTCCCTCTGTGTAGACTGCTCTTCCCTCAGATAGCCATCTAAATGGCTTCCCTTTCTCACCTCCTTCAGGTCTCTGCTCAGTTAGCTTCTCAATGAGGCCTATTCTGCTCGACCTGATGAACATCATAACCCGTCCTATTCCCTGCCACATCTTTCCCAGACCGCCTGACCTACTCTCCTCTTATTTCCCATAGCATTTATCAGCTTCTAATATCCTACATATGTTACTTATTTATTGTGTTTGTTACTTTTGCCTTTGTCTGTTTTGTTCACCAACATATCCAGTGTCTAGAATGGTGCCTAATACATAGCAGGCATTCAATGTTTAGTAACTGATATTTATTACATGAATAAGTGAGTGAAGGTTGAATTCTCATCCTGGTGGAAATGGGACTGAGCCTGCCTCACAGACTTTGATGCAACCTCTCTTAAGATACTGCAACCAACGCACTATTGACAGGTTGGGCCAGATAAGTCTCTGTTGCATAATGTCAAGCATAATGTCCATTGTAAAGATTAATTTCCTTCTGGAAGCCCTTATCTGGTCTGTATCTCAAATTCATATTCTTCCTGCTAGCATAATTTTAATCTTATCTCTTATAATAATAATAATAAAAAACATTGGAAGGCATTTACCCTCCTACGTGCTCCCGTTTTCATGACAAACCCTGACTTCTGTAGAAGCTGAATGGGTACGGGGTGTGAGTGGTCTCTTTTCACCACCCCAAAAATATATTTGCAAACTTCTAGATTATAATCTTTTGTAAATTAGATCTTAACTAAATTCAAGATGTAAATTACAACAGACAAATAAGACACTTCGGTTTTGTGAGTTGTGTAGTGTCTACTAACAATTTTTCTTTTTTCTTTAGAAGAATTAAAGTGAAAGAAATAAAGAAAAGAAGAGGAAAGTGTAAGAGGTAAGGGGAAAAACCTTCTTACTCTTTGTGTTAAGAGTTTAGTTCCTGGTGTTTCAATCCAGTGTGTCCAATACCATGTCAATTAATGTCCTAAAACATCGGACAAGAGGTTAGCGGTTCTTAATTCAGATCGTAGCTATGAAGAGCCCATAGAAGTTTACTTTCCATCTAGAAATCTCATTAAATTGACACTAGCTACATCTTAGAGTAAACCACAAACTTATTCACTTTCATTTATAGCAAAAGTAAAATATATTGATTTTGATTTTACTAATTCATAATATTTAATAATTCTATTGGGACTAAAATTTACCTAATGATTATTTACATAGAAATCATTTACTAATTTAAAATGTAAGTAAGAATTCAAGTAAATATTTATATAAAAGAATAATTTTCAAATATCCTCTACTCCTTTGGAATTATTGATTTATATCTGCATCTGAGGGAAATAAGGGACTCTATTTCTCTTTGTATTCCACATCTAGAGTGTTCCTGGCACAGAATGGATGTTTACTAGATAATAGTTAAGCGAATAAAATGTCATATGTTAAAAAAATCATTTATTTAATAAAGAAGTTCCCCAAAGAACATTCGACTTGAAAATACTTTGTTAGGCTAATCTTACTGTTATCTAAATCTAAAAGTAATAAAAATGCTTGTCTTTAAAAAAATCCTCTGAATTTCAAGCTATTTGGCAACACACATACCTAAAATATTCATAACCTCTAGCCTAGTATTTACACTTTTGGCATTCAACCCTGAAAATATATTAATAAAAACTTAATGTAATTTAAAATAGTATAGTGTTTTATGCAACTTAAAATGACCAACAGTAGGAGATAGTTATGTAGCCAATGGCCACTGTCAACAAAATATTATGCAGATATTAATGCTTATATTTATAAAGCATTTTATAACATGAAAAAATCCTATAATATTAAGTTTGAAAAGCTTTCTTCTAAATTATGTATAAAGTATAAATGCAACCAGGCCAAAACTTATGGAAAGAAATATTACTCAATATTATCTATGACTGTGTTTGGGTGTTACAATTATGAGATTTTTTTTTTCTTTTCACATTTTTCCCCTAAATTCTTTAATTGTAGAGTGTATTCCAAGCTGCCATCTTTTTTTGCCTGGACTATTGCAACATCCCCCTAACCAACCTCCCCACCTTTCGTAGTTGCATGGTTTTTTCATTATATATGTATTAGCCGTGATCTTTTTTTTTTTTTTTTTGTGAGGAAGATCAGCCCTGAGCTAACATCCATGCCAATCTTCCTCTTTTTGCTGAGGAAGACTGGCCCTGGGCTAACATCTGTGCCCATCTTCCTCCACTTTATATGGGACACTGCTACAGCATGGCTTGACAAGCAGTGCATCGGTGTACACCCGGGATCCGAACCTGGGCGGCCAGCAGCAGAGCATGCGCACCTAACCGCTATGCCACGGGGCCGGCCCCAGCCATGATCTTGTTAAATAAGTTGGACCCTTCTTAAATAAGTTGCCTTTCTATTTCAAATAGAATAAAATCCAAAATCTTTAACTGGTTGACAATAACCTACTTGATCTGACCTGCTATATAGGTCCTGTATTTATTGGTTACATGTCTAAAGGCATTTCTCATTTCTCCTGTAATTGATCATTGTCTTCCTGAAAAAAGAGCTTACACCTTATTTATGCTCTTCAGTTCACTAAATTCCACCTAGGTCACAGACAATGAATCATATTTCACTCACAGCTTACCCAACTTGGTAATTTCAGCAACTTTTACTTATAGAACATGTGTGTATTTCACATTCCACCAATATAAATATAGGTGTAAATAAGATAAATAACCTAAAAATGCTGCTAGTAATATCCACTGAAGTAAGGGAGTATGAATGAATGATTGACAAGATGAATTCATGGTAAGCAGTTTTTTCTACTGATTATATAGAAAAAGTGTGCTTTATGCAGCAAAAACCATAATTGCTTAGGAGAGATTAAATCCATTGCTCTAGAGAAGGAGAACTGCACTGACATTTATTCAGTTCCTACCTGTGGTAGATAATATTTGTTACTCATCTTAAGTCTGGAAGTGTTAGCAAATACCTGATACAAGGAAAACGAACACAGATTGCCAAATAACAGTCTAAAATAAAGCTGAATCTTTTGCTTGGTTCCAGTGCAGTGGGTATCCTGGGTAGAAATTAAAAAGACTAGATTAGTGCTGTCTAACAGAAAAATAATGAAGCCACATAGGTAATTTTAAATTTTCTAGTAGTTACGTTAAAAAAGTGAAAATGAAACAGGTGAAATTTACTTTAGTAATATATTTTAAACATTTTATTTAACTCAATATTCCTAAAATATTATTTTAATATGTACTCAATATAAAAAATATTGAGATATTTTACCTTTTTTTGTACTAAGTCTTCAAATTTCACTGTGCATTTTATACTTAGAACCATCTCAGTTTGAACTGGCCTATTTCAAGTGTTCAGTAGCCATCTATGGCTCTTGGCTACCACGTTGGACAGATAGTGCTCAATAATAAGCCAAGAGGAAAAAGTAACCAAGTAAGAGAGAGTCTACGTTCAGTTCTCTGGATGGCTCATAAGGCAAATTGTAAACACTTCTCTGGGATTGGTTGCTTTCAGTTTTTGAGACACAAAAGCTGAGAAGCCTGGATTCCAACAGTCTGAAATGGATTGTCCAAAGTTCCAGCCAGCCAAAGGTCAACCAGTGGATGCGCTTGGTTGCACACCATTGAAACTTGGCAAGATTTCCTTTGCTATCCAAACAAGTCTGCAATCCACCACAGATGAAAACAGGAGTCTTTTATTGCTTCATCAGCCGCATTGATCTTCAGTTAGAATGACCATGTAATTGATTATTCAAACAGAGATACTTTTGAGAGAGAACCGAGGTACTCTTAATAATTGCCTTGGGACAGCAGGCATAATATGAGACTGTCCCTGCTGACAAAAAAAGGACACATGATCACCCTACCTTTAGGCAGCATTTCCACCTCTCAAAAGAACTTGGGTTACGGAGAGTAGGCACATGAATCTCCAGGATCAGTGTAACTCAACGAAGAGGAGCCAGTTCCCACAGGAGCCCTGCACACAAAGCCCTGAATTCCTTCTATAGAATCCTAGGTCTCATCCCAAGAGCCAGCATCATGAAAGGTCTTTTACTCCCATCTTAATAACATTGCTTTGAGGCAATTTACAAGCTTCCTGTTTTGCAATTTTCCACTCTGGGTCATGCTTAGATTGGGGGTTTAATGAGAAATGGCTGTTGTTAGCTAAATGGAGCTTCTTCTTGGCAGAGTTTCCCAAGGAAACTAGAGGACCAGTAAACAAAGCTGTGCATGCGGGTGGCCAGAAAATGTCTTTTTTTTTTTTTTTTTGTCCTTGTCTTTTTTTTATTTCTTTCTGTTTCTCCTATATAAAAGAAGAAGAAGTAGAGCAATCAGCAGCGACAGCCAAGGGAAATATTTCATGGGAGGTAACAGATGGCTTAAAGCCACCTTCATTTCTGAGTGAGAGGGAGAATGCCTGTGGGCCTGGAAAATTGAAGGTTTGGAAACTAATTTTGTTTGACTCTTTAATCCATTTCAAACATGGGCCCCAAAAGGGAAGATTAAAGGATTTCACTTTTGCTGCCGAGTACATTCAGCTCAGAAAGGTAAAAGATACAGAAGTAGGACGACTGTGGATGGAACAACAGGAGGTTGAACAGGAAGAACTTGCCTTTATGAGCCCCGAGGTAGTTCAATAAAACTCCCAAATTAGGATTTGTTGTTATTGTTGTTCTTTATGTTAAGACTAGACTGTTCTACAAAATTGGAAGACACCAGGTTTCCATGTGAGGTTATATTTTGTATAGAAACTATGGGTCAGATTACTCAGGGCAGAAAGACATAAAGTAAGATGCAGAGGTTAGTGTGAGCATTACAGCAAAGGTAACGAAGAGCACAAAGAACTCAAGCCCATTCATTCATTCATCCAATATTTATTGAGCACCTACTATGTGGCAGGCAGTGTTCTGTTTTGGGTTCGCGGATTAGCCGCGAAGGAGGTGGAGAAAGACTCTGTCCTCTACATCACAACAGCAAGAAACTAACAATAAAGAACTAAACGAATAGTAAGATAATTGCAGATATGTATGAGCATGTGAAGAAAACTTAAAAGGGTATTAGAGAAAGGATAAGTGGGATGGAATGGGAGTACTTTAAATAGTGTGGTCAGGAAAGACTGCTCTGAGGAGGCAGTATTTAACCTGAAACCCAAGTACTAAGAAGGAGCCTTCTAGGTGGCAGCAATAGCGTATGCAAAGGCAGCTTGGCCTACTACGGGCCAGGCATCATTCTAGGTACTAGGGATACACTGTGAACAAATTAGGCAAAATTTTTGCCCTCATAGAGCTTCTATTTCAGTGGGGGTGGAAAAATAAATAAAGACTAAATGGAAAAACTTAGGTGGTAGGTGCTAGGTAGAAAAATTAATCAGGGAAGGTGATAGATCGTGGCTCAGGGAAGGTTTCTCCAAGAAGGCAACATGGGAGCAAGGACCTGTAGGAGGCAAGAGAATGAGCCATGCAAATTTTGGAGGGAAGACAAGTGTTCTAGACAGAGGGAAGAGCCACTGCAAAGGCCTTAGGCAAGAATATGTGCAGCTTACTTGAGTAACAGCAATGTTCCTAGAGTTTACCCTGGAAAAGGATGAGAGCAGTTTATACTTAATAGTTAATCTTAGAAGATGGTGGGTGCCTTGAGGGTGGAGAGAATCTTTATATCCCAGAACCACCCTACCTCCTGAGCAAAGAAGCTCTTTCTCTGACAGCAGAAGGCCTACATCTAGCTCTGGGAAATAATGCTCATTCCAGGTAGTGTTCTTCTGTTTTTGTATTTTCCTCATATACCCCAAATTCCACCATTCTTTTCAGATATTATAAACTGCAAAATTTAATATGTGTTCAGAGGTAGTTTGCTTCAATATTTTCTAACTTGATTCATTGATTTGTAAGGAAAGATTAAAGATTCCCTGGCCAATACTGTAAGACTGCATGATTTCATTGATTACTGGTATGTTGTTTAATCTTCAATTCTTTAGGGGAACCTTCAGGTATCTTTCTATTATTGATTTCTACTTTAATTCCTTGTGGGCAGAGAACATATTTGTATGATTGAGACTATTTTACAAGTATCGAGATTGTTTCATGGCACTTAATGTGGTCTTAGGGATTGTTCCGTGTGTACTTGAAAAGAATGTGTATTTAATTATTGGGTGGGAGTTCTGCAAATGTCAATTAAATCAGTTGGTTGTAGTGTTGTTCAATCTTCTATATTCTTAAATATTTTCTATCTAGTTTTTTCTACCAGTTAGTGACAGACATGAGTTGAGATCTCCAACTATAATTGAAGATATGTTAATTTCTCTTTTGAGTTTTATGGGCTATTTCCTTATATATTTTGAAGCTCTATTATAGAAGCATACACATTTATGATTCTTATGTCTTCTTAATTGATTTGTTGATCATTATGAAATATACTGTTTTGTCCCTGATAGTATTCTTTGGAATAAACTGTATCTGATATTAGTATAATTGGGCTTTGTTTTTTTGTCCAATCTAACAACTTCTGCCTTTTAATTAGAGCATTTAAATAATTTAAATTTAAAGTAATTTTTTACATAGTCAAGTTTAAATCTACCATCTTGATGGATTTCTGTTTTTCAATTGCTTCTTTGTTTTCTTTTGCTCTTTTCCTGCTATCTTTTGGAATGAATATTTTTTATGATTTCATATTACCTCCACCATTATCTTACTAGCTATACCTCTTTTATATATTTTAGCAGTTCTTCTTGGGGTTATAATATTCATTTCTAAATTATCACTATCTATCTTTAAATAATAGAGTGCTACATAATGTGTAGTATAAAAACCTCACAACAGAGTACGTGCCCCCCCGCGTTTTGTGTTACTGCTGTGATACATTTTTCTTCTACATATTATAAACCCACAGCACATTGTTATTAGTTTTGCTTAAATAGTCAATTACCTCTTAAATAGATTAAACATGAGAAAAATGTTTTACATTTACCACACGTTAATCATTTCTGACACTCTTCATTCTTTAATGTAGATCCACATTTTCAAATAATACCATTTCTTTCTGCTTCTCTTTCTTGTAGTGTAGGTCTGCTGGCAATGAATTCTCTCAACCTGTGCTTGTTAGAAAAGCCTTTATTTTCCCTTAATTTTTGAAAGATATTTTTCCTGGGTGTAGAATTCTAGTTAGACAGACTTTTTTTTCCTTTTGGGACTTCACTCCATTGTCTACTGACTTGTATAGATTCTGAAAAGAATTCTGCTGTCAGTCTTGTATTTGATCCTCTGTATATAATGCGACCTTTTCCTCTTGCTGCTTTTAAGATTTTCTTTTATTATTGACGTTCTGAAATTTAATTACAATATGCCTTTGTGTGGTCTTCCCTATGTTTATTCTGCTGTAGTCATTGAGCTTCTTCTACCATCATATTGTTTGTTTTTTATTAACTCATCATTTCTTTATTTCTCATCTATTACCTTTTTTTGGAGTAATCAAGTATTTTTTATTATTTTACTTCCTCCATTAGCTTTCTAATTATCATTCTATTATTAATGTAGAGATCGCAATATGCACACTAGACTTTTTACTGTCTATGATAAAATTAGACAAAATCTTTTATTAGACAATACAGGGAACTTAGACTATTTTAATTCCATTTACCCTCTACTGCCTTTTGTGCTATTGTTGTCATATCTTTAATTCTGCATATTTTGTAAACCCCAGAAGATATTATCTTTATGGTATTCCTTTATTTTATTAGTTTATACAGTAAATATATTTACTCATATATTTACCCTTTTTGGTAGTCTTCCCATCTTTGTGAATTTCCGTGATTCCATTTAAAATAATTTTTACTTGCCAAAGAATTGTTTTAAATATTTATTATTGTGTAGTTTTGCTGGTACTTAAGTCTCAGGTTTTCTTGATATGAAAACATCTTTATTTCCCCTTGATTTTTGAAGACTATTTTCACTCAATATAGAGTTCTAGGTTGCCAGTTATTTTATTTCAGCACTTTATAGATGTTACTTTGTTGTCTTCTTACTTCTGTCATTTCTGTTGAGATGCAATCAATTTATAATTGTTACTTTGAAAGTAATAAGTCTTTTTCTTCCAGCTACTTTTAAATTGCTTTTGTTTTTGTTTTCAATTTACAGCAGTTTGACTACATTGTGCCTGGGGTGGTTTTCTTTGAATTTAATCTTTTTTGGGGCTTCTTAGAGCTTCTTGACTGTGGTTGATACATTTTATCAGGTTTTGGAAATTTTCAGTCATCGTCACTTCAAATATTGCTCCTGTCCTATTTCTTTCTCCTTTATATCTGCAAACCCAATCACAAGTGTTAGCTCTTTTTTTTTTTACTGTATTTTATATACACTTAGACTCTTACTATATTTTTCATCCTCTTTTCTCTCTGTGGTTCAATCTGAATTTCCTTCACTTTCCTTTCTTTCAGTACACTAATTCTCTCTTTTGCTCTAATTTTCTATTAAACCCATCTGTTGAGTTGAGTATCTAAGATACTATATTTTTCAATTCTAAAATTTCTATTGGATTCTTTATTTGAAGATTCCAGTTTCCCAATTTGCAGCTTGTCATCAGTTTTCCCAAAAATACTGATTACAGTTAATTTGAGGTCTCTTTCAGATAACTCCAATATCTGAGTTGCTTGTGGATCCATTCCTATTCTCTTTTTATCTCTTGATTTTTAGTCATTTAGTTCTGTCTCTAGGCATGCCCAGTAATTTTTAATTGAATAATAGGTATTACCTATAAAACTTGTGGAGGCTCTTGTGATATTATCTTCTTCCATAAAATATTTACTTTTCTTCGGGCAGGCAATTAGAGTGGGAGCATATAACCTTGATTCAATGGGGCATTGGGAGAAATCAAGGCTGAATTTCAATTTTCATGAGGGCCTATTTCCAGTTTGCCTTTACTCTCAACAAGCAGTTCTTCATGGGTCTCAACTCAAAGAGTAGAATGTTTGCCATTGCCTCTCATCCTTGGTTGGGATATGAACTCCAATTTGTGTCTCCCCAGCATCATGATATCAACAAAAGTTTGCTAGGCTTTTTAACTTCTTTTGTGTGTCATTATGTTTGCCCTCTAATCTTTTCACCCTGCATAGCTTAGTAATGGTAAAATGTCTCAAGGGGACAGGTGACAGAGAATGTCAGCTTTTCCCACTGTATTTTCTCTCTTTCCAGAATATTTATCTCCTAACTCCTTTCTCTCTTGATTGATCTCTAATGCCTTCAAACTGCTACATTTTAGTATTTGTCAAGCTTTCATTGATGTTATCAGAGGAAGAGTTGATTCAATATTAGCTACTCTGATTCTAAAAAATGTAGATGAATCGTACTTTTAAATTTCTTTTACTTTTAAATATCATTTTGATGAAAAAATTTATTTAAATATGAAAGAGTAATTATATTTATGCCAAGTAAAATAACAACCTGAAGTTAGGTTACCACTATTGCTATTACTTTGCAACCACCTTTTTAATAAATGACTGCAGTCATGCTGGAAATCAAGTGAGAGGAGAAAAGAAATAAACCATGAGACCATATTACCAGCAAGAGGTTAGTTGAAACTAAAGGGAAAGGTACTGGAAAACAAATTCTGCAATGTCATTGTGGATGTGTGTAGGAGTAAGAGAACCATTAATAGCCCATTTATTTTTAGAAAATATCTTTCTTTTACGTTCTAAAAATATGACCGTTTATCAGGTAGCACTATGATCTTTCAGTGTAACTTGGTAAAAGGAGATGTTGGTTGAGAGACAGGTGATGTTAATAATTCTATGTCTGCTGAAATTTTGAAAGTAAAGTGGCAGAACTGAGGAGCCCCTTTTCTTCAGCTACTGAAAAATCACGAGTGCATCATTTAAGGGAGAGACAGCACAATATGGTAGCATTGGTGGAAAAGTCTATTCTGTGCCCAACCTACAGTAAGAGCAGTTATGTGAAATGAGTGAGTGAGGAAAGAAATGAACAAACACAACCTCTAGACTCTTTACTTGGGTTATCAGCCTCCAGAAAACAAATACCTGCCCTCTTACAACAAAAAATGCTAAATCAAGAGTGATCCACAATTCACCAAGCAGTTGATAACCAGAGAATGTGTGGAAGAGATCCAAAGGGAGAGTGGAGGAATGACAAGTCATCTTGGAGTCACAGCAACTGGGGTTCAAATTCCCAGGTTCTGTCACTTCTTAACTATGTGGTCTTAATCATGTTGCCCGAGTCTCTGCTTTTTCATTTGTAAAATAAGGATAATAATACCAACCTTGCAATGCTGTTGCACAGGTTAGAAATTTCCTAGCAAAATGACAGACTTAAGTAGAGTCTCAATAAATAATTGGTATTCTTGCTATCTCTTTCTCAAAACCACCAGGATAACAATGTATATCTAGTTACTTACTGTCATGTAATCCTTTACATGGAAGACAATGTTCCTTATAGATTCCTTCAGAATGAACTTTCAATTTTTATATTAGAAGAGTCATGTGAAATCAGCAAATGGTGAGATGATGATTTCATTAAAAGAATTCATAATAATCATCCCAGGAGCTATTAGTAATTTCTCCTGGGGAAATGAAACAATTAAACACTATGAAGTTAAGAAAAAAGGAAATCAAATGGAGTTAAGCCTTTGTAATTATGCTTTATATTCCATTTATCATTTGAATACAATGAAATGTCAACCTAGGCTTGGTTCTTTGTCGTCAGTGATTAGAAACACAGAATTAATTTGTGGCACAATGACCTTGACACTGATCAGTGTGCTTTTTCTGATATCACAACTTTAACGATTATTCATAAATAAGAACCTCTACTTTATTGACCCTACCACCACTGTCCATCTCCTCCTTAATGCCCTCAACTTACCCTCTCACTGGTTTTAGAATCCACAACCCAGAATTACAATCACACTGTCTCCCACTCAGTTTCCTTGACCTTCCCCCCATTATGCAGGTGTGGCAACACACCAACCTTCTCACTCTCTCCCACTTTCTCTTTATAGAAAAGCTCAAGTTTTCTAGGCTCATTCTCCCTACTCCCTCTCCGCTCATTCTCTCTTAGGCCCACTCCAGTCAGGTTATTGTGCACACCAGTCCTCTTAAATTGTTCTTATCGAAGGCACTGAATCTAATGGTCAACTCCACATCCTCATCTGACTCAGCAGCATTTGATGCAGGTGATAGATATTTCCCTACTTTTTGAAAAACCTTCTTTAATTGGCCACGAGAACACATCATTGTCTAGTTTGTCTCAGACTTCACAGACTGCTACTCCTGTCTCCTCTGATGGTTCCTTTCCTTTTGAATCCCCCTGAATGTTGCAGTGCACTGGGGCAAGTCCTCAGACTCCTCTTTATTCTTATTCACTCCCTTGATGATCTCATCCAGACTATGGCTTTAAATAGCATCTACATATTTCTTCAAGTCTAAGATTCTGATAGGCTGAATAATGGCTCTCAAAGATATCTAGGTCCTAACCTTTGGAATCTGTAATATTACCTTATGTGGCAAAAAGGACTTCGCAAATGTGATTAAGTTTAGGATCTTCATATGGGAAGATTGTCCAGGATCTTCAGGTGGGCCCTAAATGTAATCACAAGTGTCCTTATAAGAGTAAGGCAATGTATGACTGAAGCAAGACGCTGTGCTGCTGGCTTTGAAGTTGGAGGAAGGGGCTACAAGCCAAGGAATGCAAGAACTGCAGCTCTAATAGCTGGAAAAGGCAAGGAAATAAATTCTTCCCTAGAGCCTCTGAAGGAATGTGGCTTTGGTGTCAACCCAATGAGATCGTTTGGACTTCTGGCCTCCAGAACTGTAAGACTATAAATTTGTGTTGTTTTAAGCCATCAAGTTTGTGGCAATTTATTATAGCAGCCATAGGAAACTGAGGTAGAGACACTTTTTTCTTTACATTTTAACATCTTTGAGATCAGGGTGCATCTAACAATCATGGCATCTTAGAATTGCTGTCATCCAGACGGAAGTTGTGGCCTAGTTGGAGTAGTTCAGTAGCGTTAAGTAGATTCACATTGTTGTGTAACCGATCTCCAGAACTCTTTTCATCTTGCAAAACTGAAACTGTGTAACTAATAACAATTTCCCATTCCCCCCGTTATCTCCTTTTCCTGTCTCCTGGCAGCCACCCTTCTACTTTCTGTCTCGATGAATTTGTCTACTGTAGGTACCTCTTATATGTAGAATCACACTGTTTTGGTCTTTTCATGACTGGCTTATTTCACTTAGCACAATATCATCAAACTTCATCCATGTTGTAGCATGTGCCAGAATTCCCTTCCTTTTAAAGACTGAATAATATTCCATTGTATACATAGCACATTTTGTGTATAATGTATATACCACATTTTGTTTATCCATTCATCTGTTGATGAACACTTGAGTTACTCCTACCATGGCTTTTCATCAGGCTTGGAATAAAATCTGAAGTCCTTATGGTGGCTTACAAGGCCCTAAATGACCTGGCCACTAGCCATCATTTTGGCCTCTTAGTTTATTAAGCTCTTCCTTGCTACACCCCCACCACACTGGCCTCCATCGCACCTGTGCTGTCTTCTCTTTTGCTAGCACTCCAGGACACCTCTCTGAGTGGTCCGTATGGATGCTCCCTCACTTCCCTCAGGGGTCCCCTCAAATGTCCCCTTCTGAGCGACCACGTCCCTGACCACCTCATCTAAGACAGCACTGCTTCTGCCTCCCTCACCATTGCATTATGCTGATTCATTTTCCTCCATCGCATTTGCTGCCTGACAATGTTAGTGTTTTTATAAATTTATTTATTATCTGTCTCCCAACCAGAATAAAACTCCAAGAGGGCAGGGATTTTTTCTTATTAAATGTTGCATCCTGAGTGCCTAAAATAGAAAAGAGCACACTGTAGAAATTCAATAAGTGTCCTAGAATATTGAATGAAGTAAAAGAGATCAAATTCAGCAATTAGCTTTTGGAGTATTTTAATTTTTTATTAATTGAAAGACTTTTTATTTCTTAGAGCAGTTTTGGGTTACAGAAAAATTGCACAGAAAGCACAGAGAGTTCCCATATACTCCCTTTCCTCCCTCCAGTTTCCCCTATTATTAACATTTGCATAACCAAATTAATACATTATTATTAGTAATAGAGTCCATAGTTTACATTAGGGTTCATTCCTGGTGTTGTACAGTCCTGTGCATTTTGACAAATGTGTGAGGTCATGTATCCACCATTATAGTATCACATGGCATTGTTTCACTGCCCCCCAAATTCCCTGTGCTCCACCTGTTCACCCCTGTCTTCTTCCCCCGACCCCTGGCAACCACTGGAGTGTTTTAATTTTATGTTCCCAGGACAGACATGAGAAAGCCCGTGCTGAGTTTTCTGCTGCTCCTGACACACTGCCTTCATGTTTAATGTTCTTGCTTTTCAAAGCTATTAAGGAACTGCAGCATATTTCTTGGGTTAAAAAAAGAAATTAAAAAAAGAAAAAACACTTCACTTAACAATGTTCCATCTTGTACTCTTTTCTGAAAGATTGCTTGGTTCCTAATTATCACCCAGCTGTGGTCTCTGAGGCTGACGTCTGAAAGCTGTGATTAATATGGGGGCTCACTAGGAACTAGTTTCTCACATACATTCGTTTCCTCTTTCTAGGATTCTCCCCACTCCCACTTTTTTTTCTCTCTTCTTGTCTTCATTTTCTAACAGGTTTGAGTTATTGAGATTTCTGAACCTGTTTATATGCAACGCCACTTTAATTAAGAAATAGCCACAAGCAAACTGATTTTTCCAGTCAATTATGGGGGAAGGC
Organism: Diceros bicornis minor; assembly: GCF_020826845.1. Classification (NCBI taxonomy): domain Eukaryota; kingdom Metazoa; phylum Chordata; class Mammalia; order Perissodactyla; family Rhinocerotidae; genus Diceros; species Diceros bicornis. The sequence goes on from NC_080748.1 coordinate 32,527,323, forward strand.
TGTGCCTGAAAGTTTCCAAATGACAGATGCTCTAATACTGGTGATGGGGGCAGGGAATATGGAGAGCTACCAAAGGGCCAGGTATCTTTCTGTGGGGATAGGGACAGAGGGACTACTAAATGAATGACTTGCCTTTCCTGATAACAAGAGGGTCTCTATCCTATGTACTCCTTGGCTACTTGTGAAGGCGGCTGAAATGTGGCAAGACAGATTAAAGCTTTGTGGTCTTCAGCTTGGCTCCCAGGGGGTTGCTTCTTCCATTACTCGCATGACCACCAGCCCTGGATCGTTTCCTTAGCCTTCAATACTAGGCTATCTCCTTGGAGGAACTCACCAGTTACAAAATCACAGCTATTGCTAACCACAGAGAAGTCTTCTGAGCGCTAAGGAAAAACATAACATATTCGAGAGAGGAAGTTATTTATGTTCATTGTATAAACCAAGTTCATAAGAATGGTTTGTTTCCCAAATTGCTTTCCATTTCCTAAGCACATAATTCTTTCTTTCACACATGTTTTCATGTGCTCATTTCAATGTCAGTGTTACCATTTCTTCTTTCTCCTTGTTCTCCCTCTGTGATGTCTTCTCTCTGGCCCCAGGGAGAGTCAGTCACTCCTTGTTCAATCTCCCCATAGTTCTTTATACATAATTTTAATATAACACTTTTTACTCCTCGGCTAAGTGATGAGTTCTTTCTTAAAGGCAAGAAATTTATCTAGAGCTCCACAATCCATAGTTAGTACTCAAGAAGTTGTTGATTGAAAGAATGAACTTAGATCTTTTAAACTTAGTGTAGCAGGAGTCCTGGCTTGAGTGTAAACTGTGGTGACTCTATGGCCACTCCAGCATGTCTAGAGGACTGGTGGAACCAGCCCATGGCAGGCCATTTTCATGAGGACTGAGAATCTCTGGGGAAAGAATTGTATTATAAGACTCCTGCCTGGAAAAACCGAATCTCTCTTGCTTCCAGTCCTGTATACATGCTCTGCACTTGTTCTGCCTGAAACTCTCCCTCTGCCTCTTTACTGAGTTAATGTCATTTCTATTTCACAGCTAAGTTTAAATATCACTTCCTTAGGAAGACTTCGGTAACCTCCCAGACAGTAAGCCCGCCTTGTTCTTCCCTCTCAGAGCCCCCTGATTTCTATATCAATACCTACATCATGCTTAGTTACTTGTCCAATGTCTGTCCTACTTGCTTATAAATTTCATAAGGTCAAGACCTTCTCTGCCTTGTTTACGGCTTTACCCCCAGAATCTGGCCCAGTTCCTAGGCACAATAGGGACTCAAAAATATTTGTTAAATAAACAAATGAGTATATGCAAATAACGACTCAATGCTCCACTTCGGTGACTCATAAGCACACCAAACTGAATAAGTTGCAACCTTTTGATTTCCCCTCTGAAGTCTGCTCTTCATCTTCCTCATCTTAGCAAATCTATCAACATCCATCCAGTTGCTCAAGCCAGAAACTTGGTTGTTGATCTTGATTCTTCTTCACCTTTACCACACTTCCACATTGAATCTATCAGCAAACCTTTCCTATTCCAAAATGCGTCTTCCATTTACTTATAACCGTCTCCAGTGCCATTGTCCTTCAAGCCACCATCATCTCTCACCTGCAAATCGCCCCGTTTACTCTCCCTATTTGCACCCTTATTCCCCTCTAATTGCTAATTAAACTGCTAAATGACTGCTAATTCCCTATACAGCAGTCAAGATGATCTTTGCAAAATGTAAAGAAAATTATCCCATTGCTCTGCTGTTTAATGCCTGCCCCAGTACAACCCTCAAATCCAGGCGTAGCCTGGCCTCTCCTTACTGCTCCAATCCCACCTGCCGCCATTCTGCCTCCCTCTCCCTCGGCTCTAGCCGCACTCACTCCAAGCTTATTTTAGGTCGTCAGATGTGCCATGCTTCTTCCTTCCTTATGGGCTTTGCTATTCCCTTTGCCTGGAAAACTCTTCACCAAGCTCCTTAAAGGGTGTTTCCTTCTCACCCTTTGAATCTCAAGTTAAGTGCTATTTCCTGAGTGAGGCCACTTCCTGACAACTCCTTGATCCTTGTCACGACACCATGACTATTTCCTTCTTAGCACTTCATGTAGACAGTTGTCCGTTCATTAATTTGTTTGCTTGTTTGCTGTCAATCTGCACACTGGAATATAAGCTCCATGTTGCTTCTTTTGCACAAACTGTTCACCACGAGCCTCTTTTAGTGCTCGGCATGTAATAGATGTTTAATGAACATTTGTTGACTGAAAGAACAGACAAATGATTGAACAAAGCTCAAGGGCAATGGGGTGGGGATGGAGCAGAAGGGTGCTTCTGGAGGAAAGTATGGGGTCTGTCACAGCAAGCTCTAGTGGCCCAGACATTGGTTCTCTCTACCTTGGTCATCATCAGCTTCAGTGTGAACGTCTGCAATAATCAGCCTCTCTGTGGGCAGTGGAGGCCGAGCTCTCACCTGAGGCATGGCAGAGGCGGAGGCAGCACCTAGAAAGCTGGGGTCCCAGCAGGGCCAAGGTTAATTGTTTGATCCCTTGGGTGGTGCCATATGGGAAGAATTTGGGCCTTGCGAGGACCCATATGGGAAGATTTGAGGGGGCTGAAGACTCTACAGAGTGAGTGAGGGTGGAGCTAGAAAAATGCCATTTTGTGAGCATTGCAGCCAGGGACACTTGAGTTTTGATTACCTAAGTCTTTTAAGCCTTGTCTCTCGATTGGTAACTTATTTGGGGTTTGATTTTTGTCTGTAAGACATTTAGAGGAAGCAGTATTAATAATCACTTGCATCAAGAGTGGTGGAAGATGAGGATGCAGGGAGTTAAACAAAACCTCAGTCCCATTGGTGGTAGTGGTTGCAATTTTATAAAGTCTCTTTGCAAGTACATTAAAAAGCAGACAGAAAAGATCTTTGAGCCATGTTCCAGCTGTTGTAGAAACTCTTCAGGTACTTATGTCAATGTGTACATTAACAGTCTTAACACGTCACAGGTGGCTGCATTTTATTTTTTTAAAGCATTCTTACAAGGCGATCCAATTTAAGTACACCTTTGGGCCAAATTCTCATCCTTTTTGGCTCCATGGGGACGTGAATTCATTAGTGAAAAGGCATGGAGTTCTTTAAAAGGAAGAATTGTCTACCAGTTAGTGTGTTGGCCTAAAATATTAGGAACTCTATGTCCTGTTTCCACTCTGTTCTTTGTCAAAGTGGGGGCTGGTTTTCCTCCGGGCTGGTGTTTCTTGTTGTCATCCTCAACGTGAGTGCTGGGTGAGAAAAACGAGGTGACAGGAAACCAACATGGATTAGTCTTGCCCAATATCCAGCCTCTTCAGGATTTCTCTCCCTCTGTAGCTGATGCCACTTAAGCCCAGTTTCAGGCTCACCAATTTCCCATGCCTAAATAGCAGCAAGATGTCCCAGCACACACCCTGAACCTCTGCACGAAGTCACCTGTGCCTCCAGTCCAGCTCTGACCTTGTGCCCAAGCCCTTCTGTCTTACACCCATGAGCTGGTCTCTACTTCACGTACCAGTTCTGAGAATTGGGCTTCTCCTTTGTTCCTGGTGCCTGACTTTCTGCGTTGGAAACCTGACGTTACCATTGTCTCTCTTTTTTTAATTTCTTATTTTTCTTTAAAACATTTTTTTACTGTGGTAAAATATAAACAACATGAAATTTACCATTTTAACTATTTTTAACTATACAGTACATTCTCATAGTAAATTCATTCATATTGCAGTGCAACCATCACTAGTATCCACCTCCAGAGCTTTTTCATCATCCCAAACTGAAACTCTGTACCCTTGAAACATTAACTTTCCATTCCCCCTCCCACAGCCCCGGGTGATCCCTGTTCTACTTGCTGGCCACTGTCTCTTACACCCAGTCTTGCCTTGCTCTTGTCTGCCCACCTCTCTGTTCCTCTGGTCAGAGGACTAGTCTTATTTTTGAACATAGGAAGGAACATAGGAAGGAACATATTTTGGACATAGGAAGTAAAGCCCTGCTACTTGCCAACAAAATTTTTATATTTTCTGCCTGCCTGGACTTCTGAGTTAACTTCAAACCTCAGTCTTCACTGCCTTTTTCTTCCCTTGTCTTGTAATTTCCCTACTATTTTGCTTTGAGCTCCCTACCCCCCGACACATACTTTCATTACCCCCTTCCCCATGTATGTGGCTTATTTTCATACCCTCTGAAACAGCATTCTGTTTGCTAGACTAATTATACTTCTTGTCAGCATCTGTAGCTGGATCCTTCTCCCTACCCCCTCATTCTGTCTTCATCCCTCCCAGCATGCTCTTCCCAGGCTCCAATGCAAGAGAACATTGCTATTCAGTGCATGGTCACATGGAGACAAAGCCACTGGTTCTGCAACCTCCAGAAGGATAAAGCTGTCAATCCCTTTAGGATATAGATTCAAATTCAGAATTATTGGCAAAAGGCAATGAGAATTGACAAAGCACTGCACAAGGAAAACAGTCAGTCCCCTGGCAACACAAATGAGATGAGTTTTAATGGACTGGAGTGACCCGATATTAAATCTCATTTTATGTATAAATTTAAAAGATTGACTTCACAAGTCGTCAATTCCATTTCTCCTCCACACCACTGTGTGAAATGTGAATCTCTTTGACAATAACCCCAACAAGGGTAGGACCTAAATACATCTCACGGTGTCCCATTGAACCTGAACAGGTTAGATTGTTAAACTAAAGGTCCTATTCTGAAGAAAACCTTGCTTCTAACGTACAATATTATTATTCTCTTCTATTACAGACTGATTCAGCTAAAGAATAAGTTTCTATACCATTTTAATAGTATGTATTTTTAGAGGTCAGTGAACTATTACTGTGAAATTGAAAATAATGACTCAATTCCTCATCTCCTTCAGTAGAAGAGCTACATGTTAAGACTTATGTCCCTGAGAAGAGAGATGGGGTAGAATTAGGTATTCATAATAATTCTGTGAATTCTCAAGTACTTCATGTGTCAGTGAACCTTTAAAAATAGTACAAAGAGCAGATTTAAATAGTATTTGAGTCATGTCTAGCAGTCTAATACTCTGCTATGTGTCACTCTTGGTCAGGACCAAGGCAAACAGGGGCAGGGACCAGTGTCTCAGATCAGGCAGGTGAATGAGGAGTGTAAAGCTGAATTTTCAGCCGTAAGATGAATAAGGTCTGAGGATCTAATGTAAAACATGGTGACTATAGTTGATAGCACTGTATCAAATAATTGAAATTTGCCGAGAGTAGAATTTAAAGGTTATCACCAAAAAAAAGATAAGTTTTTTTAAAAAGCTGAATGATAGTGTGGAAACAGAATCAAGTAAGGTATAGAGTGACTGCTCACCAGTTGAGCAGGAATCAGAGACACAAAAGTCTGATCAGACTCACAAGAAGCAGAGATGGTGAAAGCGTTGGGATATAAATTGAACAAAGAAAATAAATGACTGGAACTGAGACTTAGTGATGCTCAGAAGAATTTCATGGTTTGGTTGTACCAGTGCCCTCTTAGAAGGCCAAAGCCTACTTTTGATGCTCTCACTCAACAGGTGACATCTTGTTCTAGATGCCTGGATCTACTAACATGTCCCAAAGAACGGGGGACAAAGGCTGTCTCAAAACACGTTTAATTGTAGAAAGAGTATTAGATTTTAATTTGCAAGACCTAGGTTTAAGTTCCAATTCCCTTACTTTTTAGATGTGTATTTGGAGCAAATCGCTTAGCTTCTCTGCACGTGTTTATTCCTCTGAATAATAACAACAAAACCCACTTCACAAGGTCCTTTTAGGCATCAAATGAGTTAAGGGGGCATTGAGCATTGGAAAGCATTCTATAGTTATTAAAGCTAGATTTTCCTAAAAGAAATAAGTCTTGCAGGCTCTAAAAAGAAACATCCAGCCATTGGTTTCACAGGAGATGTCAGCTGCATACAGAAAACAAAGTCAAAGCATCTGTATTTTTCTGTTCAGTTCTGTTCAAGGGTTCTATGTCATGTTTTTTCAGCTGCTAATAATGGAAATTTCTGCCAAATATGTAATAATGATAATATTAACTCCAAGCCTTTTCTGGCTTCCACTTTAGCACCAAGCCAGCACAGAGCCAAATGGTACACATTTTTCTGGAACTTATCTGTGTGATAGTTCATTTTATCCTCAACTTTCCTATGTAGATCTGATCTGTTTTGTAATATTACAGAAAAGAGAGATAATTTTCTTTTTTTCAAATAAACTTTATTTATTAGAACAGTTTTAGATTTACAGAAATCTTGTAAAGATAGTTCAGCGAGTTCCCATCTACCCACACCCAGTTTCCTGTTTTCAACATCTTATATCAGTATGGCATATTTATTGCAGGTAATGAGCCAATATTAAAACATTATTATTGGGGCCGGCCCGGTGGCATAATGGTTAAGTTTGCACACTCCACTTCAGAGGCCTGGGGTTTGTGGAACGGGCCCAGATCCTGGGCACAGACCTATGCACCACGTATCAAGCCATGCTATGGTGGCATCCCATATAAAGTGGAGGAAGATGGGCACAGATGTTAGCACAGAGCTAATCTTCCTCAGCAAAAAGAAGAGGATTGGCATCAGATGTTAGCTCAGGGCTAATCTTCCTCACAAAAAAAGAAAAAAACATTATTATTAACTAAAGCCCATAATTTATTTAGTTCTCCTCTGACGTCCTTTTCTCTGTTCCAGGATCCCCTCCTGGGTACCACACTACATTTAGTCATCATGTCTCCTTAGGCTCCTCTTGGCTGTGACAGTTTTTCAGACTTTTCTTGTTTGTAATGACCTTGACATCTTGTCTATTTCCCGCCCCTAGAATCAGCCATTTCTCCAACGAGTCCTGGCTCCTTTCATTGGAGAATGGTATTAGAAACATAGATCTGGGCGCTAGATGTGCTTGTTGCTACTGGGGTGTTGGTGCTTCTGGGACATCTCAGCTGACAGAACAAGGGAATATATGTTGTATACTATCTCATGTTTTTATACATATTGAAAAATATTTCAATATATAACCATCTGTATCTATATTAAGCTAAACGTGGGTTCATACTGATGTCTCTAACCCTAATCCGTTATCACATGGATCATTGTGGCCTCCTCCCCTTGCCTATCTGTAAACTTCTACTCTAACAGTGAGAAACCTGGTTCCCACCATCGGCTATCCATTTACTTGATTGTTCAATTCTGATATATATGCATAGTAGTTTCAGAATTGTTAACCCATATCCCTATGAGAAACAGCTTTACCAACTAGAATACAGTGCTTATGTGTAGTTTCTTTTGCTTTTAAATCTTATGGATTCCATTCATTCCCTAAATGACTTAGGTCAACACCTTTTTCACCTTCCTCCCTTGGTGAGGTTATTTCATACACTATAATACAGTTAGATGCTCTTGTCATAGTCTACATTCCTCCCTGGTAGCCCCTGATGTCCTAAATGATTTTTTAAAAATTTATATAAACTAAGTTTTTCTCTTTGTACCATAAAGTTCATTGGGTTTTGACAAATGCATGGTGCCATGTATCCACAAGTCCAATATCATACAGAATAGTTTCACTACCCTAAAACATCCCTTGTGCTTCACATATTCATCACTCCCTCCACCACACTCCTGAACCCTTGGCAAAAGCTGATCATTTATTATCTCTATAGTGTTGCCTCTTCTAGAATGTTATATAGTTAGAATCATACAGTGTATAGCTCTTCTAGATTGGCTTCTTTTATGTAGCTATATACATTTAAGATGTATCCATTTTTTGTGTGTATTTGCCTTGATAACACATTTCTTATTATGGCTGAATAATAGTCCATTGTATGGATATACCCTAGTTTGTTTATCCATTTATGTATTGAAGAATATCTTGGTTGCTTCCAGTTTTTAGTGATTATGAAAAAAGATGCCATAAACATTCGGAAACAACCCAGTTTTAACACATTTCCATCAACTGAAAAAATTCCCTTGAACTATTTGCAGTTAATCCCTGCTCTCTCTCTTGTCCCAGACAGTTTTGCCCTTTTTAGAAATTATTTATAAATGTAATTATCATAGTCTAATGTGTTTGGCTTCTTTCATTAGCTTTATGTTTTTGAGATTCATCTATGTTGTCACATATATCAGTAGTTGATTCTTTTTTATTGCTGTATAATATTTCATTATAAGGATTTACTATTTTTTGTTTATGCATTCATCAGTTGATGAATGGTGCCATTTTTTGGCTGAGTAATGCTAGTACGACCATTCGCATTCAAGTTTTTGTGTGGACATATGTTCTCATTTCTCTTGGGTAGATATCTAAGAGTGAAATTGCTGGTCTGTTTGGTAAGTTTATATTTAACTTTTCAAGAAACTATCAAACTATTTCCCAAAGTGATTGTACCATTTTACTCCTACCGGCAATGTATGAGGGTGTGAGGGCTCTACTTCTTCCACATCCCCACCAACACTTGAAATTTTCAATCTTTTTGAATTTAGCCAATCTAGTGGATGTGTAATAGTATCTTGTGGTTTTAATTTGCATTCCCTGATGACTAATAGCATTAAGCATATTTTCATGTGTTTATTAGCTGTTTGTAAATCTTCTTTGGAGAAATGTCTATCCAAATCATTTCTCATTTTTTAATTGGGCTGTTTGTCTCATATTATTGAGTTGGAAAAATTATTTATTCTATATAAAAGTCTTGTATCAGATAATGTTTTACAAATATTTTCTCCCAGTCACTGTCTTGTCTTCACTTTCCTAGTGATATCTTGTGAAGACCAAAAGATTTTGATTTTGATAAAGTCCAATTTATCAAATTTTTAATAGATATGCTTTTGATGTCACGTCTAAGACATATTTACTACCCCAAGATCGCAAAAATTTTTCTCCATATATTCTTCTAGTCATTTTATAGTTTCAGTTCTTACATTCGAGTCTATCATCGATTTACAGTTTTGTTTTGTTTTGGTTTTTTGCAAATAGATATCCAATTGTTTCAGCTCTATTCATTGAAAAGACTATCTTTCCGCATTGAATTACCTTGGCACATTTGTTGAAAATATATTAACCGTATATATGTGGGCTTACTTCTGGACTATTCTGCACCATTGATCTTTATGTCTACCATTATGCCAATATCACACTGTCTTGCCTACTATTATTCTGTGTTGAGCTGTGAAATCATGTAGTATAAGTCCTTTAACTTTGTTTCTCCTTTTCAAAATTGTTTTGAGTATTCTACATCCTTTGTATTTACGTATACTTCCTAGGATCAGCTTGTTGCTATCTAATAAAAGAAGTTAGCTGGGATTTTGGTAGGGATTATTTTGAATCTCTAGATCAATTTGAGGCAAATTGACATCTTAACAACGTCAAATTTTATAATCCTAAACATTATTTGTTTCTCACTTATTTAGGTCTTCTTTATTTTGTTTTAGCAATAACATTGTAATTTTCAACATATAGGTCTTATCTTTTTAAAAAAAATTAGTCCTAAGTATTCTGGGTTTTTTGATGTTGTTGTGAATGGAATTTTTTTACTGATTACACTTTTAGATTGTTTGTTGCTAGTATATAGGACTACATTGCTGTTTGTATGTTTACCTAGTATCTTGTGAACTTGCTAAACTCTATTATTAGTTTTATTAGTCTTTTTCTTAGATTCCTTAGGATTTTCTACACAAAAGATCATTTCATCTGTGAATAAAACATTTTACTTCTTCCTTTCTAATCTATATGCCTTTAGTTTCTTTTTCTTGCCTTACTTCGCTGACTAGAACCTCCAATACAATGAATTTCCTCAATCTAAGGGAGAAAGAATTTAGTCTATCACCCCTAAGTATGATATCAACTGTGGGATTTTTTTATAGATGACCTTTATTAAGTTAAGGAAATTCTCTTTTCTTTCTAGTTTCTTGGAAGTTTTTAACATGAATGGGTGTTGGATTTTTTTCCAATTCTTTTTCTGTATCTGTTGAGATGATTATATTGTTTTTGCCCTTTATCTTCTTAATATTGTGTATTGCATTGATTGATCTTTGAAACTTACTCTTGCAAATCTTCTTACTATTGAGTTGTAAAAATTATTTATTCTATATCAAAGTCCTTTATCAGACAATGTTTTGCAAATATTTTCTCCCACTCTCTGTCTTATCTTTTCATTTTCTAAGTGCTATCTTTTTCATCATTTATAATCCTTTTCATACATTGATGAATTTGATTTGCTGATGTTTTGCTAAGGATTTTTGTTTCTACACTCATGAAAGTGATTTCATAGTTTTATTTATTTACTTTTCTCATGATACCTATCTTGCTTTGATGTCCAGTTAATACTTGCCTCATTAAATAAGTAGAAGAGCATTCCTTCCTCTAGTTTATGAGTTTGTGTAGAATTAGTGTTATTTCTTCCTTAAGTGCTTTATAGATGTTACCAGTAAACTCATTTGGGCCTCAGCTTTTCCATGTGGAAAGAGTTTTATATACTAATTCAATTTCTTTACTTGATATAGATCTATTCAGATTTAATATTCCTTTTTAAGTCAGTTTTAGTAATTTGTGTCTTTCTAGGAATCTGTCTATTAATTTGTAAATTTATTTAATTTAAATTGTCTAATTTGTTAGCATAAAGTTGTTCATAATATTTCCTTATAACTATTTTAATTTCTTCATGGTTTGTGTTGATGTGTCTCTTTCATTCCTGATTTTGGTAATTTCTGTCTACTTCTATTTTTTCTTGGTCGGGCTAGGTAAAGGTTTATCAATTTTGTTGATGTTTTCAAAGAGCCAAATTTTGGTGTAATTGAAATTCTCTACTGTTTTGCTGTTTTCTGTTTTACTGATTTCCATTCAGATATTTCTTATTTCTTTTCTTCTAGTCCCTTTAGGTTTGATTTGCTCTTCCTTTCCTAGCTTCTTATGATACAAACTTAGATTATTGACTTTAAATCTGTCTTCTTTTTAATATAAGCATTTATAGCTATAAATGTCCCTCTAAGCACTATTTTGGCTATATCCCATAAATTTTGATATGGTTTGTTCTCATTTTTAATTAGTTCACAATATTTTCTAACTTTTCTTGACATTTCTTTTTTGACCCATGGGTTATTTAAAAGTGTATTTAATTTCCAAATATTTGAGGATTCCCAGATTTCTTTTTGTTATGGATTTCTAATTTAGTTCCATTGTAGTTAGAGAATATACTTTGTTTGATTTCAATCCTATTAAATTGATTAATATTTGTTTTATGGACTTTACATATGTCAACTTTATATGTCAACTAGGCCAAGTTGGTTGATATTGTTCAATTCTTCCTTACTGATTTTCTTTCTAGTTCTATCAATTACTGAGAGACGAATATTTAAATCTCCAACTATAGTTGTTGACATGTGTTATTTCTACTATCATCTTGTCAGTTGTTGCTCCATGTATTTTGGGGCTCTGTTGTGAAGAGCATATACATTTATAATTGTTATATCTTCCTGCTTCCCTTGTATCATTACTAAATGTCCTCTTTTTCTCTAAGAATATTCTTTATCTTAAAGTGTATTTTGTCTGATAGTACTGCAGCCACTCCAGCTTTCTTATGGTTACTGTTTGCATAGTATATCTCTCTAAAGGGTGTCCCTTATAGCATAAACCTACCATAATTTAATTTTTGTTTCTTCTTTGTTGGGTATTTATGTTAAGCATTGTTTTACAGATAGTTTCTCTTTAGATGTTTAATTATTTTCTTAGAATATGAAGCTCATTTAGTTACCATCTGTTAAACAAGAAATGTTTCAAAGTTTTTTGAATGGTTATATAGACATAGTTGTTATCCTCAGGAAATTATAAATTAATGAAAATAACAATTATTTTTAAAAGAATTATATTCTATGTTTTATAGTTATCTTATAATTTAACATAATGCTCAAAGCAATCCAGTGATGTAGGTTTTTTTATTCTTTTTACAGATGACTAACCTAAGGATCATAGAGATTAAGTAACTGCTTCAAGCATACAAAACAAACATTAAATGAAGGAGCCAGGATTTGATCCATCCTGTTACACTCTAATACAATGCTGTGAAGTTTTTCTTCAGCCTCTTCTCTCTCTTTCACTCCCTCCACACTCTCCTCACTCGCACAATTTTTTCTCCTAACATTCTACGCTCCTTTCAGGTACTTAGTGGTTCATAGCATGTTATCTGTCTCTCTTTGTCAGGACCCAGAAACATGATAAACTCATTCACAGTTGTCAATAATTGATTATGGGCTGCCTTATATAAAGGTTATGGCCGAGAGTTGGAATTTTATTCCATTCTTATGTTATCTCATTCTTATATTATTTCTAATTGTATTGGTCGAAGATCAGGAAAGGAAAGACAAGACGAGGACTGAGGAGAGAGGAGTTATTTTTGTGGTTGCTGGTAATGTGGGGGCTGGTGGTTGCAGTGGTGACTGCCTGTGTATTCTCAACTAGAGCTCCCAAAAGTATCCAATCCTGTTTTTCTGGGCTGAAGAGCAATATCCCTTTGGGATATAAATTAACATCCATCATATATCATTTCACAACAGTTTCTAGGAGGAGAACCAAAACCGATGTTGAAACTATAGAAAGAATTGGCAAATAGATTGATGGTAGTAAAACCCTCATGTGAGTAACTGGAGAATAATATGGGGAAGGCAAAGAGGAGTTTTGTTTGAATTAGGATTTATATATGTATATTTTAAATTGTATCTATATATACACATATGTAGATATAGATATAACTTCTCTGTTCTATGTCAAAATAGCAATCACCTCTTCAGCATAAAATACCTCACTCAGCAATGATCCCCATCAATGAATCCAGATTTTATTGTATCATCAAAGAGTTCAAAAGATAGTTGCTCTTTTCTATTCTGTGTCAGTAGAAAGAAATACACAATGAGAAGACTGGACTTTAAACTTAGCAGATCTGAAGTGCTTAGAGAATTTCATAAATGCTATAAACAATTTTAGATATATACAACGTTATTGCATTTTAATATTTTCCCAGAGGCACCATACTTTTTTGATCCTTCAAAGGGATATAATTTTGATCTTTTAGAAATGTTCTTTTCTCCCGAAAAGAACAAATCTGTCATGGAAACAGTAGCAAATGTAAAAAGTGTGGGCATTTACAATTTCCCAAACTAGTCAGAATTCTTCACTTCTGTCCTTATTTTTGGTAATGATGGGAGCCCTAGGGCAGAGGGCAGGATGAAGGGGATGGTCACACCAAGAAGAACATCTAGAAAAGAGTTCCGCACATTTCAAGTCTCAATCTGTATTTCACCAGGTTTGTGCCTTAGGGTAAAAGACAAAGAGTAAGATGTAGAAACAGAGAAGAGACCACTGGTGAGATGAGACCTTTCCTGGGATTCTTATGGAACATATAATAAGTACGTGTATATATATGTGTATATGTGTGTGTACACAAACACAATTTTTTTCATTGAAAATGTCTTAAGAGTGTTGAAAGTTGGACTTCAGGAATCAACAGTAACGCTTATTCTTCTCCATTCCATACCAAAGAAATCCTATTTACTGTGGGCCCAGAAAAGCCTTTTTTCTCTTTCTCCCGCATCCTTGGCCCCTTTCTGCACATGGCTATTTGGTTGCTGGCCATCCCAAGTGGTTCACCTGTACAGACGAGACTGGCCAGGGCAGGTCAGGGGCCGAGATAGGGAGGGGGTTTGCTGTGTAGCAATTGCCTTCTTCTCCTTCCCACCCTAGGGCCATGTTTCTGGGCAAGTAAGATGTAGTGGCTTTTATTCTGATTTCCCAAACCCAATTGGAAAATTTGAATATAAATGCCTCTCTCCTTTTTTAAAATGTCTGGAGGGTTCTCTGAGGGAGTCAGATGTAAAACTGACCTTTCCAGGGACACTAGGCTCTCAATTCCTTTCTTAATTCTCTCTAGAATAGTAAAACATTAGATACAAAATCTTCTAGACCAGCATCTTCATCTTGCACATGAGAAAACAACACCAAACAGGCCGAGAGGCTTTGTCAGGTCTCACAGCTGGTTCCGCCCAACTGGGACTTGAATTTGCTTCTCTGGCCTCTCAGGCCAACATTCTTTCCGCTCGGCTATGCTGCCTCCTTGATGGATGCTAACAGAAGAAGTTCTGATGAAAAAGACCTGATATTTTCACAACGGCTGCTAAAAATTTTTTCTTTAGCAGCAAGCAATGTTATGAGTTAGATTTTGTACGTCATTACTAATTATTAACTTATGCTCGTTTTAGACGTCGGAAGACTGAAGGGCTGAGTTGCAGCAACATCCACAGGCTCAGAAATACACCTAAGACTGCTCTTCACAGGGCAAGTGCTCAATACAGGCTTTAGACGAAGCAGGAATATGCCTCAAGCAAGAACCGTCGCTGCCCATCACCCGGATCCCAAAGGCACCGCATCCCTTCCAACAGTCCGACCCCCAAACAACCCCAAACAACCCGAGATTTGGATTGCCAAAGGCATTCGGAGGCGATGGTGCTAAGACTGCCTGACTCTAACACCACACTTTGGTCGTTCAGTCAAATCAAAAAGCATTTATTAAGCATCTGTGTGAGGCTCCCTGCAGGGGCTTCTCTGTGTCTCTGGCATTCACGGTCTTCACCTCTGCCCGCGAAAATTCCCCAGTGTGCATGCTTCTCACCGCTGGTGTTATCACTATCGTACCCGGAGCAGGATGCCTTTCTGGTTCCTCGCAAGATGTTATTCAAAGTCCGGGACAGAACTTTGGCCATGGATCCGGCCGTGATTCCATGGTACAATCTGTGAGTTCATCCCGGCTTTCACGGGATTCTGTGTGAGGAGCACCCTCGCCAGTAATAGGAGCTGATAGGGATAAAATGTCAGCGTCTGTTTTCTTCTCTCAGAACGCGGAGTGAATATTTAGAAGGGTTTTTAGGAAAGCAATTTACAGCCAGTAATTGGAAGTGATGAAGTGTTTTTGCAAGATCAATGTCTCCGATTTCAGGTTTATGATTTGCCTAAAAATAGATTTCTTATTTTAGGCTTGGACTTTAGACAGAAGAAAAATAGTCTTAGTATGATTCTCTTCAAGTCCTCCATGACCTTCTTGACATCAGGAAGAGAGATGTGGGAAGGCAAGATGGAGTTTCTAGCAAGAAGGGGGATCCAATACTATTTTCCCTTGGTTCATTTACCAGAGTACATTTTCCTAGCCAGACACACTATTTCCACTTTATGATTCACTCAAACACTTTATTATGTTTAAAATTACGTTAAATTTTCTTTGCAATGCCTAGGTCAAATATACATACCATGCATGCAGTTGGAAATTCTCCCTCATAGATCCAGCTCATGATATGGATGTTGTATTTGTGTCCTAGTTGCCATGGTAACAGAAAAGGTTACAGCCAAAGCCCAGAAAACAGAGTGGCTGTGCAATAAAATATCATAACTCTGTGTGTGCTCCCGAAAATATTCTTCTCAAATATGGATTAAAAAATCTTAGAACCACTATCTTAGAGTTAATTTTCCATTTCTAGCCTGTAGGTTGTTACCTAAAAAGAATATACTCAAAACAATCTCTTTCAACTCACTCCCTTTCTCTCTAAACTGTAATCCAATGGCCATTTATCTTGAAAGACAGACTATATAAATCATAAGAAACGCTTTGGTTTTCAGATATAGGTGAAATACGTCAATGAGAATGAAGTTGAATGAATTTGTTTTCTGACTGAAACACACTGTCTTTTTCAAATCTCCCCTTTAAATCCATTTATACAGGAATAATGAAATATTTTCCCCAGTTTGTTTAAGAACTTGGTAAATAATCTTGGGCAACGCTAGACAGTGCCAAGATGTTAAACATTTACCGGCTATAAGAATTCACTCTTCTTTTTGTTGGCTGATGGCCCTCGAGTCCCTGACTAACCCTTTTTATTTCCGCATACACTTTATCCTGTGAGATAAATTTTAAGGGTTTATCCTCAAAAGTGATACTAAGTAGGAGTAGAGAATGTAATTCCTGTAAGGCCTAGAGTTATTGCAGCATTGAATAAAAGAGCATATTTCATACCTATATGTCTTTCCTACTTACGTCTCCAAGTGCAAAGGAAAGACGGGTGAAAAACCTTCATCGAGTAATTTTCCTGTCCCCATTGCTGATTTCATAAGGATATCAGAAAGAGTATTAAAACATCCCTTGGTCTGTAATCCCTAGCTCGATTTTTAACAACCTAGCACCTCAATTCTTCACAACCCTTCTTTATTTCAAGATATTTCCGTGTAGGAAGTATAATAAAAATAAAATACAACCACATATTTAAGCATTTATTTCCTACCTTTGATACCATCTCATATGTAATATCTAAGAATCAAAAATATCTCAAGCTCAGTAGCCTGACCCTTCTTCTGCCATCTGGCGGAGAAATGAGGAAGCAGTGGGGTTAGGTACTGCGCCAAGTTTCTTCACTGAGTCCATAAATGCCTCAGTCAGCGAATGTTTGTGAGGCTATTATTATTATTAATTATTTTTACTCAGATAGTACTCATCGAGGCACTTGGCACCACTAAGCACCGTGCTCTCGGAATTAGCCAAACTCAGGGCTGTGAAATATTATATAATTAAAATCTCCCCTATAGTTTAGTTATTTTCCAGCTATCAATTCAACACCCGGGACAAGGCAGGGACTCTTTAAGACTATGAGGTTACCACTCAGCTCATCTTAGTAGTAATTTGCTTTATAATGATATTCTGACCCCAAGATGCTCATGGTTTTCCAAGCATTTTCTAAAGAGAAAGAAAGAGGGGAGAGAAAGAGGTGTAGAGGAGGAGAAACTCTCTTATGCCTTACAAAGTAAAAAATAAAGTTTTGGGAACATTTTTCAGTAAACCATTTAAGAGTGCCTGAAGGATCTCTGTATGAGAAGAAATAACATCCCTGTGAGCTGTCTGCATTTGTATCCATTCCTAATTTACAGGCTATGGAGAGTAGAGGTGTGATAGTTATCATCCTAACTGCCACGCATTTGAGGAAAATGACAGACTCCTCAAATCAGCTTGAACAAAATGATGCAAGAAGCCTGTTGAATTGGCCCATGTATGGCCAAATCCGAGTTCCCTTCTTCTTTCAAAATCCACAGAGAAGAGGCAGCCATGTATCATGTAAGAGAAACCATGGGTGTTAGTAAATGTCCTGTATGTGTCAAGGAAATGCAGCTCTTTATGCCAATGGATTCTGGACGAAGGCACTCAAGACAGAAGGACCACGTTGTTTTATGTTGAAAGGGGCTATTGGCTTGGTCTGGTGCATATGCTTTTTGGATTTTAAAGGACATTGAAATCTAAGGAAGGCCCTTCATGGTGTTCCAGAATCATTACCATGGTAGAAAGAAAAAAATAGTGCTGATGCAGCCAATGTACTCAAATGGGGCCCTAGAAGGGATGTAGAGAACGGGAAGCTCCCACCTCTACTTCCTGCCTCCTCCATTCAGCATCCCCTTGGCCCAAACCTAGGATAAGCAGTCCGCCAGAAATAATCCTCAGGCCTAAGGAGGGGATAGAGGCCCCATCTTGAACACCCCTGATTATAAGCATCAACGGGTATATTTTGAATAGACACTGGATATATGATGCTTTTCTAAACAAAATGAAAATCTACGTAGTCCAAAAAATAGGCTTAAAAAATATACCTTCTGGGGTTTTTGTAGCTGCTTCTCTCCTCCAGCTTCCCCCCAAGCATCCTGATCTGCTGCAGCAAACTGAAAGGTCAATGAAGTTTCACAATTGACTCCTATAAATTCTTTCCTCCACCCCAGTGTCCACCAGAGGGCTCATGGGGCATTCTGCCCATCAAGGGAGGATCTGGAAAATATAAAAGAGAAAGGGGCAATCACCAGGACCCAGCACAGGTTCCTTAATATCAAGTTATGCCAGTCTAAACTCATTTTTCATTGAAATTGTTTCTACACTGTAAGTGCAATATATCTAGATGACAGCAAAACATCCTGTAATCTTCCTTATGACAAAAGTGAAGGAAAAAAAAGAGCTGAATTCAATACATTTGGAGAGATAGATACCAAAAGAAGGCTGTTTCAGGACAAAGCTAAAGTATTCTGTCCTTCTTCACATTTTAATTAAAACTTGAAAAAATATAGAAGCTATGCCTTTCAATGTTTGTCCAGTAAACATTTAACTGAGTATGCTCTGCATGCCAGGCCATGTGCCAGGACTTGGGAATAGCAACGTGGGTGATGCAGAAAGCCTGACCTCCAGGAGCCTACAGTGAGACTCATTAATTATACTGATGGCAGAAAGCTAGGAGAACTAAAGTTTGGAAAGTAGAATCACAAGCAAAAACCATGCAGACACTCATTGGGCTAAATTTAGCAGGGATACATGTGAAGTTCTGAGCTAAGGATCAAAAAATATTAAGTGAGCAATGCCATTACAGAATGGGAAGATATGCCTTAGCAACGTTTCATAAAAAAGACTTAATGGTTCATGATGAATGGTATAGGATGACAGTGTGATGTGGCTCCCCCAAAAAGCCAGTGCAATGCTGGGGTGCATCATATAGATATACTGATCCGGAACAAATTGGGAACACCCCTTTCTATTCTGAGATGTTTTTACTGATATCAGAGCATTGCGTTCTGCACTGGACACTACATATTAGTCAGGCCATGGTCAAACTCTAGTGCATTCACAAGAGATCCACCGAGATCGTGATGGGTTAGAACCTAGAAACTACTCACCAGCAAATGTTTGTTGAGTGCCTACTTTGTTTCAGTCACTGATTTTGGTGCTGGAGATAAATGATGGACAAAACACACAAGGTCTCTGTACATGTAGAGACGACTGTTTAATGAAAACAGAAGATAAACAAATAGTTGATAACATAACTTACACACTGATAAGTGCTACTTTAAAAACTACCCAAACCATGTCCCATGAAGCACATTGGAAGGGAAGTAGAGACATGAACTGGAGAGGGGAAAACGCTAGGGATACACAAATATCTTATTAGAATATGAGATGGGATTTTATGTACGAGTGAGACTAAATATACTCTGTAAGGACCTGATGAATAGAACCACGGCCAGTGAGAGACATGAAGACAGAATTGACTCAACATGAGATTAAACTTCCTATTAATCTAGTCACTCCAAAGGAGATAGAGGCTACGTTAGAAGAAGAAATGTTCTTCACCAGCCCACTTACCAAAGCAGAAACTTCACAGCTCCGGTTGTGCAGGAGTGGGAGGCCCATGCTGGTGGACCCCCCGGTACTTTATAGGTGCCTCTGTTAGCACTTCTCACTCAGCCCACTTCTCCACCCCCCAGTAGCTTCATTAACTTCACTGAAACTCTCCTCTGCAGCCTCTCCAGCCTCACTTTAGGTTCTCATCATTTTTACCTGGCTTCTCAGTCAGAAAACATTTAGTCGCAAGTAACAAAAAACTAACTCAAGCTTGCTCAAGCAAAAACGAATGCATTGGTGCGTGTCACTGTAAAGTCCATTGGTAATTGGTTTCAGACACAGCTGGATCTAGGTCTTAGATTCTAGGGGCTCAAACAATATCAATAAAGCTCCGTTTCCCTATCTTTCAGTGCATTTCCCTCTAAGTATAGGCTTAAAGATCAGAGGGCCCTCTTCATGTAGCAGGAAAGACGGCCTCTGGAAGTCAAAAGCTACATCCTTTCATCTTGAAGGAAAAAAAAAAAAAAGAATCCTACGTCCAGAAGTCATATGTGAAATTTCATGGGAGGAGTCTGATTGGTGCTGCTTGGATTATGTGCCCACCCCTGGACCAGTCTCAGTGCACCAGGGACAGGGTACTATAATGGACTGGGTTTGGGTCATAGGTCCACTCCTGTGTGGGTGGGCCAGGGGTTGAGTGCAGGGCAACTCTCCTCGAAAAAGCAGATGCTAGATGGACAAAAAAAACTAATAGTTGTCTTCTGTAATCACACTATTTCAGTAACTCCTCAATTGCCCCATGTCTTCCCCGATTCATGCTTTCTTTGCTGGAAAAATAATCTTCGTAAATGGCACTTATAATTCTCTGCCTTCTTAAAACCTGAAGTGGCTCCTCTTTGACTGCAAAATAAAGTGAAAACTCATTAGAATCTGGACTCTTACCTACCTCTCAGTCTTATTGCTCCCTTGTCTGTCTTCATGGCCAAAGCTCCAGCCATTCGGAATTGCTTGCAATTCCCAAAACATACAAGATCATCTCATGCCTTCAATCTTGACTCACAGCTTCCCTTCTACCTCCCTTCTCCAATCCCAATAATTTCCTTTCAAAGTTAACCCAAGTATCACCTCCTCTCAAAGCCAGTCCTGCTCTTTCTCAGGTAGGATTTATCCACTTGGGCCCTGTGCACACCTCTGTCTCTTTAGCTTATGCATTTTAAATGCCATGTCCCCATCTAATAACCTCTGGGCTCCTAGAGGACAGAGATCGAGCCTTATTAGTCCTTGTGTTTCTAGTAATTGCCTGGCAGATAAGAGGTACCTAACAAACACTTCTAAGAGAGAGCGAAAGGGGGGAAGGCAGAAAGGAATAAAAGGAGGGAAGCAAAAGGACAGATTCCCCAGGGACTGTCTTTTCCTCTCAGATAATAAATAAATTTTGACAATTATATTCTGGATAAAAGGTCCCGATTTTGTTGTCTAAATCAAAATAATGAATAATAGAATTTCAGGCTCAGCCACAGTGGAAGGTAGATGCAGGGAAACATGGGAATAGGGGACAAAAAGTTCTTCCTGGTGGCTTTTTTTGGTGTGGACCAGGGTAGATCAGCCCCTCTTCCCACCTATGCAAAAGGTGAGCTGGGTCACCGGGATGTGAAGCGCCATCTTCGGTAACGCGCTGTGGCTGCCCGGTTTCTGGCTCACTTCTGACTGGGCAGTCATGTGCAGCAATGAAAGTGAGTGGAGAATTAAAAAGCTGACCTAAATCTCCGCAGAAAGCATTTCCCATCATAGGTCTGAGTGTATTTTAATTATACCTGGACACAGGAGCCCTCACCCAGACATGACTGAAGTCCCGAGTGGACTGTCCCTGTGGCTGTAAAGATTTGTCTAAGCTTGTGGTTATCTCAAGAGCCTGACATCACACTGATCATTAAGCAACAGTGCGGAGGCGCAGCTGGGCGTTACCATGGCAACCTGCACTGAGTTCGCCTGCGGAGCTTGGTAACAAGAGCATTTTATTATGGGTCATTAAGGGCAAAAGGCTTCCTTTACATTATTTCCTGTAAAATCCTATTATTTCAGGTGTTACACTCCATCTCCATCTATGCAGCTCTTCTAGAAGAAATCATAAATGTGGGTTATTAGGTGGAGAAACAATAACTAGCTTCAGGTAACCTGTAAACCACAGTGATCTGCAGATGAGAAAAGCATTTTGCGGCAGGACTGTGGGCTATAGAGGCATCCAGTGTTCTCTGAAGGCAGAGAATTCTTACTCTGCAAAGTGAAAGGTCATTCTTTTTATTGTCTGTTCCGCCTGGCCTGAGTCATGCTTTAGACTGCCATTGATAAGGATTTTTGGGTCCTGTATTCTTCTAAATAAGTATAGACAAATCTGGCCCAGCTGTTTTTTTTCTTTATTTTATTTTATTGTGGTAAGAAAACAACATGAGATCTACCTTCTTAACAAATTTTTAAATATACAGTACAGTATTGTTGACTATATGCACAATGGTGTGTGGTGGTCTCCAGAGTTTATTCCTTTTGCTTAACTGAAACCTTATACCCTTTGATTAGTAACTCCCCATTTCCCCTCCCCCAACCCCTGGCAACCACCTTTCCACTCTTTGATTCTATGAATTTGACGATTTTAGATACCTTGTATAAGTGGAACCATACAGTATTTGTCTTTTTGTGACTTGAGCTGTTTCTTATCCTCATCAGCTGCTGAAATTTGGGGGCCTTTTATTCCAGCATAACCTTTCTTTTCCAGCTGTACCAAATCCAGGAAATGGTGGCTTCTATCAGCACTTAAGCACTTAAAGGTCTAGAAGGCAGTGGCCTCTCTCTTGCTTTATCTGTGCTTGGGAGTAGGGAAATTAGAGGTTCAACCCTAGCCAGTGTTTTTCTGATAGCCCAGGCCCTGGGCTAGCATTGCAGGCTGACCTGGAGCTGATGGACTGGTACTGCCTCTGAACTGTGACAGCACTAGTTCCACTTGGGGAAGGGACCCTAGAAGGTCGTTCATTCACTCACAGCTCCATCTGCTGCCTGTAATTAAGGATATCACTTCTTCAGAGGCAATACCACAAAATGCCACAGAATATGCTCTAGCTTACGAATCGCTGTAACCAAGCGATAGTTAATTTAGAAGTTTCAGAATGCTCACAAGTCCTCTCACTATCGAGAAGACTCTGGGGGTCTTGCACCCCAAAGGATGACAACTGAGAACCAGAGATAAATAGCAAAGGGTCTAATTCTTAAATTTTCTAAGTTAATTTAGTATGGTCAGGAATATGTGAAATGTGTCCCTGTTCAGAAAATCCCTTGCCTAAATGAGTGGGACAACGGGCATGTCATTGAATTAGTTCATGATATCACTGGCATTTAACAGCATCCTCCAAGGACACCGGTAATCGACTTCAGATGACCCGAAGCGGAGCAGAGGCCAGCAAGTGGAAGACTGCCAATGCTTTGCTTATAAAAAGATGCTACAGAATTGCAGGATCATATTTTTTTAAAAAACAAAAAACCGTTCCTCCTCTTCATGTTCACCAGAATTGTTAGAGCTAGAAAAAGTAGATTTTTGTGTCAAATTCCAATCTTTTAACTATAGAATTGAGGTATCGCTAATATGAACGGTGCCGTCTCTTCTATTAATGTTGAGTGACACAAGCAGGAAACAGGTGGATTAAGACAAACTGGTGAATGTTCCCAGGTGTATTTCCTGGTGTGACAGAAGGACCAGAGGTGAGTTTGGTTCAGACTTCCTGTTGAGCTGTGTGAGCCAACACATAGGATCTCCAGTATACCTTCAGGTACAAAAGATACTACTTGATGGTTATGACAAAGAGATTATTTTACAAGTTGCTTTTCTTGCCCCAGAAAAGGGGATCAGGCTAGATTAGATTTGGAAAATGAGGCCATATGATAGATATACAATATAGGATATGTAAACACCTGTTCCCTGTAGAACAGAGGTGAATATGAGATTTATCTAGTGTTTTTATACCAGCAGTTACCTCCTGCTGAAAGGGTTGCAGCTATGTGATATGTCAAACACCCCTTTAAAAGGATTCCAATTCATAAAGTGCCCTATTTTATGAGGTGAACCTTCCAGCTCCCTAAATCAATGAGCAGACAACTAATTAGAGTTAAAAGGGGGCAAAGCTCTGAGGACAGGGGTTTCATAGTCAACTCCCAACAGCTGGATTAAGAAGATTGGATTTAACCACAAATTGTTGTCCCAAATGTCCTCCTTCACCTCTGGTGTATTTACAGTTAACTCTCATCAAGTTTTTACAAATGAAGAACTGTTTTTCTTAGATAAAGATAACTGAAGAAGAATGGTACTTACACATAAAATTAATCCTTTGTAACCTACATTTTAAATTTCCTTTATCTAGAATACATGGCATAATTTTTGTGTGGACTACTAAAATAAAATTTGTATGTTTAAATATTCTAAGCAGAACATATACAGATCAGATTTGAGGAATGCAAATACATTAGACACAATAAGGACAAAGATAAAGGAGAGAAAAATTTTTAAGTAAAACTCAATTCAATAAAACGGAAAGGTTTTAAAAATTTAGTGATGTTGTTTACTTCTGAGTGCACTTCTGTTGTTTATCCCTGGTTTCTAACTAGTAAAAAAATTAGTGATATGCATTACCAAAAATAACAATGGATTGGGGCCGGCCCGGTGGCGCAAGCGGTTAAGTGCGCGCGCTCCGCCGCAGCGGCCCAGGGTTCGCTGGTTCGGGTCCCGGGCGCGCACCGACGCACTGCTTGGTAAGCCATGCTGTGGCGGCGTCCCATATAAAGTGGAGGAAGATGGGCACCGATGTTAGCCCAGGGCCGTCTTCCTCAGCGAAAAAAGAGGAGGATTGGCGGATGTTAGCTCAGGGCTGATCTCCTCACAAAAAAAAAAAAAAAAAAACAATGGATTAATGTTATAACGACTTGAGCAAAATGAACTAATTTATTACACATTAAACTATTAAAAATTAAAATAATCCTGCTCTGAATT
Organism: Diceros bicornis minor; assembly: GCF_020826845.1. Taxonomy (NCBI): domain Eukaryota; kingdom Metazoa; phylum Chordata; class Mammalia; order Perissodactyla; family Rhinocerotidae; genus Diceros; species Diceros bicornis. The sequence goes on from NC_080748.1 coordinate 32,551,541, forward strand.
AAAGGATTGAGCTGCCTGTGGACGTGTCTCAAAGAAGATTCCTCTCTTTCACATTAGCTCTCTTATTATTAGTTCTGAAGAAAATCATTACTACCACGTTTCCAGGTCTGTCTCTTCTCAGTTCCTGAAGAAATAATCGCCTTATCTAGCTTTGAAAAGCTGTCATACTCATCATTTAGTACTGGGCCTATGAAAAACCAAAAAGTGCTATTGGAAATGAAAGCTTTAGTTATTTCAACCTTTTGGCAAAGGCAAAGAGTTACTTGAATGAACTTTTTTTTTTAAAGAAAGTCACATCCACATATGAGTGTAAATTTAAACTAACACTTGAATCCTAGTTTGACACTTCCTTTTGCACTGCTTACTTCAAAACTCCTAATTCTATACTTCTTGCTAATATATATGACTAAATAATACAAGACCTGAGTGTGAGACCTTTCATTCTTCAATTGGATGAAATGGTGAAAAGTGTCAAAGCAGTCCACTTATAAGACATCTTCATAGGCTCACTGGGAATCAGCAATAGTCAGGCTTGAAGAGACCATTTAAGTCACGACTGTCTCCAGTGTTGAATAACAAAGAGATCTATGATTAAAATTTGAGCCTGAGTCTCGAGAGTTTTAAGGGCCTCACAAACATCAGCTAATGACTTTCTGCAGCATCTTGATAGGATAGCAGGAAGCTGACATCCCAGCCCTGTAGCACAGATGGGGATGCTAAGCTGTTGTGGTAGTGTCATATTTATATTGGGAATGCATTAAGCCATATTCTTTTTTATTTCATTTTTAAAGACCTCAAGTGCACAGGACTGAGTTGATCATGCTCATTAGTCCAAGGCACACTATTAGCATCCATCTGAGGAAGGTCTTTGATTTGTTTTATTACTTTTCTCTTCATCTCCCATCTTCAATCCCATTCCCCTCTCTACTCCACTGGAAAAATATGTGCTGTCCTTCCAGGTCCACCATATGCAAGCGTATGCATTTACCACCAAGCAATTTTGCCCCTGGAGTTTCTCAGATAGGTGTTTATCTCTCATTTTTTAAGGGAAAAAATCGATGTAGTTTATTAAGAATAAAAGGAAGAAGGAAAAGGAAAACACGCAAGGGTAAGAGAGGGAAAAGAAATTAAACAAAGGGGTCTATGGATATAATTCATTAACCATGTACCAACACAATGTTAAGTTGTTTACATTCGTTATCCTATTTGAAACTTATAACAACCTTACGAGATAGATACTGTTATTTCTCCCACTAAAAGTTGAGGCAAATGAGGCTCAGGAAGGCTAAATATCTCACCCAAGGGTTCACTGAAAGAAAGTGGTAGATCCACTTTACATGTAGGAACTCTGGCCCAAGAGTCACGAGGCAGCTATAAAATCGCTCATCTCTGAGAGCTGTGCTCTTGGTGGAGTCAAGATCATTCATTAGGAATTTTCCCATAGCCAGTTTTCTCTGTTACAATTCTATGCTCAGCTCTCAACTGTTGTTTTTGTTTCCCAGATTCCAGGAAGTAGGTATTAAAAGTAGAAGACACAAGCATAACAGACATTGACAGACATATTCTGCTTCTGAAAAATGAATACACTTGTATCCAATTTACACTTTAGTGTTTTATTCATTTGGTTAGCATGACTTGATATCTAAGAAATTAATAAGCCTAGATGCACTGTTAAAATTTAGTTTCTGGACATAGGAAGGTAAGAAAGTGATTCCAGAATGTGGTGGCTCATCTGCTGTCATCACTAAAAAACTCAGCTTGACCCTACATGTCATTTCTCTTTAAACTCCATAGATTGTTCTCAGTAGATTCTTAAGCTTCTGAGAGTATGTGTTCTGTTTCTTGGTAATAAAACTATTCCATAGTTGATCTTTAAAATATTAAAGAAAAATGTTAATTAACCAGAATACTCAATTAAATTTCCTTCCTAGAAGTTATATGTGATGCTTCCAAGTTGCTAGAAATTAAACTTAACAATGATGAAATCTCTTGGATATCAAAAAAAGAGGTGCAAAAAGCCAGGCCACCCACCTATCATTGAGTTGACCCTTTATTTTCTCTATAATTACTTAATGGAAAATGTCTTCTGAGAGCTCAGAAACGCACAAAAGCTGCTTCTGATCAGTGAAAGCACAAAGAAAAGACAAGCAGGGTGACACCACTGACATCACTGAATAACATAATACTTGAGTTTTCACTTTGCTATGAAATATGTTCAGTGTGCACTCCAGAGAAAGAAGTGAAAATTCAACTAGGAGCCACAATAAAAAGTAATGTCTATTGGTAATCTCAGATGAATGCTCAAAAGCTAGAAAAAAAGAATTAGGGGGTTGGGGTGGGAAGGGAGATGAAATTTGTCTTAGATGAACTTTGAGATTCACGGCTCCAGAAATAGCAAAAGAATTGAATAGCAATGAAGAGAGCATATTTAATACTTTCTATCTCTTAGAAATTTACTAGTACCCATTACAAAAATCCTTATATTTCCACTGAGAAGAATCAAATTTAAGAATTCCACATGGACTCCATTTCTTTATGTAGAGCAATGATTCTTTATGTTTTGGGGGTTATGAGCCTCTTTTAAAATTTGATGAAAGTTATGGACCAATTTTTTTTTTCCGAAATGCACACACATGCATCATTTTGCATAAAATTCCAAGGGTTCATAAATCTAAAACCCAGGACTGAGACTAGAAAGATCAAATTGATAAGGAAACATAGCACATCAAATTAATTTTCCACTACTGATTCTTTTCAAAAAGTTTTCTAAGAAACTTCTTGACATTTACCATTTTCACAGGTGCTCACATATTATATAGAATGAAAACCATTCATACTACTTCTGGCAAAGTCCAATTTTGACATAATTATATTTTGTTTATCTTACTGGAGCTGTCATTGAATTCTACAAATTGCAGACATCATAATGACACTTCTAGGAACTAGTGCCAAAGGACATAAAAAATATCTGGTTACCAAGGAGAAGGCTCGTGGAAGGGAGGTGATGTTAACCAATGGCTACATCAAACTAATAGAAGAGAATGGAGAGTTCATCAAAGGTTATAGCTTTTTGAAAAAGTAAATCTAGAAGAGTGCTCCAGTGGTATTGTTGACACTCAATTAAAATATTCTTGCCTAACCCCCATGCCAAGTACATCATTAAAGTTTAATGCAATCATGTCTTGAGATCTAAGAGAGATATTATTTCCCAAGTGCACTGAATCAAATTGAGAACATTTATTAAGCAATGAGATGGGCTCCTTGTGTCTTGGGATGATCTAATGAGAAGGATTTATCCATTAGGAAAAGCTTTACACCCCAAAGCTGTACCTACTACTCACCTGAATGTTCATCTCTGTTCCTCAGACTGTCACCAAACCAAAGGTGCAACTGAGACCTAAGATAACATTAGACTCTGTTCCATTAGCTCAGACATGACTAAAGAAGGACGTCATTTTGTATATTCACATTTCTTTTTTAGTTACTACTGTGTGGGTGATATTATTTAAAGCAATGTGACAAATTTAAGGTAAAAGATAATGAGAAGCAGGAAAGTATTATGAGGAAGCCTGAAATATGAAATCAGAAAGACTGGGTTTGATCCCTGGCTCTGTCACTTAGTAACTATGTCAACTTGCACAGTCTCTCTGGGCCTCAATTTCTTCATCATGTAAAGTGAAGACATAATGCTTATCTGTTAGGGATTTGCTGGATTTTCACATTATCACAAGGAGGTATATTTTTCTCTACATTCTCAATACACGTTAAATTTTTATATTCATTATAGCAATCAATGTATGCAATTTAAAAACTCAAATATTACTACAAGGCTCAAAACAATAACAATGAAAAAAACAGCAGTTTCCTCCCCATTTCCTGCTCCCCAAGGGTAACCACTATCAATTCTTTTAATTGTTTATTTGGTCTTTTATGTCCATTTTAATACTATGCTTGTACCGGATTTCTAAGTTGGAAGATGAGATTTTACTTCTCTTACACCAGTCTCATCACATACCCTTGCCCCTCATTCATCCTCCCAAAATAGTTTTACCACAATTTATGATTAAATAAGTATTCAGTGGTTATATTATTATGGCAATAAAAATGTTCAGAGCTGAGCCATGTAACCTGCTATGATTACATTTTTTTCTTAGGCAACTTTTCTCCCTCTCATGTGTTATTTTTATGTTTTGTATTTATTCTGTTTTATATTTACTTTTCATTAATTCCTGTTCCAAATCTTCACCTGAACTACAAATAGCCTTAATTGAGTGTTTGGTTGGGTGTATAATTTTTTAATTGTATGATTGAATCATAATAATTAGGCCCTTGAAAGGAGCCACAAAATAGAAATTTGAACATACAAAATAAGTTAAAACTTTTAGACTTCAAAGTTATTTTGGCTTCAATTCAGTGTACCATCTTATTTAAAGAAGGTGAGAAAGTGATAAAATATCCTTAGATTTGAAGCAACTCAGTATCTTCCGAATTTCATTATTCAATTCTTTCACATTTGTTCTGATGAGAGAGCTAAAAATCTTAGCCTTTAGAGGCCAGACAATGCTGCTTGCCCAGTGGGCCCATGATTAAATGTCTTCTCATGTAGAAAGATAGCAAAAACAAACAGCTGACAGATGAGAGCTGAACACTTCTCTCTGATGTGCAGCATGACTCTCTTTCCCTTTGGAAGTAAGAGCGACAAACTGGTGTGTGACATTGGACTCAATAAGTGGTCAGCCCCAGCGAGTAGATCCTGACAGCTCTGCCTTTAGGCTCTGTGCCTGAGGGATTATCTGGGCCAACCCAGAAGACACTCCTTACAGGGCCCCTTGAACACAGAGTTTGCAAACGTTGTACCTCAGGATGTAACAAGGTGTTGAGTGAAGGTTCATGGAAGCAAAAACTCAGTAAGACAGATCCAAGGATGGTTCTGCTTAATTCTCTGCTCAAAGCTGGAGCTCAGTGATGCTAAGAATGATGGGAAATGATGATGGTCCCAGCCGAGCATCACTCAGGGCATTTTAGCGGCTTCTCTTGGCTATAGACTGTGGTGATGCTCTCTCTCTTCAGTATGGACTTGCTCAATTTTGAATTCTCTGCCTTTTCTTCACCCTTAGACCTCTTTCCACATTGGCCCCAGAACTTGGAAAAGAGAAATAATAGAAAACAATTCTGTTTCCTTGAATTCTGGGGTACTGTGTATCCCAAGCCAATGATGGAGAAGAGTCTGCTAGTTAGGAGAGGGACACACCAGCTTGTTTCTTCTCTACCCTCAGTCCATCCTCAACCGCCCTCTCAGAGGTCCATCTTTGTTTCCCAAACTTAACCCTATTCTTTAGGAAAAATCACAATAGTGTGGCCGTTCCCCCTCTCCCATTGGTTTAGAGGTCAGGAAAAGTAGAATTGAACAGAAACAAGGAGCGGTCATGAAGTGTCAAATTCCACGCCTCTGTAGTCAGACTCCTAGTTTTAAAGGTTGCTAACTCAGTGCTGACCCGTCCTTCCTATAATAGTATAAGGGGTTATGTCTGCCATAACTTGTGGACTGCCACCAGGGTTGGGGATTTAAAACAAAGTAAAGATGCCATTTCCTTTTTTTTTTAGAGAGTAATAAGCTGTGGGTGTCTTCAATATACAGTGTGTGAAGTGTGATTTAGCTTATTCCATTGTGAAGAAACTTCAACATCTATTTTTCTTGGGTAATTATTGGAAAATAGTGAGACTGTATGAAGGTTATCCACCATCTAGTATTTAATGACTGCCTTTGAGGTTATCCACCGTCTAGTATTTAATGACTGCTAATTGAACTGATTAATTACACACTGCTGGAGCAGTGTTGCCATTGACTGTTGCCTGCCTGGAACATTGCTTAGCTCACCAGTATCAGACAGAAAGACCTACAAGTCATAAGTAGGTATAAACCTAGTGACATCATATTTCTTTTTGAGTTAAATTTATCCAATATTTCGATAGCATAACAAAAAAGATATATGCTTTCAACTGAGCTAAAGGTTAGTACACTCCAGCAGCAACTTTGGCATTTGTGATTCTTAGGTTAGCAAGAAAAGGACTTGACCTCTAGGACTTCGAAGTGGGATGAAGGGCAAAGGTGTGCTAAGGGAGCCACGCTGAGGGAGCCATGGATGATTTCATGCCTGGTCAGAGAGAGATCGTCCTTCTTGGAAAAGAAAGGCATGGTTAGGTCCCAAATTGAAGAAAAAATTAGGATCTGTGACAAATCTAATGATAGTATTGTACTTATGTCATATTTTTATGCAAAAATCAAGGCAATCAATTAAAAATGATCAAGTCCTATCACCTTGTTCTCCTTTCAGAGATATGATGTGGCCCCACCCACACACTTCCTGCCCTGATCCTAGTCCTGGTTACTGACTGTATCTTGCAAAGGTGAGGAAGCTAGTAAACTATAACCTGCATTTAGGTTTACACAACTCCACTCTCCTTCCAGTCTTCCCTCCAAACTTTAACAGGATGTAACTTCCTTCCTGAGCAGAACTGTTGTGCTGGCTATAGTATCTTGTCTTCTTTCTCATTGCACATTATCAAAGCTCAGGGATGAAATGATGGAGGACTCGGGGAATGTAATGTTTGCTAACATTTCCACAACTCCCACTGGAATAGTGCTAACAACTAGAGCTTAATGACCTTCCACTTGTCCCACCCATCATTTATACTCATCATTATGATATCATTTGGCTGTTTCTTTCACCCCTTCTCACCCTCCCTACAAGAAGAGGTAGCCCTTCATGAGAAAATTGTTAGCGCTGAAATGCCTGCAGCATTGTGGGATAAGATGAGTTGTTGCGCAATCCTGCGTCCTAGACATTCAAATATTCAAAGTTGTACATAGTGACCAGGTGTTATGAAAATTCCCCTGGTTTGTTTTGCAAAGGTAACCTGAGGCTTTCTGAGGAACTGACTTGTGTGGTTGTTGAAGGAACTAAAATGACATTAGTTTGGGAGGCTCCTGGGTGTTTCCTTCCAGAGATATTATCTGGTCCCACCCACACACTTCCTGCCCTGGTCCTAGTCCTGGATACTGACTGTATCTTGCAAAGGTAGGGGAGCTAGTAGACTATAACCTGCATTTAAGTTTGCACAACTCCACTCTCCTTACCAGCCTTCCCTCCATACTTTGACAGGATGTGACTTCCTTCCTGAGCAGAACTGTTGTGCTGGCTATAGTATCTTGTCTTCTTTCTCGTTCCATATTATCAAGGCTCAGTGATGAAATGATGGAGAACTTGGGGCATGTTAATGGGGACTACCAACTATGAAAATATTGACTCGCGTCTTAAAGAAATTGAAATAGGCTTAATCCATCGCTTCTTTCTGTTCTCCACTGTAAAATGTCTTAGTCTGGCATAAGTGACATATTATAGACCAATGTTTCTCAAACTTTAGCATACTGCTTGTATCAAAATCACCTAGAGAACTTATTTAAACACAGATGGCTGGGCCCTGTCCCCAGAGTTTCTGACTCAGTAGGTCTGGCTTGGGACCCAAGGATTTGCATTTCTAATAGGTTTCCATGTAAAGTTGATGCTGCTGGTGCGAGGACCCCAGTCTGAGATTCTCACTTGTAGTGAAAGAGCCAGATACCTGTGAGATGGGGCCATGGTGACTAATTCATCCTGGTTTGCCTAGGGCTTTCCAGTTTTTGTGTTAAAAGTCCCACATCCCAAGGACTTTTTCAATTCAGGGCAAACTAGAACAGTTGGTCACCCTAGGTGAGTCCAAAAATATTTCTAGTTTGAATAGAAATTTTGTAATTCTTAATATTTCCAAAAACCATTTTCAAGAATGCTGTATTATGACTTTATATTTAGACAATCAAAGACATTTTAAAATCACTAGGTTTAAGATACCCCACATACCTAGTATCCATATTTCTAAAAATATGGATGGTCTCATAGTATCTTGTAATGACAGTAATGAGCTCTTACTGAGGCCCTAAGGCTCTGTGTGGCACTGTTAGCACTTTGCATATATTATAACCAATTCCTACAACAGTTCAGCTTATTAGGAGTTAGAGCCAGTCCAGATGGGAAGCCAAGCTCACAGAGGTTGCAGGTGACATAGCTGGTTACTCTGCAGCTGGGATTTGAGCCCAGGATCTCTCTAGCTCTAAAGCTGATGTTCTTTGCCTTACGATGATCTGAGTGGGTATTTGTTTTTCCTAAGGTTTAACATTTGCCATCACTTAATATGTATAGATGGTCAAGGCCAGTCTTATGGGGGCTGATTATTTGTGCACCAAATCTGAAATTATAGTGCATGCCACCTTGTCAACACTAGCATCTCCTACGGGGACAGAGAGTGCAGACAGGCTTTCCTAATGAGAAAAAATTGACAGAAGCAGGAAAACAGCTAATTATGCTTTTTAAAATAAAAAAAAGTGTTATCAAAAAGCAATTTCATTTTCATATTAAATTATTTCACATATATAAGGCACAATATGGAATAAAATTTAAAGGAATATACTTAAATATAATGTGATCTCTTTATCACATTTCAATGATTATCAGTCATGATGTATTACTAGACCCAGGCTTTCTTTCCTTCTCCTGGGGCACTTTTGATTCGTCACATGCACCTGCTGATCACAGTGAAGTCCCAGATCTTTCTCCTGTCTATGGGACCTCCAATAGCTGGGGATGAAATTCTCTCCACTGGTCCCCCTCCTGTCCCTCCCACTAAAAATCTGCTGAGGTATCACTTTTTTACCAGTTCAGTCTAGGAAGTCTATTTACCCATCTCTTGGGAAGCTTCAAACTTTTTTTTCTTCCTATTCTGTGATCTGTCTATTCAAGGCCACACCATAGGGGGAGAAAAAAGGAAACCTGGTCAAAATATGTCTCTTTCCCCATGAGCCTCTCAAACAATTGATAATTTCCTTCCAATCAGGAAAATTACCTAGTTGACTCACTAAACTCATTTGATGAATTCTCTCCCTACTCCTCCTTGAACAATGGCTCATGGTAACCATAGAATCAGTTCTTTACTTTATCTGTCAAATTTGTGGCTCAAAAAGGGCACTCTTCATAATTTTGTTGCTTTTAATACGTTTGGGTTCATCAGAACGTTTTGGAGGACTTGTTATTATTTCCTTGCACAGGGTGTTTTCAGTTCTTAGCATCCTCTCATGTTTAGGTGACTATTAAGTCCATGCATGGTGTGAAAGACTTCACAGCCACCTTTTTTTCTTTCCTAATTTCCATTAAACAGAATTACTTAAACTGTTTGGTTTTATTTCTAACCATGAGCAAATAAAAGATACAAAGGCAAAAGCTCTCCAAGATTCCTGGCCCCTGTGCTCCTGCTCCAATCAGTGGCAGAGAACATCTACGGTCCCCCATTCCTAGTTGCTTACCTGCTGGGCCCAAAGACACCTTCTCGTAGTAGCAAGTCCAAAAGAGGATGAAAAAACATCCCTGATGCTGGAGCAGAGTCTATGGGGTGTGATCACTCACCCCAAGCCTGTGGCCTTCTCGGCTCTGGGCCTGGATCTTCACCTACCTCTCTTTTGTGTCCTGGTCTTAAATATGATCTATGACTCTGGGCTTCGCCTGGTCAATCTTTGCCATTAGTTCAAGATATGAACTGGTTACCACATAACTTTTATTTTACCCCAAATGTTGGAAAAAGAGGAAGATGAAACTATGCAGGCAGTCATGCCCAAAAGTGAGGTACCTGTTGGCGAAACTTTCAGGCAATGAGAAAGTGGCTGGGAAGGAGAGTGGTAGCAGGTAGGCAGTAGTACCAATGAGTTCAACGAACGGATAGCAAATTCCATTGTTCTAGGCTCAGCAAATAGCAACCGCATTCTCTTTGTTGAGGCCAACATTTAAAAGTTAAATATCTTGAACCAGACACTAGGCAAAGAGACAACATTTGTCTTATTTTTTTCATAACCAAAAGAGAAGGATTATTAACACAAAACAGATTAGGCATAAATGCCCAACATCATAAAAGATTTTTACTTAATTCATGTCTCAGAAACAAAGTAAAAATGTCCTAACAACATTTAGCATTTCAAATTAATTGTGGAAACTGTAAGAAACCAACAATAAACAGGGTTTGTTTCTTTTTTTTAATGTAAAATGCCTTTTGCTATTTGCTCATGAGATCAAATTGCCCCTTTTTGGCAAAAACAGGGAATAATATTTTAAACTCTGAACATAACCGGATAAAAGTTGCTGGTGGTTTCTTCCTCTCTAGGGCGTAGACCAGCAGAGCCCCTGCCAGGCCTTGGGCCTTCCTTGGGTCATTTCCTGACTATGGAGCAAGCACTGTGGAGGGAGGGACATCTTTGTTTTAGAACATCAGTGTCCCAGCCTTCCATTTCAGTTTCTGGTTGGCAAGTTCCAAGGAATATGATCACTTAGCCAATAACCCATCTCGATATTGTCCGAAAGAGCTATAACAGCAGACAGAAGTTAGTCAATCAGGTTTGAAACAAATACAAGTTCTCCCCAATACTTCTTTCTGAGCCATAGCTCTTTCCAGAAATCAAGCAATTGCTACTGAGAAATTGTTTATTTCTAACCTGTGAGCAGCATGCAGAAACAGTATTTTGATTAAGATGCCAATTTGGTGACATTTGTTCAATCATTAACATATTACATTTTCTGGATTGAATAGCTGAAAGTCACCCAGAAAGTTAGGGAAGGAGAGTTAGAACTAGAAACACAGATTAGAGAATTAGACTAATTGATCATTTAATTTTCCAAACTACATTCAAAAACTTTAGAATTATTTAATCTGGCGTGCACTGAAGTTTGTATTTCACTATCCGGGAAGAAATGCTTTGCTAAGCAAGTTAATAGTATAATGAAAGTATATAGTGCTTTTTAACCTACTAGAAAGAATAAGAATAAGGTATAACTATTTTCTTTTTTGTGCTTTATTTCTGCAGAATTTAAACGCATGAGGGAGAATATAATGTTTTGTTTAATAGTGAAGATTTGATTTTTTTTTGCATAGTGATTCATGTAATCTTACACGACAGCAAGAGGATGAAACAGTACGTTTAGAAAGACAAACAGGACGTTTAGAAAGACTCAGAAGACTGCGAGCAGTTTTTTTTTCAATATTTCACTTCTCAGTCTAGCTTTTTTACTTCTATATTTTAAAATTAATTTTGTTTTATTGACTCAGGATTGATATAATTATATTATGATTGTAGGCAATTGGATGAAAAAAGCATCAAATCTAATATGACCAGGAATGACTTTATTGCCACACACTATGTCCTTGAATTGGCAGTACTATATCAAACTGCTTTTATTCTATATTAAAGACTTTCTTCTTTTTACAGGTCAGCTGATATAATTTCCTTTTGGGGAGCAAAAAGGCAAAACAGAATTGTTTCCCAGCTTAACCAGCAGGACTATTCATATTAAAGACCCAAAGTGTGAGGTAAGGCCCAGGTTAGATGGATCAGGAACCTGGCAGCAGGTAGGAGCCATGTAGCTCAAAAACTGGACACCAAGACCCCACCGTGTCTGGAAGAAGTAACCCCAGCTGGTCACCACTCCTAAAACAAGGATCAGGACTTTCTTGCATCTGACCTGGCCAAGAAAACACAAAAGTGGTTAAGCACAATATTAAGGAACAAATATTGGTTAAGCACAGGGCAACCGTATAATTTCTTGTCCAAAGTGGCACACTTTTGAGGGTGAAAGACGCTATTAATAATTATTCCAAGACAAAAGGTATAAACCAAGCCCATTCCAGGCAAAATAGGACTTACAGTCACCCAGTTAGAAGCCATACAGAGCCATGCACTTTTCAGACCATAAAAACTTAGAACAGAGGGAATCATCTACCAACATTTTCATTTTACATGTGGAGCAGCAAAGGTATAGGGCTGTGAAGAGGACTTTCTCAAAGCCCAAAAGCAAGTTACTGGCAGAATCAGGACTAGAACTAGAATTTCCTGCTCCCAGCTCAGTGTTTTCCCAGTGTACCACATGTTTGGATAGCGTTTTGTTTTCTCCAAAGTGTGGTCACAACCTCATGTAGCCCCAAGTTTCCCCAGGCCATACCATTGGGGATTATAAACTAAGGTCATAGCAACAATAACAAATACTATTTTCCTGGTTCTTTCTCCACCTATGATTTCAGAAATTCCAGTTCTACTTGAAATTCCCATTAAACAGTTTCTAGGAGTCTCCTGGGGTCAGCTCATGTTTGTTCACAAATAAAATCCTCCCTCCATTGTATGGAATGTACACTACCCTCAACCTCCACCTTCATGCCAGGGCAACATAATCACCGCAGGCTGGAGGTCTATGGTCAGAGCTGGTTCTGCTTCCTTGCCACGATTATAGCTTTGAACGCAGTATTTAACCTCTCTAGGCCTAAACTTCCTCTAAACCTAAATTTTTGTAAAATGTAGCCTTTGTAGAACTACTTTCTGGAACCCTGACTATTAAGTGAAATAATGTACAGTCAATTCTCATTATTCATGGTAGTTATGTTCTATAAAGTCACCACAAACACTGCAGTAGCAAATACTGAACCATGGTTCCCAGGGGAAGTACAGAGTTAGGTTCACGAGAGCCTCCAGTCACATTTTTGTCAACTGATCAATACACAACCTTGTTTTATATGTGTTTCTGTTTAAAGACACCTTATTTAAGATATGATTTCGATTCATTAACATTAAATTCATGGCCAACAGCGCTATAACTTATGCTAGAACAAAACTTATTTAACATACATATTCTTTCCCTAAAGCAGATCACAGCCTTCTTGTGCTTAAAAACACTAGACAGCACTTCAGCACTACACTTGGGGGCTATTTCAAACAAGAAAATCACCAACAAAAAGCACAGAAATGTGAAAAACATGGCACTACGTAGACCACAAAAAGGACACTTGTTTACAGTATGAGAGCTGAAACAAGAAGACAGAGTGTCACCCTGTTTGACCTCAGCTGGGAACAGACACACATGTCAGGGGACTCGAATTTTTCTCTGCTCTGCACTTGTCTGTGAATGACCACAAAGGCTCTGCAAGTATTGATTTTGGAGTCACAAATAAATTTTAGCAAGTAGGTGAATATGGAATCCACAAATCATGAGGATCAACTGTCTATAAAGAGCTTAGCACAGTACATGACATGGAACCCCCAATAAATGTTAACTATTGTTGTTCTTGTGTGACTGTTGTTAAGAAAACCCCCCTGCCAAGGCCTAAGATACAGGGAGGCCACCCCCCACAACTGCTGAGGACCCCAGTGCTACCTATTGCTGATGTCAAAGGAGATATTTTCTTCTCTAAGACAAACAAGAGGCTGCTCTAGCCCATGGCTCAAGGCTCATATCCCAGATAGAAAAAGTGTTGTGAATTTTTCCCAAGTGGTTCCAATGTCCACCAGGCAATGGACTCCTAGTGAGCCCACTTTCCAGGTTCTCTAAGGTCAAACACTACTGAACCCAGGTGAATATCATGTGGTGCTAACTCAGACTCCCTTCCCCCCCCTGGGCCCCACTTCTCTGCATTTGAGCCTCACAAGGTGTTTACGTGTTACGTATGCAAATGCATGGCACACTGGGATGAATTAATGATCCATCATCAAACAAATTCCACACAGTTTGAACCCCTTCCCAGTTTCTCATACAACAGGTAGGCTCAGGTTTTCCACTCCCTTCTTTTTTTTTTATTTTTTGTTTTGTTTTGTTTCTCAAGTTCCTTCTGTAGCTCTCTCTGAGGCCTTGCATATTCTCCTATTCTTGGAGCATGTTCTTGAAATGGTTTTAACTCCTCCTTTGGCTGCCCTCAGGGTTTTCTCTTTCCTTATCCTCTTTGACTCCTTGATTTCTGGCTTCTTCACTGTCTCAAATTCCAATTACTCCCTCCTCCATCAGATCCTCTTCCTGCAGTCTTTCTATAATTGAACTTGTTGTTCTCCTCTGGCTGTCTTAACTTCTGAGAACGGCCTCCTCCCTACGCCCTTCCTCCCCTGTGGCCCTTGGACAGGGTTGTTCTCCCTGGGGCAGGCCCAGACTGTCGCCTTTCCTCAGCAGGGGGTGTCTTCTCCCTGCTGTCTTCTTCCTGTGCTTTCTATTGAGCCTGAACCGCCTTCTCAGTTTCCCACTTCCCTTTCCTCTCTTATCTCCATCTGCAATCCATCACTCTTGACTCTTGCGATTTGCAGGTTTCGATTTTGCAAAAAAATTGGGTTGTCTTAAAATAGGTTGTACTTGAACACTCTGTGTACCTCCCTTATCGAACAGCTCATTACTACATGGATTTGGATACACTGCAGGTCACATCCCACCCTCTAAGCTGCAACTCCATTGTGACTGCCAACCAAATGTGTGCCTTAGATTTGTCTTCCAATACCAGCCATCAAGAGCTGATACAGTTATTTGCGATTCTGCAGTTTTAAATATTATGCCCAAACATGAATTTGCTCTATGGGTTAGCACTACGATTCTTGCTGCCTCCACTTCCTCTGTCCTGCCCCTTACCCAGCCCCCAATTACTCTCCCACAAGGACTTCCTAAAACACCAACCCAATGACCTTGCCCCTTCTCCTTGTGCCATTCTCCTTGCCTTCTCAGCATCGTCCAACCCTGTTAATTCTGTCCTTCAACAAATAGTCATTGAGTGTTTTCTCTGTACCTAACACTGTTCTAGGTGCTTAGGACAGGTTAATAAAACAAAGATCCTTGTCCTCATGAAGGTTATATTTGATTAGACTGTGGGGGCAGATATCAAATAACATCAACAACAAATTATTATTATGTAGACAAATTAGCAAGTAAATTATCTGACATATTAAACAGCTGTAGCGAAAAAAGGAAAGGTAGAACAGGATCAGGGAAGCGGGGAGGTGCAGGTAGTGGGAGGGTTCGGTGTTCAAAGGGTGGTCAGGTAGACATCACCGAGAAAGTGACAGTTAAGCAGAAACTTAAAGGAGGTGAGAGAGGAAGCCATGCGGACATCAAAGGGAGGGTGTTCCAGGCAGAGAGGGTAGCCAGTGCTAAGGCCCTGAGGTTTTCAAGGAATAGCAAGGAAAACAGTGCACTGGAGAGGGGAGATTTGAGGGGAGAGTCATAGAAGATGAAGTCAGAGAGCTGACAGACCTCAGGCCATCTTGGGCCTTGTAGGCCATGTTGATTACATACCCCCTTGGCCTCCATCAACGCACTCTGTTGCTTCTCTGTTTAATTTCTTCCTTTGTTTCATCCTCCAGGGGCCTTGCCCTCAGCTGATTCCCTTAGAGTTGGGTTCTCCATATGCCCTTTTCTCATCCTCCTCTCTTCCCTCGCCATCTCTCCCTTTTTGATCACATCTACTTCCTTGGCTTCTATTACATGACTAATTCCCAAAACTTTGTCCAGGTTACACCTACTTCCAAGGTACTGTTTCTAAGTTGGTGTCTTACCAACATCTCACACTCAGTATGTAATAAATCAGCTTTCTCTCAAGCCAGTAGTTTCTGGGGTCTTTCCTACTTCCTTTAATGAAAATTCTATTTCCTTAGCTATTTGTATTTAAAATCTTATAGTTATATCACTTCCTTATCTAAGCAGTGTCTAAGTGCTCTTAAATCTATCTCCAAAAAAGGAAACTTCACGTGAGGATCTTATATCCAAGAGAACCATAATTTTAACTAGAATTTGCCAAATCACTTTTAGACCTTTATAATATTGTCATTTATACCTGCTGGAACTTTGATTACCAATATTTTCGTGATGAGTCTAACAAACCAGGAATTAATTTTGTTTTATCCCAGGATCATTTGAAAGTTTATAATAAAGGGCAATTCCAAGATGTCAACTAGACGAAATAGCCGTGGTTTTGTAAAAAACTGACAGAATAATAGGATATGGATTGTAAGCTCTTCTTTTGGTGCCAGAACATTCCAATTCTGTTCTTTGCTGGGTCTTCCCTCACATTTTTTTTTATCATCACTTAAGCTGCTTTTCAGCTCCTGCCTGGCTCTATAATTCAGCAGTTTATCACAGATCCACTCAGTAAAGAATTCAAGGAATGAGTGAAATCCCTGGAAGTAACCCATCCACCCTCTAACCTGTTGATAGATTGCATGGCTTACAAGCCTGGGTAACTCACCACCAGTTTCCACTTTCACCCATCAGTTTTTAAACGAGAAGCCCATCATTTCCTCCATGAGCACCTTGAACCATAGGGTACAGGCTGCCTTACTTACATTTTTCCAGGCATTGTTATCTTCCATGGCACTTCTTTTGCAACAACAAAATGAGGGGTTACCCTCTGCCCTACCTGTCTCTCCTGTTCTCTCCCTCTCTCCTGAGAAGCCATTACACGGCCCACCTTTAGACAGATGGAGAAAGACATAGGTGAAGCACAGCTGCTCCCTCTTGACAAGTGAATGCCATTTCTCTCTCTAGGGGCACGCACTTCCCGGAGCACATATTAAATTCTCCGTAATTTCTATTTGCATAACTGTCCACTCTCCTTCCCTTGGGGAGGGGGGGCCGTCTCCTGGGAGGGGCTGTGCTCACAGCACGCTGCACAAGCTCTGACTCGGTTGACAAAGATTCAGAACGGGCCCTGGAACTAGACGGTGTCAGCACCAGGGGCTTCGTGGGATCTAGGGAGCGCAGATAGGGTAGGAGTGGCCCTGAGCCCTATCAGACAAGCGGACTGGCTCGCTTGCAGAGACTGGTCACACAGCAGACACACCTGAGGGGTTTCTACAGGTCTTAATTCCGGATTTTAGGAGCTGGAGGAGTCTGACGACAGTTCAGAGACCTAATGGAGAAAGGAAAAGGATGACAGGAGAGAAGAGAACAGGGTTTGGACAGAGATAAGGCCAGAGGGGTTTGCTCCCTTCCCGTGGAGCCCCCGGCCACCACACGAAGGACCTCTCGACCTCACAAAGGCTTTGCATAGCTCCCTGGCCTGTCTGACCTCAGTCTAATGGTGAGACCAGGATCCGACGGTGTTATTGACATTCCTAATGCATCCTTAAAGCACTTACACCCACCGCACTCTTCGCAGCCAGCATGAGGACTCCAGTTTATTTTGACTGGGGTCTACAGGTTGGAAACTCAGCAAAATTTTGTTAGGGGCTCTGATTCTGAATTCTAGCGTCTCCAACTGACTGCGTCTGCTTTGCGTCCACTTTTTATGTGCTCCTGCCACACTGTGTTTGAGGCCTAAGACGCTCAGCAAAGCTATTGTGAATTCCCAGCTCAGGTCATTCTCTTGAAACCTTGTGGTCTAAACTCTGAACCTCATCACACATCGGTTCTGCTTGCTTCTACTCTAGTTAGGTTTCACAGTATGATGTTCCCTTCCTGTGCTGTCCTCCTTGGAATTGGTAATGGGGTTCTGAACAAGTATTGTCCATTTGCAATCCTTCTAGAAAACTGGCTCACATAATTTTCTCCATAATTTTTATTCTCTGCTTTCACGAATAGGAGGTGCCCAAGACACTAACAGCCATGCAGGGAGTGTTGATAGATAGTATATTCCCTCAGTATTATGTCTTCTGGTAATTGTCTGTGGGGTGGGAAAATGTCCTGGGAAGAGAATATTGTACATAAAACAGAAACTCATCTAAATTTTAGGGATCTTCATTTGAGAGTGGCAAAAACCTTGAGAATGCATGGCTTAAATATCCTTCATTGGCCTGTTATATAGTGATACTAATTGAAATTAGGAAAAGCACTTTGACCAATCTGATTAGCCAATACTAATGAATAAATTCAATGAAAAAATATTCAACTCCAATGAACAACAAATGTATGTTTCCTTGTAAACTTTATTAAAAACATAATCTGGTCAATTCGGTCAATATATTTAAATTCATTATGCATATGGGCACGTTCTGGAAAGATGCATTTGGTTCTTCAGTTCATCATCTCTGCCAAAGAGTATCCTGGGTTGTTTAGCCTGTGTCAATCATCATTGACTAGTTAGCCTTTTAATTGCTCCCATCTTATGAAAAAGAAGAGTGATGGGAAGAGTAAACAGGGAGAAGTTTCTGGAAATGGTATAAAACTTTGACATAACTTCCTGAACCATCCTCTTGTTCTTTGGTGACCTGGACTGGAGAGTCAAGTGCACAGATGTGCTTAGAAGGCCAACAGTACCAAGTGCCCCCAGGGCCTTGGAGGTGGAAGTGTGGGTGGACCCAACTCCCACAGAGTGGAGTCTGAGCTCACTGCCCAGATGGTTGCAATAAAACAAAGAAAAACATTTTAAAACAGCCCTCCTATGCACAGTATTATCCCAGGCAAGCATGAGAAATCAAGTCTGAATCACTCATTTGAATCCAAAGTTCTATTTTTAGTTGACAGTGTCAGCTGTTATTTGATACTCTGTCCTTCTGTCTGGGCCTCTAGGCCAGAGTTCCAGTCTTTTGCTGATCATTAATGGAGTGGGTAAGACTTGACTTATTAACAAGTTTTAGTTTGAGGCTGTGAATTGGTGGCATAATGGTCTTGCCCCTTCTCTGCCAAATGATCAAAGTTCAGTGGCTAAGAAGCTGTGACCAAACACGGCTCCCACTCACATCTTTCTCATCTACCCCCTTCCAGAAATAGGCAGGGTTTTATCAAAGAGCTTTTTTGTTTGATGCTACTACATAAGTGTAATTTGGAAAAGGTAGCATTATGAAAGTCATGAAATGTTCAAAAAGGGCTTTTGTTAAAAAATATAAAGCTGGATTTTCCCTAGTTATGTGTTTATATTCATGGATCACTCAGGCTTGCTGTGGCCCAATCTTATGTATTCCCAGAAATTTGGCAAAATCGGAGAGAAAGCCTCTGGAAATATCTGCTTCTGTTTTTATCATCTCATTTGTCTTCAGGCTATTCAGCAAGATCCTAGAACCTGGGGACCAGGGAATGACCAGGAAGGGGTCAGGCATCCTATGTTCTCACAGGAGGGGCGGGATTCAGGACCCCCTGGGGTACCAGGCAGGGGGAGGGTCTTTCAGCCTCTCTCCCTGAGGTTAAGTTTATTGTCCTGGGCTTGGTGCCCTTTATGCATACACCATGGCTGTTTGTTTATGTGGTGGATAAAGCCTTCCTCTTGTTGGTTCTCATGTTTCTAGATCCCAGCATAACGTGCCTGCTGAGTGCCAGGAAGTGTTTTTCACCCCAGGCTGACCAGTCACAGCAGTAACCACAGTCTGGGAACCAGAGAAATCCAACTGCAAGTCTGAAGCAATGTAATTTATCTTAATAAATTTTCACAATAAGTGGAAAATGTGGAGGCCAGTTCTCCATTACTTAGTAAATTCAAAATAGGGGCAAAAACAATCGAATCCAGTTTTTACCCAAATGTGTCAGATGATTGTTTCAGGTTTGCCATTTTATTGTGTTATTCAAATATGTTCCACCAAATGCAAATGCTTATGTTCTCTCAGTGCTGACACCAGCTCAAGACAAGGCGACATAAAAAAGCCATACTGCAGAAAAGAAACAATATTGTAACTTTGAATGACCTCAGATTAGGGAACCCAGACATGTTCTATGGATTTTATGGCCCCTTCCAGTTGCTATAAGTTAATAACTTTGTTCTCTTGAGTTCTTTAGGAATGTGATGACCCCTGGGCAGAAAGTCTACACTGATAGCCATCATTGATGACAATTGAAAGATCAGGGTATAGGGCATTGCTCTGGTCTCTGATGCATATCCAGTAAAACCAGAGACTATCAGGAAGTAAGAACAGATGTCTGCCCCAACCCAGAGATCAGATGGGTGCCCCCACCATGAGACCAGAGGCATGCCCCCACCCTAAGACCAAATGCCTCCCCCACCCAGAGATCACTCCCCTATATAAATGGCCTGTAGCCTTTGTTCTGAAGATGGTTCTTTTGGACATTAGTTGGCCATCTTCCCCCTTGCTAGCAAGCTGTAATAAACTGCCCTTTCTCTGCCACCATCTTGCCTCTTGATGATTGGATTTTGTCTTGTGGCTAGCAGATAGTGCCCTTTGTGCAGTAACAGTGCTGCATTATCATCAAACATTTGAGAGACCAGGAAAACAATTGGGCAATATGTGTCAAAAGCCAGAAAAACGTGCATATCTTTAGGCAAGAGATATTTTTTTTTTAATTTTTTGTTTATTGCAGTAACATTGGTTTATAACATTGTATAAATTTCAGGTGTACATCATTATACTTCTATTTCTGCATAGATTACATCATGTTCACCACCCAAATACTAATTACAACCCATCACCACACACATGTGCCTAATTATCCCTTTCGCCCTCCTCCCTCCCCGCTTCCCCTCTGGTAACCACCAATCCAATCTCTGTCTGTATGTGTTTTTTTGTTGTTGTTATTATCTACTACTTAATGGGTGAGATCATACGGTATTTGAGCTTCTCTCTCTGACTTATTTCACTTTGCATAATACCCTCAATGTCCATCCATGTTGTCACAAATGGCTGGATTTCATTGTTTCTTATGGCTGAGTAGTATTCCGTTGTGTATATATACCACATCTTCTTTATCCATTCGTCCCTTGATGGGCACTTAGGTTGCTTTCAAGTCTTGGCTGTTGTGAATAACGCTGCAATGAATACAGGGGTGCATGTATCTTTACGCGTTGGTGTTTTCAAGTTCTTTGGACAAATACCCAGCAGTGGAATAGCTGGATCATATGGTAGTTCTATCCTTAATTTTTTGAGGAATCTCCATACTGTTTTCCATAGTGGCTGCACCAGTTTGCACTCCCACCAGCAGTGTATGAGAGTTCCCTTCTCTCCACATCCTCTCCAACACTTGTTTCCTGTCTTGTTAGTTATAGTCATTCTGACGGGCCTGAGGTGATATCTCATTGAAGTTTTGATTTGCATTTCCCTGATAGTTAATGATGTTGAGCATCCTTTCATGTGCCTGTTGGCCATCTGTATATCTTCTTTGGTGAAATGTCTGTTCAGGTCTTTTGCCCATTTTTTAATTGGGTTGGTAGTTTTTTTGTTGTTGAGATGCATGAGTTCTTTATATATTTTGGAGATTAACCCCTTATCAGATCTATGGTTTGCAAATATCTTCTCCCAATTGTTAGGTTGTCTTTTCGTTTTGTTGATGGTTTCCTTTGTTGTGCAGAAGCTTTTTATTTTGATGTAGTCCCATTTGTTTATTTTTTCTATTGTTTCTCTTGCCCGGTCAGACATGGTGCTTGAAAATATGTTGCTAAGACCAATGTCGAGGAGTGTACTGCCTAGGTTTTCTTCTAGAAGTTTCATAGTTTCAGGTCTTACATTCAAGTCTTTAATCCATTTGGAGTTAATTTTTGTGTATGGTGTAAGGTAAGGGTCTACTTTCATTTTTTTGCCTGTGGCTATCCAGTTTTCCCAACACCATTTGTTGAAGAGACTTTCTTTTCTGCATTGTATGTTCTTGGCTCCTGTGTCGAAGATTAGCTGTCCATAGATGTGTGGGTTTATTTCTGGGCTTTTGATTCTATTCCATTGATCTGTGTGTCTGTTTTTGTGCCAGTACCATGATGTTTTGGTTACTATAACTTTGTAGTATATTTTGAAATCAGGAAGTGTGATACCTCCAGCTTTGTTCTTTTTTCTCAGGATTCCTTTAGCTATTTGTGGTCTTTTGTTGTTCCATATAAATTTTAGGATTCTTTGTTCTATTTCTGTGAAAAATGTTGTTGGAACTTTGATAGGGATTGCATTGAATCTATAGATTGCTTTAGGAAGTATGGACATCTTAACTATGTTAGTTCTTCCAATCCAAGGGCACGGAATATCTTTCCATTTCTTTGTGTCTTCTTCAATTTCTTTCAGCAATGTTTTATAGTTTTCGGTGTACAGATCTTTCACCTCTTTGGTTAAGTTTATTCCTAGGTATTTTATTCTTTTTGTTGCAATTGTACATGGGATTGTATTCTTAATTTCTCTTTCTGCTACTTCGTTGTTAGTGTATAGAAATGCAACTGATTTTTTGTATGTTGATTTTGTATCCTGCAACTTTACCGTATTTATTACTTCTAAAGTTTTTTGGTGGATTCTTTAGGGTTTTCTATATATAAAATCATGTCATCTGCAAATAGTGAGAGGTTCACTTCTTCCTTTCCAATTTGGATCCCTTTTATTTCTTTTTCTTGCCTGATTGCTCTGGCTAGGACTTCCAGTACTACATTAAATAGGAGTGGTGAGAGTGGGCATCCTTGTCTGGTTCCTGTTCTTAGAGGGATACCTTTTAGTTTTTCACCATTGAGGATGATATTAGCTGTGGGTTTGGCATATGTGGCCTTTATTATGTTGAGGTACTTTCCTTCTATACCCATTTTATTCAGAGTTTTTATCATAAATGGATGCTGTATCTTATCAAATGCTTTCTATGCATCTATTGAGATGATCATGTGATTTTTATTCTTCATTTTATTAATGTGGTTTATTACATTGATTGATTTGCGAATGTTGAACCATCCCTGCATATCTGGAATAAATCCCACTTGATCATGGTGTATAATCTTTTTAATGTATTGTTGTATGCAATTTGCATACAACAATTTTTGCATTGATGTTCATCAGTGATATTGGTCTGTAATTTTCTTTTTTTGTGTTGTCCTTGTCTAGTTTTGGTATCAGGGTAATGTCAGCTTCGTAGAATGAGTTAGGGAGCTTCCCCCCTCCTCAATTTTTTGGAAGAGTTTGAGAAGGATAGGTATTAAGTCTTCTTTGAATGTTTGCTAGAATTCACCAGGGAAGCTGTCTGGTCCTGGACTTTTATTTTTGGGGAGGTTTTTGATTACTGTTTTGATCTACTCACTGGTAATTGGTCTATTCAAATTCTCTATTTCTTCTTGATCCAGTTTTGGAAGGGCAAGAGATTTCATTTCTTGAAATGTTTTGAAATTTATCCTCAGGAAATAAGAAACTACTGTATACAAAAATTTAGATAACTGAACAGTCATCTTTAAACAGACCAAACATCCAAGAAGAGATTTAAGATAAGTAATGGTTAACCCATGTTACAGAATACTATGCAGCCATTTAAATGCTATGTCTTTGAGGAATAGGAATGGCATGGGAAATACTCTGTATTGCAAAAAGAAAAGAAAGGGTGTGGAGAGAGAATGACAGGCAGAGACAGAGGGTTGGGGAAGGAATGAGATTGGAAGATGGGAGAATTGAGGAGAACAGAATGTGAATGGCAGTACTTTCAATATGTGGGATCACAGGGCTAAGGTGTAGGCTACCTCCTGGAATGTTGAGAAGAGCAAGTACAGAGGACTTCTTCTGAGGACTTGCCCACTTGCTTAGTTGGTTGGTGTTGGTAAGCTATTCCAGAAAATTTTAGAGTCCTGAGAAGCAGGTGAGTGAGATTATGAGCGGATGGAAACCATATGCCCTCTGCTCAGACTGGAGAAACTTCTCTCTACTTACCAACTACCTTACAGGGCACTCTTAACATGCTTAGTCACACTCTTCTTTAATTAAAAATAGTGAAGATTTCCCTCATCTCTTTCTTATAACTGATACCAGCTCAATACAAGGTTGACATGAGGGAAGCCATATTGTAGAAAAGAAAACATATTGTAACTTTGGATGACCTCTGACTACCTCTGGACTTTATGGCCCCTCCCATCTGCTATAAGTTGATAACTTTGTTCTTTTGAAATTCTTTAGGAATGTGATGATCCCTGGCAGAGAGTCTATGCTGATAGCCATCATCAATGACAACTGAAAGATCAGGGTAGAGAGTGTTGCTCCAGCCTTGATGCATAACAAGTAGAACAAAGGATTGCCAGGAACTAAGACCAGATGTCTGCCCCCACCCTGAGACGAGATCCCTCCACCCAGTAATCAGATGGATGTCCCCACCCTGAGACCAGATGTCTCCCCCACTGGGAGACCAGCCCTCTCTATAACTGGCCTGTAGTCTTTGTTCTGTAAGCTGGTTCTTTCAGACATGAGTCAGCCATCTTCTCCCTTGCTAGCAAGCTGTAATCAAAAGTCCTTTCTTTCCTACCACCCTGCCTCTTGACTATTGGCATTTCTTGCAGTGGGCAGATGAACCCCCTTTTTGGGCAGTAATATAACTACTCTTTAACATCCCTACTCTTTCTTATAACTACAGTGTCCTGCCTCATCTTCCCTTCCCAGGCACAATTCCAGAAGGAATTGAATCAAATGCCAGTTTCCTTATAATCTATTCACTCTTTGGCCCATTGAAATCAGGCCCTGACTCCCACCACGTCATTGAGCTGTGCTGTGGCAAAGGTCACCACGTGGCTTCTGAATTGCTGAATCCAATAGACTCCTTCATGTTCTCATCTACTTGGACCCGATATAGTATTTAACCACCCATTGTTGAAATTTTCTCTAAAACTCTTCAAATGCATCATTCTCGCCTGATTCTCCTTCTTTCACTTGCACAACTCTTTTTTTATCTCTTTTACTGGTACCTCTTATTAGACCTGGCCATTCCCACTGATCTTCTGAAAAATGTCTCCTTATCTTTCAAGACTTGGCTCCAAGTTCAACACCATTGTGAAGTCCTTGTTCATCCACTCAGGTTATCACCTGAGTTATCACCTCAGGTTATCACCTCCCTAGCAGTGGATTTACATGGAAGTTAATAAAACTTAAGCATCAGGGCACTGCATTTGCAAAGGCCCTGGGCCTCATGTGTTCATGAGGTCGTAGATCTTTGTAAAATTTGCAGATGTAGTCTATTTTAATTGTAGTGAGTTAAGTTTGCTGTCTCTTTCCACTCTGACAGCCCCCACCCCACTTTGCACGTCTCTTTACATTGGGTAGCTTGGAGAGACTGAGCGCATTTTAGGGGACCAGTTCACAGAGAGTTGAACTGGAGACACATTTATTTGGATTTCATCAGATGTATTTATGTGGTTCATAAACACTTCCATGTATAGTTAAGTGACACTAGCTTTCCCAGCGTAGGAATGGTTTCCAGGAAAATTCCTACTGCCCACAGGGCTGACTCACCCTGCACCGTGACGCTTAGGAGCGGGGAGGCCAGAGCCTGCATCATAACAAGAACAGCCTGTCATGCTGGGCACTGGGACCATGAGGGCAGTTAGGTGAAGCGAGGTTTGAGATGTACTGAACTTTCTTCCAATCTTTAAATATATAAAATGGTAAGTGAATGATTCAGTCTTTAATCATACCTAGTCAAAATGATCAACAATAATAAATAAAGTTCAATGAACTACGCTGCAGGAAAGACTGAATTATATTTCTGTTTTTCTATGAAAAATAATCTTAAAAAATAATTGTCATGTGAAGAGGTGGTCAAAGAGTATACAGTCAAAATATATAGGGAAAAATGTAATCAAAGTTTGTTATGCAGTTAGTTAACAAAAGCACTATGTCCTTTTTTTTCCTCTGGATTTTATGATACTTGTGGTATATGTCATATTTTTAAAATTTGGAATTGGTTGGAATTTCTTCCTCTTTCTAAATAAAATTTCTCTTTTATACATAAATTTATATTTGTAATTTAGCATTTTTTTTCTTAAAGAGAGTCTTGCAAATCACATAAACTTCAGGCTCTACAAGCCTGGATGCCTCCTGGCCTCCCCTGTAGACCTGAGTAGCAACCTCAGGTCTTCATCTTGTAGCTCCATTGCTTAGCCCAGGTCCAAATGCCTAGTGCAGGCTCAATAAATTTGTTGAAAAATATATTATCCAAAAAATCTTCTGATCTTACAATTAGAGTTTACTTTATCTTAATATAATCAGAGGGCAAGAATTAAGGGCATTAGCCCATCCTAGAAAACCAATCCCAATTCAGAAATGGCCAGATTTAGCTTTTGTGCTCCTCTGCTCTAAATACTACGTCCTATTTAATCTTTACAATGTCCCCAACTCTTAACAAGTGGGAGACGAAATAAAGAAGAAAATGCAGGAATTCCTCTAATAACTGTAGGTGACTCAGAGTATAGAGTGCACCAAATTAAGAAAAAATCAAAGAATAATGGAAAATATCAGCCTATGGCCATTTGAAACACTGAGCTCCCCCAATTCCGTTTTCTGCAGAAACTACCCAGCTGTTAGGGGCATAGTTAGGGCTTAAAACTCATCTTCAAACATCAACTCCTTTACTTTGTTACTTGTCTTTGTCTTGGAGGCCTTGCTATTTCAGGTGACGGACTCTACCTAGAGGCCTAAATTATAAGTATTTAGCCAGTCGCTGAGTCTGCAGAGCATACACCCAAGTCTGGCTTTTTCCCATTTCAATCTCCATCTTGCACCTGTTCTAGAAATACTCTTTTCTGTGGGACTTAGATACATTCTGTCTTAGTTTGAGTCTAATGTTAATACCTTTCTGTATCATTGGTACCTAATTTGCTCCATCTCTGGGTTCTATGATCAGAACCCTATAACCTCACCTCACCTTTGACCTCCACCCTAGTTCAAGTTCTTCCTTTGATGACTAATCTTTTCCCCTCTAGATTTTCATAACCATGGAGATGCAGTCCTTTTCTTTTATCCTTTGTAGGTGTTCAGCTAGCATCTTCATCATCAGGATTTTAACTTCAGTATCCCCTCTCTCTGTACACATTACAAGCAAATTTCCCGAAAATAATAATTCACTTTCTCTGACAAATAACTCTTGTAGTTTAATCCAGATTATCCCCCATCCTCCAATCCTGTCAGTCAACTTCTAAACAAATATAAAACTGATATCTCTAATCCCATGTCTACAGGCTGCTCATCCACTCTACACATCCTTACTATGTGAGAGAGAGAGAGAGAGAGAGAGAGAGAGAGAGAAGATAACACCTATTCAGGATTCCTAAACAAAGGGGAAGGCCTGGATAACCCAGGCAATAGAAGTAAATGTAAGACAATAAGGATAAACAAAGAAAGAGAAGAACATGGAAAAACTAGCCATGAAGAAGACATGGCTTATTCAATGTTCTAGATAAAATGAAAAAAGAGGATTTGGAAAACAAAGTTGGGAGTAGTCTTGTGGGGATAATTGAAAAATAAGCATAGGAAAGATTTTTGAAACAAGAGGCAAAGTAAAGAAAACGTAGAATTTTATGTCCCGTTGACAAGAGAAACGTCCCCCTCTGTCTAAGAAGAATGATCAGCTAAACTAAAGATGCAACTTCTGGGCCTTAAGGGTCCATATTGAACACAAAGAAGAAGAAAACCCAATCCCACGACAGCAGGTGTTGTAGGCAGATACCATTTATAGCTTGTGAAAAAATCATGAACTGCGTAGCTCTTCTTTATGTGCTGCATTTTGAAATCTGATATTTAAAAGAATAATAGTTAGATTAAAATAGAAATGCATTAGCACAAGAAATGTATACGGTTAAAAGAGGACACAATAAATTCATTTATATGAAAATTCTTTGGAGGTAGATTCAAAGTATATTCAAGTTTGAAGATACAGAAACAATATATTTCAAAGGTAATAAGACTATTTGCTTCTTATTTTTGAATAAATCTGGTATGACTCCAAGAACCAGTTATTTGTCATTAGAGACTTTTCAGAATTATTAATTAAAAACCAGTTAACAATAGTCTCAACCTGGATTTCTTTTCACTTCCCTTGACAAATTGGCTGTGGGTGTTTCTTGAAAGGGAAATGTAACGAAGTTGTGTTCTGTCTTTTCAGATGGTCTGACACTCCTCCACCATCACACAAGGAAGCCAACACGTTTTTTCTACTAAGGCTTGGCACAAATTTGTGCTCAAAGAATAGGACATCTCAGGGGGTTGTTAAACCATGAGAAACGGCAGGTAGGATATAAAAATCTGCATTACTTGATCTTGGCCAAATTTGGGGGATGGCATTTTGCATATATTGAGATTGCTTCCCTGTGTTTACAGTAGAAAACTTTCTCTACTCAATGTCCAGAGTAATATATACATCTTTGACAAATGAAATGTTCCATTTGGGAAAACAAGAGTCTCCAGGATTTTACTCCTCCTGGGTCATATAAATCTTGGAGTAGATAAAGACCAGTGACAATACCCACAATGTTCTTTGTGCCCCTTCCCACCTCCCACTAGGATTACAGTATTTCCAGGGACTGGATGCCGTGTGCTAACCAAACACAACGACCAGCACTGCTTTCTCTCAATTCATGAGGAGGCCTCCAGAGGTAATCTTAGCAGTAGAGAGAGAGCAAGAAGAGTAAAACAAAAAGGTACATTTCTTTCTGTTGTATCCTAGATCATCCTTGGTCCCCAGAAAGGATTTCCCAAATCTATTGTACAGCATTGCATGGTAGATGTATGTGTACATACCAGTGAAACATGTTCCACTTTTCTGGTTGTTACAAAGAAATCCATCCCCATTCTCTCTCACCCCCATGTCCCATTCTTATGTCTGTGTGGTACTCCCGACTTTGGCATAATTCCCTGGCAGGGGAAACACAGATTGTAGATCTCTGAAGTCTTTTCCCAGGAGGAGATCCTTACAAAAAGAGTTGTGTTTCCTGGGGATGCACTGAATAGCTCCTGTTTTCTCAGGAAGCTGATTACATGTTCACTTTATGCCTACACAACCACACCCCCAAATAACTCAAGCGAAGAGGTACCATAGAGAATTCACATTTGAATTGTTTTGGACAATTTTCTGGCAAGAACTGAAGTGTTTCAAGTTAGGGGCTATTTCTCACACAAGCAGAGTAGACATCGCTTCACTGACAAGCCTTTCAGTAAGCTCAGCTCCCACGTCTTTAGCTGCAGTGAAGAGCATTATAGCCGTGAAACAAATTCCAGCTGAATGCTGTGATCAGGCCCACCGTGACCTATGAGGGTTATTCAACACAGGCCCCAAGGGGAACTTAACGCATCTTTGGAATTGTTTCATTGAAGAATTGGAGCCAGATTTCTTGAATCAAAGGGAGATGTCTAACAGTCTAAGAAATTGAACTAGTTCTGATAGTCTTATAAAATTGATATTGTTACAATTCAATGTATCAGTGAAATTTCATTTACATGGGCAAGAGTCAAGACTAAGACACTGCGGTATTTATAAACATGGCGGTAAAATTCATTGACATTGCTCCTATAGAAAGACAAGTCTATGTCTCCTCTCCATAAATCTGGGTTTTATGACTGCTTGACTGATAGAATTCAGAGGAGGAGATACTGTGTTAGTTTTCGTACCCTGGCTTTCACTTCCTGTCTCTTGGGATGCTCACACTTGAGACCCAACCACGATACTATAAGGAAGCCCAAGCAGCATGCGAACCTTGTCAATCTGCCCAACTGGCCCCCATTGAGCAGATGAGTTGTCCCTGCTGAGCCCTGACAAAATTGTAAATTTATGATCAAAATAAATTATTGTTGTTTTAAACGACTAAATCTTAGAGTAGAATATTATGCAGCAATATATAACTGATACAGTCAACTTGCCACAGTATATATTTAGGCAATCTGAGGATTAAAAGTGATTTCTCCTTAATTCAATATCAATTTTGAGATATAAGAAAGCAGATTCAGTTTCAGAGAAGTGGTACTTTGCAGCAAACATAAATTTGATGTTGGTGTTTTGCAACAAGCTCTATTAAATCAATATCCTGCATGTTTAAAATTGAAAACAATAATATTAATAACAAAAACATAGCATTATTGGCCAATTCAAATGGTAATACTCCTCACACGGGAGTCTTATTGCTGTTATTTTGACATTTTTGCCTTCAATTACACGTCTCTCAGTGATGGACTATTTTAATGCTTTCATTTTTCTGGAACATTAGATTACATGGAGAGAATTGTGATTATATTACCATAAAGATGTTCAGCATGGGACAGAATGCATCAACACAAAACCTTATGAAATTTAAAGTAAATGAAACACTAGAGGACCTGAGGAATTTACTACCACACATCTCAAGTATTTACAACAAAGATATAGTCACTTATTTATCCATTCACTCGACAAACATGTAATGAGCTCTAACCATGTACCAAGCATCTGCTAGTGGCTAGACATAAAGATGGATAAGAAGTCATAGTGAGTAACAATGATTATCTTCCAAAAAGGAAAATCTTGTTCCTTTTTTATCTCTGTTGGGTTCAAACACCTTCCACTCTTGTCTGCAAAGCATTCCTATCTGTACACCTGGGGAAACTGGGGCTTATGAACAACAAAGCCAGATTAAATCCTGTCAATTTGGATAAAGATGTTAAGCCCTTTGTTTTGATTCATGCAGACAGATCAACAGCTTGGATGGCTGTATCCTGGACATCACTCTGGTTATCAAGATTGGTTTCGAGGTGAGCAGTGCCAATCATAGCAAAGCTAATGATTTGGGTTCTCTGCTGAAGCAAAGGATGCCCTTTACTACCCCAGATGTGAATGGGAAAGCATATACCCCAGTTTGCTGGGGTGTTAATCACAATATTTGGGGGCAAGCCACAGAAATCTGCGTTTTCACCAAGCTCACCCAGGAAGTTTGCAAATCACAGCACCAGACAGAGAGCAAGAACATGTGCTCATCTCAGACCCAGTCCAGATTTTGGAGAAAATAAAAGTGTTTTAGTCAGGAATCATGGTATTTTTCAGGAAAGAAAGAAGATGGCAACAGAAAGTACATGGCCTGAAGCCCATGAGGAAGAACCTGTGGCTCACAGAGAAAAATGCCTTTCTCTCCAGGCACTGAGTAATCAGGGAGAGCCTCCAGAGAGCAGAGTGGAGGCTGCTAGTCAAATGGAGACAACCCTGGGCACAATAGGACCTGCCCAACATGGACTGGTTAAACACAGATTGGAAAAGGAGGGCAGAAGGAGGAGTAAGATAGTTTTGGTCCTTCCATAGTCCACAAACTTCTAACTCTATGAGAGAAGCAGCCAGTGTCTGACTACAGTCCTGTGGGGGCACCAGACAGAAACTGCCTGCTGCCGTGGGATCAGGAGGCACTCTGAGAATGCAGCTGGAATCTGGTTCTGAAGGACGGGTAGACTTTTGTTCTTGGTTTTAGTTTGTTGTATTTTGTTTTCATATTTTATTTTTCTTTCATATTTTACCATGTTCCAAAAAGGATTTCAAGCAATTTTGAGTTGGGGTGTTCCCGGTTGATAAGTGCTTTGTGTGCAGAGAAAACAGCAAGAAGTAAGGCAAAAATAATGATAAATGAACACGACCGCAGCAGGGAGGAGAAGGGAGTGGAGTGGAGTGGAGTGGGGCGGCGAGACCGGTGGCAATGGTGCCCTCAGGAGGTGATTTCACTCATCCAGGTGAAAGGTGATGAGGGCCTGGACCAACACAGGATCAGTGGACACGAAAAAGAGGGACCTACATTGAGACATTTTAAAAAGCAAAATCCGCAGTACTGGCCACAAATGGAACGTGGCGGGTTAAAGAAAAAGGGAATAGTTGAGAATAACAAGCAACGCTGAAGTTTCTAGGTTTGGTGCAGGCCAGATGAAAACCTGATTAGCCAAGATGGAAAATACGGGTTAAGTGTCAGGCAGAGAGATGCCCAAGCAGGGATGAAGCAGTCAGTTCAGAACCAGTCTGCTCAGAATTTTCAAACTATAGGTTATGTAGGAGCAACATCTCCAAAACAGCTACCAGTCAGAGCCGGAAGCTTCAGCTCCATCCTCCTCAAAGAGGGCACAGAACAAGATGGATACAGATTGAAGCACAAAAGCTTAAACAATGAGTTGAAAATAGGAGAGGAGCTCAATTTGCAACACTTTTAAGACCTAGAGACTGATTACAAGATACATCACTTTAATCCTATGCTTCCTTGAGTTTTGCTGCTGCCATTGTTTTGTTTTGTTTGTTTTTTCCTAGCAGAAAATGCTCTGAGAAATGAGGGGGGCCAACAGGCTGGAGGACAGCCGTGCCAACCCTGCATTCTTGCTCCAGAACGGGGCAGTGGAAGGGGACAAGCGATGGGAAATAGTGAACAGCACATCTAATTACTAGACCCCACGAGTCAGCCAAGGGGCCACGGGAACTGGTCCCACCAGTAAGACACTAGAGCTTTAACCAGTGAAAGGACTGTGCCCAACCAATCCAGGCCTCTGTGCATTGCCCAGGCGAAGCCCCTGTCCCAAAATAAGGCACAGAAACAAACTGTAAGCATGCCTCAGCTTTACCACTGAGCACACAAACAGCTTTAGAGGAAGACAGCAGGATTTTGTACAAGAAACTTGGCAAGCCCACGGTGTTGACAATGCGCTGAGAGAGTCAGTTGCTGTTTGACCTCCCCAAGACTCAACGTATTTAAGTTTCCAGCCCCTCTGAACCTTGATAATACAGCACATATCACTAAGGCCTCTGATAATGGAAACCTTTTCTCTGCCATGTTCTCCAGCTGTCACTTGAACTTACTGGTAAAATTTCAGCAGACAATAGTGAGACTGTCAAGTCAAACAGTAACTCTTTTAGTGATTCCAGCGAGGTCTCTGGATTTACTTGGATGTCAGGAGTCTGGGCTTGGCAAGGAGGACACAGAGGACGAATGGCGATGACTGGAGCAAAACATGTCATCGGAAAGAAATTCTCCTCTCTAGAAGAAAAGGGGTATCTATGGATGAGTGCCTTCCTGCTAAATACATAATTAACTCATGGGTTAAATCTGTAAGATTCAATTACTTCACTACCTTTGTCAATTGTGCATCCAAGAATTTGAAGCCTTGAATACTTCAAAGGGTCTTGAATGCACAAGAAACAAGAAGAAATGCAGAAACGTTGAAAATAGCAGAATAATGGGAAATTACGAGGATGAGAAACGCTTTAAGGGAAAAGGACACGACACAGGTTTTCTGTGATCACAGAGCACCAACTCCAGATGAGAACATCAACCCTGAAAGAGAAATCAGGTTGGAAAGAGTTGGGTGAAGCCCTGATCAAATGGGGTTTTATTCTTTCCCTCACCGTCTCTGTCAATCCCAAGCTTTCACCTGTTGTTAGAGAAACAGGCGGGGGAGATATTTAATAAACAAAATGGCAAGGTCTGACTTATAGAATGGATGTGGGCCAGAGTCTTGAAGCAGGTGTTGGAGACCTCCTGCCAGGCTGGATCCTGGGGAGATGCCAGAAATGCAGCCTGGGCAACTGGAGCATCAGAGCAGCTCCCTAACAGTGAGGACAGAACTATTTCAGTGCTTCACAGGTTGGTACACTTTTACCATATGGACCAGTTGAATATCTGCCCCATTAAGGGACCTCTCTGGAGCTCTGCTCTTGTTCTCCTTGTTTCTTCTCCACCAACCCAAGATCAGATGCCCTTTATGTAGCACCCTAAGCATCTAATTTCAAGTCACCCCAAATATGGCTGGCTGTTTACTTATCTATCTCCCTCACTGTTGTAAAAACCTTGAGAGAAGAGCCTGGGTCTTTTTCTCTCTGTGGTTTTGGCACCTAGCACTTTCCCTCTACCTCAGGTGGAGTGCTGGAAACCTGGAAGAGGTGGGATCTGAGCGGTGCTTGTGTGGGATAAAATTGAGACGTGCAGAGAAGGGGAGAACTGGCTTTGCAGGCTGTAGAAATGGAATAAATGAAGGCAGGGAAGTAAGTGGTAAAGGGATGTTGTAGAAAGAGGAAATCCTGAAGTCTGGCTACATGAAGCAAGGGCTGTAGCAAGGACTAAGTCTGGAAAGTTACTCTGAGATCAAACTGTCAAGCAACATCACTGACCAGCTAAGGAAATTGAACTTTATCTTGTAGACAATGGAGAGAAGTACAATATTAGAGCCCAGGCAAATCATATGCAGGTTTGTGATTTATCAGTGGGAAGAGTCTAAGCAGCGAGGCCCGTTCAAGTGTTGTTTTGGTAGTCTGGCAGGAGGCAGCGTCATAGCTTGACCTTGGCAGGCAATGACAGTGGGAATGGAGAGGACAGTCTGGATGTGAAAGACATTATGGAGTATAAGTAACAGCCCTTGGTAACTGATCAGAAGCAAAAACAATGGGGAGTCAGAATGAAAGACGATGGCAAAGCTCTGAGCTTTAAGTCCAGGGAGAATGGTGTTGCCCTTAGCAGCATAAGAAATTCAAAGAAGGCCCAGGCTGGGATCAGGTTGGGAGGGGGAAAGAAGGGTTGCAATAGGATATTTGAATCTGATGCACTAGGCAAAAAACCAAGGGGAGGATTGCAACATACAGCTGCAAATGTGGAATCAGAGCTTAGGAGAGACATCAGAGATGGAAGTAGAGAATTCGCTCAAACAGACTTCAATTTCATTGAGCATAAAAAACCAAAGCTTAGTAGCTGCTCCAGATGCTTCCGTCAGTGGATTGGGATCCTGGCTGTGGTGCTCACTTCCTCATTTCCTGAGGCTCTTTGGTCCTCTGTGTCTCTCGGGAAGGTGAGCAGCCACATGGAACAGTGTGGCTCCTGAGCCATCTAACTGGGATGCCATTGTGCAAAGCTGGTGTCCAAGAGGCCAGGCAAGAAGAGAGGTAGGCTTTACTCAGAACATTTCTCAATCTCCAGAGAATTATATTTTAAAAAGCTTTTTAGATCTCGAGTCAAGATGGCGGCGTAAGCAGACTCTGAACTCACCTCCTCCTGTGGACACAGCCAATTTACAACTACTCGTGGAAAAATTACCCCGAGACAGAACTAAAAACTGCATAAGAGGAACTCCTGCAACAACGGACAATCCTAACTGAGGTAGAAGAGGCAGAGACCCCCTTCTGGAGAGGAAAAACGCCGCCTTCACAAGCCGCCAGCTTCACGGCCACCGGGAGCAGCCCACAGGTACGCAGCCTCCCTGGAGGCGCGGGGCCCTGAGCCGGGAGCGCCCCCGCTGTGGGCATTTTGTGGACCCAGCACAATCGAGACCAGCGGCATAATATCTGACTTTGCCTGCTACTAAAACATTGGGGAGCACCCCCAGAAAACCCGGTTCACAAAGAAACTAAAACCAGCTCTTAAAGGGCCTGTGTGCAAACTCACCTGTTTCAGAAAGCAACCTAAAATCACCAGAAAGAAAGGCGCACAGTGGTGTGGTGAAAAGAGACTCACCTAATAGGCCCTGAGTGCATCTCGGTGAGGGGTGAGACCTCTCCAGGGACTGGGACATTGGAGGGAGCCATTGTTGTGGCCTGGTGTGGGCGTGCTGACAAAGACACCATTGGAGTTCTCCCTGGGGCCTGCTAGCCCAGGGTCTGCCCCACCCGCTAGAGCACCGATTTAATCCAGATCAGCCAGGGCAGGCAGCCCACCCTAGAGACTGGCCCCACCCAACAACAAGCCCTCAGGCAACTTGTGGGCCTGCATAGATTGGTGACTGGATTCTCTGCAGCCTGCCAACTGAGCCGACTTCAGTGGGGCAGGGTGTGCACAAGGAGTGGGTGGAGGTGGAGAGTGTGGGGCGGTGGCAGAGTGTGTGGGGCTCCCGCCGTGGAGAGACTGGGTCTGCTTGGGGAGGTCGGGCCGCGCACACGGGGCAGGACTGTGTTGACTGTGTGTGTGGACCTGTGGGCGGCAGGGCTTGTCAGCTGCAGAAGACTTGTGCTTCTCAAAGACCCACATGGGGGTTTGCCCCACCTTCCAAAGCCTGAAACAATTGGGTGCTCCTGTGCCTCAGGCCAGCCCCACCCAGCTGCAATCCTCAGAGAGCTGACAAGAGACCTAATAGGCTAGAGGCTTACAGCAATTGTAAGGCCCTGAGCCTAACAATCTGCCACGCTGGGGGCCTACTCACTTAAAAGAAATACTGCAACACAAACGTGGTATTAGAACTTGCAGCCAACTGTGCTGGGGCTCCCCACACCTGATAAAGAGACTGAAGGGCCCACAACGACTACAAGCAGCTGAGCATTACAACAGCTGGCCAGGAGCATAACTAAGCCTCCCTGGGTGCCTACAGGGAGAGCAAACAGGCCACAACAGAAGGACACACATAGCCCACATAGGGGTCACCCCTGGAACATTGAGAACTGAGGGAAGCACACGGCAGGCCTCCTAAGCCATCACTTACATAAGGTCACCTACCCAAGAGCAGGAGATGTAGCTGACCTACCTAATACGTAGACACAAGCACAGGGAAAGAGGCAAAATGAGGAGGCAAAAGAATACATTCCAAGTAAGGGAACAGGACAAAACCCCAGAAAAGGAACTAAGTGAAACAGAAATGAGCAACCTACCCGACAGAGAGTTCAAACTAAGAGTGTTAAGGATGCTCACTGATCTGGGGAGAAGAATAGATGAACTCAGTGAGAATGTCAATAAAGAAATGGAAGATATAAAAAAGAACCAATCAGAAATGAAGAATACAATACTGGAAATGAAAAATTCATTAGAGGGACTCAAAAGCAGAGTGGAGGATACAGAAGAACGGATCTGTGTGCTGGATGAAAGACTAGAAGAAATTACCCAAGGTGAACAGGTAAAAGAGAAAAGAATTACAAAGAGTGAGGACAGTCTAAGGGACTTCTGGGACAACATCAAGCACACTAACATCCGTGTTATAGGTGTCCCGGAAGGAGCAGAGCAAGACAAGGGGTCAGAGAATCTATTTCAAGAAATAATAGATGAAAACTTCCCTAACCTAAGGAAGGAAACAGACATCCAGGTACAGGAAGCACAGAGAGCCCCAAACAAGATAAACCCAAAGAGGCCCACACCAAGACACATCATAATCAAAATGTCCAGAATTAAAGATAAAGAGAGAATCCTAAAAGCCTCAAGAGAATGTCAAGTTACATACAAAGGAAACCCCATAAGGCTAACAGCTGGCTTCTCAGCAGAAACCTTACAGGCTAGAAGAGAATGGCACGATATATTTAAAGTGCTAAAAGGAAAAAACTTACAGCCAAGAATACTCTACCCAGCAAGGTTATCATTCAAAATGGAAGGAGAAATCAAAATTTTCATAGACAAGCAAAAATTAAAGGAGTTTGTCACCAAGAAACCAGTGCTACAAGAAATGTTAAAGGGACTGATTTAAGGGGAAAAGAGAAGACCACAAACAGGAAAAATTATCTATTTCCATGATAAGAACGTAATGGATACAAATGCACAAAAAAAAGGTTAGATATGATATCAAAAACATGAAATGAGGGAGGAGGGGAGTTAAAGAGTACAGCTTTCAGACAGAGGCCAAACTAAAGTGACCATCAATTCTGTACAGAAGAAGAAAGGAACAGAGAAGGACTACTAAAACACTGAGAAAAAAAAAAAAGTTAAAAAATGGCAGTAAGTACATACTTATCGATAGCTACTTTAAACGTCAATGGACTAAATGCTCCAATTAAAAGGCATAGGGTGGCTGACTGGATAAGAAAACAAGACCCATATACATGCTGCATACAAGAGACACACTTGAGACCTAAAGACACTCACAAACTGAAAGTGAAGGGATGGAAAAAGATACTCCGCACAAATGACAATGAAAAGAAAGCTGGGGTAGCAGTACTCATATCAGACAAAATAGACTTTAAAACAAAAACTGTAAAAAGAGGCAAAGAAGGGCATTACCTAATGATCAAGGGCACAATCCAACAAGAGGATATAACACTTGTAAATATCTACGCACCCCATGTAGATGCACCTAAATATATAAAGCAATTATTAACAGACATAAAAACAGAAATAGACAGTAACACAATAATAGTAGGGGACTTTAACACTCCACTTACACCAACCGATAGATCATCCAAACAGAAGATCAATCAGGAAACGTTGGCCTTAAACGAGACACTAGAACAGATGGACCTAGTAGATATATACAGAGCATTCCATCCAAAAACCGAAGAATACACGTTCTTTTCAAATGCACATGGAACATTCTCCAGAATTGATCACATATTAGGCCACAAAACAAGTCTCCATAAATTTAAGAAGATTGAAATAATACCAAGCATCTTTTCTGAACACAACGGTATGAAACTAGACATCAACTATAGGAAGAAAATCAGAAAAGCCACAAATACGTGGAGATTAAACAAAATGCTACTGAACAACGACTGGGTCAACGAAGAAATCAAAGAAGAAATCAAAAAATACCTGGAGACAAATGAAAATGAAAATACGACACGCCAGAATTTATGGGATACAGCAAAAGTGGTTCTAAGAGGGAAGTTTATAGCAATACAGGCCTATCTCAACAAACAAGAAAAATCTCAAATAAACAATCTAACAATGCACCTAAAGGAACTGGAAAAAGAAGAACAAACAAAGCCCAAAATCAGTAGAAGAAGGAAAATAATAAAAATCAGAGCAGAAGTAAATGAAATAGAGACCAAAAAAAAAAATAGAAAAAATTAATAAAACCAAGAGCTGGTTCTTTGAAAAGATCAACAAAATTGACAAACCTTTAGCTAGACTCACCAAGAAAAAAAGGGAGAAGGCACAAATAAGTAAAATCAGAAATGAAAGAGGAGAGGTTACAAGAGACGCCTCAGAAACACAAAAGATTATAAGAGAATACTATGAAAAGCTATATGCCAACCAATTCAACAATCTGGAAGAAATGGATAAATTCTTAGAATCATACAACCTTCCAAAACTGGATCAAGAAGAAGTAGAGAATTTGAATAGACCAATCACCAGTAAGGAGATCGAAACAGTCATCAAAAACCTCCCCAAAAATAAAAGTCCAGGACCAGATGGCTTCCCTGGTGAATTCTACCAAACATTCAAAGACTTAATACCTATCCTTCTCAAACTCTTCCAAAAAATGGAGGAGGGGGGGAAGCTCCCTAACTCATTCTACGAAGCCGACATTACCCTGACACCAAAACCAGACAAGGACAACACAAAAAAAAGAAAATTACAGACCAATATCACTGATGAACGTCAATGCAAAAATCCTCAACAAAATACTGGCTAATCGCATACAACAATACGTTCAAAAGATTATACACCATGATCAAGTGGGATTTATTCCAGGTATGCAGGGATGGTTTAACATTCGCAAATCAATCAACGTAATACAGCACATTAATAAAATGAAGAATAAAAATCACATGATCATCTCAATAGACGCAGAGAAAGCATTTGACAAGATACAGCATCCATTTATGATAAAAACTCTGAATAAAATGGGGATAGAAGGAAAGTACCTCAACATAATAAAGACCATATATGAGAAACCCACAGCTAATATCATCCTCAATGGTGAAAAACTGAAAGCTATCCCTCTAAGAACAGGAACCAGACAAGGATGCCCACTCTCACCACTCCTATTGAACATAGTACTGGAAGTCCTAGCCAGAGCAATCAGGCAAGAGAAAGAAATAAAAGGGATCCAAATTGGAAAGGAAGAAGTGAAACTCTCACTATTTGCAGATGACATGATTTTATATATAGAAAACCCTAAAGAATCCACCAGAAAACTTTTAGAAGTAATAAACGAATATGGTAAAGTTGCAGGATACAAAATCAACATACAAAAGTCAGTTGCATTTCTGTACACTAACAACAAAGTAGCAGAAAGAGAAATTAAGAATACCATCCCATTTACGATTGCAACAAAAAGAATAAAATACCTAGGAATAAACTTAATCAAAGAGGTGAAAGATCTGTACACTGAAAACTATAAAACATTGCTGAAAGAAATTGAAGAAGACACAAAGAAATGGAAAAGATATTCCATGCTCTTGGATTAGAAGAATTAACATAGTTAAGATGTCCATACTTCCTAAAGCCATTTATAGATTCAATGCAATCCCTACCAAAGTTCCAACAACATTTTTCACAGAAATAGAACAAAGAATCCTAAAATTTATATGGAACAAGAAAAGACCCCGAATAGCTAAAGGAATCCTGAGAAAAAAGAACAAAGCTGGAGGTATCACACTCCCTGATTTCAAAATATACTACAAAGCTATAGTAACCAAAACAGCATGGTACTGGCACAAAAACAGACACACAGATCAATGGAATAGAATCGAAAGCCCAGAAATAAACCCACACATCTATGGACAGCTAATCTTTGACAAAGGAGCCAAGAACATACAATGGGGAAAAGAAAGTCTCTTCAACAAATGTTGTTGGGAAAACTGGATAGCCACAGGCAAAAAAATGAAAGTAGACCCTTACCTTACACCATACACAAAAGTTAACTCCAAATGGATTAAAGACTTGAATGTAAGACCTGAAACTTTGAAACTTCTAGAAGAAAACATAGGCAGTACGCTCTTCGACATCAGTCTTAGCAACATCTTTTCAAACACCATGTCTGACCAGGCAAGAGAAACAATAGAAAAAATAAACAAATGGGACTACATCAAACTAAAAAGCTTCTGCACAACAAAGGAAACCATCAACAAAACGAAAAGACAACCTCACAATTGGGAGAAGATATTTGCAAACCATACATCTGATAAGGGCTTAATCTCCAAAATATATAAAGAACTGATGCATCTCAACAACAAAAAAACTACCAACCCAATTAAAAAATGGGCAAAAGACCTGAACAGACATTTCTCCAAAGAAGATATACAGATGGCCAACAGACACATGAAAAGATGTTCAAAATCATTAACTATCAGGGAAATGCAAATCAAAACTACAATGAGATATCACCTCACGCTCGTCAGAATGGCTATAATTAACAAGACAGGAAACAACAAGTGTTGGAGAGGATGTGGAGAGAAGGGAACTCTCATACACTGCTGGTGGGAGTGCAAACTGGTGCAGCCACTATGGAAAACAGTATGGAGATTCCTCAAAAAATCAAGATTAGAACTACCATACGATCCAGCTATTCCACTGTTGGGCATTTACCCAAAGAACTTGAAAACACCAATTTGTAAAGGTACATGCACCCCTGTGTTCATTGCAGCGTTATTCACAATAGCCAAGACTTGGAAGCAACCTAAGTGCCCATCAAGGGACGAATGGATAAAGAAGATGTGGTATATATACACAATGGAATACTACTCAGCTATAAGAAATGATGAAATCCAGCCATTTGTGACAACATGGATGGACATTGAGGGTATAATGCAAAGTGAAGTAAGTCAGAGGGAGAAGGTCAAATACCGTATGATTTCCTTCATTAAGTGGTAGATAATAACAACAATAAACAAACACATAGGGACAGAGATTGGATTGGTGGTTACCAGAGGGGAAGGGGGGAGGGAGGAGGGTGAAAGGGATAATTCGGTACATGTGTGTGGTGATGGGTTGTAATTAGTATTTTGGTGGTGAACATGAGGTAATCTATGCAGAAATAGAAGTATAATGATGTACACCTGAAATTTTTACAATGTTATAAACCAATGTTACTACAATAAACAAAAAATTTTTAAAAAATAAAAATAAATAAAAAAATTAAAAAATAAAAGCTT
The DNA here is from genome assembly GCF_020826845.1 of Diceros bicornis minor. NCBI lineage: Eukaryota > Metazoa > Chordata > Mammalia > Perissodactyla > Rhinocerotidae > Diceros > Diceros bicornis. The sequence goes on from NC_080748.1 coordinate 32,592,745, forward strand.
TTTAACAGTGTATCTATAAATCAGTAGAAATGGAGAGAATATTTTATAGAACAAAAATTTTGACATGAGCAAAATATGTTAACCACAGCTAGGAAATGCTAGATTGTTCAAAGAAGTTTAATTTGGCCAAAGAAACCCAGTATCTCTAAGAAACAAATCATTTTTTCCCTCTAAGTACACGAGACAACATTGATCCATAACTGACACTATCATTGTTGTTAATAATAATGACACAAATCTCAGCTCATCGAGTAGAATGTTCTTGTGTTCTGCTCTTATTTGGTTTACTTGTTAGTAACGTTGTTTATCTTTGCTGAGTGTTATTGCACTATTTCTTCTTTCCAAAACAGATTTGTAATTTTTTAAAAATTTATTCTAGGCTACTTCAGGATCAGACATTTTGAAAAGCTAAGAGTTCCCACAGCCCTGTCCCCACATAATGATTTTAGCGTCTTAGCTTGTGTAAGAGCATACTCCCACAATTAACCATTTCATTTCGCCAAAACAATCATGCCACATTCACTTGGATAATTTCCTTCTTTCCTGAATTTACTTATATTTCAAATAAAAAAGTAAAATGAAGCAAAATGAACAGGTGTTCATGTTCTGGAGTCAGACTCCTTCCATTTGAATCCTGGAGCTTTATAAGAGTTTCCTGCAGCTGCCGTAACAAATTACTACACACTGGTGGCTTAAAATGACAGAGATGCACTTGCTCACAGTTCTAGACACTACAGGTCCACAATCAAGGCGTCAGCAGGGCCATGCTCCCTCTGAAGGCTCTAAGGAAGAATCCTTCCTTGCTTCTTCCTAGCTTCTGGTGGCCCTAGACATTTCTAGACTTACAGCAACATTACTCCAATCTCTCTCCATCTTCACGTGGTCATCTTCCCTGTGTGTGTCTGTGTGTCCATTCCGTCTCTTATAAGGACACTCACATTGCATTTAGTGCCCACTCTAATCTAGGATTACCTCATCTCAAGATCTTCAATTTAACTACATCTGCAAAACCTTTTCCAAATAAGGTCACTTGCACAAGTACCAGAGGTTAGCGCTTGGACATACTTTTCAGGGGGCAAAATTCAACCCACTACAGGCTCCCATTACTGGCTGTGTGACCTTGAGCAACTTACTTAACCTCTCTGTTCCTTTTGTTTCCTCGTCTGTAATATGTGAATGGTAATAGTATCCAATAATTATGTAAATACATAATACACACAAACCACTTAGCACAGCGCTTGGAACATAAACATTGGCTATTATTATTTGCTTGGCATAATGGAAGAAACAAACAAAAAAACAAACAACAGACAAAAAGACAAGATCAAGTTATGACCCTGCTCTTTACCATGTACTGTACTTCACATTTCTGTATTATGTATTTTCCATTTTAAGTTTTATACAATATTTATCTCATTTCAGCCTCACCAGATCTTTGTGGAATAGAAAGAGATTTTAAGTATCAAATTGCACCTTTTTGCAACTGAATAAACTGAGGCACTGTGTGGTTGAGTTATTTGCAGTAGTTAGTAGCAAAGCGGGAGCTTGAACACTGGTGGTCAGACTGCAAATCCAGCACTCTTTCTGTTCCAGCAGCATAGCCAGGCAAGTTATTTTATATTTTTATGACAAATCATCCTTCCGTATGCAACATTTTATCTACATATAAGGAAGGGATTATGATAGCGGTCTTGATTTGAAATAGATCTACAACGATTAATATAGGAGAGAGACAAAAGAGCAAGATGAATTAGAAAAAAGAGAAAAGGAAATACATTTATGAAGTGATTAAAAGGTAGGCTTTATTTAAAATGTCCTTTTCTTTCACGTTTCAGATTTAATTCTTTGGTATGTTTATCTAAAACATGTTACCAGGCAATCTCTTCAGGCAAATGGCCTCAGATCTCCTCCTCGGTTGCCTAGGAGGGCTAGAACCATAGCAGGTGTCCACCGGGGAGCTGTTACTCACTGCGCCCCCTTTCTAGTCTTGCTCCGTGGCAGTTAACAGAGAACTTCCCTGAAGTGTTCCCTCTAACATTTCAGGGAATGTGGGGGCAGAAACAGGTAAGAAGCAGGCAACAAAGGAGCAGTAGGAAGAAACCTTGAATTTAATCCTTTGCCAACTGTGGTGAGGACAAAGCCACTCTATTTTGTTCAAAAGGTATTCCTTGCCAGGGAGAAAAATAGATATATTGAAAGGAAAGCACATGAATGAGGGAGTCTGGTGTTTTCGTCTGAATCACTCAGCCTCTAGTTCTTAAAGTCCCCCATGAGCTCTTGCCAGAAGCACAAAAGTCACTTCATAGAAAAGAAAGAACAGAAGAAAAACGGTAAGGAGGGGGTGAGATAATTAGGTGGGGACACATTCCTATAAATTTTATCCTCAAAATATGGAGTGTGAATAATTATACAAGGAGATGAAATATGAGTAAATATGGGTATTACAACCTCCTTTGGAAATTGGACTCATACTGTTTTAGAGTCATTTTAATAATCTTGTGGTTTATTCCATAATGTATTTTCCAAATTGCTCTAGAAAACCTCAAGGCACACATACAATGAAATCATTCAGCCAGGTTCTTTAAACAATTGATAATAGTAATAAAATGAAAGCTGGCTGCATCTAACTCTAACTCACATTAAGATAATTCTCTGCCCTTCTATGGCATTTGCCTTGAAGTGACTGACCTCTGGGTAAGGATTAATTAAATCCCACAACCGGAATGAGGGGCAAAATTCCAGACAAGTACAGTTAAATCCTGTTATAAAGCACCTTTTTAATTCAAGGATTGGGTTACACCTGGGTCAGATTATGCCCCAGGCATACAGAGAATGTGGAACGCATCTTTCACTCTGTAACCCTGAATGCTTATAACCCGAGTTTGTCCTTTGTCCAGGAGAACTGATTAAATGACTGACTCAAGAACATTTTGCTTTTTTCCCCTCCTCTACCCCATGCTGCCTCCCGGCTCCTAGCTCCCAGATAATGTCAATCTAATCCTATATTTAAGGCATTACAGCATTTGACAAAATGATGCCATGATTTCCCAAACTCAACTGCATCTCATTCCTCCAATCTGTCTTCAATGAAAGAACTGAAGAAAATGTGTCCCATGTGCTGTGGAACTATTTCAACTCAATGTTAGGAGACTGGTCTTTCTTTTTGCCTTCAGTACTGGATTTTATTTAGTTATGTTATATTTCTGGAAACTATTTTTTTAAAGATGTAATTCCTCTCTAATTGAAACTTGAAGTCTGCAGGGTATATGTCCTCCAGGAGCTGGACTGGGAGCCCAAAGCAGGAAACAAACATCCATCAGATGGTAATGCTAGCGCATTGAGTCACCACTGTTCTCTATTATATTTGAACAAGAACCTTTAAATGGAATATAGTCCATTCGAGTAACTCTTTGCCTTTTTTTTTCAGCCACTCTTCAAGACTTCATGTCTCATTTCCTCTCTGCCAAGTTAAATCTGACCCCCTATCTCGTCCATCAGTTAGACTCCGTTAACTTCATCTGCCGTGTGCAGAACATGCTTCTCAGGATCATGGCAAAATCAAAGACCTTCCTTGCCCACCTGGGATGGATACAAAGTCTAGCCTAAATGGAAAGACATGACAGTGTACAAATAAGAAACAGAAGTCACATACATGGCTTATTATGGCTTCAAACAAGCTCTGGCTGAGCCAACCAAAGTGGAGAGATTTAGAGAGGGATTATCTGAAAAGGCTTCAAGGATGCCGGAGGTTTAGGACATGTTGTAAGTGTTAAAATTTAAAGGAATGAAAAGACCAGCTCAGTGAGAAAAGGGCATGCTGGGAGCAGGGAAAAATCTTCAGAATGATGTAGATACAAGGAAGTAAGCTGCTATGAGCAGGCAAAAATGTCCTTGGCTGGAGACAATGAAAGTCCAAACAGATAGGCTTTTCCCACAGCCTCTCCAGAGAGTTAATAAGCTAATATATCGTTGAAAGACTAATTGCCCTTCTGTTGTGCTACATTTAGTGTAGCATATTATAGATTTTCGGATGCCTCTTCCGACTCAAATGATAAATGGGTAATATTCCCACATAGCTAACCTTTAAAGAACAATGAGTGCTAATTGTCATGTTGCTCATCTATTTCTTAAAGGAACCACAGAAGAGACTGTGTCCATGGACTTTGTAAGTAAGCAAAGAGCTACGTGGAGATGACTCCTGAAGGCCCCTACCTTCAACAAGAACATAGCAGGTCAAAAAACATTCACACTGCAGCATCCAAAGGTTAGACATGAGAAGAACACTGCATGTTGTTACCAAACTTGAATTCATGTTTCCCGGAATGAAGGCTTCATTCAGCCCTGGTACTGCCAGTTCTGTAGCCAGAGCACAAATCCACTGCTCAGAGTGAGCCCACAGAGTTCTCCAGTCAAACGCACGGTGACAACCCTTCTTTATCATTCGCTATTTAAAGAAGTCTCTTCCATAAACCACGTCACCAAATCCTGAGTGGAACTGAGAATTTCTTCTCCTTTAACCACTGCCTTCTTTACCACTAATCCTGCTGTTAAGGATTTCCGAGCTAGTGAAGCAGAGAGCCCCAGGATCCCAAGGAGCCCCCTTTCTCAGGGTTCTGGAGCACTGACCTTACCTCTAAACAGCATCATCATCAGCCCAAGGAGCTCGGCGGCCTCGCGTGAGGGCTTTGCCTCAGATGCCCTTGCTCATTCTCTAGGGCAAAAACACATGCCTGCTGGTTTTCATCTACTGTCAGAGTACATTCTCCTGGCTCATCTTCACCCAGGCTAAAAGCAGTAGAGCAGAGGCAATATAAACAAGTTAATTCATTTTTCATCCTCCTTCTCATTGACTCAGCAAACACTGTTTGGTCCTTATTCTGCACGGGCCATGATGCTGGGTTTTATTGGAGGTGGGGAGTGGAGGCAGGGATCTCCAGAAATGTGGCCCAGGAGGGCGCTCTGAGGCTTGTTACATGCATAGATTCCACGCAACTCCTCTGCCACCTGCCCTGGTCAGGGAGTTCATTGGTTCAAGCATGTGTAGAAAATGGGAGGGCCCAGTGTCCTTGGGCCAAAACTAAAGGATAATGGGACTGAGAGGGGAGCTTGGAGAAGTCAGTTATCAACCACCTGTTATGTATCACTTCCCACACAGGTGCCCTCCTCTCCTAACTTCAGACACAACTTACTCTGGATGACAGTCTTCAAGCAGACCACTGTAAACCCAGTACTCACTGGGCATGCCCGCTGCCCCCAACTTCATGTAGACAGCTGCTTTACCTACTCAGACAATAGCTGAAACTCTTGAGCAAAGGGATGAAGGAGATGAGAATACTTGTGCCTTATTAGAGAGTCTGAAATAAGCAAAAAGAGAAATCAGAAATGTAGAAAAGCAGAAAAGGATTGTGTTCATTTGTTCTTGACTTTTTTTCAAAAAGAAGAAGGATGCACCGTTGTCTCCATTTTCTAAGACAAGAAATTGAAACTGAGTGAATAAGCGATATGTCTTCTAAGGATGGTGCCAAACAAGAGTAGAACCCAGATCTCCTCCTTCAAAATTTTGATTTGCATGAATTCCTCATCAACACCTTGAGAAAGCTTCTCTTTCCCTTCTAAGCCCCCAGAGTAAGATATGTTTTAACTCTGACTTCTGCATAGCATCTGATCCTAAGTGAGAATGGCCGCTGAAGTTTGGACACCAGAAGGTAAGAGAAATCTCAAGGGTGCCCTCAGAGACACAAAACTTACCTGTGTAGAAAACAAAAGCCACCAACTCTCTGCCCCTCCCTCTCCATGCTCTCGCACACACAGAGATTCTCAATATTGGTGGTGTTAGTCCATCTTCTGAGGAGAAGAAATGAGTAAATCTAACAGAATTCATCTTTAGGAGAAAACAGATGGTTATATAATGTGCTTTGTGAGTCAGAAGAATTCCTAGAAAGAAAAAAATAATAATCAACTGACAATGCCAATTAATTGTTGCCATGTTCTGCCTTTTTTTTTTTCTTTCCACAGAAGGTAATTAAGACACATCAAGAAAAACCACCTCGGTTATTCACAGAAATCAGACCTAACCAGTCAAATAGATTCTTCCCGTGTAAAGCCAGTGATGTTTCCCGCCTTCTATCTTTCTTCGCTTCCTCCAGCAGGCTTTCTCGCTGGGTGATGCTGAGGTTTTTGTTGAGTCAGCCTGGCATGTCTTTCATTTGAAGGCACTTTGGCAGACTTCTGACAGGCAGGGTTGATGGACTTTTGAGATTCATTCCCATCCATCAGCCTGACAGGTTTCAAAGGGCTAGCTTCAGTACCTGTAACGGCGCTTCCCCAGGGCCTCAGCATGCCAGCCAGGCTAATATTAGAGAAAGAACTTAGGGCACTTTGCCAGACACTGCCCTGCATCTTGATGCACTCACTTGCCAGGGTAAACAGGGAATGCTCCAGGCCTCCCATTGTAATCCAGAAGATGCTAACCTTATCTTAGTTCACATTTGTGGGTGTGCGTGGATGCACATGTGCACGCACACGCACGCACACACACGTGCACATGAGGTAGGCTTACAAAAAATTCATTTTACATATTTCTCTTGTGTTTTCTTATTTGTTCAGCAGAAAAAAAAGGATACGATCAGTCTCCTTAGGTGGAAGTAGCCATGGCACTCAGCATACTTTTCCTCTTTCAATCAACAGCACAGAAATGAAGTCTCTTCTTTGGGTTCAGAGTTTCAGCACAAGATGAATAAATGACAATCACATGAAAGTGGTCAGGAAAAATGTTTGGAGAAATAATACTTTTTTCCAGTATCACCTTAGTGAGTAGGAAGAAACGCTGCAGATGTGGGTTAGCATGCCAATTCTTATCTACTAGACCCTGTGACATTGCCTCCCCCACCCTCACCCCCCTACCCTTGGGTTTCAGATTTTCATTCCCACAAAAATCTTCCAGCCAAACTGTTTGGAAGATGGAAGAATAATATTAAAGTGAAATTCAAACTTCCCAAGGTTTGCTGAAAGGATTGAGAGCTGGGAAGCTTGTTTTTGTGGAAGAAGACTTCAGACTTGTTTTTACCCCAGATCCATGCAAGATAGAAAACAAACTAATCCCCAGTGTTGGTTGCCAGAAGAAAAACATTTGCCATTTATTAAAGAGACCGTTGCAAGAAAATGCCATTTGCCCTACCCAGATGTTAACCAAGGGAAACAAGGTCCAGTGCTTGACTCCTAAATCCCCTGTTATCTTAAGTGCAAAGATTCCTGGTGCTTTTCTTTGGAAGGTGAACACATCCACTAACAGAATGTATTTACTGAATCCAGTGGTCCCTTTATGGTCAGAATCACCAGGTGTTTGTTCAATACACAGTGTTCTTCAATGACATTTCTGATTTGAAAAGTGTGTGCCTGGAGCCTCACACTACTAAAATTTTAACAAGCACTTCAAGTGAAGTTAAATAATTTCCTAGCATCATATTGCTGGCTAGAGGTAAAACCAGGGCTAGATCCAGCTTTTTGACTTTTAGACCAACAATCATTGACAATTCTGTACTGCATCCAATTTTATTGAGGAAAAATAGGATTAAAAGTCATCAGGCAAAGAAGTAGGAGAGTGTGTCTTTTAGGCAGCTATGTTTACTGAAGCTTAAGTGGTGATGGAACTTGAGAATATTACTGAGCTATTGCTTAAGGCTCTAGTTTAAACGACCATTGCCCTTCTATTTGTAATAACTATTTCCAATTTTAAGAGTTTCTAGGATAAACTAGCATACCCTCTACACAGCTAGGGTAGAAATCCCCTGAGTGCAACGGTTAGGACTTCACAGTTCAGTAATAAAAAAAATCAGAAATCTAGCCTATCCTGCCTTAGACCTTTAGTCCCTTCTTTGTTCCGTGTTCTGGGATCTCTGAGAGCATACAGGTATCTCAAGGAGAGTAGTCCAGCTTGTGGTAGGCCAATGGAGGAGGCATATCCATGTCCCCTGTCTCTGTAGTATCCACAACTCCAGGACAGGGTCTGACCTTGGCCATAATGACCATTCAGAGGTGAGCTGGGCCATTTCCACAGTGTTACCCACAGTAAAAGGGGCTCTCAACTATTTTGGCTAGGACTGTTTGCATTTAAGTTCGTGTAATTTCCTCTCGCAGATCCTGGGCTGCCCCACATTTGGTTTGGGCAGAGTCTGGAGCAGAGCTGGGTAGCAGAGGCTGGGCTCCAGGACACCCCACAGTGAAATGCATTTTAAAGGCAGTCCAGAGATAAAAGTATTTTTATAAATATCTTTTATTTTCAATCTCAGTTTTAGTTCTAGCATTTTTCTTAAATTCTACTAGCTTCTATTTCTCTTTTTCTGAAGTTCTGGTTCAGGTATTTGTTCCACAAACATGAATTCTTACGATGGTTTGGATACAGTTAGATACATGCTGGAGATACACAGTGAAGACTCAGTCGTGTCTTGAAGAAGCTCATGGTCCACTGGAGAAACAGAAAAGTAAATGAGTCAAAGGCAGAATAAGGGCCTCCATGGGGGACAAGCAATGAGCTGGAGGCACAGTAGGAGAGACTCCTGTATCAGGCAGACCACCAGGGAGGCCTTGCAGAGAGGAAGATGATGAGCTGAGGTCTGCGGGAAGAAGAGTTGGTCAGGTGAGAAAGTAAGTAATGGATGTGTCTCTCACACAGATTCCATCCAGTTTAGCTGCAGACGTAGCCAGAGGGAGGCTGGCACAATTCAGCAGGATAGCCAGCACCAGGCAAATGCACATCAGACCCGGGTTTAGGATAGGGTGTCAGACTTTTTATACCATGGACCCCTTGGGCAATCTGATGAAATCTATGAACCTGTGGTAGGCAGAATAAGTCCCCCAGAGATGTCTGCATCTTAATTCCCAGGACCTGTGAATATGTTCTGCTACATGACAAAGAAGAATTAAGGTTGCTGATGGAATTAAGGTTGCTAATCTCCCTTAAAATAGGGAGATTATTCTGGATTATCCAAATGGGTCCAATATAATCACAAGGGTCTTTAAAAGTGGAAAAGGAGGTGGAAGAGAAGGTTGGAGCAATGAGATTTGAGAAAGACTCAAACTTGGCTTTGAAGATGAAAGAAGGAAGCCATGAGCCAAGGAATGCAAGTGGCCCCTAGAAGCTGGAAAATGGAAGGAAGTGGATTCTCTCCTAGAGCCTCCAGAAGGAACACAGCCCTACTGACACTTTGATTTCAGCCCAGTAAGATCCATGTCATATTTCTGACCTACAGAACAGTAAGATTCATTTGTGTTGTTTTAAGTCACTGAGTGTGTGGTAATTTCTTACAGCTGCAATAGAAAACTAACATCGACTTCCCAGAATGTTTGAAAATGCATAAATAAAATGTATAGCATTACAATGGAAAGCAGCTACTTTGGAATTGTTATCAAAATATTTTAAAGTGATAAATGTATATGTATATCTTTATTAATTCACTAAATAAAAAGATTTTGCGGCAGGTATAATAATTACCATAATTTTGAAGTAGTGATGGTCATAAGCAATATTTTGAGACTTGCCACAGCTGTAACATGACATAAAATTACCTATGATTTCTAATTGTTATGATTACAGGTACTACTAATATTATCATAGTTTGTTGCTTACATTCATAATTGAAGAAAATGCCAAATTTCCATCAGAGGTTAGTAAAAAAAAAAAAAGATGCAATTTTCCCATTCAAGTTCTGTAGTTCTGTTTAGAGATCCATTAGAGGTCAGACTCAGGTTAAGACCTTCCAGAAGTGAGGAGCTTGCCTGTGGTTAAAGCAAAATTTTTCAGGACAAGCACATTGGGCCTTAGGCAGCATCTGGAAGAACTAAACACAGGAACAAGCAACCCAAGAGAGCATCATAACCCAGAAACCAGGCCAAGGAGATGAGAGCAAGATAGCCTCATCCTCAAGCCCTGGCCACAGCTGTGGGCATGTAATAAACCCAGGCTGGCAGTAGAGAAAGACCTAGAAGCTGGGATCACTCCTCTTCAGCCTCTTATTGGAAAATTCTGGGCATCTCTTAGCAGCCCCCACAACAGGGAGATCCTCCTAAGCCTAGAGGAGTGGTTATTGACCATTATTCTGTCCGTGAATCCCTGGGTTGGTGCCTACATGCAGGGATCTTTCATCTACCAGACTGAAGTCAGGAGGTGGAAACAGGTCATAAACTGTTCTATTTGGCCCACATGTTTTAGATTTTTTTTCATTGTGGTATAATTTTATATAGGGAAACGCACATATCTTAAGCACAATGAGTATTGACAATTCCATTACCCCAGAAAGTTTTCTTGTGTCCCTCTGCAGTAAAAAGCTGACCTTCCCTTGTTAAAGCAACCACTGTTCTCATTTTTATCACAATACGTTAGCTTTGGGTATTCTTGGACTTCATATAAATGGAATTTACAGTGTGTACTTCATGTTTGACTCTACCACTCAGTATGTTTTTGAGATTCATCCATATTATTGTTGCATATGTTAGTGGTTCATTCCTTTTCATCTCTAAATAGTATTCCACTGCACAGATAAGCCAAAATTTATTTGTATGTTCTTTTGTTTATGGACATTTGAGTTATTTTCGTAAGTATTTTAGGCTCCTATGAATAAAGTTGCTGTAAAGTCTTTGATGCACATACTTTTTTGTTTCTCAGGTGAATGCAAAAGAATAGAATTGCTTTGTTATAGATAGGCAGACATAACACTATAGGAAACTGCCAATGAGTGTTCCAAAGTAGTTATTCCATTTTACATTCCCACCAGCAGTGTGTAAGAGTTCTAGTTGTTTCACATCCTTGCCAACATTTGGTGTCATACTTTTAATTTTAGCTATTCTAGTGGGTATGAAATGATATCTTGTTGTAGTTTTAATTTGCACTTCTCTGATGAAAATTGATGTTGAACACAACTTAACCTTCCTTGCCACTGCCTTTTTGATCTTGTCAGTATTTGAGCTAGGAGAAAGTTTGGCTGAAGTTGCAGGTATTTTTTGGTTCACCACTAGATTCAACTCAGTCAGGGTCCTGGAATCCAGTTACCACAAGAATATAAGGTATTATGTTATTTCCTCTCTGCTTACCATCCTCTTCTTTTTTTTTTTTATGGTAAGGATAATTAGCCCTGAGCTAACATCTGTTGCCAATCCTTCTCTTTTTGCTGAGGAAGATTGGCCCTGGGTTAACATCATGCCCATCTCCCTCTACTTTATATGTGGGACACCACCTCAGCACGGTTTGATAAGTGGTGCATAGGTCTGCAGCTGGGATCCAAACCTGCATGGCCACCAAAGTGGAGCATGAGAACTTAACCACTATGTCACCAGGCCAGCCCAACAATATGCCCAATTTCTTTTTTTGCTGAGGAAGATTGGCCCTGAGCTAACATCTGTGCCAATCTTCCTCTACTTTATATGTGGGTCACTGCTACAGCATGGCTGACGAATGGTGTAGGTCCGCCCCCGGGACCTGAACCAGCAACCCCTGGCCGCCGAAGCAGAACATGCTGAACTTAACCACTATGCCATGGGGCTGGCCCCCTACTGTCCTCTTCTTTATTGTTGCATTCTCAGCAAAATTTGGGTTTGGAGGGAGAATTATTGAGCCAATTCTGTTTATCAAGTCTTCCTTTTGGCCACTGCTCTTTGCTATCCCAACAGAAAAGTATGATTTAAATTTTGTATGGGTTTTTCTTTTTGTTACCATGGGAGCAAAGGGCTTTCATATCTTTCTAGAACTGGCTAGAAGTACAAGTCTTTTCTTTTTCTCTTTTTCCAGTTTTTGAATTAATTGACAGCAAGTAAAAATTAGGAAAACCCAAAGAAATATGCAGACTTCCAGCGTATTTGAAAGTAGGTTCTCTTGAATCTACTAGGCCTGCAGTCCTATATGCAGTGATTAGTCACAGCTAAGCAGAGGCTGCCCCTTACTCAAGGTGGGCACCTTCCACTTCATCCCAGTTCCCTCAACTCCCATCATCCAGCCCAAGTCACATTACCTATCATTCTGGTCTTTTGGATATTCACCACCAGCTCTGTCCAGCAGGGCTGAAGGAAAGTTCTGCAGCAGGAGTTTTAACCAAATTCTGATTTATTTTGTAACTGAACTCAGCGGGTTTTTCTCTTGGTGAGTGTGGAGCCAAAAAGCACAACCAAAGCAGAAGTAGGTGAAGAAATACGTTTATTGCTTGCACAAGCAATGGAGAACACCTGAGATATTTCACAAAAGCAATGTCTCTCCGAGCTCAGTGCCAGTGGAGACTTTATACACAAAAGAGCAGAGGACAAGAGGTTTATTTGTAACAACTGTGTAACAACTGTGCTCATTCAGGGCAAGTGTGTAGCAGGTAAACATGCTACTACACACGTCGCATGATCTGAAAATGGCTGCTTGGACCCTCCCAGAGGAGGAGAACTTAAGATGCTAATGAGTTTAAGGTAACTTTAGGACACTTGGAGCTGGGACAATTTGCAGGGGTCTTGCTGCAAGCCTGTGAGTTTCTCTGCAAGGTAGCAACATCTGCAAAATGCGGACATCAGTTTCTGCAAAACAGAACATATAGTTTCTTTTTTTCTGAAAAACAGTTGACAGACCATGTTAATTATGGATAAAATCCTCAGCAACCCTTTCTTTGCCTGGTTCCCTGGTCACATTTAAAACTATAGGCAATAAAAATTAGGTCAAAAACATCTTGAGTGACTGATAATCTTTTCTGGCTCACGTCTCTGATCAGATTTGGCAAATAGTTTATCTCCCCAACAACAAATCAGGAGTAACTGCAAGGGGGTATCTCTTGATCTGGGATAGAATTTCCCTGGTCTGGGAAGCTGTTGCAAGTCAGAGTCTGGAGAAGCTACCCTTAAGTTGCCATGCTCTGAGTTGTTAGCCCTGAAGTACTGTCCCATGATGGACAGGTGACAATTAAACATACTTGACATTATCTTTGAACTTTCTTTCAACACAACATCACTATGCGTCTTAGAAACTTCTCAACTTAGTTTGAAAGTCACCATTATGGGGACTCCTTGCCATAAACTTCCCTACTCCTAGGACTTCTAATCAGTATCAGTTTCAAGCAAGAAGTCCCAGCCTATTTCCATGTATATTCTTCTCATCTTCTGAACTTGGGATGCTCCCAAAATATGCCCAAGTTGGGTGCATTTAAATGAAGACAAGCATCTTTTTTTGGATTCTCAAAGAATCCCTTTATCCAAAATAGCACTGAGCCTCATATTGGAAGGTCACTAGCAAAGAGCTATTAAGAAAACAGAATTTAAAACTCATGGTTAGGACTTAAATGATATGCTTTAACCAGCACCAAAATTCATTCCTGTAACTAAACTATTATTTTGCATGACTGTTCTGCAACCAATCATGAGTTTCTTGGGCACAGAGACTGCATCTTATTCATCACATGACCCCAGCACTTAGCCCACTGCCAGGTATATAGTGGAAGTTCAATAAATATATGTTGAATGAGTAGAGTGTGAGAAGTAATCTTTTCTGAATTATGCTGAATGCAAGCTCAGAAAAAGCCAAGGAGCTCAAAAACATACACTATTGCTGATTTCTGAAAGTAATCGGTGAAAAGATTTCAAAACTATATGTGTGTTGTAATGGACAGAGAATGTCCTAGAATACATTAAGACTTAGGCCCTAGTGAGGGGGCGGCACAGGGGAAAAACTGCAGAAAGAACCTTCCCATTCTTTGTTAACTATAAAACCCATGGCTCTCCAGGAAGTGGCCCTCCTCTGGCGAGATTCCCTGCAGAACAGGGTTCACCTGGTGGACGTCTACAGGTCAGTCCATGTTCCCGGGACAGGAATAGCAGGGAAAGGAACACCTTAGGAATGCCAAGTCCTAAGAGATGACTCTGCAGGTGGCTCAATGGTAGCAAAAGCTGTGGGAAATGGACAAATGGACAAAATTAGTGTGGATTTTCAAGCAGTATCCAGTTTACCTTTCTTGGTGACATTTTACAATGTATGTTTTTTCTTGATTTAAAGCCACATTCAATTCACAATAGCCCATCGTTGAAGCAGCTTCTCTGCTTCCTCCTACTAAATTCTAAATACCTTGGCAAGGTTGGCACATCCTCCACCCGTGTTACCCACAGATGTTTTCACTGGAGAGTCTGATATGTCTTAAGTAATGCCTGAGATGACAAATTAGCTTGAAATGACTCCTCTTATCTATTTTTACATAAAGTCGATTTCTATTTGACTATAAATAGAAAAAAATCAGAGAAAAGATAACTAGGAAAACCCAATTTTTAAAATCTTCACATTAAATCAGATTATAAATGATAGAGAACTGGGCTTGAAGGTAGACCTTGAGCAAGTTACTGGGTCTCTTGCTGCCTTAGTTGTATCCTCTGTTAAAGAGGGAGACTGGACTCAATGATTAAATGGTCATTTTACGATTGACACTAAAATACAACATTTCCAACAGCCCTAAATTTTTTAAGATAAATTTTTAATTAAAATTTAACATATATAAAGAAAAGTGCGTAAATTATGATTATCTTGCCTAACGAATTATCACAAAAAGAAACTCAAGCATCTGAGCACCATCTTGATGAAGGAATCAAACATGGCCAGCAGCCCAAGCCCTCCTCATGGCTCACTTAATCACCATCCCCTCAGTCCTTCCCAAACATAACCACTATCTTTACTTCTAACACCACAAATTAGTTTGCTTTGGAACATCATAAAAATGAAATTATACCATATGTATTTTTTATGTCTATAAGCCATATGTTGACCTATAATTTGATGCTAATTAAAATTCAGATTTATTAACACAGATGACCAAAGAATTGGGCCTTTGTGCCCAGGTCTTTGCGTTATTCAGGATTAATCAGGGAGGAAAAAGTGACTATGTATTTTGAGTGGAGAGAGATTTAAAATAGAAAATTAGAAAGAATTGGAAGAGCTGGTAGAGCAAAGTTCAGGAGGTCACTGTAGGAGACCTGGAGATTCAGGGCTCACAGGGTGACCTCAGCTGCCTGTTTAAAGGAACCCCAGAGCCAAGGGAAGCCATCAATGATGATCTCAACTCCCTATCCATGGCTGTCCCAAGAGAAAAATACCTTCTCCTCTTCTACCTTTCAAATCTCATATGAGTTCCCATCATTGGCAGATTTAACCCAGAACTCTACTGGAAAGAGTTCAGGAAAATGTCATTCTGAGTGTCTCTCCTGTGATGCAGGAGAAAATACAGAAAGGGGCAATGATGACTCTGAGCTAAAACAATCATTTGACAGAGGCTTAGATAGTTTTAAATTAACTGATGGAAGAGAATCGGGGCCTGTGTACATTTCTGACCCACTAGTCTCTTCTAAGTCTTCAGATCCATTTCCAACATAAACCCTATAGTGCCCTCCTTAGGGACACTTGAAAGCCTGCTTCTATTTTACTTCTTTCAAGACCAGTGAATTAGAAGGACCTCTTCTCTTACTTTGCAGATAGAACAAGGCAGCTTTTGAAGGAAAGCAAGCCTGGGTATAATCATCTGAGGGTCCCCAGAATTAGAGCAATATGAAACTTATCGTATTGAATGTGGACACTTCCCACTGACCATGTCTCTGATGGTGAGAACTTCTCTTAGGGGAAGATGCAGTTGAAAATAATTACTAATCATGATCCTCTGCTGACAGAAATGATTTTCTCCCGTCACCTAGTTTTCCAACCTTAGAGGCTGCCCTGTCTTCACAGAGGAATTACCAGAAAGGTAGGAGTTTTGTATGTTTGATTTTCTGTGCATCCAAATATCCTGACAATCTAATCTCCAGAGAGTCCCAGTAACCAGGCAACACAAGACACGCTCCAGTTGCGAGATCCTCAGTCCACTTTTTCTGTGCTATTCTAGTTCAAAATAAGAATACCAAAGGCAGAACTGCAAAATTAGATTTGGATCTTTATTACTACAAGCAGACGACTGAACCCCCGTCCTCTTGCTGATCAGAAATTCTGAGATAAGTGCTTTTAAAAAGATTAGAACAACAAATCTCACCTAAGAATGAGATCAAAGCCAGTTCCCTGTTTTTCTTACAGAAAAAAAAAAATAGAAGGAGATAGCTTTTGTCTGGTGACAGTTTATTTTAACTCAGACGCTTTCTCCGTTTGTAATTTAGTCTCACTTGTGTTTTCAGAAGCATTGCCAATTCGGATGGGTTTCTTGGGCAGGGACTAACAGACAAGGTTAAACACAGCTGTTCTGCTGCCTGAAATCCTTAAGAGTCCAGCAGGACCTGAGCTGGTAAAATAAACACAGAGAGGGCTGTCTGGACCCACTTTTCTAGAGATAAAATGAGCATAAATAAGCATAGAGTCAACAGGCCTCCCGGGCGAAGGTCAGAGGCAACTGGGGGACATGGATTTACAGAGGAAGATATTGTGTATAGTACATTTGCCAGGAGACAGTAAAGAATTGGACGTTCGGTCTTTTAATCATCAGGGTATTACAAGGAAAAGTGGTCCAGATTGGCTCTGACCTTGTCAGCATTTTTAATAATAAACGCTTCATTTACTGGAAATTTGGCTATCAAGTTGCAGAAGATAAAAATGACCCTCAAATGCAAGGTCAAACCACAGCATTTATAATTCCCTTCTGTTAGCTAAACACACACAGCCTTAACTATCCAGATGAAGGGGGTAATTGTTTTCCCAAATGGTGCCTCAATCTCTAGTGATTTACAAAGTACTTTTTCACACATCATCTCACCACTGTGGTGTGTGTGCCCCTGTTACACAGATGAGTTGAACTGGAAATAGTTTCATTTGCCAGTTTTAAGTATCTTCCTTTCCCCTCTGGACGACATTAGTTTCCATGTGACATAACAGACATTATTGTTATTTGGCTCTTCCAGGTACAGAGCATCTCTGGAGGAGCCAACAGGCTAGAACTGTCTCAGTTCTAACACCTTAGATGAGAGAACCTCAGCCTCCCCGAGTTTCAGCTTCTTCATATGTACACTCTAGACATGTTGTTAAAATTGCGTTAGTCCTCCAACTAATAAGAAATGATAAGAATGGGATTGTGTAGCTATGGGACTTTCATACTTAGTGGTGGGAATATAAATTAGCATGACTTTTGTTGGTATTATGTAATAAAATTTAGAATGTATATACCATTTTATACAGAAAATGTTATATCTGATAAATACTCTATTCCAATGAGAGAGTCACATAAATATGCAAAGATGTTCATCACAACTAGAAACAACTTAAACATCCACCACCATGGACTAGTTAAAAAAGACATGGTATAATCATACAGGAGAATCTATGCATCTACTGAAAAGAATCATGGAGATTTATATTTGTTGACTTAAATAGAATCTCCCAGACATATTTTTGAGACAAAAGGAATTACAAAGCACCATAGTTGATATAATCCCATTGTGTAAATCAAATAAATCCCAGCCCCTGCTGTGATCCAGTCTCAGCAGTGTCTCACATTCGCAGAAACAGCCCAGCTACCAAAAGGCATTACAAAGTAATTTCAGCCTTTGCTCTCAACTTTCAGAGAACATTAAAGAACATACAATTCCTAACCCACAGCACCACATCTTAAAATATCCCCTGTACCCACCTTTTCATCTTGTTCTCTCTCACACCATAATAGCTCCTAAAAGCTTTCTTTCCCCAATAGCCTTGTCCAATCTCAACCACAAACTTCACCCCCAAACTGATCAACTACTTTTCTTTTTGTCCCTCTTCCCTCTTCCTTTGGTTATCTTTTCAGTCATTACCACAATCTGAATAATAAGGTGGCGAGAGAAGAAAATACTAAGGGAACAAAATTTCCTTCTCGGGAGGTAGGAGGAAAAGAGACTGACCATGCATATACTGCAATGTCTTGACCTTGTAGCAAGTGTAAAGTGATTATACTGTATTTATACACAGAAGTGTCTGCAAGGACATTGACAAAACCCTTAACGATGATCTCAGTTCGTATATCCACGTGAATTTTGCTTTTAACTTTATATCCCTCCTTCTACCTCTCTGAATTATTCATGATAAACATGTTTTGTTTATAATCAGAAATGAGAAACAAACACCTATCCACATATAAAAAAGGGATTGTAATGATGCTCACAAGGAATAATGGAGGTGAAAAAATATATACACAATTTAAGTGCAAAATATATGTATTCTAAATAAATACAGTTGGACTGTCTCTTCCTGTTTTCCACATTAATAAGCTCTATTATTTTGGAATTATTTTAATTACTCCTACATGTTACAGCTGGTCAGTTTCTTAGCAACAATTGAACACTCCTCCATATTGCTTAATTTGTTATTTTACTACCAATCAACCCTGCTTAATTTGTGAGTCCAACACGTGATTTGTACAGCATCTAATGACTTATAAAAAATGTTAAACATTTCAAACTAATTGTAATCCTTTTCATCCATTTGCCCTGGAAGCCATCATTTTTATGGGTCTCTTTGGTGACTAGGGAGTTACTGCATGTATGTTTGTGTCCGTTTCAATCTCTCTACACCTACGCATCCCTGTACCTCTTTCTAAACAGATAGCATTTATTTATTTTTATGATTTGTGAGCCAGACAAATTTCCCTGAAAATGAGGGTGTCTGCCTATGCAGTTCCCAACGTTCTGACTCACGAGTCTTCTCTTAGCTGGAGAAGCACATCGCTGATGGGGCACAGTCCCACAGCTGCTAATAACTAGTGCCTGGCAACCGCCATTCCTGGTTCCTGAGAAGGGAACTTGTTAGTCAGACTCTCCATCCAGAAATGCCAAACAGCACCCTTGCTTATGGCTGGAAATTCCACCCTGGGAATTACAGAAAGCAGAATTTGCCACCTGACAACTATATTCACCTCTCAAATTTGCTTCAGCATTATAATTAACTAAATCAGTTCTAGTCACAGACAACTTAAAGCAGGTCTGTTTATGAGGAGGAAAAAAAAAATAACTGCTGATCGAAATCCCAAAGGACCTTGAAAAATTGGAAAAGTGATTGGAAACAGGCTTTAATAGGCTGGCTACAGAACAGAACTTTCAGAGGGGAACAAGTCCCCAAAGTAAGTGGAAAATGGCTGACTTTTTGGGCCCACAGATTCAGGTGTCAGGAAGTGACTTTACCCTTCAGTGACATCATATAAATTTTAAGCAGGATTTTGCTAAATATAGCAGGGTACATCTGTTCACTTTCTTTTTACCCTTTTTGTCCTTCAGAGTCATTGGAGTAGCCCTCAGTTCTGTGAATATGGCTGAGTATGCCCCATTGGACTAGAACAATGGTGTAACAGGGCTCCATTATTTCTGGGGGGTTTTTTTAGACTGACTTGGGAGATGTTGCTTCATTTCTGGTAGGAAGTAAATCAACTTGGCCAGAAGCCAGGCTTTTCTACCCCTGAAGGAAGAGCTCAGCAGAGTCACTTCCCCAGGGAAGGCTTCTCTGACTTTCCTGACCAGGAGATTCTCCTTTTATGTAATCTTACCTTTGCCTGTAATCTCACTCCATCATCGCTTTATCGCAGTTGTGGCTTTGTGTTTATACTGTTACTCTTTGGTTAATACCTCAATCTTCCTTTAGGCTTTAAGCAACATTAGGGCCAAGACCATGACTCTCTTTGCTCATAATCGTATTCCTAATGTCTCACATAGCGCTTGACTCACATTAGCTCTCAATAAATACAGTCCTTATAGAAAAGAGGAATGAATGAATGAGTTGGAAAGATCTATTTAGAGTGGTACCAATCAAGGTCAGAGGGCAGAGAGAATAAGAAAATGTCCAAAATAAAGTGACCACAAAGGTAGAAAGAGATGGGGCCAGTAGAGTGGCCCTGGATTTGAGTTAGAAACAGAGAAGGGGGTAGTTGTTTAATTTCTATGGTGTGACAGACGCTAGATCTGGTCTTGACCCATCCTTCCCAGGAAGGCATGTCTTATGAACTAGCTGGGTATATAATCAAAGAAACAATCTCTATAAATGCTATCAATGTGGGCCTCAGACTTATTCTAGACTGATGCTATCTCAACTGAGCAATGGACAGGAAGTGACCTTCCCACAAAGGCTTGTTAGGTTAGAAAAGGGCTCGGCCAAAGCAGAGGCTCTCACCCAGCCCCACTGCCATGTTCCTGGACATCATGCAGTGTTTATCAACAAGATAGGCAATATTCTGGAGTCAAATCAATACACAAACGGTTCTTCACCTCCCTGTCTACTCTTCTGCTGGAGTGTTTCTGGGTCACCTCATCCCATATGAGGTGCTTCAAATCCAGTGGTTGGTACTCCATTGGGCTCTCACTCACCTTACATTTGAACAGTGATTTTCATTGAACCTGCCCTAGAGGAAGTTAGCACCATAGGAACATCACCAGGTGAAGGAATTGAAATTGTTATAACTCAGAGGGACCTGAACAGTTGGCTGGAAGTCAGTGCCACTGAGTACAACCCAGACCACTCTGAATTGACAACTTCCAAAGCACCCTGACACCCTTGACTTCCCTAGAAGCAGTGAACTTCTATCTCTGTATTTCCAGCAAGGCCGACCTCTACTAGGAACTTTCTACCCTTCACCACTGTTGGTCTACCCGTATGACTCACAAGCAAACTGTATTTCCCCCTTCCCAAGACATTTATAAACATTTAATGGATGCCAGGATACAAGATGTGAACGACATTAGAGTTGAAAGAAGGAGAGACTGAATATCTGGACTGTCTGTCTGCTTTTGTAGCCGTGTAAGGACTTGAATACCACACCCTAGGAACTGCCATTGCAAATTATTTCCACCCAAAACTAGATAGAGGAATATTTTTGTTGTATAAGGAAAGACCAGAAAAGAACTAATCCATTAAACTCAGTCTACCTCTCACCAGTGCCACCTATGGTTCTCAATCCTATATTATGTTATCCCATGTTATCTTCCCCAATATATAGATTGAATCACTTCACCCTTCAGGTTAAAAATCTCCATGTGATTCTCGTTATCTACAGGATCAAACCTGAACTCTCTTCACATCCTTGTCTCATGTCCCTCTACTCATCCTTGAATTTGTGTTAGCCATACCAATTTTTAGAATTTCTTTTTAGATGTTTTAAAGACAAAAATAATATATACTCAAAAATTCAAACAATATAAATGGCACAAAGAAAAAATACTATGTTCTCTTTTTCTGTCTCCACCTCTTTCCCTTCAGAAGTAAACTGTTATTGCTTTGGTATGTGGCCCTCCAGATCTTTTTCCATATGTAAACTTTTATGAATTGGATTTGCATTATAACCTACCAAGCCAACTAATGAACACATAAAAATATACATAGAAACATACAGAGAGAAACATCCAAAGAGAGAGCGAGGTAAATAGATAAATTCAGGCTGCTATTCTACTCAATGAGCACACAGTCCTGAGAGAGCCTGGGATGCAAGCCGTGACTCAGCTGTCCCTTAGGGGAGCGAAGTTTCCAGGCCTGTAGAGGATTAACATCTCACAGAGCTGAGTGTGGTTCTAGTGCTCTCAGATGCAGGTTTGACTGCAGCTGATTTTCATCTTATGAATTTGTTTCAAGACTGAGTCCCCTCATTGGCTGTGACTCCATTGTATACATGAATATATTTCCATTATTATAATGAGAGTATAATATACTGCTGTGCAACCACGAGCATTTTTTCAAGTCTTTATTTCATTATTTTTGCACTGCCTCATAGGCCATTGCCCTAGATGTACCATAATTTATTTAATCTGTCTCTCGTGATGGCATTTACCCCAGGTTTTCGTTAGCGTAGGTGATGTGCCAAACATCCTTTTACGTAAACCTTTGTGCTCCTCTTTGGGAATATTGGTAGGATACATCTCTGGAACTAAAAGTAGTGGAACAAAAGGTAGGCACTTTCATATTTTTGATAAATATCACCAAATAGTTATATAAAATATACACTTACTAAGAGTGTTGTTCACTGTTTTCTTAAGAATGTTTTGGAGTTATTTGCTAAAGAAAAGTATGAATAAAAAACCAAAAATGTCCCATAGCCTCCAATGAAACTTAGAATAGAGAATTGAAATATATAAAT
This sequence comes from Diceros bicornis minor, assembly GCF_020826845.1. Classification (NCBI taxonomy): domain Eukaryota; kingdom Metazoa; phylum Chordata; class Mammalia; order Perissodactyla; family Rhinocerotidae; genus Diceros; species Diceros bicornis. The sequence goes on from NC_080748.1 coordinate 32,614,797, forward strand.
ATAAAAACTAAGAAGTAAAAAATCTACCTCTCCACCATCCCTTCCAAAGATAACCACCTTGCATTTTCTTTCAAAAAGTTTTGCATGCATGTAATAACATTTATATACACATACAAACATATACATATGTCCTTTTAATAAAAAAGGATTATTATATACGTGCAACTTTTAATTGTGTTTTTCTTTCCTTGGTAAGATATATCTTTGAGATTCTTTTCATATCAGCGTACATAACTTGACCTAATTCTAGTGGCTGCATACTATTCCATTTTATTGGTATTTCATAATTTATTTAACTAGTCCCTTACTGATTGATATTTATGTTTCAAGTTTTATGTCATTACAAGTTATTCTTAACACACTCATTATAAAAACACACTCATTATAAAAACACACTCATTCTTGAAAATTACCTTTATTTGTATTTTATTAATATATAAATGTAAGTGTAGTGTGATTATTTATTTGTCTTTCTCAGAAAACCATGCGCCTCTTGAAGAAAAGGAGCATATCTTACTATCTGGTAAACTCCAAGGCATAGTGCATTGTTACATGATAGGAGCTCACTAAATGATACGTAAATGAATAAAGAAAATGCTGCTAGTAAAGATCTATCTTTTCTTAGTTTTAATGTAAGCCTGAAAAATGCATTTTATGTGTCCATTGATACAAGGGACATTTGTTAAGCATCTACTATATGCTAGACATTATGGCCCATATGGCCAGGAACAGAGGCAGGTACATAAATAATGATGGTAAATGGAGATAAGGGCCATAAGAACATCAAAAAGGAAGTGCCACAGGCAATCAGAGGGAGCCAGAGAACATTTCTAGAAAGTGGTATAAGCTTAAAATCAGTATAGTGCTGGTGTCATAAACTAGACAACTGTTACTACAAACAGAAAGAACAAATGAACATTAACCATTCCAGAATCCTATCATTTTGAGTTCAGAGACTCTACACTGTGATTAGTTTGTATTAAATAGTATTTGACATTTGTTCCTTAAGTTAGACTATGTCTTTGAAGTTTTTTTTTAAATAGACACTTTAGGTGGTTGATATCACCTAACTGAAACATTTTCCAGGATAAAAATTTTGTGGGCATTTATTATACCATAATACTTCTAGGCCTGGATCATCTATCTGAAGTTAAACATGTAACTACATTCTGGAGAAAATCCTGGCCTTGCCTGAGGGTATATGATCTACCCAACCCCTGTATGAAGGTGGGGCTTCGACCTGGGCAGCCACATGCCCTGCTTAGACCCCTTATTATTCACAGAATTTCATAAAGAGATGTCAAACTTGCCCTTCTCTCAGCTTCTTCTCCAAACATATGTAGGGAGCTTCCTTTTATCAGTAACCTGGAGATTGGGTTCTAAACAGACAATACACTGTGAAGTTCTTCGTGGAGAATTTTTTTAAATAAGAAGCTTAGTTTTAAGAAATATCATTCAAGGAAGATTACCATAAAGCTAAAGAGTCCACTCCTTCCTCTTGATTCTGAAAGAGCTGAAGAAAAAAAATTGCTTTAGATTTAATTGCTTTGGTCCTTTACATAAGAAATGTGCTTTGACATTGTCCCTTTGGCTTGCATACAGGGAGGTAACAAGGAAATCACTTTAAATTTGCCATTTTATTGATGGCAGAAATATTGTTGAGCGTGTTGATCTCCATGGGAAATCACAGGAGATATTTCTCTCAGCTCAGTATCAGGAGGAGCTGTACATCTCTGAAAGAAAGGGCTTGTTTTCATTTTTAGACACTCTAAACATTGTAATCAATTATGTTTCGTTTGGCAGCTAGGAAGCTCACAGCCAAATCTGGAACCCACTTCAGACATTGTATTTCAGGTATTTTGTCTAATAATCTTGTCTCTGGTTTTATTCTATTTTCCTTCTTTTTCCTTCCCTCTGATTTCTTCAATTACGCTGTAGCATTATATATATGTTTTCAGATACAACTTCAAATAACTTTTGGAATGAAATACAGGATAAATAACATGTGAATAAATGATCTTAAGAAGGGAAGGGCTGTCCTTACACCTTCATTGTTTTTAGCTTTTGGATCTACCCTCCAGCCGTGGCCAGAGCAGGCTGCTGCCTCACTCTACTGCTCCAGCCTTGAAAGTAGCGACTCACTGGAAGCTCCCTCCCTGGCAGTGCCAGGAAAGTGAGGTGAGAGGAACATGGCAGCCCATCAACAAGGTCAATCAGTAACTCTTAACAATTGATAGGTTAGAGATCTGTTTTAAATGTTTGTAACAGTCCCTTCCCTTCCAGCTCTAAAATTTTATTTTATTCTATAATTCTATGAGCAGTCATTAAACTTACAGAGTAATTCTAGTGTTGCAAGGTCTTGACACTCTCGTGACCACTCTTTGTGTTTCTTGCAACCCTTATCTGTAAGAGTTCATACTGCTCAGATTCTTCCAGAAGGTTCTGTCCAGCATTAAAATCTGAATGAGGACTTACTGTCTCCGTTCCCACACCTCCACAGCACAACAAAAATGAAATTAGCAGCACATTTGCATCGCCATCCTGGTCCCTATAGAAGTGATTCTTAAAGTGAGTGGGAGGGGAGGAGGATATTAAATGTATTTGCCTTTTTAAGAATCTTAAAGAATTGGGATTATATTGAAAAAAAGTAATCAATTTCAGAATCATTTGCCTCCTCTAAAAGTTTTCTATGAATCTTTGCTTGGGGTAGGGTATAAATAGATGAAAATATTTTCCTCTTTTATAAAACACATCTTACATTACACGTGATGAACTGTATGTGGAGGTTGGTATGAGGATATACCAACCTCAGCAGATTTCAGAAGGGTCCTTGACAGTCTCTTTCATTCACTCAATCAATATCATGGGCCAAGCACAATGCTAAGCCACTGAGGATAACTTATGAAAAGGAGCTTAGGGTCTGACAGAAGACAAAGGAAAGGAAGAGAGAGAAATGTCAACATGGTGTTATAGTTGAGGAATAGGGGAGATAGAGTAGTGCCTCAAAGGAGAAAATGACCCATCCTGGGGGACTTAGAGAAAGGTCAGAGAACTAACCTTGATGGTGAAGCATGAGTAGTGGTTTGCTGGGCTTAGAGGGGGATGGGGCCACTCAGGCAGAGAGAGCAGTAAGTGCAAAGATGTGGCAGGAAAATCAGCAATGAGTGCTTGGAGAACTTCCCAGGAATGCGCATTGCTTTTCATAAAGACTGAGAAGAGGGAGAGAAACAAAGAAAGAAAGAAAGCCAGAAAAAGAAAGTGAGAAAGAAAGACAGAGGGAGGGAGGGAGGGAGGGAGAGAGGGAGGACTCAAAAGGAATCAGGATTGCCACCCATCTGGAGTTTTAGTGTGGAATCGGAGTCCAAGAGAAAATCAGAAGCTACGTTAAAAAAATATGGGAAACTGTAATACACAGATTTTGGGAGGAGCTGGGTGGAAAACTTCATTTTTACAGAGTGAAGTTACCAAATGCTTAAGGCCCCCAGAACCTCTCTGAGGTCTTCTGGACAAAATCTAAACTCCTTTGGTAAAGTGCATATCTGTTCTTTTTTTGATGATCTATCATCCTATCCTTCTTGCTAATTCCTTGGAAAACTGCTGTTCCCCATTGTGCATACTTTGACGCGCTAAGGTCGGAGAATGAAATCGTTACTGTGTTTTTTCTTTCCCACCTCTCAGCACTTCAGAGCTCCCTGGTTTCTGACCATTGCCAAGACCATGTTCTCTAACCTGCGATCAAATCTGTGAGAACCATGATGTTCTTTTCTCTCTTATTCCCAGATAAACCCAATCAGTGGCTTTCAACCAAGAATACCATTTCAACCAAGTATATTCATTTTCAATTGCTGCTGTAACAAATTACCACAAACTTGGTGGCTTAAAGAATACTAATTTATTATATTTACAGTTCTATAGGTCAGAAGTTCAACACGGGTCTCACTGGGCTAAAATCAAGGTGTCAGCTGGACTCTGTTCCTTTCTGGAGGCTCCGTGGGAGAATCCATTTCTTTGCCTTTTCCAGCTTCTTGAGGCTGCCCATGTTTCTTGGCTCAGGGCCACTTTCCTCCAATTTCAAAGCCAGCAATGGTGAATTGAGTCCTTCTCACACTGCCATCTCTCTGGTTCTCTGTAGTCTTAATAAAGGCTCTGGCCTTTATAAAGGACTCATGTGATTAGATTGGACTCACCTGGAAAATCCAGGACAATCTTCCAATCTCAAAGTCTTTAACCTTAATTACATCTGCAAAGTCCCTTTTGCCATTTAAGGTAACATATTCACAGGTTCCTAGGGTTAGGACTACGACATTGTTGGGGGCCAGTAGTCTGCCTACCACATGGGGTGATGAAGGTTTACATCACCATGGCGGGATGAGTCAAGGTCATATTGTCTTCTGTGTGATGTCCTGAGAAGAGCATAGATGGCGTCATTTCTGGAATATTACTGCCAAGAGTGCATGGCCTGAGTCTGGGCGTGAGGAATCATTGAACAGATGCAGGTTGAGGGACATTATACAGAATGAATATGGAATTCAACACAGATAAAGAATTGAAAATGTCAAGGCCATGGAAGACAGGGAAAGAGTCAGGAAATGTTCCAGATAGAATAAAATTAAAGAGATATGACAACTAAATGCAACACATGATTCCAGATTGGGTCCTGGATCAGAAAGAGAAAAGAGACATTTGAGGGACAATTGAGGGAATGTCACGTCATATCGATGTTAACTTCCTGATTTAGAAGCTTGTATGGTGGAAAGTTTCCTTGTTTGAGGGTGGAGGTGGAAAATACACACTGAGGATCTAGAAATTATGGAGCATCATATTTGCAACTTCCTCTCAAATGATTCAGAAAAAGACTAATAATGATGATGGAGACACATACATACGTGTGTGTGTGTGTGTGTGTGTGTGTGTGTGTGTGTAGAGATAGACTGAGACAGAGAAAAATGAAGTAAAAGTAGCAAAATGTAAATATAAGAGAATCCACACAGAGGGTATATGGTGTTCTTTAGGTTTGAAATTATTTCAACAAAAATTATAAAATATGATGATGTAGGATTTATGTTTATTGAAATGGAAAAATGCCCATGATTTATTTTGTAGATTATTTTATATGTTTATATGTTAACAGGAATAATCTCTTCACCATAGTGATTATTAACTTTCTTCTTATACTTTTCTGAATTACTGGACATTTTTTAAGCTTTCAATTTTTCTAATCAGAGGAAAATAAATGGTATTTCCATTTTGAAGTCAGTCTTTTAAAAACTCCATAATTACAAATTCTTATTTGCAAAATTTTTCAAGTCCCTTTGTTTTTCACAAATGGCAGGACTAAAATTACACTATATATACAATACACCCATGCATATAAGGTACTCATAAAAGACACAGATATAGAGACATAAAATCATCACTTACTTTAAAGTATACATTTCAATAATTTCTAAGCAATGACCTAAAGTTGTCATTATACATACTCAATTACATAATTAAGTACTCAGTTACATTAATAGTCCTAAGTCTTGTTAACCAGCAGCTCAGAAAACTAAAATTAAATCCAGTGACATTTATATAACACTCTACAGTTGACAAAGTTATTTTGTTATATCTTCAGAATCACATTGTTTGGCAGGTATTGTTATTACACAAGAATCCATTTACACCTCACCTCAGACCTCTCCTCCTCCTGAGACAGGAGCCAGCAAAGGCCTCCTCTCACTTGATGAAGCTCGTGAGTATGACGAGTGGTCAAGCCAATCAAAGGTGAGGAAGAGCAAGAACATGTCTTGACACCTTACAGGTAGCCCTTGTCCTCAATTCTCACCCAGGCAGTCAGCTTATAGTCATGATCACTGCTCGGCCTGTTTTCTGTATCCACTTCAGGCAGAGAGAGGGTTCTGCTCAGAGATCTGCAGGCATCCTGTTCACCATTAAGCTCTCATCTTCATTCCTAAGAAAGAAGTCCTAAGAAAGGGGCCTAAAAACCATGGATGTGTGGGAAGTAGGATGTTAGATAAAGAGAAGGAAATTAAAATCTCCTAAGCAGAATAAATGATTAAAGCAGTTTTCCCCAAATCAAAAATCATTAACATATCAATACTCTTACATGATAAGTATATATATATATATGCATGTAAAGATCAACCTCACTAATAATGAAGCATCTGCATCTCAAATTCTAGCTGTTGAAACTGGAGCTGTGCCATGGTGCCTAGCTGTGTAGGAATCTCATCCGGTTAGTTACATATCAGTACAGTTTGCAGAAGAGATTTTGTCTTTTGTGTATCTCACTCATCTCCAATTTTTGAGTGTATTTCAGTGGGCTTTACCTTTTGGTTTCTCTATTCACATTATGATTTTTCATTAGTCATGGCAGATCTGCACCAATGCTGAGAGAATCTAGTCTTCCTACTGCTTTGTTAGGAATCTGTGATTGTCACCAATGGGGACAGGAGACGAGATGCTGCAGCTTTTGAAGAGATTGGTGAGAGGAGAAACAGTTGTTCTGGATTATACCCTAGTGTCCAGCCCCTTCACTAAACCAGTTGCACAGGTTGTAACTTCGAGGAAGATGGAGCTGGAAGGGAGTGAAACTGCTGTGCATAAGAGAGGGGAAAAGATAGACATGGAGAGAGGGAGGCAAATATCCAGGAAAGGGCATGTGGGAGGCAAAAAGGCTAAGCGCCAGGGGCTGGCCCCAAGGCCTGGTGGTTGGGTTGCACATGCTCTGTTTTGGCAGCCTGAGCTCACGGGTTCAGATCCTGGGCGCAGAGCTACACTATTCATCAGCCATGCTGTGGCAGTGACCCACATACAAAATAGAAGAAGATTGGCACAGATGTTAGCTCAGGGCGAATCTCCCTCAGCAAAAAAACAGAAAGGCTAAGCACAAGAAAAAGAGACGCAACCAAGATCAAGGAGAGAGACGTGAGAGAAGAAACACATTTATTGGAAATACATAATTGGAAGTGGTCCTCTAGGTATGCAATGTAACCTATCTTCTTTTATCCTTCCCCCATTCCCCATATAAAAGTCCTCAAGGCTAAATTGATTAATAATAATCTTATGCAAATGGAGTTTTGTTTACTCATCTCTCCACTTCCACTCTTGCTCCCTCTCATCCATTCTCCACATAGCAACCAAAAAGCTATTTCTAAGACATAAAATCAGACCACTAACTCCCCTGTCTAAAATGCTCCATTTGTTTCTCACCATACTTAGAATAAAAACAACTTCTGACCATGACCCCCAAAGCCCCATATGATCTGGGACCTATATATCTCCCCAGCCTCAAGTCATGTCACCCTTTCCCTCCCTCACTCTCCTCCAGCCACCCAAGTTCCTCTCAGCCTCTTGAAAGTGACTGGTCCAAAAAGTGCTATTCTAAACCAGACAAACTGTGCTTACAGGGAAGCAACTTACAAAACTCAGATCTTCCAGAAGCCCATGGAAGAGCTGAGATGCCAGTCAATGAGGACGGTTCTATCCTGGGAGACAGACCCTTATGACCTCAGACCAACATCTGTTATTCTACTGTCAATATATGAGAAAGCTAAGTGGGCGATGGCCTAATTTTTCCCCTGCTCTGAGTGCCAGGGGGTGCTCCCCATCATCACTCAGGTGAGACTGCAAAGCTAGCACCAGACTCCTGGCAGTAAACAGAGTGTCATGGTTAATAATACAGGTTTGATTTAGAGAAAGCTAGGTTTGAAACCTGGCTTTACCACTTAGTGGCCGTATTATTTACGCAAGTCACATAATCTTACTGAACCTCAATTTTCTACACTGCAATGTGGTGACTATTGGACTTTGTGAAAGTTAAATTAGAAAAAGCATATAAAGCCCTTTCTTATGGGAAGCACTCAAGCACTGCTAAAGCTGAACAGTAACTAAACAGAACTGTAGTCTTGGCTTTTATTTTTGCTTTTACAAACTTCATAGGTACAGAAGTTAAAAGATGGGTTAGCAAGGAAAGAGCCAGCCAAGTGGTCAACTTCTCATTGATTGTGATTGTGTTAGACTTTGCCTGAAGCCTTCACAAAACCTGATGCAGTGCTGGGTACACAGTGAGGCAATGTTTCTCAACTGAGGCAGGAAAACCTCCGACAAATCAGAAACATTTGTCATGAGGCACATTCCTGAGATCCACCCAATGCCTCTCATCCACAATCCCTGGGGTTGAGGGCAAGGATGGATATTTTAAGTTTCTTAGGCAATTTTTACCACACACATACACTGACAGCATGTAACTGGTGCTCAAACCAAAATTGACTGATTTATTGAATGACGGAATCTAAGATTCTGATCCCAGATGCAAACAATCACCATTTAGCTTTGCATCTTTTTAAAAGTCTTCCTCCAAAACATAAACAATATATTAGATTTTTTTTTAAAGAAATGCAATGAACAAAAGGTCAAGGGTTGCTGAGATATTTATTTCAAAGCCCTAAAGACTTCCTCTTTGACATTCCACAGGCCCTCAATGGGCCTATCAATGGAATATTCTATAACCACATGCTCATTAAAATCTATTCTTCCAGAGACCTGCCTCCACAATGCAGGTTCTATCAGGTGGAGGCTTGTAGCTCATTTCTAAAATTAATATAGCATCCTCATCCAGCACTTTATCACTCTTACCACCCTATATCTCTGTAATAAAGAATCTGACTCCATTTTTGATGTTTGATTGTAGACTGCTTTCAAGCCACATCATTCCCCTCTCCTTCTGCCCCACATCTGGACAAGCTGATAAGAAAGCCTGGGTGCTTCCTCCTTTGGCACCAGCAGGAAGTTCAAATCAGGCAAGCCCCAGAACATGTGAGGCAGCACTCACTCCAGCCCTATATTCTAATCACCGTACAAATCCAAGCCAGTCACCCCTCTTTGCTCTCTCAAGCCATTTTTGGACCTGCTTGGGAGTTTACCCTGCTCTCCCTAGAAAGTCTCATTATGTAAGTGATAAACCTTTTCATACCCTCCTAGTGTGTGTGTGTGGCATCATCAGTCTAGATACCAGAATCAAATTTGGGCTGGTGGGAGGTGCATCCTGTATCCACGGAGTGACCTAGACAATCTGAAAAACGGCAGTAGCCTTTTAACCCATCTCAGTAGCTGAAGTTTCTCTGTCCAGTTTGCACACAACTGAAATATTTGTCCTTCTAACATGCTGCTCTGATTTTGTCATGTCTCTACTTAAAGTTAGAATTAAAACTTTTCAATTGTTTCCCTACAAAATCAAGTTCTAAAACCTTAGTCTGGCCTCTAAGGCCCATAATTTTAACTCAATTTATCTTTCTAAGATTGTCTCTTTTGCTATTTTTCAAAAACCTGTTCTTTAGCCAAATAGTTGAACTACTGATTCTCAAGGGAATTTTAATGTCTGACCTGTATTTACAATTGGCCTTGCGTGTTCTTTTCCGTTGTTGTCTTAAAGTATTCCTTGTATCTTATGATGTTATTTAAGCTTTCAGTTCTTCACGGTTTTCCTCTACAAGGTTTTAAGAAGCCAGGAACCTTCTTTGTTCCTCCCAAAGGACTTAAGGCAAAGCCTCGAACGTCATATGTGCTTAATGAATATTTATTCTTCTGATTTGATTTTATAAAGAGTCATAAATCTACTCCAGGATTTCTCAAGGGTAGAAAATTAAAACAAAGGATAATTTTTGATGTGAATTTTTCAGCCAAATTTTATGTTTTAATGATGTATGACTTTATGGCTTGGGTTTGGGAAAATATTTTTTAATATAAAAATGAAATGCATCTGTCCTTTAGTCTGTTGTATTAAACAAACTTGAACTTTTCTCACAATTGTAAGCTATCAAAGATAACATTTGCTTAGGCTGGATTATTAAATCAATTGGCTTGCTTCAAATGTACTGATTTTTACAGGAATGTTTCCAATCATATGCTTTTAGTACAGATTTTAATCATTCAATTAGCACTAGTAGTCTCTTGTTGCTAAAAAGCGCAACCTGCTAATTTTTTTTTCCATTGCATTGGTGTTCACAGGGGCATACACAACAGAGACTCACGACTGCTTCAAAAAAGCATTTTTCTTCCTTAAGCCCTCCATCTAGTCTTCTTCCTGAGCAGTTAATAACTCAAGGAGAAAGACTTGGGGCACCACAGCTCTCTCAGTAACAACTGTAGTCATACCAGTAAAGCTTCTACCACAAAGACACAGGATATGTTGTGGCAACCAATGGAATTCTGAACTACTTGTGAGAAGGCCAAGAAACACAGGTGACTTACTTTTCCCTTAAACTTGGTTAGATGCAAAGAAAAAGATGTCCAGCCTTCTATGATCTAGAAGCTACTTGAACAATATTTGTACAAATGCCTTTCTCAAAATCCTACTAATAATATGCAAAAACAGGTTGTATTCTTATTTATTAGACAATTTGCTCAATAAAGACAGGTGACTCTGTAGATGTCTGTAGAGACCTGCACACATAACCATCTGGGAGCCGGGTGCTGCAGATTAGAAAAGAAAAGGACTCTACTAAGAAAAGCTTTGGATCACATACTTGGACTTCCTCAAATATTTTTGAGAACCATATTAAAGCTTGAACTGCGTATTTGTGCTGTGCTTCTGTAAACGTGACACTCCTTAGGGACCAGACCTCATGGTCATAGCTTTATAAGTGTTGTACCAACTCCAAACTCTAAATTCTACAACACTGTGTCAGTTTCTCTTCTACAACTTCAGCTGCCATTCACTAAAAAGCTCGCTATACGTACACAACACTCAAGACATTCTTGGGTGTCTAGGCTTTTCCCCACCTCACTGAACACTTCATTTATGTCCTTCCCTCTAATCAAGTGTAATTCCCTTCATTCCCTTTTCTCACTCACAACTCCTGCAAACAGCCTCACATTTCTGAAATGCCCGTTCAGCTACTCTCCTCCACATTCCACACCTTTAAATGCTCCATGTAGTTAGATAGTCTGGAAAATCTCAAAATTTCTGAAGTCTCCTTAGAGGAGTTTTATATCTGCCCTTATTAGTTTGCTACTCTCAAACATACTTTCCCACATTTTCTTCCTATCTCATACTTTTTCTAGCTGTGTAATATTGATCATAGCAGCATCTACATCTGGCAGTGGCAGACTATCCACTATTGATGCTAAATAATTCTTCATTCATGATGATAGAAGCTAATAAAGCAGTTTTCTAAGATAAGGCTGTGCAAGTCACTAATGATGGCATGTGAGCAACATGTCACTAAGCTCCCTCAACTGCTAAGATTTACTTCACTCTTCAAAAAAAAAAAAAGAAAAAAAGGCAGCCTAATTGTCCAGCTGCACAAAGCAAAATGGTGAAAGAAAACATTATCACAAATTAGTCAAGTTTCTTAGCAAATCTGTATTTTTTGGAATATACAGAATTACCACCTACGACTTGTTGTAACACAAGGGGCATTTATCTGTAAAATATGGAAATAATTCCTTGAAGACTAAAAGTGTAAGTAGAGAATATTTAAAATACACTCGCATGCTTGAAGGATTCCTGATAAATAAAATCTGAATGTTCCCTTCATATCCCAAATTAGGTTTCCAGTCTTTGCAACAAATCAGTAAAATAATCATTCCTAAATAAATACCATGTGTTCAATAATGATTATATTCTGTTATTTCTTTTGTACTTGTCCTGTAAGAATCAAGCCAACAAATCAGGAACAGCAGTTTTACATTATAATGTTGCCACCTTTTTGTGGGGATTTAATCCTAAATATGACCAGAAAAGCCAGTTCTAAAATATCTCCTTGGCAATCATCCATTTTTTGGCTCCCATATTATTCTATCACATTCCCCAAAGGGACATGCTAAGTAGGGGCACTCTTCTTCATCAATTAGCTATTAGAATGACAGTGGGAAAAGGAGCAACTTTTACTTACTTTTAGAGACATCAAGAGCTGGTCACTCTATTTTCAGGCAAGAGCTGACTTTAAATTCTTAAATATTGACTAACTAGCTTCCAGCTAAAATGTAGATTGAACACAAGTATTTGCTGTTTTCCCTCCAGAAACCTCACTAAGAAGGCAGTAAATGTATTAAAATATATAAATCCACAAGTATAACGAGAACAGGAAAAGAAATGACAACAAAATTTTGAAAGCTGAAAATCAGAGGGATGAGTGGTTATTAACCCAGGAAAACTAGAAAGAGCCTGGAAGTGGTTTGAGGTGGGTAAGCCTCAAGGTAACTTCAGAAATAAGCAGATGCGTGTTACAAAACCACACAAAGCCTCGGTAATTGGCTATCACTTACCTCTGAAAGTAGTGGGTTCAAGTGAGGCTGAAAGCCAGAAGCTTAGTTGAAAATCTGTGTAAGAAACAATTAATCTCATGGATCTCCTCCCCAAGCCTGCTCAGCCAAATGACCACCTCTTCCCCCATCATGAAAGAAAACAAAATGTTTGCTGACTGGAGAAACTGAACCAGAGAGACTCTAGCCTCACCTCACCACACATCATAGAGGACAACTGTACTAAAAACAGGGAGAACAGACCAAATGTGAAACTTCTGGAAGGTGAACCCTCTTTACCCCCGCCTCAGCCCCTTCTCCCACTCAGTTCTCTGAGAACTGAAAAGAACTCATAACCCTCAGGCATAAAATTGGAGGATTCATCTCTAGGGAAACTGACCCAGCAGAAAGACCTACAGATCTTGACAGCTGGGGTCCCTCTAAGAAAACACTCAGCCAGATTATCTTAGACTGAAGCCCAGTACTCAGCAAGGCCCATCCACTCATTCAGAGCTTATAAGCAACCTTTTTTGGTACCTTAAATATGAGCACACAGCCAATAATAACATGGAATGTGAGGGAGACCTAAGATATGAAGAACATAGACCAAAACAAAACAAATAGAATGAAAGGAATCAGAGAAAAGAGAGGCATTGTATGAAACAGAAGAAAACTTCAAACAAAAAACATAACTAATCCACATTATGAGAAGTTCTTGGGCTGGCCCCATGGCTTAGCAGTTAAGTGCGTGCGCTCTGCTACTGGCGGCCCCGGTTCGGATCCCGGGTGCGCACCGACGCACCGCTTCTCCAGCCATGCTGAGGCCGCGTCCCACATACAGCAACTAGAAGGATGTGCAACTATGACATACAACTACCTACTGGGGCTTTGGGGAAAAAAATAGGAGGAGGATTGGCAATAGATGTTAGCTCAGAGCCGGTCTTCCTCAGCAAAAATAAAAAAAAGAGGAGGATTAGCATGAATGTTAGCTCAGGGCTGATCTTTCTCACAAAAAAAAAAAAAAAGAAGTTCTTGATTGTGATGAGAAATAAAAAAGAAAAGTAAAAGAGAAATAAAAAAAGATATAGCATCCCAAAACAAGAGGGGGCTATAGAAAAGCAACATTTGTTGAACAAAAGCAAATTCTTGGGAACTAGGGAAGGACAGAAGAAATAAACGTTTTAATAGACAGGATAGACAATCAAGTTTAGGAAGTCAAGTAGAAAGTATGACATATCTGTTCAAGAGAGAGAAAATAGAAAGAAAGATAAGAAAATCAGAGAATCAATCTGGAAGTCCAACATCACTGTAATGGAATAATGGAAAGAGAGAAAAAAATAAAACAGATGGGTAGAAATTATTTAAAAAATCATTTGAAAATGTGTCATAACTAAAAAAAATTAGCTTCCAAATGCAAAGACTCACAAAGTACCCAGCAAAATGCATGAGCAAAGCTCCACATCAATTCCCATAGTTAGGAAATTTGGGGAGCTAAAGAACAAAAAGGAAATCCCAAAACCTTCCAGAAAGTGAAAAGCATGCAAAGATCAAGAATCAAGCTAACATTGCTTACATCATGTTATTACAACAATTGCAGAATACCATAAAATTTCATATCAGAATCTAGAAGATAATGGTGCAATATCTTCTGAATCCTGAGGGAAATGATTTTCACTCTAACAATGTGTCAAATGATCCGTTAATTACAAGACTAGAATAAAGACAGAAAGTTCTCAAAAAACTTCCCTCCTGTGAACTCTTTCCTAGGAAGCTACTACAAGATGTGCTCCAGCAGAATGATGGAGGAAACCAAGAAAAAGGAAGTCTGGGATCTAGGAAACAGCAGGTCCAACATATGAGAGAGGAAAAAGGAATCTTAAAAATGGTAATGAAAGAACATTCCTTGGCAACAGCTGTGTGACAAGCCTAGACAACAGCCAGGGTAGACTTGAGGGGGGATAGAAGTTTACAAGAGAGATGTCTTCAAGAAAAAAAATATGATGTGATGTTACCTGATATAACTGAATATATTCAGAGGAGATTTGTAGTTCTGGCAGAGAGTTCAAGAATGAATTAATGGTAATAAACAGTATATAAAATTAACAGATGAAGAAAAGGAGGTGATTATTAACTCTAGGGAAAATGAAAAAGGTATAAAAAATGCTGTAATATTTACAAGGGAATAATAATGTAACTTATGAATACTGATGTAACAAAAATTACGTTGAGAAAATGTGATAGCTAAGTTATCTTCCATACTAGGAAGTTAGTAGATAATACCTAAAGCTGAAAATCAAGAAATAAAACTAGAAGCATATTATTGAGAAACACAAAATTGAATGCCAGAGGAAAGCTAAAAGACTTGAGAGAGATTGCTTCTTGAAATGAGATTTAGGAGTAAAAAGAGGTGGAGTGAGAGACCACTGTTTCTCACTGAAAGCCTTATAGAACTACAGTCGTGAGCGACTTTATGTGGGGGACACATTCTGAGAAATGTGTCATTAGGGGACTTCATTGCCATGTGAACATCACAGAGTGTACTTACACAAGCCTAGGTGGTATATAGCTTACCGTACACCTAGGGTATACATGCTAACCTTACGGGACCACTGTCATATATGTGGTCCATCATTCATTGGAACGTCATTATGTGGTGCTTGACTGTATTTGACTATTTAAACTATGTACATATGTAACTTTGATTGAAAGTAAAGTTAAATATAAAAAATTAGAAAATGTGCTAGCTACAATTTACTGATACAAAATTATAAAGAAAGAAGAGTTTAATTGGAACTGATTCTAAAATGTATACGAAATGCAAAGTATCTAGAATAGTAAAGACAAGATATAAATACTTTTTATAAAGCTTCATAATTAAGACAGTGTAGTACTGGCTTAAAGATAGACAAACAAAGCAATGAAACAAACTAGAATAAAGAAAAAGATCTGTATGTATACAGTCATCTGATTTACAACAGAAGCATCACAGTAATTTAAGGGGAAAGGATAGAAATTTTCAATCAATGTTGCTGAAGTAATTGGATATCTACTTGGGAGGAAAATGAAACTTGACCCTCACCTCACACCATATACAAAAGTTAATTAGACATGGATTATAGATCTAAAATTAAAAAATAAAACTTTTAGAACAGAATGGAATAATAGATTCGTGAACTTGGGATAAGATTTAAATAGCAAAAGAAAAGCACTAATTATAAAACAAAAGATTGATAAATTAAGTTTCATCACAATCAAGAATTTCTATTAAGAGAGTTAAAAGACAAATCATAGACTGAGAGAAGATGTTTGCAACACAAATATCTGGCAAAAGGATTGTATTTGGAATATATAAATAACCACAAATCAATAATGAAAATGTAGACAACCCAATTTAAATAATGGGCAAAAAGACTTGAGTAAGAACTTTACAAAAATGGACATCCGAAATGTCAATAATTATTTGGGAAAAAAATGCTCAATTTTATTATTCATTAGGCTAATACTAATTAAAACCAAAGTGGATACTACTCTACACTCACCAGAATGGCTAAAATTTAAAAGACAGATAATAGCAAAAGTTGGTGAAGATGTGGGACAACCAGAATCTTCAAATGTTGCTAGTGGAAATTTAAGGTGTATAACTGCTTTGGAAAATTATTTGGCAGTATGTACGTGCTTATCCTATGACCAGCAATTCTACTCCTAGGTATACACACAAGAGGAATGGGTGCATACATCCACCAAAAGACGTATACAAGAATGTTCATAGCAAGCTGATTCATTACAGTGAAAACACTAAAACAACCCAAATCTTCATTAGCAATAGAATGGATGAATAAACTATAGTATTTTCATACAGTGGGACACTGAGTAGGAATAAAAAAGAACAAATCACTATTATATGCAAGAATGTAGATGAATCTCACAGACATGATGTTGGGTGAAAGAAGCTAGATACAAATGGGTATATATATTATGATTCCATTTATATGAGGTGTGTAGACAAAACTAATTTTTATTGATAGAAGAGTTATTACCTCTGAGAACAAAGGTATTGACTGGAAAGGAGCACAAAGAAGCTGTCTGAGATACTAGAAACATTCTGTATCTTGTTCTGGCTTGTGGATCCATAGGTATGTTCATAAATAAAAACTCAATAATCTGTACACCTAAGATTCATGCACTTTACTATATATGTATGTTATACCTCAATAGAAAAGGAAAGTTTGTTTGGGGAGTATCTTCTCACATCCTCTTTAAACTCCTTCACCTCCCTCTGGGGATCCATATTACCACTACCTCTGGTTTCCAGTAACCCCACTGCACCTTATTTACTCCTGGAGTCCAAGCTGAAAGCAGGTTCCCCGCTAATCAGCCCATGATTCTTCCAGTGTCACAACATTAAACACCCCCATTCCCTAAACACCAGAAATTTGAGTTCACCCCTCTCGAGCTTAATCATTTCATAAATATATACTGTTCCAGACATCCTGGCTTGCATCAGCCCTAAGTAAAATGGCTGTTCTTGGGGAAGGTGCATACTTTTAAGATTCCACACTGTCATTTTACTCCACATGCTAAGCTTGCTGAAGTCCTCCTCCCCACCCCTTGCCCAAAAAAAGAAAAAGGAAGAGAAGAAAGAAAAAGATAAAGTAGAGATGACTGTAAATTTCTAATCTTTTTTTTCTGGTGGTGGTGGCACAAATTTTGCTTTCCTTATCTTTTTATAATTCTCATAATTTTTCTGTCTCTCTCTTTCCTTTACACTATTTTTATTCCTTCTTTGTTCTCTACCTATATCTCTTATACTTTAATAAGACATATGAAAAATGAGATCGTTCTAGAATGTTTTTTTAAAAATTAATAGACTTTTAGGGGCTGGCCCCGTGGCGTAGTTGTTAAGTGCGCACGCTCCGCTGCTGGCGACCCGAGGTTCAGATCATGGGCACGCACCGAGGCACCGCCTGTCAGGCCATGCTGTGGCGGCGTCCCGTATAAAGTAGAGGAAGATGGGCACAGATGTTAGCCCAGGGCCAGTCTTCTTCCTCAGCAAAAAGAGGAGGGATTGGTATAGATGTTAGCTCAGAGCTGATCTTCCTCACAACAAAAAAAATTAATAGACTTTTGGGGGCCGGCCCCATGGCATAGTGGTTAAGTTCGGCACGCTCTGCTTCAGTGGCCTGGGTTCAGTTTTTGGGTGTGGACCTACACCATTTGTCAGTGGCTATGTTGTGGCGGCGACTCAGATGCAAAACAGAGGAAGATTGGCACAGATGTTAGCTCAGGGCAAATCTTCCTCAGCCAAAAAAAAAAATTTAATAGGCTTTTTAGAGCAGTTTTACGTTACAGAAAAATTGAGCAGAAAGTACAGAGAGTTCCCATATACCCCCTTTCCAAGACATCTTGCCTTCTCCACAGTTTCCCTATTATTAACATCTTGCATTGGTGTGGTACAAGACATGAACCAATATTGATACATTATTATTAACTAAAGTCCATAGTTTACATTAGGGTTCACACTTTGTGGTGCACAGTTCTATGAGTATTGACATATGCATAGTCATGTATCCACCATTAGAGTATCATACAAAATAGTTTCTCTGCCCTAAAGATGCCCTGTGTGCCACCTGTTCCTCTCCCTTGCCTCCATCCCCACTGAACTCCTGGAAACCTCTGTTCTTTGTGCTGTCTCTATAGTTTTACATTTTCCAGTAAGTCATATAGTTGGATCCATATAGTATGTAACCTTTCAGGCTGGCTTCTTTCACTTTCAATATGCACTAAGTTTCTTCCATGTCTTTTCTTGGCTTTACAGCTCTTTTTTTTTTTTTTATTGCTGAGTAATATTCTATTGTCTGGATTACCACAATTTGCTTATCCATTCACCTATTGAGTTACATCTTGGTTGCTTCCAATTTTGGCAATTATGAATAAAGGTGCTATAAATATTTGCCTGCAAGTTTCTATGTGGACGTAAGTTTTCAACTCATTTGGGTAAATACCTGGGAGTGCAGATTCTATGGTAGGATTATGTTTAGCTTTGTCATAGAATAATTTTTTAAATATTCTGAAAATACAGAAATGAGACACTTCTTCAGAATAGGACATTGGAAATAGCCTTTCTTCCATTGCTACTCCAGTCATGTTCAATAATAGTTCTCATAATAATTAACGTTTTTTGAATTTTAATCTGTACATTTCTTCTCTTGAAGGAGCGTCTGAACTCCTCTATACAACAAATCAGAATTAAGTAGACCCAGATGGTAAAGGAGAGAGACAAAGTGTCTTGGACCAAATTCCATAGGTAAGATCCCTATCTTTTTCTTGGGTTAATGAGCTTTGAAATGAGATAGGTCAAGTTTGACTCCAAGATCTGCTACTTACTAGCTCATGGCATCTACTTAACCTCCCTACCCTCAGTTTCCCATCAGTAATTTGATGATTAATGGCATAATGACATCATAGAAAGGATTGATGAGATAGCATATGCAAAGCACATAGGACAGAGCCAGGTATATGGCAGACACTCAACAAAAGTTTATTTCCCCCCTTTGTTTGAGACTATTGGAATACTACACTACATTTTCCCTCCCCACTTCAACGGCGTAATACCAGTGGATAGCCTACCTCCTCTCAGGAGACCAGAAAATCTCCTCTGATAAGACTTCCAAGTGAATTCTTGAAAAGTCTTGAAAAGAATTCTAAGAAAGAGTGACATTCTATGGAAGTCCTTAGGAGTTGGATGGAAATAGACCTTGGCAGCTCTCTTGATAGCTTTACTCCTTAATACTCTTTATGTATTACCCTCCCTGTAGTATTTGCATTTTAAATGAAGATTCCAGAAGATAATACAAGGGAATTAGTGCTCAGTTGAATTTTTTTTTCTATTGTGAAATTTTTGTTGTACATTATTGTTTTTCAGTCACCATATAAGCGCATCCCTCCACCCCTTGAGCCCACCCCCCAGCCCCTGGTAATCATCCAACAGTTCTATCGGTCCGTGTGTTGGTTTATCTTCCACAAATGAGTGAAATCATGCACTATTTGTCTTTCTCTTTCTGGCGTATTTCGCTTAACATAATACCATCCAGGTCCATCCATGTTGCTGCAAATGGGACAATTTTGTCTTTTTTTATGGCTGAATAGTATTCCATGGTATATATATATATACCACATCTTCTTTATCCAATCGTCAGTCGAGGGACACTTGGGTTGCTTCCATGTCTTAGCTATAGTGAATAATGCTGCAATGAACACAGGGGTACATAAGCCTCTTTGGATTGTTGATTTCAGGTTCATTGTGTAGATACCCAGTAGCAGGATAGCTGGATCATAAAGTATTTCTATTTTTAATTCCTTGAGGAATATCCATACTGTTTTCCATAGAGGCTGCACCAGTTTGCATTCCCACCAGCAGTGGATTAGGGTTCCCATTTCTCCACAGCCTCTCCAGCATTTGTTGTTTTTTGTCTTGGTGATTATAGCTATTCTAACAGGTGTAAGATTAAATCTCAGTGTGGTTTTGATTTGCATTTCCCTGATGATTAGTAATGTTGAGCATCTTTTCATGTGCATATTGGCCATCAGTATGTCTTCTTTGGAGAAGTATCTGTTGATTTCCTCTGCCCATTTTTTGGTCAGGTTGTTTGGTTTCTTTGTTGTTCAGTTGTGTGAGTTCTTTATATATTATGGAGATTAATCTCTTGTCAGATACATGGTTTGCAAATATTTTTTCCCAGTTGGTGTGTTCCCTATTCATTTTGATCCTGGTTTTATTTGTCTTGTAGAAGGTCTTTAATCTGATAAAGTCCCACTTGTTTATTTTTTCTTTTGTTTCCCTTGTTTGAGTAGACACGGAATTCAAAAAGATTTATGGGTGATGACAAGTGGTGTACTACCTATATTTTCCTCCAGGAGTTTTATAGTTTCAGGTCTCAGCTTCAGGTCTTTGATCCATTTTGAGTTAATTTTTGTGTATGGCGAAAGATGATCGTCTACTTTCATTCTTTTGCAAGTGGCTGTCCAGTTTTCTCAGCACCATTTATTGAAGAGACTTTCCTGTCTCCACTGTATGTCCTTAGCTCCTTTGTCAAAGATTAGCTGCCCGTAGATGTGAGGTTTTATTTCTGGACTTTCAATTCTGTTCCATTGATCTGTGTGTCTGTTTTTGTACCAGTACCATGCTGTTTTAATTGCTATCACTTTGTAGTTTGTTTTGAAGTCAGGGATTGTGATGCCTCCAGCTTTGTTCTTCTTTCTCAGGATTGCTTTAGCTATTCGGGGTCTTTTGTTGCCCCATATGAATTTTAGGATTCTTTGTTCTATTTCTGTGAAGAATGTCCTTGAGATTCTGATTGGGATTGCATTGAATCTGTAGATTACTTTAGGTAGTATGGACATTTTAACTATGTTTATTCTTCCAATCCAAGTGCATGGAATATTTTTCCATTTCTTTATGTCATCATTGATTTCACTCAATAACATCTTATAGTTTTCATTGTATAGGTCTTTCACTTCCTTGGTTAAATTTATTCCTAGATATTTTATTCTTTTGTTGCAATTGTAAATGGGATTGTCTTCTTGAGTTCTCTTTCTGTTAGTTCGTTGTTGGTATATAGAAATGCAACTGATTTCTGTAAGTTTATTTTGTACCCTGCAACTTGGCTGTAGTTGATTATTTCTAATAGTTTTCCAATGGATTCTTTAGGGTTTTCTATATATAAGATCATGTCATCTGCAAACAGCAAGAGTTTCACTTCCTCATTGCCTATTTGGATTCCTTTTATTCCTTTTTCTTGCCTAATTGCTCTGGCCAGAACCTCTACTACTATGTTGAATAAGAGTGGCGAGAGTGGGCACCCTTGTCTTGTTCCTGTTCTCAGAGGGATGGCTTTCAGTTTTTTCCCCATTGAGTATGATGTTGGCTTTGGGTTTGTCATATATGACCTTTATTATGTTGAGGTACTTTCCTTCTATACCCATTTTGTTGAGAGTTTTTATCATAAATGGATGTTGGATCTTGTCAAAAGCCTTCTCTGCCTCCATTGAGATGATCATATGGTTTTTATTCCTCATTTTGTTAATGTGATGTATCACATTGATTGATTTGTGGATATCGAACCATCCCTGTGTCCCTGGTATAAATCCCACTTGATCATGGTGTATGATCTTTTTAATGTATTGCTGTATTCAGTTTGCCAATATTTTGTTGAGGATTTTTGCATCTATGTTCATCAGGGATGTTAGTCTGTAGTTTTCCTTCTTAGTATTGTCTTTGTCTGGCTTTGGTATCAGGGTAATGTTGGCCTCATAGAATGTGTTGAGAAGTGTTCCATCTTCCTCTATTTTTTGGAATAGTTTGAGACAGATAGGTATTAAGTCTTCTTTGAATGTTTGGCAAAATTCTCCAGAGAAGCCATCCGGTCCTGGACTTTTATTTTTGGGGAAGTTTTTGATTACTGTTTCAATCTCTTTACTTGTGATTGGTCTATTCAGGTTCTCTATTTCTTCTTGATTCAGTTTTGGGAGGTGGTATGAGTCTAAAAATTTATCCATTTCTTCTAGATTGTCCAATTTGTTGGCATATAGTTTTTCATAGTACTTTCTTATAATCTTTTGTATTTCTGTGTATCTGTTGTAATTTCTCCTTTTTCATTTCTAATTTTATTTATTTGAGCCTTCTCTCTCTTTTTTTTGGTAAGTCTGGCTAAGGGTTTGTCAATTTTGTTTATCTTCTCAAAGAACCAGCTCTTTGTTTCGTTGATCCTTTCTACTGTTTTTTTTATTTCGATTTCATTTATTTCTGCTCTGATTTTTATTATTTCCCTCCTTCTGCTGACTTTAGGCTTTGTTTGTTCTTCTTTTTCTAATTCTGTTAGGCATAGTTTGAGGTTGCTTATTTGAGCTTTTTCTTGTTTGTTAAGATGGGCCTGTGTTGCTATGAGTTTCCCTCTCAGGACCACTTTTGCTGCATCCCATATGAGTTGGTATGGTGTATTTTCATTTTCATTTGTCTCCAGATATGATTTGATTTCTCCTTTAATTTCACCAATGATCCATTTGTTGTTTAGGAGCATGTTGTTGAGTCTCCACAGCTTTGTCACTTTCCAGGTTTTTTTCTTGTAGTTGATTTCTAGCTACACGGCATTATGGTCAGAAAAGATGCTTGTTATGATTTCAATCTTAAATTTATATCAGCATGCCTTGTTTCCCAACATATGGTCTATTCTTGATAATGTTCCATGTGCGCCTGAGAAGAATGTGTAATCTGCTGTGTTTGGAGTGCTCTATATATATCTATTAAGCCCATCTCATCAAGTTTTTCATTTAAGTCCATTATTTCCTTATTGATTTTCTGTCTGGATGATCTGTCCATTGATGAGAGTGGGGTGTTAAGATCCCCTACTATTATTGTGTTGTTGTTAATATCTCCTTTTAGGTTTATTAATAGCTGCTTTATGTACCTTGGTGCTCCTGTATTGGGTGCATATATATTTAAAAGTGATATATCTTCTTGGTGGAGTGTCCTTTTTATCATTATATATTGCCCCTCTTTGTCTCTCATTACCTGTTTTATCTTGAAGTCAACTTTGTCTGATATAAGTATGGCAACACCTGCTTTCTTTTGTTTGTCATTAGCTTGGAGCATTGTCTTCCATCCTTTCACTCTAAGCCTGTGTTTGTCTTTAAAGCTGAGATGTGTTTCATGGAAGCAGCTTATTGTTGGGTCTTGTTTTTTAATCCATCCCACCACTCTGTGTCTTTTGATTGGAGAGTTCAGTCCATTTATATTTAGGGTAATTATTGATATATGGGGGCTTGTTGTTGTTAGTTTATCACTCTTTTTCTGGTTCTTTTACATTTCTTTTGTTTCTTGTCCCGTGTGTTTCAGACTACCAGTTCAGTTTGGTAGTTCTGTATGGGGGTTCTCTTAGTTTTCTCTTTCTTTACCATGTGTGATTCTGTTCTGATTATGTGGTTAGTGGTTACCATGAGGTTTGTATAAAAAATCTCATGGATGTGATTGTCCATTTTTTTGTGTGTGTGTGTGAGGAAGACCAGCCCTGAGCTAACATCCGATGCCAATCCTCCTCTTTTTTGCTGAGGAAGACTGGTCCTGCGCTAACATCCGTGCCCATATTCCTCTACATTATATGGGACGCCACCACAGCATGGCTTAACAAGCAGTGCATCAGTGCACACCCAGGATCCGAACCAGCGAACCCTGGGCCACCGCAGCGAAGCGTGCGCACCTAACTGCTCGTGCCACCGGGCCAGCCCCGATAGTCCATTTTTTGATGGCCTCTTATTCCTTTAGACTAAGTTGATTTCATCCCTTTCCTCTTCCTCTTCTAAGTTATTGTTGTTGCATCTTATTCCTTCTTGTGTTGTGAGTTCATGTTTAACATGATGAGGGTATATTTATTCTTGGTGCTTACCTTCCCTTGATCTTTGGTTTTATAATTGTTTGCTAATCCATTTTTTTTTAAATGCAGTATTCTTTTTTTTTTTAATTTTATTTTTATTTATTTTTCCCCCAAAGCCCCAGCAGATAGTTGTATGTCATAGCTGCACATCCTTCTAGTTGCTGTATGTGGGACGCGGCCTCAGCATGGCCGGAGAAGCGGTGCATCGGTGCATGCCCAGGATCCGAACCCAGGCCACCAGCAGCGGAGCATGCGCACTTAACCACTAAGCCACGGGGCTGGCCCTGCTAATCCATTTTGATAGAGGACTGCAATTTTTTTGGATTTTTCAACCTATTTTCCTCCTTGTTCAAAACTTTGAATCCCCTTTCTCTTTTTTTCCTCAGCCATGAGGGCCTTCTTGAGCACTTCTTGTAGTGGGGGTCTTGTGGCAATGAACTCCCTTAGCTTTTGTTTATCTGGGATAGTTATTATTTCTCCATCATATTTGAAGGATATTTTTGCTGGATAGAGTATTCTTGGCTGAAAGTTTTTGTCCTTCAGAATTTTGAATATATTGTTCTACTCTCTCCTAGCCTGTAAATTTTCTGTCGAGAAATTGGCTGAAAGCCTGATAGGAAATCCTTTGTATGTTTTTTTTTTTTGTCTAGCTGCCCTTAATATTTTTTCTTTGTTGTTGACTTTTGCCAGCTTTACTCCTATCTGCCTTGGAGAGGGTCTTTTCTTGTTGATATATTTAGGAGATCTATTTATTTCATTCACTGGCATTTCCAAGCCCTTCCCCAGGTTTGGGAAGTTCTCAGCTATTATTTCTTTTAACAAGTTCTCTGCTCCTTTTTACCTCTCTTCTCCCTCTGGAATACTTATAATCCTTATGTTGGATTTCCTAATTGAGTCAGATATTTCTCGGAGAGTTTCTTCATTTCTTTGTAGTCTTAGTTCTCTTTCCTCCTTTATCTGGAGCATTTCCGCTTTGCTGTCCTCAATATTGCTCATTCTTTCCTCCATATTATTACCTCTGATGCTTAAGGCTTTCAGATTTGTCTTTACCTCCTCTATTGTGTTTTCCATCTCTAAGATTTCTGATTTTTTTTTTATAGTTTCAATCTCTTTTGTGAAGAAACTCCTGATTTCATTGAATTGTCTCTCTGTGTTTTCTTGTATTTCATTAAGCTTTTTTATGATGGCTATTTTGAATTCTCTGTCACTAAGGTTATATATTTCTGTGCTTTCCGGGTTGACTTCTGGGTGCTTGTCATTTTCCTTTTGGTCTGGAGATTTAACATATTTTTGCATAGTGCCTGTCGGTGTTGGCTTACTTTTCCTCATAGAAAAAATATACGGTCACAGTTTCCTCTTGTTGCTGCTGGGTGGAGGTCAAGGGCTGTGTATTCTGGCCCACCTCAATCTGCAGGCACTCTCGTTGGCCCCTAGCTGATCTAAAGCGTGGCTGAGCAGAGGCTGCTGGGGGTGAAGTGTGGAAACAGCTGGGACTGGACGCAGTTATGCCAAAGCAGCTGGGGCTCGTGTGCGGGTGGATTGATGCAGCTGCAGCTGAAGTGCCACTGGGCTGAAGAAGCAGGAGCCAGAGTGCCACTGGGCCAGGGAAGCTGGAACTGGAGTGCGCTGGGCCGAAGAAGGAGATGGAGCACTGCTGGTCCAAAGAAGGAGGAGCTGAAGCGCCACTGGGCTGAAGAAGGAAGAGCTGGAGCACTACTGGGCCAACGCAGCTGGAGCTAGAGCGATGCTGGGCCGAAGTTGCTGGCACCGAGTCAGCTGGAGCCTGAGCACAGGCCAAGCCGAAGCAGCTGGAGCCAGAGGGAGGGCAGTCAAGCCGAAAGAGCTGGGGCCAGGGCACAGTCAAGCCAAAGGAGCTGGGGCTGTGGCTTAGTCCAGCTGGAGCAGCTGGGACTGTGGCACAGTGGGGCCTGAACTGCCACTGCCTCTGGTGCTGGGATGCAGGCTTACCCTGCTGCTGGTCAGGCCCAGGGAAACTGGGGGCTGCTGCCTGTGGGGTGTGGGCATGGTCACATTGCCCCTGCTGGTGAGGCCCGGGCACCTGGGGGCCACTGCCTCTGGGGACGGGGCTGAGCTGAAGCACTGCCATGCTGAAGCGCTGGTCAGATGTGACAGGTGGGGGAGGGGCACTTACTTTCACCTCCCCAATCTCAGAGGTTTCTCGCCTTGTTGTGGCTCTCTGCTCTCCTGAGGGGCTAGCTTGTTGAAAGTACCCTCGCAACAGTTCTGCTCCCTCCATAGGGGGATCCCTATGGGCTGTGAGAAGTCTTGGAGAGCCCTGGTTTTCACGTGGCAAGCCGCCCCTCCCTCCGGAGACCCCCATGGTCTCAGTCTCTGGGTCACAGTCCTTGGGGAAGAAAGGAAGCTCCTCTTACCTCCTTCCACTTACTCTGGGGATTCCAGCACCTCAGTCCTCGGGTGTACGGCTGCCTGGATGCCTCAGACGTCCCCTATGTTGTGTGAATAGCTTTTGTTGGAATATGAATGTCCCTTTTGTTGTGTGTTAGAGGGAGAGAGTTCAATGGGGGAAGCTCACTCCACCATGATGCTGACATCACTCCTCTTAGTTGAATTTTAGTCAATGTTGTGGTTCATTCCCCTTAAACTGCCCCGGGAAATACAAGTCTTTCTGCAGCATAGCCTAACTTATCCACAGAATTCAACTCAAATTCTTCAAACAGTGGAATGTGGGATCATCCTTCCTACAAGGACTACAAAGTTCCAATGAAAGGAACATAGTGTTGAGATTGCTCAGAGCCTTGTGAAAATGAGACTGCTGTTTTTTTATGGATGTGAGTGTAAAAATCGTTTTTCATGGAAATATATCTATCTTTAGAGGTGTTAGCCCTAGATACCACAAGGAGTATCCAATCAAAGTTAAGTGACTTCACAGAGATAAAAAGTGCTAAGATATGCTTATTACATCTAGGATGTGTCAGATTTCTTACAGCTAGCTCTGTGCTTTTAGTATCATAATAAATATCTCCCTTTTGTCTCCCTAGATGATTACCAGGGGATAAACAGCTGTTTAAATGCACTGATATTATGACCTTCTGTCAGTCGTAGCTCCCAAGATTCTTTCCCCAAGACAATTTACCCTCCCAATTCTCAAGATTATATTTGCATCATAGAGCCATTATTTTCTCTTCTTCAAAAGAGGGCAGGAGCCAGCCCGGTGGTGCAAGCAGTTAAGTGTGCGCGCTCCGCTGCGGCGGCCCGGGGTTCGCCGGTTCAGATCCCAGGCGTGCACCGACACACTGTTTGGCAAGCCATGCTGTGACGGTGTCCCACATAAAGTGGAGGAAGATGGGCACGGATGTTAGCCCAGGGCCAGTCTTCCTCAGCAAAAAAAGAGGAAGATTGGCAGATGTTAGCACAGGGCTGATCTTCCTCACAAAAAAAAAAAAGAGGGCAGGACCCATGTCTTATTTGTCCATGTACTCTGTAACATGGATCCTTGTGTACATGGTGTTGAATATCTATTGGCAAATGCTGTAGCCTTATTGTAAAACAGGAAATTAAAAATGCAGATTCTCTCTTTACAATGTGATTACCAATCCAATGGCTAGTAATTTGCACTTTACAATTTGCTATACAACAGGAACTATGTGGTAATATTAAAAATAATTATGACAAACTCTGACATTCTTAAGAGATATGCCCTAAGATATTTACAAATTCTCAAAATTACACATACCATTTATAGCATAGACTTTCTCCCATAAAGTTCAGTCAAGTATCACTAAAAACTTTTAACTGGCCTCTTAAGACCTTTATAATTCTACAAATAGAGGACTAGACTCATTTATAAAGCTAATAATATAAATTCTGTCTGGGAAATTTATTGAAATAGTTTGTGAATTGCCTTTATTTATTTTGTTATGGCACACACGTTAAAAGCATTCACATTATAGATCCAAGCCACTGCCAATGTGGCATTTCCATTCCGTAATTTATCCCCAACTCCTGTTTTTCTATATAAGCATCATCTATTTCTTAGATTTCTTAACTTTCTCTTTACTTCCATGCCAACACTATCCACTGGTTAGTTTGAGTTGTTTGGTTATTTTCTGTTTGTTCCTTTGTTTAGCAGGGGCATTTTCCATAAAATACAGAGACTTCCTTGCTTCACAAAAGGTGGGTGGATGGGAAGATAAGCTAAAAACCATAAAGTCAGGCTGAGATGAGGATGTTTGGCATCAAATAGGCTCAACCCCAGGAAAGTGACTCACTCTGGCCAACAAGAGAGTCTTCTCTCAGTGTGTAGGATTCAAATGTGTACCTTGACAAAATTCAAATGACTATATTATGTGGACCATTGGAGTTACTTAGCAATAGCCAAAACCACACATGTTAATTCTCTACATGCCAAAGGTCTTATAATGATTTTTTTTAAATTCTAATATAATTTGTGAATATACAGCCTTTTAGAGAGAGAGATGGAAGGAAGACGAATTAGTGATCCCTCTTGTGAGTAAAGAACTGGGTTACTTGCTTTACACTCTAAAGACATGACATCATTTAATTCTCCCAGTCACTTTATGGGGTAGGTATATTATTCCTATTTTTACAAGGAACTAAAGCTCTGAGAAGATTTAAACTTACCCAATATTACACAACTAATAATTGGCTGGGAAGTAATTCAAAGCTGTGTCTGTCGGACACAACAGTGCTATTTTCACTAGAACCTTGCTGCTCAAAATGTCCTCAGACCATAGCATTACTGTCACCTGGGAGGTTGCAGAAAACGTAGAATCTTTGAGAAACTTTAACCAGTTTATAGATAATTACAAATTGAGGTCTGCCAAATCTCATAACTGCCTAGGAAAGAATGGAAAACTAAGAAACTGAGGTACAGACAGACTGAAAACATTGACAAAGTTGAACTTACTACTTAATTAAGTAACCTAACCTTTGTTCCTTTTCTCTGGGAACTTTGTACCCCATCATTAGGTTGTTTTAGATTCCCTCTTCCAGACATACTCCTCTACTATTCTTCCCTGTTTCAATTAGTGACACGGCCCCAATTGCTCAGGTCTATCCTAGGAGTCATCTTTAATTTTTCTCTTCTCATTGCCCTGCATGTAATCCATCACAATTTCTTTTAGATTCACCTCCAAAATAAATACCAAAAGCCAAGCATACTTCATTATCACTACCCTTGTCCGAAACACCTCATCTCTTTCCTGGGTGGTTATAGGAAAGCTCTTTCCTAAGCTTTCCTGAGCTCCTAGTCACCATGTCCTTCTTGTGACTAAGGCTTCTAAACTTGTCTATTACTGTCAAAATTGGGCCAAGTAGTACCAAGATGCACCTAAAAAATAACCTGGGTGACAAATATATTCTTTCTTATTCTACTCTTCAACTCCTGCAAGTCATTCACCACACGGAAGTCAAAGCGATATTTTTAATTGTTTCTAATAATTTCTTATTGTATTTAGAATAAAGTTCAAACTCCATGATCCGGCCACACTTTCTACCAGCCTCTTTCTCATTTACCACACTTGAGTTAACACTGGCATGTCTTCTTTTTCTGGAATATGTCAAATTCATTCTCTCCTCAGGGTTTTCACACTTTCCTCCATCTAGAATGCTACCCTCCAAGTCTTTCTGAGCCCTTTCTCATCATTCACTCATCAACTTGTGTCAACTTCTCAGTGGAGCCTTATCTGACCAACTTAACTAGAGTAGCCCCTCCTGATATCTGATATTTATTCCACTACCCTGTTTTACTTTTTTCATAGCACTGTTGCAGGTTGAGTTTCCTAGGAACCAGAGACTGAGGAATGGTTTTGCATGTAGCAAGTTTATTAGAGGTTCTCTCGATCAACACCTGAGGAAGGGAAGGAAAATAGGAGCATTGGGCAAAAGGAGAAGTTGGGCTACAACTGTAGTCTCAAGAGAGGCCTCAGCTAACCCCACAGTTAAGTTCTGAAGCTGCAATGGCCTGTGAGAGATATATCACGTTTCAGCAAGAGGTGA
Source organism: Diceros bicornis minor (assembly GCF_020826845.1). Classification (NCBI taxonomy): domain Eukaryota; kingdom Metazoa; phylum Chordata; class Mammalia; order Perissodactyla; family Rhinocerotidae; genus Diceros; species Diceros bicornis. Next base: position 32,644,472 of record NC_080748.1, read on the forward strand.
CAAGATTTTATATCCTCACATCAACCAGTTCCTGGACGCCAGCTGCCCCAAAGAGGCGCAGCAGCTCTCTTCAGCTGAGACAATTCCCAAAGAAAGCTGACAGCTAAAGCTATCTGTTTGCAGTACTCCCGGCAGCTTCGGGAGTATATTTTTTTTGCACTGAATGAGGATCTGGGTAGTACCTCACAGAGTTCATGAAAATCCACCCTTTGAATCCACTGCTTTGTGTACATTCTGGAAGCAGCTTTGTTAAGATGCTGGTGTATCTCTTTCTCAGGTAAAACCTACTGAGGTTTAGTGGCATGAAAGACAGCCCCAGCCACTGCAGCCAGTCTTGGAATCTCAAGTGAAACTCATTGTCTCCCTCCTCTATTATCCATTCTATACTTTCCTCAACCTCACCTAGCACCTCCATGGTCTTAGTGTCTTACCTGCTGGAATGAGCCAGACCAGAGGGATCTGAGCTCCTAGTCACCATGTCCTTCATAACTAATGCTTCTAAACTTGTTTATTACTGTCAAAATTGGGCAAAGTAGTACCAAGAGGCACCTAAAAAATCACTTGGGTGCCAAATATATTCTTTTTTGCCTTCATTGTATAACAGTCACCCAATCTCCTCCTGATGCTAGGAGGTATCTCCTTCTTGCCTGTTGGAACCCAAAATGCCCAGGAGCCATCTGTAGCTTATAGTTTAGTAAGACTCTTGCTGTGTCCTCTGGTGGATGCATTCCCCCTTTGGGAACCAGGACCACTAAACCCACAGAACACAGAGATGCAAGGAAAGGAAGACAAATTCTCCAAGCAGGTAACTGCAAGTGATGGTAAGCAGAGCCATTCCTGCCTCTATCCCTTAATTCCTGGACCCATGTATTCTACCTACTGAGGATGCAACACCATATGAAATTCACTGATATCAAGTACACATTGCAAACTTGATGACAACCGCCCCCTCCCTTCCTCACAAGGCATAGTCTCAAAGCTGCTGCCTCAGCTATGCCTTGAATGTACCACTCCATCGCACTGCCAAGCCAGCAGCCTCTGGTGGTGCAGTATGTGATAGGACCAATAGATCTATCTCCTGCATCATGTACCCACTCCTGCATCCCCTTTTCTTTAAAGTGGGTACCTAACTCTGATGCAGTGTATGAAGTATCTCATGCCCATAGATTAAATTTTCTGTAAGCCCTCAAATAGTGGTGCTGGCTGAAGCCCCATGGGAGGAATAGGCAAACCTAAACGCAGACTATATTTCTATTCCTGTCAAAATGAACCACAGTCCCTTCCAGAGTGGAAGAGGTCTAATGTGGTTAACCTGCCACCAAGTGTTTGGTTGGTATCCTCAAGGGTTGGTGCTGTGCTGAGGACTCAGCATTGGTCTCTGCTGCTACCTGTTGGACTTCTGTTGGTCTCAGGCATAGCATCCATCTCTGCCACCAGTGATGCCACCAGTGTCTTTATTCCTAGCTAGGTAGCAGATAATCTGGACCCCAAATTCTAATCCGGTGTCTGTTTTCTTGGTCCCCTGCTGGCGTTAACTGTTGTAGGTCAGGGCTCCCAAGGAGTAGACTGAGGCAGAGATTAGTAAACAGGAAGTTTATGAGGGAGTGCTCTTGAGTTCTTGCCTATGGAAAGGAAGGAAACAAGATTGGGCAAGGGAAGAAGTTGAGCTATGATGTAGTCTCAATAAAGGCCTCAGCTGACCCTACAGAAAGCTGGTACGGACTTTCATAGTAGTCCTGAGGTAAGGTGAGGGGTCCATCCTTTATATCTCTATGTTAACCAATTTTTGGATATAGACTACCCTAGAAAGGGAACATGACCTTGGGCAAGTTGACTCTCTTTGGGTAAGGTAATTCCCAAAGAAGGCTGAGAAGTGAGGGCTGTCTGTTGACAGCATTACCAGTGGCTGGGGACATAAGAACATTAGACTTATCTGAGAAAGTCATCACAGAGTTCATTACAAGCATGTGTCATTCTTTGAAATTATTTTGCTTTAAAAAAAATATTCTCTCATTTATTAAATATCTCCCCCAATTAAAACTAAACATCATGAGGACAGATACCTTACCTATTTGTCATGTAGTAGGTTGTTCTCAACAAATACTTGTTGAATTTTGAATGAATGAGTTTAAAACTGATTATAACCCCTACCAAAATAAACAATGATAATATATAAAGTGTTATTTGAGGGAGCGATTTTGCTGTTAGATTGCGGGTTCTTTTATGTGGTTTTGTTTTTTCTTTTTCTTTTCTTTCTCTCTCTCTCTCCCTTTTCATTTATTTTTTTTGTAATTCAAGGCCAGAATAAAAGGTCTAGAGACCTGATACTTCAAGGTCATTCATTTTTTTCGATGACATCTACAAAATAGTAGATATTTGGAAAGGAAGGAGGGAAGGAGGGAAGGAAGGAAGGAAGGAAGAAAGGAAGGAAGGAAAGAAGAAAGAAAGAAAAAGAAGGAAGGAAGAGAGAGAAAGAGAGAGAGAGAAAGAAACAAAGAAAGAAAAGGACGTAACCTTGGGAATAAGTTTGACCGCCACTGGAGGGATTACCCTTTAGCAGTAGTGGTATGAGAAAAAATAAACTGAATTGGAGTATTTTGGTGTGTCTATGTGGCATACACCTGGGGGAGCTACTTGCTCACAGCAGCCCCTGCAGTGAGGCCTAGACCACATCCCTTGTATCTGTAGCCAAGATAATTTTAACACCAAGAAGGCTCACCTTCATAAGGCAAGGGCTGGGACACTGCTGCTGTCAGACAGAACTCTTTTTGGAGTAAGTTCTTCCTTCTGCCTGGGGCAAAGTTTTAGGAGTGAACTGGCAACCCTATTAGGACCAATATAAGCTTTGGAAAATGATGGAGGAGTGGAAAAAAAAATCAGATTTTGATGACTGGAATTTCTGGAGCAGCGTAGACCTCAAGGGCTATGGTCCCAGGTACCAAGGCTTATCATATTAAAATTTATGGAAGGTTCTGGGCCTCTGTTGATATTGACTCTGTTTTACTCCAATCTCAAATTATATTTTAAAGAAAAAAAAAGGGAAAATTATATTCTTTCAACTCTTTTATTAATTATGTCCATTTGACACTTAGATGAAAATCCGGATGCCAGTGTATCGCCAAAAGCCAAGTGGAACTGAGGTTAAATTTTATATACAGCTACCAAAATGAAACCACATAAAAATATACTTAATACTTTATGTCTAGAACTATCTATGTACATTTACATATATAGATCTATAAGGATGTATCAGATGTTAGCTGATTTCCAGATAGTGAAGTCTGTAATATTCTATTGCAAACAATACTTTTCAAAAACATAATTTTTACTCAATCGTTAGGATTAGTCTACCCAAAACACACTTTTAATAATGGCATGAGATGTGTGGAAAATACAAAAAAGAAAAGTCTATGAAAACCACTAATGCCAAAATCAAACTGAAAAGTCAAGGCAAGCCAAAGTCTAAAAGAGCACGTGTACCTGAGTAAGCTGAAGCAGTAGGCCAGGCTCCATGAAACAACTCTCCGCTCAGACGCAAGGTCCAGTACAGGACTTTCTCATCTACCCTGTTCTTTCTTCTTTGGTTTCTGCGTGAACTTAAATAAACACATTCTTTATCTAGAGGGATGTGTCCACCTTCTGGTGTGGGTCTAGTTACTGGCTTTAGAGAGGAATCCAGTATTGAAATTGGCTGTTTAAGTGGTGGTTTATGTTGCCTTTGAGCTGCAGTCTTGTTTGCTCAGGGAGAGGAGCTGGCTGCAGGAAGGAGGCACCTTCTTCCTCTGTCGCTGAATTTCAGTGAGCAGAATCAATCAACAAAGTCAGGATACTGTAAGACCTGACAGGCTCTGGGCTGCCCCTGGGGTGAGGCCGGACTGGGGATTTGAGCCTGACGTGGAACTTGTTACATTTAATATTAAAGAAATATGAAGCAACAAGGAGGCTCTCTCTCTTGGACACTGAGGACTGGAAGTTATGGCTGCACGGCCTTCTCTTTCCTGCTCTGTTGTCAGAGGCAACTCAGAAATAAAAGGCATCTTGTTTTGAAGACAGTTATGGAAACGATGCATGGTAATTGCTAGTTATACATTTTACTAACATAATTAGCAAACAATTGCCACAGGTTATAAATTGCTAGTGTTTGAATTTAGAATTTAATTTTGTCCTTAGATTTCCCCTCCTTAAAACTTGAAAGCCAGTGCATTCAGCTGCCAGTATAAATTAACTCCACATTTTGGAGGATGGCAGGAGAGCAGGCTTAACTCGAGGACAGTCACCAGGCGAGTGAGCGAAATTCACTGGTCATGACAGATCCTGGTCTGTTTCTGGTTTTATGCAATTGTGTATTGATGGGAAAACATTTTGTGTTCAGTATTACTCCTCCTAGGGTGTCTCTGATTCCTCTTGATTTATTTCACTGACAAAACGCATGTGTTTAATCTATCTGCATCACTGAGCCGACTGAGAAAAGGGGGAACACAAAATGGGCCCCATTCCTTATGAATTATTGAAGCACGTTGTCAGGAACTATAAATCTGATGACAGATGACAGACTCAGAAGCAGAGAGGATACAGCCCGATCTGTGGAGCCTAGTGGGGAAAAAGAAAGGCAGAAAATCACTTCTTGAATGGAAAATTGAAGAAACCCCTACTTAGATTCAGAATATGGACTTTGGGGAGCTCTCATCATCAACCCATCAAACATCAACAACATCAAACAAACATCAACCCAAATCAAAATTAAACAATAAGTCATTTTTTAAATGGTTGGATAAAGTTTTATACTATTTCTGTTGTTCTTGTTCTTTCCTTAACCTCTTACCTGGTTGAGATCAGAGTGATTTAAATGATAAGTCAAAGGAAATCTTGTGGGCACTTAATACAGATACCTCTTACATCTTCTGTCAAAAGGTATAAAAAAATAGATATAAAGTAAAACAAGCTTGTTACTTGAACCACCAGATGAAACTAAAATAAAGAATATTGAATATGTTCATAGAATTCATGTGAGTCCCATTCTCCCCGTCATCAGTTCTAATTCATTGTCTGTTCATTCACCAAGCATTTGCTCAGGTCTCTCAGTAACTTCCTCTCTGTTCTTTTTGAAGCAAATATACTCTTGGGAACGTGTTTAGAACTTTTTGGCCAACAAAAGAATAAGAAAAAATGTCTTTACTATAGTGTTAGCCAAGATTTTTCTGTTGCATTAATTTAGGAGTTTATTTTCATCCATTCTACATTATTAAATGTCAGGGAGTAGCTAAATACTAATCATGTATTTTGTTTCAAGAAACACCACGAGCTCCATAGACTAATTCAGAATGGATTCATGGCCTAATGTCAAAGGGAAACAGAGACCATCAGGTGTCAGGTCCAGTGCTGCCTGGCCTTGGATGGGGAGGAGTCCTTCCCCTCTCTGAGCCTCAGTGATCTGCATCTGTATGACCCCAAGAGTGAATGCCTCCTTACGTTTGGCACCCTAGGCACCTCACTCGCCCACCATAGTCCAGGCCCTGCCTCAATGATACTACTTTGGTGAGTTTTATGACTCCAGAGACATCTTAGGTATGAAGAGCTTGTCTCTATTCTGTCTCCTCATAGTGTAAGACTGGCGGCTCCAAGATTAATCACAGCCCCAAAGCCCAGCTGTGGTGGATGCTTTCCAAAGGAGCTGCCCCAAGTCTGGGGTAAGGAAGCACTGTTGCTCCAAGAGCTGTCACGAGGGCAGTTTCTGAATGCTGACACTGGACATTCTTGTTCGGCATTGATTGCTTCTTTGGTTCCTGTCTTGTGCTTTGGCCCTGAGATTTGCTAACCGTGACTTTTGACTCTGGTTCCTTTTGGGTTTCTGCCTCCTGGCCTCCACCTTGTCTCAGTAGCGGAACTTCCAGCTCTGACCATCAGCCATATCCTTGATCTGGTTTGTTGCATGCATTCCTTTTAGGTCTCTTTTCCCCACAGTCCTGGGCTGAGGTCCTAAGCCCTTTCAAAATCCATGGTCTGGTCACTGACATGGTGTTGGAAAGGAAAAAGAAGACCAGAAAAGCTTGTCTTCTAATGTTCTTTCCCTACCACGAAAACCAGACTAAAAATTTTATTTTGCCTGTGTGGACTGCATAGGTATGTTATAAAGATTAATGTCCATGAAGCCCGTGTGGATTAATGTGAAAAGCAGCCATGTAGAAGATTGCCAAGCTATTGCCTTGGCAACGTCTCCACATTAGGAAGAAACCTACAACACAAGCTGTAATTATAAAGTAAGGAGGCTGTCTTTGTTTTTATCAAACACACCAAATTTTATACTTCTAGATGCCTCTTGCCTCCTTCAAATTAGCCATTTGGGGAAATTATTATAATTATTATAATATTTCAGAAATTCATCCCTGCTCAAAAAATTGTGTGGAATGACATTTTGGTATTTCCTTTAGGACTGGTGGCACATTTTTTTCAAATATCCTTAATAGTAAAAAGTCTTTGTCCTATTTGGGTGGCCCTGAATTTATTTTTTATTTATTTTATTAATTAATTTTTTTTTATTGTGGTAACATTGGTTTATAACATTGTATAAATTTCAAGTGTTCATCATTATACTTCTATTTCTGCATTGATTACATCATGTTCACCACCCAAATACTAATTACAATCCATCACCACACACATGTGCCTAATCATCCCTTTTGCCCTCCTCCCTCCCCTCCTCCCCTCTGGTAACCACCAATCCCATCTCTGTCTCTATGTATTTGTTTGTTGTTGTTTTTATCTTCTACTTATGAATGAGGTCATACGGTATTTAACTTTCTCCCTCTGACTTATTTCGCTTAGCATAATACCCTCAATGTCCATCCATGTTGTCACAAATGGCTGGATTTCATCGTTTCTTATGGCTGAGTAGTATTCCATTGTGTATTTCCCACATCTTCTTCATCCATTCGTCCCTTAATGGGCACTTAGGTTGCTTCCAAGTCTTGGCTATTGTGTATAACGCTGCAATGAACATAGGGGTGCATGTATCTTTACGCATTGGTGTTTCCATGTTCTTTGGATAAATAGGGTGGCTCTGAATTTAAAACCACCAAATCTGGGGGGAAAGTTAGTACTTTATCTAGGAAATGTTGGAGAAAGAGAAAGAGATGGAGAGAGAAAAAGAAAGAGAGAGATTGATTCCACCTATAAGTGTAAAAAAATTAAGACCTGATTCTAAAGTGATTAGGTGAAGGTGTGTGTATGCAAGCATGCCCGTGAAGGGTGAGCGCATGTATGAAAGACTAAGAAAGAGAGGGAGAATATCCCAGATATTCCAATTTGTTGGTAGAGTAATGACTTTATGTCTCACTGAATAAAGAATGAATGCAAATCTAATAGGCCATGTGTGCTACACCCCTGTCAGAAAAATTTCTCAGCTTCAGTCTTGATCAGAAGCACAAACTTTTTTTTTTTTTTTTTTTTGAAACAGATGATGCTGTCATCTGGAAGGCAGAAGGTCCCATTGGGCACGCCACGGGAACGTCTTTCCTTCACCCAGGATTCACATAGCCTTGTCATCATCTCTGATCTCTGTTGCTGCGAAGACCAGCCAACAGGCCTGGATGTGCAGACTTGTGAATGCTTTCAATTGGACTTTTGAGGAAAAGGTTCCTTTGCAAGCTGGTGAATTTGCTCATAAGCTGCAAACTCTCCCCCTCCCCACCTCAACCACTCTCCTCTTTCCTCACTGCTGCTAGTCTCTATTTCCATTATTCGCTCCCTCAGGCATCTCTCTGTCTCTATAAAGATAAGCAATTATTTTCAGCTTCAAGCAGGATGCTGCCCCTTAGGGGCCCTCCAAATGCAGTAAGTCTGGGAGAAGGTGGATGATTTACAGATCAATGGCTACCTGGCAGATACTGTGGGATACCGAGGGACTGATGAGCATAGTTTTGCAAGCCATAGAAAAATCTGTGAGGAAAAAAAGAGTAATCAAAGCCTTTCCCCTCCTCTTGAGGAATCTGGTTGCTTCTTTCTTTCCCATTGGCAGATAATTCCATTTTTAGATGCCTACAAAAGAGACTGAAACATTCTTGCTTTGTAAATTCCAGTATTTCCTAACTTATACTGTGCGTGAGTCCTGGCGAACATTAACAGTGGGCTGAATTCCCTGGGTTTGCAATATTTCCAGCGAGGCGGGGAGGTCTGCCTGTCAGATTCTACTGAGGACACTTGAGGCTAAGTCAGGACGTAGGAGCTCAGCCCATGTTGTTGCTCCTAATTCTCAGCAGTACTGTTCACCTTCTCACTCTGTAACTGGCATACCTACATTTTCAACTGGCCAGTGCTGCCAATTTGCCACATTTCAGGAATTGCTTTCGTGTATGCCAGAGTATACTGAGGTTCTATGTTCATTTTCTCTTTTCATTTCTCTGGTAGATTACTGCAATATTTTAGAGTGGATTAGTTGGGTCTGTTTTGCCCTGTTGCCTAAATTCAATTCAGCTGAACAATCATTTATAGACTCCTTGTTAAGAACACATATAAAAGCTGCAGAGGTTACATAAAAAGTTAAGACATAGTTCACAATCTAATTGGATTGATAATTCAAGCACAAAAAGGAATGTAACACAAGGTGGAGTAAGACAGACATCTTAGGATACAAAAGACATTGTTCCTTTACCATTAGTATCCTATTAGATGTTGGCCATCAAGAATGGGATACTGATGAGAAAAAGGGTGGACAACAGAAAGCAGGAAAGGGGCTCTATCAACACTTCTACAATAAAGTAGTCCACACCTGAATTCTGAGAGAGGCCTGTGCTCACCCAGCTACCCCGGAAGCCTCTGAATAGTGCTATGTTGGTCAATCTATTTCCAGGGCATAAGTGTGGAGAAGCCGTTATTTATTTTTTTAAGATTTTATTTTTTAAGAACAGTTTTAGTTTTATAACAAAATTGAGAGGAAGGTACAGAGATTTCCCATGTGTCCTCCGCCCCCACACATGCTAGCCTCCCCCATTATCAACCTCACTCACCAGAGTGGTACAGTTTTTACCAAGGATGAACCCACATTGACACATCATAATCACCCAGGGTCCATAGTCTATCTTAGGGTTTATTCTTACCTTATTCTTGGTGTTGTATAGTCTATGGATTTGGACAAATGTATAATGACATATATCCATCATTATAATATCATACATAGTATTTTCACTGCCCTTAAAAAAAACTGTGTTCTGTTTATTCATTCCCCCACCCTGGCAACCACTGATCATTTTATGGTCTGTAGTTTTGTCCTTTCCAGAATGTCATATATTTGGAATCATACAGTATGTAGTCTTTTCAGATTGGCTTCTTTCACTTAGTAATATGCATTTAAAATTCCTCCATGTCTTTGCATGGCTTGATAGCTCATTTCTTTGTAGTGCTGAATAATATTCAATCATCTGGATGTACCACGGTTTATTTATTGATTCACCTACTACAAACAAAAAACTCAGTTTTTGCTTCCTTCGTAGGGAAAAACTCAGTTCTCCCTTACGATCTCTTTCCTTCCTGTGTGTCTCCTGTACTACTCACACAAAACACTTCACTTTTGACACTCTGGTCACCAAATGTGTGGGGCTTTCCCCCCACAACAATAAGCAAGTCTCCAACACCAGCTAGGTGTCCTACGATTTAACTCAATTCTGACATTATTTACCTGCAGATAGCATCAGATCCCACAGATAAGTCCCACATGACTGTCCCCCCCAACTCTCACTTCAGACACCAGTCACAAGCCCAGGTAATACCTGTACTTCTGTCCAACTTGGCTATAAATCAGAGGTCCCAACAACCCTCTTTGAGTTCGATTATTTTGCTAGAGTGGCTCACAGAACTCAGGGAAACACCTACGTTTACCAGTTTCTCAAAGAGTGTGATAAAGAATACAGATGGACAGCCAGATGAAGAGACACATAGGGCAAGGTCTGGGAGAGTCCCGAGTACAGGAGCTTCTGTCCCCGTGGAGTTGGGGTGCATGACCCTAAAGGTGTGGATGTGCTCACCAACCTGGAAGCTCTCTAAACCCACTACTATTGGGATTTTATGGAGGCTTCCTCACCTAAGCATGATCAATTATCAACTCCATTTCCAGCCCCTCTCCCCCTCTCTGGAGGATGGGGCTGTGGAGCTGAAAATTCCAAACTTCTAATCATGGCTTGGTCTTTCTGGTGACCAGCCCCCATCCAGAAGCCATCCAGGAGCCTACCCAGAGTCATCTCAATAGAACAAAAGATGCTCCTCCTGCTCTTCTCACTTAGGAAATTACAAGTGTTTTAGGAGTCATGTGCCAGGAACTAGGGGAAGAGACTAATATACATATTTTCTATCATCTCACACCTACTAAAGTAACTAATAGATGAATCCAGTAAAGTTGCAGGATAGAAAAATCAACATATAAAAACTAGTTGCATTTCTTAATACTAATAATGAACTATCTGAAAAGGAAATTAAGAAAATGATCCCATTTGCAATAGCATCAAAAAGAATAAAATACTTAGGAATAAACTTAACCAAAGGGGGTGAAACACTTGTACACTGAAAACTACAATACATTGATGAAAGAAATTAAAGAAGACACAAAGAAATGGAAAGACATCCCATGTTCATGGATTGGAAGACTTAATACTGTTAAAATGTCCATGCTACCCAAAGCAATCTACGGATACAATACTATTCCCATCAAAATCCATAAGGCATTTCCTATAGAAATAGAAAAAACAACCCTAAAATTCATATGGAACAGCAGAACACCCAGAATAGGCAAACCTATTTTGATCTTGAGATCTTGAGAAAGAAAAACAAAGCTGGAGGCATCCTGATTTCAACATATAATACAAAGCTACAGTAATTAAAACAGTATAATACTGGCATAAAGATAGACATATAGACCAAAGGAACAGAATAGAGAACCCAGAAGTAAATCCATCTATATATGGTCAACTGATTCTTGAAAAAGTGCCAAGAATACACAATGGGGAAAGGATAGTCTCTTGAACAAACGGTGCTGAGAAAACTGGATATCCACATGTAAAAGGATGAAATTGGACCCCTATGTTATGCCAAACACAAAAATCAACTCAAAATATATTAAAGACTTAAATGTAAGACCCGAAACTGTAAAACTCCTAGAAAAAAATAAGAGAAAAGCTTCATGACTTTGGCCTTGGCAATGATTTCATGGATATGATACCAAAAGCATAGGCAACAAAAGCAAAAATAAACAAGTGGGACTATATCAAAGTAAAAACCTTCTGCACAGCGAAAGAAACAATCAACAGAGTGAGAAGGCAACCTACAGAATGGGAGAAAATAATTGCAAACCATATATCTGATAAGGAGCTAATTTCCAAAATATATAAGGAACTCCTACAACTCAATAGCAAAAATAAACAAACAAATGAGTAACCCAATTAAAAAATGGGCAAAAGACTTGAATAGACATTATCCAGCGAAGACATACAAATGGCCAGCAGGTATATGAAAAGATGCTCAACATCACTAATCATCAGGGAAATGCAAATCAAAATCACAGTGAGATAACACCTCACACCTGTTAAAATGCAATTATAAAAAAAAAACAAGATAACACGTTGGTGAGGATGTGGAAAAAATGGGAACCCTTATATACTGTTGGTGAGAGTGTAAAATGGTTCAACCACTGTGAAAAACAGTATAGAGGATCCTCAAAAAATTAAAAATAGTGGGCCGGCTTGGTGACATAGTGATTAAGTTCGCGTGCTCCACTTCGGTGGCCTGGGGTTCGCAGTTTTGAATCCTCGGCACGAATCTACGCACCACTTATCAAGCCATGCTGCGGTGGTGTCCCATATAAAGTAGAGGAAGATGGGCACGGATGTTAGCCCGGGGCCACTCTTCCTGAGCAAAAAGAGGAGGATTGGCATCGGATGTTAGCTCAGGGCTAATCTTCCTCACAAAAAAAAATAAAATAAAAAATAGAACTACTATATGATCCAGCAATCTCACTCTTGGGTATATGTCCAAAATAATTGAAATCAGGATCTTGCATTCTCATCTTCATTGCAGCATTATTCACTACAGCCAAGTTATAGAAACAACCCAACTGTCCACCAACAGACTAATGAATAAAGAAAATGTGGTATGTAAACACAATGGAATATTATTCAACCTTAAAAAAGAAGGAAATCCTACCATTTGCAACAATATGGATGGACCTGGAAGCCATTATGCTAAATGAAATAAGTCAGTCACAGAAGGACAAATACTGCATGATTCCACTTATATGAGGTATCCAAAATAGTCAAACTTACAGAAGCAGAAAATAGAATAGTAGTTGCCAGGGGACGAGGAGAGGGAAGTGGGAATTTGTTGTTCAATGGGTGTAAAGTGACAGTTACACAAAATGAATAAGTTCAAGAGATCTGCTGTACAACATAGTACCTATAGTTAAAAATACAGTGTTATGCACTTAAAACTTTTTTAAGACGACAGATCTAATGTTAAGTGTTCTTACCACAACAACAACAACAAAAAAAGCAAAGGGTCACAAGGAAACTTTTAGAGGTGATGGATATGTTTATTACCTTGATTGTGGTGATAGTATCACATGTGTATGAATATGTCCAAACTCATCAAATTGTTACATTTAATATCTGCAGTTTTTTGTATATCAATTATATCTAAATAAAGCAGTAAAAAAATAAAAAAGAAATTTAGGAGTGAAAGGATCTGGGAATTGAACATGGCAATTTGAGGAACTTAAAGATATCCAATGTGTCTAGAACAGAGCTCATTTAGGGGAGTGAAATGAGACTAGAGGTAGGATTGGGCTTGGTCTAGGTCTTTGAAAGAAAGGTAAAGGAGTTTGAATTTTACCCCCAGGACAATATGAAGGCTTTGAAAAGTGGTCAGCAGAAGAGTGTCCTTGATCAGAGTTCCATTTTCAAAATGTTCACTGAGGTCACAGTGTAGAGAATGAAATGGCGGGGAGGCAGAGGAGATAGAAAGTAGAGAGATAAATTAAAGGTATTGCAATAATTCATATGAGAATGGGGCACTGGAGTGTGGTGGATTAGAAATATTTAGAATGATCTTTGGGATGTAGTTATGGATATGATTATAATATTGAAACATAATATAATACCTAATGTCTAGTACACATCTACAATGTGCCTGGCACTGTACTCAGCAGCTGGCGAGATGGAGTCAAAAAAGGAGGAGCCATAGGTAATTCTGAGGATTCTGCCTTGGTCACTGCCTTGGTTATAGGCAGTAAAGGCAGGTTGAAGAGGAAGAGGAGAGATTCTTGAGGTAGGAATATTACTGAACTGTTAAATATACATGTCTGAAGCTCAGGAGAGGGACTGGGCTAGAGATTTTGCTTTGGAAATCATTAACATATAGGCAGCAGTTGAGTCAACAGAAGTGGATGAGGTTCTAGGGAGAATGTGTTGGGTGAGAAGGGACCAAGGTCTAGAGCAAAACACTAAAGAATAGAGGAAGTCAGTCACTTTTCCTATTGACCCAGAATTGGCACTAAGCCCTTAGCTGACAACCATTGATTTTAACTACCCAACGTTCTAAAGATAAGTATCAATAATTTATGCCAAATATTCCCTCTAGGGACTACTAAAAAATTTCAGATTTCCTCCTACAAAATCATCTCTGAAGTGGATTTACCATGAAGCTAATAAAGCTTAACCTTTAGGGTCTCTCACTTGCACAGGCCTGTTCCAAAACTATTGGTGGGGACTTAATAATGTATTCACAAGTGTTTGTCAAGTTTGCAAAAGTAAAATACCTTAACTTCAACAGTTAAGACTGCTGTCTCTTGCTACTCCAGCTTCTCTCTATCACACGTTCCTAGAAACATTTGGTGTAACCGTATGGTTTTTGAGATCTTCTAAGGGGATGCTGAGTTGGGAATTCATTTTGTTTGGGTTTAGTGGGATATATTTATGTGGTTCATTGTCACTTCCAAGTACACTTAAGTTATTGCTAGCTGTCATAGTATAGGAATGGCTTCCTGAATGTTCCTACCACTTACCATGCCAATTGTGACAAGAATTGTGAGCCAATGTGTGGCCAGAGGACATGTAGTGATATGAACATTGCACCTGGCACTGGAAATGCATAGGTGGCAAAGAAATAAGATATGAAATGTTTGGAGCCAGAGGCTAGTCAATGGAAAATTCCTCCAAATCTTACAAATCATATGTGAAAGAAACTTGATTGAGGTTTTCCCAATTTGACAACAATCCTTAAAATGTATGTGATCATTCCTATAATGAGTTGTGAAACTGAAAGAAATTGTTTTAAAAATTATCGATAATAAAAACAATTTTTATTAACCACACTAGAAGAGAGATAGGATTATCTTTCTATTATGTCTATAGAAAATATATTAAAAGACACTGTCACATGAAGAATCAAATAGAGGTTAAAAAGATATACTTAGGCAGTTATGTAATTTTAAAAATTATTTATTTTTGAATTTCTTGATATTTGTGGTTTTTGTCAGCTTTCTAAAGTTTGGAATTTATTATGATCTCAAATAAAAAACAGAAAAATTATAAGTTTAAACTCAACAATATCACTAATTATATCAAATGTAATTGTTCTAACCACACCAAATAAAAAGCAGAGATTGTCAGATTAGATAAGATATCAAAAACAACTACATGCTGTCTATAAGAAACCCACTTTAAATATTTAAAAAACATGTTAAAAGCGAAAGGATTAAAAAAGATAGTCTGGTGCGGGCCCGGTGGCTTAGCGGTTAAGTGCTCGCGCTCTGCTGCTGGCGGCCGGGGTTCGGATCCCGGGCACGCACCGACGCACCGCTTCTCTGGCCATGCTGGGGCCGTGTCCCACATACAGCAACTGGAAGGATGTGCGACTGTGACATACAACTATCTACTGGGGCTTTGGGGGAAAAAATAAATAAATAAATAAATTTAAAAAAAAATTAAAAAAAAAAAAGTCTGTGTTAACACCAGTTAAAAGAAATCTGGAGTAATTGTATTAATATCAGACAAAGTGGATTTCAAAGAAAAGAATATTAGCAGGGATAGAGAGGGTCATTGTATAATGATAAAGAAAGCAATTCATCAAGAGGACATAATGATTCTAAATGTGTTTGAACCTATTAACAGAACTTCAAAATACATGAAGCAAAAACTGATAATACTGGAAAAAGAAGTAGACAAATCCAGTGCGGGAGTCAGAGATTTCAATACTGCTCTCTCAATAACTGACAGAGAAGCAGACAGAAAATCATTAAATGTATGAAAGACTTGAACAGTACTATCAATATATCTGATCTAATTAACACGTAGAGAAGTTTCCATCCAACATCAGAAGAATACACATTTTTTACAAATGTATATGGAACATATATCAGATGTATTAGTTTCCTAGGGCTGCCATAACAAAATACCACAAACTAGGTGACTTAAAACAACAGAAATTTATTCTCTCACAGTCACTGGATTAGGGTCCACTCTAATCTGGTATGACCTCATTTTAACTTGATTAGATCTGCAAAGACCCGGCTTCCAAATAAGGTCACATTCAAAGGTACTAGGGGTTAGGATTTGAACATATCTTTTTAGGGGACACAATTCAACCCACAACGTCAGACTAGACCATACCAAGGACCAAAAAACAAGTCTTAATAAATTTAAAAGGACTGAAATAATATAACGTATGTTCTCTGACCCCAAAGGAATTAAATTAAAAAATTAGTAATAAAAATATATTCAAAAAATCTCCAAATATTTGAAAACAAAACAACACACTTCTAAATAACCCATAGATCAAAGGAAAAATCAGGAGTGAAATTAGAAAATGAGGTGAATGAAAATGAAAACACAATATATCAAAATCTGGTGGATCTTGCTAAAGAGTGCTTAGGGGCATCACACACTTGTATTAAGTGCTTGTAGAATAATACATTTCTATTAGGAAAGTCGAAGGGCTTAGAATGAATGATTTAAGATTGCACAAGAAACTAGAAAGAGAAGAGAAAATTAAGCCCAAAATAAACATTAAGAAGGAATTTAAAAAGATAAGAATAGAAATCAACGAAATAGAAAACAGAAAAGCAATAGAGAAAAATCAATGAAACAAAAAACTAGTTCTTTGAAAAAAACAATAAAATTAATAAACTTCTGCTAGACTGATGAGATTAAAAAAACACGTTACCAATATGGAGAATGAGAGAGTGTATATTGCTCAAGATCCTACAGTCATTAAAAGGAAAATTAGAAACAAATTTATGCCAATAAATTCTACAACTTGGATGAAATGAACAAATTCCTTGAAAGATACAAATAACCAAAGCTCACATAAGAATAATTAGCTAGCCTAGATTACCCCTATATGTTTTAAAGAAATTGAATTCATAGTTAAATTTCCAAACACATACACTTTTTTAAGAGTTATATTTTAGAGTTATCTTTTATAATTGATTTATGTATTTTAATTTTTTTTTCTCTTGTTGCTTTTAAAAATCTTCTCTTTATCTTTGGTATTCTGTAGTCTTATTATAACGTTTTCTACTATGTTTTTTAGCATGGGACCCATTGCATTTCCTAAATCTGAGGAGTTATGGCCTTTATGAATTCTGGAAAATTCTCAGCCTCACCATTGGAGTTGGAACTTCAACCATTCACTCCTTACTTAGCTAGTGTTCGGTTCATTTTTAGTCTACAACTGCAGACCATATTAGGCACACAGCTCTTACCTAGCTTGAATTTCAGTGCTTAGAGGCATCGATTATTGTGACTCTTTTAAATTTAGATAGACTCTTTTTATAAACCATCAATGCCCTGTCTCTAATTAGTGGAATACCATAAACTACAATCCTGAAGTAGACACATTTTTGAGTATCTGCTGAGTCCACGCCGCTTCTTTGTAATTACTCGCTCACTCTCAACCCCTCTGCTACGTGTCGCATATTACCTCTTCTCCCTCAATTAAGTAAATTGAAACAAAGATGGGCGCCTCACCCAAACTGAGTTCCCGGTCTCAGAATTTAGAACAAGAACAGATGAGATGAGCCACTTTATATAGGGAAGAAGAGAAAGAAACCAAAACAAATGAAGCCAAAGCCTTTTGAAGAAAGGACACTACAGTGAGGACCAGAAACTCCAACTAGTAACTGATATTCTCTTCCTAAAAGGATTAAATTCCACTAAATTTGAATGCCCCCAAAACCACCTAGTTTACTTAAGTTAGGTGGTGGGGGGATATTCTGGCTAAACCATAAAATTGGTATTCCCACAGCAATCCCATTTTCCAGTCTAAGCCCTGACAATGGGAAAGAAATAAAGTACATTTTTGCTTCTAGAATAGTAGGTGTGTTGTTTTTTTGTGGCACAGAATGTGTCAATTACCAATTAACCAAAATTCAGTGCCATAGATCTTTTTTTTTTAGAGATATTTCTCACCAGATGTTGTTAACAATTCGACTATCTTGTTAGGGGCTGGTATATTTTTGTCAATTCTGCTCTTTATTGATGTTGTAGCAGAAAGTAGGGAATGGCTCCATGGGAGACGGCTATCTTGACATCCTTTCTCCGTAACACCAATATTCACTTTTATCCAACAACGTTATTGATATGTTCTCTGATTATCTGGACTCTGACTTTTCCACTGTCATAAATAAGCTTTTCCAAAATAAATTTCTTTTTAACAAAAAATGTCCAGCGCATAGATTTCAAGAACATTCCTCCAAACCTATACACAATCCCACAATGTTTTTATCTCTTTTAGGTCACCCACTAATGAAATTATTAGTTATTTCTAATCAGTTCTACTATGTATACTTTTCTTTTTTTTTTTTTTTTAATTTTATTTATTTATTTTTTCCCCCAAAGCCCCAGTAGATAGTTGTATGTCATAGCTGCTCATCCTTCTAGTTGCTGTATGTGGGATGTGGCCTCAGCATGGCCGGAGGAGTGGTGCATTGGCAGGCGCCCGGGATCCAAACCTGGGCCGCCAGCAGCGGAGTGCATGCACTTAACCGCTAAGCCACGGGGCTGGCCCCAATTTTTTTTTCTTTTTTGTGAGGAAGATCAGCCCTGAGCTAACATCTGCCAATCCTCCTCCTTTTTTTTTTTTTTTTTTTGCTGAGGAAGACTGGCCCTGGGCTAACATCTGTGCCCATCTTCCTCCACTTTATATGGGATGCCGCCACAGCACAGCTTGACATGCAGTGTGTCGGTGCGCACCCAGGATCCGAACTGGCGAACCCGGGCCGCCACAGCAGAGAGTGCGCACTTAGCCACTTGCGCCACCGGGCCGGCCCTATACTTTTCATTATATTTTTATAACAAAATCTGGCATCATCTTTCAGCATAAATGCTCCTGGAAAAGTCTCAGGTATAGCCTACTGCTTGTAGTTGTGAATGTGTGACTAGTATGGGCATAGGATATCAGAAAATTTCACTCAGAGAATTCACTGGAAGGATAATAATTACATATGCTCCTTTTGCCTCCTTTAGCTAATAAGTGGTCAAGCATCCCATAGTGCTGCTGAGGACCATTCCTGGCTCCTAGGTTGATTTGCTCAGTGACCACAAGAATGTTTCACTTCCTGTTCTTCAGTCTCAATAAGTGAAAATAATCATTCTACTTCCTAAAAGGGCAAGAGTTTACTATGGATGTGTTGGTAAGGCAATTTGAGGTCTCAAATGATCAAAAGGAGAAAGAAGGGTCAAACTGTGAGTCCTAGAAGGAAAAGGAAGATTATTTTTACTTTGAGAGATTGAGGAATCTCTGCTTCTGCTTCTCAGCAGCGTTGTGAAATCCCCGATAGCGGTGCCCACACGTTGCCATAAATTCCTGATTATTTCACCAACGACAGGAGCAGTTAGGCCAAGTAATGCATACTGATTTTGCTTTTAGAATTGGAGTTAGAGACAATGAATCAGTTTATATATCCAAAACTAAAACTAAAACTCACTAAATTCACGTAATCTCAACTGCAGATGAGCGCTACATGTCAGGACCACAATAGGGAGTAAGGAGAGGGCAAAGAAAAGAAAAGCCCCTGGTACAGGTACTGATAATCTCAAAGAATTCTCTTAAAGAAGATTACAGTGAGTGCATACAGATATTATTCCTGCACACAGCTGATTCCATCACCCCTCACACTCAATGCCATCACTTTCATAAATGGTTATACACACAAGTAACTTAATTGTTTTGTTTTCTCAGAAAGAAAAAATATTAAAAGCTCAATTCATCACATTTTAAGTGAATAATAAATAATATTAAATCATACTCAATACACAACATTAGTTCTATAAATTACCCTTTAGTCCCAAGTATGGTCCATTAAGGGGGAAAGGGAGAAAAGGGTGTTGGGAAGAGGCAATAAAGGAGAATATAGTAAACAGAGAAGAGGGAGAAAGAGGAGAAAGGGAGACAGACAAAGTGGGGGTAAAGAGTAACAAAAAGGGAGTCAGATATACCAATAAAAACAAGAGAAACAGGCCGCCCCCGTGGCTTGGCGGTTAAGTGGGCACGCTCTGCTGCTGGCAGCCCAGGTTCAGATCCGGGCGCACACCGATGCACCGCTTCTCCGGCCATGCTGAGGCCACGTCCCACGTACAGCAACTAGAAGGATGTGCAGCTATGACATACAACTATCTACTGGGGCTTTGGGGGGGAAAAAAGTAAATAAATAATTACTAAAAAAAAAAAAAAACAAGAGAAACAAATGAAATGAGTATTGATAATTTTTTTTCCTATAAAAACTGAAGTAATTATAA
Source organism: Diceros bicornis minor (assembly GCF_020826845.1). Taxonomy (NCBI): domain Eukaryota; kingdom Metazoa; phylum Chordata; class Mammalia; order Perissodactyla; family Rhinocerotidae; genus Diceros; species Diceros bicornis. The sequence continues at coordinate 32,664,244 of NC_080748.1, forward strand.
AATACCTCTCCCTCCCATTCCTTTTACCTCCTTCTTTATTGAATTTGTAATGACCTTTTCATTTAAATGTTGACAATAGGAAACAAAACCATTTGAACTTTTTTAATCTTTTAAAGAATCGTAAAGATACAGTTATCTAGACATTTTCAAACTCTAACAAGGTCTCATTTGATAAAATGTACTAACTCTGCTTCTTGCATCATTTTGAAAGGCATCATGACACACACCACTTTGTAAACTTGAAATATAGAAGGAGACGGGGAAAAAACTTGTATTTTTTTTTTTCATTTTCAAAGTTCCCGTATCTTCTTCACCAGAAAATGGACTCCAAGCTTGTATTCAAGGATATGTCAATTGTCTCTCCGAAACAAAGAAAGAGAAAAAGATTACTGCTTCCCAATGCCTGTTAGTTAAAATACAGTGAAACTCTTTTTCTGTTTTGAGGGGGAGAGAGCAGAAGTGTTAAATGGTCAGCCAGTTTGCTTCTATCAAATGAGACTGTCAAAATGTTAGATTAAGTGAGTGGACAAGGAGACAAAGTTGCTGGATGTTGGCTATTATTCCCTGTGCTACCCATAGCAGTGATTAAAGCAATCTTATTCTAAAGAAAGTTTGAAATCATCAAATAAAATCCATAGTTGGAAGAGACACTAGTTACTATTCTATCTCCTAGACTAATATTTCTCACTTAAGTAGATTATGAACTCCCTTTAAAGGGAAATTTTGTTAAATAATCTATATTATTTTATTTTAATAAAAGCATACAACTAGATATAAATTCCTTATACTTTAAATACTTATATAACTAGGAGAACAAAAGGAATGTACAATTATATACTATACATATTAAACCAAAATTAGAAAAATTCAAATTCGCAACATTAATGTAATTTTATGGATGGTGATTGTGTTTGTTTGCTGAAAGTAGAACTCTAATGTAGAAAAATGTAAACTCAGATCCAGTTTTAAAATATACTCTCTCTAGAATGGTGGTTATCAGGGGTTGGGAGGTAGGGGAGATGGGAGATGCTGGTCAAAGGGCACAAGCCCTCAGTTATTAGATGAATAAGCTCTGGGCATCTAATGTACAGCTTAGTGACTATAGTTAATAGCACTGTGTGTGTACTTGAAATTTGCTGAGAGTAGACCTTAAGTGTTCTCACCACACACAAATAAAAAATGGTAAGTATATGAGGCGATGGATGTGTTAACTAACCTGATTGTGGCAATCATTTCACAAAGTGTATGTATGTCAAATCATCACATCGCACATTTTAAACATATACAATTTTATTTGTTAATTATACCTCAATGAAGCTGGAAAAGCTTTAAAAATAAAATATACTCTCTCTCACTGTGATAAAGGTTCTCCATAGTATATAGAATAACGCCTAACTCCTTAGCACAGTATTCTATATAGTCGGATCACTTTCCAACCTCATTTCCCTCTATATCCCCCACTCACCCTTCACCAACTTGCAACTGGATGACTTGCCATGATTTGCCATTCTCCCAGAAAAACTCAGTCCTTGCATCTCCCTGTTACTTTGCCCTTGCTGTCTTCTCAGCCTCCACTCTCCTCTGTCTATCAACATTCTAGTCTTGCTCTAAGATTCTGCTCCAATGCATCTACTTCATAAAGCCGACTTCTGGTCCCTTGGATTTAACAACTGCATCTTCCCCTGGGCTTCCAGGGTACATTGTTCATACCTGTTTTCATGTTGCCTGGTATTATGTTAGCCATTTATAGATCTGTCTTCCTTACTACACTACTAACCTTTAAAAAAATAATAACAGCTTTAATGAGATATAATTAACACATATAATTCATGCATTTAAAGTGTGCAATTGAATGATTTGTAGTATCGTCACAGAGTTGTGCAACCATCACCACAATCAATTTTAGAACAGTTTCATCATCCCAAAAAGAAATCCTATACCCATTAACAGTCACTCCTCACCCCCTTACCCCCAGCCCTAGGCAACCATTAATTTACTTTGTGTCTCTAGAAATTTGCCTATTCTGGACATTTCATATAAATGGAATCATCCAGTATGTGATCTTTTGTGTACATGTAAATCTTTTAAAGGCAGAGACCAAGTCCTATTCATGGAAGGAGGAGTTAATGAGCAAGATATGTGACATAATAGAAAGAGAATGAGTTTGGAGCCATACAGAATTTAGTTAAAATCTCAATTCAGCTATTTACCAGTTGTATAACTTTGGGCAAGTCACTTCATCTCTCTAAATTTCAGTTTACACATCTGTAAAATGGGGAAAACAATTCCTCTCTTAAGACACGCATGTAAGGATTAGAAAGAGGCTATGAAAAGTTCCTAGAAAAGAGTTTGCTCAATAAATGGAAGCTGTTATTTGTATTTATCTCTGTCTACCACAGTACATATTGATTAATTAATTAATGGATGAGTGATAAAGAATTCTAATGCCTTTCCTTCAAAGTGCTAATGGACTTTCAACAACTTAGGGCAAAGAGATAGAGTTCCCAGGGCCAAATCTGTCCTGGAAGATCTAAACTAGTTCCTTTTGTTTCTCAGCTACTGTTCTCCCTCAGAGACTGGTCAATGGAGAAAGACAACAAAGCCAATAAACAAATCTAGAATCTGAAATCAGACAGGAAGAAGTCGGGTTCCAGCCCTGACACTGGCATTCTAAAGGATCTCGAAAAATCAGATCATCCATCTCAACTTCTAGTTTTCATTTGTATTTACTACTTCATCAAATAATCATTTCTGCTTTCCCTATTACAGGACAAAAAAATCTTGAATCACACCTGAAAAATTTTTGAATTCTCCTAAAGACAGAAGAGCAATACCATCCGAATCATGAGTAGAAAAAAATACAGAAAAGGAAAGGCACAGAATCGGTGTTGATCCCAAGAAAAGAAAAGTCCAACCACCATAAAACAATTAAATTATATCTAAAGTTGTCCAAATAAATTAGGAACCTTCACCATAAGAACAATAACGCTCCCTCACAGGAAAGAAAGGCACAGCACACCAACCCAATTTCCCAAAAGAAAGGGAAGAAAGAGATTTAAAAAAAGTCATAATAATAGGTTTAACTGAGTCATACTTATAATAGGGGATGTAATGATTGAATCAAGGACCTGAAAGAAATTGAATAGTCTGCCTTAAAACAAAAAAAAAAGGTACACAAGTAATTCTATCTCTGTGGGAGAGAAAAATGGCAGGATTTTTAAAAAAGAAAGTCTCTAATTTCCAAAAGATGGTAGTGTAAGTTGCATGAGTTTTCTGTAGGACTTAATTTTTTTATGACTATAATCCTGCAAATCATGGGAATAATTAAGGATATAATCATTTAATTGAGCAATTGACTATTTAAGCAGTTTAGTTTTTACCAAAAGAAAGAAAAAAAATAGAAATGATCTTGGAAGCTTTTGCCATTTCAACGTTTTTATAAAGATCCAGAGAAATTACCTTCTAGCTAGAAGAAACTGTGTGAAATTCAGATGGAGAAATATCAAATTGGTGTCATGGAAACGCTTGAATTGATAAATTTCAGCCCTTACAAGCAGGCTGAGGAAAATTTCAAACGCAACCATGAGGTAATATTCATTATTGGCATAGAGATAGGCTGAGCATTCCCATCTCAAATTGTTCTAAATGTTTAATTTAGCCTTTCCCAAGAAGTTTATTCCACAACAAGAGAAGGTTTATCTTCTGATCCAAAGGATGAGGGCCAATAAGTTTTTCCATCGACTTATCTCTTTAAAAATAAGAGAAAAAAGAAAAATAATAAAAAGAAATTATATTGATTCCTAATAGATCTAGTTCTTTGTGCCGGTGGCCTGCTCACATATGTTTATAGACAAGACATTCTAAATGCCTAAATGATTCTCATGCCATCGCCTCACCTCCCTTTTGTGTAGCCTCACCTCCCTTTTGTGTAAACAAATATCCTCTCTGGAGATAGAAACACCTGAGACCCTTTCTATATCAAACACACACAAGTGGGAATAGCTCCTAAAGCTCTCTAGGGATATTTGCCACTGCAAATAAAATATTCTGTGAGTATATAGACCTGAAGTTAAGAGTGATGTATATATTTTTATTCTTGCCGTTATTTTCCAGATTCCATGAGAGGTCTATTGAAAGTGTTTTCCAACAGATTCAATAGTGAAGGCTACCTAAGGATCAGGCCCATTTCAGCTCCAATGCTCAGTCATCAAGAAAGGGAAGCAACATCTGCAGTTTTGACTGGGCCTCTGTTTATGTAAGAAATCTCAATACTGAGACAGACTTTCAATACTGAGCATCCATAGAAGGTGTCCCTCTAGTGCTGACAAGCTTGTGAATTGGGAAAGAAGAGGGAAAATTGAAATAACAAAATATTGGCATTCAGTATTGCCCTAACCATAACTGAAGTGGACCAAAATCCAGATCCCAAATAACCAACATGAAACTAACTGTAAGAAATGAACAGAATACAAATATTCTCCAGTGTAAAATGATGGCTCAAAAAAATTGTTCTGATTCACCAAGCTTCTTAATCCTTTCTAATATTCATAATTATCCTGTTCTTGCCTGAGCATTAAACGTCCTCATTAAATTTCTCTCTGACAGGCCACAGAAAATTAAGCCTTAGTGGTTGGGTTTATTTCTGCACCCTTAACATTCCCCAACATTCAAGAACCAAAAGCCTAGACACTAGACTCCTGTCTTGGACTCTTCCAGTGACTTGTTACTTTACCCAAATGAAGTGTATATGTTTTATTTCTCTCTCTAGCTTCTCTTTCTTAACATGGGAACAATAATATGGCACCTCTAATTTGCCTTTACAGGATTACGGTGAATGTTCTGCAAACATTAGCTCATGTATAGTCTTCTGAAGAAATATGAAGAGCCATTTCTTATTGGAACTGTTATGACACACTAATAAAACATTGGTATAGAACTTTATAGTAATAGCTTCATAGTGGCTAACAAGGCTGAAAGTCATAATTACACATAAACTCCAGCCCTCAGGACACCATATTACTGCCCATAATCCTTTTTACTTCTCAGGAATAGAGGACCCAATAGTCCATTCAGTTTTTCCCTTTATCATCAAAATAGTTTATATTAACAAAAATTCAATCCACTAAAAGGCTATGGCCTGTGACTCAGATTTAAAACTGACCAAAGTATCCAGCATCTCAGATCTCTATTATCCTAGGACAGGTGTGCAAATCTGACTTACTGCTTAATATTATAAAGGTTAGTTTGATGGGCAATCTAGGTCAATTAGCAAAAACAGCAGAATTATAAAGCAGGGGAAAGCATATGTAATCTGTTCTACATCTATTATCATGGGGCTCAATTCACTAAGATGTTGGCTTTTTGCTGCCTGAAGGATACAAGGATTCCAGCACCAAGTGAGGTATTGGACTGGATCACTTCTGGGCTCACTTTCTGAGAAAGGTTGTGTGGAATGACAGGAAGAGTTTAGGGTTTAACTCCCTACCACCAAAAGAGATTAGATTCAGTTTTGTCTGCTGTATAATATTGGACAAATCATTTAATCCTTCTGAGTCTTAGTTTCTTATTTATAAAATTGGAATAATAACACCAACCTAAGACAAATATAAATGCTTTTGTGGCATGCATCACATTATATTTTGATTTACTTATAGTTCTGTCTCTGAGCTTCTTGAGGGCAGGGACTGCATCTTATCCATCTCTATACCTTGAATATCTAACACATACCTAACAAATAAAAGACAATAAATATTTGTTAAATTATATTGAATCAAGTATTCACACTGCTGCAGCTCTTTGATAACAACATATTGAATAATATTTTTGTAGAGAAGATAATATTAGTTTTAGGGGCCAGACCCGCGGCGTTGCAGTTAAGTGTGTGTGCTCCGCTGCTGGCAGCCGGGTTCAGATCCCGGGTGCGCACCGAGGCATCGCTTGTCAGGCCATGCTGTGGTGGCATCCCACATAAAGTGGAGGAAGATAGCCACAGATGTTAGCCCAGGGCCAGTCTTCCTCAGCAAAAAGAGGAGGATTGGCATGGATGTTAGCTCAGGGATGATCTTCCTCACAAAAAAAAAAAAGAAAATATTAGTTTTAAATTCAGATAGTGTGGTAGATTAGATCATTGTTCAGCAAATATTCACCCTCATCCCGCTACTCAATGAGAAGAGTATTTCCTTACCTCTTGAATTTAGGCTGGGCCACATACCTAGCTTTGGCTAATAGGATGTTAGTGGACATAACGTGAGCAGAGGCCTGCACAGTTGGGCTTGCTCTCTTGAACTCCTGCCTTTCACCATGAGAAGAGCATGTCTTGAGTAGCCACTAGTCCAAGGAGGATGAGAGACACTCGGTGCCAAGCCTCCCCAAAGCCAGGCCAGATCAGCCAAACCTCAATCAACCTTTAGATGTGTGTAAGCCAGGAATAGTTATTACTCTACACCACTGAGTTTGGGGTGGTTTGCTAGACAGCATTATTGGGGTATACCTGGTTAATACAGATGGTGTTTGCTTAAACAATATGCACAATTTGCTAAGATATTAGTTCTCAAAGTGGACTGTACTTTTAAGCTAGAGTCAATTGTTTAATTGAACTCAGTAGAATATCTACTAATGTAAATGTGCTCTTTGTATCTGATATTTCCAGTGGTATAATGATTAAAATTAAGGACCTGAGGGCAATTTCCTCAAACAAGGTATTTTTTTTCCCCAGGCAAAGTTTACCATCAGATGTACTCTTTAAAGTTTTGTCTAGTGGGAAGATTTCCCTTTTCCATTGTCATTCAGGCCACCCTTGAATGCCCGGTGCAAGCATTTTGGGCAGAAACATCTGTAAACCAGGACCAAATTATTTTTTCCCCAGGCAACAGGGCATAGCAAACTCTCCATGGGACCATGTATATGGGTTGAGGGAGAGAAGGCAATGAGCAGGGCTTCTAGTCTGGGTGTGGTTTGATAATTTGCATTTTTAACAAGTTCCCAGGTGATACTGATACCAGTGTAGACTAGTCTGTGTCTGCAGACTGCAGATTAGATAAATGGAAAGAAATTTTTAAAAGAAATTTACCAACCTCAGGCATTCAACATGGTACCGGCATCCATCAGTTTTTTACAGAGAAGGAAATGGAGATTAAGTGGCAAACTTGGTAAATCAATTAAGTAGCAGTTGGTTAAGAAATATGCTACTTTCTATCTCATATACTTGCTGTAAATTTTAAATGAAGTTATGACTGTAGAGTCGTCAGCACAGTGCCTGGCATATGGAAGCATTCAATAAATGTTACCATTATTATTATTACTATTATTACTATTTTAGTTTTCTTTTTATTGTTGATGCAAAATAACCAATAACCATTCTATAGATGAGAGAAACAAGAGTTTACTTGAGCCAGAGTGAGGATTATAACCCGGGAAGGCCTTAGAAAGCGATCCAGAGAAGCATGGTTTTCAATACAGTCTTATATCTTTTTAGAACAAAGAACATACATTAAACACACCCAGGATATACTTTTATCAAAATTTCAAAGAGGTATTCAATTGCAAATTAGCAGGTCAAGTGACCACGATGTCAGGAAAGGAACTAATCCAGGCGTGACCAATAGGGGGTAGGAGGGGAAGTATGTATTCTTATCTTAAGACTGCATTCTTTACTTTAATGGTTAAGCAGATGTACAATGTATGTTTGATAGGCCATAAGTCAGGATTTTTAGTTCAAGCCAAATCAGTTTTGAACCTGAATAGTTACCCTATATACCTCAATAAGTGAAAATCTCGTCATTATTAATTTTCAAACTCACCCAACACAGCCACTAATCACCCCTGCCTCTTTGTATAAGTTATGTAATCACTTGGTCACTGAATTTATTCATCTGTAAAATAAAGTGGTTGGAACAGGTGATGTTTAATGTATTTTCCTAGATCTAAAAGTCTCTAGTTTTACATTAACAGGGATTGATCATATCTGTCTTAATTAAGGTTTTATACTCACTGAGCGTGCTCCCTCTTTATGACCATACCTCTGATGTCCCAAAAATCTTGTTTCTTATTTATCTTGTCTAAATTTTTCATCCTGTGGAATACATTTTTGTAAAAAGGAGATTGGACTTTAGGTCAGTTTCTACCCCAATTTACACCTGGGAACTTAGAACTGAGGTACTATAAAGAGAAAAACCCAAACAGGAAAAGTTGTATTTTCTGGTCATAGAGTCATACTTCTTCCCTTTGGGTTTTCTCTGAGACTTTCCTCAAGAAAACTAAAGCCCCATTAGCAGAAGTGCTTCCGAAAGGAAGCTGCTATTGTTTCAATGATATGGGTCTAATTACAATAATGTGACAGATTATTTACCATACATTTGTTACCGAACCAGGTCCATTTTTGCCCGCTGCCCAGAAAGCCAAACACCAAGACAACAAGATTGCAGCAGAGAGAGGGTTTAATCACAAGGCAGCCAAGTGAGGAAAACGGGAGAACAAGTCTCAAATCTGCCTTCCCAAAAATAGGGACTTAGGGATATTTATGGGGTAGGGGGCAAGGTGGTCTGAAATGTGGAAAGAGATGATTGGAGGTGAGGAGAGGTGAGGTAATGGATGATCTGCACAAGCATAGTCAGACTTTATGCCTCTTCATAGGATGCATGTTCACAAAATGGCAGCATTGGCATGACCTGAGGGTGGAGTTTTTAGCCTCTTGATGTCAAAAAGTTGCTTATCAGACATCTGTGCAGGCCCAGTTGATGGGTTGGTAGTCTCAACTGGCCTGAAGTGGACAAGGGGCTCTAATTCCTGAAAAACAGCTCAAACATGCATTACTATGGTGACCCAAGCTTCAAGGAGATGTCTATAGGAACCCAGTGGAAGTCAGATAGCATATTGCCTAAACAGCACAGTTAACAATGGGCGGGGGAAAAACTAAAAGCTACAATCAGTAATTGCAAAAAGCTTTAGTTCCTAGCTACTTAATCATCAACGGCTGTTTGCCTGTTTCACATTGAAGAGTGGAAATTTCAGTCATTCTATGATTAGAAACTGAAAATATTTCATGATGATACCATTGACTTCACCGAAGGCTCTCTGTCTAAAATTCCGTACAACGACATTCTTATTATCAGTATAACTTACTTATATATGAACAGTAACTTAATTTAATGATGAGAAAGCAAAATAGAGCAAAAATGAAATGCGCACTTGCCAAAATGCTGAATTTACCTTTGACCGTCTGTTTGCCTCCCTTTGAAATGTCCTGACTCAATCTTTGGCCAGAAGTTATGTTTTGAGAGGGGGGAATGTGGTCCAGGTGCACAGGAATCTCACTGCCTCTTGCCTATACAATAACCCCTCTCCTTCTTGCATCACCAGTTTTCCCTCTTTACTGCATCTTTGTTCTCTGCCCACAAAAATGCTGCTATTTTTCTGATCTTAGAAAAATTGAAGCCCCTCTATGTCCACATTCTCTCTGTGTACTGCCTGTTTTTGCTTCCTTTTTTAGCAATGTACCGCAAATGCACTGTGCATGTTCAATCTCTCCATTGCTTCTTCTCCCATTCTATTGAGCTGACTACTTTAGGGTCTCTTCCATTTCAATGAAACTGCTATTTCCTTGATCACCATTAACTTCTACATTGCCAAATTCAAAGGTCAATTCCTGGTCTTAATTGATTGCCCTCCTTTTTGAAATACTTTCTCAATTTGACTTCCAGAACACTACCCTCTCTTGTTTGTCCTAGCTCAGTGGCTGTTTCTTCTTGACCTTCTTTCCTTAATCCTCTTCATCTTTCCTACCTAATATTGGAATTCCAAGAGCTAAGTCCTCAGACATCTCTTCACTAATTACACTTATTCTCTAGATGATCTCACTCATCCTATGGCTTTAAATAACATCTATATGAAGATGATTCCAAAATGTCTCCATGTCCAGGCCTTCCCTGACTATCCTTTCTAAAACAGCATCCCTTCTGTCATTTTCTGTTCCCTTTCTCTGCTTTATGTTTCTTCACAGCACTGACTTTTTAGCAGTGGCTTTATATTATATATCTGTTCATTTATTTGTTTATGGTGTCCCTCCCTGACTAGACTGTAAACTCCATGAGGACAGGGATTTGTTCTTGTTCCCTGTCATATCTCCAGCACCCAGGACAAAGTATAGTATGGCATTTTAGGTACTCAATAAATATTTGTCAAGTGAATAATTAATGACCAAATTCATTCTTTCAAATTGTCCAACACCCATTTATTTTATGTGACACTGCCAGATAACAATAGCTTTAGCTCTCAGAGTGGGATTACAGCAGGCTGCCTGAGTTATTTGCCACTCAGCATGCTGGGATGAAGGAGGTTGAGCTGAGGGGCACAGTGAGGGGGCTGGGCAGTGGCAGCAATTCTAATCTGTGTCCAAACCGGGGAATGGCAAATCCAGTCCAGTCCAATGCAGCTGTTGGTATTAGGGTGGGGAAACAATGGGATGGGAGGGCCTTAGCATAGGGGCAGTTTCAGAACTGTCAGGTGAAGAGTGGAGACAACAGGACTCCAAAAAGCAAACAAGGTTATCCAGGGAAACTATCAGATGTCCTGGAGGGGAAGAAAATTTGCAAAGCCCACAGCAGACCTACCACCTTAAGGCCTGTTTCCTCGATTTCAGTGCAGGATCATGCCTGCTCAAAGACTGCTTGATGCTCAATCCATATCAAGATGTGGGGATGGGCTGGGGAGGTACCGTGGGGAATGCAAAGATAAACAAAACAAAATCTCTACCTTCAAAGTGCCTGTAGACTGACAGGAGATGATAAGACACAGCTAATAGAAGTAAGAGCATTACATAACACGTAACATGCTCAGCGGAGTCATGGAATCGTAGCAAAATATATCTGTAAAGGAGGCTATTTCTGGTAGTGTTTAAATATAGAACTAGTCTCTTGGGTACAAGAAAAAGAACAATTTACCAGTCACAGATCTCTTCATCTGCAAAATGTAGGCTTTAAACAGAATTCTTTTTTATGTCTCCTCCAGTTCTAAATTGCTATCATTCTTAATTCACATACATGTAACCCTATATACACACATATATACATAGATAATAAAATCTCATTAATTTGGATTTTGCTCATCTGGAATTTACAATCAACCATCAAAGTGAGGCAGTTGAATTTTAATTTTGTTCTATCAGTGACAGTAGTAGCTTGTTCAAAAGAGAGTGTAAACAAATTATAAAAGGAATGCTCACCAACTTTAAAGAACAAACTGTTTTCAAAACGTTCAGAACTCCTATTTGTAAACAAATAGCTGCAGAGGACATCAACCACTTTGGACTAGTGTTTTGATACACTTCATAGAAATCCCTGAGCTAGGGTCCCCTGGACAGAAGGAAATTGACACATCACATCCTTGACCCTCACCACACATCAGAGCATCAGGACTCAGCTTGACTTGACTGAAGGAGAAGCTAGATAAAATCATACCCAGAAGATCATGGCCTAGCTGTTTATCCCCTGAGCCTCCTACTGTATTTCTTGTTCTGGCAGCAAAAAGTGCTTGTGCAAAGTGTGCAACAAAAATGAAGTATTCTTCCTTATTAATAGGTGATTATGTAAAATTCATTCATTTAGAAAGATTTATTGAATGTCTATTGTGCAGGAGGCACTATTATATTTCTTTGTTGCATTATAGATTTTTCAGTACCATGTATGTATTTCATCCACAGCTCTTGAAAATATGCTAGAAGAATATCTTATTATTATACAGTTAACTGTAATGGGAATTTCAATTACATTGCTTCAAAAGGCTGCATGTGGATCTCACAGGCAAATGAGAATGTTACCAAAAATAGAAACTAAGGTGATTAGGGAACACTAAAATTTAGCAAAAGTGTTTAGGACTAAGGTCAGAAAAGCTAGAACTCAGAATGAGATGCAAATTGAAAAAATCCAGGAAGGGAATGAAAAAACAAATACTGGAAACCAGACAACTAGAAATTTTCATTATAACTTAGAAAAATTACCACAAAGTGAATCCCAAAGAGGAGATGAATATAAGAGAGCAGGAACAGGAATCATACTATCAATCAGCTGCTCTCTGTGGCTGAGTCAAAAAACTAATCAAGATAGGCCATGGTCCTCAATCTCCCTTGAACACGTTGAGGTCATTGTCAACTCCATGTCTACTGTTCATTCTTTAGAGCATTGCTGCAGTTCCAGCTTCTCCTCAGTGCAGCCCTCTCTAATTCCTCCTACTCAAAATGACAGCCACTTTCTCGATGCCCCGAGAACCTTCACAACATTGCAGTTTACCACTAAATGGTTCTTTCATGGGTGTTGAGTTCTTCTTCTGGATTAGACCACAGACTCCTTACTTGCAGGACTCACACCGTAAACCTTTTAATGATTTATGAACTTATGAGAAAAGTCTTACAAGATATGAAATTAAATCACATCAATTATATATTTAATGAATTGCATTTGTTGAAAAGAATAATACTGCAAGAAAGTGAAACTATCTTGGAAAATTTGGAATGTATGGTCCACAATACCCATCGCAGTTAACCCCTCTATGAGTCATAAAAGAGGGACTAAAGTATTTTTGATTGACATATTGATTGATTAACAAATGATAATAAGGAAGTTTTTCTTTGCCGAGATCTTTCATTCTAACCTATATGTTAATAATGTATGAAGTTGATTAGTGCAAACAATCAGATAACATGTCCCAAAGTAAACTTAAGACATTCACCACCACTACCCCCTAAAAACTGTTTGGCCTCCTGTATCCTCTATCCTAATTAATGACATCACCATCAACCAGTGACCTGAGCCAGGAACTTCGTGATCACCCAGCATTTTCTCCTTACTCTCATATTTGATTCCTCATCTAAAGGTTCTGGGACCAATTCCAATTTGTGTGGAGAGGGGTTTTCCCACACACCAATAAGCAATTCTCAGACATCAGCTGAGTGTCCTACACTTCAACTCAATTCTGATACCACCTACTCCGAGCTAGCATCCGATTCCCCAGGTTAAGCATTCAGTCCTACAAGCCAGCTCTTTTCCTCCCTCCCCCACTCTCACCCCCATACTCACCCCCATCCTCACCCCCACCACTTCATATGCCAATCTCAAGTCCAGGTTGTCACCTGTGCTTCTGATCCATCAGCTATAAATCGGAGGTTCCCACAACTCCCTCCTTGGGTTCGATTAATTCGCTACAGCAGCTCACAGAACTCAGAAAAACATTTAATTACTAGATTACCAGTCATATTATATTATATTATAAAAGAATATGACTCAGAAACAGCCAGATGGAAGAGATGCATAGGGCAAGGTATGGGGAAAAGGAACTTCCATACTTTCTCTGAGTGTACCTCTGTCCCCAAATCTCCATATGTTCACCAATCCGGAAGCTCTCTGAACCCCATCCTTTTGAGTTGTATGGAGGCTTCATTACATAGGCATGATTGATTAAATCATTGGCCACTGGCAATTGATTCAACCTCCAGCCCCTCTTCCCTCCCAGGGGAAGGAAGCGAAGGAATCACTCCTGACAACCAGCCCCCATCCTTAGGTGCTTTCCAAAAGATACCTCATTAACATAACAAGACATCTTTATGGCTCTCATCACTTAGGAAATTCATAGGGTTTTGGGAGCTTTGTGCCAGGAACAGGAAAAAAGACCAAATATATCTTTCGTATTATAAATCACAACATCACATCATCAAATTCTGTTGACTCTCTAGGTCCATCCCTGCCTCTCCTTCAGCACAGTTTTTATCTTGGTTCAGGCCTTAGCATCCCCACCCAGGCTCTATGGTCATTTCCTAACTGGTATCCAGCCTTGTATCCAGCCTGACCTCTTTCCAATCCATGCCGGGATGATCTTTCTAAAGTGCAAATCTGTGCGTAAATATTGCAATGACTTCCAATGCCTAAAGGATAAAGTCCTAACTTCTTCGCATGTCATTAAAGGGCCCTCATAATCTGGTCCCTGCCTTTCTTTTTAATATTAACTTTGGCCATTTGCCTATATACATCATACCTTCTACTCATGCTAAAATTGTCAGACTTTGAAACACCATGCCATTTTTGTCTTACTACGTAAAACCATCGTTGACTCTGTATCCATTTAAACTATTTGCGTTACCTTCAGACCTAACCCAAGGATCAATTTCTTTCTTGACTCCCCCTACAAGGCTGGTACTATGGTCCCCACTATGCCTGGTAAACACCTTCAATATATTTGTTCATATACCCATTTTACAACTAGATCTTCTCTACTCTCAGAAGGGTAGGAAGGGACATAGCAGATTCTGGTACAGAGAGTTCATAGTTTGCATTTCATATATTACCATGACCATAATAACCACTCAAATGTTTGCTGAACACTGGTGAGTCAATGATGAAAAGTTTAAAACAGAAAGAATTTCAGGGAAGAGAACAGCAGGAGCAAAGGGTCAGAAGCAGCAGTGAACTGGCAGCAGGCTCAGACCAGCCCAAGGTGTTTTTTCCTGACATTGCTAAATGGGAGGTTTTTATGAAGGGGCTAAAGGTGAGGGAAGGAGCCAGTTTGAACAAGCAGTGACTTGAAATGAAACACAAAAATAACTCAAAGACTTCTGCTTGGGAGGCTGGAAGACTGGTAGCACCTTAACAGAAAATGATAAGCCTGGATTGCACACTCAGACCAGTTCTCACCATCTGAATTTGAGAAAAGATCTAAGAGGAAGGACTGAATAGTTACCTACAAATTACCTACAAATGTCCTTTCCAATCTGAGGGCATATGCCACCTGGTGGCAGTTTACCCAATGTTAGATTCAATTCCTCAAAGTGGTGTAAATACTCCAAATTTGTACTTGCTAACCCTAGCACAGTGCCAGGCATGAGGCAGCTATTCAAACATTTGTTGTTGAATGAATGAATGAGATGAATGTATAAATCAATGATTACACGAGGCAAAGCTCTGGGGTGAAAAGAGTTCTGATGTGAAGGTCAAGAGAGTAGGCATCTAGTTCCACACTACTACCTGTGGGGTGACTCGAAAAAAGTCACCAGCTCCCTGGATCTCAGTACTGGTGCATGTAGAAACTCTAAGCAGGTGTTCTCTAAAGTCATGTCCAGCCCTAACATTATTGACTTTATATTGGGGGTTCTGTTTACTTGTCTGAAAAAAAATGTGGTAGTCAAATGATGAAATGTAAAAATCCCTTAAAGTTATAATATTACGATTTTTTAAATGTAGACAAAAACATAGTTTTTCTGGAAAGTTATTAGCCAAGATCAAAACTCCTTGGAGAGTCACACATAAGGTTTATCAGAGGTGCCGTGCAAACCTCTGGCAGTTGAATTTTAACTCACAGCTGGAGGACTCTTTCTGGTTCTGACCTCGGTTCCCTGCTGATTATGTTGTTATATCTCTTCTTCAGCTACATATTTCTAAAAATGGCCTTCTAGAGCCCGTTCCTCCTGGTTTGAACCAGCCCCAGGACCCTGTCCTACAGCATACTTGACCCCTCCCTCAAATCCAGGCCATATTCATGAGTGGGGAATTGAAGAGTGAACAAATACTATTATGCAAAATTTTGTTTCTTTTTAGGAGAATATTAGGCTAAAAAAATAAAATCATGATATTATATTTTTGTCTAACTTTCTCAGCTAAAATGCAAGATCTAGCTGAAAAGAGATTTTTTAAAAAATTGTATTCCTAACACAAGGTCTTGCAAGCAATAGACACCCAGTACTTTTTAATATTGATCTTTAAGATGAAGAGTTAAAAAGCATGCGCCAATTCTAGGACTGGGGCAGGGACTGTACAAGATGATTATGGAGGACTTGTAGTGCCAGAAAGTAAGGGGGTACCAAAAAAAAAAAACCTCTCATAATGATAGAGTTATGTCAAAGGGACACAGGAGTCCAACTGAAAAACTTCAAATGGCCAATTTGAGCAACAAAATAAAGTAATATTGGATTATAAGCCAAACTATAAAATAAATATCCATGAGTCTATACTGATATAAATAAACTATTGAATAAATAATAAATTCAGGAGAGTAGACAAATCTCCTGTACAGAAGACTTTCAAATAATTTACATAGATACACTGCCCTACTCCCCACTCCATAACTGTGCACATACCACCAAAGAGTAAAGCATGGAAAGGGGGAATAAAAGAGGAACTTGAAGTGGAGAAATCTGGCAAATACTACCTCAGCCAGGTGATGAGCAGTGCTAAGTCAAGTGGATAGTATTTACTCTTGATAGGACTTTACCTCTGTGGTCTTCTTCCCCCAAAATCCTTAACCCAAGTCTAATCTTTAGAAAAACATCAGAGAATCCCAATGGAGGAGCATTTTACAAAATACCTGACCAGTACTCCTCAAAGCCACGAAGGTCGTGTAAAATAAGGAAAGTCTGAGAAACCGTCACAGCCAAGGGGAGCCTAAGGAGATATGATGACTAAATGTAATGTGGTATCCCGGATGGGATCCTGGAACCGAAAAAGGACATTAGGCGAAAGCAAAGGAAATCTGAATAAAGTATGGACTTTAATAATAATATATCAATATTGGTTCATTAATTGTAACAAATGTACAAAACTAATGTAAGATGTTAGTAATAGGGAAAAAACTGGTTAGGATATAGAGAGTATTTGCAATTATCTATAAATCTAAATCTATTCTAAAATAATTTATTTTTTTAAAAAAAAAAGATGAGCCAACACCCATCACACTCAGCACCACGTGGAGATTCAAGGAAATGTCAAAATATTATTAAGTACCTTTTATTAGAAATTAGACAGCAGAAAGATATGTGAAAGAAAAAGGAATTTTTCAATCTAGGAAGGAGAAAAATGAAAGATGATTTAGGTACAGTTATATGTATTTTTTCATTCGAAAAAAGTGTAGTTCATTAAAGAAAACATGGGAAAAAATACAGAAAAAAGTGGAAAGGGGAAACGATTTCATAACTAGCTTTCATAATTTCACCATCTATGTACTATTATTACTATTTTATTTTCAATTTTTTAAATATGTATATATTTTTGTGGGTTTTTTTTATGTTGTAATCATACTTGATATACAATTTAATGTCTTGGAAGCTCTCTTAATTGAAGATAAATCTTATACAGAGCTAGTTAATTGGTCTCATTCTGAATTTTGGACAGAATTAATTTAAGTGAAAGGGAACTATATGACTTCCCAAGACTATATGAATATCCAGAATCTGCTCTACTTATCTAGGGTGTAGAACAAAGCCAGAGGGAATGGTATGTCCCTTGATTTCACCGTGGAGTAAGTGTGACATTTAAGAAACAAAACAGAAAAGGGGAAAAGTCCATTGTCAGGCAAGAGCCACAGAAATGAGAGGTAGGTTACTAAGAGCATTGGAGTTGGAAAATACTTTAGGGGAATTTAGAAAGGGCATGTGTGTGTTTAAGGAGTGAGGTACAAAAAACTATAAAATAGCGAGGAATGAGAACGGCATGAGGGATAATCTATTTTGCAAATGTGTGGTGAGCGAACATGTTGGGAGAAGAGAGAATATGATTGAGAGTAAATGGTAGGAAGTATTAATATTATTAAAATCTCCATTGTCACTTCTAGATAGGAGCTTGAATTCAGACAATACTGTTTCTTAAGATTTGATACAATAGCTATTTTCCAGATAAAAAAGTTTAGAATCAAATTCAGTTACGTTGAGGGAACCAGAAACAGTAAACATTCTCGAGTACATATCGCCACCCAGTGGATGAATGTGCATGATGCACAAAGCATTTGCAAAGGAAAAGACAAAGGAAGACGGTACGAGATTATGACCATGATGCTAGTGTTAAAGCTTTGTTTACGTTCAGTGAAGGCCAGACATCACACGTGATCCAAATCTAAATCACACCACTCATTCGGAATCCCAAACTAGATTTTAATGTACATTTCCAAAGTATTCTGATAAACATTATCAGAGGCTTTCAGCAATGAGAGAAAAATACTTTGAGTGTGCTTGCCACCACATTAGATACTAAAGTCTCATTAATGCTAGTGAAACTTACGTCCATGAACTTCCAATAAGACGAGTCAGAGATACTTAACTTATAATATGGCAGAAAGAGGGCTGGCAAGGCAGAGATTAGGGATTCAAATCTTGACCCCTAGGGTGCTAAGAGCTTTAACATGAAGTCAGGAATGAATTACATTTTTGGCATAATAATCTAGAGTTTCCCTTCATTTGAAAGCAAATAAAGATTTATTAGAGTAGGGATATATAGAAACAGTCGATGGAAGTTGGGTCATTTAAATGTGTAGTGAGGCCATGTTTATATAAGGATTTCCTAGTGGTTCAACTTGGAGGGGCACAGCAAAATCCTTGTCTTGGGGTAACTCCATAAGAATCTTCTGGTATTCTACAGAGAAGTCTAAACCTATTTACTGTGTTTCCTAGAAAGAATAATAGAATTTATTTTATAGAATTAATTTATGCAATTGGAATGACATTGAAATTCCAAGGAAAACTAGTCTGGGGCTTTATTTTTTGCTGTGTTTTGTAGTACCATCACCAAGAGGTTTATCCATCCACTTTTGAATATCTCTAGATATGAAACCAACTAACTAATGTGCTTCTCCTTTGTTGGGTCTGGAATTTATTGATTTACCCTACTTATAAGCTAATAAGTTAGCTTATCACTCTTTCATGGATGTTGGCAGAAGACATGAGATGCCTGAGTCAGAGACAAAAGATTTCATTACTCATAGTTAGCAAGCAGGATGAAAATCATATTTGAGTTAGTTTCCCTTACCCCAAGTCCCATGGGGGCACCATAGAGGGGTCCAGGTGTACCCTGTGCACACAGTAGTTTTTTGTCCTAGGTTAAGAATATTGAGCTTGGGGAATCCACTGCTTTTATAATAAGTAGTAAGCAAGTCCCACTTGCTTTTCCAAAGTGGGATCTTAACTTATCATTCAAGGTTGCTTGCTACAAACACATCTCTGATAAATGGCCTAGATAAAGAGCATTCGGGGCCTTGCTGGGATACTTAAGGACCATGGCAGATTGCGTTTCCCAACATTCATACTAAACCAAAATCAGTCTTCCTATTATTTCCACTAGTGAGTTGTGTTTTTTCCTATCACTTCAGCATTTTGCACTTCAGATATCTGCAGTGTGCTATCCTATTGCCAGTGAGACTTTTCTCCAAGCTAATCATTTCTAATCTCTTTGAGCATTCCTCTCATAACCTGGGATTGGGGCCCCTCACCAATAGTATTGCTTTTCTCTAAACTTGTTTAAAAACGGGTTACTTCCTAAAATGTACTACAATACTCCAAGTATGGTCTAATCACTTCAGAGCAGAAGAGAAACATTACTTTGCTTATTTTAGAAGTATACTTCTATATGGCAACCTGGGATCCCATGAACTTTTTTGTCAGTCCCATTAATTCCCACTGAAAAACCCTGACTTTTACCATAAACTGCTTTTAAGCCATTCTATTCTATTCTATTCTATTCTATTCTATTCTATTCTATTCTATTCTATTCTATTCTATTCTATTTTTATGCCAGAGGATGGAAGCTCCATGTAGTTTTTCATTAAAGGAATCATCATACCAACCAGATTCCAACTAATATCATAGAAAATGTAAAAGTAAGCTCCTTCTTTTAAAGTAGTTATTTAGCAGTTCTAGCAGAAAAGTGTAACTCCTTATTGTCCTCTATTTTGTGAATTATGGACCTCCTCTATATAAACTGTTCTCTGGGTTAATACAAATAGCATATGACTCTCATATACTTTGTTTAAATACAAATCCAACAGTCAGAGATTTTTGCTTTCTTCCCTCCCCTCTCCACACCATGCATGTACAAGATTAGGGAATTGACAATGTTCATCTTCTGATTTAACAAAGAAAACTGACATGTATACATACTTTTTCAAAAACAGATATGTTGTTCCTTTAAATATTACTAGCAGGGCAATAAGTTTAAAATTTTTTTTAATTATTGCTAAATTTGAAACATACAGAAAAGTAGAGAAAATAGTAAAATGAACCCCCAGATAACCATCACTGGGGTTCAACAATTACTAAAATTTTTGCATTTGCATAATTATCCCTTTTTTTTCTTTATTATTATTGAAGCATTTGGTAGCAACTCACAGATCAGTTTACTCCTATATTGTTCAATATGGATCAAAATACATATTTTTTACATAACTGCAAGGTCATTAACATCTATCAAAGCTAATAATTCCTTGTATTATTTAATACCTAGGCCATATTGAAACCTCCCCAGTTGTCTCAAAAATACGTTTTTATGGTTGGTTTCTTCTCATTGGAATCCAAAGTAGGTCAACTCATTTCATGGGATTGTTACGTCTTATAAATCTATTTTAATCTAGAATAGTCTCCTCCCATCCTTTTTTTAATTCCTGACCAGGTACAAAAAGTGGATCACATTATTACCACTCTGAATTTGTGGTATCCCTTAGCTTAATCCTCCCTTCCCCATATTTCTTACAAATTGATAGCTCTAGAGCTTGATTAGATTCAGATTCAACATTTGTGGAAGGACTATTTTCAAGGTGGTTCTGTGTACTTCCTATTCTAGAACACCGGGAAGCAACAATGTTTGGTTGCCTCACTATGATTAAACCACGTTAAGGAATTATCCATTGACTTTTTTTTTTTTTTTTTCTGAGGAAGATGAGCCCTGAGCTAACATCCATGCCAATCCTCCTCTTTTTGCTGAGGAAGACCGGCTCTGAGCTAACATCTATTGCCAATCCTCCTCCTTTTTCCCCCCAAAGCCCTAGTAGATAGTTGTATGTCATAGTTGCACATCCCTCTAGTTGCTGTATGTGGGATGCGGCCTTAACATGGCCAGAGAAGCGGTGCGTCGGTGCACGCCCGGGATCCGAACCCGGGCCGCCAGTAGAGGAGCGCGGAGCAGGCACACTTAACCGCTAAGCCATGGGGCCAGCCCCAGGAATTATCCATTGACTCTTATTGAGGTTTTCTTTCTTTCTTCCCTCCCTTCCTCCCTCCTTCTCTCCTTCCTTCCTTCCTTCCTTCTCTTCTTTTTTTTTTTTGTCAAGAATATACGTTAGGGGCCAGCCCAGTGGCATAGTGGTTAAGCGCCCACACTCTGCTGCAGCGGCGCACGGTTCGGATCCTGGGCGCAGACACTCACACTGCTTGTCAAGCCATGCTGTGGCGGCATCCCATATAAAGTGGAGGAAGATGGGCACAGATATTAGCCCAGGGCTGGTCTTCCTCAGCAAAAAGAGGAGGATTGGCCACAGATGTTAGCTAATGGCTGGTCTTCCTCACAACAACAACAACAACAACAAAAAGAATATATATTGGGCCAGCCCGGTGGCTTAGTGGTTAAGTGCGTGCACTACACTACTGGTGGCCCGGGTTCGGATCCCAGGCGTGCCCTGAGGCACCGCTTGTCCGGCCATGCTGAGGCCGCTTCCCACATACAGCAACTAGAAGGATGTGCAACTATGACATACAACTATCTACTGGAGCTTTGGGGAAAAAAAAAGGATGAGGATGGGCAATAGATGTTAGCTCAGAGCCTGTCTTCCTCAGCAAAAAGAGGAAGATTAGCACAGATGTTAGCTCAGGGCTGATCTTCCTCACAAAAAAAAAAAGAATATATGTTGAATTTTGTCACCACTTTTAGACATTTATGGAGATAGTCATAAGACTTTTCTTATAATTATTAGTATGATGAATTAATGAATTATACTAATGGATTTTCTAACATTAAACTTTCCAGCATTCCAGAATGAATCCCACTAGCTTATGATGTATTTTTTTTTAATATACTTCAGATTTGACTCAGTATTTTATTTAAGATTTTTGTATTGATATTCATAAGTGAGACTGGCCTGTAATTTTCTTTTTGGAATAATCTTTATTAGGTTTTAGTATTGATATACGATTACCTCACAAAAAAATTTGAAAGTTTTCTTTCTTTTTCTGTACTCTGGAACAGTTTAAGTAGCATAAGGTTTACCAGATCTTAGAAAGTTTGGTAGAATTCCTTGGTGAAATCAATTAGGACTGGAGGAATCATTGGGGGAGGGGAGTGGCCAGGAGCAGACTTTGACAACTTTTAGGAGTCTTCAAGTGTATTTGCATAGAATTATACAAAGTAGTCTCTCTTTTTTTTAATTTTCTCTGTTTCAAAGATTATTTCCCCTGTGTCATTTTGTATCTTGTGAACTTGTACTTTCTCCAGTTTGGTTGACTAATAGCTTGTCTTTTTTTTTTTGTTGATTTCTTTAGCCAGCTTATTTTTTTTTTAATAGTTTTTTGTTTTTCTCTTTTCTATCTTATTAATTTCTCTCTTTATTTTTATCAATTCCTTCTGGTTACTTTTAGTTTGCTTTCTTTTTTTATATTCTTTTGAGTTGAAAATTTAATTCACTTTCATTTTGTTGATAAATGTATTTAATGTAGTGTGTTCCTTAAAATACTGCTTCAGCAGTATTTTAAAAAAAAAAATCCCATGGATTTTTATGCTTTTTTCATTATCATTATTTTCTAGAAATTCTGCAGTTTCATTTTACGACCTGTTTTACTTGCAGCAACTCTTACAACATAGCTGCTCCTCTTGCTTAGGTCCTGCTCCTGTTGGCGATTTGGCCACATCCACCCATATTCTTGGATTTTGAGGAATTTCATGTCACTGACTTTTGTTGAAGATGATATCCAGGTTTTTTTCTTTTGCTATCTTGTTAGCCTGTTTGGTTTTCAGTAGGAATTTTAAAGTGATGATTCAAAATTGCTACTATGATCACAAATCTAGAATATCTCTCAACAAATTATTTAGTAAGATAACCCGTTAGAACTGTAGATATTTAGATATTTTTAAAAGATATTAAAGGTTATTGTCACAGAGCATACTAACAGTTCCTGAAGCCTGGGAGTCTTTAAAAGGATTCTTTGTTAGAAATAACCTTTGCAAAGACAGTTTTATAACCCAGAATATTATCTTCTTTTTGTTTTGTTTTTTTTTTGCAGCTAGAAGGGAAGAAGGAAATTTTTCCCTTATCATGTGATTTATTTTCTTCACCAGCAGTTTGAAGAGCCTACAGTTTCAAGGCCAAGCAAGGGTATCCTATTAGCACTGAAAGAGAAAAGCAGGCCTGAGTAGCTCAAAACTTACAATCTAAAAAGTAAAGGATAGAATAAGAATTTTAGCAAATAAAATCTGGGGCATATACTGTTACAACTATGTCTTCAACCAAGCCCACAGCTTTTGGAAGGGAAATGCAGAGTCGGAGAAGGAGGTGCCAGCTTAGACTCTCAGATAAGGAGAGGAGTAAAATCTGCAATTAATCATTGAGTATTATCAAAGCCAAATTTTCATGTGCTTTAAATAGATGTGATCTTTAGAGGGTTATGAATTAAAATTTATATGAATATGAATAAAAAGAAAGAGAAGAAAGGATAAAGCAGATATATATTCCCTCTCTATAAGCCTCTTTTATTTCTTCTAGAGTAGGTTGGAAAATTAGATATATGATTTCCCATGAAGTTATAACAGAATGTAACATGAGATTTTTCTCGTTGTGCAGTCTTTGTTGAAGCGCCAAAGTTGAGAACGGTGGCCTCACATTCTAGAGAGGAATAAGGCACAAAAAGCAGAATCTCCTAAGAAGTAGACCCCCAAACAACTCCTGGGTCCTCTAAACTATCATCTACCTGCAGAGAGTAAGGCTTCAAGACAGGAAGTTGTGAGAATTTTTTTTAAAGAGCATTGTCAGAGTCTTGGGCATTTCCCTTCACTCCTCAAAAGAACCTCCGCTCCCCCTCCCCCAGCAGAGCCAGGTGCTGCAGGGAACTAAAGCAGATCATTTAAGAAGTTGTACTAAACTTGACCTGTGGTGTCCATGTTTAGGGCTTTGAGCACTCTGACCTGTGCCTGACGCTCCCCTGTCAAAGTCTAAAGAGAAGATGCCGCAGATAAAAAACTAGACTATTGGTGATGAACACAATGCAATCTATACAGAAACTGATATATAATAATGTACACCTGAAATTTACACAATGTTATAAGCCAATATGACTTCAATAAAATAATTTTAAGAAAAAAGAAAAGATGCTGGCTAGTGGCTGGAGCTGCCTGGAATACAGAGAAAAGAGAGAGGCTACCTTAGGAGTAGTCTGCACATCCAGAAATTAAAGGGGCAAAAATGCCAAGTTGCCTGCGGGCTGAAGGACCATAGCTAGACTACAACTGTGTTTAAAAGACTCTGCCCAGGAGAACAGAGAGCAACTGTGTAGAGTGTACCATCAAAGCAGGAGTTAAAGAGTCTGGATGTGTGCGTGTGGAGGGAGGGTAAGTTGAAGTCTCCCACTAACCCAATCTCTCTCTCATCCTTCGCTGCTATCAAAACTCTGGCATCAGGGGCCGGCCCGGTGGCGCAAGCGGTTGGGTGCGCGCGCTCCCGCTGCGGCGGCCCGGGGTTCGCTGGTTCGGATCCCAGGCGCGCACCGACGCACTGCTTGGTAAGCCATGCTGTGGCGGCGTCCCATATAAAGTGGAGGAAGATGGGCACCGATGTTAGCCCAGGGCCGTCTTCCTCAGCAAAAAAAAAAAAGGAGGATTGGCGGATGTTAGCTCAGGGCTGATCTCCTCACCAAAAAAAAAAAAAAAAACCTCTGGCATCAGTAGGTGGAAAAGATAAGCAAGGTAGGGAAAAATAGGGAATAAATCAAGCTTTATTCCTCAATGCTTGTCTGGTCCAAGCTGGGGAGCGGAGAAGCTTTAAATTTATATCAGATTGGACTCGTTAATGTTCTAAAACTTATCACAAGTTGGAAATAGAAAAGTCTAATGATGGGTAAAGAGACACGGCTGAAAGCCTTAAAACAGATCTCCATTGCAAACGTTCCTTCTTTATAGTGCCTTTAATAGGTCATTATTATTTAAATAAATTCACCTAAACATTGAAGATACAAAAATACCTGATGAGCAGTGGTCCTCAAAATTAGATACACATTAGAATCATCCAGAAAGCTTTAAAATGCACTGATGCTTGATTTTACTCCCAGATTCTGACTGAATTTGTCTGGGGTGTGGCTTAGGCATCAGGGTTTTTTAACGCTTACCAGGTGATTCTATTATGCAGCCGAAGTTGAGAACTACTGCTCTAGAAATGAGTCAAAAATATAAAAACTCTATTTTACTACTTTACTATGAAATATTTACTACTTTTCAATATTGAAAAGTTGGAATTTTCATGGGAAAGACCTACCTGTTTGATCTTTACTGTCTAGGTCACTGTCACAGAGATTTGATTACGTGGTTTTTATTCATTTCATTAAAGGCATGTAAATGACTACGTCTCACTAGAACAGGGACCATGACTTTTGCGTGATATAAGATAAATACTAAAAATATATTATTACAGAAGTGGAAAGAAATAAACAGGCAAAATAAAAATTGGTCTCTAACATACACGATTCCCATAGGAGGCATGTATCCTAAAGCAATATTTTAAAGTTTGTATTGCTATACAAGTTGGAAACAGGAAAGTCTAAGGATGGGTAAAGACACATAGTTGAATGCTTTAAAATAGATCTCCATTACAAATGTTCTTTCCTTAGAGTGACTTTAATGTATCATTATTATTTAAATAAATTCAACTAAATCCTGAAGATATAAAAGTACCTGGTAAAAAATGACAACATACACACACCCCCAAAATGGTTCATTATCTTTATCCTTCCAGACTTTGCATTGGATCATTACAAGATTCCTTCCCCCCACCTCCCTTTTTAACTTCTACAGATATTAGATGATTACAACGTGTTGATGTCTTTGCCAGACACTAAAAATATGAAGATGAGTAAGACATGTTCCTTACTCTGAGGGAGCTTATATTTAGTAGTAGACAAGTAAAAAGATCAACATTTAAAAATTAGTACACTAAATACTATAAAAAACAATGCACAGGATGCTAATGAGGAAGACCACCAAGGAAAATGTTCTGGAAGAGGTGACCCCTGGTCTGAGTCTTAAAGAATAGCTATGAATTATTCAAGAAAAGTGAGGTTGAGAACTGCTGCGCAGAGTCAGCAATAGGTTCGAAGCAAGAGGAAAGACAAAACATGGCTGCAGAGGATCACCGTAAGACCTGCTGGGGACCCGATGACAGAGAAAAACCAAATTGTTCATGTTTTTATTTTATTTTTTTTTTAAGATTTATTTATTTTTCCCCCCAAAGCCCCAGTACATAGTTGTATGTCATAGCTGCACATCCTTCTAGTTGCTGTATGTGGGACGTGGCCTCAGCATGGCCGGAGAAGCGGTGCGTCAGTGTGCGCCCGGGATCCGAACCCGGGCCACCAGTAGCGGAGCGCGCGCACTTAACCACTAAGCCACGGGGCCGGCCCATGTTCATGTTTTTAGATACAGGAAAACTTTCCTTATATGCTAGAACATAGACCTTTGAACATTAACATGGCCCCTCACCCTGCCCAATGGAACAAAAACTACTGAGCGTTTGTATACGGCATGGCATACTTCTCACTGTGTATGTACTACGGTGACAACTGAAGTTTGGCTATATCTCCATCAGACACTAGGGAGACACTAGAGTGCTGTATCCATTCACTTAGATGTTTATGTTGTATGTGTTCTTGGTACAGCTTGTTTGCTAATTTAGTAGAAAGCCTAAGTGAAAGTAACCTTGAACCAAATTTGAGTTCTAGTCAGTCTTTGAATGCAAACCAACCTCTGTGGTCTGACCTAGCTTAATGGCAAATTCAAGGAAATGAAAAAAGTAAAGAATGGCTAGAATATATGGTGTAGAGTGGGGAGTGGTGGAAATTGAAGAGATAAGCAGAGGTGAGATCATGAGCACTTATAAACTTTAGTGAGAAGGTCTCTATCAGTGGAAAAGCCATAAAGTAATTTTGAAGGATGTAATATGACTAGATTTGCAATTTAGAGCAATCAATAATGGCAGTGTGAGGAGGGATGCAATGATGAAGGCCTAGTTAGAAGGGTGCTCCAATGATGTAGACAAGAGATGAAGATCTGAGTGTCTGTGGCAGTTGAGATAGAGACGCAGGAACAGATGGTAGATTTACGAACTCAGTAGTGTGGGAAGGGAAGGGGTGAAGAAAGGGTGGCATTCAGAAACCCTTTTGGGTTTCTGGACGGGCAACTGCAAGAATAAAGATTTCATTGTCTGGGACAGAACACCAGAGGGGAGCAGGTTTTGGAGGGGAAATGATGAGTTAAGTTTGGAGGATGTCACATTTGAGGGGCCCATAGGATATGTCTAACGAGCAATTGTACAGCCAAGTCTGAATATTTAAAACCAGAAAATTCAAAGAATGAAGTTACCTTATGAATAGGAAACATCAATTATAGAAACAAGGATGATGGGGGTGTAAGAAAATACAACTCTAAAATATGTGTTTAAGGAGAGTAAAAGAATAAGGAAGTGCTGGTAAGATGTAAACTGAGGTGGGGTGTGATGCAAAACTAAGAATTAAGAAAATGGAGGATATTAAAAATTCAATTGTCACTATGAGCAAATCTATTTTCTACAAATGTTTCCCAAGAAACGAGAGTATGAGCAAATCTATTTTCTACAAATGTTTCTCAGGAAATGAGAGTAGTCTTTTGTTAGAAAGGAATGTGGTATTTTGAGCTATGGAGTCTGCTGGAAATTTTAATTATTTAATAAAACACAGTAAGTGGACACCCCAGATTTCTGAGAATTAAATAAAACAAAAAAGCCTGCTCCACATACAGAAAGGACATAGTTCACCTCAGGCACTTGCCACTGGGACACAGGAAATGTGATGTAAGCATTTCTTTCCCTACAAAGAAAATACATCTAAGGAGACTATGAAAAGTT
The DNA here is from genome assembly GCF_020826845.1 of Diceros bicornis minor. Lineage (NCBI taxonomy): Eukaryota > Metazoa > Chordata > Mammalia > Perissodactyla > Rhinocerotidae > Diceros > Diceros bicornis. The sequence goes on from NC_080748.1 coordinate 32,692,108, forward strand.
GTTCTCCACAAAATTGACGCGTGATCATTGTGAGTCCAAACTAAATACGTTAATCTGGAAAAATCGATACTGGCAGATTTCTTTTTCCTTCATTAAGCAATGACCTAGCACAGAACAATGCATTACTTATAGCAGCTGCCTCATCTTTGAAATCACAAGTAAAGTTTTAAAACTCTGCCTACAATGGAAACGTACGTGCTCTGGACCAGAGCTCCCATAAACACATACAGTAAACATACAGACAATTCCCATTCTTTACTGCACAATTTACAAAAATTTCATGAAGAGCAATCTAGAATTCCACTGCATCTAATGTGTCTTGTGTGAACTGACATTAGCTGAAGCAAAGAGGCTCTACATCATAGAGAGCACATACATATTTCTTGTTTGCCATTTAGTGCACACACACACACACACACACACACACACAGATCCATGTATGCACACACACAAACACACAGGTAACTGAGCAGTGCTTTCTTCAAAATGCTAGACTTCCATAGATTGGTGGCATTCTTTAAGAGTTCACATAAAAAGTAGGATGGATACACTGTAAGTATAACTTTAGGACAACCACATGAAAACAAATATCAAATCCCACTTTGAGATATAAAATGATGTAACTCATATGTCACTGTCATCTTATCTTGCAGCTTCTGAATCCATGGGTCTTATTATGTTTTTGTCATGACACAGAATAAGCTTCTCTGAATTTTTTTTTCAAAACATCTACTTACAGATGTTTTGTAATTTTGTAATTTCTTTTGTAATTTCTTTTGTAATTTCCTTTGTAATTTAAAATTACAATTAGATCAATTTTAGGTTGATAGTTAGTACCTCCAAAAAAATCATAGTACCTCCAAAAGAATCATGTCATGAACTCTCACTGATTTGCAAACTTAATTGCTCTCTTTTTTTTCCCTCCCCAAAGCCCCAGTGCATGGTTGTATATCCTAGTTGTAAGTCCTTCTAGTTCTTCTATATGAGCTGCTGTCACAGCATGGCAACTGACAGATGGGTGGTGTGGGTCTGCGACCAGGAAGCGGACCTGGGCCACCGAAGTGGTGAGCACTAAACTTCAACCACTATACCATCAGCGCTGGCTCCTTAATTGCTCTTCTTAATAAAACAACCACCAATATTTCCTATGTACAGTTAGCAGCAGTGCTTAGATTGAAAACAAAACAAAGCTTTTTAAAAATCATCATTGTGGTTGTGCCCCAAAAGTCTCAGAAACCTATATACAAATGCTTAAGAGTGACAGAGATCTTGTAGAAGCAATAAGATATGATTATTTAACAACCCAGCCATTCTGTCTCTCAGTTACTGATCAACACTTTTCACGCAGTAAAAGAGCTAGGACACAAATTTTCATTATATGATTTGGCACAGATAATCCAAAATCATAACCAAACATAATTTTTATTTGGTTTTGGAATATTTTGGTACAAAAAGTGAAATATGGCTGTCTAATACTATGTAAATCTGCAAACTTCAAACAAAATAATGCACAGTGAAGAACTGGAAAACTATCAGTCTTTCTCAATGTGTGAAATTATTCCTTAATCTTTATTAATTAAACAAATGAATTTAAAGCATGAGTTTGAAATTGTTGCCCTATCTATGTTTTGTGTTTCATGCCTTCTCTGAATTGGAAGAAATGAGGTATTTTATTTAAATTTCATGCTGAGCTATATGTTGCATAGACGAATTAAACTAAACAAGGTACCAGGTTGTGACAACATTACAACACATACCACAGTATTGGAATTGTTGGTTTACTGACTGTCACCTTTCATGGATATTAAACATCTTGAAGGCTACAACTGTATTTTTTTAACCTATCCTAGTACTGCAACAAAATTTTGACTGATTGTATGAATAAACATTAACAAAAAGTTGAAAATAAAAATTTAATTTAGATAGCTTTAATTGTAAAATCTGTAATGAGATTTGGAGTCACAAAATGTGGGTTCAAATCTTAACGTTATCACAAATTATGTGATTTTAACCTCCACCTCAATGAGGCTGTTTTCTCATCTGAATAAAAGGAGTAACACCTGACCTATGCATTTCAGAGTAGCTGTAAAGATAAAATGAGATAATGTACATCCAAGTCCTTTGTAAATACCAAACAAATGTAATTTTCTGTTATCGTACTGCATGTTCATTTAAGAAATATGCATGACATAAGAAATCTTTTTAAGATGTGATGTGACAACTCACATTAAAAATATGTACTATATATATACCATTTCTCCCAAGTGAAAAACAGCTTGACTCCTTTCCTCAGCCCGCAAATATACTTAAAACTACTCATCCCAAAAATACATATACCTCTTCCTTCAAAATGCAGCCCCTAGTGCTTTATTTTCTATCAAAGAAGAGTGGATTCTTATGCATCCCCTTCCTCAGTGAACTGAAATCTGACTCTGTCACCACTGCCTTAGAATAGCTTCAATATGGTTAATCTATTGATTTCTTCTCAGTCCTCATTTTATCTCTGAAGATTTCTTTTTGAGTACCTTTCACAGAGATGCTGGCTTCTTTCTTCAAAACGTATATATAGTAGTCTCCCCTTATCCATGGGGGAATATGTTCCAAGACCCCCAGTGGATGCCTGAAATCAACGATAGTACCGAACCCTACACCCAAGCCACTACTGTGACAGTCCATCTGATAACCCAGTCGGCTGAGTCACTAACAGGCAGGTAGGATATACAGCGTGGATCTGCTAAGCAAAGGGATGATTCACGTCCAGAGGAAGCAGGATGGTGCGAGATTTCATCACGCTACTCAGAATAGGGTGCAATTTAAAACCAATCATTCATTTCCAGAACTTTCCATTTAATATTTTCAGACCACGGTTGACTGTGGGTAACTGAAAACTTGGATAAGGGGGGGTCTACTGTATTCTATTTTTTTTCTTACTTCTATGATTCATCTTTTTTTACTGGTTCAGCTTCTTGTTCTTCAAATGCAGGTGTAGAGGTTTCATCCTTGGGCCTCCTTTTTGCTCACCCTATATTGCCGCCTAGATTTTAGCCTACTCCAACAGACTCAGGCATCATCTCTGCAAAACCACCTTCTAAATCTGTGTCTTTTTCCCAGCTCCGTCCTAGGTCCCAGGGCTATATTTCTAATTGCTGACCAACTATTTCCATCCGGATGTCCTTCAGTCTCATGTCAAACTCATTACCCTTCTCCCTTGTCCCTTTGTTGCCAATCTTAGTAGTCAGCCAAGTAGAAATGAAGGCAACATCAATGACTTCTTCACTCCTCCTCACCTCTCAATCTCCATTATCTAGTAACAGGAGCTGTGGATGCCATCTCCGAAATGTCTCTCTAATCCATCTACTCTCTTCTCCACTTTAATTTCCACTGCATTCAGGTTTCATTATTTCTTTTTTAAAGTATTTTGACTGACTCTTAACTAGTCTCTCTGCTTTGGTCTTCCACAATTTAAATCCATCCTGTTAAATATGATGCCAAGGAGATAAAAACACTCCCCAACTTTTTATGCCTATTCTTTGCCTGGAAAATAAACTCCTAACTCTTTTAACATGGCATTTGAGACCCTAACTAATCTTTTTCCAACCTGTTTTTCCTGTAGCTCCTGACCACACCCTTCTCCTTCTAGGGCATTTTAAACACTTCCAGTTTCATGCCCTAGTTCCTGGTGTTCCCGCCACCTGTTATGGTTGTTCTTCACTTGTCAAAAGCCTGTACAGCCTTCAGGCCCATATGATAGTTATTTTCTCTGTAATATCTTCTCTATCCTGCCTTCCAGACAGAATTAATCCTTCCTTCTTCTGTACTCTTCTGCTATTAAAATTAAAGTGTTACAAGTGTTTATCTCCTCCACTGCGTTAGACGCACAAGGAAAAAGTTTAATTCGTTTTGATTTCACCTATGCTTCACACAATGGTTGACAAATACAGGCTGCTAAATAAATACTGAACTGAACAGATCTATTCCTGTTTATATAACAAACAGAACAAATTTTAAAAATAATCCTTATCTGTATAACATATAAGCTACATCACACTGATTTTTTTGTCAATTATTGTTAGAATCAAATGAAAATCATTTGGCTTTGGATAATAGTGAAAATACACCCTAAAGATGAATTATCCATGTAATCCTTTTGGTTTTAAGTAAATCAAACAGCTAAATTTCTCTCTTGCAGTCAGTTTGGAAGGAGGCAGAAAACAGTTATGCAAAAATCCCATCAAGTATCTGTAAAATATATAGAAATCATATATGAGACCTTACTAGTGCTATTAGAATATCAAGGTAAGAATCACTAAGTATATTAAAGAGTTAAAGACACTGTGAAGACTAAATATTGATTCAGTCCAAAGCAACCTTAAGGAAAATTAGATTTATATGCTAAAAGGTCAGTGTTAAATAACCGTCATGAAATATTTTTGTATAATTCTTAAAAAAAACTCTAAAAAATCTCTAATAAATACTAATTTCAAGAAATTACACTTAATTTTGCTCTATGACTGTAAATCAGGTGTCAGCAAACTACAGCCTATGGGCCAAACCTGGCCCTTCACTTGTTTTTTGTAAATAAAGTTTTACTGAAACACAGCAATACTCACTTGTTTCCATATTGTTCCTGTCTGCTTTTGCTCTACAATAGCAGAGTTAAATAGTTGAGACAGAGACTGTATGTCCCACAAAACCTACAACATTTACTGTCTGGCCCTCTAAAGAAAATTCGCCAACTCCTGCTGTAGATAATCAGTTGGAAATCTAGATGAAAACGAAATCAGTCTGTGTATATGAGGATTTCTTCTTATTCTAGAATTTAGAATCTTTATGTAGAGTCTCAAAAATCAAAAAAAGATAAAGAGGGGCCGGCCCGGTGGCGCAAGCGGTTAAGTGCGCGCGCTCCGCTGCGGCGGCCCGGGGTTCGCTGGTTCGGATCCCGGGCGCGCACCGACGCACTGCTTGGTAAGCCATGCTGTGGCGGCGTCCCATATAAAGTGGAGGAAGATGGGCATGGATGTTAGCCCAGGGCCGTCTTCCTCAGCAAAAAAGGAGGAGGATTGGCGGATGTTAGCTCAGGGCTGATCTCCTCACCAAAAAAAAAAAAAAAAAAAAAAAAAAAAAAAAAAAAAAAAAAAAGATAAAGATATTATGACAGAAAATGTACAGATATCAAGTACATAGGAGAGATAAATGCCATGCATATATATAGAGAGAGAGAGAGACAGAGAGGCAGGATTTTTTTTTTTCACTGAGGAAGATTTGCCATGAGTTAACACCTGTTGCCAATCTTCCTGTTTTTTTCATATGTGAGCCACCGCCACAGCATGACCACTGACAGACAAGTGGTGTAGGTCTGCGCCCAGGAACCGAACCAGGTCACCAAAGCGGAATGTGCTGAACTTAACCACTGGGCCACTGGGGCTGGCCCCAGGATTTTTTAAAGAATAAATTATTTTATTTTTATACCTTTAATATATATCTGCCTGATTATTCTTTATTAAGTAGGAAAAGGAGTGGCTGTGCTTTATATTAGAGTATGTCACTGAAAATCAACTTTTCTACTACTATTGCTCCACTAAAAGTAGAAATAAGTCTTGCTATAGGAATAAAGAAGTTAAATATAATTAATTATTTTTAAAAATGAGGGGAGGGAAAGGTGGAAAGAGGAAGAAGGAGAGAGGGGAGGGGAGAGATGGGGAGGAGAATAAAGGAGAGAGAGAAACTACTGTACCTCATTCTCTAATTGATATGAAGCCAATCTGTGTACCAAAATTAAGGCCATCTCGGACATGGGAGAAAAACTTGTCAGGATGGCAGGATGTACAAAGGTTGAGATCTTGGTTCAGGTCCTGAATATTCTGTGGAAGAATTCCTCCCCGTTCTAGAAGAATCCTTAGGATAAAGATTTTTCAAAAGATAGCAAGAGTTTATTTTACCAATAGCCAAAGCAATATAAAAAAATTATGGATATTGGTGGTAAAGAATTCTGGGAAAGATCTGCTTAGAACAATGCAAATTATTATTCAATTACAGAACATGGACTAGAGAGGAAATGGTAGATTGCATCACCATTTATCATTTAAGTTCATATATGAACTGTACAACCTCCATATTGTCCTGCAGACAGGATCTGGGTACAGAGTTTAATCAAAATCAAGTACTTATTTAAGAAAAAACTTCTAAAGTTACCAGAGTATTTATAGACAAGATTCATTTGACTCAGACACAGCATACTTTTTAGTCATCTGGCTTTCCCATCTTCTTTCCTCCTATTAACCAGATTTTTCACAGAAAACTTGCCTCTCCATAAATACTTTATGGTATGAAAAATGACTATAAATTAGTGATACTTATTCCACAAGTCACACTTAAGAATCAATTTCAATCCTTTCTACTTACATACTAATGAGGCAGAAACTAGGCAAGGTTTTACTGACAAGAATAGAAACACAATTCAAATCAGACATCAATTTTCCTTTGTAGAAATGACAAGTAAACTTCATAAATTCAAAAATGCAAGGAACCATAAAAAATTGAAAGTGACTATGTATTTATATTATCTAATATTTTTTGCTAAGAAATGTATTCCTCTAGTTAATTAAAGAATAAGAATAATTTTAAAATATCAGCTTCCTGATAGTTTATTATATTTAGGGAATTTGAGGAATGGCTGTGAAGGAAAGTATATGGCCAACTTTTTCTATATGAAGTTTAAGTAGAACTCATAAAACTATATGCCAACTGTTTCTTCCTTCACTTTTAAAACAATAACAGATACCAGACTGGAAAATTTCTGTTATTCAAACTTAAATGAGAATAGATTTTATATTTAAAATGAGTTTTTGTGTAGGTGTGTATGTCAGCTACTTAAATACCTGCCACCTAAATTTTTCTTGGAATTACTAATTGTTCTCTAAAATAACTATCATTTTAGAAGCAATAAGCAATAACCAAACTTACAGTTCCAGAATGAAATCAAACATACCTGGTGGCTTTACAAATGTCAACATAGGGATGTGGCGAATCAAATAGCCGTACACATCCGGGATCAAGATTATGAAATGCTTTTGCTGATTCCCTTGGAAGAGTAAAACAGCAAGGTCCTATTGAAGGTCCCAGTACAACAATAATGTCTTCTAAACTACAGCCGTATTCTGCTATCATAGCATTCACTGTAGCCATGGCAACACCTAACAAAGTACCTCTCCAACCTGGTCAATAGCAAAAAAAAGAGAGAAAGAAAGTTAAAACATAACAAAATTTCACCTTAATTTATATGTAAGTTGAAAATGGGCAGAGTCAGTTTATGCATTTTTCAAAGTCCAGAAATAGTAAATGAATCACAAAATTAATTAAGCTAGATGATCAATTAACTAATAAAAATACTGGTTTTTAACTGAGGTATACTATAGGAAGCACCTGACATGGAAGTGACATTTAATTAGAGGTCCCTTCCACTTTCTTTTAAAAATGTTCTATACCTTTAATTTCCACTGGGATTATACCTTCTTAGTCTTCTCTCTCTCCTTCACTTGTTTTTCACATTTCTAAAAATTGTAGGAAATAAGATATAACGTAAAATTTACCATTTTAACTATTTTTAAGTGTATACTTCAGGAGTGTTAAGTATATTCACATTGTTGTGTAACCAATCTCCAAAACTTTTTCATCTTACAAAACTGAAACTATATCCATTAAACAATAACTTCCCCCAGCCCCTGGCAACTACTATTCTACTTTTTCTATGAATTTGACTCCTCTAGATACCTCATATAAGTGGAATCATACAATATTTGTCTTTTTGTGATTGGCTTATTTCACTTAGCATAATATTGTCAAGGTTCATCCATGTTGTAGCGTGTGTCAGGATTTCCTTCCTTTTTAAGGCTGAATAAATTCCATTGTATGTATATAAGAGGTGGGTTGCTTCCACCTCTTAGCTTTTGAGAATAATTCTGCTATGAGCACAAGTGTGCAAGATACTGCTTTCAATTCTTTTGGATATATACTCAAAAGTGGAATTACTGGATAATATGGTAATTCTTTCTTGAGGAACCACCACATTGTTTTCCATAGCAGATGCCCTATCTTACACTCCCACCAATCGTGCATGAGGGTTCCGATTTCTCCACAACCTCACCAACACTTATTTTCTGTTTTCTTTCTTATTTTTTTAAATATTAGCCATCCTAATGGGTGTGAAGTAATATTTCACTGTGATTTTGCTTGCATTTCCCTAATTATTAGTGATATTGAGCATCTTTTTACATGCTTGTTGGCCATTTGCATATTGTCTTCGGAGAAATATCTACTGAAGTCTTTTGCCTATTTTTTTTAATTGAGTTGTTTTTTGTTGTTGCTGTTGAGTTATAGTTCTTCATATATTCTGGATATTAACCCCTTCTCAGATATATGAATTGCAAACATTTTCTCCCATTCTGTGGGTTGCCATTTCACTTTGTTGATTGTGTCCTTTGATGCACAGAAGTTTTTCATTTTGATGAAATCCAATTTATCTATTTTTACTGTTGTTGCTTGTGCTTTTGGTGTCATATCTAAGAAAATATTGCCTAATCCAAGATCACAATGTTTTCTTCTACGAGTTTTATGGTTTTAGCTCTTACATTTAGGTCTTTGATCCATTTTGAGTTAATTTTCATGTATGATGTAAGATAAGGGTGCAACATCATTCTTTTACATGTTAAATATCAGTTTTGCCAGCACCATTTGTTAAAGAGACTGTCCTTTCCCCATAGTATAGTCTAGGTACCCTGTTGAAAATCATTTGACCATATATGCAAGGGTTTACTTTCTATTCTATTCCATTGGTCTATACATCTGTCTTTATGCCAGTACCGTACTGTTTTGATTACTGTAGCTTTAAAATAAGTTTTGAAATCAGGAAGTGTGAGACATCTAACTTGGTTCTTTTGCAAGATTGTTGCATTTTGACAGCTGTAATCTTTGATATTTTAAAACTTAATGTTTCAAAACCTAAGAAGTAACAAATAATATTCCCACCTTATATCCACGAACCAAGAGTCAAATTTTAAATAACTTTTCACAATGTCAAATAGTAAACCTGACTTCTAGTCATCCAATTCCATTACTTTAGCTAGGTCAAAAGCAAAATACACTACTTTCTTATTTATCTATAGTATAAAAAGGCAAAGTAGTCATCGATTTACAAACAGAAGGAAATCCAAAAGATGATCCCTCATTTCACATAGAATCATAACCCCTGGATAATCTAAATAGTATTTTAAAATGCTTCCTGGAAAACAAATTCCATAACTTTAACACAACATAGTATCTAAAAATTCTTTGTTCTTATTTTTAGAGAATAGTTAAAGAAACTAGACTACAGCACATTAAACTAAATGCAGTTTTCCAAACATATCTTGCTTTTTCTTACCTCCATACCTTTACACATGCTGCTGCATCTTCCTGAACACCTTTCTGCAACATGCCTAACTTTCCTATTCCCTATTGTCTAGACTTTAAGGATTCTCAATCAGAGGCAGTACCACAAACTGGGGAGTGTTTTAAAAAGCATGAAAGCTTTTTTTTTTTTTGGTTATTACAACAACTGTGGGTGCTACTGGCATTAAGAATTTCAAAAGCCATGCAAACTTAGTCTGCAATGTAAGATTATCTTGCCCAAAATGTTAATAGCACCCTGCTGAGAAACACTGGCACTTAGCCAAATCATACAAATTCCTCAGGAATCAGCCTAGGTACTGCTTCCTTTGGGAATTCTACTCTGATTCATATAAGTTCACTTAGGTACTCCTTTTATCTGCTCCTATAATAAAAGTATACTAGCTCTACCCCTATCTTTAAACTTACCACCATATGAGGTAATTAACTGTTTGTCTGTAATGCCCACCAGAAAGAAATTATAACTTTTCCTGTACTACAAAATTGGTAAAATCCTAAATGATCAAGTACTCTTACCAGAGTGAGCAACCCCACATGCTTTTTTGACAGGATCTGCAAAAACTATTGGTATACAGTCAGCACCAAGAGCCGCTATTGTGACTCCTCTCTGATTTGTGGTGATTCCATCATAAGATTCAGGCTCCTTCCTTCCCATAATCCACACGTCATTGGCATGATCAGTCTAATACCAAAAATGTGCAATAAAAATGTTTTGAAAGTAGAATTTCTCATACCATAAGATTTTCCGAAAGTACGCATTTTGTACAAAATTAGATAACCAGTTTAAGATTACTAGCATTCACTAAATATATCACTTCTATATATGGTAAAATAAATTTACTTATTTAACTTCTGGTATTGTAATATTTGCATACTTTATTTAAAGGAAAGCAGACTTTAACATTTCAAATTCAATACAGTCCATTCATCACGAACACCTCCCACTAGAGATGGGCAAATCTCTAACTGCAGCACTTTCCACACAGTACTACTTTATTGAAAAAAGTTAAATGAATCACAAAATCAATGATATTTTTACTTTTCCTAGACTCACGTAAAGCTAGGATTCTGTAAGAAACAAAGCATTACCTCATCAATTGTGACCCTAGTCCCTCCTTTATTGATTTAGAAAATAATGGCCTTTCTCTCCCACCATTCAGGAACCTTCCTTCTAAATCAAAAAAAGGCAGTGATACTATACTCTGAGAATTAACCACACTCTTAGATGTGACAAGCTCTAGGTGAAATATATATATCATAGAACTGATCTTTACACTATGGTGTATATATCTAAGAAAAATGACAAGCATTATCCTAAAATTTTAGATAAAACACCAGATGCACAAGTTAAATAGCTTGATTAAAGTCCATGTAGTCATTAGCAAAATCAAGAATATCCTTGAGATCTTCCAAAATATGAAACAAAATTTTACCTTTATTCGGTAAAATTTCTCTGCATTAAATCCTGCCACATTCCCCAACCTCCGCAGATTTTCTCGAACAACAGCCTTGGGATCTCTCCGTTTGGAACTACTGAAGAGATTGAATGAGCTAAGAGTTGGTATGTAAGATATCCCACCTGTTCTTGTAGTAAATCCATGTATGAAAATCTCTGTTAAAGATAAGCAGCGAAAATTACAAATATACTATACATAAGACTATAAAGACCCACAAACCCAGTCTCTCAGTAAGACGTTCCCTGAGCACATCAACCTGCATTTGTTTATCTGGCATCTAATTTCTACAGCACTCTGTACCTCTATGTGTTATTACATACTGTTTTGTGTTTGTTTACCTTTCCTACGAGATTATTGCTCTCAAAGGGTACCTTCGGTCCATTTGTCTGTGTTATACCAAATAACATATAGCTCACAGTAAATATCCTTTAACCAAGAAGTAAGATTGACTGTTTTAAATTTCACTCTTTCATGAAGGTGCCAAGGAGTTAAGTTTTCAGAATTTCTAAATAGAAGATTCTTAGAGTCATGAATCTCATTTTAAAGGAGGGCTGGGGGATTTCTCTTAAAGCTGAATATGCATAAAGCAACTTATTTATGTAGGGTGGCTTTGAAGGGGCTATCCTTTGACATCCCTGACACCACAAGGCCCTCCATGACACGCCCTTGTTGCAACTGATGCTAATGAGCACATAAGGCCACAACAGTCTACAAAAGAAAGAAAGAAAAAAAGAAATGAACAACCTCTAAGGAAAGACTGGTTTTTCACATACACAGTAAAAACAACAGATGGTGTTTAACATACCTGAGATCAAAGGAGATGTGATAATGGTTAATTCTCCTTTCAGTGCTGGCAGACTTCTCAAATATGTTTCTATTTCATTCTGGATTGCTTCTAGTTCTTGAGCTGTGATCATGTTTATTTCAGTGGACTGTTTCAAAAGATCTCCCCTCAAAGTCACCTGTAAATCTTCAAACTCAAAATTGTAAACATCAGTGAAGAGCTGATCAATAAAGGCCTTCATTAATGTCTTCCGATATACGGGTACAATTACCTTAATGCTGCTCAGATTTTTTTCATCAATTTTTTGTTTAATGGTATACAAACAGGCAGCCATGCTGGGATTGCTAACAGTCTCAAATTCTCTCAAGAGAGTTGATAATCCACTGCTTGTTTTTAATTCACAATTATCATCGTCACCATCCTTTTCACAGCTGATGTTACTGCAACATATTATGCAAAGGAACTTGGCCTTGGCAGCATGGTAGTATCGAACAGCATTCAATGTCTTCAGTAGTGCCTGATGATAGTTTTTCTGAGAGTTCAATTTCAAACCAAAGAGATCAATCAACACGGCTTCTGCCATCCTTCAATAACTGTACAAAGTTCTTCAAAGAAGACTTCTGTGCAAAAAAAAAAAAAAAAATCACCTGTAAAGAAAAACTGGTGTAAGAATGCAAAATTATATCAATCTTCTTGTAGTTACAACACAAATTTGTGGCTAGGGAAAAAAAAAAAAGAATTGCTTTGGGGGCCAGCCCCATGGCTTAGTGGTTAAGTATGCGCGCTCCACTCCTGGTGGCCTGGGGTTCGGATCCCGGGAGCGCACTGAGGCACCGCCTCTCCCGCCATGCTGAGGCCGCGTCCCACATACAGCAACTAGAAGGATGTGCAACTATGACATACAACTATCTACTGGGGCTTTGGGGAGAAAAAAGGAGGAGGATTGGCATGGATGTTAGCTCAGGGCTGATCTTCCTCACAACAACAACAAAAGAATTGCTTTGATCTAAAAAAGTAACCACAATAGTAAATCTAGGCCCCTCCCAGAAAAGCTAGTCCACTATTTGTCATGAGAGAACCATGACAATTAAAGCAAAGCAATTTTTAATTCATTTTCTGAAAGTATTTGTACATCTTTCCAGCAAAACCACAGTTCCTGTTTTTGTTTTGTTTTTCATATAGCAAAGTTTAAATAGGGAATTACTTGTTGACTTAGACAAAGTCCCGTTTTTTAATTACAGGGTGTCAACTTATGTAATAATATCATTAACCCTGACAGGACTGGCATGTTAGGTCACATCCCTTCATGTGAAATGCTAGGGCCTTAAATCCAATAGGTTAAACGGAGCTGCACCAAAAAATCACATTTTTAAGGAGATAAAAGCTGAGATGACCGATACATTCCCCGCTAGGATTTACACGGTACTCCAGGTATGGCAATTATCGCAAAAACGGCTGTGACTTGGCTCAGACGTGCTCCCTACCTGCTTTCGTACTCATTCCCCACCCCAGCCCCCCAACCCCACACCCCACGCACATTTTTCACCTCCAGCCCCTGCCCTCGCATCCCAGGTCTCTCACTGCTGACCCCCTTTGGTGACCCTTTTGCCTTTGAGGGTGTTCTCCCGCCGCCTTGCCTAACCTGCACTCCCTACCGTACAGGGCTCCCGCTGAAGTTCCTTTCGCCAGTTCTGAAAAACACTCAAAGAAGCGGGGCGGTGACCGCCACCCTTTCTTCTGCTCTGTGAAATTCCACAAAACGTCACCGCCGGGTCCCGTGCTCGGTCCGGTGACCTCCGCCTCCCCCGGCCCCTCCACCGACGCGTCGCCCCTTTGCGACAGTCTGACCGACAGACACGCACCACAGCAGTTTCCCCGTCCTCCCTGTCGCCGTTCACTTTCGGTGGCACACTCCGTCTGCGGCCGCCTCCGAGCCCGAGCGAAACCGGGCAGCCGCGAGCGTGTCACCTGGAGTCCAAAGCCCCGTCCCCGCGGCTCTGTGGGCCGCGGCGAGGCCCGCCCCACCTCACCCACCTGTCCCGGGACGCACGGACCCCGCCCCGGCATCGGCCCGCCGGCTCGGGCCCCGCAGGCTGCGGAGGGCGGGGGCCCGGCCGGGGAACTCCGGAGAGCAGGGGCGCGTGCGGAGGGACGGGCGGGGCGGCGGAGCATGCACCGGGCGGATGCGCCCGCCCCAGCGCGGGGAATCCCGCCGGCGCCCGCGGGCACGCAGCAGTTCCGGGTCAGGCGGCCGCCGAGCACGCACCCCGGGGCCCCGCGGAGGGAAGAGGAACAAGAGGAACAGGAACCAGAGCCGCGGAAGGGTCCTCTGGCCCGAGCCAGGCGGGTCAGCGAGTGGGAGGCCGGGGCCCGGGGCGGCGGGGACGGCGGGCCTCATGAGGGGGCGCCGGGCGGGGCGCGACCTCGGGGAGAAATCGCACTCCCTTCTGCGAATGGACGCCCTTTGCCCAAGTGCACTCTTCGGTCGCTCGGGACGATTCGCTGACCCAGCGATGTAGTCAGGACACGTGGTTTAGTCACCAGAGCCCAGGCCTGAGGACCTCATTACCTTAGCACTTGGCAGTTTGTCCCATCCAAGGTTCAAGTACTGGGCCTCCTTGGGGCGGGGGTGTTACTGTGTTTGTTCCCAGAAACAAGTGGGTTGAACCTCCCTTTGCCTTTTGCTGATTCCACCTTACTTGCTGACTGGACCAACACTCTTTACAGCTCCTTAACTTGCATTGACAGACAGACGTCTGTACGCCCTTTTAAAAATGTGTGCCACAGGTAGAAAATTAGAAGGCACTAACCCTTAGCATTGTGATGAAGGTGCCAATTAGCATCCTTTATCTGCCCTCAAAGAGTATAACATTCATTTATTTAAAAATATTGAACAACTACTGTATGGAAGGCAGATGCTATAGTAAAGGGAAAGTGTATTCAACCTTGGAAGAGTAGGAGAAAGGGTGCTTCCTGTGGAACTGGTTATGATGGAAGGAGAGGTCCCTTAATGATTGTTGCTCCGATAAGTTCTGAAGAACCTTTACCTGAAAGAGAGAATCTGGGATACCTGGGAGTTCAGAAGAGCACTTGGAGGTGGGCATGTGCTGCTATTCTGATTGATTAGATAATGGGATCACCAACCCAGAATAAGAACCCATTGTTCGGTGTCCCTGGCAGATGTTTCCGTCAAAATTTGTATTTTTATTATTTTTGCTGGACATTTGTTAAGGGCCCTGCATGGTAGATGGTACACCTGATCAGAAGGTACACTCTCTGCCCTGAGCTTAGTTTATGTTAAATATTACCTTAAGCAAAATAGAGGTCTTTTAGTTATAAAGCTGGTTTAAAACATTTATCCCTGTTTTTATAGACAATGGTGGGAATTCATTTTCTTTCATGCAATAGTAGTGGCAGCAAAAAATTAAAAAAGAAATATTTCAACATAGGGAAGCTGTCAGGGAAGAGAGAATTTTTCATTGTATTTACATACCACTTCCTTTTACCATCTGGCCCTAGACTATCTGGCCTCATCTAATACTCTCTTACCTCTCCCCATTCATCCCAGTCCAGTGGTTCTCAGTCCTGGCTGCACATCAGAACTACAAGTAGAACTAAAAAAAAAAAAAAAAAAGATCCAAGCACTATTCCAGATATCCACTGCAGATCCACTCCAGATATGCATTTGAGTCAGAATCTCTGGGAGTCAAGTCTGGGCATGTTTGGCTTTGCTGTTTTGTTTTGTTTTAATCTCTACAGATGATTCAGATGCATAATTAGGTTTGAGAAAACAACTGCTCTCTTCTCAAGCCACTCAAACTAAAGGCTATTCCTTGGATGGGCCACATGGTTTCATCCTTTATGTAAGTTAGTCTTTCTACTTAGAAGACACTTCTCTGTATATGCTTATTTAAATGCTACTTGTTCAAGATCTTTCAAGCTCAAACATAACCTTCCTTGAATTCCCATCCCCTGACCAAGCAGAATTAATTGCTTCTTTAGCATTTTGTTCATACAAAAGAAGGCCTCTCATAGATGCGGTCTGGACCCATAGCCAAGCAATAAATTGAAAAAGTCGATTAAACATTGAACTGTACACTTTATAAGGATGAACTCGATGGTATATAAATTATCTCTAAGTAAAGCTGTTTTAAAAAGAAATCAGTTTAGGGCCGGCCCTCTGGCTTAGCAGTTAAGTGCACGCACTCCGCTGCTGGCGGATCCCAGGCACGCACCGACGCACCGCTTGTCCGGCCATGCTGAGGCCACATCCCACATAGAGCAACTAGAAGGATGTGCAACTATGACATACAACTATCTACTGGGGCTTTGGGGAGAAAAAAAAAAAGGAGCAGGATTGGCAGTAGACGTTAGCTCAGAGCCGGTCTTCCTCGGCAAAAAGAGGAGGATTAGCATGGATGTTAGCTCAGGGCTGATCTTCCCCTCCCCCCCCAAAAAAAGAAGTCAGTTAAACCAGAGAGTCATGAAAAAGTATAGCATAAATACTTTAAACATTTTGTTTTAACCTAAAACAACTCTATGCTCATTTGCCAATCTATTGAGAAAGTCCAAGGCCTTTTCCTGGCACGTGGTCTGCTGACTAGAGTTCTGCATTGTATCTCTTGCATAAATTATACCTCTAAACCATCAGCTCAGATTTCCCACTATTTCTTTCCTTTAAGAGGAAAATAAAGGCACTTGTGAAGCTGAGTGCAGATTTCTTCTTTATAATCTTTTATAGTTATCTCACACATTCAAACAACTCACCTTTATTGAGTCTTTCCAAAATATTAAGCAGATTTTAAAGAAACAACAAAATTTATTTCCACACTATTTCATTGGTTTACATAATATTTAATTAAATTATGAAAGCACAATAACAAGTACAACTGGCATAAACAGGTTTGAGAACAAACACAAGTAACTCATTGTCAGATTGTACAATTCAACTGATAGGAGAAGTGGGCAGACTCATGAGAGAGTAGCTTCCTAACCATGAGCATTCAGCATGAGCATTCAGCATGATAGGGGAATGAGCAGCTTACGATTTACAAAGGAAACAGAATGAGTTAGTTTAGAGGTTAAGTGTAGATATACTAAGAGAACGTCTACTGTACCTCTACATTTTAGTTATTTGATTGTGTG
This sequence comes from Diceros bicornis minor, assembly GCF_020826845.1. Classification (NCBI taxonomy): domain Eukaryota; kingdom Metazoa; phylum Chordata; class Mammalia; order Perissodactyla; family Rhinocerotidae; genus Diceros; species Diceros bicornis. The sequence goes on from NC_080748.1 coordinate 32,708,938, forward strand.
TCTATCTCCCTCACAGAGACTGAGAGCATTTTGAGGGGAAAGATATTGCCTGGCTTTTAAGGGGAACCATTGGGGAAATGCCCATTTTTACATCTCCATGTAAATCTTTCTTCTTCTCATGAGAACTAGTGGAATTTTTAAAAACTGTGAACAGTTTTTAAGCCATTTACGCTAAGGTTTATTGGTCCTTCCAGAAAAAGGCATATAACATGCAAATTCCCTTGATAAAAGTTTGTGTTAGTTTCCTAAGGCTGCCATAACAAATTACCACAAACGATGGCTTAAAACAACAAGAATGTATTCTCTCATAGTTATGGAAGCAGAAGTCTCAAATCAAGGTGTTGTCAGGACCATGCTCCCTTCAAAGTGTCTCATTTTCCTTGCCTCTCCCAGCTTCTGGTGGCCCCATGTGTTCCTTCACTTGAGGCTGCATGCCTTGGGGCTCCATGCCTCCATCCTCCTATGGTCTCTTAATGTATGTCTGAATCTCAAGTCTCCCTCTACCTTTCTGATATAAAGACACCTGTGTGGAAAAAAGGAAAGGCCAACTATATGAGAACAAGCAAAGGCGATTTATTCAGAGCTTGCTATAGCAAGGGAGTCAGCCACCATCACTTGTGTTTTGACAGAGACTCGAAGGCAGGCAGAGGAGTGGGAAAGCTTTATAGTGGAAAAAAGGGAAATCTTCAGGTGTGCCCTGAGTAGAGGCTGTTGGCATAGGGAAGCTGTAGGTGGGCTAACTACAAGCAGGGCATCCTATGTGATTGGTTAAGGATGCATGTTTGGCTTTCTCTGGTTGGTCCCAAGTTGGAAGTGGGGACAAAAATTAGGGATGCTTTCAGTTATTAATCAAGCACTGGCCATTTGGGGCCAACTGTTACAGGAGTTATTTTTTGGCTTCCTGAATTGTTATTAGAGATAGTCGTCTGATGTCCTACAAGTCTTACTTACAGATAGCAGGATCGCTTCCTGGGTTGGCTACTGTAGATAACGGGTTGATTTCCTGGGTTGGTTGCTGCAGGTTGTGGGTCCGAGTTCTATATTTATATATGGTCTGGGCACTGTTTTTTGCATATTCAGTCTCTCACCTGACATTGGATTTAGGGCCCACCCTCAATCCAGGATGATCTCATCTGGAGATTCTTAATTATATCAGCAAAGACCATTTTTCCAAATAAGATCACATTCATAGGTTCTGGGGATTAGTACATGGACGTATTTTTGCGGGGACTACCATTCAACCCACAACAAGCTCCTCTTGGTTTAGAAATCATATTTACTTGTATATAGAGTAAAAAAAGACCTTGCCTTTTGCTGTCCTGAATGAGACAAGTGGGCAGATTATGAATGGATTTCACCAAAGGCCTATCATTTAAGGCCTATCCCTTAAAGCTTGGATTCGAGCTGCAAACCAATCTTTGTATGTCTGCACCCCAAAATGAGATATTTTGGTAGTCCAGTACTATTGTTACATTCAGAGAAATCCCACCTTTGGTAGAAAGCTAGAAGCAATGTGGGTAGTATATGAATGTTGCCTATATTGTCTTTGATAGGAAGTTAAGGAACAGTACAAATCCTCTGGTTTCTTTCTGTTTTCAGCATCCTGAAACTTTAATATCGCTGCTTAGTCAGAGAAGACAGTAATCCTTAGTCTTAGCAGATCCTAAGACACTGATATATAATAGGTATGCAATAAATTTTGTGTGTGAACTTTTTTTTATTGTGAAATTTTGATTGTACATTATTGTTTGTCAGTCACCATATAAATGCATCCCTTCATTCCTTGTGCCCACCCCCCACCCCCCCCTTGCCCCTGGTAACCACCAAAAAGTTCTTTCTGTCTGTGTTGGTTTATCTTCCACTTATGAGTGAAGTCACGCAGTGTTTGTCTTTCTCTTTCTGGCTTATTTCGCTTAACATAATACCCTCCAGGTCCATCCATGTTGTTGCAATAAATTTTTAATGATTCAACTAATTAATTCCTTTCAGACGACTCTGATCATGTTATAACTTCTATTGAAAACATGTGGTTGAAAAGATGTACAGTCTTTTTTCATCTGAAGTATGTATTATTGATTCTTTCTCATTTGTGCAGTATGTCACATTTTTCCCATTGTTATCTTTATTTTATTTGTTGGAATTGAACCACCCAGATCTGATTCCATCATGTTTATGACAGATATAAACCATAATTTAAAATTTGCTTGATTCCAGGAAACTCTTTTATCTCATCTTTCTCCAGGTTAATTTTTTAGCTTCCTCAGTGAAACATCAGCTTTCAACTCCCCCTCCCACGTAGAAAACAAAAACAAAAATTTCACCTTTATATGAAAAGTATCTACATAATTTTTCTTTCCCTGTTTTCTGATAAAATATCTGTTTTAAAGAGGGTAAGATGAAATTATAACCTTAACTACTTTAACTACCTGGCAGATCCACACAGCAGCTTTTTCCATTCAGAATGAAAAACGGTGCTTATGTGACATGGGTGCACATATATGATTGCTGCCTCTTAATTCTTCTAAGTCGAAAGCTCTCAAAAGCCTCAGTGGAATTCGACAGCCTTGCTTTATTTTGCTCATTAGCTGTGAGGGAGATACCAGATGATCAGTTTCCAAAAGCTTGAACCATGTCCCCTTTAAAATCTCCTCCCAAGGGTGGAATACAGAGGCTTGCCTCTTGAATTCAAATGAGATAATGCACAAATCAGGCTTATCACAGTGCTTTAGTAATATTAAGTGCCTAATGTTAATTTGGATTCACTTGCTTCAAATTCCATCCTTCCTACTTGTTGGATATGTGAACTTTGGTGAATTTTCTAATTTCTTTGTCTTACTTATTTACCAAATATAGGTAAAAATAATATCTAGCTTGTAGGATTGCTCTGAGATAATAAAGATAAACCATGTAAAAGTGCTTAGAACAGTGCTAGTCACTTGTAAATATTCAACAAATGTTGACTATAGTTAATATAGAAGAATGATATTTTATTATAGTATTTCCATTGCATCGTTTTCTATAAAGTTGCTTTTTTTCAGTTGAAAGTATTTTTTCTAAATGATTGTGTTTTATATATAAGTTTGGACATTTACTATCAAATACTGTAGGTGTTGTAAGGTTTTTTTTTTGGAATCGGAGTCACTTAATTCATCTTTATATTCCCCACCATGCCTTGCATATACAGATGGTCCCCGAGTTAACCATGGTTTAACTTAGCATTTTTTTACTTTACAATGGTGTGAAAGCAATACACATTCAGTAGAAACCATACTTCAGATTTTGAACTTTGATCTTTTCTGGGCTAGCAATATGCTGTACTATACTCTCTCGTGATGCCCGGCAGAGGCAGCGAACCGCAGCTGCCAGTCAACCCTGCAATCACGAGGGTAAACAACCAATACACTTACAACCATTCTGTACCCATACAAACATTCTGGTTTTCACTTTCAGTACAGTATTCAGTAAATTACATGAGATATTCAACACTTTAGTATAAAATAGGCTTTGTGTTAGATGATTTTGCCCAATTGCAGGCTAATGTAAGCATTCTGATCATGTTTAAGTTAGGTTAGGCTAAGCTATGATGTTCAGTAGCTTAGTGTATTAAATGCATTTTCAACTTGCATTTTTAATTTACAATGGGTTTATCAGACATAACCCCATCATAAGTTGAGAAAGGTCTGAAATATGTGCCCACATATGTGGTTTGAATGAAAGTAATTGATATTGTCTAGTCTCTAAACTCTTCATTGATTTGTGCAATTGTAATGAGTTATCAGTAGATGGCAGTAGTTTGTTTTCATTTTTATTTTTTGTCCATTCTACAACAGAGATCCAGAAGAAACTAAAACTCTCCCAATTTTAAAGCGGATATCCTTTCATGAATAATTGGTTTAAATAAATATCACCTAAGAGTTCTTCAATTTATGTTGCTTCAGAAATAGACATCAAGAAGTACCAGTTACTTTATTTTTTATTATATGAATTTAACTTTCTTCATTGTTTAGCTTTCTTCAGCAAATTCTGTAGGGAATACAAAAATAAGTAAGACACTGTATTTGCCTTCCTGGAGCTTATAGTCTAATGGGGAAATATTATATAAAAGAATAGAAATAATAAGAATAAAAATTTGTTGAGTGGCAGAAATTTGCTAAATGCTTTAAATGCATTATTTCATTTAGTCTTCACAAAAATCCTAATGAGGCAGGTACTACTCTTGTTCTCATTTTACAGATAAAGAATGTGAGGACTGAGTTTGAAAGAATTTACCTAATAAACTAGTAAGTGATACAAACTGAATTCAAAATTAGCTCTGTCTTACTCTAGGACCTATAATGATATCCATCAGAGATATAGAAACAATTGTCCTAAAGAGAGAGAGAGATCATATCTACCCAGAAAGATCAAGAAAGACTTCATAAAGAAGATGCCATCTAAGATGGAGTTGAAAGATTGGCTATGATGTTTACATGAATGGAACAGTATTTTAGGAGCACCATTCTGTCAGCAGAACAGGGTGAATTGGAGTGGAGACAGACTACAATTAGGCACCTGTTATGTGCCAGGCACTGTTTTAGGTCTCTGCCCTCATGTGCTTACATTAGTAAAAGGAGATAGAAAAGAAACAAATGTATATAAGGTGTCAGTGGTGACAAATGCTATTAAGAAAAATGAAGCAAGGAAAGGAAATGGAGGATGAAGGAGGAGAGGTCACATTTTAGAGAGAGTTGTCAGGGAAGGCTTCTTTACTAATGTAGTATTTGGAAGTGGTAAGGAGTGAGTGGATTCCAATATAATTTAAAGGTGGAACAGATAAGTTTCACTAAAAGAATTGCATGAGCATGTAAGAGAAAGAAAAGTCAAAATTATGAATGGCTTGCCCTTTGGGTAAAACAATTGAGGCAGCAGTCCTGGGCTACATACTTGGAGAGTGTCTTAAAGGATTTTCCAAAGGGCCTGTGAAACATCAATAATGAGCTCTCATTTATGATTATCTTGGGTAAGTCTGGTTGAATTGCCCTAGGCTCTACACCTTTCTAGAGACTTCCCTGCTAATGTCTCCAGGGTTTTGGACTGAACAAGAAAAACTTGTAATTTACTGAGATGGAGAAGATAATCCAGGAGCAGATTTAGTGTTGGTGATAGAGTGGATAGAAAAATCAAGAGTTCAGTTTGGAACATATTAAGTTGAAATGCCTATAAAAATCCAAGTGAAGATATCAGGTAGGCAATTTGGATTCTGGAGCTCCAGATGGATGTTCAAGTTAGAGATATAGGATAAAGCCTATAGGTGGATTTGAAAGCCATACAACTGGATGACATCACCTGAATAAGTATAGAGAAAAGAAGAGGCCTGAGGACTGAGCACTAGAACACTCTCACATAAATGGGAAAGATGAGAAGGAACTAGCAAAGGAAACCAAGAAGTAAGTGTTTCAAGAATGAGGGCATGATCAAATGTGTTGAATGATGTGGATAGGTCAAGGAACATGAGGACTGAACTTGCCCATTGAGTGTGGCAATGTGGAGGTCATAGATACTTTGATAAGAACTTTAAAGGTAGAGTGGGAACGATTAATTCTAATGTGTTCAAGAAGAATGAGAGAAGAGGAAATAGCAAGGATATTAGCTATAAAGGAGAGCAAAGAAATGAGTCAATAGCTGCAGGGGATTATTGTGTCAAGCAAGGGTGGTTATTGTTGTTGTTGATTTTATGATGGGCTGTTGGGGGATAATGTTTGACCAAGTAAAGAAGGAAATTCTGTTGATGGAACATTTAAAGGAGTAATGTCTTTGAGTAGGGGAGAAAGGAGTACAAAAATAGAGGATTGGCTTTAGATAGAAGCAAGGACATTTTATTCATTGCAAGGAAAAGATAGACTAGTATATAGGTATAGGTGCAGGAAGACTGGTAGATGGGGTGATTTACCATCCTTTCTGATTTTTTTCTCCTATCTCAGTTAAATAAGAAGCTCGGTTATCAAATGAAAGAGGAGGGAGAAAGAGATGTGGGAGGTTTGAAGACAAGGAGGAGTGAAATACTCATCTATGAAACTTGGTGAATCCTAAGGGCGTCGCATCAAGGGCCTTCTTGATATAAATAGTCTTGAATTTAAAGTGAGACCACAGCACAGGTGTGCATTTTTCTTTAGGAATATTCAGCTACTAGAGTGTAAACAAAGCAACTGGTTGGGATTTTTCCAGAGAAGTAAGACAGGGAGAGATGAAAGTAAGGATGAATGCAGAGGAATCTAAGCCGGGAAAGGAGTGAAGTGAATACATGAGGGGCTGGGGGATCATGAAAACCTAGAAGACTCAATGTGGTCAAACAGCTCTTATAGTCAAAATACTAGGAGGAATGAGCTGAAAATGAAAAACAAGAGTTTGAATCTGAGATTATGGATGAGGTGTAGTTATGATCTGTGGGTGGCTGGGGAGGAAGGATGAGAGAAGACCTCAAAGAACTGAGAGGTCAGGGTATTAGGAGTACCATCTGTGTGGATGCTGAAATCCCAAAGAAATATAGGAAAAGTAGTAATAGAGACAGTGAGTCAGATGCTATAATCTAGGAGTGAGGAGTGGAGATCTGGAAGTCAATTAATAACAACAAAGAAGGGCAAAGCTTATATAGTCTGATAGCATGAACTTCCAAGAAACTAAGTGGTTTTACAGAGAAGAGAGGATAATAGTTTGGCACTAGTAATGGAAAACAGGAAAAGTGGCTCACCTCCAGACTTAGTAGCTTGAGAATGAGGAAGCGGTATCTTTGGAGGATTTCAATTAGAACAAAAAGGTAAAGGGAAAGTTCACTGAAGAGGTTGAAAATAGAGAGGAGTTTGCTGAAGATGGATCAAGACTTCCAGGGGTCACAATGGAAGGATATAAAAGAACTGGGGAGTTGGTAACATATTAAATTAGGGGACTTACCGAGCCTGATAAGGATGGGTCTTCATGATGAGGAATGACCTGGGAGTCTTAGGCTTCTCCTGGAGGCTGAAGTTAACAGAGATGTAGGGTATAATGGGAATAGTGCCTACGGTGTCTTAGGCAGATTGTGGAGATGACACTATGATTTGGGGGAAAGAGAAACAGGAGGACTCACCGGAAAGGTAACTTACCTGGAAGGAACTTCCCAGGAGCATGAAGAACTCACTGAGTCTCCTCTTCAATAGTGCCAACTGGAGGTCTATAGGAACTGCAGCAGTTCCATCAGAGGACTTTACTGAAACAGTTCCCCTATGAAGAAATGTGGGTAGTCGTGGGAATGGAAAGGAGAGGGTTGATTAAAGTGGTGTTTTAGCAATACAGGAATACAAAAGTAGCTGGAATTCTGGAGTGGTATGTAAAGACATGGCTCTCCCCTTTAAAAAATTATAATCTTGGTAGTCTAGCATACTGGTTAAGAACATGAACCTTGAAGCCAAACGACGTGAATTCAAATCAAATCTTTGACACTAATAGCTATCTGACTTTGGGTAAATTTTTTTATCTCTGCTCACTCCATTTCTCTGTAAAATGAAAATTATAATAATATCTACTCCATAGGATTAAATGAGTTAATATTTATAAAGTTCTTACACATGGCACAGAATAATCACTATATAATGTTTGTTTTTGTTATTTTTTATCTAAAGCACTTAGAACAGTGTCTGGCACAAAGTAAGCACTGTATGTTGACCATTGTAATCAATTGAGAGAACTAACTGGAAGTATAAATGTAGAGGGCATGCATTTTCAAAATAGGTAGGTAGAATTAAGGATGAAGTCTGTGACCATGGAACCCATACAAAAGAGCTAGAGAGAAAATCAGATTTGAATTTATTAGCATTAATCTGGGGCAGTCTGCATATTAAGCAGAAAGGACATAGATTAATGGCATGAACAGTGTGAATAGGCTCAGTATCCGGGAAGACATCATAAAAGAGGCAAGTTTGAAGTGAGATTGAAGGAAAGAAGTGATGTGAAGAAACAGGAAAGAATCGTCAATTCTCAGGGGTGATTATGAGGCCCTGCTGAGTTAAGCTCTCCTGATTTCTTTAGCTTGATAACATTTCTGGACAGATTTGAGTCTTCTGACTTAGGAAGCAATTCAACTTTGTTGTTCTTTCCTTTTTGCTTATATATCAAAGTTTCGATCCTTTAAAATATTGTTTTTGGAAAACACATGTAACTAGTATACAACACTTTGAATTTAACCAACCTTTAGGAAAGATATTTAGTGATTTTTCAGATTTCCTTGTGGAAGCTTCTTTACACGTGCCTTGCTGTTATGATAATATTTCACTTCTTTTGGCTTGCAAAGTTTATCATGACTTTAGTATGCTTGGAAAGATTCACAGGTTCTATAAAAATCAACTAAGATTTTTTTTAAAAAGGATGTCATCTAAATAGAAAAAATCCGTATGTTCGAATGTTAAATAGGAGATGACAATTTCCGAAGTATTTAACAACAGTAAATTTTTTATTAATCACGCAAAATTGTAGGATTTCCTTTATGTAGGAATGGACAGGCAAATTCAGATACCCTTTTCCCTAAAGCTGTTAATGCCTTAAACTCTGCCGACTCAGCATTCATTTGCTGTGTTGGTAGAGGAAGGAACTCTTTCTCTCCTTCTTTCAAGGAAGAAAAATATCTACCCCTTCATCTTGTCAGTTACTCCTAGATATAGAAAAGATTGAGGGTTGGCCTGGTGGCGCAGCCGTTAAGTGCGAGCGCTCCGCTGCAGCGGTCCAGGGTTTGCCGGTTTGGATCCTGGGCGCGCATGGACGCACTGCTTGGCAAGCCATGCTGTGGCAGCATCCCATATAAAGTAGAGGAAGATGGGCACGATGTTAGCCCAGGGCCAGTCTTCCTCAGCAAAAAGAGAGGAGGATTGGCAGATGTTAGCACAGGGCTAATCTCTTCACAAAAACAAACAAACAAAAAAAGATTGAAATATGATTTTAAACCTGTGCAGCGCTTACCCTGGCCAGAATAGTGCTGGACAGAAGTGCTATATTCCTTACATCCTAGACCCATGGCAGGAATTGCTAATCCATCTTGGCACTGTTTCTCACTGATTCTGGTTATAGTTTCAGAATCCATTTCATCACAGTACGGGAAGTACTGGCTACCAATCCATAATAATTAACTACTCACTATATATGTCAGGTATTGTGCTAAGCATGTTACATATATTACTTTAATTATTACAACAGCCCTGTGAGGTTTTACAGGTGAGGACACTGATGATCAAAGAAGTTAAGAAATTTGCTCAAGGTCATAACAGTTGAAAAGCAGGAGAACCAAGATTCAGATACAGTTCTACTTTCCTCCAAAAATCTCTCACTTACCCATTGTACTTAATTCTTGGAACTAATGATGAAATGTCATTGTCATCCCTAGGAGGTATTTGACAATTTACTTTCAGGATCACCAGTACTTGAAAGGAAAAAATAAAAGTGAAAGATTGTCAACATTGGTAATTTTGTAGGAGTAAAGAAGGTGAACCAAAAAGGGGAAAACAGGCACACAAGAATGTCAGGCAACAAAGAAAGGAAGAGTCAAGGGGTTCCTGAAGAAGGTAATGAAGGATTCTTAGGAAATAAATAATTAAAAGATAAGCAAGAACACAGTAGTATGATAGGATAATTGTGTTAAAATTGATAGCAAATTAGAATAGAGGGAAGCTGTTAAATTTTGCCAGGAAGAAGCATATACAGTGTTTAGAAAAGGCATAACAACCTGAAAATGAAGGCCTATAATGAAAATTCATCAACTGTAATTGCTATATAGTTGTTATGGAAGCACTGTAATTATAGTATATGTGCAACTGGCCTGGATAAAAAAAATTAGGACAATCAAAATATTGTTTCATAAAGGAATAAGTATAACATTGCAATAGGCAATTTTGAATTGTCTATTATTATTGCCTTTGATTTTGGTTTTGTTTATAGTCAGAAAGGGAAGATTACCAATCCTAAATGTAGTTTACTTATGAGAAAATATCAAATTTTTCATGATTTTGAGTAAAGAAGCATAACTTTCTTAGAATGTCTGCATTTAAATTTTTATTATGTACTTTATTCTTTTGTCTAGCTGTGGCTAAACAAGACACATCTTCATTAACCGATGCTGTAGAGCAAGTGGCAAAGCAACAACAGTCACAAACCTCAGAAATAGAAAAAAACAAAAAAGTTCTGTTCCATTTGCAGGTAACCTATTTCATACAGTCTTTTAAGTGAGTCTTTACTTCCTTCAAAACTATATTAAATAACAGAGAAGTTATTAAGGATACTTAATTTGGGGATACAATTTTCAACTCTTATTTTTCATATTTACTCCTTCTTAATTATTCTGTTATCCCTAAGTGAAGTCTATATGAGCGCTCCAGTTTCATGGAACATTTTACACACTCAGTATACAAAGATTCAACAATGTCATTGCAACTGTAGTATGAGCATATAAAACCCAACATGTCACACAGAACTATTTTAAATTCACTTCTATTTGGTAGTTTTTCCTAAAATGCTGAATTGAAGGAAGATTAAGTTTTTAAGCCAGTGTTTTAAAGCTATGGCTTGTGAATTACTATTGTCAGTGAACATTTCAAGTAGATAAAGAACATTTCTGTGTTCCTTATATTTCATAATATATTCATAATTCCACTACAGGGAATCTGGAAGCCATACTTGGTTTTTGCACGCAGCATAATTAGATATAACTATACTCTGTTAATATAGCTAAAGAAGCAAAAATGGAAATAGTATCTTTACTATGTGCTTTGTAAAGGTTTTTTTATTAAATATATCATAGAAATGAAAAGAATAGGCTCTAGAGCCCAACTGCCTAGTTTGAAAGACAAGATTTGCTACTTCTAGCTCCATGGTTTAATTTCTCTGTGCTTCTGTTTTCATATTTGTAAAATGGAGATAATAATAGGACCTACTTATAAGGTTTTCATGAGGATTAAATGAATTAATACTTGTAAATATATGTAAGGTATTCTTGCTGGGACTCTGGTGGACAATATAGGCCTGGATTTTGACATTGGGTTTAGATATTAATACATCATCAGAGATATGATAATTATGTTATCATGGTAATATGGATTTCTTATAAATATTTGCATTGCATTAGTCACTTTTAGGAAAGAATACATTTTTACAATAGAATATAATACAAAAATAATAATGTCTTAGATTTCAATAAAGAAATTTTCTGGGGGCCAGCCCCATGGCTTAGCAGTTAAGTGCGCGCGCTCCACTACTGGTGGCCCGGGGTTCAGATCCTGGGCGTGCACCGACACACCTCTTGTCCGGCCATGCTGATGCGGCGTCCCACATAAAGCAACTAAGAAGGATGTGCAGCTATGACATACAACTATCTACTGGGGCTTTGGGGAGAAAAAGGGAAAAAAAAGGAGGAGGATTGGCAATCGATGTTAGCTCAGGGCCGGTCTTCCTCAGCAAAAAGAGGAGAATTGGCATAGATGTTAGCTCAGGGCTGATCTTCCTCACAAAAATAAAATCAAATAAAAAAATAAAAGAAATTTTCTGTAAAACTTCTCAGTCTTCAAAGAGTTTCAAAGTGATGTTATTTCACTTATATTGAGGGCCTACTTTCTAATAAGCATCTTGCTAAACATTGTCATCACTCTTAAGTAGCTCCCCATCTATTGAAGAGGGAGACAAAGAAGTAAACAAATAATTATATGCAGGGTAGTAGTGTCAACAATAGAGGCATGAACACAGATTTAACAGTGAAGAAGTGATCACAAAAAAAGTGACGTTTCAGTTGAGTTTTAAAGGACAGCTAGAGTTCACTTGAATGGTGTCTGGGACAGGCTTAAGGGTTAGGGGATGAGAAGGATGATACTCCAGACAAAAAGAAACTGGAAAAATTCACAAAGGCCTGAAATAGCATTGATACATTCATTGAACTATATGTAGTTTGGTGGTAGTACAGTATAGAGTGTGTTTTGAGAAGTGGTGGGAGATATATACCATGCTAAGAAATCTAAACTTTATTCTAAAGGTGATGGGAAGGTTTTGAGAGGCTTTAAGCAAGGGAGAAAATGATTAAATTTATGTGTTAGAAAGAGAATTCTAGATGCATAAAAACACTTGTCATAATCCAACATCCATTCATGATAAAAATTCTCAGCAAATTAGGAATAGAAGAGAACTTCCTCAATCTACAAAAGGGCATCTACATCCCTACATTAATCCTACAGCCAACTTCATATCAAATGGTAAAAGACTGAATATTTCTCTCCTAAGATCAGGAACAAGGTGAGGATATGTGCTCTTACCACTTCTGGTCATTCTATGGTACTGGTGGTTTAAGCCAGTGCAATCATGCAAGAAAAATAAATAAAAGGCATCCATATTGGAAAGGAGGAAGTAAAACTGTTTTTATTTACATATGGCATGATTATCTTTAGAAAATCTTAAGGATTCTATTTTAAAAAAACTATTAGGACTAATAAGTGAGTTTAGAAAGATTGAAGGAGATAAGATTAATATATGAAAATTAATTGTATTTCTATATATTGAAAAAAACAATCATAAATTAAAATTTAATTTGTATTTGGAGATGGGGACTTTGGGAAGTAATTAGGCCTAGATGAGGTCATGAGAGTGAGGCCTTCATGATATAAAAAGAGAAGAGACACTACGCTTGCTCGCTCTCTCTGCCATGTGAGGACACAGTGAGAAGAGAGCTGTCCACAAGCCAGGAAGGAGATCTCACCAGAAACCAACCATGCTGATACCCTTTCAGCCTTCAGAGCTGTGAGACATAAATTTCTGTTGTTTAAGCCACTAAGTCTATGGTATTTTTTCATAGCAGCCCAAGCTGACTAAAACAGATGCCAAGACAATTCATTAGAGAAAGGATAATCTTTCAACAAATAGTAGAGGACAGCCACATACCAAAAAAGTGAACCTCACATTTTAGCTCATACCACACGGAAAAATTAAGTCAAAATGGATCATAGGCCTAAATGTAAGAATTAAAACTACAAAGTATCTAGGAGAAAAGCTTAGTGATACTGGTTTTCACAAAGATTTCTTAAATAGGATGCAAAAATTTAAAAAAATGTTTTTTAATTTCTGTTCAAAAGACAGTTATGAAAATTAATGGAAGATATACTTGCTGGGGCCCTATGGACATTTGAGTTGTCACAGACAGAGAGAAAATATTTGAAAACACATCTGACAATGTACTCATATTTACAACTCAAGAAAGGCAAACAACCCAATGAAAAAATGGGTGAACGATTTGAATAGTCATTTCATGAAAGAAGATATTACAAAAGACAAGCACATGAAAAGATATTCAATATCATTAATCATTAAGGAAATGCAAATTGAAATCACAATGAGATATCACTCTATACTCACTAGAATGACTAAATTGAAAAAGACTGACTATACCGAGTTTGGTGTAGATATGGGAGAACTGGAACACTCAGACCCCATTATTTGGAATATAAAATGGTACAGTCACTTAGGAAAACAGTTTACAGTTTCTTAAAAGGTTAAAATATATTTACCATATAACCCAGTCTTTCAACTTCTAGATATTTATTTATCCAAGAGAAATTAAAGTGTATGCTCACTGGAAAACTGGAAACAACATAAATACCCATCAGATGAATGGATAAATAAAGTGTGGTATATCTATACAATGGAATACTACTAAGCAGTGAAAAGGAAGAGCTACTGATGTGTACAAGAACATGGATGAATCTCAAAATAATTACACTGAAAGAAGTGAGACTAAAAAAGTATATGAGGGGGCCTGGCCCCATGGCGTAGTGGTTGAGTTCAGCACGCTCTGCTTCAGCAGCCTGGGTTCGCAGGTTTGGATCCCAGGCACAGACCTATGCCACTCATCAGCTATGCTGTGGTGGCCACCACACACAAAATAGAGGAAGATTGGCACAGATGTTAGGTCAGGGCAAATCTTCCTCAACAACAACAACAACAACAAGTGTATATTGTGAGATTCTATTTATATAAAATTCTTGAAAGTACCAAATAATCTTTAGTGACATACAGCAGATGAATAGTTGCCTGGGAATGGAGAGATGGGGAGGGAAGGATGGAGTGCAAAGCACCAGGAGGAAACTTTTGTGGGTAATGGATATGTTTATCTTAATTGTGATGGTCTCATGAGCATAAAAGTAAGTCAAAACTCATCAAATTGTAAAGTTTAAATATGTTCAGTTTATTTACATCAATTATACCTCAATAAATCTATTTTTCACAAAAAAGAAGAGGGAGGGGGGATGCGGAAGAGGAGAAGGAAGAAGCAGGAAGAAGAAAGAAGAGGGGAATGGGATGGGGGGAGGGGAGGAAAGCAGTAACAACAACAAGAAATATAATTCTAGTGAAAGAGTAGAAATTGATTGAAGGAGGAATTGACTCAAGTCTGGGAGAAAAGTTAATAATGTATTACATTAGTCCAGGAAAGAGAAGAGATGATGGCCAAATCAGTGGAAATGTCATTTCTCCCCATATTGATCAATACGGTCAATAGCCTGATCTAGCTGGCAGGGCATGTGTCCCTGTGCATCACTCATTCACTCATTTAATAAATATTTACTGAGCACCTACTTTGCACCAGGTACTATTTTAAGCAAGATAGTGGTAAAGAGGAGAGACAGGGTTACTGCACCCATGAGGCTTACTTTCTAGTCAGGGAGGCAGGCAATAAAGAAATAAACAAAAAGAAGGTAATTCCATTGATTGATGTGTTACAAAGGAAATACAATAGGATAATGTGTAGAGAGTAACTTGAGGAGGAGGAGGGGTGGTTAATTTATATGTTGATTCAGGGAAGACTGTTCTGAGGTAATAACAAAGCTGAATTTTTAATTATTTGAATTTGACCCCAACAGATAATAACTATGGGTGGAGAATTCTAAGGTAGAGAGAACAATTTCAAATGCCCTTAGGTGGGAAGGAACTAGGCATATTTAATAAACAGAAAGGAGGCTGGAAGAGGGGAGAGTAGTACATGAGAAGGACGGCACAGCAGATAGGAACTAAGGCATATAAGGCCTTGTAAGCCACAGTAAGGAATCTGAATTTTATTGTTAGTGCAGTAGGAAACCATTGGAGGATCTTGAGCAGGGAAGTAACATCATATGATTTGTGCTTTTTGAAGATTCTTCTGCCTAATATATGGAGCCTAGTTGGGGGAGAGGGGGAAGAATGGAAACAGGGAGACCAGGTAGAAGCTAGGCCACACTACAAAGATTGGTCAGAAGTGAATTTATGATTTTATTTCGTAGCCCCAACCATCAAGATTTGCTAGTCAGTAGGTTGTGGGGGCTAAAGTAAAGGAAAGAATCAAGAATAGCTTCTAGGTTTTTGAGTATCCAGGTGGAAAGTGGTACAGTTTGTTGAAATCAGGAAGACTGGGGAGGAATATGCTGGGTATGTAAATTAA
Source organism: Diceros bicornis minor (assembly GCF_020826845.1). Lineage (NCBI taxonomy): Eukaryota > Metazoa > Chordata > Mammalia > Perissodactyla > Rhinocerotidae > Diceros > Diceros bicornis. Next base: position 32,724,380 of record NC_080748.1, read on the forward strand.
ATTTTCTTTTCTAAACATGGGTAGTTGAGATGTCTGTTAAAATATGTAAATACAAATGTCAAGTGGGCATTTGAAATATCAGACCTGGAGACAAAAATTGAGACTCATCAGCATGTTGTATTTTTCACAGTACTTCCCTGTCTTGTCTCTGCCAGGAAAAGGATAGGTGGGGTCTGCCTTTTTAGTGCAGTGCCTCCCTCTCAAAATTATAAATTTATTTAAAGAGGATGACCTACTAGATAGAAAAAAAAAAGGGATGGAGGCTGGCCTGCAGAGTTTTTTTGGTGGGAGGATCTATAGAATTTGATGAATAGTTAGACATGGATAATAAAGAGAAGGGAGGAATTAAGGGTGGCTCCCAAAGTAGTACTGTTAATTACTTTGGGAAAATAGAGGTGTGGTAATTTGCATTTTTTGTCCCAATTCTTTATCCTTGTGTATATCTACACCCTTTGCCATGTATCATTACAATATCCTTCTTAGTGAGTAAGCATACTTCTACCCTTTGACTGTGCTTTTCATCATATGACCAGCTAGGATTTTAGCAGATGTTGTTGAAACAGAAGCTTGAAAAAGCTCTAACGTAATTGAGCTTCCATTCTTCTGCATCCACTGTCATCATGAGAGGGACATCCCTGACCTGGCCCACTGGAGGTTAAGATACGTGTGAAGCAAAGCCAAGACACCCAGCCAGCCCAGTCAGCCAGTCATCTTCCAGCCAGCCAACCCCCAGACATTTGAGCAAATCCAACCAAGGTTAACATCTAGCCAACTCAGCTGCTCCCAGTCATGTGAGCAATAAACACTTACTGTTGTACGTCACTGAGGTTTTGTGGTTCTGGCAATGGATAACTGATACAAGGAAGAACAGGATGGGATGACAGGGAGGATTAGTCTGATTTTTGGACATGATGAATTTCAGATGGCCAGTGGCAGCTGGGTGTAGGACTCAACAGCCACTTATGTTCTGTGCATCATCAGCATATACATAGCTCAAGATGTAAGTATGGATAAGATTACTCGAGGAGTATATGTAGAATGAAAGGAGGAAATAATGACGACTGCACCCTGAGGAAGACCTATCTTTGAAGGAACCATAGACATTGAGAAGGAATGCTCATAGATATCTGAGGAGAACCAGAGAAGAGTGGTGGTGTGAAAACTGGGTTTTAAAAAGGAGGTGCTGGTTAGAAATGCCAAATGCCCCAGAGAGATAAGACAGACATCTTTATACTCATTTTACAAATGAAGAAATTGAGGTTTGGATGGGGTAATTAAGTTTGCTGTGTATGATCATACCAACTAGTAAATAGCAGTAAGGGCCCTAGAACCTAGATCTTTTGGTTTTTTAACCCAAGGCTTTATCATTTTTATCATATTGCCTTTCTTCAGTGTGTACTTCCAATGCTCATAAATATGTTATTAAAATGATTGTAAAGTATCTTTTATATATAAAATGTTAAGACAAATGATAAATTTTAATATTTAGAATTAGATGAACTTTAAAAAATAAGAAATATATAACTTTGGGCTCCTTCTGAGATTATAAAATAATTCTGTTGCTTTATTGCTTGTTTCCTTCTATTATGCATCAATTTTTCTATATCTGATAAATATATATTTTTTATGTTAAGTGATTTTCCTACATGCACTATGGATCAAAACAATGACTTTTCTCTCATGTTGAATATCATGAATTAATAATAATGTTGAAATATATTACAGAATGAACTTCATGAACTTGAAAAACAAATAGCATCTGTCTCTGCAGAAACTAAAGAAACAGAAAGGCAAATTTATCAGCAAGATGCTGTCATAGAGAATACCAAACTTCACTGTGGAAACCTGGAAACTCAAATCAAATCCTTACACTCAGAAAATGTAAAGCTTAAATTTGACATAGAAGCAGCCCAAGAAGACTTTGAGGAACACATGATAAGATATAATGAATATCATGCAAAAATAAAAGTGCATAAAGATAGTTTGGGGGAGATAGAAAGCAAATGGTCATTTATGACTGAACTCCGGGAAAAACGAGATCTTGTTAAAAAACTAAAGGCAATGAAAGAGGAACTTATGCAAGATCTCCAAAACCCAGAAGGAAACCGGATGAAACAAGTACAGGTTTGAAATGTCACTTATCAAAACGTTTTCTGTTACTCCTTTTTTGCAAGTACACTTATTAAGTGATAAATTTATCATTAATGTAATAAAATACTCATAGCTGCTTTAACTAGATTCAGAAACTATTTTCACTATTTTTAAAAACTTGGATAAGTACATGAGATATGTAACAACTATGCCAAATGTGCAAAAGCATAAAGGAAATGTCCCCAAATTCTCTGTGGAGTAATAAAAATATGTAGACAAACAAAATCACAGTGAACAGTTAATCCATTTGTTGCAGAACGTTTAACTCACAAAAATGTTGATGCCCTGGCTTCTAGACTAATGTATCTAGACCAAATCAATTTAGTATACTTAATGCTGCTATGCAAACAATATGAATTAATAATTGTACCTTAAGCATCTTCTATTTCTTTTACTATTCTTTGAAGACAGTGGGAGATACAAACTTAAAAATCTATCATTTCTTGCCAGAGAATTAAAAGTACCCTTTACACTGTTGCTGGGCAGTTACCACTATAACTACCACTTTCCTTTATGTCTTATTTTCATTTGGTTTTAGTTCTAAGTTTTCAAATCTAAAGTTTGTTTGAATAACAGTTCTTTATTCTTTGTACATATGGAAGTGATAGTCTAATCCTATTTTTCAAAATTAAATGTGATGGCTAGTTTTCTTAAATTATAGAAACACTGAAAATCTTGGATTTATATTGACCATTCATTGTTTGACTTGTATATTTTAAATTTTATAAATATACAGGAGGACATTACAAAGCTAAAGGATAAAATCATAACTATAAAAGAGTCTATCATTGAAAAAACCTGTTTTCTTGAGGAAGAAAAAAAGACACACGAAAAATTAAGGAAAGAAATAGAGGTAAGTCTTAATTATCTGGATTTCAATGTTTATGGGATCATTTCTTAAACTTATACTATATTCATAATTTCCATAGTTTACTCAATTCCCAAAGCAGCTAGAGAACAAAGAACTAAAAAAAGCAGTAGATAAGTCTAAATCATTAATAGATAATTAGAGATAACTCCCTCCTTCAAAGATATTCAAATATGTGAATTTATAAACACAAAGCCAGCAGTCACTCCTATTTAAATCTGGCCTAGAATTTTTCCAGGTCGCCTTACACCAACAGCTTGGCACCCATTTAATGGCTAGAAAGCAGAGGCTATCAAGTCAAAAAGGATGACTCTTCCTAGATAGACATCAAAGACTCCTCAAAATAGAGTAAAAAACAATGGAACTCATTAGTATTCTAACCCTCTCTGACTTCCTATTTGCAATTATCGAGTCAAATTAAAAAAAAAATAATATGCAAAAATTGAAGGTGAGACTAAATTTGTAGTACCACTGGTAGACTTCTATAGTCATTATTGTGTAGATGAATGGAGAACAAAAATGGAAAAGAATATGTTGTTAAGGGCAAATAAATAATTTTCACACTTAAGAAATTAATTTGTAAAATAAAAAGATGCATGTTTTTAACTTGCTTGTGACTAATTTGACACAGTAAAAAAGCAACTGAGGAAGCTGAAGATAAAAACCCTCACCTTTACAAAACATTCTCTCTAACACCACGATTTACTTTTATATTTTACTAGTAATCGAAATAAATATGGGGTTTCTGCCTTTCTAGATATCAAGATTTATTATAAAACTATAAATAGACACTTTATAAGTGGCATAGAAATAGAAAAAAATTCATTAAAGAAACAGAAAAAAGAATCCATAAATAACCCATTATATGTGATACAAACAAAATCCGGTTAGCCATATGGAAAAATAAAGAAAATTTTAAAATAAAACTGGATTCGTACCTCATAACACACACATACATACACTTCCAGGAGGATTGAAGACAATATAGAGGACAAACAACCATTTGTCAGAGAAATATTTCTTTTAAAAGACACACACACACACTTACTGCATGATTAAATATTACTTTTGACTGTATCATAAATTTCTAGATTATTGAAATGCACCATAACAATAGAGAAGACAGGATTCATTTTGAGAGAAGATATTTGTAACATACATAAATGACTAAGAGATCAGAAAATGTTGGGGCCGGCCCAGTGGTATAGTGGTTAAGTTCATGCACTCTGCTTCAGCAGCCCAGGGTTTGTGGGTTCAGATCCTGGGTGCAGACCTACACGTGGCTCATCAAGCCACACTGTGGTGGCCTCCCACATATGAAAAATAGAGGAAAACTGGCACAGATGTTAGCTCGGTGACAATCTTCCTCAAGCAAAAAGAGGAAGATTGACAACATATGTTAGCTCAGGGCCAATCTTCCTCACCAAAAAAAAAAAAAAAAAAAAAGTCAAACCAGCCAGTAGAACATTGAGTAAATGGTATGAAAAGTCTTATTTTTTGAAATATGAATATCCAAAAACACAACTAACCCTATTAACAGATTGATAATTAAAACCATAATGAGGTCCCATATTTAGGCAATCAGCTTATCAGTATTACAATTGGTAAGATGTGGAACACCAGAATTCTAATATACTATTGGTATGAGTATAAATTGGTAAAAAGCATTTTGGAATGGAATTTGAGATTACCTAGTAATTTTTTATGCTAATATACTTTACTGAGGTATAATTGTCATAAGAGTAAGTACACAAATTGTAAAGGTGTAGCTTGATTAATTTTGACTAATGTGTGTATACACCCATGTTACCATCACCTAGACCATGATATAAAACTTCCCCATCATGCCCAGAAAGTTCTCTTGTGCCCCTTTCCTCAGGCTACCACTGATTTTTTAAGACAGCTTTATTGAGATATAATTCACATACTGTACAATTCACCCATTTAAAGTATATAATTCAATGGTTTTTATTACATTCATAGACAATATGTAACTGTCACCACAGTCAATTTTAGAAATTTTCATCACCTTGAAAAGAAAACCCATACCCTTCAGCTATGACCTCGCCATTTGTCTATTGTATTTACCCATATTTTTGCTCTACTGTATTCTTTCTTCCTTCCTGATATTCTACGATTCCTCCTTTTATCATTTCCTTTCTCTTTTGAAAACTTCTAAATTATTTTAGGATAGGTCTACTGATGACAAAGCTTTTTAGTTTTTTTCATCTGAGAATGCTTTGATTTCCTCTCCATTCCTGAAGGATATCTTTGCTGGATATAGAATTCTGAATTGACAGTTCTTTCTAAAGTTGAAAAATGTTTCTTTCTGGCATCCATGATTTCCGATGACAAACCAGTCACTGAAATTGTTTTTCTGCATATAGGTAAGGTGTTTATTTCTTGCTGCTTTCAGGATTTCCTATGTCTTTAGTTTTCAGAAGTTTTACTGTGTTTTGGCATGACTTTCTTTGGATTTATCCTGTTTGGAATAGTCTCAGTTTCTTGATTCTGTAGGTTTATGTCTTTTGCCAATTTGGGAAATTTTCAACTCTTATTTTTTTGAATACTTTTTCAGCTCTGCCCTCTTTCTTCTCTCCTTCCAGGACTCTGATGACACAAATGATAGATCTTTTTTGTTATAGGCCCATAGTTCCCTGAAGCTCTGTTTATTTCTTTTTTTCAGTCTATTTTCTCTCTGTTTTCAGATTGAGTAGTGTCTAGTGTTCTATCTGCCATTACTGATTCTTTCCTCTGACTCCTCCATTCTGCTATTGAGCCCACTCATTAAATTTTTCATTTTTATTTTTATATCTTTTCCATTTGGTTCTTTGTATCTTTTATTTCTTTGCTGATACATTCTATTTTTTCATTTATTTCAGTCATGTTCATAATTGCTCATTTAAGCATTTTTATGATAACTGCTTTAAAATGCTTGTCAGATAATTCTGACTTCTGTGGTGTTTTTGTGTGTGTGTGTGTTGGCACATATTGATTGTTATTTCTTATTAAGTTTGAGATCTTCCTGGTTCTTAGTTTGATAAGTGACTTTCTACTGAAATCTGGATATGTTGGGTATTATGTTTTAAGACTCTGGATCATTTTTACTTCCAGGTGGTGGTGGAAATTCAGATTTTCCACCCAGTCTCCATTGACACTCATGGAGGGAGGCAGAGCTTCCTGTTACTGCTATCCAGGAGTGGGAGTTCTAGCTGCCCACTGGGCCTCTGCTGATAACCCCCTGACTGGGAGGGGCAGGGGTGCCTCCTTACTGCTACCCATGTGGCCTACACTGATACCAGGTAGATGTGGCCTTGTTAGTACTGAATCATGGTGCAAGTCCTGACCCTCCAGTAAGCTTCCTCTAATATTCTCTCAGTGAGAAGGGGAAGGATGCCTTGTTACCACTAGATGAAGGTAGATGTCCAGGCTCCTAAAATGGGCTCCACTGACAACACAGGGTGTGCTTTTTACTGCCCAATGGGGATGAAAAGTCCTGTCTCCCCAATTAGCCTTCTCTGACACAACCCCAGCAGGAGGATTAGGGCCCCTTGTTGTAGCCTAGCAATGGTAGAAGTTTAGACTTTCCACTGAGCCTTTGCGTGGTGGGCGGGGGGATCATAGTTTTTTTGTGGTGTTTGACTTTAGTAGAGTAGTTACTATCTAAAAGTTTTCTATCTTGCTAGGCTCCCCTTTTCTTGGTTCTTTGGCTAGAGATCAGGCTTTCTTTGGAACTATTTTTTGTCTACTCTTATTGGCGTTTCCAGGTTGCTGTCTTCTCTAGTATCTACTCTGGGTATATGAGGCAAGATGAAAACCCAAGGGAACTCATAACCACATTGTTCCTTGGGTCCTGAGGTCCCTAGTCAGTTTGCCTCTTCTCTCCACCTTTCAGAAGCTTCTTATTTTTGTTTTATATATAATGTCCAGGGTTTCTAGTTCTACTTAGCAGGAGGAATAAGTATATGAAGTATATCTACTTCATGTTGACAGAAGCAGAAGAGTAAATGGGTACTTTTAATAGTAGAGGGTGATGGAAGTGGCCACTAATGTGAGATTTAGATGGAATGTCACTGAGCTTGTGACATCATTTTTTAATGTTTTCATCATTCTGGTTCAACATCTTCAATTCAATGTGATACACCACATCAACAAAATGAAGAATAAAAATCACATGATCATCTCAAGAGATGCAGAGAAAGCATTTGACAAGATACAGCATCCATTTATGATAAAAACTCTGAATAAAATGAGTATAGAAGGAAAGTACCTCAACATAATAAAGGCCATATATGACAAACCTACAGCTAAAATCACTCAACAGAGAAAAACTGAAAGGCATCCCTTTAATAACAGGAACCAGACAAGGATGCCCACTTTCATCACTCTTATATAACATAGTATTGGAAACTAGCCAGAGCAATCAGCCAAGAAAAAGAAATAAAAGGGATCCAAATTGGAAAGGAAGAAGTGAAACTGTCCCTTTTTTGCAGATGACATGATTTTATATATAGAAAATCCTAAAGAATCCACCAAAATATTATTAGAAATAATAAATGAATACAGTAAAGTTGCAGGATACAAAATCAACATACAAAAATCAGTTGTGTTTCTGTACACTAACAATGAAGTAGCAGAAAGAGAAATCAAGAACACAATCCCATTTACAATTGCAACAAAAAGAATAAAATGTCTAGGAATAAATTTAACCAAAGAGGTGAAAGACCTGTACACTGAAAACTATAAAACATTGTTGAAAGAAATTGAAGAAGACACAAAGAAATGGAAAGATATTCCATGCTCTTGGATTGGAAGAATTAACATAGTTAAAATTTCCAGACTTGCTAAGGCAATCTACAGATTCAATGCAATTCCTATCAAAGTTCCAACAACATTTTTCACAGAAATAGAACAAAGAATCCTAAAATTTATATGGAACAACAAAAGACCCCAAATACCAAAAGGAATCCTGAGAAAAAAGAACAAAGCTGGAGGTATCATAGTGCCTGATTTCAAAATATACTACAAGCTATAGTAATCAAAACAGCATGATACTGGCACAAAAACAGACACACAGATCAATGGAACTGAATTGAAAGCCCAGAAATAAACCCAGACATCTATGGACAGCTAATTTTCAACAAGGGAGCCAAGAACATACAGTGGAGAAAGGAAAGTCTCTTCAATAAATGGTTTTGGGAAAACTGGACAAAAGAATGAAAGTAGGCCATTATCTTACACTATACACAAAAATTAACTCAAAATGGATTAAAGACTTGAATGTAAGACCTGAAACCATAAAACTTCTAGAAGAAAACAGGCAGTATGCTCTTCAACATCAGTCTTAGCAGCACATTTTCAAATACCGTGTCTGACCAGGCAAGGGAAAGAATAGAAAAAATAAACAAATGGGACTACATCAAACTAAAAAGCTTCTAATTGCAAAGGAAACTATGAACAAAATGAAAAGACAACCTAACAATTGAGAGAAGATATTTGCAAATCATACATCTGATAAGGGGTTAATATCCAAAATATATAAAGAACTCATACATCTCAACAAGAAAAGAAACAAACAACTCAATTAAAAATGGGCAAAAGATCTGAACAGATGTTTTTCCAAAGAAGATATACAGATGGCCAACAGGCACATGAAAAGATGTTCAACATCACTAATTATTAGGGAAATGCAAATCAAAATGACAATGAGATATCATCTCATGCCTGTCAGAATGGCTATAATTAACATGACAAGAAATAACAAGTGTTGGAGAGGATGTGGAGAAAAGGGAACTCCCATACGCTGCTGGTGGGAATGCAAACTGGTGCAGCCACTCTGGAAAAACAGTATTGAGATTCCTCAAAAAATTAAGAATAGAAATACCTTATGATCCAGCTATCCCACAGCTGGTATTTATCCAAAGAACATGAAAACACGAATGCATAAAGATATATGTACCTCTATGTTCATTGCAGCATTTACAATAGCCAAGACTTGGAAACACCCTAGGTGCCCATCAAGGGACGAATGGATAAAGATGTGGTATATATACACAATGGAATACTACTCAGCTATAAAAATAAAAGATGAAATCTTGCCATTTGTGACAACGTGGATGGACCTTGAGGTTATTATACTAAGTGAAATAAGTCAGGTGGAGAAGGTAAAATACCGTATGATCTCCTTCATAAATAGAAAATGAAAACAACAACAACAAGCAAACAAATATATACAGAGATTAGATTGGTGGTTACCAGAGGGGAAGAGGGGAGAGAAGAGGGTGAAAGGGGTGACTGGGCACATGTGTATAGTGATGGTTGGTTATTAGTCTTTGAGTGGTGAACATGATGTAGTCTACATAGAAATCAAAATACAATGATGTACACCTGAAATTTATATAATGTTATAAACCAATGTTACCTAAATAAAAAAATAAAATTAAAAACTAAAAAAAAAAGTCTTCATCCTTTAACTTCTTGCCCTGAATTTAATAAATTGTTTTTAAGCTTTCATAATATGGATACCTCTGTTAAGATTCTTTGGGGCTTTTAAATTTTGGTTCTATTACCTCTAATACATTTAAAATTAGTCCTCACTTCTATCACAATATTATGATTGAAAAAAGTGAAAATCTAAGAAATTAGACATTATCTATAATAAATTATAACTTCTCTTGTTGCTTGATGAGAATTGATCATTGATGTGAGTAACCTCTATCCCAAAACAACTAATTTTATAAAGAGGATAAATTCAAATACCAGAAGATTTTTATTATTTATTTCTTCTTTGAGTCTTTTTTTTCTACCCCTTCTGAATGTCTTTAACCACGGCCTTGGTACAGTTCATGGTTGCCTTTTGCCTAGATTATAGCATTCTTTTCTTCTAATCTTTAATGCTTTCAAACATTTTGTGTCTTGCATGTTTTAGTTTTGATATTAATGTTGCTTTTAACATTTTTTTGGTTAAGAAAAAAATGAAAATAGTTTTTGAATTTCACATGTATTTTTGTCAAATAAATGTTTTTGGTATTTTTAGGCCATATCTGAATGAAGTATTTCCAAATATTTATCCCAAAATGCCTTTTTTCTCTGTTTATTGTCTGTCTTTATATATATTTTGGGAGAAGGAAACTAAAGATAAGAAAAAAGAGAAAAAATATGAGCTATGAGGTCATGTAAAAATTGGGGAAGCAAAATACAAAGTATACAAACACAGAGCTTCAAATACAGTGTTAAGCAACAATCAGTGATTTTTCAGTTCAAGGTTAAAAAAGTGTTATTTGCCAAATGTAAGAGTTTTCAGGGAAGGGAGACTAGTGCAGTTAAGTTTTTAGCAAATGATGAGTGCTGCAAGCAATATTTTTTGATAACAGACATTGTGTAAAGCATTTTGAGATTCACTGATGGTTACTCTTGCCTAAATTTTGTACAAATTGAGCTCCAAATTTAAAAGGCTAGGGAAAAATTTAGAGCACTTTCAGAACTACTAGGGGTCAGGAACAAAATATGTTTAACCTGGTACAACATGCAGCTTACACAATTAACTAATGCATTCATTTATTGAAGTCAGCCACAGAAATGATTATACAACTAGAAAGCTGGTCCTGTGAGAAAAATCCAGAAAAGCAAAGGTTAAAAAAAAAAGTGACCTAAAGGTAGGATAAGAATTATTCATATAGCTAGATAACATGGTAACAAACTATTCTATTTTATAAAAAGTACAAGAAATGTTCAATATTATTAAATCTCTTGTTTATAGAGTGCCTAGTATTTTTCAAACACTTTACATAGGTATCCCATTTAAATTCTCATAATAACATATTTTGCAGAATTTCAGAAATTTTAAATAACTTGTATAAGCTTATATAGCTAATGATAAGTGACTGAGTAGGATATGAATCCAGGTCTGTTGGACTCTACTTCTCCCAGTCTTTTTTAAAAATGTTTTTCATGTCTATAGGAATACATTCTCCTGGAAAAAGATTAAAATATTAGAAGGAAGGCTATAGTTCCTTTGACCACCACTTTCCATTGCATTGCTCTCTCTCTTATCACGCTCACCTCTCACTAATAGCAACCACTGTTTGGTGTATATCCTTCAAGTCTTACATATATATGTGTGCACTGAAATAAGCATGCATGTGTGTGTACACACACACACACACACACACACACACACACACACAGGCACATCCCATTGCTCCACATCCTCACCAGCATTTGATATTGTCAGTGTTCCAGATCTGACCATTCTAATAGGTGTGTGGTGGTATCTCATTGTTTTAATTTGCACTTCCTTGATGTCATATGATGTGGAGCATCTTTTCATATACTTATTTGCCATCTGTGTATCTTCTTTAGTGAAGTGTTCAGGTCTTTGACCCATTTTTTAATCATATTGCTTGTTTTTTTATTGTTGAGTTTTAAGAGTTCTTTGTATATTTTGAATAACAGTCCTTTATCAGATGTGTCTTTTGCAAAATTTTCTCCCGGTCTGTGGCTTATCTTATCATTCTCTTGATGGTGTTATTTACAGAGCAGAAGTTTTTAATTTTAATGAAGTCCAGCTTATCAATTATTTTTTTCATGGATTGTGCCTTCAGTGTTGTATCTAAAAAGTCCTATCATACCTAAGGTCATCTAGATTTTCTCCTATGTTATCTTCTAAGAATTTTATAGTTTTGTGTTTTACATTTAGGCTTATGATCCATTTTGAGTTAATTTTTGTGAACTGTGTAAGGGCTGTGTCTAGATTCATTTTTTTTTTGCATGTGAATGTACAGTTGTTTCAGCCCCACTTATTGAAGAGACTCTCCTTGCTCCACTGTATTGCCTTTGCTCCTTTGTCAAAGATCACTTGACTATATTTATGTGGGTCTATTTCTGGGCTCTCTATTCTGTTCCATTGATCTGTCTGTTCTTTTGCCAGTACCACACTATCTTAATTACTGTAACCTTATAGTAAGTCTTGAAGTCAGATAGTGTCAGACCTCCAATTTTGTTCTTCTCCTTCAATATTGTGTTGGCTACACTGGGTCTTTTGCCTCTTCATATAAACTTTAGAATCAGTTTGTCAATATCTACAAAATAACTGGCTGGGATTTTGATTGGGATTGTATTGAATCTACAGATCAAGTTGGGAAGAACTTTCTATTGAGTTATTTTTGAGGCTTTCTATCCATGAATATGGAATATCTCTCCATTTATATAGTTATTCTTTGATATCTTTCATCAGAGTGTTGTAGTTTTCCTTATATAGATCTTACACACATTTTGTTAGATTTATAACTATTTCATTTTGGGGGGGTGCTAATATAAATGATATTGTGTTTTTCATTTCAAATTCTACTTGTTCATTCCTGGTATACAGGAAAACGATTGACTTTTGTACATTACCTTGTCTCCTGCAACCTTGCTATAATTGATTATTGATTTTTTTAAAAATTAGAAACAATGGAGGCCAGTAAAAATGGAGGCCATCATTAAAATGCTGAAAGAAGAAAAAAATGTTGAGCAAGGACTCTACATGAATTCTATATCTAATGAAAATATTTTTCAAAAATGAAGGTGAAATAAATTTTCAAATAAACAAAAGCTGATGTATTTTGTTTCTAGTAGACCCATACTATAAGAAATACTAAAGAAAGTTCTTAAAGCTGAAATGATTACAGGAAGTAATTTAAAGCACTGGAAATGGAAAATATATGGATAAATAAATGAGCCTTTTTCATTTCTTGAATTATTTAAAGGTCAATTGATACTATAAAATTAAAACAATAATGTATTTTTGGTTTTATAACATATATAGAATTAAAACATATCTCAATAACTGGCTTTTGTTGTAAGGTTCTTATATTTAATTGAAGATAGATTGTAATAAATTAAGGGCACATATTGAAGTTCCTAGAACAACTTTTTTTAAAAAAATACACACAAGTATAGCTAGAAAGATATATGAGGAAATCAAATGGAATAATAAAATATTCAGTTAACCCAAAAGAAGACAGAAAAGGAGGGAGAAATGAAAAAGGCAAAAGCGACTAATAGAAGACAAATATTACAATGGTAGACTTAAACCAAAACATACGAATACTTACATTAAATGTCAATGGATGAAACACTACAAATAAAAGGGATAAATTATCAGATTGGGTAAAAAAACAAGTTATTAACATACCTGTTCACAAGAGATGCACTTTGAATATAAAGACACAAAGTAAAAAGTAAAAAAGGTTGAAAGTAAAAAGATGGAAAAAGATAAAGTATGAAGATATCAATCTTAAGAAAGCTGGTTGTGCCTATATTAACATCAAGTAGATTTAAAGATATGGACTACTAACAAAGAGGGTCATTCAATTCCTCAATAAGGAATAATGATACTAAATGTGTGTTCACCTAATCACAGAGCTTCAAAATACACAAGCAAAAACTGACAGAACAAAAAAGAAATCTACAATCATACTGGAGATCTTAAGAATTTTTTTGACTAATTGATAGAACATACAGAAAATAAGTAAGCATATAGATAATTTGAACAACTTATTTAGCAACTTAATATAATTAATATTTATAAAATACTCCACCTAACATCTATTGATTAAACTTTATTTTCAAGTACACACAGAACCAAGATAGACAGTATACTGGATAATAAATTTCAAAGAATTTGATATTCTTTGATCACAGCAGAATTCAATTAGAAATCAATAACAGCAAGATATTTAGAAACTACATAAACATTTCAAAATTGGGCATTACAATTCTGAATAACCAATGAAAGAAGAAATCACAAGAATTAATAGAAAATATTTGAAAATGAATGATAATAAAAGCACAACATAAGAAAAATTGTGGGTGTAGCTAAAGCCATATTTAGAGGAAAATTTGTACCTTTAAAGGCCTATATCAGAAAAGAAAAAAGATTTAAAAGCAATTATCTAAGCTTCCACCATAAGAGACTAGAAAAACAAGAACAAATTCAGCCAAAAGCAATGGAAGAAATGAAATAATAAATAGCAGAAAACAGAAAAAGAGGAGAGAAAATCAACAAAGCCAAAAGTTGAAAAGACTAATAAAATTGATAAACCATAGCAATACTGATCAAGAAAAGAGAGGACAGTGAGGATATTACTTCAGGTCCTATAGACTTAAAAGGCTGATACAGGCATATTATGAACAATTTTATGTCAATAAATTTGACAACTTAGATGAAATGGACAAATTCCTTGAAAACACACATACTATAACTAACACAAGAAGAAATTACTGTTTTTTATTGAGGTCATAATAGTTTATAACATTGTGCAATTTCAGATGTTCATTATTATTTATCAGTCATCATATATATGTGCCCCTTTACCCCTTATGCCCACCTCCCAACTTGCTTCCCCTCTGGTAACCACTAATCTGTTCTGTTTGTCCATGTGTTTGTCTTCCACATGTGAATGAAATCATGTGGTGTTTGTCTTTCTCTGTCTGGCTTATTTCACGTAACATAATACCCTCAAGGTCCATCCATGTTGTTGCAAATGGGATGATATTGTCTTTTTTTATGGCTGAATAGTATTCCATTGTATATGTATACCACATCTTTATCCATTCATCAGTCAATTGGGATTGGGTTGCTTCCACATCTTGGCTTTTGTGAATAATGCTGCAGTGAACATAGGGATGCATAAATCTCTTTGAATTGTTGATTTCAATTTCTTTGGAGAAATACCCAGTAGTGGGATAGCTGGGTTGTGTGGTATTTCTATTTTTAATTTTTTTGAAAAATCTCCATACTGGTTTCCATAGTGGCTGCACCATTTTGCATTCCCACCAGCAGTGTACGAGGGTCCCCTTTTCTCCACATCCTCTCTAACGTTTGTTATTTTGTCTTGGTAATTATAGCCATTCTAACAGGTGTAAGGTGATATCTTAGTGTAGTTTTGATTTGTATTTCCCTAATGATTAGTCATGTTGAACATCTTTTCATGTGCCTGTTGATCATCTGTATATCTTCTTTGGAAAAATGTCTGTTCAATTCCTCTGCCCTTTTTTTTTTTTTTTTTGTGAGGAAGATCAGCCCTGAGCTAACATCTGATGCCAATCCTCCTCTTTTTTTGCCAAGGAAAATTGGCCCTAAGCTAACATCGTGCCCATCTTCCTCTACTTTATATGGGATGCTGCCACGGCATGGCTTGACAAGCAGTGCGTCAGTGCGCGCCTGGGATCCGAACCGGCGAACCCCGGGCTGCCGAAGCAGAGCGTGCGCATTTAACCGCTTGTGCCACCAGGCTGGCCCCACCTCTGCTCATATTTTGATCAGGTTGTTTTTTTGTTGTTGAGTTGTATGAGTTCTTTGTATATTTTGGAGATTAACCTTTGCAGGATATATGATTTGGCAAATATTTTCTCTCAGTTGATGGGTTGTCTTTTCGTTTTGTTCCTAGTTTCCTTTGCCTTGTAGCAGCTCTTTAGTTTGATGTAGTCCCGTTTTTTAATTTTTTCTTTTGTTTCCCTTGCCTGAGTAGGCATGGTATTTGAAAAGATGCTTTTAAGCCCAATGTCAAAGAGTGTACTGCCTATATTTTCTTCTAGGAGTTTTATGGTTTCATGTCTTACCTTCAAGTCTTTAATCCATTTTGAGTTAATTTTTGTGTATCGTGTAAGATAATGGTCTACTTTCCTTCTTTTGCATATGGCTGTCCAGTTTTCCCAACACCATTTATTGAAGAGACTTTCCTTTCTCCATTGTATGTTCTTGGCTCCTTTGTCGAAGATTAGCTGCCGTAGATGTGTAGTTTTATTTCTGAACTTTCAATTCAGTTCCATTGATCTGTGTGTCTGTTTTTGTACCAGTACCATGCTGTTTTGATTACTATTTTTTGTAGTATATTTTGAAGTCAGGGATTGTGATGCCTCCAGCTTTGTTCTTCTTTCTCAGGATTGCTTTAGCTATTCTGGGTCTTCTGTTGCCCCATATGAATTTTAGGATTCTTTGTTCTATTTCTGTGAAGAATGTCCTTGGGATTCTGATTGGGATTGCATTGAATCTATAGATTGCTTTAGGTATTGCATTGAATCTATAGATTGCTTTAGGTAATATGGACATTTTAACTGTTTATTCTTCCAATCCATGTGCGTGGAATATCATTCCATTTCTTTATGTCATCATTGATTTCTTTCAATGATGTCTTATAGTTTTCATTGTATAGGTCTTTCACCTCCTTGGTTAAATTTGTTCCTAGATATTTATTCTTTTTGTTGCGATTGTCAATGGGATTGTATTCTTGAGTTCTCTTTCTGTTAGTTCCTTAGTAGGGTATAGGAATGCAACTGATTTCTGTAAGTTGATTTTGTCCCCTGCAACTTTGCTGTAGTTGTTGATTATTTCTAATAGTTTTCTGATAGATTCCTTAGGGTTTTCTATTTGTAAAATCATGTTGTCTGCAAACAGCAAGAGTTTCACTTCTGCCTTGCCAATTTGGGTATGTTTTATTTCTTTTTCTTGCCTAATTGCTCTGGCCAAAACCTCCAGTACTATGTTGAATAAGAGTGGTGAGAGTGGGCACCCTTGTCTTGTTCCTGTTCTCAGAGGGATGGCTTATGGTTTTTTCCTGTTGAGTATGATGTTTGCTGTGGGTTTATCATATATGGCCTTTATTATGTTAAGGTACTTTCCCTCTATACCCACTTTACTGAGAGTTTTTATCATAAATGGATGTCGGATCTTGTCAAATGCTTTCTCTGCATCTATTGAGATGATTGTGTGGTTTTTATTCCTCATTTTGTTAATGTGGTATATCACATTGATTGATTTGAGGAGGTTGAACCATACCTATATCCCTGGTATAAAACCCACTTGGTCATAGTGTATGATCCTTTTAATATATTGCTATATTTGGGTTGGCAATATTTTGTTGAAGATTTTTGCATCTATGTTCATCAGTGATATTGGCCTGTAATTTTCCTTCTTTGTGTTGTCCTTGTCTGGTTTTGGGATCAGGGTAATGTTGGCCTCATAGAATGAGTTAGGAAGCATTCCATCTTATTCAATTTTTTGGAATAGTTTGAGAATGACAGGTATTAAATCTTCTTTGAATGTTTAGTAGAATTCTCCAGAGAAGCCATCTGGCCCTGGACTTTCGTTTTTTGGGAAGTTTTTGACTATTGTTTCAATCTCTTTACCTGTGATTGGTCTATGCAGATTCTCTATTTCTTCTTGATTCAATTTTGGGAGGTTGTATGAGTCTAAGAATTTATCCATTTCTTCTAGTCTGTCCAATTTGTTGGCATATAGTTTTTCATAGTATTCTCTTATAATCCTCTGTATTTCTGTGGTATCCATTGTAATTTCTCCTCTTTCATTTCTAATTTTATTTATTTGAGGCTTCTCTCTTTTTTTCTTGGTGAGTCTGACTAAGAATTTGTCAATTTTGTTTCTCTTCTCAAAGAACTAGCTCTTAGTTTCATTTATCCTTTCTACTGGGTTTTTGATTTTTTTGTTTGTTTTTGGTTTGTATTTCACTTATTTCTGCTCTAATTTTTATTATTTTCCCTCTTCTGTTGACTTTGGGCTTTGTTTATTCTTCTTTTTCTAGTTCTGTTAGGTATAGTTTAAGGTTACTTATTTGAGATTTTTCTTGTTTGTTATGGTGGGCCTGTATTGCTATGAATTTCCTTCTAGGACGGCTTTTGCTACATCCCATATGAGCTGGAATGGTGTATTTTCATTTTCATTTGTCTCCATATATTTTTTGATTTCTCCTTTAATTTCTTCATTGATCCATTGATTGTTCTGTAGCATGTTGTTTAGTCTCCACATATTTGTCAGTTTCCCAGCTTTTTTATTGTAGTTGATAAGAAAAGAAGTTGAAAAGAAGCTTGATATTATTTCAATCTTCTTAAATTTATTGAGGCTTGCCTTGTTTCCCAACATATGGTCTATCTTTGAGAATGTTCCATGTGCACTTGAGAAGAATGTGTATTCTGCTGTTTTTGGATGGAGTGCTCTATATATATCTATTAAGTCCATCTGGTCTAGTTTTTCATTTAATTCCACTATTTCCTTGTTGACTTTCTGTCTGGATGATTTATCCATTGATGTAAGTGGGGTGTTGAAGTCCCCTACCATTATTGTGTTGCTGTTAATTGCTCCTGTTAGGTCTGTTAATAGTTGCTTTATGTACTTTTGTGCTCCTGCCATCAGTATACATATATTTATAAGTGATATGTCTTCTTGGTGGAGTGTCCCTTTTATCATTATATATTGCCCCTCTTTGTCTCTCATTACCATTTTTATCTTGAAGTCTACTTTGTCTGATATAAGTATGGCAACACTTGCTTTCTTTTGTTTGCCATCAGCTTGGAGTATTGTCTTCCGTCCCTTCAATCTGAGCCTATGTTTGTCTTCAGAGCTGAGCTGTGTTTCCTGGAGGCAGCATATTCTTGTGGCTTGTTTTTTAATCTATCCAGCCACTCTGCATCTTTTGATTGGAGAGTTAATTCCATTTACATTTAGAGCGATATTGATATATGAGGGCTTAATACTGCTATTTTATCACTTGTTTCCCAGTTGTTCTGTATTTCCCTTGTTTCTCATCCTGTGCATTTCTGACTGCCAATTCATTTTGGTGATTCTCTATGATGGTTTTCTCAGTTTTCTCTTTATTTATCATTTGTGTCTCTGTTCTGATTTTTGTTTAGTGGTTACTGTGAGGTTTGTATAAAAGATCTCATAGATGAGCTAGTCCATTTTCTGATCACCTCCTTAGTCTAAGCAGGTTCCATCCCTTTCCTCGTCCCCATCTAAGTTATTGTTGTCACACCTTATTCCATTTTGTGTTGTGAGTTTGTGGTTAAAATTAAGTGATTATAGTTATTTTTGATGCTTTCCTTCCCTTTAAAATGTTATGATTAAGTATTTGTTAACCTGTTCTGATAGAGAGCTGCAATTTTCTGATTTTGTCTATTTATCTCCTTGCTCAAGACTTTGTAAACCCTTTGTTTTTTTTTTCTTTCACGTATGAGGGCCTTCTTGATGATTTCTTGTAGGGGAGGGTCTTATAGTCATGAACTCCCTCAGCTTTTGTTTATCTGGGAAAGTTTTTACTTCTCCATCATATCTGAAGGATAGTTTCACTGGATAGAGTATTCTTGGCTGAAAGTTTTTGTCTTTCAGAATTTTGAATATATCCTTCCACTCTCCTAGCCTGTAAGATTTTCACTGAGAAATCCGCTGAAAGCCTGATAGGGGTTCCTTTTGGGTTATTTTCTTCTGCCATGCTTCCCTTAGTATTTTTTCTTTGTCATTGACTTTTGCCAGTTTTACTAGTAAATGCCTTGGAGAATGTTTTTTTTACATTGATGTAATTAGGAGTTCTATTAACTTCATTTACTTGTAATTCCAGCTCTTTTCTAGGTTGGGAAGTTCTCAGCTATTATTTCTTTGAACAAGCTCTCTGCTCCTTTCTCCCTTTCTTCTCCCTCTGGAATACTTATAATCCTTATGTTGCATTTCCTAATTGAGTTAGATATTTCTCAGAGAATTTCTTTTCTTTTTAGTCGTAGTTCTCTCTCCACCTCCATCTGAAGCATTTCTATATTTCTGTCCACTAAATTACTAATTCTGTCCTCCATAATAACAGCTCTGTTTTTTAAGGACTCCAGATTTTTCTTTATCTCATTCATTGCGTTCTTCATCTCCAACATTTCTGATTGCTTTTTTTTAAAGTATCAGTCTCTTTTGTGAACAAGTCCCCCTGTTCATTAATTTTATTCCTGAGTTCACTGAACTGTCTTTCTGAGTTTTTGTGCAACTCACTGAGTTTCTTTATGATAACTATTTTGAATTCTCTGTCATTTAGATTGTAAATTTCTGTGACTTCAGGATTGATTTCTGGGTACTTGCCATTTTCCTTCTGGTCTGGAGTGTTAATATACTTCTTAAAGCTATTTGATGTGGTGGACTTTTGCTGTCACATAGTGGTAGTATCTGTTTGCAGATTCCACCTGCCAGCACAGGGCAGGGCAGGAGCTGTGTTTTCTGAGCCTGTCACAACCCTGGCAGTTGTGCCTATCCATTGGAAACTGTGCTGACAGGGCCTGTCTGCGTTTGCCCACTGGCTGCCGCTGCTTTACACATGTAGTCACAGGTGCTCTGGCGGGGATCCCCTGCTCTGGCCCACCAGCTGAGCTGGTGCGCCAGTTGGAGGGGGAGGAGCACTTTCGCATGCACGCTCCCACACGTTCCTGCTCTGCACTCGCCATCTGCCCACCTGGGCTGCTAGGCTTGGTGGGGATGCCCCTATGATTGCTTAGCTGCCTCCATGTGGAGCATTCCCATGGGCTGGGAGGCAACTCCAAGAGTGAGAGCATTCCCGCAGAGGGCTGTCTTTCCCCTCTTCTCCTCTCAATGTTGCTCGCTGGCCGCAGCATGAGGTCCAGCACCCTAGTTCACTGCCACTCAGGAGGGAGATGAGATCCACTTACCTCCTTCCATTGCTTCCTGGGGGTGCCCAGCACCCCACCTTCAGACGTACGGCTACGTGGATCTCTCAGATATCTATTGTGTTGTGTGAATGTCCTCTTTTGGTTTATGAATGTCCCTTCTGTCATATCTTTAGGAGGAGACTAAGGGAAGAGCTCACTCTGCCATGATGCTGACGTCACTCCAAGAAGAAATTACTTTTATGTTTCGGTCTATGATCCATTTCAAATTAAGTTTTATAAATGATATGAGGTAGGAATCAATGAAATTGAATTCATAATTAAAGCCCTCCCCACAAGGAAAGCTTCAGACTGACATGGCTTCACTGGTGAATTCTATCACACATTTAAGGAAGAAATAATACCCAGCCTATAAAAACTCTTTCAGAAAATGGAAGAGAGAACTCTTTCCAACTCATTTTAGAAGGCCAGCATAGCCCTGACACAAAAAAATGAACAGGAACATTACCAGAAATTACAGACCAATGTCCCTCATGAACACAGATGCAAAATTCCCTAACAAAATATTTTAAAATTGAATTCAGCTATATATAAAAAGGCTAATACCTCATGAGCAAGCAGAGTTTATCCCAGGAATGCAAGGTTGTAAACGATGGGAGGCTGGCCCCATGCTCTAATGGTTGAGTTCGGCCTGTTCCACTTCGGCAGCCCAGGTTCACAGGTTTGGGTCCCGGGCAGGGAACCTACACCACTTGTCAGCCATGCTGTGGTGGGGACCCACATATAAAGTAGAGGGGGATTGGCACAGATGTTAGCTCAGGGCTAATCTTCCTCAAGCAATAACAAACGAGGAAGATTGGCAACAGATGTTAGCTCAGGGGTACTCTTCCTCAGGAAAAAAAAGCAAACAAGGTAATTCCACATTAACAAAAGGAAGGAGATAAAAAATATATAATCAACTTAATAGTTGCAGAAACAGCATTAGAAAAATTCAACACCTATTCTTAATAACAGCTCTCAGCAAATTAAGAATAGAAGGAAACTTTCTCAACCTGATAAAGGGCATCTATAAAAAACTTAGAGCTAACAACATCTTATTTATTGGTGAAATGTTGAATGCTTTCCCCCTAAGATTGGGAACAAGGCAAAGATGTCTGTTTCCACCTCCTCTATGTAACATTATATTGGAGGTCATAATCAGTGCAATAAGGCAATAAAAAATAATGTAAGACATAAGGATTGTAAAGAACTAAAACTGTCTTTATTCACAGAGAGCATAATTGCTTATGTAAAAACTCCTAAGGAATGTACAAAAAGACTAATAAATCAGTAAAGTCACTGGATACAAGGTCAAAATACAGAAATCAATTGTATATCTATGTAGTTTCTAGGTAGTAGCAATAAACAACTGGAAAGTGAAATGAATAAAACAAAACTCTTTTGTTAACACTAAAGAACATAAAATACTTGCTAATAAATTTGATGAAAAAAATGTGTAAACTTTTACTAATGCAATAAAAATATTACTAAGAAATTAAAGAATACTAAATAAATGGAGTGATATGTTATATTCATTCTCTGTAAAACTCCATATTTTTAAAGTGTTAACTTTCCCAGAAAATATAGTTGAAACTATATAGTCTATAGTTTCAACATCATTCCATTAAATTCCTGTAGGTAACTTTTGTGGAAATTGACAAGCTGATTTTAAAATTTATATGCAATACAAAGGATTTAGTTAGCTAAAACAATACTGAGAAAGAAGAATAAAAAGTTGTAGTACAGGGGCCGGCCCGCTGGCGCAAGTGGTAAAGTGTGTGCGCTCTGCTGCGGTGGCCCGGGATTCGCCAGTTCGGATCCCAGGTGCGCACCGCGGCACTTCTTGGCAAGCCATGCTGTGGCGGTGTCCCATATAAAGTGGAGGAAGATGGGCATGGATGTTAGCCCAGGGCCAGTCTTCCTCAGCAAAAAGAGGAGGATTGGCAGATGTTAGCTCAGGGCCGATCTTCCTCACAAAAAAAAAAAAAACTGAAAAAAGTTGTAGTACTTATCCTACCTGATATTAACATTTATGAAGCTGCAATCATCAAGAAAGTGTATCATTGGTGAAAAAATTAATAAATGGATCAGTGAAACAGAACAGAGTTCAGAAATCAATCACATTTTGTCAATTTGACAAAGGTTTCAAGATAATTCAATGAAGAAAGAAAAGCCTTATAATACATGGTGCTGGAACAACTGGATATCTGTATGGAAACAATGAACCTCTATGCCTATTTTACAACATATACAAATCTTCATTTGAAATGTATCAGATATCTAAATGTAAAAGCTAAAACTATAAAGCATCTAGAAGAAACCAAAGGAGAAATCTTCATTATGTTGAGCTAAACAAAGCTTTCTTAGGACACAAAATATACTAACCATAAAGGAAAAAAATTGACACATTGGATTTCAAACTCAGAAATTCTGTTCTTCAAAAGACACCATGGGGCTGGCCCAGTGACACAAGCAGTTAAGTGCGCGTGCTCCGCTGCGGCAGCCCGGGGTTTGCCGGTTCAGATCCCGGGTGCACACCGATGCACCGCTTGTTAAGCCATGCTGTGGCAGCGTCCCATATAAAGTAGAGGAAGATGGGCATGGATGTTAGCCCAGGGCCAGTCCTCCTCAGCAAAGAGAGGAGGATTGGCATTGGATGTTAGCTCAAGGCTGGTCTTCCTTACACACACACAAAAAAGATAGAATCAAGAAAATGAAAAGACAAAATCACAGAAGGAATAAAAATATTTGCAATACATCTAGCTTAGAAATAACTTATATCCAGGACTTGTATAGAAAGAACTCCTACAAATATTTTTTAAAATGAGTACAAGATGTAAGCAGAAATTTCACAAAAGAAGACATAGGATGGCGACTAAGTACATGAAAAGACATTCAACATCTTTAACCACCAAGGAAATGAAAATTAAAACCACAATAAGATACCATTTCAGACCCAATAGAATGGTTAAAATTACAATGAATGATAATACCAAATGTTACCAAGGGTGTGGAGCAACTGGAAATCTCTTGCATTTTTGTTGAGATAATAAAATGGTGCAACTGCTTTGGAAAATGGTTTGGCAGCTTCTTAAAAAGTTAGCATACACCTACCCTATGTCTCAGCAACTCCCTTCCTACGTGTTTACCCAAGAAAAATGAAAAACATGTCTTAAAAAAACTTGAATATGAATGCTTATAGAAGCTTTATTCATAATAGCCTCAAAATAGAAACATTACAAATGTTCCTCAAAAGCAGAATGGATAAACAAATTGTGATATATTCGTATAATGGCATACTATTTGGCAATAAAAAGAATGAATTACTGATGCACACAACATGGGTGTATAAATTTATCAAAAGTCATTGAACTGCACACTTAAAAATCTGTGTATTTATACTTCCATAAAAATATTTAACCATACTTTTTAGATTAAACATCTGAAACAAAGAGAAGTTACATAACATGTTCAAATGGCAGGAAGTGGGCTCCAAGTCTTTTAAATGCAGCATTTTCTCCATGTTAAAACAACAACATTGTGTCAGTGTTAGTTACATAAATAGAGAAATTCTAAACAATACAGAATTTAGCAATATATTTTACATAATGTTCTTCTCAAAATAGGGTAGCAGCCATTTGATTTACAAAAGCTGTCTCATTTTCTTCATGTATTTATTCATTAATTCATTCAACACTTTTATTGAGCTCATACTATGTGCCAATTACTCTTTTAGGCTCTGAGAATAGAGTAGTCAACAAAATAAATGGATAAAAATCCCTGTCCTCATGGAATTTGCATTCTAGTTGGAGAGAGAGACATAAACAAGGTATATAAGTAAGATATAGAGCATGTTAGATAAGGATAGGGTTAAGGACAAAAAAAAATGGAGCAGAGAAGAGAAATATTTAATGTATTTGGTGTGGGGAGAGAGAAGGTGAAATATTAGATCTTGTGGCCAAAAAAAAAGCTTTACTAAGAAGGTCTCTTTTGGCAAAATCCTAAAAGAAGTGAAGGAAGTAGGCATGCAGATATCTGAGAAAGAGCTTTCCAGGCAAAAGAAAAAGCAAGTGCAAAGGTCTTAAGATGAGAACATTCCTGGGCCCACAGAATACAAGTACAGTGTATCTAAAGTGCGGAGAGAATGAAGATAAAAGTAGTAGGAGATGAGGTCGAATTCAGATTATATATGGCCTTGCTCTCTTTTTGTCACTGCACTTTGTGGGCACTGCCCCTACTTTATTATTATTCTTACTTCTGCCTAGCTAGCAACAATAATTAAATAAGAATAGTAACCCATCCATTTCCTAGAGGCAAAAAAGCTATGTTCTCTATAGAACCACTACATTCTTAGCTGCTTAATGGTACTCAACTTTGAATATTAAGACACATATCAAAGTCAGAATGTTACCCGTAGAGGCTGAACAAATGGCTGGCCTTCAAGAAGGCTCACACTTTGCCTTTATAAAGTCCCTTCTTGGCCAAAACTGCCTTTTAGCCTTGTGGGCCTAGAAACTTAATCTTGATAGTATCCCAGAGTTAGGTATACGTGGAGAAATGCAGTTCACAAGAAACTGATGTTTAAAACTTAAAGGCCCATTTATTAATTTATAAAAATAAACAGTCATCAGTGCTGCTTCTCCCTGTAAGGAAACTACATTGGAAGCCAAATTATCACAAGGTTGGTTAGTGAGCATGGAAATCAAGTCATTCATCTGAGTTTGACTGTTCTTGACCTCTGGCTCTGAGCACTCAAGGAGCCAATCTCCATAACAGGATTATGCTTGTCAGATAGATAGTACCTACTACCAACACATGCCTCCTTCATTTGCCTATTTCTATGCTACATTCTTCACAAAACCCCTTCTGCTGATATATTCACACATTGCTGGCGGCAATGTAAACTAGTGCAACCATAGTGGAAAACGGTATGACAATTCCTCAAAAAATTAAAAATAGAATTACCATATGATCTGGCAATTCTGCTTCTGGGTATATACCCAAAAGAATTAAAAACAGAGTCCCAAGCGATACACCCAGGTTTGTAGCAGCATTAGTCACAATAGCCAAAAAGTGGAAGCAATTCAAGTGTACATCCGTGGGTGAATGGATCAAGAAAATGTCGTATATACATACAATGGAATATTATTCAGTCTTAAAAAGGAAAGAAATCCTAACACATTCTATAACATGGTGGAACTTTGAGGAAATTATGCTAAGTGAAATAAGCCAGTCACAAAAAGATAAATACTGTATGGTTCTACTTATATGAGGTACCTAAGATAGTCAAATTCATAGAGACAGAAAGTAGAATGGTGGTTGCCAGGGGCTGAGGGGAGTGAGGAATAGGGAGTTATTGTTTAATGGTTACAGAGTTTCAGTTTTACAAGATGAAGAGAGTTCTGGAGATGGATGGTGGCAATGGTTGCATAACAATGTGAATGTACTTAATACTACTGAACTGTAGACTTAAAAATGGTGAAGATGGTAAATTTTATGTTATATGTATATTTTATGTTATATGTATAAGTAAAAAATTAAAAATTTATAAAGAAGACAAAAAATGAATAGGTAACTTTCCCAACCCTATTTTTCTGTTATTTTATCAGTTCATTTAAAGATTTTTATTTATTTATTTATTTATTTTCCCCCAAAGCCCCAGTAGATAGTTGTACGTCATAGCTGCACATCCTTCTAGTTGATGTATGTGGGACGTGGCCTCAGCATGGCCGGAGAAGCAGTGCGTCAGTGCGAGCCTGGGATCTGAACCCCGGGCCGCCAGCGGCGGAGCTCGTGCACTTAACCACTAAGCCACGGGGCCTGCCCTATCAGTTCATTTAAAACAGGTGTTTAATCACAATGAGATACCACTTCACACCCACTAGGACGGCTATAATCAAAAAGACAGATAGTAAGTATTTTCGAGGATGTGAAGAAATTGGAACCCTCACACATTGATCATGGGAATGTAAAAATGGTGCAGTCACTTTGGAAAACAGTCTGACAGTTCCTTAAATGGTTAAACATAGAGTTACTATATGACCCAGTAATTCCACTCCTAGGTATATATATGAGAGAAGTGAAAATATATGTCCACACAAAAACTTGTACATGAATGTTCATAGCGGCATTATTAATAATAACCAAAAAGTGGAAACAACTCAAACATCCATCACTGATGAATTGGATAAATAAAATGTAGTATATAATACAATGGAATATTATTTAGCAATAAAAAGGAATGAAGTACTGATACATGCTAAAACATGGATGACCCTTAAAAATATTATGCTAAGTGAAAGAAGCCAGTCACAAAAGACCCACATATTGTATGACTCCATTTTATAAAATGCCCAGAATAGGCAAATCTATAAAAAGAGAAAGTAGATTAGTGGTTGCCTAGTTCTAAGGGTGGGGAAGGGGGAATGGGGAGTCACTGCTAATGGGTACTAGGTTTCTTTTTTGGGGTAATGAAAATGTTCTAAATTAGATTGTGGTGATGATTGCACAACTCTGTGAATATATTAAAAACCATTGAATTGTCTACTTTAAAGGATGGATTGTATGGTATGTAAATTATATTTCAATAAAGCTGTTAAAAAAAAGATTGGATGTTCTTTGTATAGCCAACAGTAATATCAAGAATTTTGACTTTTTTACTTTCTTTTGGCCAGACACCAAAATGTTTGCACTTCATTGCCTTCCAGTGTAGCATTGTCTGGCTCAGTATAAATACTGATGTACTTACTGGCAGAGAAATGGACTATATGACCTCCAAGACCTTTTAGATCAATGGGTCTACATTTCAGTGAACGACTGGATACCAGAAATGAAACCATTTCTCTTAATTGGTAACTGCTTGATAAATAGAAGGCGCTCCATCACAGATGTTTCACTTGAGTTCAAATCCCAAACACCATCACTTGCTAGCTGTGAAACTTGGTTGAATTACTCAAACTCTTTGATCTTTGGTTTCTTTATACACAAATGGGGATAATAATATCCACATCATAAGGTGTTATGAGAATTTAATTATACGTAAAAAGCTGAGAGCTTTTTACGTATCTAACATGTAATAACTGTTGAATAGTTATAATTACTGTTTGTTTTTGTTATCATTATTATTTACAGTGAATAATTTCTAATCAAGTGCTTTCCTCTTTAGAGTAGTCAAAATATCCTTTATGGCTATTTACTATTTATCCTTCTCAAGCCCTGTTGACGTGCACTTTTCTTTTAACAGGTACAACATAAGAGATTTGGTGCAATTCTTAAGCGTTTGCATTGTCAGGTGAACAAGCTTCAGTCAAATAGAAGACAATGGCAGTGGAACATTCAACAACTGGAAAAAACTGCAGCTGAACTAAGAAAACAAATTGGAATGCAAGATTAACAAGGCCATAGGGCAACAGAGCACAGAATATGCCAACTAAAATTATGGGGCAGAATGTTGAGAAAGTCCTTTGGATTCTTAGCAACCAGTGTTCACTATCAGAG
The DNA here is from genome assembly GCF_020826845.1 of Diceros bicornis minor. Taxonomy (NCBI): domain Eukaryota; kingdom Metazoa; phylum Chordata; class Mammalia; order Perissodactyla; family Rhinocerotidae; genus Diceros; species Diceros bicornis. Next base: position 32,752,368 of record NC_080748.1, read on the forward strand.
GTCTTAATAACAGATACATTTTCTCTTTTTTTGAATCAGTTATCTCTTTGTTAAAGTGCCTTCCAACCCTACAATTGATAGCAATATAGACAATAGGAATGCTTACAGAAGAATAGTGGGAGACTCTGTATGAATATTTTGAATGTATAAGATGTATTGTTCTCATGAATGCCTCTTTATAAACATGTTGCCTTCACTATCATATGAAGTAAAAACCTAGAAGAAAAAAACACTTGAATTTACAATGATTTAAATGAAGATATTTAAATGGTTGTCTCTCTCAAACTTTCTACTAGAACTTGTTTTTCTACCACCGTCTTCACAGTAGTCCATAAATATTGACATTTACAATAATGTTGTTATATGCTTCAGATATTTTTCTCAGTTTTCTCTTTCATCCAGAAGGTAGCAATCATTTTCCTTTGTTATTAGATAACATGTTTTTGGAATGTTGCCATGCATACATTTTTTGTTCACTTTTCTGTCTGTAAATTCTTTATTACTATTCTATGACTAAATTAAAGTTATAACATCGTGTAAAGCAAACATACAAGCTCTTAAAAGAAGAGTGTTTAACCAGAATAGACTGACACGTATTTTTTTTCATTGAAAGGCAAATGCTGTGTCCATGGCAACAAATCAAAATTTAACTTGCCCCTTTTTAAGATAAAAGTACTCCTTCTCATGGCTCCACTGAGTCAAATTTTTAGGAACAGAAACAAAATATTAATTACTGAAGATATGGTTTTCAAATATTCACTTTTAGGACTTCATGATTTCAAATCAACAACATCAAAATGATATCTGAAGTCCATTTTCTCTTCACCTTTCTATGTGCCTGAGATTCAGTAAGATTATAGCTGATATAAAACCTGATACTAATAATCTTGTTATGTCTTACATTAATAGTCTTATTATGAATTAGCATGGCTTATTATGGCTAACACCTTAAATGGCTTATGCTGTAACACAATCAGCTTTGGTCCATGACTCAGAAACACAGCTGTGAATGAAAATGTTAAAACCTGCAGATTATGGAGTGAACCCACTATGCTCTGCTGAAGACAAGGCTGAACCAAAGGCTGATTATATAAAAATTTTTAAATGTAATTTGCATATTTCAAAGGCTCTTCTTATAGTTATACTTCATAATTTCATTTACAGCTCATAAAACAAAAATTCTAGTTTTCTAAACCCTTAAGTTTATAACGCCTTGAGTTATGTTTTTGAAAGTTCATTTTTAAATTAAGGTATGGAGAAAATAGGTTTGTTCCCTATTTGAGAAAGTAATTTTCAATGTAGTTTTTAAAAATATCTAAGATAATAATACATGTACTTATTTTAAATTTTGTAACAGCTGAAAGAATTATTTGAAAGAGAAAACTGTTTTCCTTCCTAGCCCTTTCTAATCTTGAAAAACATTTCAGATGATGGAAGCTTTCAGATTCACCAAGAACTAAAACTCGAGATATCCTTAAGCCTGATCATATAGTTAGTGGATATGATATTTCAACATGGTCACAAACTCTAAAGTTAGAAAATTAAAGTAATTTTAAAAAGTCTCTATAACTGAGCCTAGCTTAGAATATGAACTCTTGTGCTTAATGGCCTTTCTCACATACACGTTTTTCCTTTTTTTTTTTTTCCTTTCCCCCCCACCCCAAAGCCCCAGTAGATAGTTGTATGTCACAGTTGCACATCCTTCTTTTTTTTTTTTTCAATTTTTATTTATTTATTTTTTCCCCCAAAGCTCCAGGAGATAGTTGTATGTCATAGCTGCACATCCTTCTAGTTGCTGTATGTGGGACACGTCCTCAGCATGGCCGGAGAAGCGGTGCCTCAGTGCACGCCTGGGATCCGAACCCGGGCCGCCAGCAGCGGAGTGCGCGCACTTAACCGCTAAGCCACGGGGCCGGCCCTGCACATCCTTCTAGTTGCTATATGTGGGACACGGCCTCAGCATGGCTGGAGAAGCGGTGTGTCAGTGCGCGCCTGGGATCCGAACCTGGGTAGCCAGTAGTGGAGTGCGCACACCCAACTGCTAAGCCACGGGGCTGGCCCCTCACATACACTTTTGATTTAAAACTCAGTCTTTTTTTTTTGTGCAACCACTCAGTTCAGAATCTTCTTCCTCTTTCTCCACATTTTCTTCTTAGAAATGGTCTAAGTTCCCAGGAGATTATATTGTTTTGTCATTAGAGGAAGGATTCTGGTCCAAGTGATATACTCTGACCTCACTGGCCTTTACAGAGGTATACTCCATTCTTCTTGGTCTTGAGCATCATATTTTGTCCATGATGTGTCTGCAGTCGTTTTCTCTGGTCAATGGGGTCAGCTTCCTTGTCCAATCACAAGGTCTCTTCTGGTCCTATTAAATTCTCTCTGTATGCTGGCCAGATTTTACCTCTTGGGGCCCATTATTCTATTCATGCACTTTTCCTCACTCTTTGATTTCTGGTATAAAATGAGTCTTTCAAGGCTCTCAGTGCTTTGGAGCTCAGCAAATTTTTTTTTTGAGGAAGATTGGCCCTGAGCTAACATCTGTTGTCAATCTTCCTCTTTTTGCTTGAGGAAGATTGGCCCTAAGCTAACGTCTATGCCAATCCTCCTCCATTTTGCATGTGGGACACTGCCACAGCAAGGCTTGCCAAATGGTGTGTAGGTCTGCACCCGGGATCTGAACCCACGAACCCAGGGCCACTGAAGCAGAGCACTCAAACTTAACCACTATGCCACTAGGCTGGCCCCTCAGAAAATTTTTTTATCTCTCAAAATGCCCAGTCTTCTGCAAAAGAAAGTTATGATTTCAAGAATATTGTTTTTAGTTTGGAGTTTTTAATAAGCCTAATATGAAGCTCAAAGCTGATGAATGACTTCTTACATTTTGGCAGTATCTGTCCTGACGTGCTAGGTTCTATTGCCTAAATGATCAGGAAAAGGTAACTAGTGCAAGGAAGCAGAGGGAGAAAAAAACCTACAGTTAATATATCAAAATATTACTTACAACATGTGCAATCTATGGGCAAATTATAGTTGACCAACAGAAAGAAATTGATATCTACTTTTAAGCCGTATCTTAACCATGGAAAACACCAGATAGTACACATTAAAGCCAGTCAAATCAGCCACCATGGACATGGCCATGGCCAATATAAATTATCTATATGTTATCTGTTAGGCCATGTTCTTCCAGTCAATTGATTAATCATACTGTTTTCCAAAACACTATAGATATGAAATAACACTAATAACAGTAATATACCAAGCAACTATGCTGTGCCCTATTTGGCAATTTTTATATATTATTTCATTTAATTCTCAGAATAATGGTTTAAGTTATATGTTATTATCCCTGATTTACATATGGAGAAACTGAGGCTTAGACAGGTTAGGTAACTTGCCTAAGATCTCATCACACAGCTTATCAGGGGCAGAATTGAAATCCAGAGCCCTATTCTTTTAGCTACATGGCACTGCAAGAAATTATTCCAAGGGTAAACCTCAATTTTACTGTAAATAAGTAATAATTTATTTCTATATTTAACCCATCCTTTTAATAGATTGCAAGGCATAAAATGAATTTAACCAAAAAGAGAAATTTTATGGTTAAAAAAAGGGGGGTTCTGCATGTAAGGAGCTTGGAAGTCCTAACAACAAGTAAAAAGCTGAATAGGCTGAAAAATCAACAACTTTCCTTGGATCCCTAAGAGGGGTGAGAACACAGGGCAAACTGCTGCCCCCAAGATTAGAGAGACAGCCAGGTGAATACAGGGAGTCACTGCTGACCAGAGTAGAAATCACCATGGGAACCAGTGCCAGGATAGAAAAACCTGAACTGTAATTGATGAATTGCTGGAGGCTCAGTGTGAATAACTCCGAGAGTTAAAAACTCCAGGGGAACCCAGTAATGGGGGGCCCCCACAATATTGTGAGATTTACCTCCAGAGAAGAATTACATCTGACTTCTCAGAAACCATGGAACCACGAAGAGAGTGGAGTGAAATATTTAAAGTGTTGAGAGAAAAAACCCACCAACCTAGAATTCTATACTCCATGAAATTATCCTTCAAAAATGAAGAACAAATAAAGACTTTCTCAGACAAATTGAGAGAATTTGTTGCCAGTAGACCTGCCTTGCAAGAAATATTAAAAGAAGTTCCTTAGAGAGAAAGAAAATAATATCGGTCAGAAACTTCATTCTACATAATGTAAGGAAAGAAGAGCATGGAAGAAGGAATAAGTAAAGGTAAAATAAAAGCTTTTATTTTTCTTATTCTTAATTGATCTAACAGATAATAGTTTGTTCAAAATAATAATAATAGCAACAATGTATTTGATTATGTATGCTGTGTATGTATCTTATGTATATATGTATATGCTTATGTATGAAATGAATGACAGCAGTGATACAGGGATGAGAGGAAGGAGTTAAGATTATTTTGTTATTATAAGACACACACACTACCTATGAAGTGATATAGTGTTACTCGAAAGTGGACCTGGATTAGTTGTAAATGTATAGTACAAACTCTAGGGCAACCACTAAAAAAAATGTAAAAAGGAGTATAACTGATATTCTCCAAGGAGAGGAAATTGAATCATATAAAATACTTGATTAAAATCAGAAAAGACACTTACAACTAGAATATACAACTATGTACTGGGGCTTTGAGAAGGAGGAAAAAAACCCAAAAAGAGTGGAAGTTTGGCAACAGATGTTAGCTTAGGGCGAGTCTTTCCCAGAAAAAGAAAAAAACACTGAAAAGGCAGAAAAAGAGTGGAAGACAAAAATAGGAACAAAGAACAAGGGAAACAGATCAAAAATAATGACAAATATGGTAGATATTAATCCAACTATATCAATAATCACTTTGAATGTCAATGATTTGAATGTACCAATCCAAAGATAGAGATTGTCAGAGTGGATCAAAAAAAAAAAAAAAGACAATTATATGTTGTCTACAAGAAACCCACTTTAAATATAAATACACATATAGATTAAAAGTAAAGGGACAGAGAAAAATATACCATGCTAACACTAATCAAAAGAAAGCAGGAGTAGCTATATTAATTTCAGATAGAGCAGACTTCAAAGTAAGAAAAGTTATCAGAGATAAAGAAGGACATTACATAGTGATAAAGGGGTCAATTCTCCAAGAAGACATAACAATTCTTAACACGTACACACCCAAAAACAAAGCATCAAACTATGTGAGGCAAAAACTGATAGAACTTCCAAGGAGAAATAGGGGAGTCCACTTTTATAGTTGCAGACTTTAACATCTCTTTATCAGAAATGGACAGATCCCGCAGGCAGAAAATCAGGAAGAACATAGTTGAACTCACCAACACCATCAATCAACTGGATATAATTGACATCTATAGACAACATCATCCAACGACAGAAAAATACACATTTTTCTCAAGCTCACATGGAATATTCACCAAAATAGATGACATTCTGGGCCATAAAACACACTGTAACAAATTTAAAAGAATAGAAATCATAAAATGTCTGCTCTTAGACCACAATTGAATTAAACTAGAAATCAATTACAAAAAATAACTGGAAAATCCCAAAATAGGTAGAGATTAAACAACACACTTCCAAATAACATGTGGATCAAAGAAGAAATCTCAAGAGAAATTAAAAAAACATTTTGAACTAAAAGAAAATGAAAACACATGTTATCAAAATTTGTAGGATGTAGTGAAAGCACTGCTAGAAGAAAACGTATAGCGTTGAATGCATATGTTAGAAAAGAAGAAAGATCTAAAATCAATCATCTCAGTTTCCATGTTAGGAGTATGGAAAAAGAAGAGCAAATTAAATGCAAAGTAAGAAGAAGAAAAGAAATAATAAGAATTAGAGCAGAAATCAATAAAATTGAAAAAATGAAATCAATAGAGAAAATTAATGAAATTAAAAGCTGATTCTTCGAAGGATCAATAAAATTGATAAACCACTAGCCAGGCTTACTAAGAAAAAAAGAAAAAGGACACTAATTACTAATATCAGAAATGAAAGAAGGAATATCACTTGGTCATTCTATGAGACCAGCATTATCCTAATACCAAAATCAGACAAAGATATTACAAGAAAAGAAAACTATGGACCAATATCTCTCATGAACAGAGATCAAAAATCTTCAAGAAAATATTAGTAAATCAAATCCAAAAAAGTATAAAAAGAATTATATACCATGACCAAGGGAGATTTATCCCAGGTATGCAATGCTGGTTCAACATCTGAAAATCAATTAATGTAATCCATCACATCAACAACAACAACAAAAAAAGTCACATGATCATGTCAATAGATTCATAAAAATCATTTGACAAAATCCAACACACATTCATGATAAAAACTCTCAGTAATCTAGGAATAGAAGAGAACTTTCTCAACTTAATATCTGCATAAAACCTACAGACAATATCATACTTAATAGTGAGAAACTCAAAGCTTTCCCATTAGGATCAGGTACAAGGCAAGGATGTCCCCTCTCACCATTCCTTTTCAACATCATACTGGAAGTCATTGCTGATGCAATAAGGCAAGAAAAGGAAATAAAATATACACAGATTAGGAAAGAAGAAATAACTGCAATAAACAAAAAATTTAAAAAAAAATAAAATTAAAAAAAAAAGAAGACATAAAACTGTTGCAGATGGCATGATCATCTAGGTAAAAAATCCAAAAGAATCAACAAAAAAACCTCTTGGAACCAATAAGCATTTATAGCACAGTTACAAGATACAAGGTTAATATAAAAAAGTCAATTGCTTTTCTATATACCAACAATGCACAAGTGGAATTTGAAATTAAAAACTCAATACCATTTACATTAGCACCTCAAAAAATTAAATACTTAGGTATAAATATAATAAAATATAAGCAAGATTTTTATAAGGAAAAATACAAAACTCTGACAAAAGAAATCAAAGAAGAACTAAATAAATGGAGAGATATTCAATGTTCATGGATAGGAAAACTCAATATTGCAAAGATATCAGTTCTTCCCAACTTGAACTATAAATTCAATGCAATCTCAATCAAAATCCCAGGAAGTTATTTTATGGATATTGAGAACTGATTCTAAAGTTTATACAGGGAGGCGAAAGACCCACAATATCCAACACAATATTGAAGAGGAAAAACGAAGTTGAAGAATTGATGCTACACGACTTCAACTTACTATAAAGGTACAATAATCAAGACAGTGTAGTATTGGTGAAATAATAGATCAATGGAACAAAATAGAGAGCCCAGAAATAGTCCCACATAAATAGTCAACTGATTTTTGACAGAGGAGCAAAAGCAATACAATGGAGCAAAGATAGTTCTTACAAAAAATGGTGCTGGAACAACTGGACATCCATATGCCAAAAAAATGAATCTAGATACAGACCATACACCCTTTACAAAAATTAACTCAAAGTTGATGCCAGACCTAAATATAAAACACAAAACCATAAAACTCCTAGAAGATAACATAGGAGAAAACCCAGATGACCTTAGGTATTGTTGATGTCTTTTTTGATACAACATTCAAGGCACAATCCATGAAAGAAATAATTGATAAACTGGACTTCATTAAAATTAACAACTTTTGCTCTGTAAGACACACTGTCAAGAGAATGATAAGCCACAGATTGGGAGAAAATACTTACAAAAGACACATCTGATAAAAGACTGTTATTCATATTTTGAATATGAAGAACTCTTACAAAGAACTCTTAAACTCAACAATAAGAAAACAACCAAATTAAAAAATGGGGCAAACACTTTAATAGACACCTCACCTTCATAGACACCTCACCAGAGAAGATAAACAAATGGCAAATAAGCATATGAAAAAATGCTTCACATCATATGCCATCAGGGAAATGAGAATTAAAACAATGAGACACCACTATGCACCAATTACAGTGGCCAAAATCTGGAACACTGACAACACTAAATGCTGATGAGGATGTGAAGCAACAGGAATTCTTTCATTCATTGCTAGTGGGGATGCAAAATGGTGCAGCCACTTAGGAAGACATGTGGGCCGTTTCTTACAAAACTAAACATACTCTTACCATATGATCCAGCAATCATACTCTTTGGTATTTATCCAAAGAAGTTGAAAACTGATGTCCACACATAAACACAGATGTTTATAGCAGCTTTATTCATAATTGTCAAAACTTGGAAGCTACCAAGAAGTCTTTCAGTAGGTGAATGGATAAATAAATTGTGGTACATCCAGACAATGGAATATTATTTAGTACTAAAAAGAAATGAGCTATCAAGCCATGAAAAGACATGAGGAAACTTAAATGTATATTACTAAGTGAAGGAAGCCAATTTGAAAAGGCCACATATTGTATAATTCCAACTATATGACATTCTGGAAAAGGTAAAACTATAGAGACAGTAAAAAGATAAGTGGTTGCCAGGGTTCGGGGTGGTAAAGGGGAGATAAATAGGCAGAGCACAAAAGATTTTTAGGGCAGTGAAAATACTCTGTATGATATTATAATGATGGATATATGTCATTATAAATTTGTCAAAATCCACAGAATATACAACACCAAAAGTGAATCCTAAAGTCAACTATGGACTCTGGGTGATTATGATGTGTCAATGTAAGTTCATCCTTGGTAAAAAAAAAAAAAATGTACCATTCTGGTGAGTGATATTAATAATGGGGGAGGCTATGCATGCGGGGAAACAGGGGATATATGAGAAATCTCTGTACCTTATTCTCAATTTTGTTTTAAACCTACAACTGCTCTAAAAAAATTGTCTTTTTAAAAAAGACTCCGAATAGCTAAAGGAATCCTGAGAAAAAAGAACAAAGCTGGAGGTATCACACTCCCTGATTTCAAAATGTCCTACAAAGCTATGGTAACCAAAACAGCATGGTACTGGCACAAAAACAGACACACAGACCAATGGAATAGAATCGAAAGCCCAGAAATAAACCCATACATCTATGGACAGCTAATCTTTGACAAAGGAGCCAAGAACATACAATGGGGAAAAGAAAGTCTCTTCAACAAATGGTGTTGGGAAAACTGGATAGCCACATGCAAAAAAATGAAAGTAGACCCTTACCTTACACCATACACAAAAATTAACTCCAAATGGATTAAAGACTTGAATGTAAGACCTGAAACTATGAAACTTCTAGAAGAAAACATAGGCAGTACGCTCTTCGACATCGGTCTTAGCAACATCTTTTCAAACACCACGTCTGACCGGGCAAGAGAAACAATAGAAAAAATAAACAAATGGGACTACATCAAACTAAAAAGCTTCTGCACAGCAAAGGAAACCATCAACAAAACGAAAAGACAACTTAACAATTGGGAGAAGATATTTGCAAACTGTACTTCTGATAAGGGCTTAATCTCCAAAATATATAAAGAACTCATGCATCTCAACAACAAAAAAACTACCAACCCAATTAAAAAATGGGCAAAAGACCTGAACAGACATTTCTCCAAAGAAGATATACAGATGGCCAACAGACACATGAAAAGATGTTCAACATCACTATCAGGGAAATGCAAATCAAAACTACAATGAGATATCACCTCACGCTCGTCAGAATGGCTATAATTAACAAGACAGGAAACAACAAGTGTTGGAGAGGATGTGGAGAGAAGGGAACTCTCATACACTGCTGGTGGGAGTGCAAACTGGTGCAGCCACTATGGAAAACAGTATGGAGATGCCTCAAAATATCAAGGATAGAACTACCATATGATCCAGCTATTCCACTCTTGGGTATTTATCCAAAGAACTTGAAAACACCAATTTGTAAAGGTACATGCACCCCTGTGTTCATTGCAGCGTTATTCACAATAGCCAAGACTTGGAAGCAACCTAAGTGCCCATCAAGGGACGAATGGATAAAGAAGATGTGGTATATATACACAATGGAATACTACTCAGCCATTAGAAACGATGAAATCCAGCCATTTGTGACAACGTGGATGGACATTGAGGGTATAATGCAAAGTGAAATAAGTCAGAGGGAGAAGGTCAAATACCGTATGATTTCCTTCATTAAGTAGTAGATAATAACAACAATAAACAAACACATAGGGACCGAGACTGGATTGGTGGTTACCAGAGGGGAAAGGGGGAGGGAGGAGGGTGAAAGGGGTAATTTGGTACATGTGTGTGGTGATGGGTTGTAATTAGTATTTTGGAGGTGAACATGATGTAATCTATGCAGAAACAGAAGTACAATGATGTACACCTGAAATTTTTACAATGTTATAAACCAATGTTACTGCAATAAACAAAAAATTTTAAAAAAATAAAATTAAAAATTAAAAAAAAATAAAAAGAAGTACTCAAATGCATAGATAACACTACATGAGGGTAGTGTCAGTAAAACATTTTGGCTAAGGAAAGTGAGATCCTGCTTATAAAAACTGCTTTAAAACGCTTTAAAGTTCACATAGGTAATTGCAATTAAAACTCTAAGTTCCTATATCATCCTGCATTGTACATGGAATCCATCCTTCATCCATAAAAATCATTGAGGCCTATATTAATACTATGGAGATCTGGGACTGTTTTTTGGTGGGCGGAGTCAGTAGATTCAGAAGAACTTGTGGATTTGCAACTAAAAACTATTTGATTTGTTAGTTGTTCATATTTTCAATATTATAAATATTTTATTTTTCATTAAGCAACGATTACTAAAGCTAATGATCAGAAGCTAAAAATTATGTGCCTGTCAAAAATAACCTCTGCTATATTTGCTTATTTTAATTTATAATATATTTATAAGGGAAAGTTTTTTATTTTACTTTTCTGATAAATTTGGCAGTATAAGGAATGAGTTTTCTATATCACATTTGCTACCATATAACACTTTCTCCTGAATGTTACCGAACTATGACCAAAACCAGGAAAGATAAATTGAAACAGATACTAATAACAGAATAGATTTATTCAATACATAGCTAAGAACGGGATGCTCCAAATTGCTTTTTCTCTTCTGTAATGTTCCATTTAAATGATGGCTGTGGGATCTAGATCTTCAGAAAAATAAAAATAGCATATGATTCAGCGATAACAGAGTTGCTGTTTACATAATCCAGTGAAGACAGACATGAAGTAATGAAACTTCAATCTCTTAATTAATGAGATGATGTATTCCAAAAGCAAAATCAGCATTCATGTGATAGATAGTTTTAAGTCTTCTTACTCAAAAAGCTCCTTGGCATAACAATCATGTCAAAATTGAAATAAAATTGTTATATTAGAGAGATTTGCCAGTATTGCTCAGTCACATGGCACAAGGTAATTTAGAGGCAATGATAATACACTGCCAGTCTAAGATACATTTTCAGATACTTTTTGTCCAAAGTGTTTAAGTCAAGACATATCATCTAACTCATCTACTATTACTTATTACTCCCCATCACGCTATTTTAGATAGAATAGACATGGGTAACCCCGTGCTTGTATTGGAGCAGCTTCCTAAGGTGCTTTCAGCACTGCTTCTCCTGTGTATGTGCTTCTTTGTGTATGTGATACGGAAAAAAAAAAAAAAATAGCACCCCTGCAATATGCATGAGTTGTTTTGTCTTCAATGACTAGTGTTAACTAACTCCTGCACAGTGATCCAGCCAGATGTCAGCACATCTACTTGGCTGAAAATATCACATGCTTTTCTCTTCATCCACCTGTTCCACAGAGCCTGTGTACAGCCATTCTCAAGTGTCTGTCATTCCTTAGAATGAGACGTCTTTGAGGACACTTCCATCCTTCAGATGTAACACTGACTTTGCTAGGCAGTTAAATAATGTTGATATTATTTTAATTTGTGATTCATACATATTTGCATAAAGCACTCAATTTTTCAGAAGGGTCCATTCTTTTTCTAATCTTTCACTAATTTAGATTACTCACCTTCTAAGCCTTTCAGTCTCAATTAATCTGTCAATGTAATTTACCCATGCACAGTTTCCTAATAATAATTCTCTCATTTTTATTTCATTTCTTTCCATCAAAGAAAGATGCCGCTTCCTCATTCAGAGCTTACCTTTTTTCTATCCCTGCACATCCACAGTTGTACCATCTTCAGGCTCCAATTCTCATTTTTGTTGTAACTCCAAGGTTTAATCCACTGGCCTAAAGGTAGATCCTGAACATTGAAAACAATCTCTTCATTTATAACTGCCTTATGCAAGAGAATCTATCTTTTCTTTACTTTGAAATGCCTCACAAAGATAAACTCTCTCAGAAACATTGTGTAGTGGACACGGTCAGAGCCTCTCACATGTTTTTTCATCCTTTTGAGCACCTCTCTCCCGACTGAGGCATGCTTTTGCCTCAGACAGCTCTCATCTAAGACTTTCTGTGGGACGTTTGCTACCCTCAAAAGGACTTTGCCTGATATTGCAGCCTTGTTTGGGTTCTTTCTGCTTATCTGTCTTGCTTTCCTTACCAATCTCTTCAATAATAACTCACTTGCTCAGAGTCTGATTCTGGGAATCCCAAACTAAGGCACCTTGCAAAAATAATCACACAGGGAAATCTCTGTTTTCAAGAGATGATTATTACTCTACTCCTATTCCTCATTCCAGATCAATTCCACTCCCAGCAGCAGCAGCAGCAGCAGCAGAAAAAAAGGAAGAAACTTAGCCCCTTTGAAATCTACTGTCCCATTTAGTGTAATTTTGATATTATTCATTTGCTTTAAATTTAAAAAGCAAGCCAAAAGGCACAAACTTTATCCCATGTATTTAGTACAACAATAAAAGTACACTGTTAGCCTTCAAATATAATAAATCAATCACTATTTTGAATTAATCTTTTTCAATATTAGTGTTCTTAGTAACTATCATGTTGCTACATACAATAAATTTATTAAATAAATCTTGATTCTGAAACCCCAATTTAAAAGTTTAGGATATTTTTTCAAGTGCATTGAGGTCACATGATTTTAGACAGATTTATTAGAAGATTCACACAACCAGACAAAAGGGTGATATTCGGGGAAAACATTTTGGTTGCTTTCATTCCCACTAGATGACAAAGACTGAGACAGGAATAAATCATGTGTGCACATTCTCACATCCTATAGCCTCATATAATCATCCTGGTTCTTTCAAACCATTCTTTCCCAGCTTTTCCATTGTTTAAAATTAGCAATTCTCCCTTCTAATCATTCATTATCCCACCTACAGCTGAAGAACATTAGAATCACAGTCTGTTGCAGATCAGGAGTAATTAACTCAGGAAATTACAAAGAAATATGGATCTACAAGACAGAATATTGTAAAATATCAAAGTCATAGCGTCTCTCATCATGGTTTCAAAAAATTTACAGTAAGAGTATTTATTGCTAATAATATATTATAATATCTTTGTGATATTTTACTAAGCAACATTTAAAAATATAAAATTAGTAATAATTATCAAAAACAATTGTTGGTGTTGTAAAAATGATTTTATCCTAGGCTAAAGAAAATATAACCCTTTTTTCTCTTGACCTCAAAATGCCTGTAAACATTAATTTTGCTAGTCTTCAAAACTTCAAGCTGATATATGAATAATTTAAAACTGCTGCAAAATGTCATACACTTATGGAAATGGGGCCCAGCATAGGAGCAAAACTTGAATATTGCCTTTCATTTTGTGACATAGTCTAAAAAAGATGCTGACTAGTATGAGTTAGAGCCAAAAACAGTGAGCTGATGACAAAGAAACAATTTTCATGTTCTACCTTCTCTGTTAGGTAACTGCAAAAATAAATAAGACATGATTCTTTCCATCCATGAGATCAAGTTAGTTGGCAAGAGAGATAACATATATATAATAGGTTTAAATACAACAAAAAAAATCCTGTGATAGAAGCATAAACCAAGCCTTGCAGAAACAAAAAAAGGAGCCATTAATTACAAACAGGGGTGGGGGAGCCTAAAAGAAGAGGTGACATTTGAGGTGGGCTGCGAAGCAATTATTACGTTCTCATGATTGTTTCCACTCATCAAACTCTGAAAGTTTCTATTTTATTCCCCTTTGCATCTCTGGCAGCTAGCAGATACCTGGCATACATAATAGGTGCCCTGATGTATGTTGAATGAATTACTGAATAAAATAATCAACCATTATTCTTGTTATTAATATCTCCCAACATTTCTGTCTTCAGTCTCTCCTAGCTCTAATCTTTCTGTTAATACTATCGCTTGAGTTATCTTCTTTGAGTAAAAACTGAGCACGTGCTGCCCCTTCTGAAAAGAAAGAAAAGAAAAACTTTCCATGGACACAAAATCCATTTCACGACTAAACAGTAAACACTTAAAAATCTGTCTCAATCTGCTTGTCCACCCTCAATTTTTCCTGTTGTGTTCAACAATAAACCCTATCCTCCACCCAAAATAAAATTCTAACTCTTCTGTATGCGTATATTTTCACATATTATTCCCTCTGCCTGAAAGGTCTCTCTCCTACGTTCAGAAGTCACTCCAACTCAGCCTTCAGAACCAAGTGCAATAGTTATGGCCCCTATAAAGCTGAACTACATTTAAAATATCTCTGTTTCTCTGCAAAGCCACAGCTTAGAAGTACTAAGAAATCTGTATCATGATTTCTGAATCAAAATAAATATTGGCTTACAATTTAGAGAACTTATATGTAGAGCTCCTTGTTTAAAATAATTTTAAGCTTTTAAATATTGGGCTTTATCATGGACAGTCTGGTATGAGATTATTTGACTGACATAGGATGATAGCAAATAACAAATAATTCATCTCTCATTTATAAAAGAACATGAAAATTAGTTGTTCCATGACTACTTCCAAAATCTACTTTTATGATTTTAAACCAAAATGTGTAAATATTTATAAAGAGTAGAACTTTTTTTTAAAAAAATACTTTTCTAGAAAATGAAATGATACTTTTAGGGAGCTCTAATGAAAGTAAACATGCTTAACAAGCCATAAGAAATATGCTTTTGTGTTCTTCAATTATAAATACTTTGAACCATGCTTTTAAAGATTTTTATATATTGAAAAATTACGTAAAATGTTCCATCCTTTCAAAAAGGAAGCTGTAATAAGCTTCATGAAAATACAACTAAATAAATGGGACTATATGGAAATAGAAAGGAAAATCTTTCTTAAAAATGAAAATCATAACATTTCTCTGAATAGAATATTGCACATTAATCATAAATTTAACGCCTATTTAGGATAATTTGGGGGCAATTTCACTTTGTTTTTATTGTTTCTATGTAGGTTATGCATAATTATGGAGTTTAACTGTAATTCTATTATAATTTTTCACAATGACACACTTTATATCTTTCCTAATTACATCTGTAGCAAAATCATTTTCAGGAAACCAGCTTTCTATGTCTATTATATTTATTCTTTACACCACCGAAAATAGCCTCTCTTTTCATCACTTTGAAATATTCTTTACCTTTTTCCCCTAGAATTATGATATTCCATTAGCTGATGGCAGAGGGGTTTTGAGTACTTTTCAGAGTTTTGGCATCAGAGGTATCCTTAACCATGCTTATTAGGCCTTAGAGAGCACTAATTTTCTTGTACAAAGGGAGTTTTGAGCTTTCATTAGGATGTTTCCCAGATGCTTTCATTTCAAATACAGTTTAGTACAATTATGGCTGTTTTAACCAGGGATATTTGAGAAATAATCTACATAGCGAAATGGAAAAGCACCGAGCAGCCAATAAACAACCAACCATAGTAACGTGGTTTAATATTCCATATACCAAAGGGAAAATGTGTATTCTGTGATATTAGCTACTGTAATTGCTAATACATCACAATTTAGGGAAATAAGTGCAAAGAATACCAAAGTCCTTGAAATTATAAGCATTCTTTGAATCTGAATTTAGAATGCAGCACTACTTAATATGGTGGGCACTGGAGTCAAGTGAATAAAAAAATGAAAGGCCAAATATACCTTTTAATTTAACATTGGTAATATTAAATATGCATATTACCAATAGCATGAATTCATTGCATGAGTTAAGAGAAAAAGTAGATTACAAAACATTATGAACAATGTAAGTGTTGGAATTAGGGTTCAAACCTAACCTCTGATCTATTTTTACTCCAAAGCTCCTATCCCTCGCTATATTAGTAGAAAGTCATTTCTAAATGAATGTAATTAAATGTAATTTAAAAGTGACTATGAGCTGTGTTTCAAAGAGCTGGGAAGATTTAGCCCACATCCAGTCCAAGTACTGTTTCCTCTGGGCTAACTATTCCCAGGTCTTCCATAACAACTCATGTGACATAAGCTCAAGTCCTTTCACCATCCTAGTCACATCCCTCTGGATATACTCTGCCTTAATTTTGTCCTATGAAAGATGCAGAACAGAAGATGATACTTAAGGTAGAGTCTGACCAGCTGCTTATAGAAGAGGTCTATTTCATCCCATATTTGGGACTCAGTTTTCTACTAATACAACGAAAGTTTACAAGGGCTTTTGTGGTAGTCATATTATACCCTCACTCATATTGAACTCGCTCCCCAAACCTGAAAGATGATGTTGGGACACAAAGGGTTAAATTTCTTGCCCAAGCATGGAACCATTATTTACTGTCATTTAATAAATTTTTCCTACTGGCTCATCCTGGACTTATGAAATGACATATGGGATGTGATATTTGATTTAGGGTAGTGAATATTGTAAGTTGAAATCAAACATTGTTCTAAGTAGGAAAATAAATTTCAAGAATATTCTCAATAGCATGTGTATTCTCTCTATAACATCTTCAAAAAGGGAAATTAGGGGCTGGCCCCATGGCCTAGTGGTTTAAGTTCTGATGGCTCCGCTTCGGTGGCCTGGGTTTAGTTCCCAGGCGTGGATCTATACCACTCATCAGCAGCCAAAATAGAGGCAGATTGGCACAGATGTTAGCTCAGGGCCAATCTTCCTCAGCAAAAAAAAAAAAAGATAGAGAGAAATTATACTCTTCAAAAAGAGTAATTATAAAAACAAGAGAAGTCAAGATGGCAGAGTAGGCAGACTCTGAACTCACTTCCTCCTGTGGACACAGCCAATTTACAACTACTCATGGAAAAATTACCCCTGAGACAGAACTGAAAACTGGATAAGAGGAACTCCTGCAACAACGGACAATCCTAATTGAGATAGAAGAGGCAAAAACTCCCTTCTGGAGAGGAAAAATGCTGCCTTCACAAGCTGCAGTGCCTCACGGCCGCAGGGGAGCAGCCCACAGGTACGCAGCCCTCCCTGGAGGAGCGGGACCCTGAGCCAGGGAGCGCCCACGCTGTGGACATTTTGTGGACCCAGCACAATCGAGACGAGTGGCATAATATCTGACTTTGCCTGCTACTAAAACATTGGGGAGTACCCCCAGAAAAGCTGGTTTACAAAGAAATTAAAACCGGTTCTTAAAGGGCCCACATGCAAACACACCCATTTCAGAAAGCAACCTAAAGTCACCAGAAAGAAAGGTGCACAGTGCTTTGGTGAAAAGAGACTCACCTGGTGGGCCCTGGGTGCATCTTGGTGGGAGGTGGGACCTCTCCAGAGACTGGGACATTGGTGGCAGCCATTGTTGTGTCCTGGTGTGGCTGTGCTGACACAGACGCCATTGGAGTTCTCCCTGAGGCCTGCTAGCCCAGGGTCTGGCCCACCCGCTAGAGCATCAATTTAATCCGGCTCAGCCAGGGCAGGCAGCCCGCCCTAGAGACTGGCCCCACCCATAAACAAGCCCTCAGGCAACTTGTGGGACTGCATAGATTGGTGACTGGATTCTCTGCAGCCTGGCAACTGAGCCGACCTCAGTGGGGCAGGGCGTGCACAAGGAGCGGGTGGAGAGTGTAGGGTGGTGGTGGAGTGTGTGGGGCTCCCGCCAGGGAGAGACTGGGTCCACTTCAGGAGGTCGGGGCGTGCACACGAAGCAGGACTGTGTTGACTGTGTGTGTGCACCTGTGGGCGGCAGGGCTTGTCAGCTGCAGAAGACTTGTGCTTCTCAAAGACCCACAAAGGGGGTTTGCCCCACCTTCCAAAGCTTGAAACAATTGGGTGCTCCCATGCCTGAGGCCAGCCCCACCCAGCTGCAATCCTCAGAGAGCTGACAAGAGACCTAAAGGCTGGAGGTTTATAGCAATTGTAAGGCCCTGAGCCTAACAACCTGCCATGCTGGGGGCCTACTCACTTAAAAGAAATACTGCAACACAAATGTGGTATTAGAACTTGCAGCCAACTGTGCTGGGGCTCCCCAGACCTGATAAAGAGACTGAAGGGCCCACAACAACTACAAGCAGCTGAGCACTACAAGAGCTGGCCAGGTGCATAACTCGGCCTCCCTGGGCGCCTACAGGGAGAGCAAAGAGGCCACAACAGAAGGACATACGTAGCCCACATAGAGGTCACCCCTGGAACATTGAGAACTGAGGGAAGCACACTGCAGGCCTACTAAGGCATCACTTATATAAGATCACCTATCCAAGAGCAGGCGACGTAGCTGACCTACCTGATACGTAGACACAAGCACGGGGACAGAGGCAAAATGAGGAGGCAAAGGAATACATTCCAAGTAAGGGAACAAGACAAAACCCCAGAAAAGGAACTAAGTGAAACAGAAATGAGCAACCTACCTGACAGAGAGTTCAAACAAAGAGTGTTAAGGATGCTCACTGATCTGGGGAGAAGAATAGATGAACTCAGTGAGAATGTCAACAAAGAAATGGAAGATATAAAAAAGAACCAATCAGAAATGAAGAATACAATACTGGAAATGAAAAATTCACTAGAGGGACTCAAAAGCAGAGTAGAGGATACAGAAAAATGGATCTGTGAGCTGGACGAAAGACTAGAAGAAATAACCCAAGCTGAACAGGTAAAAGAGAAAAGAATTACAAAGAGTGAGGACAATCTAAGGGACTTCTGGGACAACATCAAGCACACTAACATCCGTGTTATAGGTGTCCTGGAAGGAGAAGCGCGAGACAAAGGGGCAGAGAATCTATTTCAAGAAATAATAGATGAAAACTTCCCTAACCTAAGGAAGGAAACAGACATCCAGGTACAGGAAGCACAGAGAGCCCCAAACAAGATAAACCCAAAGAGGCCCACACCAAGACACATCATAATCAAAATGTCCAGAATTAAAGATAAAGAGAGAATCCTAAAAGCCGCAAGAGAATGTCAAGTTACATACAAAGGAAACCCCATAAGGCTAACAGCTGACTTCTCAGCAGAAACCTTACAGGCTAGAAGAGAATGGCACGATATATTTAAAGTGCTAAAAGGAAAAAACTTACAGCCAAGAATACTCTACCCAGCAAGGTTATCATTCAAAGTGGAAGGAGAGATCAAAAATTTCCCAGACACGCAAAAATTAAAGGAGTTTGTCACCAAGAATCCAGTGCTACAAGAAATGTTAAAGGGACTGATTTAAGGGGAAAAGAGAAGACCACAAATAGGAAAAATTATCTATTTCCATGATAAGAGGGTAATGGATACAAATGCACAAAAAAGAGGTCAGATATGATATCAAAAACATAAAATGAGGGAGGAGGGGAGTTGAAGAGTAGAGCTTTCAGACAGAGGTCAAACTAAAGAGATCATCAATTCTGTACAAAAGGAGAAAGGAACAGAGAAGGACTACTAAAACACTGAGGAAAAAAAGTTAAAAAATGGCAGTAAGTACATACTTATCAATAGCTACTTTAAACGTCAATGGACTAAATGCTCCAATTAAAAGGCATAGGGTGGATGATTGGATAAAAAAACAAGATCCATATATATGCTGCATACAAGAGACACACTTCAGACCTAAAGACACTCACAAACTGAAAGTGAAGGGACAGAAAAAGATACTCCACGCAAATCGCAATGAAAAGAAAGCTGGGGTAGCAGTACTCATATCAGACAAAATAGACTTTAAAACAAAAACTGTAAAAAGAGACAAAGAAGGGCATTACCTAATGATCAAGGGAACAATCCAACAAGAGGATATAACACTTGTAAATATCTACGCACCCAATGTAGGTGCACCTAAATATATAAAGCAATTATTAACAGACATAAAAACAGAAATAGACAGTAACACAATAATAGTAGGGGACTTGAACACTCCACTTACACCAACAGATAGATCATCCAAACAGAAAATCAATAAGGAAACATTGGCTTTAAATGACACACTGGAACAGATGGACCTAGTAGATATATACAGAGCATTCCATCCCAAAACCGAAGAATACACGTTCTTTTCAAATGCACATGGAACGTTCTCCAGGACTGATCACATATTAGGCCACAAAACAAGTCTCCATAAATTTAAGAAGATTGAAATAATACCAAGCATCTTTTCTGAACACAATGCTATGAAACTAGAGAACAACTATAGGAAGAAAATCAGAAAAGCCACAAATACGTGGAGATTAAACAAAATGCTACTGAACAACAACTGGGTCAATGAAGAAATCAAAGAAGAAATCAAAAAATACCTGGAGACAAATGAAAATGAAAATATGACATGTCAGAATTTATGGGATACAGCAAAAGCGGTTCTAAGAGGGAAGTTTATAGCAATACAGGCCTATCTCAACAAACAAGAAAAATCTCAAATAAACAATCTAACAATGCACCTAAAGGAACTGGAAAATGAAGAACAAACAAAGCCTAAAATCAGTAGAAGAAGGGAAATAATAAAAATCAGAGCAGAAATAAATGAAATAGAGACCAAAAAAACAATAGAAAAAATTAATAAAACCAAGAGCTGGTTCTTTAAAAAGATAAACAAAATTGACAAACCTTTAGCTAGACTCACCAAGAAAAAAAGAGAGAAGGCACAAATAAGTAAAATCAGAAATGAAAGAGGAGAAATTACAACAGACACCTCAGAAATACAAAAGATTATAAGGGAATACTATGAAAAGCTATATGCCAACGAATTCGACAATCTGGAAGAAATGGAAAAATTCTTAGAATCATACAACCTTCCAAAACTGGATCAAGAGGAAGTAGAGAATTTCAATAGACCAATCACCAGTAAGGAGATCGAAACAGTAATCAAAAACCTCCCCAAAAATAAAAGTCCAGGACCAGACGGCTTCCCTGGTGAATTCTACCAAACATTCAAAGAAGACTTAATACCTATCCTTCTCAAACCCTTCCAAAAAATTGAGGAGGGTGGGAAGCTCCCTAACTCATTCTACGAAGCTGACATTACCCTGATACCAAAACCAGACAAGGACAACACAAAAAAAAGAAAATTACAGGCCAATATCACTGATGAACATCGATGCAAAAGTCCTCAACAAAATACTAGCAAATCACATACAACAAAGCGTTAAAAAGATTATACACCATCATCAAGTGGGATTTATTCCAGGTATGCAGGGATGGTTTAACATTCACAAATCAATCAATCAACGTGACACACCACATTAATAAAATGAAGAATAAAAATCACATGATCATCTCAATAGATGCAGAGAAAGCATTTGACAAGATACAGCATCCATTTATGATAAAAACTCTGAATAAAATGGGTATAGAAGGAAAGTACCTCAACATAATAAAGGCCATATATGAGAAACCCACAGCTAATATCATCCTCAATGGTGAAAAATTGAAAGCTACCCCTCTAAGAACAGGAACCAGGCAAGGATGCCCACTGTCACCACTCCTATTGAACATAGTACTGGAAGTCCTAGCCAGAGCAATCAGGCAAGAGAAAGAAATAAAAGGGATCCAAATTGGAAAGGAAGAAGTGAAACTCTCACTATTTGCAGATGACATGATTTTATATATAGAAAACCCTAAAGAATCCACCAGAAAACTTTTAGAAGTAATAAACGAATATGGTAAAGTTGCAGGATACAAAATCAACTTACAAAAATCAGTTGCATTTCTATACACTAACAACGAAGTAGCAGAAAGAGAAATTAAGAAAACCATCCCACTTACAATTGCAACAAAAAGAATAAAATACCTAGGAATAAACTTAACCAAAGAGGTGAAAGAGCTCTACACAGAAAACCATAAAACATTGCTGAAAGAAATTGAAGAAGACACAAAGAAATGGAAAGATATTCTGTGCTCTTGGATTGGAAGAATTAACACAGTTAAGATGTCCATACTTCCTAAAGCAATCTATAGATTCAATGCAATCCCTATCAAAGTTCCAACAACATTTTTCACAGAAATAGAACAAAGAATCCTAAAATTTATATGGAACAACAAAAGACCCCGAATAGCTAAAGGAATCCTGAGAAAAAAGAACAAAGCTGGAGGTATCATACTGCCTGATTTCAAAATATACTACAAAGCTATAGTAACCAAAACAGCATGGTACCGGCACAAAAACAGACACACAGATCAATGGAATAGAATGGAAAGCCCAGAAATAAACCCACACATCTATGGACAGCTAATCTTTGACAAAGGAGCCAAGAACATACAATGGAGAAAAGAAAGTCTCTTCAACAAATGTTGTTGGGAAAACTGGATAGCCACATGCAAAAAAATGAAAGTAGACCCTTACCTTACACCATACGCAAAAATTAACTCCAAGTGGATTAAAGACTTGAATGTAAGACCTGAAACTATGAAACTTCTAGAAGAAAACCTAGGCAGTACGCTCTTCGACATCGGTCTTAGCAACATCTTTTCAAGCAGCATGTCTGACCAGGCAAGAGAAACAACAGAAAAAATAAACAAATGGGACTACATCAAACTAAAAACCTTCTGTACAGCAAAGAAAACCATCAACAAAACGAAAAGAGAACCTAACAATTGGGAGAAGATATTTGCAAACCATACTTCTGATAAGGGCTTAATCTCCAAAATATATAAAGAACTCATGCATCTCAACAACAAAAAAACTACCAACCCAATTAAAAAATGGGCAAAAGACCTGAACAGACATTTCTCCAAAGAAGATATACAGATGGCCAACAGGCACATGAAAAGATGTTCAACATCACTAACTATCAGGGAAATGCAAATCAAAACTACAATGAGATATCACCTCACGCCCGTCAGAATGGCTATAATTAACAAGACAGGAAACAACAAGTGTTGGAGAGGATGTGGAGAGAAGGGAACTCGCATATACTGCTGGTGGGAGTGCAAACTGGTACAGCCACTATGGAAAACAGTATGGAGATGCCTCAAAAAATCAAGGATAGAACTACCATATGATCTAGCTATTCCACTCTTGGGTATTTATCCAAAGAACTTGAAAACACCAATGTGTAAAGATACATGCACCCCTGTGTTCACTGCGGCGTTATTCACAATAGCCAAGACTTGGAAGCAACCTAAGTGCCCATCAAGGGACGAATGGATAAAGAAGATGTGGTATATATACACAATGGAATACTACTCAGCCATAAGAAACGATGAAATCCAGCCATTTGTGACAACATGGATGGACATTGAGGGTATTATGCAAAGTGAAATAAGCCAGAGGGAGAAGCTCAAATACCGTATGATTTCCTTCATTAAGTAGTAGATAATAACAACAATACACAAATACATAGGGACAGAGATTGGACTGGTGGTTACCAGAGGGGAAGGGGGGAGGGAGGAGGGCGAAAGGGATAATTCGGCACATGTGTGTGGTGATGGGTTGTAATTAGTATTTGGGTGGTGAACATCATGTAATCTATGCAGAAATAGAAGTATAATGATGTACATCTGAAATTTATACAATGTTATAAACCAATGTTACTGTAATAAACAAAACATTAAAAAAAAAATCTAACATTTACTGAGCCTTTACTGTGAGTCACGGTAACACTATGAAGTAGATTATAAATGTTCCCATTTTAGAGATGAGAAACTTATTTATTTGCTGTGATTCTTACATAAAGAAAAATTTGCTGCACCAACTCGTTGGTTAACCAGAAATACGGTTTATACAAGAGAGGCAGGAGAGATGCTAGATTCTCTCACTTTAATTTTCAATTTTCAGAATAATGAGGTGATGTCTTAGCAACGTCTAAAGGTAATAATCCAAGTTATCTTTTTAAAGCATTATAATGTAGTCATAGATTTTTATATATTTGATATTTTAATCAATGACAGTATTAGTAGCAGTAGTAGTATTAACATTCAAATAGCCCCATCTTTGACAAGTGTGGGCTTCTTTAGGTTAGCTTCTATATCCTTTGGCACAACCCCAAGTTTTTCACAGTTTATTTGCTTTCAGGAGCGACAAGTTGTCTCAGACTTATTTTCCACATTCCCTGCCTCAGATCTGAGACCTGCTACTTTACCATGGAGCTCATTTCTTTACTAGGAAATGGCATTTAGAGATAACAAGCTGAGCACTAAGGGTGTTCATTGAAACTGGGTTGACATTGTTCCTAGGGCTTTTCAGTGGATGGCAGTAGGAGACATCAATATTTTTGGACAAAAAAACAAATCATGAGTATACTGTATTCTCAACCCAAAGATTATATAGAATTTTACTTAACACCTTCAATTTTATTGGTGTATTTTTTTCTTATGCTGAAAATCTTAGTTCCTAACTCACATTAACATGAATATTTATTGTTTTAAAATAACAACAATATTATTGTTAACAATAAGATAACTTCAGATTTATTTCCATATAGTCTTCCTAATTCCTTTTATATAGCTGCCTCATAGCTTCCCATTCTAATAGATGTCCATAGCTTATTCAACTCCTAATGAACATTTGAGTTGCTTCTAATCTTTTGCTATTATAAAAACTACTATAATGAATACCTCCTTGTGCAAATGTCATTTTCTATTTTAGCTAATGCATCTTTGGAATAGTTTTTTAGAAGTGGACTTGTCAGGCTGAATTATATATACATGCGTGAATAATTTTGCTAGATATTACCAAATTCTCTCCATGGTGTTGTACCATCTTGTATTCCCACCAACAAGTGTTCTGCAAAGCCTTGCCATCAGAGTACATTGTCAAGCTTTTGGATTTTTGCCCACATGATACATAAGAGAACATTTATATAAATGTATCTTAATATGCATTTCTCCAATAAGTGAAGTTGAGTGTCTTTCGTATGTTTAAAGGCCACAAGCATTTCTTTTTCTGTGAATTCTTTTTATATGTTTTGCCCATTTAAAAAATTGGGTTGATGTTCTTTTCTTATCAATTTTTAGCGACCCTTTACACAAGCAATAATAATCCTTTTTATTGTTCTTTATTGTGGTAAAATATATATATATAACACAAAATTTACCAGTTTAACCATTTCTAAGTGTACAGTTCAGTAGCATTAAGTACGTCCACATTAGTGTGCTATCACGTCCAACTCTCACCCCATCCATCTGCAGAACTTTTTCATCTTCTCAAACTGAAACTCTACACCCATTAAACAGTAGCTGACCACTCCTCCTCCTCCCAGTCTCTAGCAACCACCACTCCACTTTCTGTCTCTATGAATTTGACTACCCTAGGTACCTCATATAAGTAGAATCATATAACATTTGTCTTTTTATGTTGGGCTTATTTCCCTTAGTAAAATTTCATGTTTATCCATGTTGTAGCATGTGTCAGAATTTCCTTCCTTTTTAAGCTGAAAAATATTCCACTGTATGTATATACCACATTTTATTTATCCATTCATCCATCCATGGACATTTGGGTTGCCACCTTCTGGCTCTTATGAGTAATGCTGCTGTGAACATAGGTGTACAAATATCTCAGTCTCTAATTTCAATTCTTTTGAGTATATATCTAGAAGCGGAACTGCTGGAGCATATCGTAATTCTATGTTTAATTTTCTGAGAACCGCCCTACTTTTTCCACACCGGCCGCACCGTTTTACATTCCCACCAGCAATACATAGGGGTTCCAATTTCTCCACATCTTTGCCAACAGTTTTTATTTCATTTTATTTTTATAATAGCCATTCTTATGGATATGAAGTAGTATCTCATTTTGGTTTTGATCTGCATTTCCCTAATGGTTAGTGATGTAAAATATCTTTTCTTGTGCTTATT
The DNA here is from genome assembly GCF_020826845.1 of Diceros bicornis minor. Taxonomy (NCBI): domain Eukaryota; kingdom Metazoa; phylum Chordata; class Mammalia; order Perissodactyla; family Rhinocerotidae; genus Diceros; species Diceros bicornis. The sequence continues at coordinate 32,778,344 of NC_080748.1, forward strand.
GGCCATTTGTATATCTTCTTTGGAGAAATGATTATTCAAGTCCACTGTTCATTTTTTAATTGGGTTGTTTTTGTTGTTGAGTTGTAGGAGTTCTTTACATATTCTAGATATTAATCCCCTATCAGTTATATTATTTACAAATATTTTCTCCTGCTCCATGAATTGTTTTTTCACTCTGTTGATTGTGTTCTTTGATGCACAGAAATTTTTAATTTTGATGAAATCCAATTTATCTATTTTTTCTTTTGTTGCCTATGCTTTTGGTGTCACATCCAAGAAATCCTAGCCAAATCCAAGACCATAAAGCTTTTCCTTTATGTTTTCTTCTAATAGATTTGTTGTTTTGGCTCTTACATTTAGGTCTTTGATCCATTTTGAGTTAATTTTTGTATGTGATGTAAGGTAAGGGCCCAATTGTATTCTTTAGCACGTGGATATCTAGTTTTCCAACACAATTTGTTGAAAACACTGTCTTCTCCCCATTTAATGGTCTTAGCACCCTTATCAAAAATCATTTGACCATCCATGTGAGTGTTTATTTCTGGGCTCTGTATTCTATTTCATTGGTCAATGTGTCTGTCTTGATGCCAAATAATTTTTTGTTTGTAATATGAGTAGCAGATATTTTCCCCAGTTTGTATTTGTCATTTTACTTTGTTTATAGTACTTATTTTTACCATGTAAAAGTTGTTTTTTTATGTTGTTAAATTTATCAATGTTTTTCTTTAATGCTTCTGTATTTTGTGTCATAGGAAAGTTTCCCTGTACCTAGCTTATAAAGAAACATGCCCATATTTTCTTCTAGCAGATGAATAACACAATAAAATGTTCAGAGAAAAAGAGAGATTGATCCCTGTAAGCAAATACATGATAATAAACCAACTTGAAAAAAGACTGCACAAAGACTGCTGGCCAAGTTATAATGTAATCTTTTGTTTACCAGTAGTGATGACAACCATAATGATGACGATGATGATAGCTAACTATCTAATGGCTTCATATTCTGTACAAGGCACTGTAGTAGGTCTCTGCATACACTAAGTACAGGGGAAGAAGAAAAACATAGTTGTTAAGAGCTTTAACTTTGGAGTTATATAAACCCAAGTTCTAATACATGTTTTACTAGATTAGTTCCAAACTATAACTTAGTGATGGTGTGACTTTGGGCAAATTTCTTACATTCATTAAGTTTCAATTTTTTTTTTTCAAAACGCTGCATGTATCATGGACTAATTTCCCAACTATGCTTGGGACAGTCTCTGCATTATCTATTTAATTGTATTGATGTATTTGTCTATTTTTTGCCAATTCCACACAGTTTTAATTACTATAATTTATAATATGTTTTAATATCACACAGGGAAAATCCGTCTTCTTTTATTTTTAAATATTGTCTTGGCTACCATTTTGCATTTACTCTTATATATGAATTTTAGAATTAAATTTTCAACTGGTGTGAAAAATTGTATTGTGATTTTATTTGGGATTAACTGTGTTGATAAACTAATGTGATGAGAAAAGTCTCATTTTTTTTCCTGCAGAATGGGAATAATCATATGATTTACTTCGTGGAGTTGTTGTAGAGTTAAATAAGATAATGTATATAAAGTCTTTAGTGATTAGAATTAAGCCTTCAATACATATTAACCACTGTTAATAAATTAGTATTAATTATCTCATAAAATTCTCAATTCATTAATGAAATTACTGAAGCAGCGAGAAATTAAAGTTACATAACTAATAAGCATCAGAATTGGGATTCAAACCTAACCTCTGATCTATTTTTACTCCAAAGCTCCTATCCCTCCAACATATCAGAAGAAAGTCATTTCTATACGAGTGTTGACTTTTAGAAAAGCCTAGAGTAGAGGGATTTGGTTATTAAGGGAACTCTCTTCTGATTAAAACCAATGGTAATTACATAAGAAACGTAGTGTACAAAAGTATAGTGCATGATTCCATGATCTTTGCCTCTTTTTCCCTAAAGGGGAAATAATCAAAATTTTAGAGCTGAGAAGTCAGAGAAGAAGAGGACTGAGAAGGTGTCACTGGATTGAGTAATCCAGATTGGTTGATTTTTGAGGCAGAGACCACAGCACGTAGGGTTAAGGAGTGAGCGTATTCTGGCAGCAACAGGGCTAGCACAGTGGCCAAGATTAGACAGGATTTCTAGGGCAGAGCAGGAGTTAGGGGAAGCCCCAGCAGGGAGGCAGAGGATGGACAGTGGGGGACATTTATTCCCCATGACTCACATTTCCAGAAAGGGAAGAGAATGTCCAATCTACTCCACAGGAAAGGAAAATTATGGGAGGAACATTTTCAGGGTATCTCTGATCTTCCTATTTTCTCAATAGATGAGTGATTTACCTTTTGTTAATTTGGAAGAAGCCTTAGCCTCTAACTCTCTTTCCTATAAGCCAGCCTGCAAACCAAGTGCAGAGAGGGGGCATTCTGGGCTGTTGTTACAGGAAAAAATTCAATTTAATAAGGCTGTTTGGCCAAACATCTAAAGACACATTTCTGAATCAGCTTTATCAATGATGAAATTAACAGTTTGATATCTATTTGTCCAAACATGAAAGGAGAGGAAAGCAGTGTGATGGGGCCAGCAATAGTAAGTTCCAGTGGCAGTGATATAGGCCGAATCTAGTCCCAGGTTGGAGCACTTGACACAGAGATTCAAAACTGAATCTAGGGTGTGATACTTGCTTCCTTGTGATTAGATTTATCCTAGAATCCAAGCACAAGCTCACTCCTTAGGGCTGGAATTTGAGGCCTCAGGTGTAAGGAGGGGAGGGATGCCATGCATCAAACCAAACAAGTGGATAAATGGAGATAACAGAGGTTGATAGCACTTTTGAGAAACAGGCTAGTAAACGAAAGGCTAGAAACACAACAATAATGTAAGGGTAGCAAGAAGAGTTAAGAGAAGGATTTTCTAGGGCCCAGGAAATCCGACCATGCTTGTAGAGCTCTTGAAAAGGGTGACATTGAGGATACGAGAGAGTGGAAGCTAGTTCATGGAGTGGATCCTGGAAGGCCAGTAGGGGCAGGCTCCAGGGCAGAGAGGAAGGGAGTAGTCTTGAGAAGAAAGAGCACTCTTAAGACAGGGTGGAAATAAAGAGGATGACTAAAGGTAAAAAAAACTTTAAAGTGAGAAGGAGAGAAATCGAAGGAGTTCTTGTTTAGATGGGGGTAAGGATAACAGCTGAGGGTGACAGTGTAGAATTAGCAGGTTTGAGGAGAATGAAATGGTGTGAACAGCCATAAAGCTACGAAAAAAGGGATCGGCCGATTAGAGTAAACCCATGGTGAGCCTACAAAGTTCAGCTTTGCCATGTTTGTTCAGCAACGTTCTATTGTCCAGGATCAGGAGGCACAACAAAAGGTGGGATGGAAATTGGATTAAATAAATTCAGTACATCAAACACATTTTTACTTTTCTTTCTTAATAATTTCATATTTTTACCTCAGGGTCATCATTCTAAATAATAATTCTCTCAATATGGTAGCATATGAGATGAGTAAATATAGAAATTGTAAAAGATAAGGCTGAACTCAAAACATACCTGGGAAGTAGTTTGTTTGGTTTGTTGGTTTATTTTAAAACTAAATCTAACATCTCAGATACAAGTGGAGTGCTAATATTTATTGAACAATCAAGAAATGCCAGATATTTGCTAGACACAAATTGTCACAGACACAAATCTGTAACTTGATTTAATTAAGTGTTCTAAGGTTCTGGATCATTTATTCAACAATTGTACCTCCACTAACTGCATCTCTCTGCACCATAACATAATGTGCAACAGTCCTTCCTCTCCTTTATCTTACACCCAATTATGCCAATAAGACATGAAGCAGACGCACCATCAGCCATGTTGAAAGGTTAAGTATAATGAAGTACCAATATGTTCCCCAAATTTTCAGAGGAATGAACAACATGAGCTATCTTTGGGATGATGGGCAGGATTTGGATGAAAAGGAAAAGAAAGGAGTGGATATTTCAAACCATAGCTGTTGCGGACTGGAACTACAGCATGCAGGAAAGGATACACTGAGATTCAGAGGCTGGGTGGGGCTGAGAGGGCTGCTTAGCGGAGGGAGAGGAGGGAAACACATCTCTGACAGCCTACATCATTAGTTTATCTGCTAGTTCTAACTCCCCTAGCTTGTTTTGGACATGAAATCATAACTACGACATGCTTCTTCACATAGTATCCTGTGAACATTATTATTTATAGTAATTCCACCATAATGATTTTCAAAACATGAAGTCTCCAAGTAACAGAGTTCTCTGTAATCATTAAGTTCCTCTCCCCCAAGTAACCCTCAGCTGACCAATCCATTAGTCCAACTTAAACTGGAAACTGCTAACTTTGGAGCAAGCCACAAGGCCTCTAAACAACCTATACTTCTTTTTTAAGTCTTAAAATATACCAAATAAATTTGAAGAAGTAGCAATTTAAATTTTTTTAATTTCTTAAAGCCAAAAACTGAGTTCAGATGTTTTTGTTGCTTATAGCTCTAAAAGCAGCTAATGGGTTGATGCCATTTTATCACGCCTCTTGACAGTAAAAAGAAATAGCCTGGTAAATTTTACTTTAACATACGCCTGAACAAAACCTGCCATCATATGTCCTATAACCCCCAAGACTCCAGCAAGTCAGATATGACACCAGGCTGACTCTGAATCAGAAAGCCCTGGGCAGTGGCATGAGTTGTAAGGGATCTCAGGAGTTCTCTTAGTTTAGGTCTCCTCACCCCTCCCCAAATCCAAGCTCTTCACACAAAGCAGCTAGATGGGGTCTGGCCTGTTCTGCCACACCTTCTGGCCCACACCTCGCACCACACCTAACACTTCAACAGATTCAGTCATTTATTTAACAAAAATACCTATGGAGCAGCCCCTCTGTGGAAGGTACTGGAGCCCAGTGTAAAAAGATAGACATGGGTCCTGAAGTCATGGAGCTTATAACTGAGCAGGGAAAACAGATGGTAAATAACTATGAGGTTAATTGTTAAACTGTAAAGATGCTAAGTGCCCTGAAGAAATAGTATAGGGAACTCCTAAGAGAATGACCTAGTTTGGGAGCTCAAGACAGGCTGTGTCTGGCTAAGGAATGCTACATATGTAGCAAATTTATTGCCTCATGAAGACTCTAGAATGTAAGAGAACAAACAAATTATCATCAGCAAACACTTCTCTTGTACTTACTGTGTATCATACACTCTCATAAGCATTTTATAAACATTAACTCTATCCTCATAACTTCCTTATGAGGTAGATGCTGTTATTATCATCATTCCCTTTCACATATGGGCAAACTGAGGCACGGAGAGGTAAAGTAACTTGTGCATGGTCACATAGTGACATAACGGCTTAGCCAGGATTCTGACCCAGGTGCTCTCAACCACCATGCTCTGTTCCTTCTCTTACATAGGCCACATAAAGCATAGGGGAAGAAGCAAGCACATCAAGGTGTGAAATATGCTATGATTAGCTTAATTAAGTACATTTGTCTTTTGCATCCCATAGCAAAATTCAATCAGATCAAGGATTACTAAATTCCACCAAAAATCAAAGTGGAGCTGGATAATATTTTGATATATAATTTATATTTTTCCTCACCTATTTTTTTCCCTTCCTCTTTTCCATATTCAAGCCAACAGACAGCTCAGTGCTCTACTACCTTAGCTGTAAAAAGTAGAGTAGCCCCTATCATTTTTGGCTTTTCTTTCTAAAAATAAAACTAAGCCCATAGAAGAATTTACACTGTTTATAGAGAATGCATGAGAGAGAAAATGTTTACAGAGTTTGAAAACAGTGGGAGGAAGAGAAGGATTTTCCCCAGGGAGGGCAGTCATGGAGCAGGAGTCAGATGCAGCCTTCAGGAAATATCCAGGGAGGCAGAAGAGCCTAGTGCAGAACAGCTTCAAGTAGTGGCTGTGACTGGTGAGGGAGGAGGACATGGAGCATCAGAGGGCTGCCATACTGGAAGGGACAAAGCATGTGAAAAGAGACAACGGGTGTGAATTCAGTAGGATACAGTCAGGAAAACAGTCTTCATCCATGTTCTGGTGGGTGTGTCCCCCCACCACTTGGCAACATCTCTCAGAAAGATCCTATAGCATTTCTTACCATTTTCAAGCTTAGCTACAGTCTCGTCTTTAGGTAAGCATAGATCTAACTTTAATTTCCTGTTTCACTAAAGCTTCTCCTCTTCTCTCAACTGAGGTCTGGCTCCTGGCTTTGTTTGGGTAACAAGAGTAGGAAGTGCAGGCTCTTCAACTGATGTCTTCTTCTAAACTCCAGTTCCCAACATCATGACCTCTCCTTCCCTCCCCTTCCCACCCCTTCCCACCCTAGAGGCTTCCACCCCAAGGTGGAGCCTTTCCCATGACTGAGAGCAAAGGCCAAAGGCCTATTTACTTAGCTTTTGTTGTTTGTAGTTTTGTCAAATTAGACTCTCTCCTTTAGGCTGTACTTGCAGATTATTTAAATACCTTCCGTCAGGGAACTCTAGTCTGCACCATTCTCTAGTGGGAAATGTTCCAAATGACCTCTTACCATCCCTAGCAGCTCCTGCTCTCTAGGGGTGACCCACAGTCTCTTTCTGCTGGGGTCCTTTCACTCCAACAGGCAGCCTCTTGAGCTGGCTCAAACCTGGCTCCCCTCTGGTGTTCACTTGGTGATGTGCAAAATCCCAGAGCAAGGACACATTTTGGGGCCAGGGGAGGGTTCCAAGAAAGGCAGAGGTTAGATTTTCTTCCAAGCAGGAATGACGGGAAGTCCAGAGTCAGAAGTTAAGTTGCTATAGAAAATAAATGGATATTTCTTGCACAGTTATGTTTGTAGCTTAAGGAACAAAAACAGGTTTTTTTTTTGTAGGCCTCCTATATGAATGCTGCCCCGGGAACTGTGTAACACATGGCCCCTAATCATCTGTTAATGTAGGCCAAGAAGTTTTTGCCCATTGCAATACATTTCCTTGGACTTCCTCTGAATAGTTGTAGAGGAGGAGAAGTCAATTACCATTATCTTATAGTAGGCTGAAGAAACAATTTACTTTGTAACCACTTTGTAACCACGGAAACTATGGCATCCAATGAGGAGTACCTTCTGGTTTCTCATTCAAAGGTTTAAAAACAGTCTTCTTTAGTAGAGCAAAATGGAGAAAGAGATTTCTTCCCCTCACCCTCTCTTTCTTCTTTTGTCAATTGATCAGTAGTAGCTCAAAATCCTCAAGTCACTCTATCAATAACTGTCACAAAGTTGGCTTCTTTTCACCACCTACTTTCTAGATTTTATCTTGTGCTTGTTATGGCAGCAGGGGACCATCATGTTTTGACAATTTTCTATCCTATTGATGTTCTCTGTTAATTTTTAAGATAGTTAACAAGAAAGTCCTTTACTCTGTGTTGGGAAAAAAATCTGGTACCTGGACATTTACCCAATATTAATAACAGTTCTAAAGGAACAAAATTTCATACTTAAAAGTATACGATACTACTGTGTCACTGGATTCCACTTTATCTCTAAAGAGCTATTAAATGCTGCTGGGTCAACTCTGACAGGCTTAGTTAATGGTAAAAAGAGAACAAAGAAAATAAACCTTCATAATGAGTCTGCAAATTAAAAAGAAGGCAGCATGGTTGGGGGTCTCTCAAGAATCACACATCTATGTATTCTGCCTGTCACTCTGGCTTTCTGACTTGCCAAATCTTTTTGATTTTTCAATTACACATCTCTGAATACTTAGAAAGGTAACAAAACCTAAACCTTGCAAATCTGTTAAAATTCTCAAAAAAGAAACAAAAAAGCAAGGAAGGTAGAACAGAAACAGAAATGGCTGTTCTCAGCTCACAGCACAGAATATGTTTTGAGGAGGATAACATGGTGTCATAAAAAAATTCAGGTCAATAGTTCATACAACTTTTCTAAGGCTCATCCCCTCAATTGGTTACAAATTCTTCTACAATCACCCTCAAAGTTCCCTATACAATCGTAAATGCCTATTCAGTGAAATTGGCAGCTAATACCTCTGATTCTTTAAATGTGTTCAAAAACACATTTTATAAACTAATTATGTATTTCAGATCATATAATTTTTCCTGATAAAATAGATGTTAGACATGTAGACTTTATGCCATTATCATTTCCATTGGTTACTGACAGAAATATTAGGGATCCAATAGTGTGAAATGTAATTAAATAAAACAATTTCAAATGGGTGGAGGAGGGCATTTTGTCCTACTATGAATCATTTTATTTTCATGAAACCTATTACACACACATTTATTAGCCATTCGCATATCCCCTAGATACTTATGTGCTATGTGAAACATAGTGATGGGCTGAGAAATATCCCACACTATTGTTCTCAATGGTAATTAACATCTAAAATCCTGGAAATGGTGCACTGAGTGGGCAGTACATCGCGTTAGATATAATAGCTGGCAACATCATCTTCTGGGCAGCACATTTGAGTGGGAGTCATGTTTCTGAATTCCATTCAAGGCAATCCTCTTCTCAAAGCAAATTACATCTCCTGACTCCTTAATTTCTCCAGCATTGAAGATAGGGAGAAATGTTTGGGAGGAGAGAACATTGGTGAAGATTCTCAAGGTCTTGTTTTATCAGAACTTTTCATTTCATACCAATTTATAATTTATACATTAACTAGGTAGTTCTTAAACCCATTTGAAGAATCCCTAGCCTTGAAACCCTTAAAATATCTTAAGACTCTAGTAACCTCCATAAGGTGATGGAAGTAGGGCAGAATATAACACTCCTCTACCTTGTATTTATAAAATTATATTTGGATTTAGATAGTCTATATTACTGTCTGCTTATTTTTTGTAAATGTCTATACTTGTATATATTAATTTTTAATAGTTAAGCAATAAGCCAGGAATTTTGACCTAAATTTGAGGAGAAAAGCAAAATAGGAACCTCTTAACTGAGCACAAGAAAAGTGGAATGTTCTCCATTCTGGCTGCATAGTAGAAGTACCTGAGAGATTTTTTTTAAAACACTGAATCCTTGTCCCCACTCCAAACCAATTAAATCAGACTTGCTTGAGAGGCTTGGGCATCAGCATTTTACAAAGTTATCCAGATGTTTCTGATGTGTAGCTACAGTTGAGACCCACCGGAAAAGGTAAACCAACAATGAGTGAAAAGAGGATGTGTTTTGTTGCTGTGGAAGATTCTGGGCAAGAGGACAAAAATTGTGCTTAGAGAATAATGGAATTGCCTCAGGAGTAGTTCTGTATAAAAGGAAAAGCGTGGAGAACCAATGAAAGCTTGATAGAACTAAGAGAACCCATAGAATGGGGGGAGGTAGGCTTCTAAGATCACCAAATAAGAAGGACTTGGTCTGGGAGGGGCTGAACCTGAAGAACCAGATTATAACCAGACAATGATGTCCAGAGGGTCTCTTCATCTAAGACATATCCTACTCTGTGACTTTGTAATCACCACTCTGCAGAACAGTCAACAAAGCCTGCATTAAAAGAGCCCTTGAGCACTTTAAAAGATTGCTGTTCATGTCATTCTTGGGGAGAGGTATGAGAGAAAAAGTCGCATCAAATGAGCCACTATTTATTGAGCACTTTCTCTGTGTGAGATACAAATAAATATAAGATATAAATATATGGTCCCTGCCTGCAATTAACATATTTCCAGTGAGTTGGAAAGATAATCATAATAACAATACTCATGTTACATATCATTGGAAATTTTCACTTTCAAATCATCTTTCTTTACACGGTTCTTCAACACAACTTAAGAACTATTTAAAGTCTATAATTAATTGTCATGTAGTGGGTCAGACTGTAAGCGCTGTGGTTTTAGAGAAAGAAGAGATCACTATAGACAGGGCTGACCTAGGAGAAGGCTTCACAGAGGGCTTAGACCTGAGCTGGGTTTGATGGCTCAATTGGCTGTAGATAAGAGAAAGGAGGGTATTCTTGGCCCTTTCTGTGGTGTCACTGTTGTCCCCTGAGGAAGTCAGAGACAGGTCTGGTTTGCTGACGCTTAGGAGGCCTCACTGCCTTCATGGTGTGTACCAGCATTGCCAGGATAGGTGACACCTCAAATGACTCAACTTCCACAAAAGGCCGGATAACCAAACCTCTGTCCACACTGCTACACTGTTCACAGTGCGCTCTGTGAACCACACACGCCCATCACCATAACAATTTGGATGCTTTTACCAGGCCAAAGCAACTGACATTTTATCTAAAGGAGGAGCACCATGTCTGAAAACATAGTTGGATATAGAATAAATGATTTATTGATATTATATTACAAAATACAAGACAAAATAATATTTTATGTTTCCAGAATTTATAGGCCACTCTTTGGGCAGCTAAGTTCATTAAAAGCTAATGTTCTGGGAGAGGTTAATTGCCATCAACAAGCCTCATCAAGAATGGGGTAAATAAAAGGAATCTGAAGGAGTAAAAAAGAGAGGAGGGGGCCCCAGGGAGAGACAGGGTGCCAAGAAGGAGGAGGGGGCAGTCATAAGGCAGTGGGGAGACAGCCAACAAATACTGTCTGCTTCATAACTTTCCTGAGGACTGACTTTGTAGGGGTGGTCCTGGAATTTCCTAGAACTGCAGCTTACCAAGACTGGCTGTACACCAGTGTGGCCTGGGGAGCTACCCAGCAAATCGGAATCACTGAGATGGGACCCCAGAACGCACAACTTTTAAAAGTGCTGGTGGTGGTGGTGCTGACGTGCAGGTACACACTGCTCTAGAACAGTCCTCCCAGGAAAGGCCTGGAATGGATCATTGGAGGCCCACCCACCTGCAGTTTGATCTTAGGCACCACAGAAGCTAGAGAGTAAAGAATCCCAAGTTTCATAAACTCCAATGTGCATAAGAATAGTCTGTTAAATGAAGATGTCTGGGAGCCAGACCAGAGGTTTATGACTCAGCATGTCTTTGGTTCAGGCCAGGAACCTGTGTCTTTCACAAGCTCCGTAGATGATCCTGATGCAGGTGGTTTGAGGTCCACAGTTTGAGCAACACTGTGCCGGGTGTTGCCACGGCGTGGATCACAAACCATCTGGTGTACGGTTGAGTGTACACCAACTGGTAGAAAAGCCAGATGACCCAGCACGCTGAGTCCTCCCAGGGAAGAGCTGGGGACCACACGTCCAGCCCCTTCTTTTCCATCAAGTGAGTAGCATAGAATGAGCGTTGTGCACAATATGTAGGCCATGGCCTCCTTCCTAGGAAAAGGGTTTCTCTTTTCCTCCTCTTCTTCGTAAAAAAGGAAATATGTTAGCCTCTGAGGTGGATCAGATTGAGGTTGGAAAGGAGAATTGTCAGCTGAGTAGAGGAGATAGATTATTTCACAAAGCTATGGGGGTTTCTCTCAATTTTTACTTGGTGATACTTCCCTGTAGAGTAATTTAACTTTCTAGAAAGACTTTTTTTAAATATCAACATAGGTTTCTTTGAAGGCAATTGTTTTGGTTATATTAAATATTTTTTAATATCAATAGTAAAATGACTTAGAATGTATTCATAGAGAAACAGCTCCTTTTTAAAATATCTTGAAATCTTCATGACGGATAATAAAGATTTTTTTCTTGTTTATATCTTTTCTTATTTACGTTGTGTTTATGAATTCAACATACGCCCAGTTACAATCACCTGCAAAAACTATAACAAAGAAAAAACTAAATCCCAGTAGATGGCACTGTTTGCTACTTTTTACAAGTTAATTCCATGCGGAAACATTCCCCTCACCCCCAAACCTATTTGTTTTTACAATAATATAAATCCAACCTCCATTTTTAAAAAGCATTACTTACAAGGAACCCAATCATTATGTCCTTTTCCAGGCCCACATTGAGTAACTCTGTCACAATTTATTAAATAGAAAAGTACTTAAGGATTATTCATCTTGTCTGAGAGCACAAAGCATTTAACTTCCTCCTTTTCTTTCAGTGTTGCTAAGACAGATGTATTTCTCCACCCCCACCAACCCCCCTACACACTACAGATGCAATCTCCCCAAAAAAGCTCTGGGTTAAAAATCAATTTCAGGCCAGAACTGCACTTGTGTTACATGAAATTTTGTTTGTATTGGGATTACACCTAGCTGTTCTCTAACATCACTTTTTTCAAACATTATAATACATTTATGAACAAATACGTTATTGTGTCTTTTGACAAGAGAAAGAACAATGTGTAACTGACGTAGGTAGGTCACTGAAATCAGAAGGGGCACTGGTATGGGTTTTGGGATTCCAGAACCAGCTCTAATTATATGACCCTGGGTATAGTAATTAACTTTTCTGAGTATCATTTTTTATCATGTGTATAATTATGATAACAATGCCTACTCCTTAGGGATATTATGAAAATGAAACTAGATAACGTAAGCATCCAGTACAATGCATGATACACGGTAAGCATGCAAGTGGTGGTTATCTGTTGTTTATGTTGTTAAACTTAATCTCCTAGAGTCAGGCATGCCTGACACAAAATGTTCATCAAGAACTTCAGAAAAAAAATTTCACAAGCTCCATTAGCAATGTATTTAGTCCTAACTCTTCCCCAACCTAAGTGATGCTAATTGACTGTGTTTTCTCATCATTAGCATCAAACCTATATTTTTAAGCTTCTTGGGCTTCACAGGCACATGGAGGCAATTCAGCAAGCATCATTTACTGCTGAAGGTGAAAGCAGCTGTACCCTGTAATCTCCTACTCAGCTGCCAATACTAATTTAATACAGAGAGGTGAACACACGGCTGAAACGTTTAGCACGGTATCTATTTTTCTCATCTTGGTTCAAGATTATGAAAATTATATATTGTCTACAAAAGCTAGTATTTCTAGTTAGTGATAGTTTCCCAACATCAGGGCACTAAATACATCAAAATGCCAAAGTATTCTACTACAAATTAAAATTTGATATCTGATGTTGGCATTCAGATATCTCTTGATTAAAATTCAGAAGCCAAGCAGAAAAAGATTAACAAAATGAACTGGAATATTCAGAAGGAAGAAAAATACCAACTAGGAAAGAGAAAAGGGGGAAAAAAATCACCCTAACAACTTGAATTTTCTGTATTTATCCATGTGTATTTGCTTCACTTGGTTGTCAATTTTAATTGGTCGGCAACATACTGTGGTTCTAATGTATTCAGAATTTCCATTCTTATTTCTGCCATCTATTATAGTATCCCCAAATGCAGTCTATTCCTAGTGAATAATAAGGGCTTCTCTCATTATAGAAATAAATAGCTTATGAAATCTACTGTTAGCTTTTATACCCAATGACACAACTGTTTAGAGGTGCAGAAAATAGGAAACTGTCTTCTTCACAAATCATATTTACTTTGCTAAGTGCAAGGATGATTCATCAAGGTTGGCCCAATGCTAATTAAGATTTTGTAAAGGTTAAAGCCAAAGCAGGTATATACCAAAATGTGAGAAGTTCACTACTGGTACTCATGTCTTTCCAATGCAATTGTTTTTTGGATGCCAAGACTATTTTTAAAGAGGAAAGAATCCTATTCTGTTTGTGTATATGTATGTGTGAAAGTACATATATCTATATAAACCTTGATGGTTTGCAAATTTGAGAGGCCACATGATATACTGAAAAGAGCATAGGCCCTGGAGAAAGACAGATCTGGATTCCTAGATAGATACTAGCATTTATTAGTTTTCTTACCTTGGGAACTTATTTAACCTTTCTGAAGCAGAGCTTTGTCATCTATAAAAAATGAGCATAATAATATATGCCCTACAGGAAGTGACTGGTGTATTTTATCGTGACGCCTGAAACATAGAAAATGCTCAATACTTGACTAAAAATTAACTGAGAACAGGGTGATCCCTTAAACAACTTCATATATGAAAATCTGGATTTGCAACAGCAAAAAATTAATTGTTGATAATTATTTTTAAACATAATTTTAAGAGAAATAACAGAATCACTTTAAAAAGCACCTATTAGTACATTTAAAATTTAACAAAAACAACATGGTACAAAACATTATTAAGTACAGTGAAATATACTGTAGAATTAATAGAACACCAGGGGGCAAGGCATTATGTTGCTTCTAGGCCATTCATTTGTTCCTTCCTATTAATAAAAACGAACTCCTCTACTTGAGTAACACCTAACAAGGATTTTTCAGTTTTGCTTTTTTTTTTTTTGTGAGGGAGATCAGCCCTGAGCTAACATCCATGCTAATCCTCCTCTTTTTTTTTTTTGCTGAGGAAGACCGGCTCTGAGCTAACATCTATTGCCAATCCTCCTCCTTTTTTTCCCCAAAGCCCCCCAGTAGATAGTTTTACGTCATAGTTGTACACCCTTCTAGTTGCTATATGGGACGCGACCTGAGCATGGCCGGAGAAGCAGTGTGTCGGTGCGCGCCCAGGATCTGCAGCCGGGATCCCACCACGGGCCGCCAGTAGCTGAGCGCGCGCACTTAACCGCTAAGCCACCGGGCCGGCCCTCAGTTTTGCTTTAAATAGGACTGGTTGATACTGAGATATTTAGGTTTGTTAATTTAACCGGTGTCAATATGTATGTGTGTATATGTTCTTTTGCCCTGTTCAGAGATATTAGTTAGTATGTGCCTAATCAGTACATGGAAATTAAAGGTTAAACAAAATAACATAAAGAAGACTTCAAGGTCATGGGGTAGGGAGTTGGGACCCACTTTCTTCTGTCATTTTCTCTGCTTGCTCTCAGACCTTTCACTTGACGTGAAAAGCTGTGGACCAGCATCAGAGTTAAGCGCTGAGATGCAAAGGAAAGAAAATAGATATGCTTCTTGACATGTTCACAGACCCGTCACGGTTATTGCTATGAACTCCTGCAGCATCAGTTGAGAAGAGCACGGGGCAGAGATTCTGCAGGTCTGGATTCCTCTCTAGCTATGACACTGACTTGCCAAGAGGCCTGGACAAGGCATTTAACCTCTTGGTCTCACTTTCTGTCTTCATACAAGAAGGCTAACAGTAAAACTGCCCTATCTAGCTTCCTCACAGTGTCGGTGTGATAGACAAACGAGATAATCGATATGAGAATGTTTTGAAAATTCCAAGTACCCATTTTATTCTCACCTTGCTATAGACAGAAATAATAATTTCCACCTATTCACCTCACATGGATGCTGTTGCTTCTTGGCATTTACTGAACAACAATGCTCTCTCCCTGATTTACAAATAGAATTAGACAGAGTTCCTGCCCTGTGATTTTAAACTAGGCAGACATGCATGATAAAAAGATGAGAAAACATTCAAAGTAGACAGTATTATGTGATGATCATTAATGTGTTTATAAAAGGCCTATGCATTTCTTAGATGGAAAGTGCTATGGGCATTTTTTCATGGTTCTGAGTATATTTGCTTATTGTGCAAAAATAACCCACATAATGCAAAAGAAGAAGAAAGGCTACAAGAGGATTGAAATGAGGTGGAGTAAAAAGAAGGGAATAAGTAACACTTGGGGTAGTTGAATCCATCAAGGTGTATTGAACATCTTACTATATGCTTTGTACTATGGTGAGTCCTAGAAGGGGAAACATTGATGTTGGCATGAGATGAACAGCAACTCATTTTTCAAGTGGTTTCTTTATTTTTCTCTGGAAAGTATGCCAAGTAGTTCCACTCATGGTTGACTGTGATACTATAGTTAGCTTTGAAAATATTAATATTTTAAAATAGTAACAACTATAATAATATCCCCCAAATATTTTAGCATTTATAGAATGCTTTAGATTTTACAAAATTTGTATGTGAACAATTTAATTTAATCATCATCATAACTTTGTGAGATGGGCATCACCGTGATCTCTAATTTAGGGATGAAAAGGCTGGGACAGTAGCTGGTAAAATAATTTACTCAAAGTAAGGCAGTAAACGGGAGACCCAGGCTTGGACCCGGGTTTTCTGACTCTAAGATGTGTTTTCCATCTTCACTTCATATAAATAAATCAACAGTCTAAAATAAGACACTATTATAACGAGATGGAAAAAAAAGCAACCTGGAAAATAAATTAAAGAGCAAATTCAAAGCATGAATTGAATTTGGAAGCATTGTCTCGCATACCCCTCATCTTACTCCAGTTGTAGAATTTACAAGTCATTTCCATTGGTTTCCAGAATGATGCAGTCATTAGAGGGATTTTGTGAAATGGTTGCTCTGGGCAAATGCTGCCTTCTTAAGGAATGTCACTGTGAAGGTTTAATTGTGGATTGTAGTTCTGTGCATGTATAGTATGCATTTCTTTCGTAGTATTGTTAGGATGCTCAAAAAAGAGATTGATGTGAGATTTACTAAAAAGTTTAAAGCATTTATCTTATTTAGGTATAGGTAATCACATGTAACATGAAATGTGAAAATGGCTTCAGAGAAATATAAGCCAAACACAAAGTCATAATTGACATTTCCATTTTAAGAACTGAACAAGATGTAGTTAACTATATTAATGACAAGGCTATATGAGTAAAACACATTCACATAATTATGTATGGCTGTTAGCCAAACTTTAATGATTTCCTAGAAATTCTAATAGTATTCTAGTTCATGAAAAGATTACTATATGGCCCCTTTGCCAAAGTTAGGGTAAAGATGATAACTACCACAGTAACTCTTGGGGCGGTATCTTAGTTCAGGCCCTAAAACAGAATATCATGGACTGGGTGGCTAAAACAACAAACGCTTATTTCTCATAGTTCTGAAGGCTGGAAGTCCAAGATCAAGGTGCTGGCAGATCCAGGGTCTGGTGAAGGCTCTCTTCCTGGCTTGTAGACAGCCGTCTTCTCGTTGATCCTTACATAGCAAAGAGCAAACTTGCACGTTTCTTCTTGTAAGGACACTAACCTCAATTTGTGAGGGCTCCACTCTGGTAACCTAAGTAACTCTTAATGGCCCCACCTCCTAACACCAAGACCATGACATCAGGGGTTAGGATTTCAACATATGAATTTGGGGGCGACACAAACATTCAGTCCATAGCAGGTAGCCTAGCATTGTCTCTCTCTCTCTGCACAATAAGAACAAGACCTTTTACTACAATAAGAAGAAAATCTTGTTTCTTCTCTCCCAGACTATTGTCTCCATTCTAGAAATCTAAAATGGAGATTGTCTCACTAAACCAGCTGCTAAAGGCCAATTTCCATTTCCTTTCATTTTTCCTTCTATAATTGTCATGGAATAAAGCTACCAAAATGTATCAAAATAACCTCCTAGTCTAGATTTTCCATTCTGTGGTATCAGAGAATCTTCTGACTAGACGAATACTTGATTCATCATCAGTGTTTGGCTTTAGGAAGTACTGTGTGGAAATATTTTTATTTAGACCTATCTATAAAGAGCTTTAGAGACGACAATTCCACCATCTTTCTTACGATCTCAGTTTGGTTATAATCACTTTCTTTGTCAGGAAACTCTTATATTTTGATTAAATCCTTTATATGCCACAGATTAAGAAGTATAAAAATACAGACTGAATCTCTGCATGTGAAAACTTGACTTTTGGAATGTCTTAACAATGGAAAATAAATTGAATTCATTTATTTCCAAAAACCTGTGTTGTGATTTTTATGATGTGAAACTCACTGAACGTTTCAGGCTGAGTCACACAAGATGCAGCTCCTTGATGAGACCTTCATGGTCTGGCACGTGGTCCGTGGTTTTGCAGTTTCAAAAACTTGAGGAGTGGTCTGGCCCTGAGGACCTGATTCATGCTAACCAAAATCACAAGTAAACTGATCTACAAGGGTGAATATGTGGTATGAGATGAGGGGTGGAGAGCTGAGCAGGAAGGAGGACGGGCAGATGTGTGCCTTTTCTGCTGGGCTGTTCTTTTTCAGATATCAATGTATCTGATATACTGAATTCCAATACTACTTTTTGTATTCAGAATATAGCCTAGACATGGGAAATAAGTAAAAAGAGACTATTTGTAGTGAAAAATGGTTGTTCCCAAGACTCTGCAATGGAGTTGTCTTTTGAGCACAGAAGAATCTACAATAAGTCACACTGATGGAAACACAAAGGGACAGCTGAAATATTAATTTCAGAAATATTAATATTTCTGAATATTATATTCAGAATATTATATTCAGAAGAAATATTAATTTCTTAATATTTATATTAAGAAATATAAAGAAAGCAGACGTGAACTCTAAGGTCCATTTGGTGGAGGAGGGGGTGTATTAGTCAGAATTCTCCAGAGAAATAGAACCAAAATATATATTTAAAGAGATTTATTAGAAGGAACAGGCTCACATGATTATGGAGGCTGAAAAGTCCCACAATCTGCTGTTTGCAAGCTGGTGACCCAGGAAAGCCAGTGGTGTAGTTCTAGATGGAGCCCAAAGGCCTCAGAACCAGGACAACAAATGGTGTCAAGCAGAGAGAGTGCATTCTCTCTTTCCCTGACTTTTTGTTTTATTTAAGTCCTTAAAAGATTGGATGATGTCCACCCCATTGGGGAGGGCAATCTGCTTTACTCAGTCTACTGATTCAAATTCTAATTTCATCCAGAAACACCCTCACAGACATACTCAGAAATAACACTTAGCCAAATATCGGAGTACCCTGTGGTCTAGTCAAGTTGACACATAAAATTAACCATCACAGAAGGTAAATTCTGTATACCCCCAGTATCCCCTAAGGACATGTCAACACCAGGGAAGAAGGAAATGCTTAGTACTGTCTCATTTAATCTTTCCAAAAAGTCCTAAGAGGTAGGTATTAAATTATCCCTATTTTCAGATGAGGAAACTAAGGCTTAGAGAGGTTAAGAAACTTACCCAAATTCACTCAGAGAGTGACAGACATGATTCAAATCCAGCTCAACCTGATATTTTTACTTTTCTGCGCTCTCTATATTACTATTAAATACTAATATTTATTCTAGTGATTGCAATTTGTGAAGATTAGGTTAAAGGATATAGAGAACACTATATTTTAGCAGAACTGCCACAAAGAAATTAAATTAAAAATATTTTGGTACTTATTTTCATTTTTAATTATTCTGGTCAAATATGGTTTTATCATATTAATTTAAAGGCTGATTTTTGAGGATGGAGTCAAAAGAAATGGAAGTGGACAGCATCCATGTCTTTGAGCTTCACCCAAGCCAGATATCAGATAAGAGAAGCATTCCATAGCTACTCAACTCTCACGGCCTTTGATCTGGGCCACTGGCTTCATCCTTCATCTCCCAGTTTCAGGTTTTCCTGCTTCTGTCTTCACCTCACCTTTCAGATTCAATGTTATAAACTTGGCATCTCTCAATAAAGACTTGGCTACTTCTTCCTATCCAAGGCTACTTCTTAGCCCAAGGTGGACTTACACAAAGCAACTTACAGCTTCTAGCTCACAGGAAAACATCAAGGTAAGTGATCCAAGAGTACACATTTCTAGTTGCTGAAATTCTCTGATTTGCTAAAGATGATGTCTCTCCTTTGATTAAAGCTAGACATATGCTATCAATTCTCTAAAGCTTTTTAATGCATATTGCTATGCCATGTATACAATTTCCAAGATTATAGCTTCTCTCATATGTTGCATTTTATTATCTCATTATTTTTTATATGAGTTGCACATATAGGGTGGTAACTAATTTACTTAAACTTTCATAATTCACAATATAGGGCGTATATTCTTCAGAGAACTCCTATAGATAACTAATCTTACCTTGTTTTCTTTTTTTTCCCTTCTTTCCTACTATTACTTCTTTAGCTTTCATTTTAAGAATAGCATCAAAGGTCCTGGTCTCTTATATTTGCAGATTAGGATAGGCCGGGTTGGGGTTGTTTTACTTTGGGAACCTGTAGTCCCCTGTACAACTAGCAAATTGGCAAAATTATAAACATTGTTATACGTTTCATTAATAAGGAAAACTTCCTGGGTAAAATAGTGAATATGCTCGATTGCAAAAGTAGGAGATTCTATTAGAATTATAGCCAGTATTTGCATTCTGGAGAACTGTTTATAGACTCTTAAAAGCAAAATAAAACAAATCTCCCCAATTTTGCCTGCAGTAATTGACATAAAACATGAACTCAAATAATTCACCTCCAGGCCAACCTTCTCCAGAACCAGTAGTTGGTTACTCCAACGAATACTCTAGTTACTTATTGAAATCAAGAATCTTTTCTGCTCCATCAGGGAATGCAGTACCAGATCCAAGGTCAGAGCTGGACCTCATCTTGGAGGTGGAGGTTAAGTAATGCAAAGCATCCACAGAATGGCCAGAGGCCAAAGAGCATGCCTTGTGACTCCAGAACACATCAGCCCAAGGTGAGATTAAGTTTTTAAAGGGCCATTAAAAAGTACTTCTTGTTAGAAGTGGTGAAAGTGGGGAAATAAAAAGGTAAGGTTTCAAGGATGACTGGTTAAAATCCTGTTTAAAGGACTTGCTGAGCAAAGACCTCCGTTTGAAAAGAAAGTATGAAAGGAAAAGAAAAACTACTTTTGAACGTTTTTGTGAGTGTTTAACTGTTTTTGCTGAAATGCTAGCATGTATTTAAATGGCTGAACTTTGACGTGAATGACATTTTAAAAGAATAAACATATGCAAAGTGTCTGGAAGAGTACATACCAAAATAGTAATGGTGATTGGTCCCTGAGAGGTGATGTTACGGCAAGTGTCTCTTCTTTATACATTTCCATACTGCCTATTTTTCCCCTCAATGAGCACACACACTCCTTTTACAATTAAGGGGGAGAAAACAGTGAACTATTTTTGTTTAAAAGAAGAAATTTTACGGTGGGCATTAATTTGTAAAATAAATGTTCACCTAGCTAAATTAGCAGGGCAAAGCACCACTGGAGGAGCAGAGTCCGTGTGACAGAAAAAACACTCATTAAACACAAATGAACACAAAAGCCTGGGTTTTGCAGCAGCAGCAGAATTTACAGAATTACAGCACCTCTAGAATTACGGAACCCACAATTTCCTTCATGTGTCTGTTTCTGCCAACTTCTGGTTGTCTGTGGTTTTCTTAAAATATCTTTGGAAGGGACGCCCAGGAGTCATCAAACCATTCAATGTTAAGTTATAACCTAACAAAGGCTTCTGGAATTTCTACAGGAGCTTCCCAATCATCTATGTGTTCTAATTTTTTGCCACACACTTTTGATTTAGATCCAAGATTGCACAAAGAGCTACCTAGCTCCTACAACCTGAGGGACCCTTTCCCACGTTACTTCATGTAATTTTCTTAAACAGTGAGGTAGTTACTATTCACATTACACACAAGGGCCAAGTGAAGCTCAGAAAAGCGAACTGCCCAAAGTCTCATAGCAAGTTGTTGGCCAGGCTGGGACTGAACTCAGATCTTATAACTTAGTGCCCAGTGCTATTTCTATATGACACTAAGACTGCCTCTGGAAAAGTGAAAAGATGTGACTGACGGTCCTGGTTTCCCCACACGAAGCCTCTGAGGCCCTTGGAGAGTCAGGTTATATCAAGTGTTCAATACACAGATGCTTGGGCTTTCAACAGCTCTAATTAGGTGACTGGCTTTAGGTCTGTGCCACCCTATAAGTGGGAGGGGAGTTCACGGTAACACTTTTAACCACTGAAAACTTCTTGTTTCCTTGGATGATTGCTTTTCTACTCTTAATAATTTTGTCATGAATGGAGTGAAGAAGTTGTACTTTTAAAAGTTATATTATCCAAAAATAATTCTGTGTTAATAAAAGAAACTGAGACGGCAAAAATTAAGAAATTTAAAAAAGAGTAATGATAAAATATTATGTTAAAATTATCCAAGAATAGACTGCTATGTCTTTGTAGATACAGAAATTTCAAAATATATGGGTGGCCCTATAAATTCTTTGATCAGTTGAATATAAACTCGAGCATATTCTAATCGATTCCACTCTGTCCAGGGATCCCCAGCGACAGGTGACCCACAGCTGCCATTGCCAACAAGGTCCATTTTTTCTCTTCAGTAATTTTCTTCCTATCCCCAATCTAAAATTCAGAATACAGCAATGGATTAGCTTTTTACACTAAACATCATGTGATAATCTAAGTGATTACTAGGAAATATAAATATGTAAATAATCTTTCAACCGAATGGTTTATTTATTTAACAAATGGCTTCAATAAGTCGTATTGGTAATTCAAATTGAAGTTTGTTTCACCTGGTCAAGTGATAAATTATGCTTCTGTTCACTTTTTTGTTCCCAAGAATAATGATAGCTCGATGGTAGGCTCCTTAAAGGCAGAGATAGATCAGGTTTTATACTTTATTGGAAATAACCACAGAATGAGGAGCAGAACTGATTATGAAGTAGGTACTCAATAAATACTTGTTCAGTTTACTGATTTGCTTATGCATCTTCTTGGTGTTGACAATCAAATAACCTATTAGATTAAAAATAGAAGTGAGGATATTAGTAAATCTACCAATTCTTTTTCCTTTAGCCATAAATATCAATGTGCAAAGGATCTATGTTAGATCCTTTAGCTCAGTGGTTAACCTGAGCTAAAGAGGGCCTTCCCGTAACCGCCTAAAATTTTATTCAAAATTTTTTGTATGTTCATATGTTCACTTTCCTGAGGAGTGGACCCACAGCTTTCTTCAGCTTCCAGGAAACCCATAACTCCATACACTATTAGGAACCATTGGTACTTAATATATTCACCTGCACCCCAAATGTCTGCACTGATAACTAAGAAAACCTGTCTACTTTTGCTGGGAATAAACTAGAATCTTTTTTCTCTGATTTTTGATTTTCCTAAAGATGCTTGATCTCCAGTCAGAATTAAGCTGTTCTGAGTAATATCTGGAATAAAGCGGTGTATAAAAGCATGAACACAAACAGGATAACTTGGGGCTTCTCCTTGTTCCTATGCCACACTCTGTACTGAGTTGGCACTCTGCGTCCAGGTGCAAGTCAAGGTGTTTTTTATCATTTAAAACTCTAATGGAGTAAGCAATCTGGGACCTAATTATGGGGGAAATTACCTGCATCCTTATGCATGCTCACAACCACTAAAATCAACAGCAGCACTTCAGCTAACGGTCCCTGTCTTCTCACTTCAGAGAATTTGGGGCATTCTGCTCCCAGAATGAGGAGCTGACTTTGAAATTCATGGTACATCTCACAGCCTAAATTTACTTCAGAGGTAGAAAGCTTTTGTTTTTTATTTAGACTGACAGAATAGATTAGTGAGTTGTGGTCAAATCAGTTTCAAGTGTTTCTCTACCCACCCCACCCTTTCCCAATCCTGTGTTTTTAAGGAAGTTAATGTTTGACTAGTTTATTGCATTGCTGCAAATTGAAAGAAGCAGTTATGTTAAGAGGCATTCCTTTTTTAGGAAAAAAATAGGACCTGTATAATTATGCTATTGATTCTCAGTCCAACTGATAATAACATATGAAAATGAATCTCTCAGCGTACATTTTATTAGTATGTAGTATTTAAGTAGCATGAGGAACTAAGGTTGATAGCATTTTAATCCTAGCTGTTCCTCCAAACTTTTAAGTGGGTCAGAAACACTATATATCTTAGATTGTTATTCTTTCCTTTTATTATCTTTTAAATTATCATAAATTAAGATTGCTATAAGCCTACCTTATTTTCAAATGTTGGCTTCTTATAAGTGTATTTATTTTTACAAAGACAAGACTGCCTCCTTTGGTGGTCATCAGAGAAGTTACAGCTTTATTACACTCTCCATCCCACCAAGTAAGACAAGCACTTGGGAAGCTGGTGAAACCCTAAAAGTAACTTTCCAAGGAAAACAAAGCTTTAAAATTATTTTGGAAGATTTTGACTCTACCCATTTTAAACGTTGGTCGTCAAGAGTCTATTTCCGGTATCAGAGTTTTGCTGCTCCTTCTGCAAGTTCTAGAGCTTCCTTTCAAGTAAAAATTTTAAATACCTAAGTTTTCAACAAAACAAAAAGCACATGAATTCGATATCACAACAAATGGCTTCTAAGAAGACTGTAAATTGAGCGACAGAAGAGAAGTCATTTAAAGGGACCCCCACTAGAGAACACACAGCAGCACCCAAATAAATCCATTTTAATTTTCACTTTATTTCCATTATATTTCAAAGCTGTGATATCATGAGTGGAGAGAGAAGCAGCTCATAGAAGAACCTGAATTCAAAAGAATTGAAATTTAGCATGGAATGTAAAATTGAGGACTTTTGCTTCTAAGAGGATGACTGTAGAAAAACCACAGTTGAAGGCTTGGTGCTCCAGCAACATTGGTAGTCTGGGGTGATTCTGCAAGTATTGGCGAGTGTCCATGAAGTAATGCCCTTTATAAGAGAAAAGCTTGTACCTGAATATGAGAAACATGCATTTCTCTTAAAACTCTTTTCCTATCCTTCTGCTCTAGAAGGGACATTATAAACTGCTAACGAACAGTGACTTTCACCTTTTGAGAGGTTAGATTCCCCCAGGACTGAAATAAAAAATGCTTTAGCCTTCTCACACTCAGAGTATCCTATTGGGTTCCCTGCAGTGTGCTCTCTGCTTGCACCCTTTGGTAAGGTTGCACAACGGGTCAGTATTCTCTGTTGTCTGTCTTTGTACTGGGGCTCTGGCCGCCAGAGGGGAAAATAGCCACACACAGAGAAATGGCATAAGTTAAAATCAAGCAAGCCTAGTGGGGTGGTAATGACTTTCCCAGCAACCAAGTCTTTGCTTCAGGATATGTGAAGCTAGAAAACAATGTCATTCATTCAGCATTTATAGAGAACACACAATATACACGGTACTGTGCTAAGTACTGGAGGGCATGGAAAAGTATGCAAAACACAGTCCCTGCCCAGAGAATTCCTGCCAGGAAGGGCATTTCAAGTATCATCCAGATCTTCTGACCCTTCAAGAAATTCTTGGGTGAATAAAATTGCACTCAGATTTTAAAATAAGCACGGAAAAGAATACTGCTAGGATGATATGTCTTTTAGGAGGAAGGGCATGTAAACGTGCTTTAAAAATTTATTTCTAACGTATACAACGTGGCTTGGATGAATGAAAGGGTGGGGGTTTTAACCCGCCAAGTGCGGCGCCAGGCTGGCCGCTCTGGCCCCTTCCTGGAGGAGGCTGACTTCAAACAAGGGATGCCTGCACAGTTAGCTGAACCCGAACAAAGAGGAGGCCGGCACTTTCACCTGGGAAGTGGATTAACTTTGAGGAAAAGTGGCCTCAGAGACGGAAAAAAGGCCAACATTCCACCTCGCTTTTCCCCTGGCTGTGCAAGCTGACCTCATCCGCGACCGACCTCACCCTTGCTCCCCCTGCCCACATCCTCTACCCAGGCGAGGCAGTGGGCCGCGCTCGGCGAGGTTCCACCGCCCACTCCACGCCCGCAGTCCTTGCACACGCCGGCGCCAGCCAGTAGTCGGCCACGTGCGCCCGGGTCGTCCGCTCGTTCCCTCGGCGGGCCAGGCGCCTCCAAGGTTGCAGAGGCAACCGTGGGGTCCCGATTTCTGTCCCCTCGCGCACAGCCGAGGGGTCCAGACAGCGGCGGCAGTGGCGGGTGCGAGCTGCTCGGCTCCTCCCTAGAGGGGGCAGCGCGACCGTGGGCTGCGGGCGCCGCCTCTGCTGCATCCGTGGCTGCGCGCTCCGCTGGGCTCAGCCCCGCTCGGATCCGGAGCCCGCGTGCGCCGCGCTGCCCTCCCCTCTTTCTCTGCCGCCGCCCCGCCGGCAGCTCCCCCAGGCGAGACGCGCGTTCTACCGTCCTTCGCCGGGTTTACGGATTTCCGAGGGGCGAAGAATTTTGCCTCGGTCCCTACGAACATCACTCGGCCTCTCTCCCCCTCCCCTCGCGACTCCCCCACCCCGTGGGCGCGCGCGCGCACACTCACACACACACTCACACTCGCAGGCGCGCGTGCGCGCGCCCCGAGCCGCGGAGTCTCCAGCGCCGCTCAGCAGCTCCCACTCTCTCGGACGCCGCTACTCACACAGGCTTCCAGCCGCCACGGGGCGTCCTCTGTCTGCGGCAGCGGCGGCAGCTGCAGCCCGGCCCCGACTTGCAGCTCCGCGCCCGGGACGGAGTCTGGGAGAAGCGGAGAAGGACGACGCCGAGGCAAGGAGGAGCCGCGCCGCGCCCGGCGCCCCGCTCCCGGCTCCACGCGGCGGGCTGTCTCCGCTCCCCGTACCGCGGCCCCAGGTAAGCGGCTCCGGGGTCCGCAGCATCCCTGGGGCGTTCGGGGCTTGGAGCCGGGGTTTCCCGGTCCCGCCCTCGCCACAGCACCGGGACAGAGGCTCGAAGGGGAGTGGGCTGGGGGGGAGGGGAATGGAGTTAGAGGTGAGGCCGGTAGGGAGGGGTGCGTGGGAGTGTGGGGGCTTCGGAGCAGCCCCCGGCGCCTTTCCTTGCTCTACTCGAGCTCCAGCCCTGTCACTTTTACGACCCCAGGGGTGCCGAGCGCCCCAGACAGCTGTTCTCTGCTCTCCCCGCCTCCGCCAGCCAGTGTTGGCTCTGGGCTCGGCGCCCGCTGCGCGTCTCCCACCTCCCCTACACCTTGGACAGCGCACCCTGCCGCCCCCTGCACAGCCCTCGGGACGGCGTCCTGCCCGCACACCCCTCCCTCTTCTTTCCAGGTTGTCACCCTCCCGCCCTGCATCCCTTGTCCTCCCTGCCTTGGCGGACTCCACTCTGGTGCGGGCCGGAAACTTTCCTCCCCGCCTCGTCTGCGCTAGGTACTATTGTTATTTGTGACTGTCCCCTTACAAGGGGAACTCAGACACCTTGGACGGGTCTTCCTCGGCGGGAGCATGTCCTGTCCGGCCGAGCCCGGCGCACAAGAGGCACTGGGCAGCTGCACTCGGCGGCTGCTAGGGTGCAGACCCCGCGCCTAGGGGACTGGATGCTTGCCGACTCTCCGCCTCCCGGCGTCTCCAGATTCCACACGTGCGCGCCTCCCATGGACGGCGCGCTTCCCCCGAGCACCCCACGTCCTCCCCCTGCACGGACACGGCCACCCCATAGGTTGGACACCCGGTGCTCGCGGGTCTTGATTGGCTGAGGACGTAACCCCGCCTCCTTTCCGGAGGGGGTTGGTTCTGGAGTGTTGTGGTTGTCATCCCGCGGCGAGCACATGGGGGAAGCGGAGTCGACAGGTGGGGCAACTCGGCTTGATAGGATCCCCGCGTCCAATTGTGTGTGGCTACTCACCACCCTCCTTAGTGCACATAGACTCCTGCTTTTCTCCTTTTCTGTCTGTTTCTGAATATTTTACTGCTATAACATTAAAAAAAAAACTGGCTTGTAAACCTACTTTTATTAATACTGCATTTGCTTGGTGGTAGCGGTTTTTAAAGCAGATCTAGAAGAATGAGTGAGGGAAACAAGTGCGTATGGGGAGGTTCATGGCAAACTGGGCTGTAGATTTGAGTCTGGTAGTTTGGAGAAAGTAATGAGTGCCTAACGGATCTGAAGAAGGCGGAGAAAGTGTGAAGGAAATTGTTTCTTGGAGGAGAGACACAGGTGAGCGAGCTTGGGAAGCTGAGGGAGAAGGAAGTGGGTCATCTGTGGGGTGAGATGGGCGCTCCCGAAAGGTGGGTGCATTCTGCTGAAGACGGCTCTGTCCGGGAAAGTGGTAATTTTGGCTAGTGTTTAGTTCATTATTAACACACTTTGCTTCTGTTTTGCTAACATTGCCCTTTTAATAAGAGACTTTAGAGTAATAATGTCAATCCAGTAATAATGTCAATCCATGTAATGGATTTTGCTCATTCCAGTTTTTTGTAATATATAGATTTGCAAGTAGTAATGGATTTTAAAAAGTGAATTTCAAAGGCTCCTATAGAGGGAGGCACTAAATAGTTAAGTTCAAGTGCTTTTGAAATATTGGGAGGGAAGACGGATAAGCATTGCATAAAATCCAAAGATTGTTCTGGCGTTATTTAGGGCCTTTGCAGAAATATATATGGATGCATAAATGATACTGATTTCTCTTCATTACAAAGCGTGATTGCCTCTAGAGCATTTTCAAGCTTTAATTCCTTCAGGCTGTTTTGATGTTGTGTCTGTACATCTAAGAATATTGTAATTCTTATCTTTAGAAGCCTTGTCAATGCAAAACAAATAGCAACTGATGCAAGTTAATGTTGACAACTTTATATATTGAGTACACTGTGTGTTATTTTATTTGTAAGCTAGTGAAATATGCAAGAGTAACATAGCATGACTGTTACTCCCCAGGGACCCATATCAAAACAAAGTGGAGAGTCACACAAGGCTGTTCCAGGGAGAATAATTTAGTTATTTTAAAAATGAATATATTTTAATATTCTTGGGTGTAAACAGCAACAGAATTTTCCCATTTGAATTATTTCTGTACACAGTGGTAGCACGTGATATTAAGTAAAACAGCATATTAATTATGCTAGATGATTCCAAAGTAAATAGTAAAGTCTTTCCATTTATTTTTATTTTTGTATAAGTAGACACAATTGCTTTACTGATTGGAGGACTTTGTATTCAAGGGACAGAATTTGATAGATCTGGCAAATTGGAAATTATTGCCATTGTAGAGAAAATAATTCTTACTGTGTTTTCATATCTCCAGGTCATGCCTTGATTTGCCCTCAGGGATTTAGATTCTAGCTTTTGGCCTATCAAAGTTAGATAGTTTGGAGGTAGGTAGGAGAAGAATGTATATAGTTACATATACACATATCCATATATGCAAAATATCTGTGTGTATATCAGTACACAGCTATATATTTATACACATAATTTTGGGGTACATTCAGTGTATTTATTTATATATGTTATTGTCATCCTAGGAATTTTTTCTCATTTCTTCTTGTCCAAAAGGTGGCCCTGTTTTAAACTGTAGAAAGCATTATCACCAGTAGAAGTGGCCAATAGATCATGGAAACAGACAATAGTATTTTGTTGCTTGGCAACCACCTACTGTGAATGAAAAACAAAGCAGTGACAGCTGCTTCCACATCCTGATACACTGTAGCTCACGCATTGCAACCCTCCACATGAGACAGATCTACTAAGTTTCATTTGAATGAGGTGAAGCTGTTTCTTTTTGGGGATTTTTTTAAAAGAATATTTAAAAATTTTATTATAATAAGAATTATATTGTTATTGTGGGATGAAATGAAGCATCTAATTTTAATTGCCCTCTTAAGTCTAGTATAAACTGAAAAATGCAAGATTGGGAGGAC
This sequence comes from Diceros bicornis minor, assembly GCF_020826845.1. Classification (NCBI taxonomy): domain Eukaryota; kingdom Metazoa; phylum Chordata; class Mammalia; order Perissodactyla; family Rhinocerotidae; genus Diceros; species Diceros bicornis. Next base: position 32,807,514 of record NC_080748.1, read on the forward strand.
TGTTTTGACCCTTCTCATTCTTCCCTTTATAGTCATTAGACACTGTAAGCACATTTTCTGCTGCCATCAGGTGCTCTTAGGATTTTACAAAAACTTGAGTTCTCTGTGATACCTAAATGGATGGCTGGATTTTAGGAGGGAATTAGAGATTGATGCTCTGGCCTAACCCTTTAATTTTAAAGGATACTGAGGCACAGTCGGGTGATGTGCCTGGTGACAGAGCCATCTCCAGGATGTCTTCCCTTGGGTCACATTGAAAATTTTTTCCCCCGTTTCCTCCCCTGAATTTTTCTTTCTTTGTTCTTTATTTACATAGAATTTGTAATCAAAATTTTTATCCTACTAAGGATACTTAGAAAATACAATAATATTTGGGAGTAAAAATTCAGTGTTGACACCAGGTTAGAATATGGTTTTGGATGCCTTGTATACCGTGTATTCTGCCTTCAATTTCTGAAAGTCCTGTGACTCCCACCTGTTTCCCCAAACTGGAGAAGCCCAGCCCCTTGCTTTGGTAATTGTGTACATCTTTGGACAATCTTGAATGATCTGCTACTCCCTATGTGAATTTTAAACGGGGATGAAATTGAAGATTGTGTTGGTCAGCTGTCTACCTGCAAGAGTTTAAATATTGCAGCTAATTAATCACTCGTTGCAGTCTTCTGTCTCCAGTGTGATAGACATATTGTTGGTGTAGTGATCTGAGCTCTTTAAAGTATGTGGGACAGACCGTGTTGCTGCATAATATCATAATATTCCTTTCAGTCTTTTATCAAAGCTGTCTTGTCAGAGGAGTAGCCTGCAGCCTGTTTGTAGAGGGTAAGTCATCTATCTGTGAAAGATGGTAATACTGCAGATTGTTTCTTAATTCTAAAACGACAATGAATGGATTACTGGGTGGCAAACTTGGATCGCATGTGCATTATTAAGCATTTCTTCTAAACTTAGGAAATGTATTGCATGTATGATGCGTTTTGAGGTTTCTTATGCTATTTTATTTTATTATTTATTTAATTTTATTTTTTTAAGGTAATTTTTTGTTTTTTACAGGGGAAGATTCACCCTAAGCTAACATCTGTTGCCAATCTTCCTCCTTTTTCTTCCTTTCCCCCCCCAAAGCCTCAGTACATAGTTGCGTATAGTTGTAAATTCTTCTAGTTCTTCTGTGTGAGCTGCCTCCACAGCATGGCTACTGACAGACGAGTGGTGTGGTTCTGCGCTTGGGAACCAAACCTGGGCCTCTGAAGCGGAGCACGGTGAACTTTAACCACTGGCCCATCAGGGCTGGCTCTTCTTATGCTATTTTAAAGAATCTGTGTTCCATTGTTTATTATTTATGACACAGGTAGACATTTAACTTTAATACAACACCTTCAGTAGAAAAACTTGGAGTGGACAAGTTTGCAGAAACAATAGAGTGACAATATTAAGTAGCATTGAAGAGCTCTTTTTACCAAAAAAGCATGTACTTTAGCAGATTTGTAGGGGGGAATAAATTGATTTACAGCATGTTTAACCTAGTTTTAGAAGCCTGCTATTAACTTGTTCTAGCTAAAAGGATTTTCAAGCAGAATGATAATTTGGCAGATTTCAAGTGAACTTCACTGATTGTTTTTAAACCATTTTCTACAGTCTGGTTATAGTTTGTCTAGAACAAGTACTTGTTTTGGATCCTCTAGGATTAATTTGAATTTTAAGGTTATTATTATTTTTTAAAATTTCTGAATCTTTCCTTTTGCATGATGTGATGTTAAATATCCTGTAGTTAATACATTTAATTTAATCCACTGGAATCTTGAAATTTAAATAACTTCCCTCTCCTGTCTTCACGTACAAGGTAATATGTGTGTATGTATATGTGCAAACACATGCACAGTACTTATATAGGGCCTGATTTGTGTTTTTGTCATACAGTAAATGGAAGCTTTAAATAAGAGATATTTACATTTTCAATTTCCTTATGTTAGCTTCTGCTATTATTACCTGTAAACTCTTACCCACATAAATAGGATGATTGCTAAAATCAAACAAGCAGTATCCCATTTGCTACCCTGCAGCCTAGCCAAGAAAGCGTATTTTCTCGTTCTTAGACACACACATACTTCCACACACAGACACATACATACTGAGTTGCAGGTCCTGTAGACTCTTATTTTAAGAGTGGACAGAAATAGTATTTGATTGGGAGACCTGTGTATGGTAGTTTTTTAAAGTAAAGCTTAAAATATATTCAGATTTTCAAAAATATAGTAGCACAGGAAGAATTAAATTGAATTATTCTCTTTGGAAAACTTTCAAATTTATGCTGACAACATAACCCAAGGCCCTTACAACAGAGCCCGCTACACACTAGACACGTGGTACATATTTTGTGGACTATGCACTTGCCCTTTTTCTTTATGTGATGTTGCAAATATTTCAATTTGTGTCTGTATAAATAGTAAAAGTTGAGAAAATGGAGGAAAAAAATGACTGTAGTTTTCTAATTGTTTCTGGCACTGTATATAAAAAAAAGTCAAAATAGCTAACTTAGCCAGTGATATTTTGTAATATACTTCTTGTTGGTGTAGAAAGTTATACCAGGGGTATTGATTTTTCACAAATACAGCCATCCTAAGTGCAGAAAAGCTCTTTAATAGCCCACAGCAGCATAACAAAGCTATGGCAGCTGGTCTGAAGGAATGCTTTATTTAGTTGGAGCTGGAGGGTGCAGTTTGCTAGTCCCAGTGCAATTATCCAGACTGGAGTGTGGCCAGGGCGCTGTGGTTAACATCCCAAGCCGTGGGAGAAAAGACACGGATAAGGTCTTTAGTGACTAGAGAGGCCAGACCTCTGCTTTGGTCTCATTTGCAGGAGAGCACCTTGAGTAGCTTGAAAACTGCACAAGCTGTTGTGCACCTGAGAGAGCCCAGGGTTACAATCTAGATCCCAGGGACCAAATTTCTGCTCATTGGAAGAAGTTGTAATCCCAAGTGTGCAGTGCCATTGAAATAAGACTTTCTTCTTTATCCTGCTCCATTTTTGTGACATAGGTGGAGAGTGATAGTGTCTCTGGGGACAGTCCTGGCAGAATCACAAGGTAGGTAAAGTCTGACATGCTTCTAATTACTCCTAAAGCATCTTGCACCTTTGCTCCACTACCTGGGTGTTCACCTTTTTTGTAGGGTTTCATTCACAGTTTCCTATCAGCAAATCTTTTTTTTTTTTTTTTTTGGTGAGGAAGATTGGCCCTAAGCTAACATCTGTTGCCAATCTTGAGTCTTTTTGCTGAGGAAGATTGGCCTTGAGCTAACCTCTGTGCCCATCTTCCTCTATTTTGGGATGCTGCCACAGCATGGCATGGTAAGTGTTGTATAAGTCTGCGCCCAGGGTCTGAACCTGAGAACCCTGGGCCGCTGAAGCAGAGAGCGTGAACTTAACCGCTACGCCCCCAGGCCTGCCCATCCTATCAGCAAATCTTTGTTAAGGTGTATGCTGATAAAAGGTTACAGTACTTCCCTGGAGGGATTCCTGAGTGTCTTGCATATACTAGGTGCTCACTATATATTTGTTTAGTTTTACTAGTGGAATTGTACCTACTATTTTGATAGGGAAACTAGTTTTGTCTAGGAAGCCTACTTAAATAATATACTGTTTTCTTTTAGGATTATTTCTTTAACAAATATTTATTGAACATTTACTGTGTGAATGGTACAGTATTCAGTTCTGGGGGTCATAAAGATTCTTAAGGCACAGTTCCTGCTCGTGGAAGAGGATATGCTATTTTCAGGGAAGTGCACAAATTCATTGTGGTTTCAAAGTGACTCTGCATGGTGGGTCCGTAGGTCTGGAGAGCTGGGCAGGAGACAGGCAATGGAGGATGTGGTAAGGGCCACCAAAGCTTTTGGACTTAATGATATTGGTCAGTGTTTCACAATCTGCCTGTTCAAAGGAATCCCATGAAGTGCTTGCCACAATACTGATTCCTGGGTCCCACCCCAGACCCACTGAATCAAGATCTTCAGAGATGTGGCCTGGTGGAGCAGACACGGTCAGTTTCGTACTCATATGCCCAGTTGCTCACTGCTCTATTACCTGTCTGTAGAATTCTTCTGCAGGCACTTAGTCTTCTCCACCTGAGGACTTTCTATCCCACATGTGGGGCAGCTTGGTAAGCCAGTTAATGGCCTTGGGAGTGGCCCTCAGCCAATGATAGAAGAGAGCTGGGCAGTAATACACCAGCATCCTGGACCCTTGGGTGCAATAACTGACGCATGTTCTACATTGTGTTGGAGGGTCCCAGTGAACCTGAGCCTCAGTTGCCCATGATGGCAGTCTGCTAGATAATCTGTGTGTTATTGGCTCTCTCCCTTTCCTCTGCCAGTACTTCCTAGGATCCCCTTCCAAATAAGTAATTTGCACTTAAATTCTGTCTCATGGTCTGTATCTGGAGGAACCCAACATAAGATACTGAAGAATCTGCTTTATTTTATTTCATTTTTTATTAATGTCCCCACTGTTTTTTATAATGAGGCAAATTTGGGAGACCTGGCCTCAGGTGACAGAGAACTGGGCCAAGGATTAAGATGAGGGCATTGTCAATTTTGATTTGCAGCCTAGAAAGATCATGCTGGCAGATGTGTAGGGAATGGATTGATGGAGGAAGAGTTGGGGGACATGGATAACAGCTAGGATGTGCCCAGGTAAGCAATGAAGAGCACCTAAGCGAAGGTAGTGACTGTGGGGATGGAGATGGGCAAAGGATGCAAGGTGGACTTTGATGGAAAGCTGTCAGCACAACATAGAGGCCTGTGATGTGTGGTCACTTAGCTCACTGTTGTTCCTACAACAAGATTTCAGTCCTCTACCCTGCACTGCTGCCTTGTCTGTCCGTTAGGCTTGGCACCCCTTGAAGGGCTGACTTCTCTGCCTTGCCTGTAATCTTGGCCAGGCTTTCCAGAGTTAAGTAGTACAATCTGGGCATAAATAAAAGAAGACAGAAAGATAAATTGAAGAATATAAATAATTCACTACCAGATCATTAAAGGAAGAAAGTTATATTTTACAGGAAGGATTTGTGGAGTTGTAGAGAAGGAGAGTTGGAGAGATGTCTGTGACGCATGTCCATTTTGTGATGAATAGTGATTTTTTTTTCCCTCATACTCTTGGCTAAGAGGCGATTTTCACGCACCATCAGTTTCTGGAAGACCTAGCATGCACTTATATCTATTGTTTTCCTTGCTTCTCTGATAGCCTATATTTTAGCTAAGTGAATGAGTGGTAGCTGGGGGTGGGGCTGGTTCTTTCTCTTGTTCTGTCAAAATGCCAGGCTTTTGGCTGCAGTTTCTCCTGCTAGTTCTTAGGCCACCAGTTCCCAAAGGAGATTAGAGGATGCAAAGGGTGGGAGAAGAAAGCATAAATCCAGAAAGAGAGCCATTTTGAATTAAATGCTTAATTATGAAATGAGCAGGTTAGAGCTTGTTAGATGATATGAAATAAGATCAGGCAGCCTTCTAATTGTCCCACGTATGAATACTAATATGCTGGCTCTGTCTGCAGCCAGAAAGGCTAAGGCTGACTAATCAAACTATAGCAACCTGACATGGTCATATTTCTGTAAAAGTAGCATTGAGCCAATGACAAAGAGAAGACTGAATTATGAGATGTTGTAGAAGGGTCAGCAGAGACCTTGGGTCTTGCTTAACAGGGAGAACAGTCATGAGAGTAGAAATACTGAGCACGTGAGTGTACAGAGGCTGGAGACACTGTGGTGAGACACAGTGGAGAGGAAGAGACCTTGTTTATTTAGAATATTATACACATATTTATGATATTTTTAAATTAAACTTTTTATTTGGAGATAATTATAGATTCATATGCATTTGTAAAAATAGAGAGATCCCGTGTACCCTTGACTCATTTCCCTCCCATGATAACATCTTGCAAACCTATATGGTACAGTGCCATAACCAGGGTATTCACTGATACAATCCACCAATCTTGTTCAGATTTCCCCACTTTTACTTGTACTCATTTGGGGGTGTGTGTGTACGCGTGTGTACATGTGTATTTTTTCCTCTATTCAATATTTATGATATTTTTATTTTTAAAAGTAAGAACCTTTTTCATTCTAAATTTTTGAAAAAAAAATCACTGGTTTAGACTAGTTCGGCTTAATTGTAACTGAAGAAAGGGTAGTATAATAAATCTCCCAACCCCCTTCCAATCTGGGATTCTGCAGAGTGGCATCAGGGGCCACCTGAATGTGCCAGAAGGTCAATAGGCTATTCTTTTTTTTGTGTGTGTGAGGAAGATCAGCCCTGAGCTAACATCCGTGCTAATCCTCCTCTTTTTGCTGAGGAAGACCGTCTCTGAGCTAACATCTATTGCCAATCCTCCTCCTTTTTTTTTTTTTTCCCCAAAGCCCCAGTAGATAGTTGTATATCATGGTTGCACATCCTTCTAGTTGCTGTATGTGGGACGCGGCCTCAGCATGGCGGGAGAAGTGGTGCGTGGGTGCGTGCTCGGGATCTGAACCCGGGCTGCCAGTAGCGGCTTGTGCCCACTTAACCACAGGGCCAGCCCCTCAATGGGCTATTCTGCCTAGTATAACTTCCAATTTTATTTATTCCTGTGTGATCCTTTAAAAGTATGTTTGTTGTAAAAGAAGCTTGCTCATTAAAGTATTGAAAAATAGCCCATGGCATGGGCTGTAAATGTGTTCAGGCCCTGATGTTCCTGCCCTTGCAGTGGGCACAGGGCTGGGGAGTGTGTTGTAGGCTGGTGCACACAGTTGTGAACAGATGGATCTCTCTGGAACCTGCCTGTAAGGCCACTCACTTGCTGTGCTCTCCATAATGATCAGAAGTGGTGAGTGCTGGGTGGGAGAATTATGGATTAGGCGGCTCTGGGTGAGCTGACAATGGAAGAGACATAAGCTTATTTTAAATGGGCATAAGCTTTGAAGGCAAGTAATTAAGACACACTTCAGCCTCCTGGACAAATTAGGGTTCTAGTTAATGCAAGTGCAAGATTGGGAAAAATGAATCACCTGTACACCTATAATCACTCAAGAATAGTTTGTTTAGTAACAAAACACCAATTATGCCTGCTTTTGTGTGAGTTTCTCTTCTAGTTCAGTTTCTCCTTTATCTCTCAGAACTGATGAGTTGAGAGGTTTTTTTCCCCTGCTAGTACTCTCTGCACTTTTCTTCAAGAAAGGGGTGCCTGGGTGAGAGCAGCCAGCAGTTTCTCATGACGTCCTTCTGAAGCTTGGTCTTTTACCCATTTTGCTCACATTTTTCTACAAAACTGTAGTCCCTATTTCTTTCCTTATTAGTCAGTAATATGCAGTAGCACGAGGAGAAAGTTTTTAATGGGATTTTCTTGGGCATCAGCGACTTGATTCTGTCAAGAAACACAAAGCAAGTGCTGTGGAAGTCAGAGAGGTTGTTTCTGTGCATTAGTTGGTGCACTCTATACTATGTTGAGGTGGTAGTTTCTGATTTTTCTCATCTAGTTATTAAAAGAATAATGTTGACATATATATTTTAAATCTCACATAATATTGTGACCTAGCTTGATACTTGTTTTGTAGTTGAGATTTAATGTTTTTTGGGGAAAGCATGCTTCATATTCATTGTGCCAAACAAATAAGTATTTACTGTGCCAAGTTCATGCTAGGTCCTGGGGATGCAGCAGTGAACAAAAATGATGACTGTTCCTGTCCTCCTGGGAGCCCACAGTTTACTGGACAGGATATTAAGTAAAATGAAAATAATTATATAATTGGAATTCATGGTAAGTACTTGGAAAAGACCAGGTTTCTCTGAAAGGGTATAAATAAGGGTAAAGTGGTTAGGGAAGGCTTATTATGGAAAAGTAATTTATAAATTAAGACCTGAAGAGGGATGGGGTTACTCAGGTGGGGAGTGCCATGTGTGAAGCCCAGATGTGAGAAAGAGCTTGGCTTTTAGAGTCACTGGAAGATAGCCAGTGTGGCTGGAGTACAGAGAGTGAGGGTGGGAATGAGGCTGCTGAGATGTAGGTTAGGGTCTGATTGTGCCAGACCTACTAGGCCATCCTGAGAACTTTGGCTTTTATCCTAAGTGCAGTGGGGAGCCATTGAAAGGTTTTTGTTTTTTTCTTTTTTTTTTAATTGAGGTGAAATTCACATAACATAAAATGAACCATTTTAAATTGAATAATTCAGTAGCATTGAGTACATTCACAATGTTGTGCAACCACCATCTGTATCTATTCTAAAACATTTTCATCACCCCAAATGGAAACTCCATACCCATTAAGCTGTCATTGAAGGTTTTAAGGGGAGTGACGTGGTTTGACTTGTAGTATGTAAGATCTTTCTGGCAAGTTTCTGGAGAAGGGATTGGAGGTGGCAGGAGTGGAGGCAAGACAACCAACTTGGAAATTATGGTCAAGTCCAGGGAGAGATGGTGGTGGTCGCTTCCTGGACAAGGGGCAAGAGTGTAATCATAGATATGGAGAAGAGTGCAATGATCCAAAATAAAGTTATATAATCAGGTTTGATTATCTATAAGTGACTTAGTCACCTTGTAATTATCTACCTCCCTGTTTCCCAAGGGGTAATCCATAGCTTTTCAGATCTATCTAGGATGCTTGTCAAAAGTACAACAACTTAGGCCTACCTCAAGATACTGATGCAGGGGGACTGAAGAGGGACGCTAAGGGAATCTTATTGGAGCTGAGGTTTGAGAACCACTCATTGTTGTCTTCTTTCTCAGTCTGATGCCCTTTAAGATTGAAGCTTCCAACAGTCCATCAAAGTGGGATGAGTTAGAACGAGACACAGAATAGACAAATGGATAACCTAGTGCATGCTTCTAATTTTGAGTGGGAGGGATGCATCTTCAACTTGATCCCAAAGGCAAATATGTAAAATAGACAATTTTATGGGTGGTATTTATTTTCGATTCTTTTCTTTCTTGGAGTATTGTGACTCTTCCAGAATTAAGTGGTGACTGACTGAGAACAATGGCATTATCATGAAATACAGTGTAGGTACAGTGTAGTAATTTATTATAAAAGAAATAACTGCTGGAAATTAACTTGTAAAACAAACCATCCTGGTATCTTTGCAGTTACCTTGTATCTGCAAGATTTCTGTTACTTTAAAGAGATGTTCACTGCAATTGACTGATTTTAGAAGCAGAGTTTTTGAGACTTTATAGTCAGAAAATCCTATAAGCTGTAGTAAAAAATCACCAATAAACAAATCAAGATTTTGTCTTTGACTTCCATTTTCTGTTTGCCATTGGTAGGTTTTTTTCTAACCCAGTGCTACCTCGTAGAGCTGTCACTTCCAGCCCAAGTCTGCAACACTCAGATATTTCTAACCCAATGGTGTTCAGATCTTTCAAATAATCCCCTTCCCCTGAACAATTTCTGTAATGTTTGGGTAAATTATAATTTTAGAACTGAAAGGAGTCACAGAGAACATCACCTTTGGAGAGCTTAAAGTGACTAGAATAAGGCTCTACTACTGAGGAGTGGGGTTAAATCTTTGGGGATTTATCCCCGTGAGAAAAGGATGTGGATATCCAGCAGCAGTCAAGGATTAAACCCTCTGCTCTATCCAACCTAATAGCATTCCAAACCAGCCATCCCTGTGCAGCTTTTGAGTGGCCTCCATGGCACCTGCTCTTTCTGGAAGCAGCTGTGTGTATTGCTCTCTCTGCACTTCTGCCCTCCCCCCGTATGACTCTCCCTTTTTGGAATATGAAGTGCTCAGCTTCTGTAAGATGTTTCATTTTAATTAATATTATTTCCACTCTTCTAGAAAGACACTTAGGCACCTCTGGCTGTGTTCCTTTTTCAGCATGTGCAAGTTCAGATTTAAAGTGGTTTCATTGCTTCATCGTGGAATTTTATAATGAAATAATATTTTGAGTGCCTGGCTCGCTTTTTTGATTTTTTTTTTCCTGGCACGCTTAAGTTTGGAGTGGGATATGAGGCAAAGCTATCCATTTATTTTACACTAAAGATAAACAGAATCCATAAATAGCCAGCTTTTTGTAAAGCTTCCTTTTTCTGTCCCACAAAAATGCGTGTTGCTGTACGAGAGCAAACACTACAGAAGAATTCAAAAAGGAAAGTAAAATTCCTCAGAAATACTGGAGATAACCATTGTTGACATTTTAGTAAAATTCTTCCAGGCATATCTCTGTCGCTATCTATCTGTCTCTTTCTGTCTCTCTATGTATATATGTCTGTATATATATTTGCTTATACATAATACATACAGATAAAATTCTAAATAAATGGGATTTTGCTGTATGTGCTATTCTGTAATGTATGTTTTTCTAATAACATAGTGGACATCTTTCTGTGTCAATAAATATATCTTTTTAATGACTGAATACTTTTATTGGATGCTTTTTATTGTAAGTAACACAAATCCCAGGGCAAACTAGCTTAAATAGTAAGAATATATTGAAAACTCCTGTGGATAGGGGCTTCAGACACAATTTAATCAGGATTTAGGATTTCTTTCTTTATAATTTTCTCTTTCCTACTCTTTTTCATGCTCCTCATGGTAGCCAGATGGCTGCAGCTCTAGGGGCCCATTCACTGTCCAGAGAAAGAGAGCTTCTCTTAATCATCAAACTAAAATCCTGGGCTTCCTTCTTCTTGGACCATCTTAGGTAATGTGACCCGGGGAGTGCCATTTTGATTGCCTCAGATTGGGTAGAAGTTTATGCTAATCCCACCCAAACTTTAGGAACAGGAAACTCAGAGTTCTGGTAGAAAAGAAGAGGAGAGACCAGCCCGGTGGCGTAGCAGTTAAGTTTGCGCGTTCTGCTTCGGCGGCCTGGGGTTCGCCGGTTCAGAGCCTTGGCGCGGACCTATTCACCGCTCATCAAACCATGAGGAGGTGGCGTCCCACTTAGAAGAGCTACAACTCTATAACTATGATACACAACTAGGTGCTGGGGCTTTGGGGAGAAAAAAAGAGAAAAAGAAGATTGGCAATAGATGTTAGCACAGGGCTATTCTTCCTCAAAAGGAAAAAAGTTATGATTTAAAAAGAAAAGAAAAGAAGGGGAAACAGCTTGCTGAGGAGGCAGCTAATGGCGTCTGTCAGAGTTTGCACTAGGCTTACTGATAGACCTTTACCTTGTTTCCAGGTTTTCAATCTAAAAATCATTGCTGCTGTAAGCATGCTTGTATGTACACCATTTTATACTTGTGCAATAATCTCATTTGGGTAAATTCTTATTAGAGGAATTGCTGGATCAAAAAGTATGCCCGTTTTACATTTTAAGAGCCATAAGCCATTTAAGCTGTAAAACCACACTTGTGCCAATTATACGTTGAAATCCCTCAACTGCCTGTTGTGAGCTTGTTTTTTAGCCTCTGAATCTTTAAGTGGAGACTGCAGAATTAAAGCAGAATATCAGGTGTCACAATTTCTCTGAGCAAGACAAATTTGAAGTGACATAATTTGAGGTTAATCAAAGCTTCTGTGGTTTAAAATGTTTCACCAGAAAGGCAAAGAGAAAAGGATGGAGAGGAATGTATTTTACCAGCTGCAGGCCTAGAGCTTGGTGGGTGATGGCCCAGGGTTGGGTTGTTTGCATGCCTCTGAGTACCCACCTGTGTCTTGCCATTGGTACATGCTCTGCAGTCACTGTTACTGTCTACCTCCCCATTCCAGTGTATGATATAAAGACCAGCCAGGCATAATGGGAAGTGCTGGGAGCTGATGGCCATTCATGTGTTTACTCTGCACTTGCCAACTGTAGTGCTTCTGAACTTCTTGCACTTGAATTTAGTAGAAACAGTTAACTTAGAAATCAGTAATTTTGGGGATGGCAGGACTCTCTGTGCCTTGTCTTGCCTCCCTCACTTCAAGGAAGTGAGTGGAGAAGCTCATGGGATGACACACTTTCAGGAACTCAATGGCAGAGAGATGCTGTTTGCCGGGATAGTCTTTATTAATATGAATGAGAAGGGCATTTGAATGGAAACCTAGCAGAAGATCTCAGAATCACAGTTAACGTCTTTTGAGTATTTTCAGGCACGGTTGCGTATGCCATCCTATTTAGTCCTCATGGCAACCTTTTTTATGTCAATAAAAGGAAACCAAAGCTCAGAAAGATTGAGTAACTTGTCCAACACTGTCATAGCTGGTAAGTGGAAGAAGCAAGAATTTTGAACTTTCTTCCACTACATGAATTCTCCTTCTCTCCCAAAATAGAAATTATTAATAGCATCTTGCTTTATTTTAACTGATGATACAAAAGAAGGAATACAATGTATACTATTGAAATTGAGATATGGCATTGAAGAGATTCACCTGTAACTGATAAAAATGACCAAAAATGCAAATGGCCCAAGTGAGGTGTGTGATCTAGAAAGTATGGAAGTTAGATCAACAGTGACAAAAGGAACAGGCTTACCGTGGGAAATGAGTCTGCAAGTTGGGAATTTCATGAGCATGAGACATGTGGAAAGGGGCCAAATGGTAAAAATAGATAAGATAAAGTGTATGGTACATGTGAGCATGTTCTAAAGCTATGAATATGTTAAAGAAATATAAATTATTATTGTTAAATCAGAAATGTTTATCAGTGAAGCATATTTCCGTGACAGAATTTTATTACAAAATTGAGAAGTGGTGGAGTATTGGAGAAGTCTCAACTTGGCTGCTATGTTTATTTGTGTTCAGACTGCTAGAAGGATATGGCTCAATTAAGTCGAACAATATCCTAATCAAGAAGAAGAAGAAAAGGGCAACTTATAAATAAAAGCACAACTTTGTCAGAGTGAAAATACATTTATACTAAAAAAAATGTTAGGGTGTAGCGTACTTAGTGGAAAAAAGTACGTAATGGCTTAAACTCACAGGAGTAGAATTACGTAACACAGGGTCAGTTCTTCTGACATTTAGAATAAGGATGACTTCTTTGTGGGCGTGGGCCAGAAGGAGGGCTCCAGTTCTTAGTCTCTCTTGCTCCTCCCCCACTCTGATTGCCCACTGCCAGGTGGAGCTGGAGGGCACTGACAGATTTCAAGTGGTCCTAGTGAGTCTCCTGTTGCATCTGGCAATAAGTGCATTACTCTCCTTGGGCTCCTGCCGGCTGCTATGCACTGCCTGTGTTTGTGGTGTCTGCCAGTGGACAACTGATTAAGAACCGCGGGGGAGAGTACAGGGCTTTGGCAAGTGCTCAGCTGTATATGGTAGACCCTGCTCACTGTAAGTGCTTTTGTGGGAGCTGAGTGCATTCTTTCCCACTGATGCTCTAATGAACCCATTACAAAATATCTGCTGTAGTATCTCCTTAGTCACCTTTACTGGGAATTGACTCCATTGCCCAATTGCACTGATCATTAAAAGCTTCTCTTAGTGTGTAGTCTAAACTTTTCTCTCCTTGGCTTGAGGCAATTGCTGCTGTCCTAGTTGGCAGTCGCTGTGAGTAGCTATGAGCACTGGTGATGTTATTGGCTGAGGAGTTAAACAGGAGCTGAATAAAGTTTGGCTCCCTGCATACTTCAGGGCAGAGCTTTTGGTCCCAGGGTTAAAAACAACACAGAAACAGCAACTGAAAATGTCACTGAGCAATGCATCCATGAATGGCCTTCGATGCCCAGTGGGGGCATCAGTGCCTCAGTGTTGAAGATTCTACTGCAGAATTCCAGTGCTCCAAATTTGTGCTCATGTCTCCTTAGTCTCAAAATCTTAGCGTGAAATATTTAGTACCCTAGGAAAGCTAAATTAATGGTGAGTCAAAGTAATTAAGGCAAAGTAAATAATCTCCAAGGTTCTCATTCCCCGTGAAACTAATTTCATATCTTATCCTTCATGTGTTAAAAATAGTTCTCTGCTAATTCAAGATGCCCGTGCTCTGTGTTGAAGTGCACTTCAGTTCTATTGAAAGGATGCAGATTAGAGAGTTATTTTCAACTGGGCATTTTTTTTTTTTTTTAAGAGAGACTTGCATTTTGGCACCACAAGAGTGTGAATCTCTTTGGGTGCGCTGAGAGTTAGATACAGCTGTAGCCGGGCAGATGATGGGCCAGCTAGTTTATAACTTGCAGCTGGGACAGCCTTTTCATTCTTTTAGTGAGAACTCTCAGTTCCCATCGTTCTATCCAATGATGAGATTAGTTTAACTCTTTTGCAGGATTTTTGGCCGTAATTTGAGCTTTTCTGTGTCTACAAGTTTAGAAACTAGGTGTTTAGCTCTTCTGAGCAATGGGAACAGTGGGACTTGAACGTAATTTTAGAGCTGTCACCTTAAAATAATCATGAAATATAGATAAGGGAAGAGTTGTGAGTTTATGGGTTTTTAGACTTCAGTGTACCAAAGCTGATCTTTCTACAGATGAGCTATAGCAGTGACAATGCCCCATTGTCTCAGTGCCTGAGAGGATGTGGCATTTTGGCTTGAGTGCATGGCTAGGGTACTGTGCTTCTCTCAAGCTAATGACACTGCTTTAGAATTTATTATTGTTACAGCAGTGGTCTTGATCAAATGGGAGAATCCTTTCTCTTTCAGCGGTAAGAGAGTATTTTGGTTAGAAAGAACAGAAGTATTTGAAGAGAAGTGTTTAACATACAGTCCTCAGTTAGTACACCTGAAATATGAGATCGTTAACTTGCTGTTGCTCACCTTCAAAATCCTGCAGTTATCTTTTTCTCTTCAAAGAGATGCCTCAACCCTTTAGTGCATCATGGACCTGTTCTTCCAGAGAAATGCAGTTTTGCTTTTACGGTGTTTTGAGGTGGCAACATGGGAATGGAATATGCAGTCTTCAATTTACATCACAGAGTGGAATCTCTGGATAGTCACACGTCCATGCAGTAAAATGCAACTAAGGAGAAGCACATGTAAAGTGACTTTAATGAGTCTCTTATTTTTAAATCTTTAGTTTTAGTGTCATAAGCACATTTTTGGGACAGTGAAGTGTCCCCGTTTGCTGAATTTTTAATTTCTCTTTCAGAGAAAAAAATACTGAAATTGAGTTGAGTGTAGGCATGTGGCATGTGTGGGGAAAAATAACTTTACTGTACCTGAAGACGTCATATTATATTTGCACATTATGACTTTTTAATATTACCATATTTATTATAATCATTACGTACATTTATACAGCACCCAACAATGTGCAAAGCATCATCTTATCTTTTGATCATCATGACTTCTGAATGAACTGGGTAATGATTATCCCTGTTTTAAAGGTGATGAAACTGAAATTTGGTGAAGTCCCTTTGTTCTTCATTCCGTTATTGATTCATCCTTTATTTCACAAACTTTTACTGAGTGCTTCCTAATGTTACGACAGTTCTGAATGTACAAAGATGAGATGATCCCTGCCCTCGAGGAGCACATAGGCTGCAAGAGGAAATGGATCGGCACAGATAACTGACACTGTGTGATAAGCATTATGCTGCAGATAGCGTTAGAGGGTCCTGCAGCAAGGTGTGCTATTCATTGTGATGAGGGTCCCATTCATAGAGATGAGAATTAAGCTAGGTGCCAAAGGGGTTCTCCAGGTGGAGATGGTCATTCAAAGCTGAGACAGAGAGGCACAAAAGAACCTAGTCCAGGGAGAGTGGTATGAAGTGGCTGGAGCATTGAGAACACGTGGAGAGTATGAGGTCAGGGAGATGAGGCTTGGAAAAGTCACACAGCTTGTAAATGACACAGCTGGGAAGGTACAGGATTTTTTGCTTCCTAGTTTGATGGTTCTCCTTTACACTAGGTTCTTTGTTGCTTATTTAGGTTTTCTTTTCCTTTTTTTTTTCTAAATACATCATTAGCATCCTCTACACAAGCCCTATTAAAGAGTATGACCACCAGGGATTTCACTTGACAAGGTTATCTCATTTTGCTCGAGGCGTAGCTTGTATTTTGGTCAATGTATGAATCGGTGTGTTCCTATGTATTAGTTAAGGTGAAGTGACTGGGGGCTGAGGCCCAGATGTTCTCAATTAAATGTTGCTGACAGGTGAAGCAAATACCATTTTATCAACCACAAACAGGTGCACTTTGACTACATGACCCCAGCCCTGGTTTAGAGGTCTCCCAGGTTATGTGTATTTGGCACTTGGAAATCTAAAAGCATTGGTAATTATTCTGAAGGGGATGGTGTTTTTTTAAAGCCATTTCTCTGGTTGGAGATGATTTTTGTTCACATTGCTGAGTAAGTGCTAGAAATAATTGAAAATGACTTGAAGGAGGGTAAAGTGGAGGTAAGGCATATTAGCTGCTGGCTGATATTATTGCTTGAAAGCAGGCAGTTTTGCTAGATTTTGTACACTGTATGTGGTGTAAAGAACAAACCTTTCCAATTTTTTTTTCTGAGAGCTATGATATTATCTCAGTAATTGAAAATAATCTTCTGAAGTTGCTCTTTAACTAGATTTACACAATCCCCTTTCTAATCAGCTGTTATCTGCCCTTACATTTCACAGTAAATGTTGCTGTCTGCACAGCCACTGCTAAGGAGAAGATCAAGTCTAACTCTTTTCATGATTTGAAATAAAGTGTTTCTATTGTAATTATCCTGGCTCCTGGTTGTGCTCTTACAAGTAGGCTCATTTCTCAGCTGGGTTTATGAGGATGTTTCAGTGTGGACTATAAGGCCTTCTGTTCTAGCAGTGTTTTCTTTCACAAACATCTTAAGGATTTCTCTAACTGTCTCAATCATTTTAATTTTTTATGTTTAAAAATGTGTTCGTAGATCTTTCTGGGTGTGGGCTGGGATTAGGGAGAGGTAGGTTTTGGGAATTTTTTCCTTCTGCTGTACTGGGTGACATGTGAGAGGCACTATATCCCCTGTTTATATCTTCACTGACCTCATTTTGGCAAAATTAGAATAAACACTATACCTATTAAACTGCAGTAGGCAGGTTTTAAATAGGTGTTTTATGATGGTGGTGAGAGAAGTAAACATTAAAATGTGCTGCTCGGAAATGTTAAAAGCCATGGAATCTCCTTTGGAATTCTTCAGGAACAGGATAAATTCTCATATGTTTGGAATATAAGTTCTCTATGAGTCTTATATATCTGTGATAAGATACATGTAACTCTATTTCTAAGCTGTGTTCACATTTTATTTTTAAGCTGCTATGTTATTCCTCTTGCATAATTGATCTACAAAAGCCTTTTGCTTATTCAAGCGAGCAAAATTTTCAATAACATTTTCTTTAAATCAAAATAGCTAATTACTTACTTCCTCAAGGAGGCTATCGATCAACAGCCATAGAAAGATAAAAGGACATTAAGTCCTATTTAAGTTGGAGTATTGAATCAATCTGAGACTGGACATAGGAGGTTCTCAGTAGGTATTTGTTACTGGTAATTTGGGAAGTGAATAAGGCCTGAGGATTGAGCTAAGGATGGGGTTGGGGAGGGAAGACACGAACTGAGGCAACTAGTGGGTTTTCAGACTTTTTTTGAATATAGTCCACATTGGCTCTACTTCATGATGTCAGTTGGAATGGTTAGATTAAGGCCTAACTCTTCCATTTAACAACTGTGTGGGTCCTTAAACATTTTAAGCCAAATTTCTCTTGGGTGAAAAATAAGAGGGTTGGACAAAATGACCCTCTAAGATTCTCAATTGCTCTGAAATGATGAATTCTATTAAATCTGAAGAATATTCAATGCTCCCCATACCAATAAGAAAGAGAGTGGATTTATGAGCCATAGTTAAACTATATGGTCTGCCATTTTAGGCGATCTATTGTATGGATCAGCTCCATTAGTTAGGATAATTGAGAATTGACTGAATCACTTAGACACCTTCTTAATTACAATAACAAAAATATAAATATTCCATAAATATGTAATACTTCACAGGCTTCATATAATGTGACACTTTTTTTTCTTAAAATATCTTCTGATTTAAGGTAGAATAAGTATTGCTTTGCATTGTAAATAGTAAGAGAATAAATATCTTGCCTAATTCCCACAGTAGGCCACTGACAGTGCCTTTTTAGGAGGGTAGGATTGCAAGTGAGTGCTTGTCCCAGATTATTCACTTCCATCTGGTGAATGGAGACCACCAGCTTACCTTTGCTGGAGGCAAGAGATCCAGGTTGTGTTTGTCCTTTTCTTTCTATATTGTATTTTGTCTAGTTCAATACTGACTAGTACTGCCACTTACAAGACATATAGGAACAGTTGTAGGGAGTTCAATTCAAATTTTTCCCATGGTTAACTAAACAGGTGAAGAAGTTGATAAGGAAGAAATTCAAATCTGAAAGCTAACTTACCCCAGTGACTTCGGAAAACTGAGACTTGGCTGTCCTGCAGAATAAGTAATAGCTCCCAGCATGCACACCTTTTCCTCTTTCTTCTCAACAGTAGGCTGTTCACAGCCCAGGGAGTAAAGGGAAAAATTGGAAGGGGATAGGGGAGGAGAAAATGGAAGTGGCTACATCTGTAGCTTACATTTATCCTGGAGCTGCAAACGCGGAGCCATTGTGGAAGGAGAGACTGACTTGGTAACAAAGTTTAAATTGCCCCTGAGCTGCTTTAATTTATGAGTTTCTCACTTAATGGAGATGTTGCCATACGAATTCTTTAGACTTTTGCCAAAACTGAGCTATCCCTCCAGACGTATCTCAACAGTCATACCCATCTCAGATACACCCAGGCACATTAAACGTTATTCTTCTGCTTGCACCGGTAAGTCCAGCTTTATTTGACGTTTGGTGTAGAAAAAGCAAAAGATGGGGATGTGCATTAATTAGATTTGCAGGAGGAGGCAGCATGACCTAGAGAAGGGCAGAGACACATGCTTGTATTTTATTGTTTTGTTTCTCTTCCTGTTCTGCTGCTGGCTACTCGGAACACTGTTTCTAATTCCTCTCCTGTAAAAGTTTGTTGTATTTTACTCATTGAGGCTGGACAATGACACGGTTTTGGCTTAAAGCAGTGAGAACATTGTGAACTCTTTAAAATGTTCTATAGCAAGAACCCCGGGTGATTCAGCAGACACAAATGGAACAAATGAAAAGAAAGCAGAGGAGCCACAGTCCCTCTAGTTGAATAGCAAGTAGAGGCAAGTCCTAACAGAGTGCAGTTCATCTGAAAACAACCCAGTCTAATGCAGCAAAGTGAGAAGACATCCAAAGATAGTGGACGGGCCCTTGATATTTGTGACATGCGCATGCAAAGTCCTTTTTGTGAAAGTGTGTAGATAGTTTTATATACTATCATAGAATGCTGTGGTATTTTCACTGTATGAAAAGTGCTCTGAGAGTTCCTGCATTTATCTGAAGTAGTTTCCAAGTGTCCATCTGATGGTAGAAAGATGAGAGTATTTTCCTATAAGTTTTAGGTACTTTCCATAAGTTTTTGTATGAAATAAAGGTGATTTCCTTCAGAATAAAAACGTCTATTAAAAACATTAACCTTATTTCTGTGGAACTTACTTTCTCTCATGTCTATTTCTCTATATCTAAGAGGAAAATTTGATACCTTGTGGGCATTTCTGCTCCGGAAGCTTGTTTCTTGGAAAGAAATTGAAGTCAGGGAGGCAGGAAGACCCTGAGGCCTCTTTCTGTGACTTTGGGCAACTCGCTTAGAATCTTGGTAGTCACAGCTTCCCTCTCAAAGTATTAATAATTATACTTGCCTTTTTCTGTATCTCAGGAATTTAGGGAAAATAAATGAGATAATAGTACCAGTGTTTCAGATCTTTGTAGGGGAAAATGCTCTATAATCATAATTGACATAATGCTCACTGCCAGGCAGGTGGTATGTTTGTTCTTTGTTTTTTCTACTTTAATGCTCTGCAATATTTGAGATCCTGGAAAGTACAGTCAGGAAAGCACAGTACCCCTTCGCCCACTGAAACTATTTTCCACAGATCCCATGCATTTGAACTTGGTTTTAGGCAAAGGGTGTTTTTACTTAAAATTTATGTATGGTGCCTGTTGTTTGGGTTCCCTTGGAAATTTTCATTTTTGTTCTAGCTTATAAAATACAAGGAGGAGAACAGCGTAGCTGAAGAGGCAGGTTAGAAGGGAGGAGTGATGCCAGAGGCAGGCAGTGTGGACAAGTACCAGAGGACTTAGGGGGCATAAAGGAAACAGAGTGAATCACTGCCCTGGGGGTGAACGTGCTGACATGCTCCCTGGTTACAGGGAGGGGAGGGTGCATGGACAGAGAGCAGGCTGTCGCGTTCAGTGAGTTCTAGTCCTCTGCATAGCTCAGAGTTAAAAGTGAATACGTAGTACTGACTTTCATAATGATCACCAGGGGCCGTTGAAAAGAGTGTAAATTGCAATCACTTGTCTATTTTAGTGATGCAGGCCAGTGTACAACTTGTCACATTTTAGAAGGATTTAGTTTTTAGAAATTTTCTCAAAAGGTGATATTTTCCAGCTTTCTAGCAAGTAGACTTAACCAGACCAGAATACTCTTTGATGATGACAAGATAAATGAAGTGTTTATTTTCATTACCTAAATGGCAAAAAAATTGAACCATGTTTTCACGGTGTGTTATGGTATGGAAGAGAGCCTTACTGTTGACGATAACGTTTCAGATGAGTAGATGTTTTCTGCGTCTGGTGAGATATTCCCATAGCTCATCTGTAATCCCTATCACTGTACGTTTTATGATAATTAAGCAATTATATTACTCTCCTGATAGAATATAAGTCTCATGAAGGCAGAGACCGTGACACTCTTGCTCATAGTTGTAGTGCCAGCATCTAATATGGTGCCTAACACATAGCAGATGCTCAGTAATTATTTGTTGAATGGATGGATGGATGGATGGATGTACCTAAATATAGTGCAGCTTGATTATCCTGTACTCTGGCTGGACTTAGATACCATCCAAGAAGTAAATGTCTAAAAGTGTTGCCTATATCCACACACTGAAGAGACATTAGTCTTTCTCATTCCAAGGTGATATAAAATGCCATTTCTGTGGAAACTATTAATCCTTATTTTTAAAATGCTTATTAGATGATTCTGATGTATAGCTTGGAATATCAACCTCTGTTATAGAGCTTTACATTTACTTTACTCTGAAAGATAGTGGCTTCTCCATCATCTCCATCACTTTTCTATAAGTGAGACATTTCCTTATTAGGCATCATAGAGACTGTTTCAGCTTAGCATGAGGGGTTGAAAAGTTAATGGGGATAAATTTAACTCCAGGATTCTTTGACTCTTGGAGTCTACGTTTAATTGTATATCTTTAGGCATATTATAGAGACTAATCAATTTCTAGCCCATGTTTTCATTAACTTAACTTTCTGACACGTTTTCTTTGTTCCATTCTATGGCTTTTTCTAAAATAGAGCTATTTTTCTCAGTTTCCTGGTACTTGAGCGAATATGGCCTCCTTTCCCCTGCTCTAGGCCTGTTTTCTAGTCAGCACCTTGACAACATGAACTGCTAGTGTCTGCCTTGCTTCCAGCTCAAAATCTGGCTGGACTTGAAACAAACAAAAAATATTTATTTCTTTGTGACTACGTTCATTTCTTATTTATTACTTTTGCATTTATTGTTTGTTCCTATTGCTACTGATAGTATCAATAATAACATCATTTACTGAATACTAATCATGCTTTAAGAAAGTTATAAACATCATCACATTTAATCATCTACTTTAAGCTCTATTAGATAGGTACTGTTTTATCCCCATTTTACAGATAAGGAAACCGAGTCTTATAAAGTTAGTTCAGTAACTTGCCCAAAGCCCTTCAGGTAGTTAGTTCTAAATTAAACTTTTTTTTTTTTTTTTTTTTTGTGAGGAGATCAGCCCTGTGCTAACATCCGCCAATCCTCCTCTTTTTTTTTTTTGCTGAGGAAGACGGCCCTGGGCTAACATCTGTGCCCATCTTCCTCCACTTTATATGGGACGCCGCCACAGCATGGCTTGCCAAGCAGTGCATCGGTGTGCGCCCGGGATCCGAACCAGCGAACCCCGGGCCACCGCAGCGGAGCACGCGCACTCAACCGCTTGCGCCACCGGGCCGGCCCCAGAATTAAACTTTTTATTTTGAGATTGTAGATTCATAAACAGTTGTAAGAAATAGTATAGGGAGATCCCTTGTACCTTTTACTTAGTTTCTCCAAATGGTAGCATCTTGCAAAGCTGTAGTACAATATTACAATCAGGATACTGACATTGATACGGTTAAGATACAGAACATTTCCACCACAAGGATACTCCATATTGCCCTTTTTTTTTTTATGCCTACACCCATCTCCTCTCTTCTTGCCCCTCCCCATAACTGTGACTCAAGCAACCACCAGTCTGTTTTCCAGATTCTATAATTTTGTCATTTCATGAGTGTAATATAAATACAGTATGTGACCTTTTGGGATTGGCTTTTTTTTACTCAACATAATTCCCTGGAGATTCATCTAAGTTGTTGTGTGTACCAATAGTTTGTTCCATTTTATTGCTGAGGAGTAGTCCAAGTTTTTAACCATTTTTCTATCAAAGAACTTCTGGATTGTTTCCAGTTTTTGACTACTATAAATAAAATTGCTGTGGACATTTCCTGTATAGGTTTTTTCTTTGACCGTATCCCAGGTTTTGTTTCTCTGGGATAAATGCAAGAGTACAGTTGGTGGGTAGTTTCACGTTTAGTTTTATAACAAACTGCCAAACTGTTTTCCACAGTGGCTGTACCATTTTACATCTGTACCCCACTATACCAGTATACATCCCTAATACCTCTCTAGTATTTGGTGTTGTCATTTTTTATTTAGCCAACCTGATAGGCATTTAGTGATATCATATTGTGGTTTTCATTTGCATTTCCCTAATTCTTTGGTGAAATGTCGTGCATCTGTGTTCACATGGCAGCATGGCTCAGGGCTGTCTGGTCGCAAGTCTGGTGGTTGGCCGTCAGCTGGAGTAATGAGGATGGCAGAGTCACATAACCTCTTGTCTCCTATCATCCAGCAAGCCAGCTTGGTGACTGGGCTGAGTTCTGAGAGAGCAGAAGTTCACAAGGCTTTTTGAGACCTAGTCTTGGAACTGGCACACCTTCAGTTCTCCTGTATTTGGTTACTCAAAGAGGTCACAAAGCCAACCTAGAACCACGGAGTGAGGAAATGGACTCTACCTACCTCTTGATAAGAGAAGCTGCCAAGTCAGATATCAAAGGGCATGGATACAGAGAGGAACAGAGAATTGGCGGCCATTTTGCAATTAATATACCACATCGGGTATCTTGTATAATTATCTTCTACCATATTTTCCCTTCATGACACACGTTAACCTTGGAAACAGTGTGCCTTAGTGGAAGAACATTCGACTGGGAGTTGGAAATTCAATTGTATGTGTGTTAAGAAATTCGATTAAGAGTACCTAGAGCCCTAATATATCCAGCTTATTTATGAACATGTACCTTGAACATGTGCAGGATTGGCTTCTGCCTAAATCACAGTGGGACTATTATAATTAGAGAATATTATTTTTCATCTTTTTTGTAGCGTAAGTGTTACATAGGCTAGTTTTTGCCCATCCAGTTTCAATTCAGCTGCTTCAGGGACAGCTCCTAAGTTTAGCAAATCCTTACTAAGTGCCAGGCACTGGGGATAAAGAAGAGGAATAAGATACCTCCTGAGGACCTCCAGTCCAGGCAGATACATGGATGTACATAAAAATGGCAAGTGGTGTGTTGTATCTCACACCTCATGCACATATTTTTCTCTGGACCTCTGGCGCTTAAGTTTTTTATTCTTCTCACCAAGAATGACATGGCCTCAACTCGTTTCCACTTTCCTACCCCCAAGTGTGTCGACCGTGTGTGTCTACAAGCTGCTTAAAGCTTTGTCTGTGGATGGGGTGTCTCCTGTGACTTGGCTGGGTGACAGTGTTCTGGATGTGGTTTTCTAATTAGTAAGGGATTTCTCCATTTGCTCATTAATTCTTCTCATTTTAGTAATAAACCGTTGGCTGGCTGGAGGTAGTGCAGGTTCATACCATAGTTATTTTCTGGCTTTGGTTGAAGGTTTTATGCTGTCTGTAATGTTTTAGTTATTTTGTTAAGATCCAACAAGTAATCAACATATCTTCCTGCCATTTTATCTATTTGACAACTTAGAAAACAATTGTGGATAACTTTAGCATTTCGTTTTTTGGAAAAGGTTGTAACAGGAAAAATGTCTGCGAGAGTATATACCAAATGGTAGGACTGGTAATCCCTGGCTGGTAGGTTTAATGATGATTTGTTTTTTTATTTAGGCTTCATCGTGTTTTCTAATTTTATACTGTAAAAATTTAATGATTATAAAAAAATAAAAAAGTTTATATGGAAGAAATTTAGGGGCCACAGGTAATGATTTATAACCAGAGAGTGAGAGGCCTTAGAGTTTCATAAGTGCACGAGGCCCTGATTAACGAGTGACAGAGGCCTCCTGAATGACTCTTATGTCCACATAGAGAGACAGGAACCAGGTTTAGGGAATTTTGACCAGATTTCATTCTTTGATGTTAATTCTGTATGTTTTCCCCTGATGTCTCTGTTTCTCTCTGCCCTTCATACAGTGTGTCATTCATACTCAGAGATGATACTTCTGGCAGTGATGGTCATCTGGAGACATGGATATAGCTGAAAATGCTCATTTTCAACCAAAAATCCTTTCAGTTAGGGACATGCTTTGAAGTCTTCTGTGCAGTGTGGAATAGAGAAGTGGTTTGTGTTTTGGGGTTTGTAACAATGGTATTCTTTCTTTTATGTCCTGAGCGGATAGAGTTCTGGTGATGTGAAGGATGGAGAAACATGTGACCTCTTAGTGTTCTA
Organism: Diceros bicornis minor; assembly: GCF_020826845.1. Classification (NCBI taxonomy): domain Eukaryota; kingdom Metazoa; phylum Chordata; class Mammalia; order Perissodactyla; family Rhinocerotidae; genus Diceros; species Diceros bicornis. Next base: position 32,832,271 of record NC_080748.1, read on the forward strand.
TTGTGAAAAGTCAATGCAGTAAACAGGATATGCTGCGTTGTGAAGCAAGCATCCTATTTATGGATGTAGGGTCAGCAAGAACATGAGCAGATTTAGTTATACAGGCTACATAATTAATATGTAGAATTTAGAGTCAGGAACCCAAGACTAATCATTCACAATACAAGCAGATACAAAGGAAATACTCCAGTTCAAGTCCCAGTTCTGAAGTATATGGACTAGATTCCTGCTAAGGAAACCTGGTCATAACAGGATGAGGAAAAGAAGCAGAAACCAGTCTAAAGGAATCAAAACCAAAAGAGAGGTGAAGCACTGCTGTTACTGGTCCCCGGAGTTCCTCTTGTGGTGAGAGATTATACTGTTTCACATTTCAGAAACTGTTTTAGGAAGGACCATATGCATGAAATCTTAGAATTTTTCCCAAACCACTTGGGTTGATGGGCTCCAAGACTCACTCAAACCATCTAGACCAAAGACATAGGAACAGAAATGCTGAGGATGTGTCTTTACATCTCCTCTCTCCCCTAGCAATGTAAGTGTCTCCACAGCACACCTTTTTCTCTATATAGCTGTGATCAACTTCCTTTGTCCCCCTAGGCACTGAGATATTAATCTTAATTCCAGTGTCCTTTGGCAAGATTCCAGGATACAATATCATTATATAAAAATCAATTGTATTACTCTATACTAGTAATAACGATTAGAAATTGAAATAAAAATGTTATTTACAATAGCATCAAAACTATGAAATACTTAGGGATAAATCTGACAAAAGATGTGCAAAACCTATACAGTGAAAACCCATAACATATTGCTGAGAAAAATTAAAGAAGACCTAAATAAATGGAGAGCTAAAACTTGTATATGGTCAGAAGTTCAATATTATTATTTTGTCACTTTTTCTCAAATTGGTCTATAGATTCAACGCTACCCCATTCAAAATGCCAGCAGTTTTTGAAATTGCAAAGATGAATCTAAAAATTCACATATATATTCATAGAACCTAGAGTAGCCGAAACAACTTTGGAAAAGAAGAACCAAGTTGAAGGGCTAAAAGTGTCTGATTTCAAGACTTATAAAACTCAGTAATCAAAAGAGTGTGGTACTGGGGCCGGCCCGGTGGCGCAAGCGGTTAAGTGCGCGCGCTCCGCTGCGGCGGCCCGGGGTTCGCTGGTTCGGATCCCGGGCGCGCACCGACGCACTGCTTGGTAAGCCATGCTGTGGCGGCGTCCCATATAAAGTGGAGGAAGATAGGCACCGACGTTAGCCCAGGGCTGTCTTCCTCAGTGAAAAAAGAGGAGGATTGGCGGATGTTAGCTCAGGGCTCATGTCCTCACAAAAAAAAAAAAAAAAAAGAGTGTGGTACTAGTGTCACAACAGGCAAATAGATTACTGGAACAGCAGAGAGAGTCAGCAATAGATCCATGCATTTATAGACACCTGATGTTAGGCAAAAGTGCAAAGGCCATTCAGTGGAGAAAGGATTGTTTCTTTGACAAATGGCTCTGGAACAATTAGATATCCATAAGCAAAAAAAGGAACACTGAACCATACCTTATAGTGTATATAAACATGAACACAAAATAGATTATAGACATATATGTGAAACCTGAAACTATAAATCTTATAGAAGAAAACATAGGAAAAAATCTGTGTGATGTTGGGTTGGACAAAGATTTCTTAGATATGATACCCAAACCACAGTCCACAATAGACCATGTTGGTAAGTTAGACTTCATAAAAGTAAAAAATTTCTGCTCTTCAAAAGATACTGTTGAGAAAATGCAAAGATAAGCCACAGGTTGGGACAAAATATTTGCAAATGTATCTGATGATGGACTTGCATCCAGAATATATAAATTATTCTCAAAACGTAATAAAAAGAAAACAAACAACCCACTAAAAAAATGGGCAAATGATTTGAATTGATATTTTACCAAAGAAGAAATGTGGGTGGCAAATAAACACATGAAAAGGTGCTCAACATCATTAATCATTAGGTAAATGCAAATTAAAACCCCAATGAGATAACACAATAGACATATTAGAATGGCTATAATTAAAACTACTAATCATATCAAAGGTTGATGAGGATATGGAGGAAATTGAACTTTCATACACTGTTAGTGGGAATGTAAAATGGCACAGCCACTTTGGAAAATAGTTTGGCAGTTTCTTCAAAAGTTAAACATACACTTACCACATGATTCATCCATTCCCACTTCTAAATATTTACCCAAGAGGAAAGAGAGCATGTGTCTGTACAAAGACTTGTCTATGAATGTTCATAGTAGTGTACTTTGTAATAGCCAAAAACTTGAAACAACTCAAATGTTCATCAGCAGATGAAAAAACAAACTCATTGTCACGTGTCCATATCGATGCCGAAACTACTGGGGATTAAAAGGTAATGAACTATTGATTCATGGCAACAACATGGATGAATCTCAATATAATTATGCTGAGTGGAAGAAGCAAGACAAAAAAAAAAGTACATATGTACTGTATGATTCCATATAGTTATAGAAAATGCTAATGAATCTATGGAAAGCAGATCAGTGTTGCCTGGGGATGGGGAAAGGTGAGAGGGAGAGATGACGAAAAGGCATGACAAACTTTTGGAGATCGTGGATATGTTCATTATCTTGATTGTGGTGATGGTGTCACAGGGATAACCATATGTTAAAGCTTATGAAATTGTACACTTTAAAATGTGCAGTGTGTTGAATTTGAATTATTCCTTCATGAAACTATTAAAAAATAGTACAGTAAAGTGCTGTGGCAGGCTGGAGAGCAGGAGTGTATGCAGCATTTTGTGGGCACAAAGAAAGGAGTGGGCCAGTCTTCCCGGGAGAGGAGAGTTGGTAAAGGCTTTACAGGGGAGGTGACCTTCGCTGAACAGGGCAAGATGAATAAGCATTTGTCGGAACTACTACAAAGACAAAACATTCCAGGTACAGAGGCAGTGTCAGCAAAGGCTGAGAGGTGTGAAGGAGCAGGGCAAACAATTTGAGGACTCATGAGGGGTTTAGCATCCTGGCACCATGGAGCTGAGTGAAGCTAAAGAAGTAGGCAGGGGTCAGACCATAGAGGTCTTGTCATCCTGAAGTATTAGGATTTTAGCTTATAGGCAGTAATAGGCCACATTCATTTTAAAGATTATTCTTACACTAGAATGAATACTTACCTGTGATAATTAAGGGTATGTAGGATTTTAGTTAAATAAGAAGAGAATTTTCCATTGATAAAAGTTTCATATGAACACATCCTATGAAAGTGTTTTATTTTGAATGGGCCTGAAAGAAATTGGATCACATGGAAAATTTGGCACCAAATGCCAACTGTGTGGACACATATACGTGGATATACATGGCTGGATTTCTCTCCTGTCTTCCTCTTACCCCACCTGTTGACGTAGAGGGCATGTTCATTAGTCTTGTTCCAAGGTTCTTTTGACAGAAGGTTCCAGATCGGAGATCTTGCCTTGGTCTCAATTGTAGAAGTGCTCCACTGCACAATCATGTCAGAGTGGAGTTGAGGACCAAGCTCAGCATCCTGGAGATTTGGAAGGCATCTCTGTGTGGTTGAGCCCCAGTGGTCCAAATGCTAGAGACCTGGCTCACCTCTCCCTGGGGTGCTTTGAAAAGCCCCTTATAGTGTTGAAAGCCACCATTGGAAGGGCAGCTGTTAATCCCTCAGCTGGAATGTTACACTTTGGGTGCTGGAAATAATAATACTGGCATGAGTAGAGCATTAAAGAGGAGAGCCCACTAATTACCGCATCTGCCTTGATTCCACTGTAAATATTACCACTACCTGATAATCTGGTTACTAAACCCAGAGTATGCCAAATTTTATTTTCTTGGTAGGAAAAACCTCTTGTTTTTCTTCCTCCTGGGAATGAACCTTTAGCCATATGTATTGGAAAACTAAATTTCCAAGGGATACCTCTGTATGCATCTGGGGAAAACCTAAAGATTTATTGCCTCTGACTTTTAACACTAGTGGTTTAGTAATCTTTCAATTGTTATTTTAAAAAATCAGATCCAGCATTTACATGTTTGTTGAGTACTGGGGATGGTAATCAGCATTAATTTTACAATATATTAGAATTATTGAGGTATGTATCATAATTTGACTTTAATTTGTATTATCTTATATGCTGGGAGGGTTAATATTATATTCAAAGCTCATAAGTAAAAAAAACAATGAAATAAAATAATGGTGAGAATAATTTCACTTGCTTCATAATTTTGCTGTGATGACTAATTGTTGAGTTACTAATTATTCAGCTACCTTAAAAGATGGGCAGAAGTGAATGTGTTTGTTATTATCATTATTATTGTTTTTACTGTTACTCTTAGTTCGGAAAATAACATCAGTCACATTCTCAGAGATCAGTGGTTTGTGTAGGTTTTAAATTGAGTCAAACTCCTACTAATTGCCAGGTGAGGAGCAATGCTGGTCCCCTGCTGGGAAACAGGTGCGTCTCCGCTTCCGTGATGGTGACATGGCCCTTGCTGTTGTCACTGAGCCCAGCATTTCCATGGCTCCTTTCTCCAAGGTGAGCTCCAGCCTGGGCCACAGAGGCCCCTCTCTATACCTGTTAAAGGCACAAAAGCAAAATTATGTTGATTCCTATATGGATGGCACAGATCTGTTGCCATAAAAGAAGCATATCAAACTTCAAAGAATCTTCCTTGAGTAGGCTTTTGACTTGGTTACAAAGTCACGGGAAGGGGGCTCTTTCTAATCCCTCCTAGGAAATAATCGTAGCTGAATTTCCTCCCTGCCTTGTTCTTATTAATATCAAAATACATTCATGTGAATAGTTTCATTTAAATGGGACTGACTTCACTTCATTTATAATAAGTTTTCACTAAAATTCAGGTGAGAGGAAAGAGAAAGATTTCTGTGTAACTTGATAAGAAACCATTGTAACTGTTGATGATGATGATGATAATAATAGCTGATAATTACAAAGTATTTACTGTGTCAGGCACTTTTTAAAGTGCTTCACATATGGTTCCTAATTTGACCCTTATAACAATCCTGTGAGGTAGATACTATTATTTTATCAATTTCATAGATCTGGAAATTGAATCTCAGAGACATTAAGTAACTTACTCAGAGTTACACAGCTTATAAGTGGTGGAGGCAAATTCAAGCCCAGGCAGTCTACTATTAGAGTCTGTGTTCTGAAGCAATGTACTGTATTGCCTCTTGATATAATCTTTTAAAGAAATAGTCTTAAAGACTCAATATAGGTTATGATTTAAATGGCATTAATAACTGAAATAACTGAAATAAAGCAGCAATATTGCTACAATTTATTGAGTACTTACTATGTCAGGTACTGTGCTCAGTACTTTGCATGTATTATTTAGTATTTTGCCTGTATTATTTAATCCTGTTAATAATGCTTTGAGGCAGGTGACAAAGCAGGTGAATGATAATTCACATTTTGTAGTTGAGAAAAATGAGGCTTAGAGAGGTTTACTGGCTTGCCCAAGGACAGATAGTAAATTTGAGATAGGATTCCAAGCCAAGTCCTTGACTCAAATGCTTGTGTTTTTAACCTTATGCTAAAAGGTAATCAAGAGAACTCAAATTGAACTGTTTCCTGCACAGGCTGCTCTATTATGTAAGTCATGCCATTAATTTTGAACGTTTCAGTCAATATAAATAACTTGTACATATCAGAATGGTTACAGATTCTCACATGTTTTTGTCTTCACGTTTAAAAGTGTTTCAAGCAGTGGGATTGGTGCCTGCATAAGGCTGTGAATTGTTGGGCAATGTCATCTAGAGCAGGGGTTCTGGACCTTTTTAGTGTCATGGACATCTTGGATAGTTTGGTGGAGTCCGTGTCTTGTTTCTGAGAGTAAAGTATGTTAATGCATAAAATAAAATGTATAGACTGACAAGGAACCAATTATATTGATTATAGTTATAGTTTATCAAATTATTAAAACAAATTTGTTTTGGGGCTGGCTTGGTGGCATAGTGGTTAAGTGTGTGTGCTTCGCTTCAGCGGCCCAGGGTTCGCAGGTTCAGATCCCGGGCATGGACCGATGCACTGCTTGTCAAGCCATGCTGTGGCGGCGTCCCATATAGAGTAGAGAAGGATGGGCGCAGATTTTGACCTGGGGCTAATCTTCCTCAGCAAAAAGAGGATTGGCAATGGATGTTAGCTCAGGGCTAATCTTCCTCACACGCACACTCACACACACACACACACACACACACACACACACACACAAAATTGTTTTGTAGTAATACATGTACTTCTTTATTAACGTATTATATTAGATCTAGCAGTGGATATAATGACCGCTGTAATTTCAAACTGGTTATGAACCTAGGTGATGTTTTGAAATATCAGCAACAATTACAGTGAGATATGAAAATATCTATGATTTCTCTTGGTGACATACTGCTAATGCCGCCATGATTTGTTGCCTAAATTCATAATTGAAGCAAATGCTAAATTTCAGTTAGATATTGGTGAAAATACAGGTCTAATTTTTTCCCATCTGAGTTTAAGTACCTCCATGAAGTCTATCCATGGACCCCTTTGGGATCCAAAGACCTAGATTAACAAACTGTAGTGTAGAGGGTGCTGCTTAATCTTAGTGCCCTTCAAGTAAAAGATATCCAATTTGATGCGCCATTCACACTTAGGTCCTCGTAACTTTTTTGCCTCAACATTGCCAAAGGATCTGAGATTCCTTTCACTGCCACCACATAGAGGTTGGCACCAGAAAGTTCTCCCTGGGCCTGAGGAAGACTCAGAAATACTTTTTTCTCTGCGTGGCTTTTAGGGTTAGCTGGTTATTTGCCTGCTCATGGAGTATGAAGACACAGCCCTCACCATCCTAGATCTTACGGTTCTAAAGAGAGATGGCACAAAGCACAAAAATATACTTTCCAGCTTGAGGATGGGATTACGCACACCCAGGAAGCTGGCTTATGAAGGACAATCACAGTATTACAGTAGTAGAAGCAGTAAATGGCAGACTTTGATGTTAAAAGGAAGTTAGTTGACCTTACTACAGTGATAGAATCTGCTAGAATTTTACCTTTTCCTATACCTTCTTTTTCTGCACAATAATAGTACCATACCACACTGGTTCACTTGTTTGTTCAGAAATATTTATTGAGTGTCTGCTATGTCCCAGGCACCGAGTTACCATTTGTCTATCATTTGAATTTGACAATTCTTTGAAATTATACTCATTTTCCAGACTAGGAACCTGAAGCATGTAGTGGTTTTGGTGTGCTTGTAACTGGTAGAGCCAATCATTTTACTTTTTATACTGAGGGGTCCCACCTCTCCCAGCCTGCTACACTGGATCAGAGGGCCCAGTAACTGAACAGTTTAGCTGCCCTGATTCCCAGGAACATCTGAGACACGGTGACACAGACTCACGTGATTTATAGGAACAGTGATTTTCAGCTGAAACTTGCTGAACTTGTTAAGGGTAGACAAACTGCATTTTGAAGTTCAGATTGCTATTTGGAAGCAAGAAAGCAGATTTCAGGTTAATGGATTTGGAGCCAGATTACTTTGTGCTTGACTGGCTCTTGGTAAATCGGCCATATGTTATGAGTCCCCTCATAAATTCTCTCTCCTTCTGTTTTCTTTTGTGCTATTTATTCACCATTGCCTATTCATTCTCAGCCTCATTTTTCCATGTTTTTGCCACCTCCACTCTTCTAGCTTTCAGAAATTTCCTGTCACATTTTCTCAGAACTCTGTGGATGAACCCTGTGAAACACCTTCTCCTGCCTTTATTTTTCTCATTCCTGCTACCCCTTAACTTAGGGTGATTGGTTAACTACTGCCCACATCAGAGCTCAGTTCAGCCACTTATTTTCATTCCTTTAGTTACACTGCCTGTCTATATCCTGTGCTATCCCTAATCAGCTTCTGCCCTTCAAAGCTTCTCTTAGCTTTTATCCTTCACTACCCTAAGATAAACTTCTAAAAAGTTTGTCTCCATATACCAGTTTCTTTTTTTTAATTTTTTTTTTTAGATTCCACATATAAGTGAAATCATACAGTATTTGTCTTTGTCTGTCTGACTTATGTCACTTAGCTTAATGCCCTCAAGGTCCATCTATGTTGTCGCAATGGCAGGATTTCCTCATTTTTTATGGCTGAATAATATTCCATTGTATATATATATCATATCTTCTTTATCCATTCATCTATCAATGGACACTTAGGTTTTTTCGTGTCTTCACTATAGTAAATAATGTTGCTGTGAACATGGGGGTACAGATATCTCTTCAACCTAGTGTTTTCATTTCCTTCTAATATATTCTCAGAAGTGGAATTGCTGGATCATACAGTAGGTCTATTTTTAACTTTCTGAGGAACCTCCATACTGTTTTCCATAGTGGCTGCACCAATTTACATTCCCACCAACAGGGCACAAGGGTTCCCTTTTCTCCACATCCTCACCAGCATTTGTTATCTTGTCTTTTTGATGCTAGCCATTCTTAACCAGTTGTTTTAAACATTTTTAATTTAATTTTTACTCTTTAAAAAGTTTTTCCAGTGACACGTGTAATACAAGGTTACACAAAATTTAAACATAACAGAAATACAATTAATATAGAAAATGAAAATATACAATCCCATAATTTCCCCTCCATTTAGTGTCTGTTACCCCAATCTCTTTCCTGTATATATACCAACATATATTAATATAGTTAGTTAATTATACCATGCATATTTTTCTGCAACTTGCCTTTTGAAAATTTTACTTGGCCACATCTCATAGACTGTTTTCATGTCAATACAAATAGATATACCTCAGTTTTTAAAGTGGTATAGGAGGTCATTTTATGTATATGACAGAATTTATTTAAAATCTGTCCCTTATAGATGGATATATGAGTTGTTTCCCGTTTTTTTACATCACAGATGTAAATGTGATGTAAAATGTGAATATTCAGTGAATATTCACATATACTTTAATTGCGTATAAAAATATAGTGTGTGTGTGTACATATGTGTATTTACAATAAGATTAAAGGAAATTTCAAAATAAAACTACTCTCATCCAGTGGTTTTGAACTTTCTGTATTCCCTCCCAGACTTCACCTTTTTGCATACATGAGTTTCGTCATAGAGTATTTACTATTTTGTATCTTGCTTTTTTAATTTAACATTATTTTATCAGCACTTTTCCATGTTGATAAATTCTCTTGGTGGTTCTAATGGAAATGTAACTTTCCATTATGTTGATATTCTGGTTGTTTCTGTCTTTTCTCTACTCTCCCTTCTGCTTTCTGTTACCTGTCTCATGATGCTTCACCAGTTTGAGCTTTCTATTGCAGTTACCTCTCTTCTTACATATCCTCTCATAGGCAGATTCTTCTCTCTCCACTCCTGTGAAACCTCTGACCAGAGGCTGCTGCAGCCTTGCCGCCTCCTCTGTGGGGCTCAAGGCTTGGCACACTCTTAGTGCTCAATAAATACATAATCATCATTTGTGAGTGTCTTCCCAGTTATCTCCCCAAGAATTTTCTCCACATTGCAGTACCTCTACGAACACTGCCTTCTGGAAAAATGTGTACCCTGTTGGTAATCCATACATGCTAAGGTGCATTGTAGATGTAATTTACATTCACAGCTATTTTATGCAGTGCATTATTTAGGCAATTCAGCACCAAGGAGAGTGACTATTTGCTTTAGCTTGGGTTCAAGGTCAGCGGAGGATTTACTGTGTTTAGGCCTTTGTAGTGCTGTTGGCAAGATGTAATTTTTCCGTAATAGATGAAAAGCCAAACCCTGTATAAGCACACTTTAATAATGGTGAAAGCACTGGCAGAGCTGTACACTGAGGAAATATTAAAGTTCACACTTCTGTAGCTTAGACTTAATTGAAGCAAATAGTCTTCGTATTTACATTTGGGTTGTTTGTTTTAATATTAGTTCTTGGAGTGCTTCATCACATGTCTTCCATTCCTCTACACACAACTGCTTAAGAGCCTCTTCCAGGATTCCATTTGGTCTTTTTCTTGTCTCCAGGCCTGGGGACAGATTTACATTTTCCTTTGTGTGCCTTGGAAATCCTTGACATGGTATCTTGACCTCTTTTCCTCTGAATATCTCCAGTGCTAAGAGGCACTGCTTCCTCATTAACTGTTGGTTCACTGAAAAAAATGACTTGAGGGGCTTATTAGGTCTTGAACTGCACTTGTCTGTTTACATAACAGGTCCTGAGAACTAGTTCAGGGTTGCCCAGAACCTGTTTTCAGAGAAGCCTCAAAGCCTCATGCTTTCACTGGAAAGGGGCACTCGCTATTCCTTATACCCGGTAGACTCTGTGGATTTTCACTGAAACAGAAATCTTGTCTAGGATAGAAAAGGATGGAAAGCTGCTAAATTCAGAAGAAAATCACCCTTTTTATACAGAAAGAGATGGCTTTAATGCTTCTGTTTCCTCCCTGTGAGTTGCAGTACTTAGCCTGCTTCTCCTGCCTCTCAGAAGGCCAGGCGAGGAAGATTAAGCCTCTCTGAGGGACACTAGAGCTGTGATGCTTTTTTCCAGTGCACTGGTATGAGCTTTTTGAGTCGTACCTTGACCGTCTTCTCAAGGAGCTTTAATGGAACTTGAGGATTTATGCCTGAGAACCCCCCGGGCTGGACCTATTGGAAAGTCCACTACAAAAGCTGCTTGAAAGAGTTTCTGAGTTAATAGGAAATGAGGCTCTCTTGTCTTCTAGTGAAGATGTTCTGAAAGAGTGTGATTTGAAGGGTGCCTAAAATTGCCCTAGCTTGTAATATCTTTTCCATTACCTGTGGTGAGATGTGTAGTTCTCACAATTAATTATTTGAGGTTAATATTGGTGTTTCTGAGAAGTGCTAATGACAATTCAAATAAATTCCCAATGAAGGATTATCACAGCAGCCTTGACTGGTCCCTCTGCTCCTACTGGTCCCTCTGCTCCTAGGAGGGTAAGGGTGATGCCTCACCCTCCTACCATCTATTTTTAATATAGCAGCCTGATGATCAGGTCACTCTTATAGATAAATTGGACTTCATCAAAATTAAAAACTTTTGTTTTAAAGCACATCATAAGAAAGTGAAAATACAACCCACACAAGTGTAGAAAAAATTTGCAAATCATATATCTGATAAGGGATTTGTATCTAGGCTATATAAAGAACTCTTACAACTTAATAATAAAAACACATAACCCAATTAAAAATGAGCAAAGGATCTGAATAGACATTTCTCCAAAGAAGATATGTACATGGTCAATAAGCACATGAAAAGATGCTCAGTATCGTTAGTCATCTGTGAAATGCAAATCAGAAAAACCACAATGAGCTACCACTTCGCACCAACTTAGATGGCTGTGATCAAAAGACATAATTATAAGTGTTGAGGATATGGAGAAGTTGGAACCCTCATACACTGCTGGTGGAATGTAAAAAAGTTCAGCCGCTCTGGAAAATAGTTTGGCAGTTCCTCAAAAGGTTAAACGTAGAGTTACCATGTGACCCAGCAATTCTACTCCTAGGTATTTACCCAAGAGAATTGAAAAATATATGTCGGCATACAAGCTAGTACACAAACGTTCATAAAAGCAGTATTCATGCTAGCTAACAAGTGGAAATAATGCAAATGTCCATCAAGTCACGAATGGATAAACAAAATGTGTTCTATCCGTACAATGGAATGTTATTCAGCAATAAAAAGAAATGAAGTACTGATACGTGCTATAACTTGGATGACCTTGAAAACATGCTAAGTGAAAGAAGCCAGTCAAAAAAGACCATATATTGTATGATGCCATTTATGTGAAATGTCTAGACCAGGCAAATCTATAGAGACAAAGTATAGTAGTGGTTGCCTGGGGCTGGGAGTTTGGGGGATGGGAAATAACTGCTGATGGGAATGAGATTTCTTTTTGGAGTTATGAAAATGTTCTAAAGTTGATTGTGGTGATGGTTTCACAACTCTGTGAATATACTAAAAACCACTGAATTGTACACTTTAATGTCAATATCTCAATGCAGATTTTTTTTTGAAAATATAAGTTAAGTAATATTATTCCTTGGCTCAAAATCTTCCAATAGCTTCACGTCTCTTTCAGAGTAAAAGCAAAGTCCTTACAATGGTACTTGGTATCTCCCTGACTTGAATACCCACTATAATTTGCCTCATTTAGCCTACTCTAGACACATCGGCCTCATTTCTGTTCCTCAGAAGTGTTAGACTTCTAACTCTGTACTGAATGTACTGTTCCCTCTGCCTGGAACGCTTTTCCTTATATCTATGCTCATGACTTACTCTCTCACCTTCTTCAGATCTTTATCCAGCTATTGCCTTATCTAACTATCTTATTTAAAATGCAACCCCACCACAACAGCTCTTCTCTTATGTTATTTTTCTCTATTCCTCTTAGAACCATCTAAAAATATATACACACGCATATACACATACATATATGTTATTATTAATTCATGCATTGTGTTAGTCTCCCATGAAGGTAAGAATTTTGGTCTGGTCTCATTCACCAGAATATCCCCAGCACCTAGAAGATTGCTGGCATATAGTAGGAGCTCAGTAGATATTTTGTGAATGAATGAATCGCTATAAGATTGTTGGTGAACAATTGGTGTAATTAATCTGATTAGCTAGTTGGACCTAGGAAATAGTAGGAGACAGAAGAAATGGGAGAAAGGATAGCTTTTTGTTTTAAAATATGCCTTTGCAGATTGGTCAAAGTTTGCCCATAAATGGGCAACCCCACTAAGCCATGATGTGGAAGGTGAGGGTCTTGAGTGCTAGTTGAGAAAAAGGTTCAGAGAGGAAATGGGATGGAAGGACTACCAAAGCGGAAAAGGACTGGGTTAAAGACAGTGCCTCTTCCTTTGCAGATTTAATTAGGGTGAGTGTTGGGCCTTCTTAAGAACTGAGTTACTGATTAGCAAAACTAGTATAGATGAAATGGTTTCAAAGTTTTTGAGGCAAAAAATTATCAATATCTGCTTGTGATAGTCAGGTATTATGAAAAAGAACTGAGCAACATAACCCAGGAAGAATCAGTTGTCACCTTGGTATGCCTGTTGGACATTAATTCGCTTTATTATTTTTTTAAGCATCTCTAATGATATGCAATTAAAGGATTATTGTTTGGAAGGCACTTCTCTTTGAAAAGTGGCAAATGAAAACATTGTTTCTATTCAAATGTGGGTGAGAGATGGGTCATTTAAATGGAGTGGGTTAATATTATCTTTACCAATTAATCTTTTTAATTGATAATTTAAGAACTAGTTCCATTGTAATTCTATATATGTCTCTAGAGAAAGGCAGTTAACCATAGAATAGGTGTTTTCAGTGTAAGATATTTTTTGCTTTTTCACTTAATGTTGGAGCTTTTCCTTAAATTACCGGATTGTTTGACTATATGCTTGACTGTATAGCCTCATATTGTTATGTTGAAAAACTGATTAAAGATTCTTACATTTAAAGTACTATGGCCTAATTTATAAAGTTATTTTCCTCTGGGTTATATCATATACTGTGTGCTCTTTGAGCTTGAGTAAAAGGGCTTTTGAAAGTATTCATACTGTAAAATAAAGAATATGTCATTCTTAATGCTTTATAATAATATTTGGAAAACACCATCTTATTAATAACATTTTCCTGCACATTTTCATTTAAAATACACAAGATTTTCAAGGAAACTAATTATGGTGATGAGTTTAGGTTTAAATTAAAGTAAGAATTCTATAGAAGGAAGAGAAAAATCGTGTAAAATCATAACCCCATTCTCCTATGAGAATTGGTTCAAGTGAAGCTGATCCCCTGTGTGGGATGTTGAGCAGAATGAGAATTAGATCCCACGTTATTAGCTATGTTTGTTGTGTAAGGGCCCATTATGTATTCAGTGTGATTGGCAAATTAGCTATACATGAATTTTAAATAATAAAAGTCAAGGTATATTCATGGTATTCACACATTATGACTTGCTTGATAACATTTGTATTTGTGAATGCCAGACCTTTAATCAGATGGTCCTTTCTAGAAGGTCAAGCCTGGCCTCCTCCTTTGGTGAATGTTAACCTGCTTTTTACTTAGGGTATTGAAATTTGTTAAATATGCATTCTGGGTAATGCATGTAACTTGTGCAAATGGGTGGTAAGTGAGATTGCCTTGGCCAGTGAGATCAGTTCTGATAAAGGTCTCTCATCTATCCAAATAGTTCAGTGAAGGTCTGAACCAAATGGAAAAAGCATTCCACACTTAGAACAGTGAAGCTCCTAAGAGAGTAGATCCTGTCAGACTATTCAAGCATTCATTACCACTGCTGAGCAATGTAGAGATTTCCTAGGGATCCAGACCAACATTTGCTTGAGGAAATCTGCATCAGTCGCTAGTTCAATGCCCAGGTTGTCTGGTAATTACTATCAATACTCCCAGATATGTAGTCCCTCTATTAATATTCAGGACCATTCATTGCCAGAAGTGACAGATCTTCCCACTGTTGTCTAGACTGGGAAAACCTAAAGGACAATGGTGTGTAGCAATAACAAATGTAAATTAAATTATTTTTCCAAATTTGACCCATGAATCTGGGGATGTCTTTTAGAGGTTATACTTGATTTTATTACACACATCATTGCCTTGATATTGGCAAGTACAAGATGCAGTGGGAAAAATATTTACTGGTCAATATTCCAAAAAAAAATCTAAGTCTAAAGCTGCCTTCCACTAAAAATCTTCTATGGCAGAGTGAGATTAGACCTGACCTGCATCAGGCCTGTATCTTCTCGTTCACTTGATTCATCTAAGTTTAAGTTGACTATGTAAGGCTACCTAAAGTGGGATTTGGGGGAAAGATTAGGGAGGAGTTTGGGTAGGAAAAGATGACAAGCCCATGTTTGATCTCTTTTCCACCTTGAACCTAGTGTCTTTGCTGCCTCCTATGTCTTCAATAAGGACCTAGTGCCACTCCTTCCACTTCTACTAAAGGCCCCAGAACCCACCTTTCATTACAGCCTTGTTGCTGGTTCTAGAGTTTCCCACCCAGACAGTCCCTTTAACATCTATTGTTAATTCAGTACCAAGTATCTGGGTGAGAATGAGTCTTTCCCTGGACTAGAGGGCCATGCTGTAGATTGGAGACAAAACATTAAGAACTAACTTAAGAGTGATAAAGTAATTCACCAGGCAATACATACTGCTTCACAGTTTGTCCACAATTGTTAGCACAAGATTTTAACTTTGTGGCAGTTTTGCCTGAAAGCTTGCTCACCTGATGAGCTCTATATAATTTGAATATGGCCATACTGAAATGGACTTGCTTGCCATTCCCAGGACCAAATTAAGGGCATGCCAGTAATATTTCTAGTAAATTTAAAAAACATTTTCTTCCAGTGAGTTGTTCAGTCTTGTGTAATTCTGACTTTAGAAAAAAATTCTTATTGACAGCACCTCTGAAACATAACCTGTTGACTAGCTTTTTTAGAGAGAATAAGCAGACTACCATGCTTCATTTGCTGAAAATTTTTGATAATTTCCTTGCCATAATTTGGGAAAAGAAAAAATATTTACAGTAAAGCTCTTCAGGTTTTCTGGCCTACATTAATAATTAAAAGATCAATAAATGCACTGTAGTAAAAGTTTCTATAGAAGTATAAATGTGTATGATTGAATCAATAAGATACATTGAATGATGTTCCCTGCAACCAAGCTGACTGGGAGAGTGTAAAGTGGATTAAAAAAAGAAAATCAATGACAGGAGGGAAATGGAAGGAGTTAGTCCTGAAAATGGGTTTTGATCATCATTCTCTATTGCTCACTGTACCTTTTGTAATGTTGCACTTTTACGGGAAGTCTGAGGAAGCAAGGGTTCTTCCCGTCATTGTCTGTGCTGTGGTCAGTACTAAATGGAAGACCTATGTTGTTTTAAGCCTTAACCTTGAACGACCTTCTGGTGTGATTAGATATGTCTGTATTAGCTGTCCTTCCAACTTGGAGGTTTTGAGTTACTTTTCTCCATGGCCTTTCATCTTGCACATTTCATTTTTGCTCCAAATTTTTCTTTTTCTTTCATACTTCCCTATTTCACAAGAGCTTATGTGGTTTAAAATGAGTGGTAATAAATTTTATTGTTTGTTCCAGTTTGGTAAATACCGTAATGTATTTTATTGATTAGATTATTGTTATATATGTGTGTGTGTGTATATATATACATACATATATATATAACAGAGAGGAATTTTTTATGTCTGTTCAGAAAAGCCAGGCTGTAATTGTGGTCTTTAAAAGCCCAGTTACTAGATTGTTACCTTAAATGTCATGCTTTCTGATACATTTGAACATTGAGATTTTTGATTAATATTTTATAGCATGGGAATATGTTCCGCATTTTCCCAAACCCATTTTTCACTTTAAATGGTAGGGTTTTTTTCCTGACATAAAATTGACTGTAGCTGGGGTGTCTAAAAGCATATTATAACAAATGGTATCAGCTCTCTCTTTGGAGATAGAGAAGCAGACAGCAGTCTGGTGGAAAGCCTGCCAAGGTCAGTGTTGGCAATGGTGTCCTCAAGAGGTATCTTGAGCATGATTTTTTCTCATCTGTAAAATTGCGGTATGAAATTCGAAAAATATGACTAGCTCTAACAATAAGGTCTCTGATTCGGTGTCTTCCAGAGCTGTTCTCTATCCTTGTGAATATATCCCATATGTCTTTGTTCCAAACAGAGCGAACTGGAATCTCCTTTACATCACATTTTAGTATATAGTCTCTTCAACAGGAGTGCTCAATTTTCCCAGTTGCTAGTGGTGCATGCTGTGATTTCATTAAATGATATAGAGTTGTGATCATCTATGTACTCATACCTGCAGATGTTAAAGCATCACGTTACTGAAGATTCTTTAGATCTGGGTGTTCTGAAAAGCAAATGACAAGGGTCAGAAGTTGATTGCCGGCACTTCTGGATTTGCCTCATTGCCTCCTCTAAGATGATTTCCTTAGGAAAGGAAGGCAGGGTGACCTCAGCAGTTTCCCGACACACTTTTAGGTTTGAAGTGGTGAATTACAGTCATACTTTTTCATTTCTCTTTTGGTTACAGATAAGAATTTCTGATTTCAAGGGATCTTATCCATTGGGATAGGTTACAGAGGGGTTCCATGGTGTCAACTTAGTCTGCCTATCAGGATTAATTTTCATGAAGTCCTGCTGGAAGGTAAAAGAATGGAAGAGGTGACCCTTGTATTAGTTTTCTAGGGCTGCTGTAACAAAGTACTACAAACCGAGTAGCTTTAAACAACAAAATTTTATTATCTCATTGTTCTGGAGGCTGAAAGTCGGAAATTAAGGTGTTGGCCCCCGTGCTCCCTCTGACACCTGTAGGGGAGAATCCTCCCTTGCCTCTTCTGGCTTTGGTAGTTTGCTGGCAATCCTTGGCCTGTGCTGCAGCACCTCAGTCTCTGCCTTGGTCGTCACCTGCCCTTCTGCCCTTGTGTGTCTGTATCTCTTTTCTTTTTGTTGTAAAGGTAACGGCCATGTTGGATTAGGCCCACCCTAATGACCTCATCTTAGCTTGATTACATCTTCAAAGAACCTATTTCCAAATAAGGTCAGATTCATAGATACTGGATGTTAGGATTTCATACCATTTTGGGGGACACAATTCAACCTATAATAATCCTGAAGCTTTTTTCCATGTCTAATAAGCAGAGAGCCTCTTGGTGGGAAGTTGAACCTGAAGATCAGCAATCTGAACAGTGTATTTGGAAGACAAGTCTCTGGTACAAGGGAAGATGAGAACGGTTTTTAAAGGACAGCGCTTTTGGTGCGTTGAAAAACTGGGTCTCTGTTTTTCTTTGGAGCGTTCAAAGTCAAGGATAAATCGCCACATTGGATATGGCTTACTCTAAGGCCTTTTCTTGCTTCTGACATGTTTGTAAAGCCCAAGATTCGTTTGTGCATGGAGGTTATCATCTTTCAGTTCTTTGTGTGGAAAATAACTGAGCTGATGGTGTTTTTCAGTAAAACAATTACTGGACCTTCCGCATAGCAATTGCTATCTGGTCTTTGCTCTTCTCTGGCCACAGAAGGTATTTTATGTACCATTTATTTTATGTGTACCATTTATTTTTTACACACACACACACACGCACACACACGTATTTGCTATTGTTCCCCTATAAAGATGGTATAAGATGATTTAGGGTGTATGAAATCCTTTTATTTTTGTTCCCTATCCCCCATAGTACATATACTTTTTGTGGAGAATGGGGTCTGGTCATCCAGGTGTGGAGATATACCCTGGAGAGAGGTTTACCCTTCACCAGGTATGGAGGCAGTGTTCAGGAATTGACTGGTTAATAGATGGATCTTGCAACTGGCTCAGCCTATTAGATGTGGGCTGTCTTTTTCTCTGCGTGTGTCCCTGTGCAATTAGATGTAATTTGTGTCAGTGATGTGAGCTGTCACTGTGTGCAGCCTGGCTGCTGACTTTGCCACATCCAGAGCAGTCTGGTGGGCAGGTGGAGAACTTGCTTTCCTGGGGTGGACTGAAAGGCCAGTGAGAATCCGGTGAGCGCTGAGGGCCAATAAACCAAAAACATTAATAGGCAATGCTGCCTGAACCCATGCTCTGCCCTCTGACCTTTTTGAATTTACCGACTTAATTCTTATGGGGATTCTCACTTAAGAAAATCTTGGAGCAAGATTTAAGGGGAATATAGTTTAGTATTCTTTCACCTAATAGCACATTGTCTTTTATTTAAGGGTACTGTTTTTGGTATTGGTTCTTCTGTGCTTAGCAGTTGGAAGCTAGTTCACTTAAACATTTTTTTTAAATAGTAGGGGGCTAATGGGGCGTTCAAGCTCATTTGGTACGTGTGTTTCAGTGACTTGGTGGGAAATGAAACTAATTTTGTGAGAATGGAAGTATATTCTAGAGGCTTAAATTGTTTATCCATCAATTTCAAATAGTCTTTGGTCACAAGGATTTGAGGGTGCCTACTTATGAACAGACATGGTGTGGGATGGACACAGGTTCCACGTATTTTCTGTCGCTGGATGCTTAGTCATAAGGAGTGGGGGAAAACAAAAAACTAGGAGAAAATTGAGTCATAAAACAGGAGGGGCTTCCTGGAGTTCATCTAATCCATCCTGTGTCTCTAGGCAGGTTTGCCATTGGCTGTGTGAGGCTGTACAAGAATTAACTCTGCAAATATGCTGTTTGCAAGGGTTAGCTGAGTAGGTGCAGGAGCAAGGGGTATGAGACTGGGCTTGGTGGTGTTGTAAGCCTCTTAAATTATATTCACATTACAGATGACTCCTATAAGATTTGAAGTGAATTCTGATGCTGTTAATATTGATTTTAATTTTCTTTCCTTTTTCCTTCTCTGTTTGGGATAAAATGTTAATTAATTCTCACCTGTGAAACTTGTGTAACTCATATTGCTTGTTTAATTTAGATTACAAGCCCATGGGGCAAGCTCCTTTCTTTTCTCTGCAGTGGAAAGGACCCCAATGGCAGAAATGTTTATTATTATTATGTATTATAATACTCATGATGTTCTGCTAAAAATATTACGCTGATTGCATTTACTCAGAAGTGATAGCTTTAGTCCTTTTTAACTTGAAAATATTTTGTTTTGCTTTAAGCTGGTTAGACAGTGATTTCATAAGAAGACTGAGCTAGCTACTAAATTGAAATGTAGTTTGAATGCATTTTTGAATTATGTTGGTTATTCTGAGCCAAAAGGAGTTACATCTTCAATGTAAAGTATGTTTTAATCATTTTCAGTCTCCTCTCACTCCAGAATGGTAAAGTGGATTTTTTTTTCTCAAATTATTCCCAAAGAAAGGAAAAAAAAATAGAACTGGGACCAAGCTTAAAAAGGTTTGGCTGAGGAAGGGAGTTATGATTGAGTGAAAACAGGTGGCTATAATATTCTGCTTAGAAATATCTTCAACAGGAACTTCTTAAAAATTGTAAACTCTGTCATTTACTGTAGAAGGCTCCATCCATGGAAAGTGACAGAGAACTGAGGCAAATATCAGAATAATTCAGTCCAGAAAACACTCTATGTGAAATATCTCAACAGAGAAAACCTTGTTAATTAAAACTGACTAGGAAAGGCCAGCCAAATGAGTGAAGTTTAAATTAGAGTAATCTCTAGTGTATGGCAAATTGATGTGATTACCCAAGGCCATTACCTAGAACTTGGCAGGGATTCTGGGAAGTGGGGAGGAACTCAGAGAGGAGGTGGACTTAGTGGGTCCATGCTTGTCATAACTGGTTACTTGTCTTATTCTTTCGGTAGACATTGATTGGACACCTCTTGTGTAATTGGCACTGTGCTAGGAATTGGGCCTAAGGTGGTCAACTGCAGATAAGTAAGACATTGCTTCTGCCCTCAAGGATGAGACACACCCTAAAGACAGATTAGGAAGCTATGTTAAAGAGCAGTGGCCAGTTACAGGGTATCAAGAAGTACTGAGAATAGATACCTAGACTAGCCCAGGAGCCTCATAAAGCTTCCTGGAGGTGGTGATGCTTGAGCTGAATTCTGCAGAATGAAGGTGAGGATGAGGGGACAGCATGAGCAAAAGCACCAAGGTCAGAAATACCACAAGCATAGCAGGAAGCCACCAGCAGTTCATGGACCACGCAAAGTGCAGGGCAGTGAGGGTGAGGCTGGGCAGCAGACAGAGGCTAGAGCGGAGCCTAGGTTAAGGAGTTTGGGCTTTGTCCTGTAGGTGATGTGGTGCTACTGAAGGGTTTTGAGCAGGGATGTGATGGAGTCAGTTTTCTGTTTTGCAAAGATCTCTGGGGAATGGTTTCTTGAATAGAGAATGGATTTGAGGGTGGAACAAGGCCAGAGGCATGCAGACCCGTTAGGAAGAGACTTTTTGTGGGTTATCCAGGCTAAAAAAAGAGAAGAGTTAGAATCTTGTTGGTAAACAAGATTGGAGCCGACCTTGGGGATTAATTGGATGTAGATTCTGAGGGCAATGGAGGAATATAGAATGAATCCCAGCTCCTTTATTCGGATATATCCTGGATTGCTGGTGCTAACAACTGAAGTTGAGAATAAAAGTAGAGGATCAGGTTTATGTGTGACAATGAGGACATGCCTTATTTGATATGATGAATGGTACCTCTGGTGCAGGGTCTGCCCTGGAGATACCACCTTCCTCTCCTTCCTTTCTTCCCTTCTTTTCTTCTCTTTGCTGCTTTACTGCAGAAGTGTTTAAGTGGCCAACTACAGTAATGAGTTTGGAAGTCAGTAACTTATGGGTAGTAGATAAAATTGTGAGAGTGGAAGAGATTCCTTTCCCCCTCCCCTTCACCATGGGTAAAGGGGGCATCCCCCAGAAAGCATGGTAAGGACCCCATATACAGGTTAGAGGATATCTTCCAGAGAGTGAGGAGGGGATTCCACCCAGAAATGGGAGCAGGGGGTGGAGGGGTGGTTCCCAGAGTAGGAGCAGAGGGAATTCCACCATTTCTAGTGTTGATCCTATTTATATTAGACATGTGCCTTCTTCATAAATAGTGCAAGGGAGACTGTTTACCTAGACCCAGCTGAATTATCCCAAATGCCCAATTTGCAGTGTGAGTTAAGAGATTTTACTATAATTTAGTCAAAAGAGTGGTGTTTTAATCTGAGTTAAATAGATACTTAGATTTTCTACTTTATCTTAGCCTATATAATTATATCTGGAGTACATACTGAGTAAATACAATTTTAGGGAATGTTGGATATTTGGAATATTGGATTTTCTGTTCTCTGTTCTGCCACTTTCTTGCTGAATGACCTCAGGCAAAGTAAATAACTTTCTTGGGTCTCAGTTTTCTCATGGAGCAAACAAAAGGACTGGACTAAGTCAGTGGCGCTTGTGGTTTTTGTGATTATGATTCTTGATTGAATGAATAAAGCTGAGAGAGGCTCAGGTTTGAGTTGAAAGGTAACAGTGTGCCAAGGAACTCATTAGGAGCTTAACTGACCAAAGAAGGGGCAGAAACTTTCTCTCCATCTTCCTCTCCCGGTCACTCATATTCTTGTTGGTGCTCCACACACCTCCATTTGCCATTTAAAATAATTTAGACAAAATATTTTACAAATATGCATGATTGGATTGTAAATATGCAGTCCATTTTTTCTCCAACTTGTGTTTTATAGAGTGTTGATTAGTGATGTGTAACTCCAAAGAAGTCTTGGGGAATACTACTTACCATACCCCTCTCTTAGAAATTCCCAGTGCATGTCACATTCTCCAAGAAGTTCTGCTATAAACAAATATGTTTCAAGTTTTTTTTTTTTTAACCCAGCATTCATTTTCTCAAAAGAATTTATAAGATTCCTATTTTATTCAGAATCTGTTACCATCCCAGAGAGCCCTTGGTCTCAGTACACTTGATGAGAAATAATGATGTATTTGTCCAAGCTCTCCAGA
Source organism: Diceros bicornis minor (assembly GCF_020826845.1). Classification (NCBI taxonomy): domain Eukaryota; kingdom Metazoa; phylum Chordata; class Mammalia; order Perissodactyla; family Rhinocerotidae; genus Diceros; species Diceros bicornis. Next base: position 32,854,733 of record NC_080748.1, read on the forward strand.
TGTTCACTAAAGGGGTAGAGTATTAAATGCCAGAGAGATGAGCACTATGCTAGACTCAGATGCATATCACAACCCCGTGAATTCTTGCAATCTAAGGAGGCCTGGAGAATAGATATGGAAAGAAAGAAACTAAATGCTTTTTACCCCCTCAAAGTCTTTACATTGATAAGTGCTGCCGTTTTGTTCAGATTGTCTTTAATTCCGTTAAAGCAAGAGAAGTGAACTTATGAATTAGAGGTTTTCACTTTTTTCTTTTATTCTGAAGACAGTCCTAGAAAAAGAATGTGCTCTGACTTGTGAAAATCCAGCCTGGTTTAATTCATAGGTGGCTTGCAGTGTCCCGACCTTATTCTTGTCCCTTCACCCCTCTCCAGGGAAAAAGGAAAAGAAAGATGAAAAGAAAAAAGTAAAGGAAAATAGAGGAGGGGAAATTGGATTTATAAAAGCCCAAGGGGTATTAAACTCCGGTAGCTGGCGCTATGGCCTTGAATGCATTAGACTGTTATTTTCTATACTAGAAAATAGTGTTAAGGGGAGCTTCTGTTTTAAATTTAGAATGATTTCTTGTCATGGATTGGTGATATTAGCGTTTATACCAGATGTGCTAATATGGTTATTTTGATCTACAACTTACCTTAAAATTTGATTTCTTAAAATGAGAGAGTAAATAGACAAATGCCTAATAATAATGGTAATAATTTTAGCAATCAAAGTCATAAAAACCTCTCATTGATGATAATTTTCAAACAGCTTCATGCATTTGATTAAATGTGGGGGCAGTAGGGTGGAAGGAGAGTAGAGAGAGGCTGCCTAATCCTGTCTCTCACTTGGCCATCCAACATAAGATTTAATTCAGACCGCTCACTTTTCTACACGTCGGGCCGATTTTTCCTCTCTTCCTCCACTGCAGCCGCACGTGAACTTCAGCACCATCGTTTGCCATCCCTGTTCTCCTTGTGGTGAGCCCCCTGACCTCAGGGATCCCTGTGCCTAAAACAAGCTTTCTAGAACAACTTTGTAATGACAGCCTGCTTATGTTGTCTGTTGGTCAAGTAGAAAAGAACATGGATTGAATTCATTTTAATCTATGCCTACCTTGTCTACTGAGAGTGAAGGATAGCACAGTTCTGGGTATCCTTGCAAAGGAGAACTTCACCTGCGTGTGGAGGGGGTGAGAATTACTCCTTATTGCTGGATCTAGAGGAAGGTGTTGCTCTTTTCTTCCCATCTGGTTTAACATGTGTGATGAGGAATTAGCCATAGAATGGTCATAAAAAAGGATGTAACTTGAGTCCGTTAAAATGATTTGGGGGACATCTGCTTTTGCTCCTGAGTCTGAGATGACGAGAAGGGAAGAGCTGGAAGGTCACTACCAACCTGCTCGGGGGAAAGAAAACACGGAGAAGTTCATGATGTTCCTTGGTGCAAGGCTTTGGCCTTGAGGGCAAAATTCAAACACTTCTGCCTAAAACGAACAACGTGTTTCTTCAGTCTCTTTAGGACTGAATTCTTCTCAAAGGAGAATTTCTACTTTCCCCCTCAAGTCTATTCTGCTCCTTGTCCTTGATTGTTTAAAGCATGTATATATTTGTTGGGTGATTCAGATGTTCCCAGTTCGTTTTTTAAACTCATGCAGATGATAGAATGCTTACTGAATGATTAAAGTTGAAACATGAAAAATTGCATAACAAAAGTCAGAGTTTAAAACCTTAAGATTTTCTTTGTCCTTTCGAGTGTGCTTTTCTGTGGGTTTACATTTTTTCAATTGCGTGACCATGCTTTGTTTCATTCCTCTGTTGTGTAAATATGTGGTTTGCTTTGAAAAATAATATTGTCATCATATGCTGTTTGGACCATATCTGGTTACCAAAAAAGTTAGGAGCAGAGAGACTATTTTAAGTGGCTTGTAGCTGGTCAGGAGCAGAAGGTGGCTGTAGAAATAACAGCAGTGAGCAGCAGTCACATCCCTTGCAGAAATCTCTTACTTGTGGAAGATAAATTTGACTCAGGAGACAGAAGATATGCTCTTATTTGTAAAATTCTTGCTGCCCAATACCTGCTCTGGTCTCAGGGAGAAAAGCATGACTTTGGCTGATACTGTGTTAACTCTTGAGCCCTCTGTTTGGGACAGTTTACAGCAGAATAACATCACTACTTGGTGAGCCCGGATGTCTATATTCTTTAGATTGGTGGTGATTATAAAGGCCCAGTTAGCCATATCCTGATCCCTTAACATTCAAACATTTCAGGGAAGCAGGGTTGTTTATAGTCATGGTGTCAGTCTTGATACCGGCTCAACACAAGGTTGACATAAGGGAAGCCATATTGTAGAAAAGAAACCCTATTGTAGCTTTGAATGACCTCTGATTAACTAACCCAGACATGTTCTGTGGATTTTATGGCCCCTTCCAGCTGCTATAAGTTGATAACTTTGTTCTCTTGAGTTCCTTAGGAATGTGATGGCCCCCGGACAGAGAGTCTATGCTGATAGCCATCAGCAAGGACAACTGAAAGATCAGGGTATAGGGCCTTGCTCTAGTCTCTGATGCATATCCAGTAAAACAAAAGACTGTCAGGGACTAAGACCAGATGTCTGCCCCCACCTGGAGATCAGATGGATACCCTCACCTGGAGACCAGATGCCTCCCCCACCCGGAGACTAGCCCCCTATATAACTGGCCTGTAGTCCTTGTTCTGTGAGATGGTTCTTTTGGATGTTAGTTGGCCATCTTCCCCCTTGCTAGCAAGCTGTAATAAAAAGTCCTTTCTCTTCTATCATCTTGCCTCTTGACTATTGGCATGTCTTGTGGTGGGCAGATGAACACCCCTTTTTGGGCGGTAACAGGCTCAGAGTGATGGGCTGATGGTTGCTTAATCAGTGGGAAAGGAGACCCTATTTGGCGTCCTCATAAAAGCAGAATTAAGAAATAGAATGCTTCCATCCCTCCTAAATACCCATCAGAAAAATCGTAGCTTATTGTTTCCTGCCAAGGTTAAATGCTTTAGAATTAAAATTTAATAATCAAGGAAGTTGGGACATACATGCCACGTAATAACATTTGAATTCTCGACATGCAAGAGAATGTTAGCTTTGTCCTGCCGAACAGCAAGAGTATTCAGTGGTGGCAGTCATGCTCTTTCTCTTCTCCCAGTGGGTCTGTCTTCTCATGATGAGAATAATAGAGTCAGATAATTTTTCTTTTGTAGTTATTTCATATAAGCTGCATTCATAGCAAGATGAAGCAAGGTAACTACATAACTAATGTAAAAGTATATTCTTGCATAGATTTAAATAGAAACTGTGTGTGAAAGAGACAGACAGGGAAGGGGAAGGACAGAGAAGGAAGGGGAGGTGGAGAGAAAGAGAAAGAGTCTTTTTTTGAGCAAGGATGAATTAGATAAGTATGAATTGGAAACAATCCAGAATCTTTAAGTTCATTTTAGTTTTTAGTTGAATTTCCTCCAAAACCTATCATCAGGGTAACAATGCAAAGGCAAACTGGACTGGTTTTTGTTTAATCTTTATGCATGTATTTGGTGTTCATTGAGTTTCTACTATTGTGCTAGTCAGGGTAGATACACAGATGAAGAAAATAGCCCTTGTGCTTGGATACAGACAGATTATTTCATCAATGTGGTACGACAGTGCTGCCAAGGAGAGAGGGAGGCGAAGGAGCTGTAGGAATTCCCTCTCCTGTCCTTTCCATCCATGTGTTGGAGGTATTGATGAAACAGAGATGTCAAAAGGAGGCGGGAAGCAGAAATAAGGTATCAGACATATAAGAGGCAGAGTGCGTAGAGGATAGACCAGGCCTGTTTGAACTCAGCATTCTGGGTCCTGGGGAGGTTAGATACGCCTTTCCTGTTTGTGCAGAAGCATGCGTTAGCTTTCATGCATGAAAAGTCCTTTGTGTACATATGATTTATTTAATTGAAACGAACTGGTGGAAAGGCAAAGTAGGCACTTCCATTTGGGCACTAGCAAAAAGAACATGAAAAATGGATCCCTAGAATCTTTTTCTGGTGTTCACAGCATTATTTAAAAGACCTAATGTGATGTCATGTATGATTTATGCTGTGTAGGTGTTTTTCTACTGTGTTCGAAGCAGATAGGTATTAGAGTGTAATATATTATGTACTTTCAAATATAAAAACTGCCTAGTGATGTGAAGAGATAAGGTGTTGTACTGCTGATCAGATAGCCCAGAATAACTGTTTTCAGTGGCAAAGCTTATATTTGGACATTTTTATCCTAATGAAACATTCAGGAGTTGAATTTCCTTTTTTCCCACTTATAGCTTGAGGGTTTGGTCCAATTCTTCTTTCTTTCATATATACATATATATATATATTTCTTTCTTTTTTTCTTGTCCTCCAGGCATTTGTGTAGATGCTTCAAGTGCCACCACCAATTTGAAGGAGAGCAACACCTGGACAGAAAGTGTCTTGGATTCCATTTATAGCTATGATATCAACTCACTTCTAATTTGGAGTATCTTCAGTGACTTTCCTGTTTTGGGCTTTCCCTTCTGCAGAAGTGTGTTAAAAATGCATTTGTGCTCATGGAGTGCTTTGTTACCTACTTGAAATGAATATAAGAAGATTAAGAGTTTGAAATGCTTTAGGAATAGCAGATAGAGTTGGCTTTCTTCCAGTTCTTAATTTTCAGTTGAAATTTGTGGTGATGTCATTTCAAAACAATCCTAACAGGTAGCCTACAGAGCACTTATGTGGCTTTGAGTAATTTTTAGGAAGTGGAAGCATTTAAATGAGAATCTCAGCTTTGCTTTTACAGATGTTGGTTTCAATCACGTTCTGGGCTTACATGGTAGGAGACAAGCTAGGAAGAGTGAACAGTGTCCCACCAAGAGGTAATTTCACACCTGCTAGAGTTCCAAGTGCCAAATATGGCTTCCCTAGAATGATTTTCAAGATGTTTAAGTATAAAAAGCTACAAAAGCTATCTTAAGATGGGACAAAGCTGCTGTCTGGCAGGCTCAGGCTCTCACTTGCTCTCCCAAGGCAGAGGCTAGGGTCTATGTTCAGGGATCTTCTGCATAGTAATAGAGCTCCAGAACCTCAAATGTTTCTTCAGATGGAGGAACAGTTTTGGGAGGGCTGGAAACTCAGTAACTGTGTTGATGCTGTAGGAAAGAAAACCTTTTTGTCTCCTTGATTTTTGAAAGCTCTGCTTTATAACGATGTCATTCTCTTTAACAGGTGTTGTCTCTCCTACACAGAGTAAAGAGTGGGCTTATTGTTTTCCTGGAATGAGACCCTATGATCTTGTGTTCTTTGTTACATACATATTCTGTATCTAACGAGTGTTTACTGAATACTGAACGAACACAAAGTAGTAGCCGAGGTGCTGCAATCACCTAGCCATGAATAAAGCAGAGTCCCTGCCCTCTAGGAACTTAAGGTCTTAGTGGCAGGACTGGGGGTTCAGTGCAATTGAAAATGTGGGGCCACTTGTTTAAAGAGCAGATAAAAAGGAGTCATTGAAAGTATCAAGTGTAAACTTTTTTTTTCTCCTGTGGTCTCTCGACTTTTTACTTTAATGTCATTCTAAGTAAAGAATAATTGAAAATTTAAATTATTAGCATAAACTTTACCATTCATCTTTATATTGTGCAATGCTGGTTTTAAATGTAGATATAAGCGCACTAAATTTGTGTGCGGAATCACTGAAATTGCACAGTTCATGTGTATTTGTTTACCAGAACAGTGGAAACACTACACAAAACTACTCAGTTTTTTTATTTTACTTCTTGATATGTATGTATTCTACCTAACACTCTCTACATTTGGTAAATAAGGAAGTTGATAAATAAGGAAGAAGTGAAAGGAAACAAACTATGGGTTACCCTTTCTTCTCCTTTCTTTCTATGTCATTATTTTCAGCATAGATGGTTGGCTAACATTTGGAACACCATCGTCGTCTTTCTGCAATCAAACCAAGTTCTGGTTCAAATGGAAAGCATGACCTTTGGGGCTGTCAGTGCCTCTGCTTACTCACTACTCAGTCATAAATGTAATATGCTTCCCTTGTGCTTGCTTTGAGTCTTGCTAAACTCCCACACGTAGTGGGTCCCCTGGAATTCTGTCCTCATGGGGCATTGAGAAAGCTGTATGCAGTGAGGTGGAAAGGAGCTGTGGACACATGTCGTGCGTGCTCCTCTGCTCATATACATGCTCCATTGTCTCTTCAGACTTCACTTACAAGACACAGGATCAAAGATAAAATTAAGAATTTCAGAATATTGACAGAGGGCATTAATCCAAGTGTGGGCCCTTCTGAGAGTGGAACTCTGTGTGACTTCACAGGTCCCACACCCGTAATGCCAGCCCTGCTCACTGGAGAAACAGATAGGTCTAATACAAGGCAGAGGGAGGCTGAACTATAAGTGAGACAGCTCTATGAGCTTGGGCACCTGGCAAGACTGGGGAAAGTTTCAAGGAGAGGGTGATGTTTGAGTAGCCATTGAGAGAAGGAGTTGATAAAGAAGGGCATTGATTATAATGTACATACTGTATTGTATATTTGAAAGTTGCTAAGAGAGTGGATCTTAAAAGTTCTCATCACAAGAAAAAGAAATTTGTAACTGTGCAGTGATGGATGTTAGCTAAGCTTATTGTGGTAGTCATTTCACAATATATACATATATCGAATCATCGTGTTGTACACCTGAAACTAATATAATGTTATATGTCAGTTATATCTCAATTATAAAAAAGTGAGGCATGGAAAGGGTTTCTACACGAGGGAAACTTGTGCTAAGGCATGGAGGGATGGAAGTAGAGAACTCATTAGGTCAGGGAGCAGCTGTAGTCTGGGGTAGCCTGAGCAAAGAGAACGTGGTGGGTTTATAGAAAGAACATTTACTCTGTGTGGCACGAGAAGAATTGAACAAGATCCTTGCTTCCTTATTCTCATTTATATTGCATAGGGTCTATAAATCTGCAAACATAGTCCTGAGAGAAACATCAGATTTATATATGTGATTTTCAATAATAATGTAAGTAATTTATATTGACTTTAGACAATTTACCCCCAAAATGAAACACTATTAATTCTCCATCTTGCTTTTAGAATGATTATAGTTAGAAATATAAATCTTGAATTTTTTTTAAATAGATGTGCTTGAAGAAAGGATTAGGTAAACATGCTGTAAAGTTCTTTTCTTCATATGTGAAAATTCCAGTGAATTTAAAAATGTTGCCCTTATCACTCTCAGGGATAGCATATGAGTTCTGATACCTTTTCCAACAGCCTGAAACAGGAAGTCAGAATTGGGCAAGAGACTCATTCATCCGGACAGGCTAAGGGTTGGGGAGGTGATATGGTCCATTAGGTCCACGGCCAGAGGGTGTGGGAAGCCCTTTTAGGATTCTGATTAGTCTCCCAGAGTTCTGGCTGCTCCATTTGCGTTTTCCTAGGCTGTCCAGATTTGATAAGCTGCATTGGGTCCTCTGGCAGTTGCTGCTTTGAATTCCTTATGTTGAGGAGAGGGCTTAAATCAGGTCTTGTCTGTGAATGCCTTAGGACTTGGTGCATTTCTAGTTTCCATTCCTTTTACCTGTGAGCTTCTCCTTATCTCACAGCTTCCCTGCCACTGTGTTGTTACCACTGGTTTGGGGAGAATTCAGGGGGAGCCTGAACACTCAGTCACTGCATTGAACAGCTCTAGCTCCGAGGCAAAGAGGCAGGCTAGAGCAAGACAGGGTCATAGAAACCAAAGCCCACACCCAACCCTGAACATGTGAGTGTGGATGCCTGTGTGTGCATGTGTATGTGAATGAGGGTGTGCTTCTCTGTGCACCGTGGGTGGGTGTGGAGTGCTACAACTCAGTGGGAAGTATAAGAACACAATTATCATTGCTAATAGGCAGTATAAGAGGCTTAGGAATCTTGGTGAAAGCCAACATCTAGAAGAGTGACTAGCTCCAGACCTTCATGGAAGTATGGCCAGTGGGAACTTAAATGCTTGTTGTCTTATATCTAGATCAGCTTGGAATTAGACCCTGAGATTTCAGGAAGAGGTGGAGAAGGGAAGTGATAAGAAAAGGAAATCAGGGGCTAACAACAGTTTTTTCCTATGCATGGAGTATTTCTCCATTAATTCATTGTGTCCGTTACAGCTGATCTTAATGTAGTTTCTCCATAGAGGTCTTGTGCATTCTGAAGATAAAGATATTTTGTTTTATTGTGGATGTTATCTTATTTTCTTTTATATTTTCTACTTGGTTATTACTTTTGTAGATTGTTGTGGATTTTTATAAGCTGATCTTGAATTTAACCACCTTGTGTCAATTTCTTACTATTTTTCTGTATTTAATTATGTATTGATTTTGTTAATTCTTATCTATTTTATTTTTTTGTTGATGCTAACATTTTCTATTTATCTATTGATTGTGTTAATTTTTCCATGTTGATAGTCACACATTCTGCTCATCAGTTTTTTCTCTCCTCCTTCAATCATTATGCCTCTGATTTCTTTTTCTTGTCTCATAGTGTTGGCTTGAAGTAGTTACAGCAGGTAGCATTATGTGTCTAGTTTTTTAGTTATGGTGCTTGCTGTAGATTTTGGTACATCATCTTTATCTTGTTAAGAAGTTATCCTCATTCTTAGTAGTCTGAGGATTTTTACCATGAATCATTGTTAAACTTTTTCAAATGTTATTTCTGCATTTATTGAGATATTTGTGTGATTTTATCACTTAGTCTATTAATGTGATGGATTACTTAATAGATTTTCTGATGTCAAACTATCCTTGAATTATCAGGATATTTATTTTCCAGACATGCCATATGTCTGGATATCAGGATCATGGCTCCTCCTCTTCCTCCATTATTATTTTGTTGCATTGGATTGGCTAATGTTTGCTTTAGGATATTTGCTTCTGTGTTGATTATTGGAATTTTCCTGCATTGTGCTTATCAGGTTTTGTACTTAAGATACCAATATTCTTATCCTATATGTTGGGCAGCTTTTCCTCTTTCCATGTATGCTTTAGCAACTTATATAAGATGGGAATTTTCTGTTTCTTGAAAGTAGACTCACTGGCAAAATGACCTGGGCCTGATGTCTTAGTTGTGGAAAAGATTTTTTAAATTGTCATTATTACAATTTCTATTTTTTTTTTTAAAGATTTTATTTATTTATTTTTTCCCTGCAAAGCCCCAGTAGATTGTTGTATGTCATAGCTGCACATCCTTCTAGTTGCTGTATGTGGGATGCGGCCTCAGCATGGCCGGAGAAGCGGTGCGTCCGTGCACACCCGAGATCCGAACCCGGGCTGCCAGCAGCGGAGCCCGCACACTTAACCGCTAAGCCATGGGGCCGGCCCCTACAATTTCTATTTTTTAATGCTTGTTGTTTAACTCAAGGTTTCTATTTATCTCAATTTTGACATTTAGCATTTTCAAGAATGTTTGACAAATAGTTATTCTTTTCTCAGAGATTTTCCATTTGTAGTTATTTCTGTGTTTTTATTTTTATTTTTTTTGTTATTCTGTAACTTCTTTCTTTTTATCTTATTCAAATTTGTCTGAGATATTTTTAACTTAGGAATCTTTTCAAAGAGCCAGCTTTTGGTTTTGTTAATCTTCTTTCTTCATCTTCCTTTATAAATGTTTTATACATTGATTTTTTGCCCTCATCGTTTTTATTTATTTCCTTTTTGTGTGTTTGAATTTGTTGCTTTTTCCAGATTCTTGTACTGAATGTTTAACTTGTTTGCTTTCACTCTTTCTAGTTTACTTAAAAACATTTAAAATTGTAATTTCCCTTAAGATTCCCTCTATCATGGATATTTAATGGTACGTTATTTATTTTCCAGACATAGTTTTCTTGTTTGTTTTTAGCTTCTCTTTTGGTATCGGTTTCTGATTTTATTTCATATTATGGTCATACAACATTTTCTATAGGATGTTGATCCTTTGGAATTTATTGTTCTTGTGGCCTATTACATCATCAGTTTATGTGAGTGTTTTCACGTAGAATCTTTTTTTGGGGGATGAGGAAGATTAGCCCTGAGCCAACATCCGTTGCCAATCTTCCTCTTTTTGCTTGAGGAAGATTGTCCCTGAGCTAACATTCACGCCAGTCTTCCTCTATTTTGTATGTGGGATGCCACCATAGCACGCCTTGATGAGTGGTGCGTAGGTCCGTGCCATGTAGGTCCATGCCCAGGATCCGAACCCCTGAACCCCTGGGCACCCAAGCAGAGCCTGTGAACTTAACAACTATGCCAGTGGGCTGGTCCCACGTACAGTCTTATCTAAATCTATTAGCTTGTTTATTCATTGTGTTATTGTATTCCGTTGTCTGCTTGATCCATCAGTTTCTGAGAGTGTGTGTTAATATCACAATTACAATTTTAGATTAGATTTAGATAGTAGATTTATCTACTTCTTTCCATATTTTTCCAACTATTGTATATTCTGAGGCAAATGTTAAGTGCATATATGTACATGATGGATTTATATTCTCAATTTATTGTTCCTTTTACTAGTATGTCACTTATTTGTCCCTTATTTTTCCTTGAATTCTATTTTTTGTTAAATATTAAGATTAGTCTGCTAACATTCTTTTGGTTCATTTATATTTTATATATATATGTGTGTGTGTGTGTGTATATATTTTTTTGGCTGGGAAAGGTTTGACCTGAGCTAACACCTGTTGTCAGTCTTCCTCATTTTTTTTTTCCCTCCCCAAAGCCCCAGTGTATAGTTGTATATTCTACTTGTAGGTCCTTCTAGTTCTTCTATGTGAGCCACTGCCACATCATGGCAACTGACAGGTGAGTAGTGTGGTTCCAAGACCGGGAACTGAACTTGGGCCACTGAAGTGGTGAGAGTGCCGAACTTGAACCACTAGGCCATCAGGGCTGGCTCGATATATATATTTTTTATCCTTTTGTTTCTATAACTTTATATTCCTTTTTAAAAATTGTGATTCTTATAGACGAGATATTGCTTGCTTTTAAAAGTCAGTCTGGGAATCTTTGTCTTTTGGTAAGGAGGGTATCGCTGATACATATAAATTGCACTGATTTTAAGTGTATGGTTTGATGATTTTGCCAAATGTATATACCTATGTAACCACCACTCCAATCAAAGTATAGAAAATTTCCATCACCCAGAATGAGCCCTCATGCATCTTTCCACTCATTTTCCGCATCCTGACCTGAAGCACAGATACAGTCACTTTTCTGGTGTCAGTCACTTTTCTGCTGTCTATCAATGTATCTTAATTTGACCTGTTGTAGCATTTCATATAAATGAAATTATACATTAGGTACTCTTATACCTCGCTTCTTTTGCACAGCATGATGTTTTTGAGATTTCTCCAGATTATTGTCAGTATCAGCACTTCATTTCTTTTATTGCTGTGCAGTATTTTGTTTGTTGCATTGTTTATCCATCAGCCTATTGATGGACTATTTAGTTGTTTTGATTCATTGGCTATTATAAATAAAGCGGCTATAAACATTTACATACAATGCTTTTTTGGGGGGAGGGAGGAGTGTGGGAATACCTAGGAATGGAATTGTTGAGTCATGGGATTTTTGTATATTGATTTCATATCCTGCAAATTTACTGAATTTGTTTATTAGTTCTAACAGTTTTTTGGTGGTCTTTAGGTTTTTCTGTATATAATAACATATCATCTGCAAATAGAGACAATTTTACTTTTTCCTTTCCAACTTGGATGCCTTTTATTTCTTTTTCTTCCCTAATTGCTTTGGCTAGGACTTCAGTACCATGTTGAATAGAAGTGATGAGAGCGTATATCTTTGTCTTGTACCTGATTTTAGAGGAAAAGCTTGCAGCTTTTCTCTGTTGAGCATGACGTTAGCTGCAGGCTCATGGTATGTTGCCTTTATTATGTTGAGGTATGTTCCCTCTATACCCAGTTTGCTGAGAGTTTTTATCTGAAGGGATGTTGAATTTTGTCAAATGTCAAGTGAGATGATCATGTGATTTTTATCATTCATTTTCTTAATGTGTTTTGCAGATATTGAAACATCCTTGCAAAAGGATGGAATAAATCCCTCTTGATTGTGGAATATGATCCTTTTAATATACTGTTGGATTTGGTTTGCTAGTATTTTGCTAAGGATTTTTGCCTCTATGTTCATCAGGGATATTGGCCTATAATTTTCTTTTCTTATAGTGTCCTTGTCTGGTTTTGGTATGGGGTAATGATGGGCTCATAAAATGAGTTTGGAAGTGTTCCCTCCTCTTCTAGTTTTGAAAGAGTTTGAGGATTGATGTTAATTCTTTAAATGTTTGGTAGAATTCACCAGTGAAGCCGTCTGGTCCTGGACTTTTGTTTGTTGGGAGGTTTTGATTAATGATTCAATCTCCTTACTAGTAATCAGTCTGTTCAGATTTTCTATTGCTTCATAATTCAGTCTTGGTAGGTTGAATATTTCTAGGATTTATCCATTTCTTCTAAGTTGTCCAATTTGTTGGCATATGATTGTACAGAATAGTCTCTTACAATCCTTTGTATTTGTGTGGTATCAGTTGTAATATTCCCTTTGAAATGAAATCCTCTTTCCTTTCTAATTTCATTTATTTGAGTCCTCTTTTTCTCTTGGAGAGTTGAGCTAGTTTTGTCTATTTTGTTTATCTTTTCAGAAAATCAGCTCTTAGTTTCATTGATCTTTTCTATTGCCTTTTTAGTCTCTATTTCATTTATTTTCACTCTGATCTTTGTTATATTCTTTCTTTTACTAATTTGGGGCTTGGTTTATTCTTATTTTTCTAGTTTCTTGAGGTGTAAAGTTAGGTTGTTTATTGAGGTCTTTTCTTTTTTGTTAATAAAGGCATTTATTGCTATAAACTTTCCTCTTAGAACTACAAAAGTTTTGGTATGTTGTTTCCATTGGCATTTGTCTGAAGATATTTTTTGAGTTCTCTTTTGATTTCTTCTTTGACCCATTGGTTTTTCAGTAGCATGTTGTTTAATCTTCACATATTTGCAAATGTTCCTGTTTTTTTCTTGTAATTGTTTCCTAATTTCATACCATTGTGGTCGGAAAAGATGCTTGATATGATTTGGAAAAGATGCTTGATATCATTGAACCTTGTTAAATTTATTAAGACTTGTTTCAGGGCCTAACATATTATCTATCCTGGAGAATATTGTCTATCCTGGAGAATGTTCTATGTTCTATGTGTATTCTGCTGCTGTTGGATGGAATGTTCTGTAGTTGTATGTTAAGTTCATCAACATGTTAGGGTGCCAGACTTGTGTACAAGTTCCTTCTAGGTAGATACAGGTGACTTGCAGCTGGTTAGAGGGAGAAGGCAAGGGAGATATATATCAGAGGGAGAAGGCAAGGGAGATATATATCTGCCAGCTTCCCTGGTTTCCAGGGAAGGTAGCCAGTCCCTTAGTTCCTTTTAAAATTTATTCTTTTTCTAGCTTCTTAACTTGGCAGCATAGATCATTGGTTTTAAACCTTTCTTATTTTTATTTTTTATTTTTTTTCTTATTTTTAATGTAGACTTTTTAAAGCTACAAATTTTCCTCTAAGCACTCTAGTTCATTTCACAAATTTTTATGTGTTATGTTTTCATTATTATTCAGTTGTAAATATTTTCTAATTTCTCTTATGTGTTCTTTTTGGACCCAGGGATTATTTAGAAGGGAGTTGCTTAATTTCCAAATATTTTGGGGGGAATTTCTAGACCTCTAATTATTGATTTTTAGTTTAAATGCTTTGTGGACAGATAATGTTCTGAATGATATTTAAAAATGTATTGAGAATTGTTTTAGTTTCTAGTATATGGTCTGTCATATTGAATGTTCTTCAAAGTACTTGACAAGAATGTGTATTATATGAATTCTGCATTTTTTAGTTTAATAAATTTGGTTGATAGTGCTGTTCAAATCTTATATATCCATATTATATTTTCTATCTTTTTATTACCTCCTGAGAGAAAGATAGTAAAAATATCCAACTATGTGTGAATTTTTCTATTTCTTCTCTTATTTCTGCCATTTTTCTTTGCTTCATATATATTAAAATTCTTAGGTACATGCATATTTGGATTGTTATTCTTTATTAATGAAATAGCTTTCTAAGTAATACCTCTTTTTATTTATTATTATATAACTCATTTTCTCTGGTAATATTCATTGGCTTGAAGTATACTTTGTTTGATATTTATATAGCCACATCAGCTTTCTTATGTATCATATTACATGATATATAATTTTTCCATTGTTTTTTTTCCACCCTGTGTCTTTACATCTAAAGTGCATCTTTTTTGTAGAGTAATTATTTGCTTCCTTTTTTAGTTTAACAATCTTTGCTTTGTAATTTGCTGATATAATTACATTTAATGTAATTATTGCTATTTGTGTTTAATTATGCAATTTTATTATTTAGTTCCTATTTGCCCCCATTACTTTATGTTTTTTTTGTTACTTCTTTCTTGTCTTTTTTTGGTTAATTGAATACTTTTAGTATCCCATTTTATATCCTCTATTGTCTTTTATTTGTATCTCTTGTATTATCTTTTAATGATTGCTTTAGAGATTATAATATTCAGTTTTATCTCATTGCAAACTGTATTATTTTTTAATGATTGCTCCAGAGATTATAATATTTAGCTTTATCTCATAGCAAAGTACCTTCAATTAATGTTATAAAACTGCATATAAAATGGAGGAACCTCACAACAATACACTTCTCTTTTCGTCCCTCTTTGCTTTATGCTATTGATGTCTCATATTTTTCTTCTACATATGTTATAAAACTCACAATACATTACTATTGCAGTTGTATTAGTGAATTGACTTTTAAAAATCAAATTGAAGAGAGGTAGTATTTTATATTTATTCATATGTTAATTATTTTAATCTGCTTTTCATTCTTTCCTATAGATCTCAATATCCAAGATCTCAAATGATATCAGTATTATTTCTCTTCAGCCGAAAAACTTCCTTTAGTCTTTTTTGTTCTGCAGATCTGCTGTAAATGGCTTTTGCTTCTCTGAAAATATCTTTATTTTACCTTCATTTTTGAAATGAAAGATATTGAAAGCTATTTTTTTGCCAAATATAGAGTTTTAGTTGCTTTTCTTTCAACACTTCGAAGATGTCTTTCCATTGTCTCTCAGCCTTCATTATTTCTAAGAATAGATCTGTTGTCATTCCTATTCTCTCTCTCTCTCTCTCTCTCTTTCTCTCTCTCTCTGTTTAGACTGTTTTTAATTTCTTTATATATGCTTTTTTTGCAGTGTGACTATGATTTTCCAAGTTGTGTTTTTTTTTTATCCTGGATTTGTTATTGTTATTTTTGATCAAATTTGTAAAATTTTCATCCAGTATTTTTTCAGATAGTTTTTCTGTTCCAATCTGTCTCTTCTCTCCTACAAGATTTCCAATTACAAGTATGTTAGAGTACTTTATAACAGCCCTCAGTTTTTTGAGACTCTGTAATAATAATACATTTATTTCTGATTTCTGTGCTTTAGTTTGGATGATTTCTGTTGACCTCACCTCATGTTGATTGATTCTTTCTTGTGGCCAAATCTGCTGTTAGTCCTATCCATTAAAATTTTCAATTTCAGATACTGTGTTTTTCACTTGAGGATTTTCATGTGTTGTGTTTTTGCAATTTTTATACCTTTCCTGAAATTCCCCATGTAGTCATCTTGTAGACACAAATTCTTTTATAGATTTTGTAACATCTTATAAAGGTTTTGTTTGTTAATTACAACATTAGAGTTGTTTATTTTACCTGAATTTTCTCTTGACTATGTGTCATATTTTCTTATTTTTATATCTAGTGAATTTTTATTGCATACTGATATTGTAGATGATATATTGTAGACACTGGATTATGTTATTTTCCTCTGAATACTTCTGTGTTGTGTTGTAAAGCCACTTATATTATGTAACGATCACATTGAACTTATGGAGGCTTGGTATTAGACTTTGTTAGGGTAGATCTATTTTGGTTTTGCCTTTATTCCTGGGACAAATAGACAGTCCTTCAACATAGTCTTTTCTTTTAAGTGTGGCCTTTCTGTGATGTCACTTGAAAGCCCAAATTGTTTCCTAAGGCCCACCTACATTGGCAGGACTTGAATTGCAAATTTTGTTTCTTCTGAGATGCCTGGTTACTGAAATCTCTCTGTTTTGTTCTTTCAGCCTTCCGTTGGTTGGTTTTATCCTGTGCCCTTTGTAGTCTTGCTGCATGTATGCACTCACAATTAAGTAATCAGCCAAGGATATATATGCAGATTGTGAGTTTTATTTTTCACTTCTATGGATTTCTTCTTTCTTGGACCCTCCTCAGGCCACTTTTAACAGTGCTCTGGCTGCCTCAAACTCTGTCCTCTGACTCCTCTGACCAACAAGACTATGGTTTTCTGCTTAAATTCCATCTACACTGCCCTAGGCAAAAAGATGTATAAAAGTAGATATTACTCAGTGGGGTTTCTTTCTTGCAAAGGTCAGCTCTCCTCTTTGTTTGGTTTTTCTTTAGCACCTTCAAAGAGTTGTTTTTATATTTGTGTAGAGTTTGTACTTATTTTCAGCAGGAAGGTTAGTCTGATAAAAGCTACTCCACCATTATTAGAAGTCAGAACTCCTCTGAAGGTCTTGATTGGTGAGTTTAAACCACTTGTAATGGTTTTATGTACTGTTATATTAGGACTTGTTTTTACCATCTTATTCACATTTTATATTTGCTGTTTTTTCTTTTTTCCTTCTTCTTTTCTAATTTCCTTTGAATATATCAAATTTTCTTTTGTTTGTTTAAAAGATATTCATTTAATTTTTATTCTTTAGGTGATTCTCCCTAACTTATTAAGATACACTCTTCTTTTTTATTTTTCTCTATCAATATCTTAATTGTTATCCATAATCCTCCTTATCAAGAAAACTACAACAGTACACCTATCTTTAGTGTCTTTTCCCATCCCTGTCATTTTGGTATTTTAGAATTTTAGTTCTTTGTTATCAAGGATATTTTATTCAGATTTGAGCATGGGGAAAGGATACAACAGCCTGTTCTAGTTTACCATTTTGCTATCAATTGCATATAGTTCTTTTTTTAAAATAAAATATGTTCTATTAGATACAGGGTCATTTTTTAAAATTTAAAACTGAGAAGCTAATAAAGAAACAGCTTCTGAAGGAAGGCTGATATAGAATTGGTAGACATTGCTTATGGTCAGTGATTTCTTCTTGAACAAACATTAGGGGAAACAAAACAGTGTCTTCATTTGCAATTTAAGGTAAATTCTCTTAACTCCTAGCATATTGCCTGTTTATTATATATTTTGCTTTGAGTATCTCAGCTACTCAAAGAAATAATGTTGACATTCTATAGACCTAAGTTAAGAATAGGTTCATCACTGGGCTTTTTGATAGGAGAAGGAAGACAGATGTATAACATTCCCAGAGAAGTGTAAAAGAGGTAACTGGGAATACCAACTGAAGCTGCTGGATTTTTGGTCCTGATAAGTGGTCTCTACTCAGGGAGACAACCACATTTCTGGTTACCCATAAATGAAGGGGAGAAGCAAAAAGAAAGTGAATGGGACAAGAGGAAAAAGCTAAATTGTTGGGTGGAACTGTTATTCCATACTCTGTGTTTCTATAGAGGAGAGAAAATTTGTACACTATGCCTGAGGAAGAAAGACTATGGAAAGAACACTACCCATTTCACTATGTCTCCTCACTCATTCCTCTGCTGGGTTTGAGTTACCTGAGGGGTGAGGTAGGGAATAGGAACTTGGGATATCCTGGACTTTGAGATCTCCCACCAGTAGTTTCCTAGCCATACCAGTGGGTAAATTTAATCCTCCAGTAGAATGTTAGCTAACCTTTGTGGCAGCAGATATAAAACCACATTCTCCAGTGAGATGGAACAGTAGGACACTGATATCTTTATCCACTATTTACTTGCTCATTTGCCTTCTTATTTTATTTGAACTTGAGTGGTATTGATTGATCTTTTAAAATCCAGCATTATATTTTTGTACCCAGTCAGTTTGTATGGTGATGAAAATGAGGGCAATATTTTAGAGCACTAAAAAGGGTGCAAACATGCTATTAATACATGCAACAATTTGGATGAATCTAAAGGGCATTAGGCTGAGTGAAAAAAAAAATCCAATCTCAAGAGGTTACATGGTATATGATTCTATTTATATAACATTCTTGAAATGACAGAATTATAGAGATGGAGAACACCTTAGTGGTGGCTGGGGGACAGGGATGGGATAGGGGAGGTGCATAGGAGAGCTTTTTGGTAGAGATGGAATTCTGTATCTTGACTGTAATGTTGGTTACGTGAATCTGTACAGGGGAGAAAATTGCATGAGACTACACACACACACACACACACACGAGTGTAGATTAAAGCTGGTAAAATCGGAGTAAGTCCTGTAGTCTGTATAAAAGTATTGTACCAATGTAGTTTTTTGAATTTGATATTGTGCTATAGATATGTGAGATGTTACCATTTGAGGGAAGCTGGGCTAAAGGTACACAGAGCTCTCTGTACCATTTTTGTAATTTTCTGAGAGTTGATATTTGTTTCCAAATAAAAAATTCAAAAAAGAAGTGCAAACGTTGTCACTTAATCTAAGTTCCTCCTCATCTACAAGATAATAAGCTGGGGGATGAGCTAGAACTTACAAAACTAGACATGCTGTGAGAGCCTTTGCTGTAATATGTTTTGTTCCAGCTAAAGTCATGACACAAATAATCTTGAAAACCCAAGAAAATATCTTAGTAAATAATTTTGAAAGTCCATTTATCTCTTCCTAAAGATTGTTTTTTTAACTCAAAAGCAGCTTTGATTTCTGCTCTTATTGGATGAGATTGTTGGCTGCCTTGCTTCCTGGTTTAAAATCCAAGACTTATGAAACTCAAACTCAATTTGTGTATATAAAAATACATTTTCATTTACCATTGTCTCTAATAAAATCAAGATGCTTTTTAAGAACAAGTGATTGTTTTGGGGGAAAGATGTCCAGACTTGAGAACAATTAATGGTTTTGGTAATTATTATTCACTGCACAGGTATTAACCAGTATTCACTGTTTAGTAGTAACATATACTTCAAGCCCCTAAATATTGAAAACATGAACTATTTTTTCTTCATTATTGAAATCTCTGTATGCAAACCTAGTAGCATTTGAAAGCTAATCTCCCTATGTGCCAGAGTAATTACAGCAAAGTAAATAATCTCCAGTGTTTTTATTCCCTGTAGAAATGGTTTAATATCTTATCTTTCAAAACTGGTTTTCAGTTCATTCAAAAAGCCTGAGAAAAGTTCTTTAATATTCAGAAAAGGAGGAACTTTAAGAAAGCTCTGGAGCATATCTCCCCTCTAGCAGTTGCTATTGTACTGGGGCACTTTCTCCATCCGAGGAGAAAACAAATCTCTTTGCTGCTATTCCCCTAGCATGGGTGTGTGTGTGTCCCTCTGTAGAGCCCCAAATCAGAATCCTGAACCAGAAGCCACTGTGTGTAAACATGAAGTGATTTGTTTGGCTTGCTGATCATTCCATAGATGGCATTCTTCCATCAATTCATTTCTAAACTGATGCCCCACTGTGCTATTAGGGGCCACCAAACTTTTCCATGAGATGTTACATAAAAGGCCAGAGCCACCAGGTTGATTTATGATCCAGTGGAATTTTTTATCCTTTACAAGGTTTGTGGTGTTTGTCCCAGTGTCTCTACAGGTTCCAGAATGAGTCATTATGCAATTGCTTCCCAAGCTATAAGGCAGCAGTCAGCTGGGATGGGTTCTTTACTTCTGTATCTGAAATGTTGGATATGAGGCCTCAAAGTGCCAAAGTGATTCTTGCTTTTTAAAACTGTGAAGTTGTTTTTCACAGTCCTCTTTACTAGTATATGGGCTGGAAGCTATGCATTTTTTCCCCAAAAGGTTAAAACTGTGAGGAGAGTTTCTCAGCATATATGACTCATGTTCCTTTTAGAGCAGGATCGTTGGGAGACATTTTGTTTTGAATAAATATATCTTTAGTGAAGTGTGCAAAAGACTTGACATGTGCTACTTGCAGTTTTCAGCCTGTTATAATTTTGTGAAAAGTGCAGTGTTGATTGAAATTTTCTATTTTTGATCTTGGTGTTAAGATGGTTTTTGTTTTACTTTTTGCCTCAATAAAATATGATGGGGAAAATAACTATTCCTTTTTGTGAGTTTTTATTTATATTAAAATTATAATATTTTAAATTTTCACAATATGCCTTTTTTATAATATAGTTTAATTGTTTAAATTTTAGTTCACAACCTATTTTATAACCACTGAGTTTCACGTTTTATTATTTATGCTGTGACTTGGCATTCTGCAGAATTTCTGATATTTTGCTGGTTACTCTAGGGATTAGGGTGTTCAGAGATCTGTCTTTCTCATTTTATATTATTGATCTTTTCTTTGCTTTTATAATAACTTCTAGGTCAAGACTGGATGTGTTTACCAGAAGGTATTTATGGAGGAGTTGTACTCTTACATATAGCTTGTCAAAAACAAAAAAAGGAACTTTGTAAAATAGGCCAACAAACCAAGCATTATTTGTGAAAGAGCATCACTGTTGGATACAGTGAAGGGAGAATTTAAGTAAAAACCAGGGAGATCAAAAGGGCTCCCTGGTGACCCCCCCATTTCTTCTGAGTATTCTCCTCCCTTAATTTCCCTGATCTGCTTTTCTCCTGCTTCACCGTCACTCTCTACTGATGTACAGAGTGTCGTTTGATGATGTACAGAGTGTCGTTTGAATGTTTTCTCTGTCTTACTTTTTTTTTCCTTCTCTGCCAAATGTAGATGTTCTTTACAGTTCTATCCGTTCCTTCTTCAACCCTGATTCTGGAATAACTGAGCATCTGTAGGCTCAGCTTCACTTGCTTTCTGAGCCTTTCCTGAGCAGGGCAGGAAGAACAATGGAAGCTTCATTTACAGTAGCCTATGGGGCCTCACATCAGTCTTGCTCCCTAGCCTGGGTGTTGACAGTGAGGAGCTAGGATGAGTCCTGGTTACCCACATCCACACCAAGCTGTGTCTCACCTCCAGAGCCTGCTGTATCTGTCCAGTCTGTGTGAACCAGAGCCTTCGTTGAAACCATCCCTTTGGATGGAACTTGGATGTTTTGTCCAGCTCTTGCTAGTCCTGGGAGGCTGGACTCTGCCCTTTAGCTCCTCAGTCAATGGCAGGAGATCTGCTCTGATATGGCTAACCTCTCTGATAGGAAATTCCTGCCGCTGTGCCTGACCTACTAGATTAAACCTCCTAAATATCAGCACTTGCCTGATTACACCTGAATTTGTTGTGTCCTTCAGAATATGGTAGTTGAACAGCCAGCTGTTTTCCTCAAGGTTCAGCCCTAAAGTTGTTTCTCATACCCTGGCCTTGCCTAGTCCTGGCGTCCTTTGCTTCCCCAGTGGACTGAGTTTTCTGTTTGGGTATGAGGTAAAACAGGCCATTTTTCTCCTCCCTCTTCGCCCATTCTAAAGGCTTCAGCAATGGCCTCCATTAGGAAATATTTCCTAAGCTCCAATTCTGTGTTTTCATCTGCCTAATGGACCCCACCTACATATGATCCTCTGGCACTTTAAACTCAGTATATGTCTGAAATTTAACTCATTGCCTTTCCTCTCCTACCTGTTCTTCCTTTAGGCTTTGCCATTATTTCTGTTAATGGCACTACCATCTATCCTGCCTTGCATGCCAAAACCCTGGGAGTCATCTTTTCTTCTACCTTCTGCCTCACTTTTCACATTCAGTCAATTGCCAAAATGTCAATTCTTGTTTCTTTTCTTTTTCTAACTCCTCATTCTTTCACTCAGTGCCTTTGCTTTTACTATTCCTTCTGTCTGAGATGAAATTCCTCATCATCTTCGCTTGTTTAAAACTTATTTATCCTTGAAAAGCAAGTAAAGATACTTTCTGCTCCAAAATAATCTCCCCCGACTTGCCCAGTTGGAATTAATCTCTTGTATATTTGTTTTTTTTAAAGCCATATTTTGTCTTTATTTATGTTCCTGTTGTATTGTCCTGGTTATATTGTAAGCACATGAGATAAAGATATGGGTGTGCTTATATTTATGTTGCTTCTTGTTAAAAGTCTAGAGCCTAGAAATTTAAACCGTGTCAGGACCCTCTCAGAACTTCCTAAATTGGCCCCTGAACTCCGTGCATCATGGCTGCCTGCCATGGATATCCTGTTGGTGTGCTCTACAGCATTTTATGTGGCCCTGAAACTCACATCAACAACCTTGTTGTGTTTATGTCCACCTTTAATGGCTAAAAGTTGCCCATTCTCTAGAAGGTGTCTTTATAATCACCCCAATTATTTTCCCTTCTGAGTCCAAACAACCAGAAAGCAGACACAGAAGGAATCAAAAAAGGTCAAAAAGCAAAGAAAATGGTATAACCACTTTGGAGAGAAGTTTGGCACTTCCTCAAAAGGTTAAACGTAGAGTTACCATATGA
Source organism: Diceros bicornis minor (assembly GCF_020826845.1). Classification (NCBI taxonomy): domain Eukaryota; kingdom Metazoa; phylum Chordata; class Mammalia; order Perissodactyla; family Rhinocerotidae; genus Diceros; species Diceros bicornis. The sequence continues at coordinate 32,877,237 of NC_080748.1, forward strand.
CCCAGCAATTTTTCTCTTATGTCTGTACCAAAGAGAAATGAAAATATATGTCTACACGAATATCTATACACGAATGTTCATAACAGCATTATTCATAATAGCTAAAAAGTGGAGACAACCCAAATGTTCATCAACTGACGAGTGGATAAACAAAAAGTGGTATATCCATACAATGGAATTTCATTCAGCTCTAAAAAGGAATGAAATGCTGACACATGCTACAACATGGATGAACCTTGATGACATTATGCTGAGTGAAAGAAGCCAGACACAAAAGCCACTTATTGACTCTGTATATGTGAAGTGTCCACAAAAGGCAAATCCACATAAGCAGAAAGTAGATTAATGTGGTTGCCATTGGTTATGCTGGAGGGATGGGGAGTGACTGCTAACGGGTATGGGGTTTCTTTTTGGGATGATGAAAATGTTCTTGGATTAGATAGTGGTAGTGGTTGCATAACTCTGAATATATGAAAAACCACTGAATTGTATACTTTGAAAGGGTTAAGTTTTATGGTATGTGAATTATATGTCAATAAAGCTGTTATTAAAAAAATAAGAAGGAAAGATTAGAGAATTTAAAAGTAGAAGGAGAAAGGGTTTGAATATGTTTCATTGAAGCAAGGTGGGCTCTCTGACTGTAGTTAGGCTAGTTAAAGCACTTCTCTGTAGTACAGATTCTTTCATCTGTTGATGAGGAAATCAAGGCTCTGAGAGGCTAAGTAACCCTCCTTAGGATCCTGCAGTTGTGGTGGGGATGGAGTAAGGAACCATTCTTCAAAACTCATGCTTCTTCCACTAATTGTGTTGCCTTCTTAGAAGAATGCGCATACACCTGATATGAGATGTGTCTTGTGAACATATCACTCTTCGAGCTCTGATGGCTGTTAGTTTGAAGGCTGGACTCACTCAGGATAAAGCCCTACCCATTGTCCACTTTCTAGTGCCTTCAAGGGTGCTGTGGATGTGTGTGCTATAAGTGCTTGTGCTCTTCTCACTGTTCCTGTGTTTGCTATTCTCACTAGAAACAGAGCAGTTGTTGGTCATCCCTGGGAAAGGAGCATGGTTGGGGCTCATGCTTGGGAGTGTCTTTAATTTCTTAACTGCACCACATGCAAGACAAAATGCACCAAACAGTCCTCAGGAGAGGATTTTACTCAAGCTATTGCAAAGGAAGGAATGCCCATTAATGAGGACTGTCTCAAAGAAGAGGGAGAAAACGGGTTTCATAAAACAAGGGAGTCAATGAATAAGGGTGGAGGTGGGTCTTATCAGAATAGGAGAAGGCCGGGTTGTCCTTTGCAGTTAGCCACTGCTTCAGGCAGATCTTCTCCAAGATCAATGATACACTGAAATTATGCATTCTTCTGTTAGTATTATAAAGATAGAAGCAATCTTGAAGTGTCACTCAAGGGAATATATTGTCCTCTTTTTACACAGTTGAAGTGAGACTCATTTACCTGACAGTGGTCAGTTTTAAAGGAACTAAAAAGAAGACCTGAAGAGTGTTAAAGAAAGGGAAGGACTGACTTAATGTGAACCAAGTGCAGTAGGTAAATGAGTGTCCTGGCAAAGTGACCACTAAGCCAGAGCCACTGCCAGCTAGGGAGGCATAAATTCAGCAGGAGAGAAACTTTGGAGTAAGGTGATGGAATGATTTTTCATAAGAGCTGACAGAGTTATTTTTGAACATAAAAAGTGGTAAAAAAAAAAAAAAAAATCCCAGGTTTGGGGTTGTTAAGACTGATTTTGTTCCAGCACAGACTAGCTCAATAACAAATTAGTCTTCTTAGTGTTTTTTTTTCTCTTCCCTAAGCCTAATTTCCACGATTTTACCATATGGAAACTCTGACTTTTATAAAGAACTTGCTCCATTGAGCAAGCTTGGTGCATTTTTCAAATGTTTCTTGACGTTAACAGCTCTATTTCTCAATTAGCAAAGGGAATAATGTTGATTATGTATATCCATGGGGTGACAATTTACATCTGATTAGCCAGCTCTAAGGTAAACATTCAAAGGTCACTATAAATAACTTTTACTTCTTTTGTTTTCAGAAAGACCAGTCACTAAGTCCTGGCTTTCCCCTGCTCCCCATGGTTGAAAAGCCCTATTTTAAAAGGATGGACTTAAACTGATACTGGGTAATAAAATCTGTAGAATTTAAAGCTTAGTTAGTTGACATTTTGTTTGTTGTGCTTTTCTAGCCATATTCTGATACCCATCTGTTTTTGTGAGAACTATTAGCTAATCATAGACATTAAAAAAAAAAAAAAAAAGGAACATCTGTATGGATTTGCAGCATGTCCTGGTAACCTATTCGTAGATTTATCCTTAGAGCTAAAGATCTTCTAACTTTTTTTTGTGTGACTAAAAATAGGCAAACTGTCAGAGAGAGAGAGGGAGGAAATTAGCTCTACCTCCGCTATTATGAAAATTAACTGTTCATGTTTGTTTTACACTCACTGGAATCAGAATAGCTGCACTGTCTTGTGTATGAGAAAGATTCAGAGAAGTAAATGTATAGTGTTAATTGTTCAGGCAGTAGTTTAGGTGGTCCTATGATATTTTGCTATCTGGGTTTGGCAAACCTGTAGAGGATGAACTTTATGAGTGTTCCTTCTTCGTGGTTGGTATAATTTAGTTAAAATGTAGCTCTTTTAGACATGTGACCATGCTCTCTCAATCCATTCATATGAACATTGTCTTTGTCTTTTTTCTTCATTTTATCCATTCTTTTTAAACAGTGGAAATAGGTGTGTTGTTGGTAATTATTTTTTAATTATAAATGTGTATGTGTTCTCGGTAAAAAAATATTAAGTAATATAAAAAGATATGAAGAAGAAGGTATGAAGGACGAATTCATAGTCCCATTTCTCAGAGATGATTGTTTACATTTTGGTAAATATCCTTCCAAGTATGTGCTTGTTTTTTTTTTTTTCTGTGCATGTAAACAAACATTTAACATAGGACAAATTGTTTTTAACCCAATTTAAAAAGTTTTTGTGACATATTATGTGTAGCTGTCTGTGTAAGTAAATATGCATGTATCATTGTGATGAGTATATGATATTGCATTATAAAGAGCTACTATATTAAGCAACTCCTTGTTGATGGACATTTAGGTTATTTGCTAGGGTAAATTCTGGTGAAAATTCTGGATCGTAATTTTTGGTACTGTGGGAGATCAAAATTGGCCACTCTGAAATATGTCTCTTTACCTTGATTATTTTCTCTGACGGACATTTGACCTTCCCCAAACTGCCTAAAGAATTTAACATAGAAGACCTGTTTCAGGAAGGAGCCACTATCATATGATGGCTGTAATATAATGTAAAATAGATGTTACAATAAGAAAGGCACCAACAAGCTCATCTTATCAAAAATTCTGTCTCTCCCAGGCCACATTCTCTAGGTGGCCCTGCAAAGGGTTATCAGACAAACATTTACATTTATAAGGGAAATTTCCATTGGTAAAGGTATCTCCGTCTCTGTACTGGGAAGAGGGGGGGATGACCTCATCTCTAGAAACTCATCAGTGTGGAAGGTGAGGCCTTAAATCTGCATGATAACCTTCCTCTTTTTTACTGTGCTTTTCTGGTAATCTCCCGTAACTGAGTCCCCCCAGCCCCAACATCCTCCTTTGTCTTTAGCTGAAGATAGTATTTAAGATGAGATTCTCTGCCATTGTGTTGGGAAACCCAGTTTCCCTGGTTTCTGCCATGTATACATGTTATTACTTGATATTTTCTCCTGCTAACCTGTCTTTTAATTATTTGGCCAGCCATAAGAACCTTAAGGGAAGGGGTGGAGGGGGATTCTCCCTCTTCCCCAACAGTACTCATGGTTAAACTACTTTCCAGAACTCTTTTATCAACAGTGTTAACAGTGCCCATTTTTGCATATCTTCAATAACACAGAGTATTTTTTTTAATCTTTGTCATTGTGGTATGTAAAATATCATTTACAAATGGATTTCTTTGCTTTTGGAGTTTCAAAACTTTGCATAAATTTAGAGGCACTTTGTGTACCTGTTCATGCATTTGTTCATTTTGCTTTTTCTAATAGAAGGTTTGTCTTTTTGTATTGGCTCACAAGAATTCTTTATATGTTAGGAGATTAACCCTCTGCCATATAAATCAATTTACTCAAAATAAATTAGGTGCCAGGCAATGTGCCAAATATGCATTTTCCTAAATTTGTTGATTGTCTTTTCTCTTGGATGTGTATAGTATTTTTTTCCAATTAAAAAGCTACTTATTGTTTAGTTAGTCAAATGTATTAATATTTACAGTTTTTGGCTTTTAAAATCATGCTTGGAAAAACCTTCTTCCTCTTGTATTATAGAAATTGTCTTTTAAATTTTCTTCTAGTTCTGTGAGTTATTAAACATTCAAATATTTAATCTCTCTGGAATTAATTTTGGGGGAAGATACTTGCTAAGGATCCAAAATTATTATTTCTACATGTTTAACTCATTACCCAGCATCATTATTTCAGATTCCATTGCTTTTCCACTTTTCATCATACACAAAATTCCCATGGGTCTTTGGGTCTAATTCTGTTTCCTCTGTTCTGTTCCATGGATCTGTTACCCTGCTGCTAAATAGAGATACAAAAATGTATTATCAGATAGCAGTGTTAATCTTCCTTCACAAAGTTAGCTAGAGCGTATATGAAGAGGATTGAGAATGATTCCTAAGGCTTCCAGGAGGTGACTTCTGAGGGAACCATAAAGATACAGTAGTAGTGAGCCATGTGAGGCTCAAGTTGGAGTAATCAGAAAATGCATTCTAGGCAGAGACTTTATAGTGAATGGTCTTAGAGGTGAGAGGTAGCATGGTATGTGTGTGTGTGTGTGTGTGTGTGTGTGTGTGGTGTGAAAAATGAGGGAGATGTCATGAGAAATGAGGTTGTAGCCATGGTCAATTGCCTAACGTTTGGAGTTCTTGCAACCATGTAAGAAATTTAGATTTATTTTCAGATGGTGTATGTTGTTAAAGTGTTTGTGTTTTAGATGTACAATCCATTCTAGAGAAATTAGTTAAAGATTTGTGTTAAAGATTGGTGTTTTAGATGGTCAATCCATTCTAGAGAAATTAGCCTGGAGGCAAGAAGATCACTAGTTGTTGCCGTAGTAGTACAGATAAGGGTGACAGGGACTTGAACCAAAGTGGTGGTGGTAGAGGGAGATGAGAGGGGCAGATGAGAGGCCTGTTTTGGTTATTAGTCTTGAAGAATGATGGATGATGCAGATGGAAGAGTCAAGGGTGGCTCCAAGTTTCCCAGCACTGGTGAATGGCCTCAATTTTCTAGACATGGAGGAGACAAGACTGTCCTGTGAAGAGGGGATGGCAGAGTTAACTTGGCGGCTTTATGAGAACGACTGGGATGAGGGAAGGCTCTGACTAAACAAAATTAATGGGCTTCCAGACCAGTTGCCATTTGAAGGCATTAGATAGTGTTCAAATTGTGAATTTTGCATTCACATATTCTTTTTGAACAAATGCCTGTGACTTTTCACAGGCTACATACACGCCATGCTGGTGAACTCCTGCTCTTCTTCCACAGCTCGCCCTTGGACTAGCTGAGAGTCTAGAATATTTTTTTTTAATTGCATATTTAACCTAGCCAGTGGGAAACAAGTTGCAGTTTCTCAGTTCCATACATTATTTGCATCAGCAGCTAAATTTCTAGATGTGCTTTGCAGGTGATATTTGAAGCTGATATTTATAGCAAACTTTGAATAATGATGACCCTATAAAGGTAGCAATAAGAAAGACTCGTTGGAACTGACAGAAACTCTCATCACATAAGCCAGGGCAGAAATGCTGCTTGCAAAGTTTTTCTTTGCTTATGCACACTGACTGGTCTCGCTCAAATCAAAGGAAGAATTAATTTTGCTAATTGGAAGGCTATTTCCAATAGTTAGATTCACACCTGGTAATGAGTTACAATGTGAAGAGCAGTAAAGAAATGCACATGATTTGTGCCATTGAACTGCCAACTGTGTGTCATTAAGTGAGGAAATATGGTAGCATTGTCACCATCCTCAATGTATATTTATTGAACACCATGATGTTTGAGGTCAGGCTTATAAATAGTCACTTGGTCAGGTTGAGGACGCTAATAATTTATGCTGGGCAGCTAGAAGAGGTTACCAATTTTGTTTTCTTTACCGTGTGTGTACCTCCTGGGCAGATGATTTTTTAAAATCTGCTTGTCTTTTTTTCTTAACTTATTTGTAAACAAGGCTGACTATTCTTCCAAAAAGAGTGTTCCAGATACAAAACCCTCAGAAACCCCTTCCTTGCCCCAAAGACTTTACATTCTAAAGAGAGAGAAGAGAGTGCATTGGTAAACATAGCTCTGCAAGATCTCAGGTTCTTCTTTTCCTAGCTGAGACCTCCTTGGCTCAGAATTGCCAAGGAAGGGAGCATGGGTGTTCTGTCATGGATTTTTTTGTTTAAGCTCTGTAATAATGAAGCAGTACTTAAAATGTTATCAAGGTGGAAACCAACTTATTTTCCCTGGTCTTCTCATTGGGAGCCAATAACAGACAGACAAATGGGTGGAGTGGGAGGTGGAGGAGAAACATTGAACAAAGGAGAAAGCATGGAGAATTGCAAAAAATGGAAGTGAAGAAGAATCACATTGTGGTAACGAATTCTGTGAATGCTGAGTGTGTGTGTCTATGCTGGCAGGTATATATTCATATTTATATTAATATGTTCATATGTGTATAAGATCACATAAAATTTTTGATGCAGAGTACACATTTTACCTATATAGGTTGATTTATGGACACAGAAGTGAATGGGAAAAAATGAATGTTGTAATATATAGCCCTAAAGCTGTCCATCTGAATGGTAATGAAAATCTGGCTTTCTGAGGAACTGATTTTGCAATATTCTCTTAAATGCAATTTGGCTCATTTTTCATTTAAATATCAGTGGTACCAAATAAGAGTCAGTTTGTCAGAGATGGGCTCAATGCTTAATGACTAAGTTTATACTCATTTCTACATACATTCATTAAATATCTAACACAATCTCCCAGTTTTATTTTCATTTTGTCATTTTTCTATTTTCCTTGTTCTTCTTGCTCCTCAATTTATCTCCTAACATTGGTGTTCTTCAGAGCTCTAAACTTGTCTCACTTTTTGTAGTTGCCTGAGTCACTTTTATTCATCCTTAAGCCTTCCTGGCCTGTGTATGTATTTTTGATTCTGTTGGTGGATCCTGGTAGCTGTCCACCAAAATCTACTCTACCCTTATTCTAGACACACAGCTCTACTATGTTTCCTAGCCTCTCTTGCAGTTAGGTGGCCATATGAGTAAGATCTCCCCAGTGGAATGTAAGTAGACGTGATATGTGCCTTTTCTAGGCCTGAGCCATTAAAACTTCCTACAAGCACTCCTCTCTGAACTTCTCTCCTTTTGGCTGAGTGACGTGGGCACTGCTATTGGAGGGACTCCTAGAGAGACTGTCCTCCTACTGCCCTCTGAGTTCCTTGCTTTATCATGTGAGAAAGGAATTAGACTTCATATTGCTAAAGCCACCGAATTTTGGTGATCTGTTAATACAGTTTAGTCTACCCTAACTAAGACAACTCCTAAATCCATACAGCCCAGGTCTTTTTCCTGAAACTGAGACCCAAATATGTAAGTGCTTATTGGACATGTCTTGTGTAATCTCTCTCAGGTGTCTTAAACTCAGCTCATTTAAAAGCTGACCACTATGTCCCTCTCTCTGACTCTGCGCCTTTTCCAGTGTCCGTTTCTCTGTAGATAGCAGCCCTGGCCAGCCAGATGCCCATACCCCATACTGGGGACTCATTTTTGACTGTTCTTAATGCTGCATCCCTCATTTAGTCCAGGGGTTGGCAAACTTTAGCCCCAGGCTAAATTTGGCCTATTGGCCTGTTTTTTGTAAATAAATTTTTATCAGAACACAGGAACATTCATTCACTTGCATATTGTCTATGTCTACTTTCTCACCAAAACAGGAAAGATGAGTGGTTGTGCAGAAACTGCATGGCTGGCAAAGCCTACACTTCTCCTACCTGGCCCTGTATAGAAAATTTTGCCAACCACTTATCAATCGATTGCCGAAGTTTGTTAATTCTGTCTTCTTAATATTCTCTTGAAACCATCCACTTCTTTCCATTTCTATTATCACCATTATTGTCCTCATCTGGACTACAGAAATGACATCCTAAGTGGTTTCTATATCTAGTCTCACAGTGTTATAAACCATTCTCCATATGGCAGCCAAAGTAATCTTGCTAAGAAGGAAAATGTTGAGTGTCTATTTATTACTACATTTAGCCTACTCTAATGATACAACTCCCACATCTATATGTCTTTACCACAACCCAAGTCTCTCTGCTGAAACTGAGATCACCACGTTGGTTAAACTCCTTCATTGGCTTCCCCATTGCCCTTAGAGTAAAGAGCTGAGGCCCAGGCTTGTCTCCTCACTTAAACCGCAGCCATTCTTAACTTCTTTAAGTGTTTTGCTTACATTGTGTTCTCCTTTGTCTCTGGATCTTATCCTCCTCTTTCTCACATTCCCCTTTTACCTGGATAAGTCTTACTTATCTCTCAGATCAAAACTTAAAACATGCTTTGTCTAGGAGGCCCTTCCTGATCTCCAGATTAGGTTTGATCTCCTTGCTATGTGCTCTCTTAGCACCCTGTGTTTCCTCTGTCGTTACAGTTACTACACTTTACTCGCCTTATTATTTATCTCTCTTCCTCCCATTGACTGTAAATTCTGCAAGAGGAGGGGCTGTGTCTGTATTGAGTCTTGCTGAATATCCAGCATCCATCATACTTGGAACATGGCTGTCAGGTTGTGGGCAGCACTGTGGGGTAATACCAAGTCACATTTCCTCTCCCCTGCCCCCCTACTCCCCTCCGCACTGGAATTACAATAAGAAGGAGAATGCCTTTTTTAGAATAAGGATTCTAATTGAATTAATTAAGTCCGAAGAAAATAAGCAATTAAGGGAGCAAGTTATGAGATAGGCAGGCTTGGTGGGTGCAAGGTGGGAGAGATGAACTCTACAGAATACAGGAACAGAGGAAACTGCAAGATAGACGCATGTATACTGCACACAAAACACTCATTCATTAAGTGTCAAAACATCCTAGACACCTAATCCTACAAACAGACATGATCCACCCCAGTCTAAGTGTGACAGTGTCAACCATCTTCAGTTATAAAGAACAGAGGAAAAAGAACATTTCTTTTTGCCCTGGTTAGAGAGCTTTTGAGCAAGTTGTCATCCATTCATTGTTACAGTCAATCTTTTATTTGTTTGTTTAACAAATATTTGTTAAATTGTTAAGTGTGATACCGGATGTATGGGATACAAATATGAAGGGGAAAAAGTAGCTATTACATTAGTGGGAGGGCAGACGCCTAAAATATAATTACAGGACAATATGGTAAGTGCTGTAATTTAGTGATTTATACAAAGTAATATAAGAGCACAGAAGAGGAAGCAAATTGTGTTTTTACCTATTTCGGACAATATGAAAATGAAAATGTATGCACACTTTTTTTGTGAGGAGTGAAGGAAATGGGTAAAATTCACGTCTCGTGGTACGGTTTTGCTTGAGTAGTTTCTCATTGCCGCCTTTCCCACTTTTCTTTGGGGCTGGGATGGAGATAGTCTGCGGTTTTCCACATGAATTCGCTTGGCAGATCGAATAATTCATGCATTGCTGCAGGACTGGCAGTAGCAGCATTTCTTTGACATAGTTGGTTGAATCATAGGAGAAAAGACAGACATTGTTCCCACGATGTCACCACCCCTCCCCAGCCTCCCTGAGGGGAGACAGTAGAAAAACTCAGTTTCTGGGCGTGGACCGCTTGAAATAGCCAAATGGGGACAAATCACACTTGAATAAGAATGATACCATGTCAGTGACCTTTGAGTGTACATGGGAAACTTTGTTTAACAGACGACTCACTTGGCTAAGAACAAACCCCAGTCTTTGTGGACAAACATTCATACAGTTCAGCTTTGAAATCTCCTTTTGCCTCATTAAGCCGGATAACACAGAAATGAACTGACATTTTGGTTGGAAAAAGTCTGTGTTTTCCTCAGGTTTTTTCTGTCTATTCTTCTGTATTTTTTTTTTTTTTTTTAGGAATTCTTGTTTTTCTGCTCAACCCTTTCCTTCATCCTTCAAAATTTCTTAGAAATAGGCTAATCCTGATAGAGAAATCTCATTGGTCACTGATAGTGTAAGTAATTGATAGCATGTATTCAAATCCTATCACTGTCATTTATTAATTGGGGAGACTTGGATGATTTACTTAAGCTTGATAAGCCTCAGTTTCCTCATCTTAAAAATGGAAATATTAATACTACCATGTACCTCAAAAGATTGTTATAAGAATGAAATGAGATAATACAAATAAAGTCCTGGTATATCCTAAGATCTTCTTAAGGTTATCTTTTGTTATTAGGTCCAAAAATTTAAGCCTTGCCTATTGTTTCTTCTCTGTTTAGAATGTCAGGCACTTCCTGTGGCATTCCACCGTGACAGAGGCAAGAACCTGCTGAAAGGTTATCCTAAGGTTTCATACATGACTTTTGACTCCTTGCTTGATGTATGTTGGCCGAGATTTCACTTATTTTCGGAGATTTCTCAGTGTTTAAAACCATGTGGTGATTTTTTCCCCTGGGTCTTCTAAAAGGCTGTGGCAAGTTTCTTCAATTCCTGAGGAGGGCTAATCTGATAAGTAATGGGTATGCCTTTCAGCACGCCAAGGTGCTCTCATTCCCAGAATGCCCAGGAGGCAGCACTAACTGAGCTCAAAGTGGAGCTCACAGGCGTCTACAAGTCCAGAAAGATGAAAGAAGCAGCAGAATAGAGATGTCCATAATTTATTAGCCTTGATCTCATCACCAGCACCTTAAAGAAAAAAAAAAAATCTCACCATTTAACACTTCTCTTTCCGAATTTCTTTTTGAATTAAGGCCTTACATTGTTCAGGTCTAAATTGCCAAGTACGCTGACTCATTTCTTCGTTATGTAAGCCATTAACAGGTCATGCTCAGATGCTGGAATACCTGCTTCAGGCTAACAGCGAGGGGCCCAAATGACTCTCAGCTGTGCCCTAACACTTGCACTCATATGGGCTCTCCAGGGAAATACCATACTCAGCTCTTCACCATTAGCTGTGAGTCCTGCACAGAGGCCTCGTTAGCATCAAAAAGCTCCTCCTCTCCTCTGTCTTCCTGGCAGCGATGTACCCAGGGGAATGGAAGGAAACTATGCGAGAGGCAGATTGCAAGTACCGAGAAGTGAAACTTTTTGCAGAAAATGCAGATCGACTAGATCTGGATGTAGGGAAATATGAAGAGACCCAGTGTGGGAAAGTGTCATCTGAGTGAACTTGAAAGCTGAGGCGGAATCTTTGGCACCAAGTTGTGTTTAAAGCAAACACTGTAGAGAATGACATTGGGGATCAGGGGAAATTGAGGAAGAGCAGCATGATTTACACGGTGAGACCAAAAAGAAAGTAAATGCTTAAGGAACAGTAATTTCTAAAAACTACCATCTCTAAGAGATATTCTAAACACTACTTCTTTGAAAGCCATTGCAAAGCTCAAATATTTATATTGGTACTATTTAGCTGTGACCATGAAATTTTTGGGTTTGGCTAATACAATATATGTGTTCTCATTTTGTAATTATTTAGAGAAAATATTGTTCCAAAAAGCCCATAAAAAGACATAGCTTGTCACCATCTGTGATTGGCTATAGGTACTATGCATAACGTAGCATGGGCTTAATTAAGCTCTTAATCCTTCCTTCTCTCCAAAGAGGTCATATCGGTTGGTGTGGTAAAAGCGAACATGGGAATTCAGTAGTTTCTGAAGATTACCTGTTCTCTGTAGGGTGATGGTCCTCAGAGGAGTTCCAAGGCCTCAAAAACAAAGATATTATTATCCCCCAGTCATTACCATTAGTGGTGTGGATTAGGAGTGCTATCAGGGGATTGATGATTCCATCTTAAAAGGACTTTTGATGTTCCTTCCTGGCCACTCAGACGGTTATCAGGACCTAGTACATTTTAAGTATATATGTTAGGAGACATCCTGGGACATCAGACTTTTGCTTATTTTCTTCCTTTATTTAGAAAGGCTCTTCTTCCTTCCCTTTGATAATTCAACTCTGGAGTCCTATCCGGGATAGCTGGGTGAAGTCCTTTTTGACCACTTTGGTTCCTCAGTAACTAAGATACTTGTCCCTGCCACATGGTCAAGAACTTGACGTTTACTGACATATTTTGCTCTTTCCAGTCATTAAAATATCATTGTTCAAAGAATTTCAAGGGGTAATAAGACAATTACACAAATGGCTAAAATACAAAATAGAAAAGGACATAGGAACTCAAGTGAAAGAGATGTTATTTCTGGTTAGGATATCAGAACAACCTCAATGAAATAGATTCTGTTTAAGGTAGAACTTGAAAAAGATCAGATTTTGGCAGACGAGTCACTTCTTGCACAGACACGTACATCTTCATTAGGTTAGAGTGTAATCTCTATGGAGGCAGACTATGGGTTCTCTTGTCTTAGTGTCCTTCCTGATGTATGGTTCAGTGCTTGACACAGAGTAGGTGCCTAATACATGTTTGTCACCAGAGGCAATGAAATAGTCCTCCTCCTCCTAGAAGGGATGCTTGAGGTGATGTAACTGAAACTTTCAACCACGTGGTAGAACAAAAGCATGTCCTTGCTCAGTAAGCCCTGCAGTGTATTTCAAGAGGGCATGTTTCCTTTTGCCTTTTATTGGTTTTTTGGACCAGATTATTTTGATGCCATATAAAAGAGATGGTGAAGAAGAGAATACAGGACTAGGGGGTAGAGCCTGGTTTCTTTTACAAAATCATCTTGCGAGCTTGATCTTTGGCTACTTCATCCTAGAATGAAGAGAAACCATCCCAGAAACCCAATTGAAGTTGGTTATTTTTAAGTCTTACTGTCTTTTTACCTGGTTCTGTTGTGTTTGACACATCTGCTTTGCATCTAATTAAGAAACATCATACCTGACTCACAAATAGCTGTCGAATAGTATAGTGAGCACTGGAGAGATCTAGAGTCAGGGGACACCGGATCCTCTGTTCTCACCACCAACTGAAACCCAGCTGAGTAGAAGTCAACATTACAAAAACAATTGCAGAAATCAAACACTCAAGCTTGGGAAGAGTTGAGCCAAGATTTGAAAGTTTCTAAGGAAGGAAAAAAACATTGCTGCATCCTCCTACCCTGCATGCCTACTAGCAGTGGCAGTTCAGTCTTTCCAGATGTCTTCTACAACGGAGGAGACACTTGCAGTCTTTTCTGAGAGCTTCTCCTCTTCTCCAACCCCAGCCTCTCCTGCCATAGGTTATCAAAAGGCCATTGAGGAGCTTGTTGTATTGGGGGGTGGATCTGAAAATTCCTCTTGCCTTGCAGATCTTCCCCCACCTTAGCTTTGCTAGACAATTGCAGGAATCTCAAAGCAGTACACAGCCAGCCATTGGAGGACAGTTTCTCTGCAGTTATCTGCTATTGACCTTGGCCTGATTTGTCATGTTTTAGCTGATAATTCCGAAAATGAAGGATGACGTGCCTGTTAGATTTGAAGTGCTACATTCTTCCTCTGAAGCTAAGTTTGTTTTACTAGCTAATGATTCTATTCTGTTATATTAAAAATCCAAGGTTTATTTTATAAGCGTGACAACTAACCATTATATGAGTAGTATTCCATGGGCCCTAAGCAGAACAAGTAAAATGTCATTTCAAGTGCCAATATTTTTCTAATTCTATTTTTTTTTTTTTTTTTTTTACACAATTTTGAAAGCCGCCTAAATCTAATTGGCTCCCCTAGGATCTCAGCTCCTGTTACATTTGTGGTGTTTCTTTTTTTTTAAGAGGCATCTGGAGAGACTGAACTGCCACTGCTAGTTGGCATGCAGGGTAGGAGGATACAGCAATGTTTTTTTCTCCCTTAGAAACTTTCGAATCTTGGCTCAACTCTTCCCAAGCTTGAGTATTTGATTTTTGTAACGTTGGCTTCCGCTTTTCCTATTATTGAATTTCATCTGCGTGAGAATGGCAACCACAACTGCCACCACCCATGGTGGCCAGCCTATGTCTACTGTGAAGGAAAAATAGAGAAAAAAAGGAAAACAAAACGCATAGTAGCAAAGTATAGGTCCACGTAAATAGTATTTACCAAGCGCGGTGCTAATAAATCAGCTTTATGTGCGTCTAGTCTACTAAGAGTAAACACCTATTTAGATAACAGAGCTGGGCTATTTTTAGTGGCCCAGATTCAGATGTTCCTATAGTCTAAACGACTCTGAGAACACTGCCAAAATCTTTCCCTTAATCACAGTGAGATCACACCTTTGAAACCCCACACGGTGAAGCAAATGAGAGAAGATGCTACCCTGACAGTAGCGAAAGGGAGAGGAGGAGAGTGTAAGCAAACCAGGGGCTTATTCTTGTCTCAGAATGTTTATTTTAGCCAGATACTTAGACCTAAGGACCTGAGATATAATAGCAACAGGAAAACATGCTGGTAGTGTCTATTTTTAAATATATTATTGAAAGGTGTTCAGAGACTCCGGTTTCAGAGCCTCAGTCTTCCATTGTGGAGTTGAAAGCTGGGAGTAAGGAAAGTTGAACATTTAGGAGCCTCTTGACCTGGTTTGGGCAAACCATTCTGAGGGCATTCAGAAGCCAGGTATGAAAGCTTGTTGAATACAATGGTTAGGCTGCCTTTTGTTGTTGGATTAGAAATAACATATGAAGCAATAGCAAGAAACTTGTTCCTCTTTTGGAAGATAAATGATTTGAAGTCTCTATATTAGGAGAGCCCTATCTTGTAATATTGGTATCTCCTTCTCCTAAACACAGGCCAGAAGAGTAGCAATAAGAATGGGCTCAAACTTTGTTTTGATTAAGTGCCTCTTGAGTGTGTTTGTGTGTGTGTGTGTGTGTGTGTGTGTTTATGTGCATGGCCCAAGTGGGAATATCTGTTTAATTGAAATCTGATTGTCCTGTTATTGGTTAGGCAGGACCTGCCCAAGCATAGAAAAACCTAATTTCAGGCTTAGCAGGCAATGAAGTTAATAATAAAACCTGTTTATTGAGTTAAAAACAGTACAATTCTTGTTAATTCATTTAAACATATTTCTCAAGAATTTCTTCCCAAGATAAAAATTTATGTATCTGTCAAGTGGAACGAGGGCCAGCCAGACTCTATTTGGGTCAAGGTACTCATTGTGTTGTTCTAAGGGAGACAGCACAGACTTGGGGCACAGGGAGTTGTTTTAATTTTGTTTGTGCCATTATAGAACTGTACAACCTGAGGCAAATGAATTTGTCTCATTGGCCCTGAGTTTTTCTCATGTATAAAATAAGAGGATTGGTTTAGGGGACTTCTGAGGTCTTTTCTACATCAAATATTCAATAAAACAAAGGTGTAAACAGTGGAGAGAAGAAAAGAGAAGTGGTAAGGAAATGCTAAGTGTGGTAGCTCATTGCTTGAGGAAGGATTTTCCGGGGAGAGATGGACAAGAGTCAGAATAAGGGAGCAACAATGCTCTCTTCTCTCTCCGTCTTCAGTGCAACGCCTGCCTGTCTGGCGGCTTTAGATAACTCAGCAATGCTCCTCCAGTCTGCTTCCTCTCTTTCTCCTGTTTCTTTGTTTCTACATCTTTCTCCACACCCCCACACACCACCGTCTTTATATCTCTCCACAGAATGGATGTAGTTAGAATTTGTCAGGAAGATGCAGAGATGATATATTTTATTCATTTTCATATCGCCCTGAGAATTTGGTACAGTGCTTGAGGAAAGTATACTTTGAATTCGTGTGGAAGTGAATTAAAGGAACAGCATCCTACCTGGGAGAGAAAGCTGTCCACGGCTTCCCTTGCCTCAGGCCTCCAGGGGAGAAGCTGTGCTCATAATGCCTTCCCAAGCGTGCTTGTTGACAAATATTTGACTTATTTGAAAGCATCCACTTCCTTTCTGTGTGAAACTCATGAACTCTTTTGAATTAGAAGTTTCAGTTTTAATAGAGAAAGTTAGACTGTAGTTTAAGGAAGTTGAATTGAATTTCTGTGCAAAGAGTGACAATGTAGTATTATTTAAACAAATGTAGCTGATAAGTTAATATAGGAACCAGGCAGTGTTTGAAGAAATAGCTAGGCACCAGAGGGTCAATGAAAACCCAGATTTAGTTGTTAGAGAAAATTTCCTTTAAGGTTTTATTTGCCCAAACGCAGTCGACTTCTTTTGAGATATACTAAGTTTTTCACTTATTATGAACATTTGACACAGAAAAGAAAAAGGATCAATATGTTTACACTCCAAGGTCAATATTTCTACTCTTGTGTATGATATTAGGGGTGAGAGAAAGAAACTAGAGCTAACTTTTTTATATTTGTTGCCCTAGTACAAAGGTAATACCTTCTTTATAGGCTGTCTGTCTTTATAGACTGTATTAGAGGGCGAAGGATGCATTGTTCATCCATTATGTTCTCTAATACCTCACTTATCTGGTGGTCAGATTTCCAGCAGCTCTATCATCTGGAGCATATATATGTGCTCAGAAATACAAGATCATGGAAGATTAATATTGGAAAGGATCTTAGGGATAATTTAACCCAATTGCCTTATTTTGCAAATGAAAAAGTACAGCCCCATAGAGTAAGGAGCCTAGTCATGGATTAGAACAAAGTCACCAAATAGAAAACAGTAATTACGAAGGTTGCATGCTGTTTCTTAATTCAATTAGTAAATACTTACTTAGTATCTTATGTGTAAGACATTAGGGATAGAGCAATCCTCCTTGGACTAGGAAAGATATGGGTCCTCCTTGAAGCTCTTACCAAATGTGTGTCATGAGGCCGCAGATGAGAAATATCTGAGAATGATTCCTGGTAAACTCTTCAAAGATGACAAGGACTTTATCTTGTTAATTCCCCAGTGTCTCATGCCTTCCAGAAGCTGCTGACCACAGGAAGAAATGAAAGGAATGATCACAGTGTAGAAATCTGGGAACATTTAGTGTGAGCTAATCTACTGACTTAAAAATCCTCCAAAGAATTATACCTTTTTATTCCAGTGCTAAGTCTTAAGTATATGTTGATAACCCTGAGTCAAGAAAAAGTTATTTCAACCTGCTCTTTTAGCAGAATGGTTAAGGGTGCAATACATTTTAGAAAGCTTTCAAATGTAAAGAGTATTGGTGCATAAAAGAGTGAGCTTCACTTCTCTGGGACATTTACTCAAAAGTCATCAAAATTTGTTGATCACTAGGTATGCATGACAACTTATCTCTAGACCATGAATAGATAAGTTTGATGTTAGTAGAAGGGAAATTGACTATCATTGTAAATAAAGTTGATATTTAGTCATTAACTTTAAATCAAGGCTGTATACTGAAGCACCATTATAAAGGTTGGTGTGCAAGGAGTCATGCTAAATGTAAGATAGAGAGGGGGAGATAAATAAGCTACAGCAGCTTCTGCAACCTACACAGTGTGCCAAGTCTGTGACTTCATTTGAGCCTCACAGCAATTCTGCATGGTACTCAGTGTTATCCCCATATTGCTGATAAGGAAGCTTATACTCAGGAGGTGAATTAATTTGCCCAAGATGACATAGATGGCAAACAGCAGGATTTGAATCTCTATCTATGTGATTCCAAAGTTCAGGTTTGTGCCTGAAGCAACTGGCCTTTCAGTCTGCAGCTGGCACGCAGTGTAGCTTGATGGACACATGCATTTATTCATTTATGTATCCATCCATCCATCCATCCGGTCAACAAATATTTGAAAACCAGCTTTAAGCTGGACTCCCTAAGGAGAGGCAGATAAGAATTAATAGAAAATTTGAACTACAAGATAATGTAAGAAACAATAACTATATAACTGTGGTTGGTTTTTATTGTAACCTGTAGACTCAGTATTATTACTTTAAGATCATACCTCTTGAATTTGGGGGAATTTTTTTGAATTTTTAAAAACATTAGTTAACCAGGAAAACAATTAAATCATTTGTAATTAGCAAATCCAATTTTTAGAAAATTACGTATTGATGCTAAATTAGTGATGTTGGCCCTGATGACTAAACAAAGGCAAACTTCCTTTTTCTCCTCCTTCAAGGTGGTAGCTTCCCCATCCAGCATCCTGTACCAATATCGTGTGTTCATCATTTATTGTAGCACCTCCCAGATTCCACGTAAGTGGGGCATCAAATGATGATGTTTTATTGCCTCATCAATTCTGAATTAGTGAAGTCTAGATTAGAGAAATTTGCAGCACATGGAGTCAGAGAATACAAAATATAGTAACAGCGTATTCTAGAAAGCACAGGATCTCAAGTCAGAAGATCTGGGTTTGAATGAAGGTTCTTTCACTTGTAAGGTATTGTGCAAGGTTATAAATCTCTTTGAGCTTGAGTTTATTTAATAGTGCTTATGTCACATAGTGGTATGGAAATGAAATGACATAGTAGATGTCAAAATTCTTTGCAAAGAAAGTTAGAGCGTGTACTTTTGTAAAGATCTCTAGAGAATCATCACTATGATAATTGACAGGCCAGAGTTTCAGGTGGCTTGTGAGGATAATAGGGCATTTGACATTGGGCTCGAGCTGTAGAGAGAGGCTGTTTTGAGTATAAAGGGAGAAGAGTGTCAGCATTTGCTTTATTTTTGCCTACTCAGTTCCTCTCCTTTTCCAGTGATAGGGGCCACTGGCATCCTGCAGCCTTCTGCTTCTGGCCTCTGGAGTTGCCTCTAAGATGTCTCACAGTGGTGTCAAAGGCTCAACACCTTGAATGCCTCCCTGGTTTCTAACCACTGCTTCCTTTGGTCACTCCTACTTGTGTGCTTGTCTGCTCTGCAGGCCTCCCATCACTGGTCCATCTTGATCACTGACTCAGGCTGTCCTGGGAGCAGACTCTCTGAATAGAATCCCCTATAAATTATCCCCAGTTTGCCTTCACTCTTGCCATCTGTCTTTCCTGAACTCTCCTTGCAAATCTCAATCACCACACTACCAAAAACGAAAGAAAATTTTAATGATATGAGAAGCTAGAGTTGGGAAAATGATGTGTCCAAGCGGTGAAAGGGTTCTGCAGGGCAGGATGGGCAGAGAGATAAGGCCTGGTTGGAGGATCTTGATGTGAATGGCATCATAGTGAGAGCCCGTGGCAATTTCAAGGGTGAGCTGCCTGGGTATTTATCTAACAAGAGGACAGGTGTCAACTCTCCTTTTGTGTGTGTTGAGAGCATATTACTTATGTACCTTGGTGAATGCATTTGGTAAGCAAATCAATGTTGGAGGAGAGTGACTTCTATTTTAAACTAAATGTGCATCCCCAGTTTTAGCCCTTAAAAGTGATTTTCTTAATCTCCAGGTTGGAGGACAGGGTGCAACTGACCAAGCATCTCGCACTCCTTTCTCCTGACCCCTTCGTTGGGTGTTCTTAGTCCAGGTATTGTGGGTGCCACTAACTGTGACCATGTTGTCCGTTAGTGGGTCTTGCAATGTAGGGGTCCTTTGGAAAAACATTATTAAGGAAAAGCAGCAGAGAGGAAGTCTACCAATCAGCAAGAAAACAAAGAGCCCACATTCAGTCAGTACAGAGGATGTCTGACTCACAGGGACAAACACAGAGGCAGACACCCCCTCACTGTTTCCCTTTCAGACTTCAAGATGTTGTGAGGTGGGAGTCCTCACGGCTTCTGAAGGGGAGCCTGGCGGATGAAAAATGAAAGCCTATTTTTAAAACTTGTACAGGTAGAATGCAGACTACACAGCATGTCCAGGCCTCCCAGTCCTGCCTCCAGTGTTTGTCTTCTTTAAATATGATCTGAATTATTTTAGTGGTCATTTCATCTAGTTGAATTTTACTCCTTTAAATAATGTTACAAAGACCAGACCTGTCAACTCTTTGGTTCCAGTGTTTTTGTTTTCCCTTTTCCTAAAATGTGTTCAGTGCTTTTGGTGTTCTTTGAGAAACCCACAGAGTAGGTGAGGAAAGGCAGATGCGATGTATGAAGAGGTGCTGTCATGCTGGTGAGTCATGGGCACATGTGTTTCTTCCATTTATGACGAAGCTTCATCTGTGTAACCCTTAGGAGGGTGTCAGAAGGGCTTGTGCACGAGAGGCCTTTCTGTTTGTAATTAAAATGTCCGTTTAAAAATCTAAAAATGTCACATTGCACTTTAATATTTGATTTGCTCTCTGTAAGGTTTGCTTTCGTGTCATGGATTTTTTGGTTTTGTCAGCCATATTTTATAGATGGTTTAAATAGCGTTTAGACAGAAT
The DNA here is from genome assembly GCF_020826845.1 of Diceros bicornis minor. Classification (NCBI taxonomy): domain Eukaryota; kingdom Metazoa; phylum Chordata; class Mammalia; order Perissodactyla; family Rhinocerotidae; genus Diceros; species Diceros bicornis. The sequence goes on from NC_080748.1 coordinate 32,897,600, forward strand.
GAGCTGAAGGAGAGGTGGCAGCAGCGCCCCGCACCCTTACTCCTCCAGGATGTGTGTTCTCACGTTGAGCACAGTGCTTGCAGGGCTCCCTGCACATTCTGGATGACACACGGAGGTGTGTGATGTATGGTGTGATCTCCTGTAAGGAAACCTGGTTCCTAGTTTCAGTTCTGCTGATAACTTGCTGTGTGACTTTCACTAAGACTCTTCACCTCATTTGCCCTCAGCTTCCTTGCAAGTTAATAAAAACAACAGCTCTTTCTGTTTATTCCTTGAAAGACTGTTGGGATGATTTCAAATTTGCTTTGAATTGCAAAAATCGTCTTTTAAACATTATATATGCTTACATATATTCATATATGTAGATATATATGGATATATGGATATATGTGAGTGTGTGTGTGTATGTAACACACACATGTACATTTGCTATTCACATTAAGGCAGAGATCAAGCAAGCCGAACTTGAGTTCTCTTGGTGGACCTGAGCACTCCCACCACTTCCTTAGGTCTGCCACATGGCACCTTGTGTGGTCTTTATACATAGTCCTCCAGAAGGATCTTTCCCATCTCAGTAATGGTATCTCCTGCCATTCAGAAATCATCTTTGGTTTCTGTTTCTCCCTCACTCTCCATATCCAATCTATCCATCACCAATTCTGTCAGCTCTTGTTTCAAAACTTATTTCAAATCTACCCACTTCTACTGCTGCCACCCTAGACCAGACCACCATGATCAGCCTCTATCGATTGCCTCTCTGTAATCCATTTTCCATCCAGTAGCCAGAGTGACCTTTCAGAAATGTAAAACACATTATGATGAACCCTGCTTAAAACTAGTCAGTGGCTCCTGGTGCTTTTAGAATGAAATTCAAAATTCTAACCATGACCTCCCAGGCTTACCTTGATGTCATTCCCCTCCCTGCCTTGGTCACTAAGCTTTAGCAAAGCTGAACTCCTTTCAGTTCTTCAATACACCACATTCTTTGTTACCTTAGGAGTTTTTCTTTAAATAGACTTATTTTTTAGAGCAGTTTTAGATTCACAGCAAAATTGAGCAGAAAGTACAGAGAGTTCTCATGTATCTCCTGCCCCCATGCCCCCCACATGCATAGCCTCTCCCACCATGCACATCCCGCACCAGAGTGGTACATTTGTTACAATTGATGAACTTGCATTGACACATCATTATCACCCAAAGTCCAGAGTTTACCTTAGAGTTCACTTTTGGTGTTGTACGTTCTCTGGCTTTTGACAAATGTATAATGACATGTATTCACCATTATAGTATACGAAATAGTTTCACTGCCCTAAAAATCCTTTGTGCTTCTCCTAGTCATCTTTCCCTCTCCCCAACCCTTGGCAACCACTGATCTTTTACCATCTCCATAGTTTTGCCTTGTCAAGAGTGTCATGTAGTTGGAATCATACTATAGTTGGAATCATACTTTTCAGATTAGCTTTCTTCACTTAGTAATATGCATTTAAAATTTTCTCCATGTCTTTTCATGACCTTAAGGATTTTACTATAGTTTTTTTATCTGCTTGCCTTTTCCTGCCCACCCTATTTAACTAGCCTCTCTTATCACCTCACCCTGTTGTATGTTCTTCATAGCATTTATTACCCTCTGACATTTTCTTTTTTACTGCCTGTCTCTCCCACTAGATCTTAAGCTCTTTGGGAATGGAGGTATTGTCTGCCTTATTCCTGGCTGTACCCTCAGTACCTAGATGTATAGGTACGTGCATAGGTACAGTTCTTGGTGCATAGTTGGTGCTCAGTAAATGTTTGAAGAGTTGAATGCATGAATGACCTGAGTATTAATCCTCTTTAGCTTTACTCTTCTCTCCTACTTGGCTTTCAAGGTGACAGACTCTTTCATTCATGCTGCTCCAGGTTTTGTTCAGAGGAAGAGGCAGACATTCCTGTGAAGTCACTGAGTCTGAGAATTATTTCTTGTTCACCTTTGGCTTCTGAAGCTCTCTTGGTTGTCTGCTGAATTTAATGGGTCTCCAGGTGAACAACAGTTGGTAGCCTTCTTGGGAATCAGTCACATTGCAGGAGAGAACAGAGGCAGTAGAAATGATTAAGGGAAAATAGCAGAAAAGTATGATTTAACTTTTATTGAGTCACACATTGTACTCAAAGCTGTGTATAACATAAAAAGCGAATTAGGAACAAGTCAGATATAAAATGAGTGAGCACACACAAGCACACAAATACTGCAGGAAGGAAGGTATTTCTTCAGATGCCTTCTCTCATTTACCAAACTGTAGTCTTATCAAAATATGTAGGCTCGTTCAGGAGAGAAATAATGCAGCCTGTGTTTGTGGCCCAGTCGTCCCCTGTGGGGCATAGAGAGGCCTGCAATTTCATTACTGCTTTTAAAAGAAACTTTCTCTAAGGCTAACAGACTTTCTAGGGAGGCCAAACCAAATGAAGCTGAGTTTAATGTTCTCATTAAAATGTTAAAAAGGCTTTATTCATGAAAGACTGAAGCTGTAATTGCTTTATCCTTGTAAACTATGAAAATATGTGGTGATCTCTTACGTAGGCAGTCACCCAGTTCCCTCTGTCAGGAATATCTGTTAAATGGAAGGCTTGGCTGGATCTAGGGACTGAGAAGTAGATGATCGTGATTCTGTCTTTCAGGGATGTATGCACTATTTGACTACTTGATCTTGAGTTCCAATTTAGAAATTATATGAGAGATGAATGCATATATATGTTACTGAGCAAGGGCTCGCCACTCGGTGCTCATAAAGAGCCAGTTATTACTGCATCAGCCTTTGGGAAAAGAAAAGTAGCTTTATTTGTGAGACTGATCTGCAGGGAGACAGGAGGCACATGCTCTCAGATCTGTCTCCCTGATCCAGGGCTTTGGGGCCAAATTTATGGGATGAAGGGCCGGGCGGTCTGAAGTGTGGAGATAGATGATTGGAGGTAAAGAGAAGTGAGGTAATTGATAATGTGTGCAAGCATAGTCAAGCTTCATGGCTCTTCATAGGATGCACGTTCACAAAATGGTGGTGTTAGTAGGATCTGAGGGTGGAGTTTTCAGCCCTTTGACGTCAAAAGGGTCACTTACCCGACATTTGTGCAGGTCTAGTTGATAGGTTGGTGATCTCAACTGGCCTGAACTGGACAAGGGGTCTCAGTTCCTGAAAAACCACTCTTAATTACTGTTGGTAAGATGGAATCAGTTGAACTGGTCCTAGAGGGCCCATGGTTACATATACATACATGCACACAAATGTTATGGAAGAAAGTGGTTTTTTATTCTTCTTATACGCAGTAGCTTATTGAGATGAGAACAGAAGAAATCCAAAGATGCTGAGGTAGTGGTGCAACTGAACAGGGAATTCCTCTGGAAAAGCTATCATGTGAATCACAACGGGAGGGGGCTTTGGGAAGTAATAGATTTCTCTCCCCAGCTCTTTGCCATCCTTAATACCCCTATGCAAAAACATCACTGTAGAACTTTAGGTAGTGAATACAGATGGCAAATACAACTTCCTGGAAATACTTATAGAGCTATCGTTCTTCTTCTTTTTTTTTTTTTGTGAGGAAGGTCAGTCCTGAGCTAACATCCATGCTAATCCTCCTCTTCTTGCTGAGGAAGACCGGCTCTGAGCTAACATCTATTGCCAATCCTCCTCCTTTTTTTTTTCCCCCCAAAGCCCCAGTAGATAGTTGTATGTCATAGCTGCACATCCTTCTAGTTGCTGTATGTGGGACATGGCCTCAGCATGGCCGGAGAAGTGGTGCATCGGTGCGCGCCCAGGATCAGAACCCGGGCCCCCAGCAGCAGAGCACGCGCACTTAACTGCTAAGCCACAGGGCCAGCCCAGAGCTATGGTTCTTATATAGCTAGGGAACCATATTGTTGGAAACCTCAAATTTAGGGGAGGAAAAAGGTTATCTTTTCTCCAATTGCTTATTATAGAAAACCCTGTTTGTTAAATGCTAACAAATCTAGGTCTTGTGATGTGCAGTATAATAATACAAGTAATATCTAGGGATTGTTTTAAAATAGTTGTTTCTTTTTCCATTGATGGGTCATTTAGACACTTTACAATGGGTCAGATTTAAATTAAAATGTATGTGTCTTAGAGCTGTCAGAGTTAATTTCTTTAAGTGGTCAAATCCTTTTCAGATGTGAGTGCAGGGCATTTCTTAAAACTGGTTCAAGTCCGAGAGGGCAATGGAGTTGAAAGTTAACACAGGAGGTTCTCTCTATATGATAGATTGGATAGGTTTCTAAAGAGTTCTTTTCTGGAAGGGTGACCATCTCAGTTTAATGATGTTAATGGTCTTAATGTCATTAATGTTAAAAAGAACCTCTCATAGTTTTTAAACATGAAGAAAGTGAATGCCAATTTCTGGAACACTGTTGATTATATATAATGAAATACATTTTTTAGATTATTAAGAGATTCAGAGCAAGATAGGACAGATTACCAGCTCTGCCTCTAACTCTTGATTGATTGATTTGGAGTGACCTGCAGTTACTGTTTTGAAGATTTCTAACCTGATCCCTAAATTCTGAGATGAATCCATAGAGGTGAGGACTCAGGGTTCTATGCAGCCACAGCTCAACTTGTCATGTCTCCTCTTCTCCTTATTCAAGATAGGGTTATAATCTCTTTCCTGGTCTGTAGAGTGAATCCATTTGGGAGCTTTCTTGGCTTGCCTAGAAAATCTTAGTGAGCTGTGATCAGGTCCTCGCTTCCTACTATGACTCAGAAACCATTGAAGAAGTGCAATGGTGCAATAGGGTATGTACGAAGTACAGTAGTCCCTCTTTATCTGCGGTTTCACTTCTTTGGTTTCAGTTACCTGTGATCGACCACAGTCTAAAAATATTAAATGAAAAATTCCGGAAATAAACAATTCATAAGTCTTAAATTGCATGCCATTCTGAGTAGCGTGCATCCTGTTCCATCCTGCCTGAGATGTGAATGATCCCTTTGTGCAGCATATCCATGCTGTATATGCTACCCGCCCGTTAGTCACTTAGTAGCCATCTAGGTTATCTGATCGACTGTCATGGTATTGCAGTCCTTGTGTTCAAGTAACCCTTATTTTACTTAATAATGGCCCCAAAGCCAACTTTATTATTAGTTATTGTTGTTACTTTCTTACTGTGCCTAATTTATAAATTGAACTTTATTGTAAGTATAGGAAAAAGCATAGTATATACAGAGTTTGGTGCTATCAAAGTTTTCATCCACTGGGGGTCTTGGAGCATATCCCCCGCAGATAAGGGGGGGCTGCTGTATCATGGGAACAAACGGAGGGATTGACTAATTTATCCTAGGCTACTGTATTTTTTTGAGAACTTGCATCTGCTTTGTTGAGTTTTCCCATTTTCTTATTTGCTATTAGAATGTTAGTTGTCACATCTGACTGCTCAGTGTCTCAGCCCAAAGCAGCCCTCTTCCCTTTCTAGTTCTTGGAGGTGAGTTACATCCAGGACCCTATGTTGACCTTATGATTAGGTGACAATGCCAAAAACCTACTGGAAATTTTAAAGTGCATTAATGTGTGATGGTATTTTCCTCCAGCTACTTAATTCTGTGTGTCTTAGGCTTCTACTGATTTGTCAGTTTATTGTTTGATTAATTAACTCATTCATCAAATATTTTGGGAGCATATCCTATATGCCAGGGATATGTACTGCATCTAGGGACTGGGATAAATGGGTGAGCAAACCAGATTGTCTACAAAGTTTTGCTGATAGTTCACAGGGGTTGAAAATAAAGGAGTGAAATGCCTAAAGAAAACCAAATTTCTTTTCTGCCATTCAAAGAATATGTGTGAGATTGCCATATCCCAGCCTACTCTGGAGAATTCTCTATAAGTGCATTTCATGTGGGAAGTGGTACCAGACATTTTCTATATTACAATAATCTCCATATATTTATTAAGCTATAACTTGTAAGGCTTCCTGATGGGGCATTAAATGAGCCGTTTTGTGTGCTGCGTTATGTCTTTGTCAAGAAGCACTCTGTTAACTCCAACCTGTGTCATTCCTCTGCCTTGGGCTGGTAATGAGGCACATTTCAGTCATTCCAGGAGGCCTTGGGGATCTGCACAAAGAGGGGTAAGACTGAGAAAGTGTTGGATTCATGGTGGAGTGGAGGGAATGCACTTAGGGAAAACCGGGGATAGAATGGAACCCTTCTGCCTAGTATGTTTTACATCTTTGTACCCTTTCAGCATAGCAGCTGAATATTCTAGGATTGTTCTACATTTGAAAAAAATGCTAAGAAAATGCTAGCTGACTACATTGTTTAAAGTACTTTTTTTCTTCTCAACCGTTGACCTGGCAGCAGGTTAGGAGAATCTGAGAACTCCAAATATGACAATGGAACGGTAGAGGACTCCAGCAGTTTTCCTGTCATTTCTAAGCTCTGTCCTTAGGAGGACTGGCCATATACTAATAACAGAGATTCGACTCTAGGGAAGGAAAGAGAGCATAGAAGAGGAGAATAAGAGTGTGGGGATATTAGTGAAGAAAAGGGAAAAGAGATCAAGGGGAAAAAGGTAGATGTTCAATTGTCCTTGCTTCTCTCCTTTATCTCCTTCTTCTCACAAAAGAAGGGTGTGAAAAAGCAGGCAGATTGAGAGGGGAAAAAACACAGTTGAATTAGAGATGGGAGGGCACTTGGAGGTAGTAAGGGAGAAGGAGAATTAGTCAGAGAAATCACAAGAGTAAGTGAGGGGGAAGGAGACAGGGTAAGAACTATTTAAATGCAGTGAGAGGAGAGAGACACCGAGAGAGGAATACACATTGTGGTCACACTGAGAGCCTTCAATTGCTCCCAGCAGTGGACCTGCCAAATAGCCAGTGTCCCTTGCTGAAGACATTTTCCTGACTTTTGTATTAACTTTAATGGGATTCTCTTTATGGCCCCTGTATTGCTGGTCGCAGCTGCATTGACACTCCCTGTGATCAAATAGCAGATGTGGGGGCGCAGTTCTGTCATCCCTGCCACCTTGCACTGTTCAGCCGACTTCTGAGTCGGTGCTTCTCGTGTTTGATGTTTGCCCTTCCTCCTTGTCTACAGGTAGGAGAGTTGAAAGGAAAAAAACGTTCCTCAGGGCTGCCACACTTATAGTTCATGCATACAGATATTCAAAACAGTGGAAAACAACAATAAAATCACAATCCAATATGTTTCCTAGATAGGGTAGTTGACTCTTTCATTGCTGGTCTGGGTACTTGCCCTAACCCCACAGCACACGCAGTGTGCCTATAGGTGGGCTGCTTCTTGAACAGTTTTCCCTCTTCTTTTTTCAAAGCTCAGTTCAGGCAGCCTTCCTGATATTCCAGGTCTGGGTCAGTTGCTTTCTAAGTGTGCGCCAGTGCCCTCCTCTGCACCCCGGCTTCCTGTGCTCCCCTTTCCCTGTTAGAGCTACCTTTCCATGTTGCAATTTCTGTCCTTCCACTAGACTTTGGGCTCTTTGCACAATGGTGGTTATTATCGAGCACCTAAATAGGTGTTCACTAACTGGTTATAGAATGAATGAATGGCCTATGATGCCCATCTTCTGAGTGTAAAACACAATTCTTCTAGAATCAACTGTGCTTTTAGATATCAGTTTACAATGAGCCTACATGTTCTGGAAAAGAAAAGTTGATTTAGCCAGTGGTAAGGGGTTTCTGGGGAGTTTAGTAGGGTATTTGTCCCCAGACACATGCAACTAAAGACAAGGGATTGTGATTCCGTTAACTCTTGGACACCAGAGGACAGTTTTGAAGTTTCAGGCAGCCTATTTCTTGTGATCCTAGTAATCGCAGGCCAGATTCATAAGGCGCTTCAAAGCCATGCTTCTCAGACTTTAATGTGCATAGTAATCACCTGAGGATCTTGTTAAAATGCAGATTCTGTGTCAGCATGTCTCAGGTGGGTTCTCAGATTCAGGATTTCATGCTCCCTGCTGATGCTGATGTTGCTGGTCCGTGGACCAGACTTGAGTAACAAGGCTTGAAAATGCTTTCTAGAAAATAAAGTTGGGATTTAGATTGTGAAAATATCTACCAGATGCATTTTATAGTTTACAGAACAATAGATTTTCTGAGAGAAAACTTATAAGTATCTGACTCTTATTTCAACTTGGAAATTTGCAAGAAGTTTTTCCCACAGTTAAAAGTAGTACATCTGATACTAGTCAGCCCCCAAAACTGCTTTTGATTGATATTTTAGGTTGTACTGCCCTTAATTAACATACAGCTTTATTTGTTTAGGCTTTCTGAGATTTGGGAGGCCCTGGTGTAGCTGCTTTAGCAACAAGGACTACTTTTAAAGCAGAAATATTCTTTGGAAGATTGAGAGTTCAAGGGCTGTGTTTATGATGAGACCTTCACATTTATTGATTGTTACCAGGTTAGCACCATGCAGCGACCTTCTGCAAGGGCAGTCAGTTGGAATGGCTGGAAATAGGAAAGGACAGTATTCAGCTTGAACTTTGTAAGGGAAAACTTGCATCTGCTTATGTTATGTTCAAACAGCTCTCTGGATTTGATGTTTGAAGTTTTTCTAACAAGATGGCCTTTATTTTACAGGTCCTTTGCAGCCAGCATGATACCATATTTATAACACATGGAGGAGAGAGAGCTCACCATGCTCAGGTAAAGGGATGGTGTGTACAGCAAGTGACAAGCAGGACTAATGGCAGGTTGTTTGTCACTGTATAAGAAGTGAGTCAGCTTAATTATACCATTGACATCATTCTCTTATATGTGTTTTACTTACTTATGCCTGGAGTGCAGAGGGCCTGTGGTATGCATTTGGGGAGCTGCTACGAAGTATCTACAACAGGGCCTCTATAAACAACCAGTAAGGAAACAGGACTGGTCACCTGAAACCTCTTTCCATCTTCTACAGAGTTAACATAGAATTATTACTATTGTTCATCTTTATTACTTATCAGAAGGCTTTTATCTTTTCAACATTTATGTAAATATGTGAATACAGAAGACTCTCCTATAATTAAAGTCTTATCTCTGTTCCCTTATCTGAAGTTGCCGTTCTAAATATTCTTTGCATTTTCTTCTTAAATAAATGCATGTCCCACAATTTTGATTTGCCAAAATAGGTCACCAACATTAATTTTCTATTAACCTTTATTGCTTCTATGTTTTTCTAATCATCTTTTTAGAGGATTAAATGGTCCCCATTTGGGCAGCCTCTATATAGGATATAAACCGTCTTTTTCTGTGGTGGCCTTTATGGAACTGACGTAGATAGTGGCGATCTGTGGTCCAGGGACTGAAACTGGCCCCATTAACTGAGTCAGAGCATCTGTAGTTAAACCCAGATGAGGAGTTCTGTTCACATGGGCCATTTTGTCATTGGCCTCACTTCTTTTGTGACCCAATCTGTATTAGTTTCCTCTGGCAGCTGTAAAAATGTAGCCACAAACTGGTGGCTTAAACAACAGACACTTATCTCACGATTTTGGAGGCGAGAAGTCTAAAATCAAGGTGTCAGCAAGGTTAGTTCCATCCGAGCATTGTGAGAAAGAATCTGTTCCATGCATTTCTCCTTGCTTCTGATGGCCTCAGGCGTTCCTTGGTCTACAGATGGCCATCTTCTCCCTGTGTCTTCACATTGTCTTCCTTCTATGTGTGTCTATCTCTGTGTTTAAATTTCCCCTTTTTTTAAGGACACCTGTTGTATTGGATTAGGGACCACTTAAATGACCTCATCATAACCTGACCATCTGCAAAGACTCTACTTCTAAATATTAAGGTCACATTTGCATGTATAAGAGATTAGGACTTCAACATCTTTTTGGAATACATAATTTAAACCCTAACACTATATAAGGGAAGGGAGACTTAATTCCTCTTGGTATCCTCTGAAGAATCTAGCACAATTCCTATTGCTTAATATTGGTTGAATGAGTGAATGGCAAAGACCATAATGGCCATGGTCAAATTTAGTTTGAAAAAGCAAAGTCCAGTGGCCAGAGGTGGGCCGCTATTATGCTGACCCTGGTCCTCAGTGAACTCTTACTTTCAGGATAGTCCAAGTTAAACAACATCATAAATGTTATAACAGTTTTCCTTTAAAAGTAACAGCAAGTACAATTTTTATAAAATATAGCCCTCTATGTATGTGAGTAAGTCATGCTTTCTCTGTTGGCATTGCAGGCTGAACTGCCAATTTACATGCTGCCTCTATCAGCACATCAAGATATCTTTCCAGCTAATTCAATACCATTTAAATCATACTTAGCCGAGCTATTCTTTCTTTCCAGCTGCATCACTTCGCGCTTATTAAATTTAACGTTCTGTTCCCTAGCTCTAATTTATAAATGCTATCCTGAAACAGATCTGCTCTAGTTGTCTCTTCTCTCTTCTCTATGCTTCCTTAGCTCAAAATTATTGGAAGTTATCTTTTGAGTGTGTAGATTTGAGTGTTGATAAAATATGAGTATACTGGTCTCAAGGTAGCACTTAAATGATCCATTCTTTAGAGATGTTTATTTGGAAAACCCTTATTCCTTAGAAGGGTAGAGCTTTCTGGGCATGTCTACTGTTACTTCCAGGAAAAGATTACCTTTTTATACCAAAAGGAAGCCTCCTGCTGAGAGAGGTCAAAGGCCAGTGGCAGATTTCCTCCTGGGAGTGAAGTAGGCATCTTGAGGAGTGTTTTGAACTCATTTCAGCCCCCGAGTTAGTGCTGCATGTTGGCAGGCCAAGGTCTAGATATTGACTGTGTGGCTCAGGCCCCAGCCTCCTCAAGGCTGCATGGCAGGTGGGCTGGAATCGTTTACGGACAGGCTTTTCAACCCCACAGAAGATTTCATGTTCCTGGGGGTGCGGCTGCAGGCTGTCCTGTGGCCAAGTGATAGCATTGGCCTAGACAGCACTGGATTTATAAGATGATGACAGGCAGTAGAAAATAAAAATGAAAATAAAAATTCATTTTCACATTTTTCACACTGACACTAGTCCTAAGAAAATTGGTAAATCAAATGACAAATATTTATGAAGTGTGTGATGCATGCAGGCACGGTTCCACCAGATGCCGTATACAGATGTATAACTACATCCTGGTGCCTCCACTGCTTTCTTTTCTTTTCCATTTGGTTCAAGAGCTCCCCACTCTCGATTAGAGGCCTTCTGTAACTTACCATGTAAGTCTCCTTGTTTGGTTTGTGAGAATGTCTACAGGGCTTACTTAGAATTAAAACAATTAATTGTTTTGGTCACATAATGACCAAATCAGAGTGATGGTGGACTAGTCCTTTGATGATTACATGTAGAGTTTGGTAAGCAGTTGCATTCTGGTCGTTAAACTGTCCTTAAATATGTTGCTAAGTGCTATAAAGTATGCACTACTACAATTTTAAAATTCTAGTAAGTCTTATTTTAATGACTAGGTTATTTTGTGCGTACCTAACATTTCTCTAAACCAGAAATAAAACCTCAAGTGCCTTAAAAACTAAACACTAATTTATTGTTGCTTTGTCTTTTCCCCACTTCCATTTTGCATTCCCTAATTTCACTAATCTTAGATTTCTGAAAATTCAGATATGAGTTTCGTAGAATATAATAATATATTCATTGTTAAACTCTGATTTTTAAAAAAGGGAAATGATTTTTATGTCCTTTTAGTTAGTAATTAACATGGCAGATTTTTTTTTTTAGACCTCTGAAATTAGAGTGTATTTATGATATATGGGAAGAATTTTAATTAAATAAATTATACTTTGGATCAAGATTCTATCAGACTTTCAAGAAAATGTTTGCACATGGGTACGTTAGAATAAGAATCTCAGTGTTTGCTTTTTCTGGGTTCTTCTCCTGCCGCTATCTCCTGATGATTCCTTGTTTCTTTTTTTTTTTTTTTTTTTTTTTTGCTGAGGAAGATTCTCCCTGAGCTAACATCCGTGCCAGTCTTCCTCTATTTTTTAGTAGCTGGGCCACCAGCACAGCATGGCTGCTAACAGCAGTGTAGGTCTGCACCCAGGAACCAAACCCAGGCTGCCATAGCAGAGTACGCTGAGCTTAACCACTAGGCCACTGGGGCTGGCCCTCTTTGTTTCTTTCAGATCCATGAGTTTGTGTTCAGTGCTTTTAAGCTGATAGTATGAATATAAGAAGAGCAGTGGGCTCCTGGCAGAGAACTCAAAAGCTTGGCGTTCTCTTCCATCTCTTGCTTCCCCTGCATTTAGTTATCACTTAGCTCTGTGAAGTTTCTATAATTCTTTTGTATTTTTACTTTCCGTTTCCAGGCTTTTCTTACCTTTTGCTTTTGTTTGTTCACACGACCAAACTGTTTGTTCGTTCATTCATTCATTCATTCATTCATGTATTGTCCTTTTATGCCAAAAATTGCTCTGGGGATAACATCAAGGACATTATAATTTAGATGGGAGATCATCATGCAGAAATCGTTGCTATGATGGAGCTGTATACTAAGTACGCCTGACACATAGGAAAAGAGCAACTGACTTGGCTTGGGAGAGTCAGGAAATGCATTGTAGAGAGGATGGCACTTGAGTGGAGATTGGAAGGAGCAGAACATTGCCAGTGGATCAGTGTGGTGGAGAGAGAACATTCCCAAGACGAAGGGCAGCTTAGCAGGGAGGTCTGAGGGAGCAGTGTGTGTTTGCGTACTCCTTGTTGTTTGTGTGTTGCCGGAGCATGAAGTAGGAGGGAGAATGTGGGGCTAGAGAAACCTCTATAGGAAGGCAGGAATCAAATCCTGAAGGTCATTGCTGAGCCTTCCTTTCTATCTCGTGTCTACAAATTGCAGTTGCCTTCAGTTCATCCTCCGCATTGCCAGGAGGCTGACTGTGTTAAAGAAGTGCTCATCTCCTGTCAACCTCCTCCCCAGTCTCCCTGCTTCTAAAGGGAAGTTAGGCCTTCCTACTCTGGCACTTGAAGATCTCGGTCTTTTCTTCTTTTATTTACTCTGTAAATCATTTACTCAAGCTAGATGTGTCTGCTTTGCTTCTCACACACAGTTTGTTCCTTTCCCCTCCTAGCTTCCCTTTTCAAAATCCCCCCAGCCTTCACAATCTCACCTAAATTCATATCCTTTATGAATCTTTCCTCTACTCATGCATAATTGCACCCCTTCTGAACTCCAGGAGAACTTTCAGTGGACTCTTCATATCGCAATATTCACATGCCTCTTTGTATCACAAGCTATTTTTGTACCACTCTCACAAGTCTGCCACATGTTGAAGGGAAGGGCTACCTCCTCATTATGTATCCTGTTTATGCTGAAAGTGCAGCTCCTTGCATATAGTAGACAATGCATGATGGTTGTTAAGAGAATGGAGGGAATGAGAGTGCCTTTAATTTGTAAGGCTGTTACAGAGGTGGAACTGAGGGATTGGTTAACTGTCATATGGAAGAGGCAGTGGTTAGGATAATGTCCAGATGCAACTCGTGCAGGGCAGAATAATTGTCAGTGAAAGTAGAAGGATTACATTAAACAAAAGGCAGGGATATGTAGAGAAAAGAGGTCCACTTTGAAAACCAGTTAAACTTCTCTAAAGCTTAGACACAGGGAGAAGAAACTTAGAAAGCCATTAAGCCGTATGTGACTGGTCTTGACAGTGAGTAACAAATGATATAACAGGTAAAAGCACCTTTATTGCATTAAGATGCTCTGCATCTTTATAAGAGATGGCCTCTGGAAAACATGATTCAATTTAAGACTTCTCAGTTGCAGATCTGGAGACAATCACAAATTCAGAAATATATTTATGAAAGTCTGTTGCCACTGAGCTCAAAAGACCATAATCCTATTACCTGTGATTTTGAAAAGGGTAAACATGAATAACTGAAAGGAGATATTGATTAAAGAAGTAATATGAACAGGAATAGTGGAATTAAAGTAATTGAGGCAATATTGGGCCTAATGGAGCTTGTTCTCTTAATGCCTTTCTTCTGCTCTTTGTATTGAGTTGGTTCTGAGGTCGATCGGAGTGTGTGCACCGAAAGAGAAGGACATAATGGAAGAATTAGTATCGCTGTCTATAAAAAAATCAATCTATTATTCTTACAGAAGAACATCAATCAGTCTGTGAAATCAATTAACTGGAATTTTTTACATTCGGCTTATAAGATAATGAGGCAAATGATGAGAAAAAACTATGCCTTGCACATAGTAGATACTCAGTAAATGTTTCTTGAATTAAAAACCAAAGGGTACCATGGATTTAGTTTAAAAACAACATCAGTGTGAGTCCTTTTGTCAGTACTAATTCAGTCCTGTTCCTTTTACTGGACTGACTATATCTATAGTACTGTAAATGTAGATTACTCAATTTCATTGATCTCTAAAGTGAGTTCTCGCACATTTCTACTGCCGGGCAGTCCAAGCCAGCTTCATGTGACCTTGAACCTTTGCATTATTTAGGGTCTGAGCTGTTTTCTGTGACTAGACTTTCTGCCCTATCGAGCACTGGCAGATTCCATTTTTTGAAATATCACTTTGATGACATTACTCCCTATTCGAAAACTTCAGTGTCTCCTCTTTGTCTGCAAAGTGATAGGCTCATTGTACTTTAGAGTTCATTCCCCAGTATATGGCTTCAAAGAGCTTCTGCATTCAGACTTCTCCCATGACCCATCCACACTTCACTCCCACCAGCCCCCTACCTAGACCCAGATTTGTCTCTTCATTGTGTCATCCTGTTTTAAAACATGCACAGTATTTTCCTTGGAATCCTTCCTCTCTTATCTATGTCTATCCAATTAGAGTCAGTTCTGCCTAATGCAACAGTTCTCTTCCTTAAAACGGTGCATTATCAAAAACCATGCTATGAAGACAATTATTTCGGTGGGATGAATGGTGTTAGGGACGAGAAAGTTGCAGGTGATTCATAGCCAAGTTGTTTTACCTGCAGTTATTTCATTAATAATGGTGTTGTTAATCTTTATAAGAGTATAACCTCAAAACCTGAACGTCACTGAAGGAAAATGACATTTTACTGTTTCTCTTTTCACAAGTTTGTAGTGAACTCAACTGGTATTTAAAAAAATTACTTCAACATCTTAATGATCAACTATGGTGACAAACAGAGAATAAAAACTGAAAGCAGCTGTATTGTAGCAGAAGAGCTTTTTTTCTTATGCCAGTGGCCTTAGTCTGCATAAAGTAAATCTTATTCCCCAATCAATTGATCACTTTATATCTATTATATATTATGCAAACTCTGCAGAAGAAATTTCTGTAATGTTTATTTTTCAAAACTGAGTTTAAGCCCTTTTTACTTCACTGAATTTGCTTCTTACCATTCCACTCGTTTGCCTGGTGGTTTTTCCCTCTGAATACTCTTTTTTTAGGTTCATTTTCAGTTTAAGGACCTCTTTAATAGTTAACGTTTTTGACAATTTTTAGAGATTGTTCTGAAATAAGGATATATTTTCATTTCCCACAATGCCCAACACATTGCTAGGGCAGTGAGATGTACTACTTTATAAGAGCATGCAATTATAAAATTCAATTTCACCTGAATCCCAAAATTGCTATTTTCCCTGCTTCCTGTTCCTCCTGAACATTAGGCTTTGTCTTAATGGTAAAAATACCATTTGAGTAATCCCTATTTCCATGTCAATGTGAAAGGATGACTGATAGGTTTCAGGTTAAAGATGAATACATGTTTTAGTTCCTGTCCCTTCCCAAAACTCCATTATAAGGATGTTTAAGGGATTTTTTATAAAGGCACACATCTATAAGAACAAAGAAACGGGGCAACAGCCATAGCATTTTGGAATCTGAGGGACAGAAGGATAAGTGGTAGCTTACTGAGCAGGCCTGAGACGGCAGAATTTTAAGCTGGCAGAGGAGAAAGGAAGAAGTAGCCCAGTTTACACTGATGAACTCTGCAGAAGCTCAGGAATTTTCAGCAACAAGAACCCCTTGGAAATGAGAGTGAAGACAGGATTAAAATTAGCAGTATTGGGTGAAAGTTCAGATTTGCTCCCCAACTTGATACAAGCAGGTAACTACCTCTTTTCCACTCCAAGAGAGGAATGGAGATTATTTTTTCTGATAGAGATGATAAAAGGTTTCTGGATTGGAAGGTATCAGGAGAAGTTAAGAATGATATTACGTGGTCTTGCACTCAGGGAGATTGCACTGATATACTGAGAACCACAGCCACCTTCTTCTCCCTGCCCCTTAGCCTGAGGGCAGCCAAGATGATACCCTACCTGCAGGAAACTCCAGGAGAATTCTCTGGGGTTCTGACTTAGAAATATAATGACACTGACATCAGGGATCTCCCAGAGAAGAAGCCTAACCAGAACAATCCTAAAATTAAATCCCAAATAACACCCCCTCCCCAGCCTTCCTGTTGCCTTTCTAGTTCCTCACTCTTAAATATCAGCAGACAGCTAAGGATCATCAGACGTTTAAGGAAAGTCACTATCATGAGAGACAGAAACTGAAACATGCAAACAGCAAAAGAAACAACTTGGAGGGAACAGAACCTTTGCAGGAAGAAGGAATCTTAAACAAGAAATCATTAGTATCTTCAGAGAGATAAGGCATAATATTGCAATCATGAAACAACAGAATTTATAAGGGTTAGGAGATCAAGTTAAGGAAATTTCCCAAGATGTGAAATAAAAAGAGAAAAAATGGAAAATAATATAGAAAAAATAAGAAACTTATAGGATTGGTCCATGAGGTCCAACATGCGAAATAGTAGTACCAGACTGAGAGAATATAGAAAATGGAGGAGAGAACACTATTGAAGGAATAATTCAACAAAATTTCCCACAGCCAGAAGTAGGAAGTTCCAGATTAAAAGGTAATATTGATACATCATCATGAAACTTTACAACTACAATGTGCTCCCATAA
Source organism: Diceros bicornis minor (assembly GCF_020826845.1). Classification (NCBI taxonomy): domain Eukaryota; kingdom Metazoa; phylum Chordata; class Mammalia; order Perissodactyla; family Rhinocerotidae; genus Diceros; species Diceros bicornis. The sequence continues at coordinate 32,914,449 of NC_080748.1, forward strand.
ATGACAGGGCAAATCAATAAAAAGAAAGACCTGGGATCCCAGAGATGGGTCCAACATAAGAACCAGCAATACAGCAGGGCTAGTGATGGACTGATCTAAATTGGAAAATTGGAAGAGGGGTCCAGGAGAGACTTCTTCAAGATGATGAAATTGATAAAACACCTGAGGTGTTTGTGCTGCGAGGAGATGTACAAATCTGGGAGAGGCTTTGGGGGTAACCTCATGATAAGTGTATAGAAACCAACCCAAATTAAATGTAACAGTGATTCACTTCAGGGAAGACAAAAAGTAATGCCAAAAAGTAAATATAATCACAGAATGTTGCATGACTCAGCTGCTAATAGTATCTTCATAGCTATAATGATATAAAAATGGAGATTTAATATAACCAAAATTGTGGTAAAATTCTAAGAGGATGAGAAGATTGGGCATGTATATGTGTATGGAAAAAAAAAAAACTCAACTTTCATCTTCCCTCATTGGGAGGCCAATAGATAATGCTCAAAATTGAAAAACCAAGAAGCAGTAATATAAGCATGTTACTTAAATCACTTCTTCTCAATTTTGCCTCATTATGGCACATATAGAAACAGATACTTAATAATGTAATCTGGGGACATCCATTTGGGGAATATTGTATAGATGTGAGAATTCCAAATAAAATCTTTCCAAATTTTCTAATGAGAGACCTGAGCTTGCTTTCATGAATATAACTTCTTTTAACATAAAAAGAAGCTTATATGCCTGAAATAGCTAAATATAATTCTTGATCTAGATTTCCATGATTCTCGTCTTGAAATTCTTGTTAGTCACTGTCAGTTTACTACCCAAGTAATGATAAAATTCAAGCCACTTCACCACTATTCCAAACTCTACAACAGTTAAAATTATATTTAAAAAATTCAATAGGCATTAGTCCTTTTCTTTGCTATATAAATACAATATTGTGATACTCCCCATTGAATTTTTTCTTATGAAGTAATTAAAAGTAATGATGAGGCCCTAATTTGTAAATGTGTGTTCACTGTTAGAGCAGTCACCCCATGGGTAACTTGGATGCCAATAAAAGAGCACATTAGTCCCAAATGGAAAGAAGTATCTGAAATCCATAAAGAGAAGATTTGGGGAACTGCTGCCTATAGCTTTGCCCACCATGTCCCCTTCCCCAATTTTCTAGATCCCCACCTTTAGGCAGTGTACTTTGTACATCTGGAATGCAGACTCCTCCAGCAGCTACATGGGCTGCTTCTCCGTGTAGGACAGTGGTGTCTTCTGCAGCAGCCTGCAGACGTTGAAGTGAGTGCCTGTGGACCTGTTTAATGCCGCTCAGCAGAGCAGTGAGTATTGTGCCTTTGGACTCTGGGGAAGTTGATGGCCAGTTGTGACCTGTCTAGAGGCATCGGTTGCCCTAAGCCCCACCTGAGGGGCTGAGGGGTGTCAGTACCTCTTAGCAAACCTGGAACCAATTCATAGAACAGCAGTGTGCCAAGACCTACTGGTCAGGAAGCACTGATTTCCAGATATGGAGGCAGAATCCAAAATAATTACTTTTAAAGAGTTGAAAGCAGTTAACCTCTGGGCCTAGTACTACTTAACAGTTGAAACTGTGTTATTAATAAATTGGTATAAATACAAACTAATTTTTTAAAAGAATCTCTCATGTGGTCGTGTTGGATCTTCCAGATCTTTTGCTTTATCCAGGCGTTGGGGAGAGCTGCTTTCAACTCTGTTTTCAGGAGATGAGCCAATAATATGTATCCAGTTGTGGAATATGGTCTACTACTTAAATTCAGAGGCTCTTCAGTTTGTGGATTATCTCTATGCTGCATTTTACCACTTTGTCTCAAGAATTAAGATAAAGAGAACAACAGCACATCTGAAGATAGCAAGCTTTGTTTTTTAATAAAAGGAAAAAGAGAAGTTGAAATTAATGGGAAATATAACTTGTATTTTGTATCTTTAATTGATTATTTTCTTGCTATCTCTTTAACATGCTCCTAGGGAAGTTAGTAATAATGTTTTAGGAGACGAGTTGGGAAATGAATAGTCACTCTGTCACTGAATTAGGAAAAGGAGAAAGGCACTTGAGAATACATAGTGGAGAACACTCTTCTTCTGTAGAGGGGACAGAGAGTGTGTTCCATTTGATGCCCTCCAGATTCAAAGCTGAAATTGGAAACGATGGTACTTTAATTCGCTGCTCAGTTAATGGGCCTGCTGATTTACTCTCATTTTTCAGGCGTCTAATATGTCCTTAAAACCCTCTCAAGGGTTTTATACTTTTAGCCTGAGGTCTCTGTGCTTTATTTTTCCTTTTGTTCTTCAAATACTTTCATTGCCTCTCCCTGTTTCATCTTCTGAGAGGTTCAGAATAATGCATGATATGCACTGAATAATTTGGATGGAGCTTGTGACATGTCTTCATGATGTTAAGCCACTCAAAATCCTAGCAAATAGTCCCAACTTGCATTAGCAGTAGATTAATGCAGGTGAACTTTAGAGTCTTAACTTTTAAAAATTTACATTTTTACTAGTGATGATTGAAAAACATTGGCATTTTTTCTGTTCGCGTTACTGATTACAATTGCAAATACTTGCACAAAGTGCTAGAATGACTTTTCACTGTTCCATGAGAAGCAGAGTATTTTTTTACCCATTTAATGGCTATTAAATATTTAAAAAACAATTTTCCAAAAATAATCCATAACTATATGTAATGTGCATAAATCACAATGGGAAATGTATTCCGATATGCATGCCTAAATATACTTGTGTAGGTAGGTTTACATATCTAAGAGAAATTTGCCAAGAAGAAAGGTTAAATTTAGGAGAGGTTTCTCATTTGAGACTTCATTATGAGAATGGTAAAAATAGGGGTGCTTTCAGATGAAGTCACGATAGTGGTTAATCAGGTAGTCACCAACTTTTTGCCCTAGGATTTCCTGGATATGAGTCTAAACCTTATGATCTGAATCAAGAATGGTAGAAAACCACGACGAGTTAGTTATTTGGGATATGGGTCAAGGAAACCTATCAGCTCTTGAGTTTTCCCAGTGGAAAATGAATGGAGGTCATTTTTTAATGTTAAGGGATATCTGTTCTGAGTGGAGATTCAGAGGAGAGCAGGAACATATTAGGGGGAGGATAATGGGAGAGAAGAGTTTGCCTCACTGTCTGGGGAGCAGAGAGGGTACAGCAGACAGGGGTAGGGCAGAAGAGTGGGGTCACAGCAGGAAGGAGGAGAGTCAGGGAAAAGGAAGGAGTCAACTGGTGGACTTTTAGATGTGGGGTTGACATGAAATTTCAGAAGAAACATTAGGAGCATTTGGCAGCAAGTGACACGATCAAAATGACATTTAGGAGAGATGATTCTTGCTGTGGCTTATTTAAGAGGCGGAAGAAGGCTGACGCATGATAAGAAGGATTGCAGCTGAGGAAGGAAGAGGGAGAAGGGATTGGACTTGGTCACAGGATTGATAGAGAAGACAGAAGATAAAGAGAAGTTGCAGAGAACTTTCAGTCAAGGCTGGGTTGCTGCCTTAGAGAACTCATCCCATCCCTACCAGTCCAAAACAAAAAAAAGCAGGGTATATAGAAGATTATACAGCCAACGTTCAAATGCCTTCTGGAATAAGTCAGTTCTCTTTCCAGCTTACAAGTCATGGAACAGTGGACATGGAACAGTTTGCAAAAGATAGAAGTTCTCATGTGGATGTGCTATGACCCTTCTCCTCATTCCACACGTTCCCAGGAGATCCTATGGATGGCAATAGATAAAGGAATGTGATAAGAGTTAGCAGTCAGGAAAGGAAGCACAGGCCGGAGGATCTTCTCTGCACACACAATAATTGGATCCAGGTGTGTGGATAAGCATTCCATGTCACTGAGAGGAGAAGGGAAGAACAGAGGCTTGGAAGCAGACATTGTGAGCTGCTGCGTGAGGAGGCCGAGGGAGAAAAGGAGCCAGAGAAGGAGTGGTCAGAGTGGCATTAAACCTGTGAAATTGTTTGATCTAAACTTGAAATGGATATTTGCTTCATTAAAGCTGACAGTATGATTTGTGCTTTTAGGCTATAAATGAAGGGACGGTTCCAACCCCTAACACTGAGCATCCACAGAGAATTCATAATATAAATAGAGCAAGTCAAGCCCAAAAACCAGCATGGCTACCAGAAAGATTTTCATGGGCCTCTCCTCTTCTACAAATACAATTCATCCTATTCTTCTTAGAGTTCACTGTGAAAATTCTTTAAATGGGTATCAGGAAGGCAAATCCTGCACTCCTCAGTGGTGGAGCTATTTAAACAAAATGGGTGAGGGTGGTCAAAGGTAAAAGCTTCTAGTTATAAAATGAATAAGTCCTGGGAATGGAATGTACAGCATGGTGACTATAGCTAATAATACTCTATTGTATATTTGAAAGTTGCTAAGAGAGTAGATCTTAAAAGTTCTCATAACAAGAAAAGAAAATTTGTAACTACGTATGGTGATGGATGTTAGCCAGACTTATTATGGTGATTATTTTGCAATATATACATATATCGAATCATTATGTTATACACCTGAAACTAATATAATGGTATATGTCAATTATATCTCAATGAAAAAATTTAAAAGAGGGCCGGCCCCGTGGCTTAGTGGTTAAGTGCGCGCACTCCGCTGCTGGCGGCCTGGGTTCGGATCCCGGGCGCGCTCGGACGCACCACTTCTCCGGCCATGCTGAGGCTGCGTCCCACATACAGCAACTAGAAGGATGTGCAACCATGACATACAACTATCTACTGGGGCTTTGGGGGGAAAAAATTTAAAAGAGAATACATTAATTTTAACATTGTAATTAAAATCAACCTCACTCTCCCACCCACCCACCTACCCACAGGATGGATTATAATTCTGTACACTTTGTTCTAAACTGGAAATCCCTTTGAATCTTATATTAGGCTTTTTCAGAGAAACGGAATCAATAGATACGCGCGCGCACGTGTGTGTGTGTGTGTGTGTGTGTATAGTGGTGTTAAGAGATTTAAGGAATTGGTTCATGCAATTGTGGGAGCTGGCAAATCTGAAACTCCCAGGGCAGGCCAGCAGGCTGGAAACCCAGTAAGGAGTTGATGTAGCCTTGAGTCTGGAATCTATAGGGCAAGTTGACAGGCAGGATTTCTCTGTCATAGTCTTGAGGCAGAATTCCTTCTTCTCCTGGAAACTTAGTTTTTGCTTGTCAGTCTTTCCTCTGTTTGAATGAGGCCCACCTAGATCATCCAGGGTAATCTCCTTTACCTGAAGTCAACTGATGGACAATGTTAATCACATCTACAAAATTCCTTTACAGCAACGTCTAGACTAGTGTTGGACCGAATAACCGGGCAGTGTTGCCTACCAAGTTGACACATAAAATTTTGCCTTCACAAACCTCTTATTTCTCCTACGGGGGAAGAGCAGAGTCAGCTGTCTTTTGCCCCATTTCCTCAATGTTGACATCTTCACGGTGGAGAAAGGCTTTCTTAGTGATTCAAAGGTGACAGTTTTTGTGGTATAGCTTTTTCTCGGTCAAATTATTTAAAAAAAAATTAAAAAGCTGGGCAATACCAGCCCCTTACTTCTGTCCCACATGATGCCAAATGGTCTTGTCTGCTCTGCCTGGTGAGGGGGTGGGCATGGCTGATGCAGGCTCTCAAGCCCTGCAGGGAGACTGCTCAGCTGACTGTGTGACAATCACATGGGAAGTGCGGAGTTAATACTTCCTGGGAAGAATTTTAATGTTAGAATTTGCTGTCTTTTGCACATATAAATTTGAAGCCTTAATGTTATGCTCTTCTGGTGATTTGCATTTAATATGCATGCAAATTCACAATGTATACTATATGCCAAGAACATAATTTATAAATCGGTACTTTCCCTGGTTGTTAGCCATTTTGGCCACTTTAAAAATTAATACTTTGAAGAAATATATGTTTTTAAACTTATATGTAGTATCTTTAGTTTCCAGAGAAAAGTATGTAGTAGATTCTCTACCGGAAAGGTAGATCTCTGTTGTAACGTTCTCTGTGTTTAAAGAAATTATGCATAATGCTAAGGGTTGGAATGTTTTTATTTTTCCTACAAATGGGTTTGGATTAGGTGTTGCAAGTGTTTGTTTCCATTAACAGTGCTAAAAATATGTGTTTCTGAAGCATGATTGCAACCTGCAGCATTCTGGTACAATTGGAGGTGAGTCATTTCAGGTGATAAACACACCTCACATAACAGAATAGCATACCGTACTTTAAGTGGGAGATCAGTCCTGCGCTGTGTAACCAAGAGTGGGAGAATCCCAGAGAGAGACTCTGTAGCCTCTCTGGCTGCCTTTTGGGCTTGTTGTCTTGGCAACTAAAACACAGCCATCAGTTCTTTCCTCAGGCAGGGAACTGCAGTCATCCTTGACTCCACCATGACCTTTTCTCCTCCCCCTTCCAATCTGTCACTGAGCTCTGCTAGGCAGCTCCCAGGCAGCTTCAGATTTTTCCTTTGTCGCACACCTCCAGGCCACCACCAGGTTCTGTTCTTTCCCCTTTGGATAATTGAAACCTCATCGCTGGCCTCCTGGCTTCTCAGCTGCTTACCTCTTCTATCAGTCCCAAATAAGGCCTCCCAAACCTTCCTTTCAGCTATTGAAGAAAGTCATCTTTCAGTTTAGACCTCTGGGAATTCGGCATTTTCTGCAGGGAGCAGACATCCATCCTCAACTTCAGTGGTCTGCTCCAGCATGCTATTTAAAATAATTTTTTTAACATTCTTCTCTCTGAGCTGCATGTCTTCACAACTGTTAGTCACCCTCCTCCTACACCTTTCCAACACTGTGGACCATTTGACCTTCTATGTCTCTGAGTTATCTCCATCCCTCTGAAAATCGCCTCTCCTTAAGTGAGAATGACAAAGACTCTCCAGCTGATGAGTTTTATCGGGACCATCCCCACCATCATTATCATCATCTTCATAAATACTATCAATAGCCTCTGTGTCAGCATAATACTAGTAGCTGCACAAAATGAACTAAATTTATCTGGCCTAAGGACATTGACTCAAAACCCCAGCAGGTCAGGGCCTCAGTGTGTGATTGTGCAGCCTGGCAAAGGACACGCATCGGGATGAGAATCCACCTTGGCTCTGCTCACCAACATGCGTGTCCTTGGGCACAGCTGGATCTGCCAGGTTAATAGGTGACTTCCACTGCCTACTACTCCCCGACAAAGGCACCTTCAGCTAGCCAAACTGTGCCGAGACACAGACCTGAAGGAGCACCATTTTCTAATTCATTTGTGGGCTGAGAGGGCATCATTTACTCAATTGTAGCTAGGTATCCTATAAGCTTGTAGAGGCCTTGACTTATGGCATATGTGTGAAAATCAAGAATAAACAGTGAAGTTTTCTAGTAAGAGAGGAAAACATCAAAGGGAAGGCCAGATCTATTCCCTCTTCTTTAGAAACCATGAATAGTGGGGCATCTTGCTTTTGCTTTTGAATTATGAGACGGTGTTTGATGAATTTGATATAAGTATCAGGTAAAAATAATTTTGTGATAATAATGACATCCAGACAAAAAATTCTACAGTGATGTCTCTTCCCACTCCTCATCCTCTCTCTTTTTCCTCCTTCCTCCTCTCTTCCTCTTTCCCCTCCCCTTCCCTTTCTCTTCCTCTCTTTCTCCATCTCACTCCCCCTCCCCTTTGTTTTTTGATAATAAGTATAGCAACTAATAAACGTATAAAATATTCTGAGTGGCTCAGAGACGCATTTTTACTGGGCTGGAATATATCATGGGTAACTCCAACCACAAGGTCCCATGTGCTGTAGGCAGACTGGCCTTATAACTGTCATAGAATGCTTAGGGACATGGAAGCCGCATGCTTGATTTACATAGAGCTCAGGAGCCCTGAGTGTAAGAACTTGAGCTGGGCTCCCTTTTGGAGTTCAGACATGTACTGATCTCTCTCATGGCTTAGGATTCCCCAGAAGAGGCTGGATCGAGGGAAATGATGGGGCCCCTGAGAGAAAGCCATGAGTGAAGAAGTCTGCCGAGCGGACCAGAATGAGTGACAAGATCTGGATGTCTGAGGGGGCAGTGGTTCCAGGTACCCGCCGTGACCTAACTCGCTTTTGGTTTACGCTTAACGTTCTATAGTTCACAAAGTATGTCTCATTTGGTAATTGTGAGAACCCTCTGAAGCAGGCAGAAACGGTATTGCTTTTGACCTCACTTTAAGAGAAAAAAGGATTGATGCTTGGTCGGAGATGTGTACTGGTCAAGGACATATAGTTATTATATGGTGGAGTTAGAAATCAAACCCAGATATTTTGGCTCTAAAATCTGAGCATCCTTCTCAGAGTCAATGAATTATCACTACGAAGTGTTAACTCTGCACCCCACACCCCCAACACAAAGCCTACTCACTCAATATCAAGTCTGTTTGTAAGTTCGTTATGTTAACATATAAAACCACAGAAATGGTTAGGACAGCTCCAGAACTGGAATCATTTTGTGTCTCTCAGCTTAGTCACCTTCTCCCCTGGGAAGGCATACGTGGAGGAAACTCTTAGCAGAGTGTACAGGTAATTTGCACTGCTCTGGGTTATGTATGTATGTCTGGGAACTCTGGGTGGAGACAGATTACTTGGACATTTAGTTTGACCTTCATAGAGAACCTATGAGGGCCCGCCCCGTGGCTTAGCAGTTAAGTGCGCGCGCTCCGCTACTGGCGGCCCCGGGTTCGGATCCCGGGCGCGCACCACGCACCGCTTCTCCAGCCATGCTGAGGCTGCGTCCCACATACAGCAACTAGAAGGATGTGCAACTATGACATACAGCTATCTACTGGGGCTTTGGGGGAAAAATAAGGAGGAGGATTGGCAATAGATGTTAGCTCAGAGCCGGTCTTCCTCAGCAAAAAGAGGAGGATTAGCATGGATGTTAGCTCAGGGCTGATCTTCCTCACAAAAAAAAAAAAAAGAACCTATGAAAGGAACAATTGTGAGAAATAATTAATGACTCTATGACAAGCTTAATCAAAATTGGCGCTGTTTTCACTATTTTACCGTAGATATCAGTGAGACCCTATGCAGTAGATAAACGCAGTGACCTGTTCTGTGTATGTCTGTTTTAGATATCAGACTGTTGTTCTTACGTGATAGGACGGGAGAGAGAATTTTATACATTTACTCACCACCTGCATACTTGGATATTTTTGTCATAATTAAGTGAGCAGAGGAGCCAACTGTGGTCTGCATAGGCTCTAGTTCTCTGTCTTGATCTGAACCTGAGCAATGGATTTAGTCCTGGAGCCAATGTCACTGACACATGCAGCAGCCAGCCACAGGGAAATCCATCACAATAACAGCAATCTGGGCATCTCCGGGAATCTAACCACATCTGTATTCAGATGAGGAGAGCACTGAGTACTCTCACCAAGAACGATATTGAGGGACTCTGGGATAATGCTGCCTTTATACTGCTCGTAAAATATGTTAGAAAATAAAGGCTTAAAAGTCATGCTTGTGAAGAGTGAGGACAGGGAAATGAGTGTAGCAATTCACACGGTGCACTTTTCCTAGGAGCAAGGAGTCGTGTTGATTTCTCAAAGTGGGTATTTCATCTCTTATAGTATCCTTAAGAAGGCCAGGTCAGCCATAGGTTAGCAGCTTAGGAGCTGACTTGGATCTTTGCCTTGCTGGCTCTTTTTACCTTTTTGATTTCAGCTCAAATGTCATTTCTCAGAGAGCCTTCTTCCCACCCAGTCTGGGGTTTCCTTCCCCCGAGCTCTGCCCCCTGTGTTCTCTACCTCATCATCCTGTCTTATTTTCTTCACAGCACTTATCACTCTTTGCAATTATTTTATTTATTTATTGGCCTGTTTACTGTCTCTCTCTCTTACCTCTGGAACATAAGCTCCATGGGAACAGATGCCAACCATGACTCTCTGGCTTACTGTTATTTTCCATAGCATGTAGAACAGTACTTGGCCTAAGGTAGGTGCTCCATAAATTCATTGAGTGAGTCAATGAATGAATGAATTAGTGGGTAAATATGTGCTTTCTCTTGCTTAATCCCACGGTTTAGTGCCCAGATACTGGGTTGTGGTTTTTCCCTAGTAGAAGAATCCAAAGGGATTATATTAGTTTTCTATTGTGGCAGTAACAAGTTACCACAAACTTAGCAACTTAAACAATACAGATTTATTATCTTAAAGTTCTGGAGGACAGAAGTCCCATACAAGTCTCATTGGGCTAACGTCAAGGTGTCAGCAGGGCTGCATTTCCTTTCTGGAGGCTCCAGGGGAAATCCATTTTCTGGCCTTTTTCAGCTTCTAGAGGCCACATACATTCCTTGGTTTTAGCCTGTTTCCATCTTCAAAGCCAGCAACAGTGGGTCGAGTCTCATGCTGCCCTCTCTACGATTCTCTACAGCTGAGGAAGTTTCTCTGCTTATGAGGACTCATATGATTAGATTGAGTTTACTTGGATAATCGAGGAAAATCTCCCATCTCAATGTCCTTAATCACGTCTGTCCTCTTTGCCGTGTAAAGTAACATGTTCACAGGTTTCGGAGAATAAGATCTGCACATCTTTGGTGGTGGTGGTAGGGGGGATCATTATTCTGCCTACCACATGGATTTACTTACAAAAGAGGTGGAGGGATGGTCCAACCCAGAGGCTCATTTCTCTTCCAGAATATATATCATGAAAGAGAGTCTTCCCAATGGATTTATTCATTCAACAAGAGATATTTGTAGAGCTTGTCACATTGTCCTTGACAGTTTTGTTTCTGATAGCAGAGTGGGCCAGGCTAGACTGCTGTTTTGTAGGGTTTGGCGTGGGGACCCTGGAGAAGTTCACCTGAATTCCGAAGCAGGCCTGACAGTCAGAAATTGGGTTGCTAACCAAAATGGGATCAGTGTGTCCACCAGGGACTCGGAGCGGCTGTAGTAGTGGCAGTTAACATTGATTGAGTACAGGCCTGTTTGGAGTAATTTATGTAATTAATTTAATCTTTACAACAGTCCTGTGGTAGAGGTACTATTATTATCCATGTCTTACAGATTGGATGAAACTAAGGCACAGAGAGGTTAAATAAGTTGCCTAAGATCACACAACTAATAAGTAATTGAGCCAGGATTCAAAATCCCAGGCCCTCTGGTTCTAGACCCTGCTGCCTAACCAGGGTGCTCCCCTGCCTCTCGTGGGGCCACTTAGGGAGTGGCCGAAGGAGCCTATGATAGGACTATCGTGGGTGCTGGGGAGGAGAGCCTCAATTTCTGTGCAAATGTGCATGTTGGGTTGTTATTTGGACCTTAGGGTTTCTGCCTCAGCAGACCACACTGTGTGTCAGGCGCAGCCACCTGCCATGGGGAGATGTGAAAATGCTGTCTGTGCTCAGGAGGATGCAGAACCATGCAGCCCATGGGCATTCCCTGTGAGGAGTTGGCGAGGGAGACATTATGTACTGTGCAACTTGCTGAACCATCTGTTGGGCTCCTGGGTTTCATGAAGTACAGAGAATGGAATGGTACAAAGGAACTGGTCAAAAGCTGAGAGATTACATGTCTGCTTCATCAGTTACCAGATCTGGGTCTGGGTCAAACCACTTTGATGCATAGAGCCTCTGTGAAAAGAGAATACAAACTCTGTTTGTCGACATCTCCAGAGTGGGAGAAGGATCAGATGATTATTAAGTGCTCTGTAAATGTTAGTTATTACTGTACATGTGCCTAAATGACAAGGTGAGGAAAGGAAGCAAGTACGAGTACCTCAGTGCCCTGAAACCCTGTCTGGCTTGTGTCACCCTGGGGCTAAGCTGGAGAGCGTGAGCACGATATGAAATGTACTTCCCATAGCCTCTGTGAGAGAGACTGATTGATGACGGGGGTTTACAGGTCAGCCTGTGAAAGCATGTAATCAGTCAGAGCATAAGAAGAATATCTTGTCTTTGGTGTGCAGATTCCCAGTCCCAATGGCTCTAATAACCTGACGGTGGTCATCAGAAGGGGAAGTCTCCTCTGCTTGTGTCCACTCCGCTCATTTTAGTAGCTATTGGGTGGCCAGGCAATCCCAAGAATTTTTTGTACGAAGGTGATATTCTTTAGTGGGTTTGCCATAATTCTGTGAGCACAAGTGACAGCCGTGAGTTCCACACTTGAGGAAGGTGCAAAAACTTACGTTGGAGTTACTGAGATTGCAAATACTTACTTAGATAATCAGTGATACATAACTGTCAAGAACAGTGAAGGCTCTGAGATTTTACCCTGCCTGCAAGCTAATAAGTTAGCTTCCCACAGTTTCATACATGCTAGCAGAAGACACAAAGTCCTGGGTCAGACACAAGGACTTTATTCTTCGTGGCACAGAAGGCAGCATGAGCTTCATGCTTGCATTGGTTTCTCTTGTCCCCCAACTCCCATAGGGGCCATGAAGAGCAGGCCCAGTTGGGTGCTTCACACACAGTGGGTCTGTGTCAGAGCCGAGGAACACAGAATTTAGGAAATTACCAGTCTTATAAAGGGCTGCTGGCAAACTTACCCAGCCTTTATCATCCTGGTCAGGAAACAAATCTGTCCTCTCTTCTGGAGGAAGACACTATCTTTACCCTTCCAGGTAAAGGTAGGTACCCTTCCATGTTTGCTTTACAAATATCCTTGAAAAGAGAGTCTGGGACAAAAGCTGTCGCAAGACATGTAGTAAAGCCTCCCAATAAAAACTAATACATAATTAACTACATTCCTAATAATGACCTACAAAAGGTGTTTGTCTTTAAATATACAGAATTGTACTAGTGAGTTGATATAATCTGTATTCTGTTTGAGAAGAATATCCATTTCTAATTCTCTTCACTTAGTGAGTTTTACTTAATATTTTAGGATGGTGATTCAGCCAAACTTGTTACTTAAATACTCAATTACCAGGGAGTTCAGAACTTCTAATGAATTGGTAATTAAATGATATTTTAGTTAAAAGTTCTTTGGTTATAGGAGTAACAAAAGTAAGAATTTTATTCTTTGACGATAGATGTTACTGATAGAAACTTATGTAAAGATTTTTGCTGAGAATAACACACACTTTTCTTTGATTTCCATGATAAACTTTCTAGGCAGATTCTTATTGGGAGAATTATTATTTGATGTACAAGTTTCTTTATATTTGATTTTTCAGTTAATTCCTCAAATTTGTTAAATCTGTATTTATGGTCATGGTTAAAAATGGTAGACCTATCATTGCCTACTGAGTATGTAATCAGTGATAAATTGAACCTCAATGACTTGGATAATCCATAAGATAATTGAATTTTGAATATTTTTTAGGTTTAAACTTGATACAAGGACCCTCATGGTGCTGTAAATGTTTGGACATTCAAGGACCCACATTCTGCCTGGGGGTTGGTGCAGTGCTGTGAACATGGCTTTAGATGCAGCTGGGTCTGGATTGAACTCTGCTCCTGCTAATTCCTAACTCTGTAATTTACCTAAAATATCTGAGCCTCAATATCCTCATCTAAAAATTGTGGATATTGGCTACTGCATCATAGGATAGTTGTGCGGCCTAAATGAAATGTTATTCAAAGCTGATGCATTTCTTTAATAATGTAAAGGGAATATTGAAGTCAGTTCAGGACCATTGAAAAGTTTCTTTGATTACTTTCAGCTTGGGTTAAGCTTTAAATTCTTAGTTAAATTCCTTCTCTAAAGTACTCATTTATTGTCTATTATTTTTCTAGTTATCTACGTGTGTTGGGAAATTAAAATCATCCTTTAAAATTCATCCCATGGATATCAAAAGCTCATAAATTGCTAGATGCTAATGGGAAAGTCAAGAATCTGCTCCAACTTATTATTGCAGGCGTACACAGAGCTATCTAGGGAAAAGCAAGGGTTGGCTTAAATTCTCAGAATCAGATGCTTTGCAAATTTCAAAATATGTCACTCACTATAAAATTTATTCAATTATTTACCAGCCACACACATACTAATCAGGGTTAAAAGTATGAAAGACCACAGGGAAGAATGGATGGTTTCCTTTCTATTACAAGTGCTGGTATTAAGAAATAATGACAGCTCACATATGTGTGATGCCGTCAGTTTTATGGGAACTCAAGAACTGAATATTTAAAAACCAATTAAAATTAATTAAGATGACTAAAAGAGCTATGACAGTTTGGGATTCTATTTTTATCAGTTTAATCAATCTCTCTGATGAAAAGTAGAAAAGAGATTTTAGATTTGACAAACAACTTAAAAGCTTTGTGATGGGAGTGGAATGAGAAAGCACAATGAGCAGAACATTAAGTGAAGCTATGTACTTTTAAAAATAACCAGCTACTACATTTCAAATATAAAGGCAGCCATGACTGAAGAGGTAGGCAGAAAGGGAGAGGAGTTGATGTATTTCAGCAGATGGGATGAAGAAAGGTAAGTGGTAAGGCGCCTGCCTTCTCCTGATGTGTTAATCTCTGTTCACTGCTACCATGTAGAAAACAGCACTATAGGATGGGCCCAGCTTTTACACCAAATGTGTGTGTGTGTATATATATGTTTAGCCAATATGTCTTCAGATTGTATATAAAACGTTAAGGATATTACTTAGTGGAGATTGGGTTAAATATTTACTTCTGGCTAAGTATTACCATATGCCTAAACTTTAAAAATAGTAGGTATTCTAAAGGGAGAAAACAAACAAACAATTTGGAAGATACATCAAAGCTAGTCTCAATTGGTTGTTAATGGAAGTAATTGGATGACGTGGACATTATTTCTGTTTCATCCAACTCATATTAAATAAGCACCTGCTATGGGCAGGGTGCTGTGCTGGGTCTGTAGTGATTAAACTGACCACAGTCATTAGCGTATCTTCTCAGCTCATTTACAACCAGAGTAGACCGGGAGGAACGCAAACATTGGGTACCCACCCTCAGGACTTGGCATCGGAGGTGAGAGGTGAGAGTCTAACCCTTGTCCTCAAGCACATTATAATATGGTAGGGAAACTTGCACATTGGTGAGATAGGACACAGGTAACGCATTTAAAGCAGTTTAATTATGACAATAATTTTTTTTTATAAATAAAAATTGGTTTGAGCTAGTTTTTATGGGTAATATTTTTTTCCTACGTAATTGTAATTGTTTTACTTTGAAAGGCGGTGAAATGAGTGTTTCTTCTTTTTCATTTTCTACTTGGATTCTTCTTTACCTTGGACTATATGTGATCATGGACACAAATATCCCACACCTTCTAGTACAAACGCGGCTGTAGCATAGATGAGGAAGTAGAATATCAACTCAAGTGGAAGGAGTTCAAACTCTGGGCTCTATTAGACAGGAAAATGGATATTCCAATAAGTAGAGCTGTTAAGGCTACAGCAGGTTATCTGCCCACAGCTGCAGGGTCAGCATTTTTAGATAGTATCATGGATGGAGTAGTTAATTAAGTAAAGGCATCCAATCCCAGTGGAATCTCGGGGAAATGAGCTCTATACTTTCTTCTCCTTGAACGCTGGGGCAGATTGGTCTTTGATTCTATTGCAGCCATCTCTTGGGTGCTTCTGACCTAAGTTCTGCTTCTATTACTTTGAAAATCCTTTTTGTTGAAATGACCTTAGTGTCAGTGACACCCATAGGCTAAATTTAATTGCTTTTCTGAAAATACTGTCTTTTTTCCCCAATAATTCCTTCAGTTCACAAATAATTAAAGCATAACATGTTGGAAACTTTCTTGTTTAAACTCTTCATATCCTTCACTTTATTGATTTATTTATCACAAATGGCCCATTCCATATGGGTAGTATTTCTCTCAGGGCTTCCAGTATCTAGTTTTCTTTCCTGATATTGATTAACTTTTGAGATATTCAAAGCAAACAGACCCATAGAGACAGATAAATCTGTGTGTGTTTGTGTGTGAGTGTGTGTGTGTGTAGGAGAGTTGTTATCCCTTTTTAGAGAATTAATTACAGGATAGTGCAGGATCTTTTGAAATTAGAGGCTGAATTGCATGGTGATTATTAGCACATGTAAATTTGGGCAAGTTATTAACTCTCTAAGCTTTTTTTGTTTACTCGTCTATAAAATTATGATGATAATAGCTAATGCTCTTGTGGATTCAAATTTGGAAAGCATTTAAAATAGTGCCTAGTACATAGTAAGTGCTCAGTAATAAGTTATCATTGTGTCTATTATCTTTCTGGTAATTTTTATCTTGATTATTTGTATTTTAGGACTTTGTCAAATCAAAAGCTTCTTTTTAATTTGAGATATCTTAAGAGGCATATGTAACTTCTTTTTAAAATTTTTCAATTACTGTTAGTGTCTCTGATTTCAGTTGAATTGATTTAAATCACACAATTGGTCATAGGGACTCAAGGGCCTTGGGGGCAGGAGTAGGTCTTATTCTTATGTACCTCACCTCTGGGATAGCACTTGATTCAGAGCAGGTGCTCAGCAAATTTGGATAGTGCTCTGGGGTCTGGATTTAATTCTTGTTTCTTACTGGCTGTGGGGTTACTCAGTTCACCTTTCTGAACTCAGGATTTCTGAGGTCCTGAAGCCAGATGTGGAGACAGAAAGACCTGAGATTTGAGTTCTGGCTCTGCTGAGATATGGTCTAAGTTACCTGGGGTTTCCTGGTCAGACATCCCTCCAAATCTATATTCTTTAAATATTTGTTCAACATTTATTTAAGGGAGGCACGGGGAAAATGATTTTCAGTAATAAAAATACAATAACAAATACAATAATAAAAGTGCAATGAACAGATTCACTGATTTATTTACTTTCTCTGGCCAAGGTAGAATCAATGTTCTGGGGGTAAAAATAGTGAAAGTTTTTCTATGTTTTAGTTTTTCTTCGTTTTATTGTTGACTTTGTGTGTGTGTGTATGTGTGTGTATATGTTTTCTAAATCACGCAAGTAACTGGGAGGCGTATTAGAAGATACATGTCTTCGATGATAAAAGACCTCACTTGCTTTAGTCAAAGAGCACAGCCGTGCTTATTTGATTTCAAAATGTTAGTGAGCAGTCATGGTGAGTTTCTCCCACAAGATAGACAGGTGATTCTGGGCAGATTTTCTTTGCATGGGTGGGTGAGTGGATGGGGAATGGGACAGGCTTTTTCCTACTTGAGAGTGCTGTTTTTGTATTTTGCTAGTTATAGGAAGGATTGCATGATGAAATTTGAGTTGATTGGTGCATATTCCTCGAGTAACATTTTAGCTTTCTAAAGAAATTGGCTCCTAAGGGATTGGCCTATTGGCCTGAAGCTGAGTTGCCTCTGGCTCTGCCAAGTACTAACTGCATGGTTTGGGGCGAGTTATTTTAACCTCTCTGAGCCTTGGTACCATCATCCTTAAGAGGCAAGACAGGAAGAAGGGAGGAAAAGGGGTCACACCAGCCAAGTCTCTTCTCTTTATCAATTAAATGCAGGCTGTCCTAGAACTACACTTCCCTGCTTTCTTCCCATTGGCCAGAACTGAGTCACATGACCACTGCTTGCTGAAGAGGGCACTGGAAAAGCAAGTATTTCACTTTTCTGTTCTTTTTAGTGGCTGCTGGTGCCACCCTTTTCCTCCCTTTTAAGCAAAAAGGTGGCCGACTGTGGGTATTATTAGGCCCGTTAACCTACAGGGACATCACACCACTTCTTAGGGATTTTTGAGTTTTAGAAGTACTGATATATTTAGCATCTAGCAGAACCTGGTAAGTAGTAGGCATGTGGAAAATAGTGTGTTTTCTCATGTAGAATACACTGTGGATTGCTAGATGCAATAATAGTGTTTTAGAAGAAAAAAGCATCCATTTAATGTAGACAGTATTTTAAGATGTCTCTCATTTTCAGAAATGTTCAAATGTGAAAAAAGCATGCATCCTGTAATTGAGGAGCTATGGAAGTAGATATAATTATGATGGCTGAAAATTTTAATTTTTTCCTTTAGAAATATGACATTTTTAAGTAGGGCATAAACTTATTACATGGTTTTGACTACTCAGAGATATAAACACGTGCTCTTTTTAGAGATGTATACTCTATTTTGAATCTAATAGTTTTGGGGAAATATTTTAAGATTAATTTTACAAGGCTGCCAAAATGTGTATTTTTTATGTAATAATATCAAGACTAAAAATAGATACAGATTCTTGTTTATTTAAAACAGCATTGAAAAGTTTCTACATAAATCACTTATAGATGGAAAGGGCATTTTTTAAAAACATAAAAACTCTGCTGGGTTAGACTCCTGATCTACCGTAGGATGTATTATGGGAGGGTACTGCGTGTGTTTGTGTGTGTGTGTGTGTGTGTGTGTGTGTGTGTGTGTGTGTGTCAACCACAAAGGTTAAATGCTTGCTCTTAAGTCAGACTGTCCCAATCGATGCTGTTTATTTTTAGTTCAGTTCAATTAATAAGCATGAATCAAATCAGTTACTAATGATCTAAGACTAATGTCAATGTATCTTCAGTGCAAATCTTCTTAAGAAAATATTGAGTTCTTAATAATTTTATACAAAAGCCAGTTCTCATAAACTAATTTTACCTAATTTATCAAACTTTCTAAGAGTTTTATATGTTGTGTTCTTTTGTGGTGAATGTGTCAATGTTCATGCCAACTCTGTGCTGTCTATGGTTTCTAAAGAGGTATTAATACTCCTAGAACAAAGGAAAACTTTTTAAAACTAAAACTCCAAATTTGTAGAGAGTTGTATTCTGATCTGGAAGCCTCAATGAATTAATTACGTAATGCCAACCATCAGCAATGGTTTTAAAATTCAATATTCAGATATATTACATGTGAAATGCATAGCATCTTTTATTTATCTGTTGTTTAATTACAGTCGAAATTTATGTGAGCCTGTACGTACATACCCACATAGACACACACACACATATACACATGTAAACACACACATAAGCACACATGGTTTTCATATATATATAAAATACATAAAAATATATTTTTTGATATAAAAATATATTTTAACAGATTGTGAAACATTCTTAGAGAATAAAATACATAACCATAAATAAATAAAGACCCAACTGAGCAATGCTGCTGGAAGACATATGGATCAAAAAAAAAAGTAGCCATTTGTTTCTGTTATCACTTACTCTGCACTGCACAGATTTAAACTTTTTTATTTAGTTGGCAAAGAAGTCTATTAGGTTAGAAATCAGTTCCTTAAATTACAGTCTTTGCTAAAGCACAGTGCACTTAAAGAAACTTTCTCTGTATTAGGGGATCAAATGTTACAGTTTTCTGAAAAAGACCCTAGACACTTACGATGATAGTGTGAGTTAATTCTCCTTCCCTGGGTGAGGTCTCACTGTGAGGACACAATGCACCACTTTGGCTGAGATGCTGTTTCCAATAAATATGGAAATTATGGCTTCCAGCACTGTGGCCTGGTAAGAAATCTCATGGGAAATAACTTGAAACTATGTGATAGGTTTGAAATTAATTCCTACCTCCCTCCCTGAAGTAACCAACCTATATTTACAAGAGGTACCATTATTTCATGGCCATCCAGAAAGATGAGTAAATTTAGTCCTATTTAGTAGAATGAAACCGTGGTGATAAAAATCTCTCAATCCCTATATTATCATTAGAGGATGAGTTGATTAAAGCAGGCTCTGATTTTCTGAGTTGAACAGAGTGGCCTTTGCTTCTGTAAGTTGTGGAGTTGCTCTTTGACCCATTTCCCTGCTCTTTCTTGGCTTTCTCTAATGACTCGAGGTGGTTTGGGGTTTTTCTATTTGTCAGATGAGGATGGTTTTGTAATGATGGGTTTCAGCCTAAACCCACGTCTTCAACCTTGTGAAATCCTGGTGGGACAAAGGTGAAATGTGCTTATCATTTTCAGATTTATTTGTTGAGGAACCGTGAGAGACTCATTCACTGTAAATGTTGGAGGTAACTGTCTTTTTATTTTTTTTTTTGTTTTATAGGCTGTTTATTAAGAGTGGGGAGAAACAGGAGATGAAAGAATGTTTTGAAAATCTCTATAGATAAAGTAGGAAGCATTGGTTAGTGCTGTTATTAAAGGACTTGAATTCAAATGTGGCAACTGCCCACTGAGGTCAGAAGAACCTAATCTATACGTGCCCTGAATTTGCCTCATGCTACGTCAGTATCTGAGAACAGGAAGGGCTCTAGCTGGACCTGGCCTCTGCTGAGGGGCTGTGGACATGCCCTTGATTTTCTTTTTCTCCTTTGGCGACCAGGATTTCTGAGTATCCTCCTTAACTCTCTGTGTTATCTGTGGTAGATTGTCTGTTATCTTTAAATCATGTTTCAGCCGTTGAAAAAGACATAATAGATTAACCCTGCTCTGTTCATTTCTATCCAATGAAAAAGGAACATTGTAAAGATTTAGTAGATTAATAAAAACGAATACTTGTGTGCAATATTTTGAGCTCCAGGAAGTTGGTTCTGTATAAATTTAAGGAATGAGTATCATACCAGAGTTGGAATTCCATGAAAGATGAGGAGAAGCTGTGAGCTGAGTATGCTGGGCTTTACCCAGCAGTGCTCTCAAGCAGCACCATTAGAAAGCTTATGCTGTTCTCCATAAAATTAGATCCATATAATAGTTTATTTTCCCCTGCCCTTTCGTTCCAGTCTTCCCTCTTTGGTGCCAAGACCATGGTGAAATGATGACTGAGTTAGGCCTGGGAAGTTCTCCATGTAGCCATCCTGGCCCCTGTTGGCCTGGAAGAGACTCTTGAATGTCAGGTCTTCCCTTGTGTTTGAAGTAGCACTGACCTGAGGGTGGCCTTCTCTGGAGAACTGGGGGAAATCTATACTAGGATCTTTGGGTCTTTCTGAGAAGTCTTTCTGCTTGGATTGGGCTGGGCACACCTGTGGGCCTATTGCCACAGTTAATGGAGGATGAGAGGCTCTGTGCTCCACGTCCCTCATACCCAGCCAATTCCCACTTTCTGTGTGTGTGTAAAACCAACTCTTTCCTTTCCATCTCCTTATGAAAGCCAGCACTCTTCAGCTGCCCAACTTCAGCACAGCTGTGCCCAGCCAGCAGAAGGGAGACAGGACTGATGGCCCCAAGCTAGGGACAAAGCCAGTCCTAATACACCGGCCCTCACCCCAGGGAAGACTGAGCTGGGCAGAGAAGCGGAGAGAGACTGCACACAGCTAGAATTAACATGACTTATTTCATTATCAGTTTTAGAAAGTTTCGCTTTGCTTGTTAGCGTGTCTCCTTTTCAAAGAACTTTGGTGAAGAAAGCTGGAATGTTCTGAACATTCGTTTTGGAGTGTGATTATCCCCTTAGATTTGCTGAATAAGTAGGAACGTCATAACATAGGATAATTTTTACTAAGAGAATATTTGTAAGAAGAGCCTGGTAACAAAAATTCATGGGCTTCAAGAGTTTCTAGAGGTGGCAAGGAGACTATTGGGATGAGAAAACGGAGGCCCCTGAAGGTTAAGTGATGATGCTCAAAGTTAAACAGCAAGTTACACTGGAGCCTGGGCAGCCTGAGCTGATGATCTGCCTGCTGTTCCAGTCATCTTCCCACGATTCCGTGAAACAATTGTTAACCACAAACTTTAAGTGCAAAATTTCACCTTGGAGATGATTATATCATGTGAAATTGGAGGTGATGTTATGCTACTATGAATAATAGGAGACCATTTTGTAGTGTTTGCTGTGTGTCACTATTACCTGCATGACCCTGGGCGTGGTTCCTGGTGCTCATGACCCGTAGTCAGCCCATTCGATGTTAACCCTTCCTGATGCCTCTTAGTAACAGCAAACTTTCTGTGCCTGACTCCCAAACCTCAGGCACCTTGAATGTGGCCCAGGTCAGAACTCGCTTCTTATTCTATCATTTGGTCTCTGTTGTAGGAAGGAGGCCCTACCTAACTCCACTGGCTGCACTTGTGGCTGTGCCAACCCAGAAGTCCAGCCCAGTGATAAGGCCCTGCTGCTTCCCCGTTGACAAATCAGTGTCTGCTGACCATTGCAGGAAGGCTTCCAAGGACTACTGGCCCACTTTCTGCGTACTGCCCTGGGTTGTGGAACTCCCTAGTTTTCTTTTGCCCTGCATTGAGGTCAGAGTGAGCATTATGCGTTGCCCACTCCAGCACGCGCACACTTGCTCCAACTGTAAGTCTAATGGAAGTTCTGGCCCCTCCTTTGCTGCCTTATCCTTGCTATGAGTAGCTGACAAGATCCAACAACATCATGATATACGTCATATTTTACTGATATTGGATCATTTTAAACGCTTTCTCATTTCTCACATGTGGAAATTATGGGAAGTATATGAACTGAACATATATGTCTACATTTAGAATAAAGAGTGGAAGATATCCTTCTAGCACATTTATCTCTGCCAAAAGGCCAAAAAATATCATATTTGCTGCTTTTATATTTTTTCCTGAGTTTCTTTACAGGGAACATCAGCAGAAGCTGAGTTGTTAACTCAGTTGCGATTTTGTTTTTTTTTTTTTTAAAGATTTTTTTTATTTATTTATTTTTCCCCCAAAGCCCCAGCAGACAGCTGTCTGCCATAGCTGCACATCCCCGTAGCTGCTGCACGTGGGACACGGCCTCAGCATGGCCGGAGAAGCGGCGCGTCGGTGCGCGCCCGGGATCCGAACCCGGGCCGCCAGCAGCGGAGCGCGCGCACTCAACCGCCAAGCCACGGGGCCGGCCCTGCGATTTTGTTTTTTATAGTGGGCATTTGTTCAAACAAAGAAATGCTTATCAGTGGAACTGATAACTGTGATAAACTGCCTCAGCTCTCATGCATACCTACTATTTTCTGGTGGCACTAAATCCCAGTGTTAAGTGCAAAAAAAATTAAGCTGGATGTCTTTTCCAGCGGATTTCCATTTCCCATTAATAATTTGCAGAGTTTTTCCCTTGCATCTGTTCTTGGACTCCATCCTCTGTCATCACTAGGGATAGGTGTTAATCCCTATCTATCCCCCACTGTGTGTCTTTCTTTCCACTCAGATTTCAGCCTCTGTATGTTCCCTATTGCTTCCGTCCATTCCTTTCTCTCCCCTTGCTCCTGATCTTCGCAGCAGCTGCCATTGAAACGTTTCCTTGTTCTCTGCACACATACACAATAAGTGGGTATTTGGTCCTCAGGAGAATCAGTACCCTGGAGAGCCACCAGGCTTGAGTAATAAGTGGCAGATATACTCAGCATCATGTAGAAAAGTGTCCTAAGGGTTGTGTTTGTCCACGTACACCTTTTGTGCGTATGGACTCTTTTTTCCATTAGCAGTGTTATATTATGTTTTGAACTTTACTTTTATTTACAAAAGGATACATTGATAGTGTCTTCTGGCTGATAGACCCTGATGCAGCCTCTCCCAGCTTTCCACTTAAATGCCAATGCTGACACAGAAAAAGATAAAAACATAATACTAGTGGAAAATAAGACTGATAGCCTTTTGCAGGATTCCTGGAGGAATTTCTACTGATTACGAGGCTGATGGAGCTGAATTGAAAATAAAAATTGTTGGCCAACGTTGGATTTCTGTACCAGTGAGAAAGCCTGAGCAGCTATCTTCTGTGGGTCATGTGCTTTTTGATGTGTTCAAAATATTATAGTAGATCTTCTCTACACCGACTTTTTATATATCTTCATAGACTGCAACTCCCAGAAATTTACTGTCCTTGTTTAGTGGGTGGTGCTGGAGGAGAAGAATTAAATCCGTCCCAGGTGGTAAAGTCCCTTCCCCCCATAACCCACCATCAGACTGTGTAAGTGGAGGCAGGAAGAGCTCATCTAGCATTGAGTGCCTCGATTGTGGCTTTTCTTGTACCCTTTGTTTGATGGGGTTTTGGGGTAGAGAAATATTCAATGACAGGAAATAAGTCTCAGCCCAGTCACTTGGGATAGTCCAGGATGAATTTTAGCTAAACACCGAAAGTGTCCTGACCAACTTGCATCATAGGCTAGAACCCAGAAGGGGATTCAGGAACTACCACCCAAGGCCCAGGAGTTACACGTATTATCTGTCGGCCAACTCCAAGTGTGGATAACTTTTTCCCAGTTCAAGAGTGAATAAACACAAAGATACCCAAAATGGTGGCCCAGGAAAAGGTAATGTTAATAGTGAGTAGGTGTTGCTTTAAAAATTTTTTATTTCAAACATACAAGTTGTACATGAACACAAGCTTATAGTGGACAAGTAAAATAACATACTTCAATTAAACTTCAATCAAAATTGATAATCTTTCTTTTTACTCTCTAATCTCACTTACCTCTCCAAAAGTAAATACAATTACTTTTTTAGTGTCTATCCTTCTAAATATTTTTTATACATATACACACTACCTACCTATCTACCTACACGTCTGTGCACATACACACACAGATGTATTTTAAAACATAAATAGCATTATGTTGGTCATATTGTTCTGAAACTTTTTATTTAATAACATCTTAGAGATTTTGTTCCATATGATTACATATCGATCTACTTCATTCTTCTTAATAGCTGTACGATGTTCTATTGTATGGATACTCCGTAGTTTATCATTTCCCTACAGGTAGACTCTTATGTGGATTCTAGTGTGGGATTATTACAAACAACGGTACTGACAAATTTCCCCTAAAATAACTGTCAACTTCCTTTCTCATTAATGGTCTATGAAAATGCTCATTTCCCCTGTATTTATACCAACACCAGACATTGCCAAACTTCAAAATTTTTATCTACTTGTTAGAGGGCAGATAACTTACAATGCTATGATTAATGGTGAAATGGAATGCCTTTTAACGTGTTTACTGGTATAAACATGTTTAATAATCATAGAATTTAAATCTTATGTGTAAAATATAAGATAATTTTTATTTTGGAACTTGAATTATTGACTCTAAAATTCATTTAGAAGAATAAATGGGTGTGCTGGTTAAAATTTTGAGGAAAAAAAAGAGTAAATGGTAGTGGAGGAAAAAATACTGCTCTTACAAGATATTTAAACATTCCCAATAAGCAGTCTAGGAATCATCAGACAACTCAGTGGTACAAGTAGAAGGACTTTAAGAGACCCAGTATATGAAATAATTTAGTATATGATAAAAATGGCATCAAAATCAATGAAAGATCAAATGATTTTTCAAAAATATTTTATTATGTAATTGTTTAAAATTATAAAACTAAATTACAATCATAATATAATAGTAAAATCATAATAAAACTAGAAGAAGAAAATATAGCTTTATATATATATAATTTTGGACTTGGGAAGTTGTGGTGTACTAACTATAAAAAAATATGCTGAAGTAAAAGACATTTTAATGTGTTAAATTTAAACATTTCTGAATGGTAAAAGAGAAATGCACCATATACAAAATAAAATGTCACTGAAAACTGGGAAAAATATTTGCAACAAATATGACAGACATATATCATCAATACTTAAAGGAATTTGTCAAATCCGTAAGAAAAAATATCTAACACCTCAATAGAAAAGTGAGCAAAGAACATGAATAAATAAAATGTAAATCCTTCCCTGCTAAGGCTGCTCCAAGAAGAGCAAACCGCTGATGGAAATTGGGAGTTTCAAACTAAGTTGACAGATGAGTTCTTCTTTTGTGTAAAGATACTGTTGTTTGTCTTGATGGCAATGGAAAACATTCCTGTCTTAAAGGTTGTAATATTAGAAGGTAGTATGTGACAAGCCACATTTTTACAATTAAATAACTTACAGGATCTATTAAGGAAAAGAAAACAGCTTGAAAAGTGCCTTATTGAGAGCAAAGTGTGATCAGAGATACGACGTTACAATCACATAATGTGATGAAACTATTTATGTGCGTAGTTGCCTAAATTTTAGCCAAAAAAGAAAAAAATAATAAAAGGTTACTTACATATAGATATTGTGTTCCCAATTTTCGTTTTAAAGATACTGTTTCCTTATAGCACGCAAATGCTTTTATTTGTCCTGAAATAAATTAGCAGGTAAGGCTTCCTGGAAAAAATATTTCACACCTTTCTGCTGACTCACACTCTCATCTTGGTCCTTACCTCTCCAGTGGTGAAAAGAGGCAGGGTAGAAACCAGAGGAATCACACACACATGACTCAGTTTCCCTGGTTCCCAGCAGCTCGTCTAAGGAACAGAGGAGGCAAATAGATCTTGGTGCAAGCTTGAGGAGCCTCAGGCTTGCCTGGCCACACTACCGCACAGTTATTGAGTGCTCTAAAGAGAAGCCTAATCGTGTGTTGCCAGGAGGATGCAGAATTTGCAATCTATTCTCAGTGCCATGACCAAGAGTGAACTTGGCCCTGACCCACAGCAGTGTTTCCTACTCTAGAGGGAGCCTTGTGCTGCCAGTAGCTGCAACCCCGTAATCCAAATTCTAGCAGGTCTACCTTAAGAAAAAAATAAATCAAGATTTATGTAAAAGGATATGCATTGCAGCATTATTAAAAATGGCAAAAATGTAGAAACTTTATCTTCAAATAGAAGCATGTTTAAATAAATTATGGCACCTTAGTAAGGTAGAATATTATTACAGCCATTAAAGACTCATGTTTTTAAAGACCATTTAACCAAACGGGAAAACACATTATTATGTTAAGTGAATAAAGCAGGGTTCGAAATGGTATTTGTAGTATGAGCCCATTTTATGAAAATAAGAAAAAAATGTGCACAGGAAGAAACTAGAGTGGAATATTCCAAAGAAAATTTAACAGTAGTTTATAGCTAGATGGTATTATGTGAAGTTACATTTTTATGCATTTCTTTTTTTCCCCAAAATATTTTACTGCGAGCAAATATCCTATCACAAGTTTGTATATATATATACTAACATCCTCATATTCTACATCGAGGTCTGCAAGGAGTTAATCCTTTTATTTCATGTATATGTGTTTCTTTGTAGAGAAAAGCAGAAAATTCACCTTTTGAATTAAATAAAAAAGCAAAAAATAAGCAAAAGCTGTTTTAGGGACTATGTGTTAATGGTAATAAGCTTTAACTGAGGGAGGGTGTTTTAATTACATTCCTGTTTTACATAGTAGGGGTTCCACATTTTACTACTGCCTTGTTCTTCTTGGAATATTCTGTTCTCACTAGTGTTGCAAGTAGCATTTAAGGACTATGAGGCAAAAAACTCGGGAAAACAAAGATGCGGTATAATTAAGTACAAGGGCTAAACAAAATTGCTGTGCCCATCCCTAATTTTCTCACGTATGTTAGTAACTTCTGCCTCTGGGAAGAAGCTGCTTACAAAAGGTGTCCACTTGAGGCCTCTCCAAAAGCTGGAAGTTCACATACACTGTTCTCCAAAATGCTGACAAAAATGGAAACATACATGGGGGGCAAGATTGAATGGTGAAACTAGAGAATAGTCCCAATAAAATACCACAAACGTCAAGGAAGTTTTGTCAAATGTAGTCTGATTTTTGAATAAATTAAAGACATCAGGAATTGGAATAAAATTCCCCTTCTCAGGACTTGGTGTAGTGTTTATTTCTGTAAGTGGGGGAGGTTTAGGAAAGCTCCACTACTAGCCTTCAAAGCAGGTAAACAGGGGCTGGGTGGGAGGCAGGGAAAGGAAAGAAGGAGAGCATCTACCAAAAGCTTACTTCTGAATGGCAGTCATTACTTCTTTTCTACACTGTAAGGAAGAATTTCCTGTAGGATATTTTTAAGTTGACTCTAAAATAGCAGTCATGGAACCCTATAACCTGGACAAATGAGATGTGACAGCAAAAAGAGATGACAACGAGAAACTTCTGCAATGAAATCCAATAGCAGAAAGCAAGATCAACTCTTCCCAAGAGTAAATTGGTATAACATCTGTGGAAGGCAATTAGGCGATAGCTTACAATAATCTAAATTAAAAAATGCAGACTTTCACTTCTGGGATATTGGAGTAGATGTGCTTTCTCTATTCCTCTTACTAAATACAACTAAAAACCCAGGACATTATATGTAGAACAAACAGAAGATTCTGAAAGGTGGAGAGAAGGAGGTAGACTGGTTAGGAACATCAGACCAGAGGAGTGACCCAATGGTGAGTTCTCTGCATTTTCTTCTTGCCTCGTGTATCCAAGACTTGATACTGAAGAAGCCAGCGACTTGGAAATGCCAGTGAGTACAGACAAAAAGGCCTGAATGAAGCCTACTCTTTCTATCCAGAAAAGTGGGAAAGAGGTAGCATAGCAAGACAGAACACCTTTAGACAATGACCTATCTACTCCACCAAACACCACAGGAAAAACTGGCCCCACCCCCACTCATGCCTGGAAAGGCTTAGTGGGAAGTCTAGACTTTTACCCTCCAGATGCTGTAACAGTACCCCTGCTGGGGTGGTGTCAGAGACCATGTAGGGAGCCAAGACTTTCATCCCCACTGGCCAATAATGAGTTGCTCCTTCTCTTCCTCCTTGCTGTGGTATCAATGGAGATAACTTGGGACGTCTGGACTTCTATCTCTACCTGGCAAAAATTATCCACCACCCCCCCTTCCTTCAGGGATTGTGACAGAAGAGACCTAGTGGAGACTCAGGGCCATTTGAGTCTCCATTGCCCAGTGATAATGAAACTACCCATAGATCAGTGTCTTAGGAGATTGCATGGGAATCTAGAACCCCCAACCCCACCTAGTAGTAATGAGAAGCTTCCAACTGGGTGTCACTGGATGCTAAGTGGGGAACCTGGACTTCTCCCTCCACTTGGCAATAATGAAGTCATATCCTCCCTTCCCCTGTCAGATCAGTGTCAGGGGAAGCCAATTAGAATAAAAAGTTTAAATAAGATCCAAGAGTCTCAGAGCATAATACAAAAATGTTCAGGTTTCAATTGAAAGTATTCTTCATACCAAAAAACCAGAAAGATCTCAAATTGTGTGAAAAAAGATTGTAGATGCCAAACGTTGAGATGACTCAGAATTACCTGATAAGGATTTTAAAGCAGCCATGATAAAAATGCTTCAACGAGCAACTACAAACACTCTTGAAATCAATAAAAAATTAGCCCCAGCAAAGAAATAGAAAGTCTCAGCAAGGTAATGTAAAATATAAAGAAGAACCAAATGGAAATTTTAGAACTGAAAATACAAAAACCAAAATAAAACGCTTAGTGGATGGGCTCAACAGCAGAGTGAAGAGGATTAGAGGAAAGAATCAGTCAAATCGAAGACAGAATGAGAGAAATTAACCCAATCTGAACAGCAGAGAGAAAAAAGAATGAAAAAAACCCCACCTCAACAATCAGAGCCTCAGGGACCTGTGGGATTAAAACAAAAGGTCTCATGTTCATGGCATTAGGAAAGGTCTAATGTTCATGGCATTCATGACCAAAAGGAAAGGAGAAAGAGGGCAGAGCTGAAAAAGTACTTGAAATTATAATGGCAAAAAAAAAAAGATATAGTATCTAAAAACTTCCTGAATTTGGCAAGAAACATAAATCTACGGATTCAAGAGGCTGAGCAAATCACAAACAGAAAAAATACAAATAAATCCACACCGAGAGACATTCTAATTAAATTTCTGAAAACCATTTTCAAGGGAACTTTGTGAAAGCAGCAACAGAAAACAAACCGTTACCTACAGGGGAATAAAAAGTTAGAAGGAAAGCAGTTTTCTGGTCTGAAACAATGGAAGCAAGAAGGAAGTGGCACAAAATTTTTCAAGTGCTGAAAGAAAATAACTGTCATCTCGTTATCCTAAATCCAGTGACCATATCCTTCAGGAATGAAGGGGAAATCAAGACATTCTCAGAATAAGGAAAACTAAGAGAATTAGACACCAGCAGTCCTGCCCTAAAAATGTGGCTTGAGGAAGCTCTCTGAACAGAGGGGAAACAATAAAAAATGGACTTTGGGAAATCAGGAAGGAAGGAACAGCACAGTAAGCAAAAATATGGGTAAATACATTAGGCTTTTCTTCTCTTGAGTTCTCTAAATTATGTTTGGTGGTTGAAGTGAAAATTATAACACTGTCGGATGTAGGTTCTAAATGTATGTAGAAGAAATAATACAATTTTATTTTAAATAGGGAAAGTAAAGGGACATAAAAGTAGGTAAGTTTTCTCTACTTCACTTGAACTGGTAAAATGGTGCCACCCATAGACTGTGGTAAGTTAATCCACTGTCAGAATGGATTAAAAAACACAAACCAGTTATATGCTGTCTACAAGAAACTTACTTCAAATATAACAATATAGGCAAATTGGAAGGAAAAGGACAGGAAAAAATATATATCATGCCAACATTAATCAAAGGAATTCAAAGTTATGTTAATATCAGATAATGTAGACAAACGAAATTGCTAGAGAAAGAGCCGAACAATATATAAGATAAAAGGGTCAATCCACCACGAAGACATGGTAATCCTAAATGTGAATGCAGCAAACAGCACTTTTACATGAAGTAAAAATTGATAGGACAACTATGCAGAAAATCAGCAAGGATGTAGAATAACTCGTAACACCATAAACCAACAGGATCTAGTTGACATTTATAAAATACTGCCCCAATAAGAGCAGAATACTTATTCTTTCATGTGCCCATGGAACATATATCAAAAAGGCCATATCCCGGACCATAAACTTAACAAATTTTAAGCAATTGAAAATATATAGAATATGTTTTCTGACCCCAGTAAAATTAAACTAGAAATCAATAACAGAAAAATAACAGGATAATCTCCTAATGCTTTGAAACTGAACAACATACTTCTAAATAATCCATGGGTCAAAGAGGAAGTATCAAAGTTAATTAAAAAATACATTGAACTCAGTGAAAATACGACTTAGAATTTGTGGGCTGCAGCTAAAGCAGTTTTGAGAAGTCAATTTATAGGACTAAATTCATATATTAAATATGAGGAAAAGTCTTAAATCAATAATCTAAATTCCCACCTCAAGAAGCTAGAAAAAGAATAGCAAACTAAACGAAAAGCAAGAAGAAGAAAAGAAATAATAAAAGCTGAAATCAATGAAATTGAAAACAGAAGAACAATAGAGAAAAATCAATGGAACAAAGAACTGATTCTTTGAAAAGATCAATAAAATTGATAAACTTCTAGCAAGACTGACAAATTAAAAAAGACGACACAAATTACTAATATCAAGAATGAAACAGCAGGTATCACTACAGACCCTGCAGGCATCAAAAGGAAGTAAAGGTGATACTGTGAAAAATTTTACCTACGTGAAATTGACAATTTAGATGGAACAGACCAATTCCTTGAAAAACGCAAATTATTGCACCTCACTTAATGTGATATGATTTGAATAGCCCTGTAACTATTAAGGAAATGGAATTCATAATTTAAAAACTCCCCAAAAAGAAATCACCAGGCTCAGTTGGTTTTACTGGAGAGTTCTGTTACACATTTGAAGACTAATTAATACCTATTCTGCACAATCTTTTCCAGAAAATAGAAGAGAAGAGAACTCTTCTCAATTCATTGTACGAAGCTAGTTTTATGCTGATACCAAAACCGGAATAAAACTGTATAAAACAGAAACTACATAATAATATGCCTCATAAAGAGAGATGCAAAAATCCTTAACAAAATAGTAGCAAATAGAATTCAGCAATATATACAACAGTTATAAACCATGACCTAGTGGGATTTGTTTCATGATGCAAGCCTGGTTCAATAATTGTAAATCAATCCACGTAATCTGCTTTATTAATAAAGTTAGAGAAGAGAAGCCATGTGACCATATCAATCACAAAAAAAGCATTTGACAAAATTTGGCACCTATTCCTGATAAAAATAATCTCATTAGAAAAACAGGAATAGAGGAGATTTCTTCAACTTGTTGTATGACAGTCTACAAAAAAACCTACAGGGGCTGGCCTGGTGGTGTAGTAGTTAAGTTTGTACACTCCGCTTCAGCGGCCCGGGGTTTGCAGGTTGGGATCCCAGGTGCGGACCTACATGCCACTTTTTAAACCATGCTGTGGCTGCATCCCAAATATAATGTAGAGGAAGATGGGCATGGATGTTAGCCCAGGGCCAATCTTCCTCAGCAAAAGAGGAGGACTGGCAATAGGTGTTAGCTTAGGGCTGGTCTTCCTCACCAAAAAAAAAAAAAAAAAAAAACAAAACCCTACAAATAACCGTGTAGTTAAAGGTGAAAAAGTGAATGCTTTCTCCTTAAGATTGGGACTAAGACAAGGATCTCCACTCACAGCACTCTTACTCAACAGAGTACTGTAAGACAAGAAAAGGAACAAAAGGCACACAGATTGGGGAGGAAAAAATAAACCTGTCTTTATCTGTCATCTGCAGATGACATGAGTGTGTATGTAGAAAATTTCAAAGAATCTATATTAAAAAAACCCCTAGAACTAATAAGTGAGTTTAGCAAGGTTGCAGAATACAAGATAAATATACAAAAATTAATTGTATTTCTATTTACTAGCAATGAACACATTGACACAGAAATTAAAAAATACAGTACCATTTATAATTGCTCAAAAAAGAGAAATATTTAGGTGTAAACCTAACAAAACATGTACAAGATCTATATATTAAAAACTACACAATACTGATGAAAGAAATAAAAGGTTTAAATAATGAAAGGCATACCATGTTCATGGAGTAGAAGATGTCAGTTCTCCTCAAGCTGATATATAGGTTTTGCTAGCAATTTCTATAAAAATCACAGGAAGATTTTTGTAGATATTGATGAGATTATTCTAAATTTTATATGGAAAGGCAAAAGAATTAGAATAGTTTAGACAATTTTGAAAAAAGAAAAAGTGAAAAGAACTGGTCTACTCAATTCCATGACTTACATAGCCGCTGTAGTCAAGACTGTGGTATTTGTGGAGGTATAAATACATAGATCAATGGAAGAGAGTAGAGACCCCAGACAAATACCCACACAAATGTGCAAAACTGACTTTTAATAGAGGTGCAAATGCAATTCAGTGGAGGCAGGATATCCTTTTTAATGAATGGTGCTGGAGGAATAGGACATTCATAGGTGAAAAATGAATCTCAATCTGTATCACACCTTATACAAAAATTAACTCAAAATGGATCATGGACTTAAATACAAAATATAAAACCACAAAACTGTTAGGAAAAAATGGGAGGAAGTCTTTGGGATCTAGGAATAGCCAAAGAGTTCTTAGACTTGACACCAAAAGTGGATCCTATAAAAGAAAAAATCAATAAATTGGACTTCATTAATATTAAAACTTTTTGCTCTGCAAAAGACTCTGATGGGAGAATGAAAATATAAGCTAAAGATTGTGAGAAAATATTTGCAAACCACTTATCTGAGAAAATACTAGTACCCTAGAGTATATAAAGAACTCTCAAAAGTCAACAGTAAAAAACAGTCCAATTAGAAAATGAGGAAAAGACATGAAGAATTTCACTGAAGAGTATATGTAGATGGCCAATAAGCATGTGAAAACATGTTGAATATCATTAATTATTATAGAAATGCAAATTAAAATCACAATGACATATCGCCATTCACTTATCAGAATGGCTAAAATAAAAACTAGTTACAACATCAAATGCTGGCAAGGATGCAGGGAAACTGGATCACTTACACATTGCTAGCCACCTTGGAAAACAATTTAGCAATTTCTTAAAAAATTAAGCATGCAACTACCATGCAAACCAGCAATGACATTTCTGGGCATTTATCCCAGAGAAATGTAGACCTATGTTCACACAAAAATCTACACAAATGTTTATAGCGGCTTTATTTGTAATAGCCAAAAATTGGAAACAACCCAGATGTCTTCAATGGGTGAATAGTTAAACTGTGATACATACATACCGTGGAGTAGCACTCAAAAATAAAAAGGAATGGATTATTGATACATGCAGCAACCTTGATGAATCTCCAGAGCATTATGCTGAGTGAAAGATGCCAATCCCAAAAAGTTACATTCTCTATGATTTCACTTATATAATTTTTGAAGTGACAAGATTATAGAAGCGGAGAACAGACTAGTGGTTGCTAGGGACTAAGATGGGGGTAGAGAAATAAGATAAGTGAGTGTGGCTGTATAAAAGAGCAAAGATGAGGGATTTTTGTGGTGATGGAAGTATTCTATATTTTAACTGTGTCGATGTCAATATCCTGGTTGTGATACTGTGCTGTAGTTTTGCATGATAGTACCCTTGGGGGAAACTTGGTAAAGGGTATGTCTGTATTGTTTCTTACAAGTGCATGTGAATCTATAATTATTTAAAAATAAAAAGTTTAATTAAAAAGTACACATACACTTTAATCCTAAATTGAACTTTTAAGGATTTATCCATAGATACTCATTTCACTATTGGCTGTAATAGCAAAAGATTACAATGTTTTAGCTCATTAAGGGTACAGGTTTTAAATAAATTCATACAATGCAGACATTACAAAGAATGAGGTAACGTAAATCTATTGCTTTATACGAAAATGTAGACTCTAGAACTGTGTTATGGTATGTTATTTTAAAGGCATGTTAATATTATGCACAAGAATGTATTGTACGTTTTTATATGCACAGAGTCCTTTTGGAATGGTAGACAAGTGATCCAAAAACCACAGTTGAACCTGAGGAGAGGATCCGTGTGTCTGGTTGGCAGGTGTGGGAGAAGCCTTAGTGATTATCTTTATATACTCTTGTTCCTCCTGAATTTCGTACTTTGTGCTTGTATTACCAATTGAAGACTATGTTAGCATGCTTTAAAAAAAGAAGAGAATGTCCAGAAATAGTCTCATTTATATATATATATACATGTATATATAAATATATATATAATATATATAATATATATAAATACATATATATGCGTATATATATAAATTCATATATACATATGAATTTAGTATATGATAAAGGGAGTATTTTAAACATTTTAGGTGTTTTAAGTGGGGAGAGAAGATGCGTTATGTCATAAAAGAGCTTGGGGAGACTGTCTAGCCATTGAAGCGGGGTGAACACAGTCAGACAGCTACTTAACTCTCTGCTTCCAAATAAATTCCCAATCAAGCGAAGATATAAATCTAAAAAACAAAAACATATTTAAAAAAATATAGGTAAATATTTCATAATCTTGGGGTAGGAAAAGTCTTTTAAAAGCAAAGCACCAATAATAGAATCGTAAAGGAATAAGCTTGATGGACTTAACCACATAAAATTTACCCTTTTGTATGACCAAAACAGCAGTCCCCAAATATATAAACTATATATTGTGATACAGTGCCCGTCACATGAGAGTGACAAAATAAATGACAATGTATTCATATAATTGATTACTACACAACAACAAAAATGAGTAAACCACAGATAGAAGGAGAAGCATGGATAAATCTTGTGGATATAATGTTGAGTTAAAGAAGCCATTTCCAAAACCGATGTGTGGTGTTAAATGTCAGGATGGTGGTTAGTTTTCAAGAGGAAGGATGGAGTAGTATGTGGCGGGGGCATGAGGGGCCTTCCATGATGCTGCTAATGCTCTTTCTCTTGGGTAGCTGCTACAGGGGTGTGTTTGCTTTATAATTCATTAAGCTGTATCCTGTTCTGGATGTGTATTTTACTTTAATAAAGCAGTTTTAAAAACAAGCATACAAACAAAAACAGCTAACTTTTTGATTCTTATATTGGCAAAAATGAAGTTATCTTTTGGTGGTATTGTAAATGATAAAACTTTTCAGGAGGCAGATTGATATTATGTTTCAAAATTTTATTCAACAGTTTCCATTAAAGGAATTTATCTTAAGGATATAATGAGAAAAGTACACGAGGTAGCATCTATAATGATATCCATAGTAACTTTATTTATAAAAATGAAAAATCAGAAACAACTAAATACCCAACATTGGGAAAGTGTTTAAATGATAGTGGTGCATATGGCCAGTGTTGTAGGCGATACACTCAGGCAGAGCTGCTTTATTTGTGTGCAATGTTGTATGAGTAGTTGGTGAATAAAATAGCAATTTCCAGATCTCTTTCTCTCGTACTGACACAGATACTCACACACACACACTCACATACACACTCAAAATCACATTTTAAAAAACGTCTATATCTAAATAGTTTGAAACACTAGTCACTAAAATGTCAACAGACTTATCTCAGTTTTTGTGTGTTTTTTTTACTTTCTTCTGTTTTACCTCTTATATTTCTTAAAAAATATGTAGGTAGCTATGACTTTGAAACACCTGAAGAAGATAATAAAACAAAAGTAAACAAAAACACCTGAAAAGCATTTTTGTATATTTTCTTCAGTTACCTACCTCCTTCTCCCAGTAGTAATTAGGTTTTTAAGTTAAAATGGGAGAAAAAGGGGAAGGGAAGAGAGAGAAATGTGAAAAACCATATATTGTTTCAGTTTAATGGTGTTGAGTGATAATACTGAAAGATATGAACCTTATTATTACAAAGAGTTTCTCTTTTTTAGAGATGAACAGAATTATTTCTAGATCATCCTTCAGTTATTTTCATTTATAGGTTGAATGGTAGTAATGTAATTCTAAGTCTTTGTTAGTGTATTGAAAGAACCTAGAAAAAGTGTTATGTATTCCAAACTTAAAAACAATTTTCATAATCAGTTACACTAGAGATGGTTCCAGGTTTTATGGAATTTCAAAGTGATATAATTTTTGAGGCTGTCTTTAAGAAAAAACAAAATTTCAAAGACAATGTTAGTTACTGGTCCTTGGAAGGAGCGTGTGGCAATGAGGGGACCATGGCTGTTAAGTTTCCTTCACTTCATCCTAAATTCAGCTGTTTAGATACATAAGCTTCATTTATTTATGCCTTGTCACTCCCTTTTGAGGGGGAATTATTGCTTAATATTTTGAAGTTATGATAACACACCTACTTGTTACTAATACAATTTAAAGATGTCTCATGGAAACAGATTCATTGAAATACAAAGAAAAAGAATATGTATTTAAGCCTTACTGTGGAAGGTCGTTAAGCTTACTGAGGTTTTAAAGCCCTATCTGTATAATAATTGGATTATTTATTCCTCTTATTTAAAGAAAGTAAATAATGCATTCAACAAATATGTATTTGATTAATATTATTTATTTACTTATTCTAAAAATGGCCTTGCATTTATGGAAGCTACCCCCAGAACTTCTAAAATCTGGCTTCAAAATCTATTCACATTTTAACCTCAGGGCTTCTCAAACGTGCATGTACATTCAGGTCATCTAGGGATCTTGTTAAAATGCAGGTTCTGATGCAGTAGGTCTGGAGTGGGGTCAGGGATTTTGCATGCTTAGCAGGCTCCCACGTGACGCCTCTGTTGCTGGTCTGCAGACCACACTTTGTGTGTAGCGAGGCTCCACACCTAACACCTCCACATTCTAACCTGTCCCCATCATCCACTCGTCAGAAGGCGAGAGGTACCTCCATGCCCTCCACATGAACTTGCAGGGGACGGTTTGTTCTGCTCTGGTGGCTCTTTGGGGCACCTGACGAGTATGTAACTGTGAATGTAAGTGTAGAACCTAGATTAAATGAAACAAGTGACACAACCACCGTGACAGCGAGTGAGTGAGAGTAAGAGTGAGGGAGTGAACAAGTGCTGAGAAAGAAACACCTTCTTTCTCCACTACTCTGGGGAAATGTTTATGAGTGAGCTAGACAGGCAGACTCTTCTCACTTTTAGCCTGCCCTCAGAAGCACAGGTAAGGCCGTTATGTGTGAGGTTCTTGTGGGGATATGCCAGTTTAGAAAAAGAGACTCAGAATGGTTCAACTCTGGCCACACAGATGTGGGTGTTTCCGTTTCAGGGTTTAGAGCTTGCTGTGTGGTGATGACCTTTCCGGCGGGCAGCCGTCCACCTGTGACCTCCTCTCCAGGAATTGTCATCAGAAGCTGACCGATCTGTTATTTCTCAGGTCCCTCGTGCCAGGGTAGAGTCTTTCCATAGTGTTTCTGACATCGCACTCATTATGCTGTGAAGTTAACTGCAGATTCCTGGTGGAGCAGTGCTGGGGTGTAGGACTCTGAAGAGGTTACTTTCCAGTAAACACTATTCCAGCAATAACAGAGATAGGACATTTTATTATCAGGGTAAACTAAGAAAAGCACCAGATGCCCTGTTGCTGCTACTTTTGATATTCTACATCCCTAGGAGAACTGATCCATATTTAACTTTTAAACAAATTTGGACTTGTTCAGTACAGTATTGTTAACCGTAGGCACAATGTTGTATAGCAGATCTCTAGAACTTATGTTCCTCTTACAAAACTGAAATTTGATACCCATTGAAACTCCCTATTTCCCTTTCCTCCTAGCCCCTGGCAAATACCACTCTACTCTCTGTTTCTTTGAGTTTGACGACTTGAGATGCCTTGTGTAGGTGGAATCATGCAGTGTTTGTCCTTCTGTGACTGGCAGATTTCACTTAGCATAATGTCTTTAAGTTTCATCCATGTTGTAGCATATGACAGGATTTCCTTCTTTTTATGGCTAAATAATATTCCATTCTATGTATATGCCACATTTTTGTTATTCCTTCATGGATTTCTGGACTTTTAGGTTGTTTCCATCTTTGCTTATTGTGAATAATGCTGCAATGAACATGGGAGTGCAGATATCTCTTTGAGATACTGATTTCGGAAGTGGGATTGCTTGGTCAGATGGTAGTTCTATTTCTAGTCTTTTGAGGAATCTCCATACTGTTTTCCTCAGTGGCTGCACCATTTTACATTCATTTACAATATTATTATTGTTATTTTCTGTTTGTTTGTTTCTTTTTGCTGAGGAAGATTCGCCCTGAACTAACATCTGTGCCAATCTTCTTCTATTTTGTATGTGGGTCGCCACCACAGCATGGCT
The DNA here is from genome assembly GCF_020826845.1 of Diceros bicornis minor. Classification (NCBI taxonomy): domain Eukaryota; kingdom Metazoa; phylum Chordata; class Mammalia; order Perissodactyla; family Rhinocerotidae; genus Diceros; species Diceros bicornis. Next base: position 32,953,217 of record NC_080748.1, read on the forward strand.
GCTGCCAAGTGATGTAGGTCCACACCTGGGAACTGAACCCAGGCCACCAAAGTGGAGCACACCAAACTTAACCACTAGGCCACCGGGCTGGCCCCTGTTTGTTTTTAATTGCCATCCTAATAGATGTGAGATGATATACCTCATTGTGGTTTTGATTTGCGTTTTCTAATGATAAGTGATGTTGAGCATCTTTTCTTATACCTTTTGGCCATTTGTATGTCTTCTTTGGAGAAACATCTATTCAAGTCCTTTGCTCATTTTTTAATCATTTGTTTTTGTCGTTTTGTTATTGAGTTGTAGGAATTCCTTATATATTTTGGATATTAACCCCTTATTAAATGTATGGTTTGTAGATATTTTGTCCCATTCTGCAGGTTGCCTTATCACTCTGTTGATTGTTTCCTTTGTTGTGCAGAAGCCTTTTACTTGGACGTAGACCTACTTGTCTGTTTACTTTTGTTGCGTGTGCTTCTGATATCATATCCAAAAAATCATTGTCAAGACCCCTGTTGTGAAGCTTTTCCCCTATTTTTTCTTCTAGGAGGTTTATAGTTTCAGGTTTTATTTTTAAGTCTTTAATCCATTTTGAGTTAATTTTTGTGAATGGTGTAAGATAGGGGTCCAATTTCATTCTTTTGCATGTGGACACCCAGTTTTCCCAACATCACTTGTTGAAGAGACTGTCCTCTCCCCATTGTGTAATCCTGGCACCCTTGTCAAACATCATTTGACTGTATGTGCATGGGTTTATTTCTGGGCCCTCGATTTTGTCCCATTGGCATATAGTCTGTTTTTATGCCAGTACTGTACTGTTTTGATTCCTGTAGTTTTGTAACATGTTTTGAAGTCAGGAAGTGTGAGTTTTCCAGCTTTGTTTTTCTTTCTTAAGATTGTTTTTACTATTGAGGGTCCTTTGTGATTACATATAAATTTTAGAATTGTTTTTTCTATTTCAGTAAGAAATGTCATGGGAATTTTGCTAGGTATTATATTGAATCTTTGTAGTATGGACATTTTAACAATATTAAGTCTTCCAATCCATGATGTCTTTCCATGTATTTGTGTCTTCTTTAATTTCTTTCAACAATGTTTTGTATTTTTCAGTGTGTAAGTCTTTTACCTCCTTGGTTAAGTTTATTTCTGAGTATTCTTTTTGATGCTGTTGTAAATGGGATTATTTTCTTAATGTCCTTCTTGGTTTGATTATTGTTAGTATATAGAAATGCAAATGATATTTGCATGTTGATTTTGTATTCTGCAACTTTGCTGAATTCATTTATTAGTTCTAATAGATTTTTTTTTTTTTTTGGTGAGGAAGATTAGCCCTGAGCTAACATCTACTGCCAATCCTCCTCTTTTAGCTGAGGAAGATTGGCCCTGGGCTAAGATCTGTGCCCATCTTCCTCTACTTTACATGTGGGACGCTTGTCACAGCATGGCTTGATAGGCAGTGCGTAGATCCGTGCCTGGGATCCGAACCTGTGAACTCCGGGCCGCCAAAGTGGAGAGCGCAAACTTAACCACTACGCCACCAGGCCGGCCCCTAATAGTTTTTTTTTTTAATGTGTGAAATCTTTAGGGTTTTCTACATATAGGATCATGTCATCTGTAAACAGAGATAATTTTACTTCTTCCTTTATGATTTAAATGTCTTTTATTTCTTCCCTGATTGCTCTGGCTAGTACTTCCATATTACGTTGAATAGGTGTGGTGAGAATGGGCATCCTTATCTTGTTCCTGATCTTAGAGGAAACGCTTTCAGTTTTCACCATTGAGTATGTTGTTAACTATGGGCTTTTCATACACGACCTTTATTATGTTCCGTGTATTTCCTTCTATTCCTAGTTTGTTGAGTATTCTTTTTTATCATGAAAGGGTGTTAAATTTTGTCCAAATGCTTTTTTTTGCGTCTATTGAGATGATCTTTTGATTTTTATCCTTCATTCTATTCATCACATTGATTAATTTTCATATGTTGGACCATTCTTGCATCACAGGGATAAAACCCACTTGGTCACAGTATGTTCCTTTTAATGTGCTGTTGAATTCAATTTTCTAGTAGTTTCTTGAGGATTTTTACATCTATATATCAGAGATATTGGCCTATAGTTTTCTTTTGTTGTAGTATCTGTGTCTGGCTTTGTCATCAGGGTAATACTAGCCTCATCACATGAGTTTGGAAGTGTTTTCTCTTCTTCAATTTTCTGGAAGAGTTTAAGAAGGATTGTCATTTAATTCCTGGAGTACACCAGTGAAGCCATCTGATTCTGGGCTTTTCTTTGTTGGAAGGTTTTTGATTACTGATTCAATCTCCTTATTTGTTAGAGGTCTGTTCAGATTTTTTATTTCCTCATGATTTAGTCTTGTTAGTTTGTATGTTTCTAGAAATTTATCTATTTTTTCTAGGTTATCAAATTCGTTGGCATATAATTGTTCATAGTAATCTATTATCACCCTTTTTGTTTCTGTGGCATCAGTTGTAATGTTTCCTCTTTCATTTCTGATTTTATTAATTTGACTCTTTTTTTCTTAGTCTAGCTAAAGGTTTGTCAATTTTGTTGATTTTTTCACAAAACAAACTTTTAGTTTCATTGATTTACCCATTTTAAAATAGCTTTAATGAGATATAATTTGCGTACCATAAAGTTCACCCATTTAAAGTAGTGGTTTTTAGTATATGTACAGAGTTGTGTAACCATTTTCATGATCTAACTTTATAACATTTTCATCATCCCAAAAAAAAAATTGGCACCCATTAGCTGGCTGAGCCATTTTGAACTATATAAATATGATGGAATTCTGAGAATCTATTTTTTACTCTAATAAAGATGATGAACTTTGAGAACCCATTTTTGACTGTAGTTAATATGATGAATTTTTGGAGACAGTTTAGCAAACAATAAAATTCATTAAGATAAATGTTTTATTATCAACTACTGTAAATTTTTATTATCACTCAAAAGTATTTCTTAAGAATAGTTTTTTATCACTCAGAATTAGTTATTATAAAACACAAGGGTTAATATTTCTTTGCAGCTATACATTAAGTAAGCTTTGTTAATGGTATTGATGAAGTGAGTAAAAGATAGTGATAGATCATGGGAAATGAAATTCATTGTATTTATGGGGCAAAGTACTGGGCTGTAGTGAAAGGCATAGATCATAATGCTACTGATTTATTTTGGGAATCAAATCATGGAAGTCTTGGTGAGAAAAATACTGCGAATGATTTATAATAATTAATTGGTTACCAGATTAATTTTTTGATACAAGTTCCCCTGGAGGAAAAAGCATTAATTTTCAAATCTACTTTATAGGGAATTCTTGGGTAAAAACTTTCCAGGAGTCATAAAGTCTGCTTTCTCTTTACTCTTTTGGAAAGTACCAATATTCTATTCCTAAGCCTTTAGCCAAAAAAAAAAGAAAAAGAAAAATTTGCCCGTTATAGCTGATTACAGGTGGGATACCAACAAAGGTGTTATTTCGTTCCATTTAGAACTGTTTGTCATTAATAATCCAGTTTCCTTCCAGGTCTTTATCAGTCATCAAGAAGATCTCTGTGTCTCAAATATGCTGCTCTCAAACTAGCAACTTGCAAGAATATGAGTGTCATTTATATGGGATACATCTGTGTTCTCATTTCTAACATTTTCTGCTACTGTTGACTGGGCTGGTCACTGTGAGATCTACTTTGTTTGCCCTTCTTAGCTGTAGTACACACCATCTGATTCAAAATGATCCTGCGTGGGACACAGTCTGTTCTCTCTGACTGCTTCACAGAGGTCAGCTTCCCTAGTAGTTGAAATGGTTTTCATTTGGCTTGCCTTCCTACGGTCACCTCTTATAAACTCTCTCCACAAAACAAATTACTAAGAATTCTTTAATAATACAGTATTAACATTTGTATGTGAAAATGACCGTGGACAGTGATTGATTGAATGTGAATAACCAAAAAAACTGCAAAATTGGCAAAAAGGAAAAGTAACTGTTCACTCGGAATGTGATATCAGAATCTTGGAGAGCATTTGGGGAATCTGTGTTTATGAGGCCAGTGCATTAGCATTAGCAGCAATGTGACATTGCTGGAACTCATGAAGAAGAGCAAGGTACCATGCCAGGGGCAAGCTCAGGCCTCTGGGCAAAGCTCCCAATTGCTGAGAGGTTTACTTGTTTTGCAAACTGTACAAGTAATTGGTTGTTAAGTCACGTTCTGTGGTTGCTGGCACTATTGTGCAAAGTGGCTTTACAAAAGAAGCATTGCTAGAATGCGTTAGAAATGATGCTTTAAGATTGAACTGGTTCTATTGAAATAACCTAAATTACATGCTGCAACATTGTTTTTCTCTAGTGGCTAAAATCACTGACTTAAGATATTTAAAATGTCAGAAATGTGTAATCTTAATAAGGTTGGAGAGTCAGCCATACTTCAGGGAGTATCATAGGTCTTCATCATCATCTAAGTAGACCTTTGAGACCACATAGTTCATGGCTTGATTTCTCTCATTATAAATAAATCCACAATGACAGATAGCATTCCAACATTCGGACAGGGCTGAACCAGATGTGTGACTGTGTCATGTTTGCAAGTTCCGTGCTTCAAGTCCTTCAGTGTATTTAAGAGCATTTAACATTTAAACGTTTAGACTGGGGCCGGCCCCATGGCTTAGCGGTTAAGTGCGCGCGCTGCGCTGCTGGCGGCCCGGGTTCGGATCCCGGGCGCGCACCGACGCACCGTTTCTCCGGCCATGCTGAGGCCGTGTCCCACATACAGCAACTAGAAGGATGTGCAGCTATGACATACAACTATCTACTGGGGCTTTGCGGGGGGAAAATAAATAAATAAATAAAATCTTTAAACGTTTAGACTGAAGGATTATTCTTGTAAGTATTGTAATTCTTGATGCCTGACAGATAAATCCATGGATGCATGTGTGTGTCTGGGTGAACAGAAGTGGATTAAGGAATGGCAGCTTCCCTGGGCACCATTGTGTACTGGTGGAATATCATTGGTATAAATGGGAAACATGACATCTGTTAACTCAGGTTTCCACATGTAACACTTAGGCAACTGGCAAGACAAAATTTATTTCAACTCCCACATGAGGGTGGGAGCAAGATAACAATAAGAATTGTTGCCATTGTTGAACTTTATTGAGTATTTTCATAACAATAACAAAAAATTTTTGGCATTGCTGAACTATCTCTTTTGAATATTTTGCACAGTGTTACAGCAAACCTTACAACCATCCTAGTTTAGAATCACCTGAATTTGACAATTCACAGTCAGTTGAAATTCTTCTACTGGGCAGTATTTTATATAGGTCTGTTTATTGGAAATGAGTGATTTATTTTTTAAATTTTCTTTTATTGAGATATAATTGACATATATTAGTTTCAGGTGTACAATATAATGATTTGATATATGTATATATTGTGAAATGATCACCGCAATAAGTCTAGTTAACATCCATCACCAAACATAGTTGCAAATTTTTTTTCTTGAGATGAAAACTTTTAAGATCTCTTCTATTAGCAACTTTCAAATATGCATTACAGTATTATTAACTGTAGTTCCCATGCTGTCCATTTATTTTTAATATGTAAATTTAAAAGTTGTTAGTGTGCTTTCAAAGAATTTTCTTGGTTTGGTAAGTCATAAAAGAAAACTGAGCTGAAAAAAGGACCATGGAAAAGTGGAAAATGTTTTGACAAATTGAAAGTAAACAAACAAAACTTTGAAATCCATTGTGTAACTTTGCAACTATATCTGTGTGAGTTACTGCTGCCCTCAGGAGTATAACTAATTCTATCCAGTAGTGAGAGACCAAAATATGTGAAATCAAAGAGGTGGAAGCAAGTGAAAGTGGTACGTTTATTCAGTGCATGAACTAACCCTGTTAACTAACCATAAAGAGATACACACTTTTCTTAATACAAAATAAGTTTTCTCCAATTCTGCTTAATAAATGTCAGGTAGATACTTGAAAAATAACAGTTTGAGTGGGTACCAAACCTTTAGCTTTTCTGGAGCACCCACATGATTCAGTCTCAGTCTGGTGGATTGTGTGTGTGTGTGTGTGTGTGTGTGAGAGAGAGAGAGAGAGAGAGACAGACAGACAAGTGAGCAGGGACAAGCATGCACAATTGAATACACAGCACAAGAAAAGTACTCACATGCATGTGATTAGATGAGTCCCAGTTTGGAAAAGCTAGAGTCCATTTATCACCTGCATAATTTCATAAAAACATGACATAAATGCCAGGAGCACTTTGACGTATAATATGACATTGGAGAAATATCTGAACTCTGTCCTGATGGCCAGGGCAGATGGCTGATATCACATGTTAAGAATGGGCACTTTGCGATTCTCAGCATTTGGAACCCTGCCAGGTAAATGTGAAATGGGTCTAAGTGAAACACTGGGATTTTCATATACTTATTAGAGGGTGCAACATTCCAAAACTGCGGGGATCATAGGAAGTTATTTTCTGAGAAAACAACCCTATGAGTAAAGATATATTCAGACCAGAGACTAATTTATCTAGATCTTGTCCAGATGAACAGAAGATGGGAAACATTCTTACATAAATAAAGTCCCTAAGAGAATAGTGGACTAATGTTTTTCTCATACAGTAGTCCTCCATTATCCGCGGATTCACTTCCCAGGGTTTGTTACTGCAGTTAACTGCAGTCCGAAAATGTAAAATGGAATATTCTAGAAATAAACAATTCGTAAGTTTTAAATGGCGTGCCATTTCTGAGTAGCGTGATGAAATCTCGCGCTGTCCCGCTTGTCCTGCCCAGGACATGAATCATCCCTTTGTCCAGCATATGCACACTGTATACACTACCCCATCCATGGCTTAGTGGCCATCGTGGTTATCAGATTGACTATTGAGGTATTGCAGTACTTGTGTCCAAGTAACGCTTATTTTACTTAATAATGGCCCCAACCACAAGAGTACAGCTGCTGGCAGTTCAGATATACCAAAGAGAAGCTGTAAGTGCTTCCTTTAAGTGAAAAAGTGAAAGTTCTTGACTTAATAGGGAAAGAAAAAAAATTGCACGGTGAGGTTGCTCAGATCTACAGTAACTTTTATTATGGTTTATGGTTACAATTGTTTTATTGTTAGTTATTGTTGTTAATCTCTTACTGTGTCTAATTTATAAATTAAACTTTATCATAGGTATGTATGTATAGGAAAAAACATAGTATCTATAGGGTTTCAGGCATCCACCAGGGGTCTTGGAACATATCCCCCGCAGATAAGGGGGGAGTACTGTATTCGTAATGGTCATTTTTAATATTGTGTTGATGCACCTTACATTACTTCTTATGCCATAATAATGTAATAGTTATCACTTTTCAATGTTATTATAATATGTGTGCTACTTTAACGAGAGCCTGCAAAGAGATTAAAATAAAAGGATTCCATGACGTGGTTTTATGTGACAAACACGAAAAGAACATTTTTTTCAATTGCAAGTGTGAAGTTATATGGGGAGAAATAATCAGATGCTACCTGTGCCATACTTTATAATCACTTTGCCTTTTAGATCTGAATGTGTGACTTTTCGTCTCATCTGTAGGTTTGTCAACATTAGATGAGAAGCAGCAGCAGCAGATTGGCAATGATACCGCCTCTAGAAACCTCGAATTGCATATCCACGATAATGTAACTCAGACCCAGAGTTATTCATTATAACCAAAATATAAACTACTTATGAAAATATAAATAAAGCAAAAGTGACTTTTATTAAATTAGAATCGCTGAGTGGAGAAAATTTATCTAAATAATAAGGAACTTTTAAGCTAACAAACTATACAGTTGCAAATGAGTTATAACAAGCATAATGAGTCTCTTATGCAGGGATGAAAGAAAAAAAGAAAACTTTATTCACAGATATGCACAGATAAACAGTGATGGATTGTGATTTGTGGGTTTGCTGACCGCAAAGAGGAGCAGTATCTATATGTATCAACTTGGTCATGGAAGAGGCAGAGACTGGGGAAAGTGTCAGATTAAAGATTGACCTGTGAAAAGCACGGAAACGGGTACTTGCCTTTATTGAGTACCTGCTCTGTAGGCATTTTATGTACATTGTAATTTGAGAACAAAGAGAGTGATGAATAGCAAAGTAATTGGCAGAGATTAGAAGAGGTGGTGTGATCTGTGTGGAAATTCCAGTGATGAAAGGGAGGTAGGTAGCTGACACTGATGTCAGAGAAGAGGCCCAGCAATAAGAAGTAACATTTCGGTCAGCTCTGGAGACTCAGCAGGTGCTCAGCAGGAGAAGGCTTCAGCTGCCGCCTGTGCCTCAGTGCTGACTAAAGGCAATTTTGTGCTCATTCAAAGCACATTTGTCATACAACAGGTCTTTAGTTCATCTACAAGATGGGAAGAACGGGAATAGACCAGAAAGCAAACAGTGTTTATATCTGTCTGTCTATCTGTCCATCCATCCATCTGTCCATCTATCCAGTTCAGGAAGGCAGAAGGCAAGTTCTTGGTTAACACCTGTGGTCAGTAGAGGTTAGCTCCTGTGTCACACTCGTTCCTAACTACAGCTGTGCCTGTTGTTGTGGCCCAAGACAGCAGCTCACATTCGTAATGATGACCCTTAGGTCACCAAGGAAAAGTTGTATAATATTTGGTATACTCTTTTTAAGAAGGTAGACTCAGGTAAAAAGTATTCTAGAAAGATTTCCATCTCTTCATTAGATTGATGATTCCTCGAGGGAAGAAATCATCTCTTATTCATCTTTATATCCTTTGACACCTAGCACAATGTTTTCTACATAATAGGTGAAATATTTGTGACACTGAACAGAGCAGAAATAATTTTAAGTTTTTGGGAAAAAAATTATGTTGTTTAAAATCCAGTATTCCCGTTATCAGGAGACACAACCGGAAATTATACATTGCCCTACCCATACTCCTACCTATTCTCAACCCTCAAAATGAGATGATGTTTATGTATTGAATTAAGGATTCAATTCCTGAAGTGTCTTTAGTAATTAAGAGGATATGTTTCTAAGACATTTTTCAGGAACATTTAACAGAAGAAGATATCGTAAAGGTGGTGTCACAGGAAGAAATTATTCTATGCCATCATGCATCACAGGTGCCAGGCAGAAGCCCCCCTTTTCCTGCATGATTCTCAGCTCAGTGACTTGGGTGCTGCTAGCCTTAAGCCTTATGTAATACCTTAAACTCAAGGTGGGATTTACCCAGATAAAACTCAGGGATTAGGACTATAGACCTTCCATAAGATGGCTCAACCTGAGGCGTGGCCAGGGCATCCTCATATCTAGCCGGGCCTAACATCCCTGAAGAGACACATTTTCCTCCAAGAGAAGCAGCATCCTGTGGTGGAAAGGGCAGTAGATTCTTGAGTCTGTGGTCTGGGATTTCAGTGACTATATTTGCCCTAACTGGTGAGCTCTAAGCTCCTTTAGCTTCAGTTTTCATAATTAAAAAATGAACATTATAATATCTGTCCTACAGGATTATTGGTCAGATCGTATGAAATAATGTGTCCAATGTGCTGGGGGATTTGAAAGCACTATGCACACATTAGGCCAGGGTTCTCTCTGTGACCAGACCAACCTTTTGGTAGCTTTGCTGCCAAGGATGTATTAACTTACTCCCACTGATAATGGCTGAAAATGAAGAAAAATAGGGAACTTTTACTAATAAGCTATGCAGTTATAAATGAGTTAAGCTTTTTAGGGTATATTGGTAATGCCAACGTAAGCAAAATTAGAAAGTGTTATTTATGAAGAATGAACCTCTTTGCACAATAAGTAAAAATTGTGTACTCCTGGCCCAGTTAATTCAATACTTTGACTCTATTATCTTTGTGACAGATTCTCCCACGTTCCCAACAGACTTCTGACACCTTCCGTGTCAGCAAGCTCACTAACACTAGTATTTTCACTTTAAATCTTGTTAAAATCCTATTAACACTTTTAAGTGGGTCACCAATGTTCTCTTTCTGATAGAAACATCTTACTTACCACAGAGCCATCCTTGGTGTAAGTGAAAGAATAGTATTTTTCCTTTACAAGTCCTTGTAGCGTGGTATTTCCTTCAGAGCTTCTGTGAAACTGCTCCTTAAATCCTAAAAAAAAAAAAAAAAAAAAAAAAAAGCGGTTTCACATTCTAAATAGTATATTTTAAAGGGATTCAAACCTTTTCCTACAATTTCGTATATAACACACTACATCACCTTCAGTTTAATATTTGTTTTAACAAGTTACAATAAAAATGAAAACCAGCTACGTCATGCTTTTTCCAATTTATCATTTGCCTTTATTCAGTCGGAGCTATTTCCAGAGACTCCGTTTCATCGGCAATCACTGGGTCTTCTGTTCATGAACCGTGCAGGTGGAGAGGAGCCCCTTTGTGAACAGATGGAGGAGGCTCGGGAAATGGCCAGGCTGTCTAAACCACAGGACGTGTTTATAGAAGTTCCAAAAGTAGAGGTTTGGAGTTTTGGTGGTCTTTCAACCCACTTGACTATAGGAGATACAGTAAAATATTAATTCATTCAATAGGTATTTAGCTCCTACCAGGTGCTAAGCACTATAGGTCTTGTGGAGAAAGCACTGAGAAAATAGACAGAAACTCTGCCTTCATGAACAATATTTTCTGGTGGGGGAGGGCCGTATATTTTTAGGAGGAGGGTGCTATGATAATAATTGGGCTCTCAGGGGGAAAAAAGCCCTAATTTTTAGCATCTGCCGACCACAGCTGATTTCAGGCTATCAATGTGATGTCACTGATTGGGAGTTGGGGAGAGATGTGCATGATCAGCAATCTGGAGCTGAGAGATGTGCATGATCAGCAATCTGGAGCTGAGGAGAGCTAGGGGAGGCAGCCAATAAACAAAATAAGTAGACTATGTAATATGTCAGATGGTGATATGTGCTATGGAGGATAATAAAGCAGATAAGAGAGAACGGGGAGTGTTAGAGGAGAGTTGAAATCATAAAGATGGTGATCGGGGAAGGCCTTGCTGAGATGGTAACATTTGAGTAAGGACCGGAGGAAGTGAGGGAGCGAGCATGCAGATGTCTAGGGAAGCGAGTTCCAGGCAGAGGGAACAGCAAATACGAGGTCTTGAAGTAAGAAGGTGCCAAAGATGTTTGAGGGAAAGCAGTGATGCCAATGTGGCTGGAGAAGAGTGAGCAAGAAAGTGAGTGGTAGGAGATGAAGTGAGAGGGACCCACATTGTGTTGGGCCCTGCAGGCCATTGTAATGACTTCACTTTTTCTTTGAGTCAGGTGGAAGGCTTTGGAGGGTCTTCAGCAGAAGAGTGACACAGTCTGACTCAATGTTTTAAGAAGACACAGGCAGCTGCACTTCTGAGAATAGACTAAAGGAAGAAAGGGCCAGAAACCGGGAGGTTAATGAGGAGTTGATGTAATGCTCCAGGTGAGAGATGGTTGCAGTTTGAACAGAGGTGGTGAAATGTGGTCATATTCTGGATTTATTTTGTGCTAGAGGCAACGTGATATGCTGATGGATTGGATGAATGTGTGTGACAGGAAGAGAGAGACTCCAAGGCTTGTGCTTTAGAAATCAGTCAGACCTGAGGTTTTCTTTTTTTATTTTGACATCAGACTTAGATTCTGCTCCTGCCTCTGTTGCTCGCTAGTTGTTTGTTTCCCTTTGGGCAAGACCACAGGATGATCAACTCCATGAAGATAGGGACATACTGTAAGGCTTTATTCCATCATATTCCTGGTGCTTAGCACATAGTACACAGAGTAGGCATTCAGTCAATATTTGTTGAGTGAATGTTGTTGTACCTTTTTCCATAGTTTCCGTAACTGTGAGATCTAGACAATAGTACTGACTATATAGATGGTTTTGAAGAATAAATGAAAAATGATGTGTCCAAAGTATGTTGCACATCCAATATACAGAAAACATTAATATGTGGAAGCTATAATTATTATTTTCCATATCTTATGTCATAATTATTATTTTCCATATCTTATGTCAGTTAGAATGTTGATAAAATTTTCGACATTCAGAAAGGAGGAGAAAAAATAATGGTGGCTAATTTTCACCTTTTATACTAAAAGCCATCTCTTGAGTAAGTCAGAAATAGAGGATTTCCGTGTCTAAAAGCCATAAAATTCAGACTACTTTAACTGCATTGCTGCAAATAGACAGGATTTGTCCTACCCATAGTATTAAAGTAGGACAGAAGCAAGAGAAACATCCCCTAGGAACTTACTTTCTACACATAAACACTACATACTATGATGATTGTTGTTTTAAAGTGTTACCTACTCTGGGCTTTTGGAATAAAAATAGAAGGACTGTGGTAGTATTAACAGTAGATGAGCAGAGACCAAACTGTTTGAGAGACAGGACGTTTCAGTTGTCATGGTAGCCAAAAGCTCCAAATAGATCCTTTCCTTCTGCCCAGATGTCTAATGTCTATATAAGCATGCCCTAATAGGTGACAGAACCAGATGTGAATATATAATGTTATTTATTTTTTTTTGTCCTTAACAGTTTAGAAAATCTTTTTAAAGCTCAGAGGTTGAATTTAGCTGGGAATAAGTAAGTGAGAATTTGGTAGAACATCTGTGATTCTGAAATTTATATTTTTAAACTGTATATGAATACTCACTTGCCTTTTCAGATGAATATATTAATTCCACACATTTTGAAGAGGAATTCATAGAACCAATTAATAAGAGCATATCTGGTAATTGAGACTACAGAATTTAAAACTCTCAGTATGAGTCTTTTATTTTCTCATAGTATGGCTTGGGTACCAGTTCAGGCTAATAATGACTGGTAAAGAAAAGAACAGGCACTAATTTGCAAGTAGCTCCTAAAGTTGATTGTTTTAAGAAAAGCCCTTTGCCATGATTATAGCTCTTCAGTAAGTGAAATTGTATGTGCATATTTTATAAGTGCATTTGATTTTCACAAGATTATTTTATACAAGAAAGGTAATGTTAGCCCATATTTTCCTGTGAAAATACTTCTGATGAAGGTAGAAAGTGTAACCTCCTCTTGCCGTTGACCCTCTGATCCTCTGAAAGAATATTAACTGAGGGCCATAATACGTGTTAAAAGAGCAGTTAACTCTTCTTGAGAAAGAAAAATTTTAATGTTCAATTAATCTGTATGAAGAACAATGAACATAAAAGTCTAATACATGGAAGAAATAAAATATTTATTTCAGTTAAATTTTTTTCTGGTGTCTGGAAGGTGAAAGAAAAAGAGGGAAAATAAGGTTTTTTTAATAAGGAGATTAGAGTCAGATAAGGAGAAAGAAGAGGATAGGAGAAACCGAAGAGGAAGAAAATGTAAATAACTTCTACCTGGCATTGCTCCATAAAACTCTATTCTTCCCAGACCTTTACCTCACCTGGGTCCTAGTTTTCCTTCTCACTCAATAGCCACATAAAATCCTGTCCACTCAGCCCCATTCTGACCTAGGCATGTCCTCTCCCGTTTCTGAGGCGGTATGTTTTCCCTCAGCTGAGGGTCCAGCCCCAGAGAGGCGAGGTGTCCCTGAGTCATCTGAGATCCATATCCGCTGCCTTCTTGCTCTCTGCCCACTAGTCTGAGTTCTTCACCTCTGACAGCCTTCCTAGTGTCTGCAGGTTCTTCTGAGACAACTGTCTCAAAGGGAAGTGCTCTAAGGTAAGTCTTTTTTTATCTCCCTTTTGGATCTGTGCAGAGTTCAGCCTGATGATCTCCCTAAACAAAAGTTGTCCTTTTTGGGCAGTTCTGTTCAATAAAACTCTCTGCAATGGCAGAAATGTTCTCTATTTGCTATCCAGTATGGTAGCCAGTAGCCACTTGGGGCTTCCTAGATTTAAATTAATTAAAATGAAATAAAATTAAACGTTCAGTTCCTTAGTCACAGTACCCACATTTCAGGTGCTCAATAGCCACATGTGGCTAGTGGCTACTGAATTAGACAGTGCAGCCTTAGAGGAATTCCAGGTCTGGTGGGAATGGGCTAATTCTGGTACCTCACCATGCTCAGACATGGGGTGAGAGAAGCCCTAGGGAATCGTGGTTTTGGAGGAAAGCCCTGGTGGATGCAAAGGTACAGCAACTGTTCGTCAGCCATGCTCTCTGCAGCGGGTTCACTTGGAGGGAGAATGGAACAGGGCATCTCCATGGCCACCGCATGCACCATCTCCCAATAAATAGTAGTGTATTCTTGAGTATAGGATTTGGAGTTAGGCCTGGGTTTGAGTGCTGGCTCTTCTGATAGTTAGCTATGGAACCATGGGCAGTTATGTAAATTCTCTCAACCTTTGTTTCTTCATTTGTAAAATGAAGATAATAATACCTACTTCCCAGAGTTGTCATGAAGATTCAGTGAGATCATAAATGGAAGGCAGCACAGTGCCTGGCATATTCTAACCGCCAAAGATTAAATAAGCCAAGATTAAATACTATGGGTCCTGTGTCAGCCTCAGCCTCCTCTTCCTACAACTTAAACAAAATGCTAATTAGCCTTTTGAACTGAAGTACTAAAAAAATAAAAGGATAGTTGAAGAATTGTTGCTACATCGCCTATAATTTTCAAAAACATTGTTTTATATAAATATAACTCTCCTTATATGAAGATGCTATTTTGAGGAATAGTGTATGTGTGTGTGTATAGACTAATCTTTATTCACACTATTACACCAGCAGGCAGAGTCTAGCTAACAGTGCGTGTGAAAAGTACTTGACCTCTGTTTGTAGACCCAAGCCAGTTGCTCTTTTCAGCACTGCCATTCACACTTGCTGACAATAGAAGATTCTCTCTTCAAAGAATTGTACCACATTACTGGATACCATTGCAATGGAAGAAGAAATATTTGAAGGGGCAGATTGTCTGTGCATTTTGGGAGAATTTCTTCTGCCCTCTTTCCTTGCAATTCCATATACTTTCGCCTACCCAACCACAAATGGGGCTTGGTGTTGTTGGTGCTCAGTAAGAGAGCATTGCTTACGTGGGGGCACATCTACTGACTGACCTGTAGAGAGACCACTAGACCTAAAGGATAGAAGGATCGGGTTGTGATGCAAAAACCTGAGTGGATTCAACTGGCTGAACTTCCAGTTTCAGCATGCTTCTCAACTCCACCGCTCAACTTGATCTGTGCAAAACAGGTCATATATTTGACAATAGGAGAAGGAGGAGGAGTTTAGAAAACTAATATTTACTGAGCATCCTCTCTACAAATTGAGTTTTCAATAGTCCAGGACCTTCCTCTGAGGGAAGGGTAATGAATTGTTTCAAAAGGGGTGGCTGTGTGTGGGGTGGGGGGTTGTCAATAGAATTACAAATCCAAATGAGTCCTCAAGGGTGAGGCTGCCCCCCCACCCTCTCTGATTCTTGCTGAGTGGGGAAAGCTCTCTGTAGCTTCTCCTCAATTTCCTTTACCTCCCAGGTGAGCTTTGAAGGGCTGTCTTGTTTTGTTTTGTTTTAAGGGTTTCACTACAGGCAGGATAACTAGGACAACAAAGGTGGGGAATTTACAGCCGCCCCAGAGACCTGGAGGGCCCTTCTACAGCAAGTCTTTCAGAGTCTCTCTCTGCTCACCCCATCCCCAAACAATTTTATTTCTGATCCCATCAGTAGGTAAGGCTATGGAACCATTTCTTCGTGTTGGTCCTTCTCCCGGGAAGTATGTAGGCCTGAAGATGCATTTTGGGCAAAACAGTAGAATTGCTTTGTTGCCAGGAAAACGGTCAGTCTACACAACGTACGGGAAGGGGAATAGATGAGGAAATCACTCCAGGAGCCAATCTTTATCAGACCCCAGGCTGCTGTTCTCCTCTAAGATAGTTTTTAGCCAAAATTTTACTCCAATTATACTTGTAGTTCGTGGAATTAGTTGGCATTTACTCTGTTAATATATGAAACGCTAGCCAAATATTTTTACTGAATAACTATTATGATGGTTACTGATATCTTTGAGAACTTCAGTGATGTGGAATATTAAGTAAAACTTTAACAATTTTTGAAATTGTTTTTGTATGCATACCCGGCAAAGGAATGATTATTAGCCACTTCTACTTGAGATCGATTTTCCAAGTGCTGAAGAATTGTTGACTTTACCAGATTCAAATTTGACTTTAGGAGAGTGTGTGATAAACATTAGTGTTTTCAGAACCTTTCTTCTGCAGAGAAGGGTAGCAGTCTGGCAAGTATCAATGCGTGTTAGGTTGACTTAGTTGAAGCATGTAGGCTGTCTTCAGCAAAAGTCTTAATTCCTTCCTTTTTTTTCTTTTTCCTTCCTTCCTTCCCTTCCTCCCTCCTTCCCTTTCCTCCTTCCTCCTTCCCTTCCTTCTTCCCTCCTTTCTTCTTTCCTACCCTTCTTCCGTAATATATTTCAGTAAGATTGCATTTTCAGCATAGAAAAAGACCAATAAATTTTGCATACTGATGTAAAAATGAAAATTCAACCAAACTAATTTTGAGGAATTAACTTAAATCACATACTTATAGACATTGATGTTCTGTTATTTACAAGAGTATATCAAATGGCTTAATCCTTGAAGTTTTTTCCCTAGGATTTTATTTTCCATTCTATGTGTGTTTTTATTAAAACAGTAATAGTATTTTAAATCATCTGTGAATAAAACCACGTGAATGTTCCTGTAAGTTACTTAATCACACATTTTGACCTGTCCCAGAGGCTCAAGATTTTAAATTACTGCATATATACTAAGTTATGTTTGTAAGGACTGAATGTTTCAGGAAACATTGATCAGCTGACATACAGGAAAAGAAGTCTTAAATCCAGAAGTCACTTATATTTAAATGGATATCTAATTACAAGAAGTAGAACTGGTACACTTCCTTGGGTTCCCTGCACATTTCACGTCTAGTCAAAAAGATGTTCAAATGATTTTCTTTTTCCCACTAAGATGAATGATGAAAAACTTGGCGGCCACACACTGAAAAATATACACAGACCATTGTGATAATTAGGAGTAATAAGCCATCTAGCAGAGGCTCTGGGCAGCTTTTCGACGTGGTCTGCAGGCCGCTCCTCCAGTCACCTCAACTGAGGAGCTGTGTGGTGGTGGGGGCTACCGAGAGAGGTGACACCTGGCAGGTGTGTGGGTTGTAGGGAAGGCTTCAAAGCCAAAGCTGGTCTTGCGACTTCAAAGCTTCCCTGGAAAGAGTTACCTCAAACTTTTATTAGCCCAAACTATGATTATCACATAATCCTTTGGCAGGATTTGTGAGTGGGGCCTGTAAGATGTGCCTTTAAGTCCGAGAAAACACACAGATGGGAAGAGCCAAAGACGCATCTGTCTGAGTCCCAGTTTTGCCCAGAGTTTGCTGCTTGCGCCTT